>NW_023494800.1:900000-2146003 GCF_904425465.1 Colossoma macropomum
AGCACCAGCCTGTTATTAGTATAAGAACCGGCTGAAACGGCTGAGCAGGGAACTGTGTTTATCTAGAATAAAGAGCCAGACGGACTCGGAGGAAACTGTCTGTCTGTGTTGTTGAAGGAGAATCTCAGGCAGGGTCGTCTACACAGCTATCGGGGGCTACATCTCCCCCCATTCAAAGAGGGCATGAAGTTTCACAGACAGTGAGAATGATGATCAATATGATCCACAGAGAGACAGGAGTGAGTGGAGCTCCGGCGCCAGTACAGCAACCGAGACCCCAACGCGCTATGGCAGCCCCCCTACAGTAAAGCAACCGAGACCCCAACGCGTTATGGCAGCCCCCCTACAGTACAGCAACCGAGACCCCAACGCGTTATGGCAGCCCCCTACAGGACAGCAACCGAGACCCCAATGCGTTATGGCAGCCCCCCTACAGTACAGCAACCAAGACCCCAACACGTTATGGCAGCCCCCTACAGCACAGCAACCGAGACCCCAACGCGCTATGGCAGCCCCCTACAGTAAAGCAATCGAGACCCCGACGCGCTATGGCAGCCCCCTACAGTAAAGCAATCGAGACCCCGACGCGTTATGGCAGCCCCCCTACAGTACAGCAACCGAGACCCCGACGCATTATGGCAGCGCCCCCTACAGTACAGCAACCGAGACCCCGACGCATTATGGCAGCCCCCCTACAGTACAGCAACCAAGACCCCGACGCGTTATGACAGCCCCCCTACAGTACAGCAACCGAGACCCCGACGCATTATGGCAGCCCCCCCTACAGTACAGCAACCGAGACCCCGACGCATTATGGCAGCCCCCCCTACAGTACAGCAACCAAGACCCCAACGCGTTATGGCAGCCCCCCTACAGTACAGCAACCGAGACCCCAACGCGTTATGGCAGCCCCCCTACAGTACAGCAACCGAGACCCCAACGCATTATGGCAGCCCCCCTACAGTACAGCAACCGAGACCCCGACGCGTTATGGCAGCCCCCCTACAGGACAGCAACCAAGACCCCAACGCATTATGGCAGCCCCCCTACAGTACAGCAACCGAGACCCCGACGCGTTATGGCAGCCCCCCTACAGTACAGCAACCAAGACCCCAACGCGTTATGGCAGCCCCCCTACAGTACAGCAACCGAGACCCCAACGCGTTATGGCAGCCCCCCCTACAGTACAGCAACCGAGACCCCAACGCGTTATGGCAGCCCCCCTACAGTACAGCAACCGAGACCCCAACGCGTTATGGCAGCCCCCCCTACAGTACAGCAACCGAGACCCCAACGCGTTATGGCAGCCCCCCTACAGTACAGCAACTGAGACCCCAAGCCCCCCCTACAGGACAGCAGCCCACTTTATCCTCAAAATATTACGACTTTATCCTCCAAATATTACGACTTTTTTCTCGAAGTCCACTACTTTTATTTTTATTAACAGTGGCCCTAAAATGCCATCATAGAAACTGAACTGAAGTCAAATACCAAAATGAAAACTCAATAAAACTAGAAATTACTGAAAATGTAAAACTATAATAACCCTGGGTTTCTGACACTGTATGACACACTGATATATAAACATGGACTAAAGTGCATCAACAGTAAAAACACTTGCAGCCACCTGGAAGACTTTTCTTTGTGCATTTGTCTATTTAGTCTATTAGCCTCACAGCCCAAAACCAAAGAAAGAACCTCAGTCTTCCAGGTGGTTGCTACTGTTTTCAGCAATTCTAATGTGCTTTAATCCATGTTTGTAGATAACAGTGTGTTCATGCAGTGTCAGAAACAGTAGCAACCACCTGGAAAACTGAACTGAATACACTTCAGAAATTTCTTCACATTATATAAATCTGATTTTTCTGTGATAGAAGCTCCAGCTCTGCTCCTGCAGCTGTTTATACTCTGTTATTAATAATATCTGCTCCTCTTTTTTCCTCTTCATTTTCCCTACAGTGTTAATGAAGGTCTGGCCATTAAGATCATCTTCGATGTTTTCCAAACAGAGGAGGAAATCGATGTTTTGTATCTTTATGAGGGAATCGGAGCTGAAAAGAAGCTGGCATGTGAGTCAACCAGCATTTAGTCTTATTTATATTTGTATCTTATCTCTTATTATGTTTATTATTCTATGAGCACAAATCATAGCTCTTCTTAGAAACAATTTCTCTAAACCTTTATAAGTTTATCAAACATGTGGTGTTGATTGCCTGGTAAGGGAATTCCAATGAATGTTCAAAATTCCTGCATATTTAGATGGTTAAGATGTAAACATTCAGAGTGGTTTGGTGTGAAACGCTCTGTTCTAGAGAAACTGACCGAGTCAGAACTGTTCACAGTGGTTGTGATAGGAACCAGACGTCCACCTCTAAAAGCTCCCTCACAGAAAGTTCCTACATGAAATGGTTATGAATTCACTGCCTGATGACTGAGACACTGTTTTATGATAGTTTAGAGAACTTAAACTCCATTCATGGTGGAGGGATACATGCAGGGCGCTGTGAGGCAAAATAGTCCCCAAAGAAAACGTATTATTTCAGATGTTCCACTATTTTCCATCATCAACATTCTATATAAACTCAGAAGACTCGTGTAGGTTCACTGGTGGTTCTGGATAGTAAATAAAATGTCTATATCTGTGTTGTAGTCATGGCGACCCCTGGTTCCTATCACCACCACTGTAAAGACATCTGAACCATTTCACACCAAACCACTCTGAATCTCTGTTTACACCTCAAACACTGAATTATGCAGAAATGTAGAAAAATTGGTGGCGTTCCCCTTTAAGATACCGTCTCTATTATGAAACTGCTTTTATTTTCCTCAGATGCACTGTCCGGTTCTTCTCCTGGAACCGTCTGGCTCTTGTCCAGTGAAGCCACTGTTGAATTCTCCTCCGACTTCATCGTGAACGAGCAAGGCTTCAACGCCTCTTACTGGGCGGAGAACCTCAGCCAGCTTACCAGTACGACTCCCTTTCAAACCAGTCAATATTCACTCATTTACAGATGAGCAGATGAACCCCGAGCTTCTTCTGTCAATTAATCAGTGTTTTCTTGTTAATCGAAACATATAAACACTTATACTTGTAAAACTCAGAACAGTATAATTCATCATGTAGTTACATGATATCATGATTTGTAACGGTCAGACTTTAACTGGTTCTGAGAAACTGTGCTTATACCACATCAATATCATCAGTCTCTCAATTTTAAAATATACTTTATTAAAATTTTCTACACTTTTTAAACTTTAATGCAGTTTCATAACTCTAATTACAACTCATTTGAACACTACTGGTGGTATTTTATCAAATATCTTAATCATAAATTTAACACCGAGAGCTAATAGAGGGGATTTTAATTGAGTGCCAGGATGTGATTCTAATATGATTCTCAATTTTTGATTTCTACAGCCAACATTATGATTTTTTCCCTGCATTTCTCAAAAAAATTTTGGTCTACACTCTGTACACGCTGGTACACTATTGCTCACATTAGCACTTTAATGAGGATCTCAATGTTATGTTAGCACAAAGTTAATGCTGCTGTGTCTTGATTTATCACCAGTTACACTTAAATTATCCCCAGTTTAACACCAGTTACACCAGGTCTAGCCTAAATGTGGACATTTGAAGCTTGTAACAGCATATTTATTTATTTTGTTTGTTTTGTTTGTGATAAACCTTTTATTGGAGTTCACAACAAGACAAAGAGAATACAAAACAAACAACCAGACAGTAGACATTGCATAATCCCATTGGAAGCTAGAGTTCTTTAATAGAGTCATATAAATCCTCCTAATTATTAATTATTGATTGCTTTGCTTTGATTGGCTTAACTGTAAGATATTCCACTCAAACTACATTTTGAAAACTAGATCTCCAGAATTTCGTAGCTGAAAATTATAGGCTTGACTTTGTTTGTTGTTCATTTACTCTAAGTTTAATTTTGTAAAGACCAGTTCTGGCTACTAATGAAGTATTTTAAAAATTCAGTCATGTTAATTCCTGTAGACGTTTTAAAGTATGAGTGTATGGATCGAGAGTCCTGAAATCTTCTGGTTAGGTCTGATCTCAGGTCTGATGCCTGGTCACTGACTGACTCTGTGTTTCCAGATGAGGAGAAGATAACTTGCTCGTTTGAAGAGGGTTTCTGTTTCTGGAGGCAGGAGCCTGAAGATGATGGAGACTGGATCAGAACGGCAGGCTCCACTTTCCCTCCCCTCACTGGACCGAGCTTTGACCACACGCTGGGAAACCAGTCTGGTGAGTCACTGAACATCTGAGAAGAAACTGTCTGACTAATATTACAGCAAGAACAATGAATTCAGAACATGAATGATGTTAAACAGCCTATTCTGAAATATATACATTTAATATAAATAGACATATACGTTTATTATTAAAAATACCTTTAGCTTGCAACTGATTGATGTATGTGTATATATATATATATATATATATATATATATATATATATGTGTGTGTGTGTGTGTGTATATATATATATATATATATATATATATATACACATACACAAATCAGGCATAACACCTCCTTGTGGATCATTCTCAGCACTGCAGTAACACTGACGTGGTGGTGGTGTGTTAGTGTGTGTTGTGCTGGTACGAGTGGATCAGACACAGCAGTACTGCTGGAGTTTTTAAACACTTCAGTGTCACTGCTGGACTGAGAATAGTCCACCAACCAAAAATATCCAGCCAACAGCGTCCTGTGGGCAGCGTCCTGTGACCACTGATGAAGGACTAGAGGATGACCAACACAAACTGTGCAGCAGCAGATGAGCTATCGTCTCTGACTTTACATCTACAAGGTGGACCGACAAGGTAGGAGTGTCTAACAGAGTGGACAGTGAGTGGACACAGTGTTTAAAACTCCAGCAGCACTGCTGTGTCTGATCCACTCAGACCAGCACAACACACGCTAACACACCACCACCACATCAGTGTTACTGCAGTGCTGAGAATGATCCACCACCCAAATAGTACCTGCTCTGTGAGGGTCCATGGGGGTCCTGACCACTGAAGAACAGGGTAAAAGGGGGCTAACAAAGTATCAGAGAAACAGATGGACTACAGTCTGTAACTGTAGAACTACAAAGTGCACCTATATAGTAAGTGGAGCTGATAAAATGGACAATGAGCGTAGAAACAAGGAGGTGGTCATGATGTTACGCCTGATTAGTGTATATAGATATATAACATGTATGTAGAATATGCATATATAAAGTGCAGTGCTGTAGTGAGAGTTTATTTAGCGTCTGCATTAAGCGTAAAATATTAGCAGTTATTGTTTATAGTGTTTACAGTGTTTGTGTTTATAGAGTGTTCTTACATAAACACACACTAATCCTGCAGGATACTACCTCGTAACGCCCAACAGTCCGGGGACCTGGGAGAAAGTTTTCCGGATCTACAGTCTTCCTCTCGCTTCGGACAGTCAAGAAGCGTGTCTGCAGTTCTGGTTAGTGCAGTTTTCTCTTTTATTCCAGTCTCTTAGAATGTTTAGCTGCTGTTATACATTTGAGCTTTTTAAGATGTTTCAACACAAACAAGCCTGTCAGGATTTGCAAAAACTTAACAATAAATAAAAAGCTGAATGAACACCTGTTAAAAACCCTCCTTTGGAGAATAAAGCTGAAGGCCACGCCCACTTTCTCCCCCTGTTATAATGTCAGCATTCAGACCTTTCAGGTGTTTAAACCACATTTAGACCAGAGCTTCAAAATGAGACCTTAAAACAAGTATGGAATTTAAATTATTCAGAAAGTCACTTCGATGAACATGAAGATCAGTGTTGACAGCCGTGATAAACAAAACATACTTGCAAAATTTCCAATTCCAATCAAAAAACAAACATTACTTTTGATAGAAATCTGTCTGCAGCGTATCAGAATAAAGAATAGTACTGTTTTCGTATTGATCCTGTCATAACAGCCTTATAGTTATTTTTTCCTTTACATTACATGAAGATTTCATGATAAATAAATTCATAGAATTTTTAAAATGTGAGCCTTTCAAGTTACATAAACATGTATTTCATTTTTCTCTTATAAGTTTTTATGTAACATTAACTAATGTTTGCCTTTCTTAAAATTTCTTCTAATATGTTTTTTAGTTATATTGACAGATGATTCTTTTGAATATAAATTTTTTAAGTTACATGAACAAGTTTTTCCTTCTGCTACAAAGTTTTTGACTTACATTAACTGAAATTACATCCCTCTTTTCTCTTTGAGTTTCATAAAGTCTTTTTTCATTACCCTACAGTTTTTTAAATTATATATACAGAATTTTTCTCCTTCTTCTTCTTCTTCAAAAAAAACTTTCACAGGTATTAGTTTTTGTTTGTGTTTTTCTGTGACGTTTTTAATTTACATTAAATAATTTTTTTCTGCTAAAAAGTTTGTAAGTTACATTAACATATATATATTTTGTACAGTTTTATGTTACATTAAGGGTGTTTTCACACTGATTCTGGGCTCGTTTTGGGGAGAGGCTCATTATCACTGGTTTGTTTTCACATACAAGAATTTAATCCAAATCATGGAACAATTACGCAATTCCATACATCACCTTTCTGCGAGCAGGTTTGCAGGATGGTCCGTTTGCTGTTTTTAATTATTTTTCTTTGCTATAAACACTTAAGCAGTGACGAACAGCGCTTTCTGTCTACAACAGTCCTCTCCCCCGTCACAGAACTTGAAAAGGACCAATCACAGAGCCCCACGCGCGGCGCCGGGAGCAGATAGTATCCACACGTGAATGTATACAGAACCATGAACATTTAAAGAACCCTTTGCCTGATTAAATGGTTCTTTGCATTGTTAAGTGCGTCTTCATATGTGCTGTCTATGGTTCTATATTGCATTAAACAGGGTTCTTCTACTGTTACGATGTCAACCTGTAACAACAGAAGAACCCTTATTGGTGCGATATAGAACCCTTTTCAAAAAGATTCTATACAGGATCATCTACAGCACATTCTCCATCTATCTGAGTAAACATTTCACTGTACAAAGGATCTTTTAATCATGCAAAGGGCTCTTTGAGTGTTCGTGGTTCTATAGAGAACCATTTTTTTGGTCAAAGTACCCTTAAAGAACCATCAAAATGTGTGTAAATGTGTGTGTGTGTGTGTGTGTGTGTGTGTGTGTGTGTGTGTGTGTGTGTTTTGAGGTATCACATGTATGGAGCGGACGTGTTCCGCCTGGTGGTGATGAGCGAGCGAGGGTCAGTCAGCACCGTCCTCTTCCAGAAAGAGGGAAACTACGGAGACGCCTGGAACTTCGGCCAGATAACCATAAAGGACACAGCAGACCAAACGGTCAGTAACACTGAGAGACCTGCGTCTCTGAACGTCACTGTTTACCTACATACGCACTGAGGACAGAGGACAGTGAGACAGCAGGACTTCTGTCTTTCAGATCGTCTTTGAAGCGCGGAAGAACGGAGGACTGCTGAACGATATCGCGCTGGATGACATCAGCATGACCTCTGGACCGTGTGGAGAAAGTCCACATCCAGATCCAACTCCAGTTCCTCTGACCACCACCCCCCCACCCATACCATGTACGACTACCACAAACACCAGACAGACAGACAGACAGACAGACAGACAGAAAGACAGATAGACAGACAGAAAGAAAGACACACAGACAGACAGACAGACAGACATACAGACAGAAAGACAGGTAGACAGACAGAAAGAAAGACACACAGACAGACAGACAGACAGACAGACAGATAGATAGATAGACAGACAGACGGACAGAAAGATGGACAGACAGACAGATGGACAGATAGATAGACAAATGGACAGACAGACAGATGCATAGATAGATAGATAGATAGATAAACAGACAGACAGACAGACACACAGACAGACAGACAGATAGATAGATTAAATGTCTTTGATCTCATTAAAAACAAACTCTCAGGTGGGTCTTTATTGGGACTGTATGATCGGTTTATTGAGCTGCTGATCAGCTGTTATTCTGAACCCCTCCAGCCGACTGTGGGGGTCCGTTTGATCTGTATGAACCAAACACAACCTTCAGTTCACCCAACTATCCCAACGGCTACGGGCACGGCGCCTCCTGTAAGTACTGAGAACACAGAACATCCAGACATCAAGCTCAAACATCAGCATTTACTGCGTCTAGCAGTGTAAACTACATTCATAATCCATAAGTGACTCAGATATTTCCTGATGGTCTTTATGGTTTGAGTCATTTGTTTCTGTTCAGGTTTGTGGACCCTTCATGCTGAAAATGGCAAAAATATTCAGCTGCATTTCCAGGATTTCGCTTTGGAGGCTTCGTATGACATGGTGGAGGTCCGAGACGGAGTAGAGCCGAATTCTACATTACTAGGTGGGAGTTTTGAATGACAATAAAGTGTTTTAAGATGGTTTTAAGACGAGCTTTTGTTCCTACAGCTATAGGCTTATTATAAAGGTTATAAAGCTTTTACAGTGCTTTATTGATACTATTATAGATTATATATATTAACTTCATATTATATGTTTAAATACACAACTTATACAGTCTTATAAAAAAGTTGGAGCACCCCTGGTCAAATTACAGAATTTGTTAATTTTCTAATTGCAAATTAATGATCCTACATACATCCTATTCAGGGAGCTTATACACACTTCTGTTAATAGTAGTGCACAACTTCTATTACCTGAATTTAACATTTTAAAAAGAAATTAAATATAAATTTAAAGCATGGCAGGTTTTGCACATGCAACATTCATTACATACATGACACTTTTGTCCAGTATGTTAATTTTTACAGATAAACTGAAGTTGTGCATTAACACGTTCAGAGGTTCTGTAAAGGATCGATTAACTTATTTTTACTGTTGATGTTGTTTTACTGTTCACTGTTGTGCTGCCTGATTATTGTGATTATATTTATTATTATATATCAATAATATTGTCATTTCCCTTTTAACCTTACTCACATTCTCCTGTCAATTTCTACATTTCTAAAATTTCTTGTAGATTACTCAGTTAACAATGTTCTAGATGGTTCTTCAAGGGTTCTTTAGTATGGACACTGGGCCTCATTCTCCAGTATCTTCCTAAGTTTGCTCTTAAGTGTGTTCATGATAAAGGTTCTAAGAAAAAGTCTATGTCAGGTTCATGACGTGTTCTTAAAGCGCAGAACTGTTCTCACCTTTGTGCTCTTGAGTGTGTAGATTCTGTTCTTACTTCAGAACAAATCCCACATAAGAGAACACTGGTGAGTCAGAGTCTTTGGTAAAACTGCATAAGTGGGTTTAAGAAGAAATTTCTTCTAATAAATGGTTGGTGAATGAGGCCCAGTGGTGCTAAACAGAACCACAAACACCCAGAGAACCATTTGCATGCTTAAATGGTTCTTTGCATGGTGAAATCGTTCTTCAGCTTGATGGAGAATGTGTTGTATATGGTTCTATGAGATTTGCAAATCATTACATTCTGTTTTTATTTACATTTATTTACATTTTTCACAGTGTCCCAACTTTTTTGGAATTGGGTTTGTGGAACATTTCTATGTAGCACCAAATAGAGTTCTGCTATTGTTACAATGTCAAGCTTGTTACATTAGAAGAACCCTTTTTGGTGCTAAATGGAGCCTTTTTTTAAAAAGACTCCATGCAGAACCATCTACAATACATTTTCCATTCATCTGAAGAACCTTTTCACCCTGCAAAGAACCACTTCAGCATGCAAGTGGTTCTTTGAGTGCTCATGGTTCTATATAGAATCATTGTCTCTATTAAAGAACCCTTGAAGAACCATCTTTTTAAAGGGTGAACTGCCATCAGCTCCTTGAACCCTATAGGTTAGATTAACAGGTGTGTAAACACACTCACAGCCTCAAACTGTGTAAGTTAGTGGATAATAGTGATTATAAATATTATTATACATCTATAATCTCGTAATTTCCTTTTGACTTTACTCACTTTCATATGTCAGTTTCTAAATATTGTTGATGTAATAAAACCTTATGTCCTCCATTGGTAACTTCATAAGAAGAGAGAAAATAGCCTTCACTGCAAAATAATGGTGTTTTGTCAAGTAAAATTATCTTAAATATTGTTCATATATCTAATATTTCTCCTATTGAGGTTGTTGTAAGCTTAATTTAAGATTATTTACCTCATTTCTAGACATTTCTTACTTATTTTAAGTCATTTTATTAAGTAAATTTATCTCATTATGTTGGCAGATCATTGTGCTTGTTGTAAGAAATGAGCTTGAAACCAGCAAAATTATCTACCAGTACAGTGAGATAATTTTACTCAACAAAATTACTTAAAACAAGTGAAAAGTGTCTAGAAATAAGCAGATAATCTTATAATAAGGGCACAACCATCTCAAAATGGGAAATATTAGATATATAGACTACATTTAAGATCATTTCACTTGAAAAGATGCCACTTTTTGCATTGTTAACTTTAATGTATGTTTAATGTAACAGGCTTTTATTTTATATCATTTTTGATTGTTTCTGTTGGTCCATTCATCGTGAAATTTTCATACAGTGTAAAGTGCAGCTGGTATTTTCAGAAGGAATACCCCTTGATATAATACATTCACTACTAATTCATTCATTCTTTCGTTCTTTCATTCCTTCATTTAAGGTGTCCTGACAGGGGACCGTGTTTTTCCCGATCTGTTCTCCACGTCCTCTCGGATGAGCGTGTGGTTTTACTCTGACTCGTCTGGAAACGATCGAGGATTTCTCGCCAATTTCAGCACAGGTTTCAGCCTCGGTCAGCCAGGTCAGTGGGAGAAACTCTGACTTCTGTTGACTTGACTTGGTTCAGTAAGGATTCATTTCAGTAAGGAGACTAAAAAATGGGCTGATTTTCACATAAACAAATACTTAATCCATTAAAGCCCATCCCTGTGATTCTATTTCATATTAAATCATATGGATAAAAGGTGAGTTTTTACTATTTATCTTATTAAATTCATTGTTCTGTTCACATGCGCTGTTTAAAATAACCAGTTCTTTGTGCGACGCCATAGAACAGTGGTGCTCAGTCCTGGTTCCGGGGATCTCTTACCTTGGAGAGTTCAGATATAACACACCTGCCTCTAATCTCCAGATGCTCCTGAAGACCCTCATTACCTGGATCATGTGTGTGATATTAGGGGTGGAGCTAAACTTTTCAGTGAATGGTTCTTCAAAGAGCTATTTTTTAATGATATGAGAGTTTAAAGACCCTTTTAAGGTTTAAAATACCTCCACCAGGTAATGTGACAGTGGGAGCCAAGGAAGGTTCTTCATACACACAGATCTCTTTTGGTTCTTTAGGGAAGTGGTTCAGGAAAAGGGAAGCAGGAAAAATAGCCGCTTTCCCACCACATGGTCAACTCGACTCGACTCGACTTGACTCGCTTTGGTACCAGCTACTTTGTTTTCCACTGCAGCGCCTCCTCAATGTAGCTGGTTGTCATAGTGATGCCAAATGAAACTGCTGTGAAGAGGCTGATGGCAGCGAGACAAAAGAGGAAAAAAAAACAGGAGAGTTTGTGGAAAACCTGGTAGCTAACTTCAGCATATTCTCTCCGACCAATCAGTAGTCTGTAGCATTTTACATCACCTTTTGGTATCGATGGTGGTGTTACCAAAAATAGTACCCAGTATCAGGTACCAGGTACCAGATTTGCCTAATGGAAAACCAAAAAAGGCGAGGAAAGTCGAGTCAAGCTGGTACCATGCAGCGGAAAAGTGGCTAATGGGGACAGTCTTGGGGACCCTGAGGATCGGGCTGGGAACCACTGCTTTAGGGAACCAAAAGTGGTTCTTCCATGGCATCACTCAAAGATTTAAGAGTGCCAGCCTGATTTTAACAAAACAATAGAAAATTCAAATTTAAATGTGAATAAAAGTAGAAGTATCAAAGGATTGATTGTGTTGCTAGGCAGTTGCTCAGGTATTGATAAATGGTTACTTTGGTATTTTAGGTGGCTGCTAAGGTGCTGCTAGGTAATTGCTATGGTTCTCCACATCCCAATCTCCACATATTAGGATGTTGCTAATGGACTTGTAACAAAATGACAGAAGTCGGGTATACAAATTTGGCATCCCATTCATTCCAATGGGAAAAAATAAAAGTATTTTTTTATTTTAATGAAATTATGTACGAAAACTGAACATCTGATCAAAAAGCTGCATACAAGCACACAGTTCCCGATCAGACCTAACATTCGAGAGTTGGAGCGGTGTCGATATCTCGAAAGTTGAAAGTTTTATCACTTTAGACCAATCAGATGCCAGATTGGTGATAGTAAATTTAATGGATGGAAATGAATAATTATGGGTTAATAAAAAAATTATGCAAAGAAAGATTTCAGTATCATCATGGAAAATCTTTCATTTCTTATCATTTCCTTGCAGTTCCGTGTCAGAGTGGACAGTATCAGTGCCGTTCAGGAGAGTGTGTGTCCACTTCCAGTGTGTGTGATGGTGTGGTCAACTGCTCCGATGCTTCTGATGAAGCTCATTGTGGTGAGTGGACGCAGTTGTTTGCTGCTGGTCTTTGATGTGGAGGAACTTTTCTGTCTGAAAAATAATAGTAAACATTATGCAATATTATTATGAAATTTGAGGCCTGATACAATTATACTGCAATTTTTGAAGACTTGCAGAAAAAACACATTGTGAACTGGTATTTTTGACTGCAAATTATACCTCCAATAGACAGAATTCATTTATATAAGAAAGTTTATGCTCTAAAGTCTAAAAAATAACACTAATATATTGCCATATTGTCCACACCCAGTGTTGCCAGATTGGGCTGATTTTGGTTAGATTTGGCAGGGACAAAGGTGCTCTGGTGGTGGACAAAATATGGGCTTGTTTATTATTTTGGTAGGTATATATATAAAGTATATGTAAGTATATAAAATTAATAAACTGCATGCAGCTGAAATTTGAATAGGCTGAACTTCTCCCGACATCTAATCAAGGGCAAGACCACAGCAAATAATGTAATGTAAGAAAATTATTATTAATGTTATGTTGGTTAAATACTGTACTATTTTATATAGCAGTTAAAATGACTTAATATTGACTTTGATGTGAACTTTTTTGGGCCCTTTTTAACACATTTCTGAACACTTTCTGGCTGGAAACTGTAGAAGTAATCTGGCAACCCTCTCCACACCTTCCTCAGAATGATGTTTTATGTTTATCTGCACTGTGTTGTTGATCTGTCTCTGTATTTCAGTACATTTGATGTCAGTAAATTTCACTGGACCTCAGCGTCTGAGTCTTCAGATTCAGAACAGCCTCTACTCGGCCTGCGCTCTCGACTGGAGCCCGAACTTCTCTGACTTCTTCTGCCGATACCTGGGCTACAGGTGAGCACTCTGACCAGAACAGACTGGACACATGATCATACATACACTGCAGGCCAAATACATAGTACACTGTAAAAAAAAAGTTTTAATTTTTAAAATTTAGTGTTCAGGCTGCCTTAAAATTTTGAGTTAATTGAATTTCACATTTTATGCAAATTAAATTCAAACAATTAAACATTTTAAGGAAGCTGGGTCACTAACCTAAAGGTAAAACAGCAAAAACATTTTCTTACAGTGAAGCAAGCAGTGATTTCTTTAAAAGACTTTCAAATATGCTTTAAAATTAAGTCAGTTTGCCAACCATGTGTGATACATCAAAATTAAAATTCTTGATTGAAACTGAAATTGAAATTCAGCACACTCTGAGACTGAAAACCAAAAGAAAAGTTTTTTTTGTGTGTAATCTGCTGTTTTATTCATGCTGTGTTGAGAAAGGGAAATGAGAGAAATAGAGGACTAATTCAGTTTTAAATAGCTTTTATTACATAATGTTAAATATTAAAAGTTGTAAAATTATTAAAATATAATATTCCATGGTTTCCCAAAGGCATCTAAAACAGAAGTTTCTGCAGCAGGGGGGCGCTATTAGCATACAGGTTGCTTTAGTTTTCATCATTTGGAGAAGAAACAGTCACGAACCCACACCAGCAGGATCTAACCGGCACATGTGTTTACAGTAACCACTTTCAAAACTAGAAGTAAAACCGTTGCCAAAAGATACTGAGTTAATGTTGTTTATGCGATTTCCACTAAAGAATGTAATCTAATCAGTTTGTGTTAAAAGGCTTTTAAGCTAAAGTGTTTATAGAACACATCCGAGGATCATGTTTTTGTTTCACTGTGGATCTCCTGATCAGCCTGTTTGGACTCGTCGGTGCAGGAGAGCAGAAAACAAACAGCGCTTTAAATCACTATTTCTTATTTTCATTATCAGTCAGATCAGACGTAAAATGTTAGATTTTGATACTTCATTCAATTTAAACTTTTGCTTTTTTTGGCCTGTTTTCTCTTTCGGAAAACCAAATGTGCCATTTTCGACTATTTTGGGTGAAAATTTATGGTGAGTGGAATTTCAATGCGTCCCTACACACTGTTTATCATCATCTATAGTTCAGCTAAAGCAGTCTGTTTCCTGAATATTGCACTGGTATTGCAGTGCAGTGCTGGGATGAAGTCTTCGCCTGTTTGTTCTGTATTAATGAACATGTTACTGTCTATCATAGTTTCACTTTTGTGAAGCTGGTGTTCCTCTTTCTTATATTGTTGCATTTCATAATGGTCCTAATGGGCTTTGCCTGCTAGTTTAAAAACTCTAAACATTGAGAAATTCAATATGTAAAAATAATTAAAATTAAGTAATTTCTGCTTTTATTAAACTTTCTCGGATGCCATGGCAGATGATAAGCATGTGTGTGTCGGGGGGTTGGGGGGGGCAGATTTAGGCTGTGAAATGGTTCATTAACAGCATGTATTGTAAAATCCAGGTCAGGAAGTGCTTCGTTTTTGCCCGTGTCGGAGGGGGACGCTCTGTTTGCTGTTGTCAGCTCGGCTGCAGATGGTTCTCTGGATATAAAACCCAGGTACTTCACTGGTTTTATTTCTTTAATGCTTACATTCTGTTTTGTTTTTAGATAGTAAACAGGTGCAGATTTACATCACGTGTTTTTGAATCAGCTTTTTAAGCTCAGGTAACTCACCCTCTACTCGGAGGAGTTTCTGACTTACTTTCCAGCTTAAACGTCTGACATTACAGTGAAACCTAGTGTATGTTTGTATTTATCACCTTATTACTGCTGATGATTATGAGAGATTTTATGTCTTTTATCAGCTTAAAAATAAAGAATCTATTAGGCATTTTAGTTGCCCTGTTACTCACCATCATATTACCGCATATAATTATGTAGTACTTTGGAGTTTGTACCTCACACTTACCTGGTTATTACCTAGAACATTAGCCGTACACTTCACCCTGATGATGACCAACACAAACTCCACACAACTGAACCCACATCCCAGCACAGAATGACACAGTAAACACATATTACATACCTTTAACTGACAAACAGCAACATAAACAACATAAATCACTTTTCTGGAGGGTGCGCGCCTCCCATGATCCTCCTGGCATGGCCATCAGCATGAACACATCTCACGGTCTTCTAGAGACCAGCGCCAGTACTGTGCAGCTGATGCTACTTAGTTCACTGAATATTATGATCTAAAAATATTGACAACAGACATTTAAGAACGTTTACTACAAGTAGCTCAAAATCACTCTTTCTGAACTCAAAGATGTAATAATTTCTCAAACAGTCAGATAAATGAGTATATATAAGACACTGTACAGGTCATTACTGCACTGCTGGATGCAGAGCTGCACTTTTTCTGAATAAAATCTGCACAGTTTAATCACCTTTTCACAAACTGTTTTTTTTTGTTTACCTTTTTCAGTGAAAATTGTCCAGGTGAAAAGGTCGTATCACTGCACTGTGACAACCAACGTAAGTATGAAAAATGACATAAATTACTTGCAGGTAAAATGTTAACTCCATAAGTATTTGATATGGCAGCAACAATAGCAGTTCTATAGTTGGATAGTTATGTAATTGAATGTTGTTTACTATACATGTATATATATATATATATATATATATATATATATATATATTAAAATGTGTGCGGGGGTAGGGGAGTATAAAAGCTATAGTATTGGATATCATGAAAATCAAATAATTTAAAAAAAATTAAAAATGACAAAAAAAATGACATGAAAGGATTTTTTTTTATTGCTAAATTATTGTTGCTCTTTGATGGCTCAGAAGGCTTAATGATGATCCTCTTAAAATTCCTAATTTCTCACAAGCATGAGACGAAAAAGGAGAGATTAGATCCAAGAGACAAAAAGGAAAGTAGTAAATTATTTGCAGATAAAGATGAACATTATTATGTCTGCAAATCTGAGCACAATGTGTGACTTTATAAGGTCCCTACTAAAACGTATTAGAGGAAATGTGAGATTACTGAGCTCTGTTTCTCAGGATAAACGTCTCAGCAGCAGGAGTGGAGTCTCCTTTATCGCATTGTTGTCTCAATGAAGCTACAGAGATATTTAAGAGCTGTTTTATTAGATTTTTCTCTCCTGTGGGGAAATCTCACTACATGAAGTTGTGTTAAAAGTTAAAGCGGTTGTATTTCATCAGTATGGTGTTGATTTTGAGATCATTTGAGACCTAAACATCTAGCTGGACCTTCTTTTTGAGCCTCTGCATGTGAAGTTAATATGTAAAGTTCAACATGGTGTAAAAAACTCCAAATTTTAGGGGTTTTTTTGTATACATTTTTCAATTTCTTCCAATTTTCTTTCAATTTCAACAACAACAAAAAAATCATGCATAGGGCAGCTTAATTTTATTTTACCTTTTGGGCAAGGTTTCGTCAGGCAATGCCGATACACTATATAATTTAATATTAGTCTATAACTTTATACACGTTCTATCATTTATGTTACTGAATAATAACAGTTATCTGAATAATGCAGCTGCTGGTAAAGAGTTAAATTGTTCTGTGTGTTCCAGCGTGTGGAACCCGGATGATTAACATAACAACGGCCTTCAGCTGGTCTGCAGTAGGAGATCTGGGTATGGAAAAGGAGGGAGAGGAGGCTGAGAGCTCTTCAGGCAGAGTGGTGGGAGGAGAGGATGCACCGAAAGGTGCCTGGCCCTGGATGGCGTCTCTGAAGTGGGCGGGCCGGCATGTGTGCGGAGGGGCGTTAATCGACAGAGAGTGGCTGATCACAGCTGCGCACTGCGTCTTCGGGTGAGGAAAACAGATTTACACACTTACGCTCACACACTTACGCTACACCTTTTCACTTTTCTTTTCATTTTGTCCTCCATATGAAACATTTATCTATTTTTAGACCACTGTACCGGCGCCGGCACACTTCCGTGGAAGCTTTCATTTCCGTTTTTTATACATCATTTTTATGCATTAAATCATCCAGCAATACAGTGATGCAGTACACCATTAGAAAGCTTGAAATCTCAGGATTCAGTTCCCTCAAAACATTTTATGATCCATTATTCACAGCAGTTACGATTGTCCCATTGGCAACATAATCACTGAATTAGCAAACGCCAGCAAATCTGTGGGTCCTCACCTTCAAAACATTGCTGCCTGTCACCATAACAGGCCCTTTTCACAAGAAACCGAAGTGTGTAAGCGCTGGGTGAAACAAGTTATGCTGTTGCCTTATGACAGTTACTAACCTCAGAAATACAGGTGTTCGTATCACTTCTGCCACCACAGAAAGGTGAGCCCCTTTGTCTTTGTCATAGTTGCCAAGATTGAAATTGGAGGACATGTCTAGAACTGTTGGAGAACCAAACTCACAACAATGTGGGAGACCAGACTAAATAAAGGATATAAATACTTAATGCAAAAAATCCTTCACAGCTATCAGAGCAGAGTAACATCAGCTACGTCTACAGAGAGATAAATCGCTGGATGGTGTAAATAACTATCACCAAAACACCAGATTAGCCATATTACAGATGTTGAAACAGCTCGCTAACAATAAACTAGTTGTCAAAAAAGAACACGCACACACACCAGCAGGGGGCGCGCCAGGTCGTCAGGTCCCATAAAGCCACATTTTCCACAAACACCGGCTCCAGTGAACGAACATCAGCTCCCCGCTGAGCTCTCGCTGTCTCAGATACTGACAGCTTTAGAGGGAGAAAATGAAAACTGTTCCTCTGAAAGTGGCTGAAGCAGCAACTTTACAGCACAAACTGCACAGTCAGCAGCGGTAAAATGCAGACACAGAGGTTCCTCTTCTCCGTACAAGTTTATTCCTTTATTAACTGCACAAACTCGTTTTCCTCTGCTCATCGTCAGCTGACAAACCACTGAAACTGAGACGAGGCTGTTTTTGCTTCAAGCTCGAACACTTGAGTGAGCTGTACACGCTCTACTCGTCATCGTTGTTATTTTTATTGCTTTAGTGAAAGCAGCGTTACCCTGCAAACAAAACGTGTGGTCTGATATCAAAGCCAGAGTCAGAGATCAGTTTAGAGATCTATGAGTGAGGAGGAAATAAACCCCTCCATTTTCTATTAGCCAGTTTTGTTGTTACATTATTGTGTTGTCGATTGTAGTAGAGTTTAGCCCATTATAGAAGGAAGTTCACTCTGGAAATATTAGTTAACAGACTGTAAAAACTACAGACACTGCAGATTCATACTGGATTAAAATCAAGGATCTCTTTAGTAATCACTCAAATCACAACACCTCCTCAGATTAAACTAATCCAGCTCCAACAGGGTTTATAATTGTCCGAACTCAGAGCTCCCTCAGTATTAGTAGTCCTGTTCAAATCGACCTCAAGTAACCCTGATGGTAGATCTGGCCATGGTCTTGAACGTACACGTGTTCTTCTGTCCTGTTTGATAAGCATTCAAGGTGTATTTGTTATTTCATAGATTTGATCACTTTATTCTTATCCTAAAATATAGAATATAACAATAAAAATAAAGTAAACTCTTCTATGTGTAGGACTTTCCAAACTTTTCACTAATACTGTATCCACCAAAATGATGATAATGGCACAATATATTAACAGTATGACATGGCGTGTCCATCCTGTAGGAAGAACGTCCAGCTCTCTAACTGGGTGGTCATGTTGGGTCTTCATGCTCAGTACGAGTCCGACACTTCAGAGAGACAGACGCGTCAAGTGGACCAGGTTATAATGAACCCGCACTACAACCGACGGACTAAAAACTCCGACATCGCTCTCATGCACTTACAGACCAGAGTCAACTTCACAGGTCAGTGACAGGTCAGCTCATCTGATTAGCTGATTATATTTATCACAATTATAATGATGATGGCTGCTATTACTGTCTTTAGCTACAGTGTGTGATGTGGCTTATTCCATTTTTATAGATAACAGTATGTCATCTACAACTACTGTACATTTTCAGCAACTACAAACTATAAAGTTTTCATGTCTCATGTCTTCTATGAATTATTCAGTATCTTCTATGATTTATTCAGTATCTTCTATGAATTATTCAGTATCTTCTATGAGTTATTCAGTAACTACTATGAATTATTCAGTATCTTCTATGATTTATTCAGTATCTTCTATGATTTATTCAGTTTCTCTATGAATTATTCAGTATCTACTATGAATTTTTCAGTATCGTCTAGGAATTATTCAGTAACTACTATGAATTATTCAGTATCTACTATGAATTATCCAGTATCTTCTATGAATTATTCAGTATCTACTATGAATTATTCAGTATCTACTATGAATTATTCAGCATCTTCTATGAATTATTCAGTATCTACTATGAATTATTCAGCATCTTCTATGATATATTCAGTATCTACTATGAATTATTTAGTATCTACTATGAATTATTCAGTATCTACTATGAATTATTCAGTATCTTCTATGAATTATTCAGTATCTTCTATGAATTATTCAGCGTCTACTATGAATTATCCAGTATCTTCTATGAGTTATTCAGTAACTACTATTAATTATTCAGAATCTAGAATGGATTATTCAGTTTCTACTATGAATTTTTCAGTATCTACTATTAATTATTTTTTAACTACCATTAATTATTTAATATCTTCAATGAATTATTCAGTATCCGCTGTGAATGATGATTAATCTACTATCTAGCTTGAATCTGTATGTTTTGTATTTATGACAGTGAGGAACTGAAGAGTGATACTGTCAGTGGATCTTTTGATTAATAAACTGATTTCTGATGTCTTTTCAAATGTCTGAGTCTGAGATGAATTTCATTCCTACAGATTACATCCAGCCGATCTGCCTGCCTCACCCTGAGCAGCGATTTGAACCTGGCAGGAAGTGTGTGATCGCTGGCTGGGGCACACTAACTGAAGGAGGTCAGTGAGTCTCATATAATGATTCAATATACACTCCTGGCCACTTTATCAGAAACACATTGCTTGTAGCAAAACCTTACTGTTCAGTGTACAATTATAAAGCAGGTCGAGCTAAAGCAGGTACAGATAAATGTTTCTAATAAAGTGGCCAGTTAGTGGAAGCACATGGTGGGTGTTTCGAATAAAGTGGCCAGTTAGTGGAAGCACATGGTGGGTGTTTCTAATAAAGTGGCCAGTTAGTGGAAGCACAAGGTGAGTGTTTCTAATAAAGTGGCCAGTGAGTGGAAGAACAAGGTGGGTGTTTCTAATAAAGTGACCAGTTAGTGGAAGCACAATTTAGGTGTTTCTGATAAAGTGGCCAGTTAGTGGAAGCACAAGGTGGGTGTTTCTAATAAAGTGACCAGTGAGTAGAAGTATTGAGTATATGTTTTACCGATATGTATAAATATTTATAAATGACCCTGTGAGGATGTATGAATTAATCTCTATATATGCTCTGTATGATGTGCAATACAGGTTCAGTAGCTAATGTACTGCAGGAGGCTGTCGTTCCCCTCATCGATAACGCTCTGTGTCAGGAGTGGCTGCCTCAGTATACTATCAACCAACGCATGGTGTGCGCAGGTTACGCTGAGGGAGGGGTCGACTCATGCCAGGTGTGTATGAAAACATATTTCACACATTTGATCAACCCATTCAGCTACAGCAGTTTAGCTCCACCCATTCAGCTACAGCAGTTTGGCTCCACCCATTCAGCTACAGCAGTTTAGCTCCACCCATTCAGTCTACAGCAGTTTAGCCCCACCATTCCTGCTGAAGTGATGTGGAGTGTTGTTCCTGCAGACAGTCTGTGTTTATTGGATTGAATAGGAAACATTAAACATTGTGCTGTTACTGGCTGCTCTGAACGGGAGAAGCCAATCAGAACAGAGCTTATATACATATATCAGTCTTAATGACATAGTAATAAAGTAATTGCCTGTTTAAGTCTGAGGGATAAAGAGAGGTTGGAAAATGGTCCTGTCAAATTAATTACTCGCTGTTTTAACATAAAAAATACAGCAGAAATGCAGAATAAAGGCCTTTTGTAGAAAGCAGCTGGTGCAGAATGAGTGTAAGAGTGTCTGACTTTGTCAGGGGGATTCTGGAGGTCCGCTGATGTGCGAAGAGGAGGGCCACTGGGTGCTGGTGGGTGTGACGTCATTCGGATCGGGCTGCGCTCAGCCGAAACAGCCCGGAGTGTACGCCCTGGTCAGTGAGTTCACTGACTGGGTGGTGGAGACACGACGACTCAACTCACACTGGAGCGGCTCGAGATAGAAACGAGAGCATGATGGCACTGATGAAGGAGAAAGAGTTTAAAGATAATGTTTTAAATGGTTTAAAATCACTGTTTTTATAATCACTGTTAGATAAATGTATAGTTTATTATGATCATCCTGTGCAATTTCACAGATTTTAAATCATTAGTAGGAATCTGTAAATAAAATAATGTTTTAACAATAAATATTTTGACTTAAAAAGTAAGTAACCTGGTTGCCTTAAACATTTGAGTTCACTGAACATCAAATAATAGAATTAACAGAATATAAACTGTTCAGTGTGTTGGAACAACAATAAAATGTGCCATAACTTTTGCACAGGCCCCATTTTTTGTTTTATTATGTTTCCAATGTTAAATTCAGGAAATAAACAGTAATTTTGTATTAAATTGTGCAGGACGTGTTGATTTATTGTCAAGTAGAAAATCAACAAAATGCATGTAATTTGACCAGGCACAGACTTGTGCACACAACTGTAATGTTTCCCTTCATTATCCTCAGAGGTGGGAAATGTACACAAATACCTAACTCAAGTTAAAGTGGACTCTAAAGTGAATCTAAAATAATACTTTTATCAACGTTTTATTTTTTTTACTGAAGTTAAAGTACAAAATCTTGAATTTACATAAAGTATAAAAGTAAAAAGTCCTGAAAAAAAGCACTGAAGATTAAATTAAGAATCAAGAAAGGATCATTAATGAGAATGCAGTAAGGCTGTACGGTGGATGGCTGTGATACAAGTGTTCCTTCCATCACACTGACTGGATGATTATTATAATTAATATTCATACTGCTGCATCTCTAACTAATTTACTGTTATGCTGCTGTTTATTACTCCCCTTCTGTGTTTGCATGCAGGTGTACAATTACAGTTGAAACTGAAGTGAAAAATAAACATATCCAACAATGAATCGCCTTTCAGTTCTTGTTGTCACCTCTGTTAAAGTTTGGAATTTGTGGATCATCAATTGCTGGAAGGTGTCTGATGTGAAAGATCACCTCACAACTACCAAAAATACATAGATCATAGAACAACACATTCCACTAATCTTTATAAAATTAATTGATTAAGAAGAGCAGTTTGGTGTGAAACGCTCTGTTTTAGAGAATCTAACAGTCCGAGTCTGATTTGTTCACAGTGGTGGTGATAGGAACCAGACGTCCACCTCTAAAAGCTCCCTTAAAGAAAGCTATTATGGTAGTTTTGAGAAGGTTTTGGCCTAAAACATATTTTTAAAATCCATTTATGGTGGAGTGGTACTTGCAGCAGGGCGATGTGAGGCAAAACAATTCAATTTTTTTTTTAATTTTCCCAATAAATATGAGCTGTTAACTTTCTCCATTTCACACCAAACCACTCTGCCTGTAGCACATTGATTGAATTATGCAGAAATTTAGAAAAAGATTGGTGGAATTTCCCTTTAAAATGTAGTGAGTGGAAAATGGAGAGTTGTATTATGTATTGAGAAATGTACTTAGTGAATTTAGTGAATGAAACAGTGAAGTAAAGAACAGTACTTAAGTACAGTAAGGAAAATATTTATCTCTGATTATTTAAAATCTAATGTGGTTTGTTCAGCTCATACAGGGGCGGAACCATTTATCTCGTGCTGGGAAGCGGACGGACTTATTTTTTCTCCGCACGCGTAGCGGCTGAAAGTTTGGATTGGTGGCTGTAAACTTTAAACTAATTCATTATAAAAACGGAACAAAATTGAGTTTATAGACGGCTTTGTGTATTTAAAGGCCTTTATAAAAGTGACTTAAGAGCTCTATAACTACGATAAGGCGTTAAACGTGCCGTATTTAGAGTTAATGTAACCGAAGTGCCGGTAATTTGGCGATGGCTGTGAGTTTCGTAGCGCTCACCGCTTTAATCCTCTGTAATAATGTAAGATCTGGATCATTTCAGACACATAAAGATGATGTTAGTCCAGAACACTGTTTGGTTTGGGGTCCAGGGTTGGAGCCCCGGTCAGTGCTGCCTGTTCGGTATTTTTACATCCAGGCGGTCAGTGAGAGTGGACAGGTCATCTCCACCTCTCCGGGTAAGAAGAGCCGATTTTCATTCCATACAGACACACTTATACACTTAATTCGGGATTTTAGGTAAGAATTATTTGTTTAATATATACATACATACACACACACACACACACATATATATATATATATATATATATATATATATATATATATATATGTATGTATATATGTATGTATAGGCACACATTTTATATATATATATATATATATATATATATATATATATTGGGGGGGGGGTAGGGGGGTATAAAAGCTAT
The DNA here is from genome assembly GCF_904425465.1 of Colossoma macropomum. Lineage (NCBI taxonomy): Eukaryota > Metazoa > Chordata > Actinopteri > Characiformes > Serrasalmidae > Colossoma > Colossoma macropomum. The sequence goes on from NW_023494800.1 coordinate 923,953, forward strand.
AGTATTGGACATCATGAAAATCAAATAATTTCAAAAAATTAAAAATGACAAAAAAAATGACATGAAAGGATTTTTTTTATTGCTCAATTATTGTTGCTCTTTGATGGCTCAAAAGGCTTAATGATATATGTATATATATGTATATATAATTAGAGAACAATTTAGAGAGGGACCAACTTCTCTTGCTATGGCTGATAGGGTCACCCCTTTGGCCTTCATCTGGACAATCTGCTGCCGGTGGGTTTCAGTCACTTTGGAACGGCTCACCATCTTGCAAAGTCAGTGAAAACTGGAAAGTTAGGCTAAATAGTTTAAATAGGGTTTATCAGATAATTAAGGAAATAAGAACCAGGTGCCAGATTAACACCAAAAACTTGCAGGTATCTGAAAGTGTTCTCTAAATTTGATCAGTGTTCTTTTTCAGTTGTCTCATTTAAGTTTTTTATACTGTGCTTTAGAATATATACAACTCATGAAATAAGCTTAGCATACTGCTCTTTTACTCCTGTTAGGACAAATTCACACAGGACTACACAGTGACCTTGACATTTAGGAAATTGTGTGTTGTTCTCTAATTTTGATCTCCAGTATATGTGTGTGTGTGTGTGTGTGTGTGTGTGTGTGTGTGTGTGTGTGTATATATATATATATATATATATATAATGTGGGTGGAATAATATACATGTACACTATATGTTCAAAAGTTTGTAAACACTAAAGCATTTCTTATTAGTGGATTCAGCTGCATTAAGGTGTAACCGTTGCTGACACAGTTGAGTTCAAAGGTACAGACACATTGTATAATCTCCATAGAAAAGCACTGACCAATAGAATCTCTCTGGACGCTCTGGAGCAGCTGCATATGAGCCTAAAGTCTCTATGCCCAGTGCTAAGCGTGGGCTAGAGGGGTATAAATCCCCCCAGCATTGGGCTGTGGAGCAGTGGAACTGCATTCTCTGGAGTGATGGAGCTCCATCCAATACCTTTGGGATGAGTTGGAGTGACCCAGAACTGACCATCCAACATCAGTACCTGACCTCACGAATGCTCAATCAAATCCTCACAGAAATGTTCAACATCTAGTATAAAGCCTTCTCAGAAGAGTAGAGGCTGTTACTGCAGCACAGACTCACTATGAACACGTTCATTTCAAAAGAAACTCTGGACGAGCAGGTGTCCACAAACTTTTGGCCAAATAGTGTATATACAATACACAGTTAAAAAATATGGTTCTTCGAGGGTTCTTTAGTAAAGACAATAGTGCTATTTTGAACAGTGAGTTCTACATAGCACCATTTCATGCTTAATGGTTATTCAGATTGATGGAGAACGTGCTGTATATTTCTATATAGAACCAAAGAAGGTTATTGTCACCAGCTTGACATTGTAACAGTAGAAGAACCCTTTTTAGTTTAATATAGAACCATTTTTGAAAAGGTTCTATATAGAACCATGTATAACACATTCGCCATAAATCCGAAGAACCATTTCACTATGCGTGCAAATGGTTCTTTATAGAACAGTGGGCTCTATGTACAACCATTTCATGCTTAAATGGTTCTGCGCATGGTGAAATGATTCTTCAGGTGGACTTAAGATGTATTGTCTATGGTTCTACATAGAACCTTTTAAAAATTGTTCTGTATAGCACCAAACAATGTTCTTTATTGTTACAATATCAAGCTTATCACTATAGAAGAACGCTTTTTGTTGCTATATAGAACCGTATGCAGCACATTCTGAAGAACCGTTTCACCATGCAAAGCATCACTTAAACATGCAGATGGTTCTATATACAACTCATGGTTCTAAGTAGCACCATTCTCATGAAGAACCACCTTTAGTGTGTAGCTACAATATTTGTGCTGTGTCCGTTTAAAAAGCCTGAAGAGGAACGGTTGTTGGTTTATGTGGTTGCTCTTTATTGGTTTTGACTATCAGGTAAAGACTCGTTCAGGGTGAGAATAACCTCGCTGTCGCAGAAGGAGCACGTCCGTATCCATGTCCCACCACCGCTGGACCGCGGGGACGGATCCTTCCTGGTCAGATTTCGGATGTACGGGAGCTCCGTTCATGGGCTGAAGGTGGAAGTGCTTTATAAGGACAAACCAGTGGCTGAGTCTCCATACACTCTTAAAGGTACAGTGGATTTCAGAGCTTTATAACTACAATAAGGGACAGACGTGAAATTTACTTCACTTACTTTTATGCACAGCTCAGTGTTTGAGGTGTAATCAGAGAGATTCAGAGTGGTTTGGTGTGAAATGGTTCAGATGTCTTTACAGTGGTGGTGATAGGAACCAGGGGTCGCCATGACTACAACACAAATATAGCCATTTTATTTACTGTCCAGAACCACCAGTGAACCTACACGAGTCTTCTGAGTTTATATGGAATGTTGATGATGGAAAATAGTGGAAAATCTGAAATAATAAGTTTTCTTTGGGACTATTTTGCCTCACAGCGCCCTGCATGTATCCCTCCACCATGAATGGAGTTTAAGTTCTTTAAACTATCATAAAACAGTGTCTCAGTCATTCTTCTGTTAAACACGTAAAAGTCTGTTGTCCGTAAACTGCACTGGAAATGAATGTCGACTTGCTGTGGCTAAATTACTTTCTCTGTGTTTTCCCTTCCGTCCTGCAGGTCCAGTATATCATGAGTACTGTGACTGCCCCAAAGTGGACGCCTCAGCCTGGCAGAGCGTGATGAAATGTCCTTCAGAGGAGCCGCAGATCCAGCAGGATTTCAGCTCGTTTCCCTCTATAGATCTCCGCCGGCTCCTGGAGGAGGTTCCTAAACGCTTTTCCAGCAGAGGTGGACTGATTCACTACACCGTCATCAATAACCAGGTGTACCGGCGCTGCCTGGGCAGATACACGGACTTCAAAATGTTCTCCGACGAAATGCTGCTGTCGCTCAGCCGCAAAGTGAGTGTCCGCTCCTGTCGGCAGGCTGTGTTTAATCATGTTGCAGCTGCATTGTTTACACTAAGACGATATGTCTTAATTATACTGGGCCTGTTTGTCTCAAAGCTGCCTTTTAAATGCAGTACTGTAGGGGTGGGCAGAAAGGCCAAAAATATATCACGATTACAGCTGAACGATTTTGGCACTATCACTAATTGTGAATTTCTGACCAATATTATGATTACGATTTAAATTGTGATGAAGCGATGTTTGTGTTTATGTTGGCTGTTTCTCGTCTGGCTTCATCATCTGCTCCTTAATTTTAAGGTAAAGCTGCCCGACGTTGAGTTTTACATCAATGTTGGTGACTGGCCTTTGGAGACGAGAAAAGTGGACGCTGTACCTGGACCTGTGCCCATCATCTCGTGGTGTGGCTCCACGGAGACGCGGGACATTATCCTGCCCACCTACGACATCACGCACTCCACCCTGGAGACAATGAGAGGGGTAACAAATGACCTTCTGTCCGTCCAGGGGAACACAGGTTGGTTTGTCCTTCTGTCTGTTTTAACAAGCAATAGTTTGATGAAAAACCAACCTAACCTCTCTTACCCCACATGAAACTGATCAGCCACGACATGTTTGGTGTCTGAAGCTTCTTTAGTTTTATTCCTTGTTGAAGGGTTTTGATTGGCTGGTTGAGCTGTAGCTGAATGTCCTCTTAAGCCAGACAGACACTGTGTGATTTTAGAAATCTTGTTGGTTGGTGACTCTCACCGTATGCCTGATTAGGGCAGGGTTTGGCAACATGTGGCTCTTTTACTGCCCTCTTGTGGCTCCACAGCTGAATCAGATTTGTAGGTAAAAATAAAATAATCCTCCGTAAAATAAAGCTCTGCTGATCGTTCAACACAGTTTAACAATAAATGGTCTTAAACTCTGGAGTTAATGTAGAACTGCTAATTCACCCTTTAACCCTGAAGATCAACAAGTAGCTAGTAGATAATGAAAAGGCAAAGAGAAAGATTTAAGATAAACATCGATATTTTAGAGACTTATTTGTGTTTATAATCACTCCAGCTGGTTTCCTGATACGTTTAATTTGCAACAAGAACTGTCAAACACGTGAAGTTGTGAAGGCGGAGCTTCTTGTTTGAACTTTCCCGTTCCACCTTAAATGGTGCAGCAGTTACATTCTGGCACCTCGGGCGCCGTTTAAGGTGGAACAGGAAAATTGAGAAGTGCATGAGAAGCTGACTTCAGCTTTGTTAAAATCGAACGTTGAGAGACATTTTACAAGAAACTTTCATTTTTGAGGAAAAGTTTCCGGCTAGAGATGCGAGAAAGGCGGCTGTAGCTGAGCTAAAGCTATAAGCAGAGCAAAGCGAGTCTGTGTTTGTCGTTTATATGTTTTATTCTATACTAGTACATCAGCACACACTGAGACGTATTGGTAAACAGCCAAGATGGTAAAATGGACATAAAATGTTGAGGCTCCCAAGGTGGTTTGATTTTTGTTGAAAGGACAAAATGACTCTTCTTAACATTCAGGTTGCGACCCCTGGAATAGACCTTCATAACAAAGTTATGATTTATTTATTCACACTGTATGAAAACGCTCCGTCTGATTTACCTGCTACGTGAAACGCAGTTATCAATAAAGCTGATTCATTCAGAATAATACGAGTACTGAGAAACTGAGCTCTGCAAACCACCCTGTGCACTGAAATATACACGGTAGGACACTACGGTCTCGCTACAGACTATTTTACAAAATAAAATCACTGTATTAGTGTTTATACCTCACTATTCTATTCAGTAAAACAGAGTGAAATCGCCTATACAGACTTTGGTAGCAACCTGTCTCCGTTTGTCTCCTGCGGGATGGATGGATGGATGGATGGATGGATGGATGGATGAAGTCATCTATTACAGCAGCACAAAGTGCAGTAAAGAGCAAAAGTATTGCAATACGCCATTATACAGATACATAAATATAAGAAGTAAAGATTTATAATAAAATATACCAGAACAACCTTAAAATATAATGTGCAGTAAAAAAAATAAGTAAAATCACAAATATTATGCAGGTAACAATGCAGTGGTGCATGTCACGTCCAGTACATGAACCGAGTGACTAAACACTGTAAATGATGTCATGTTAATAGTTGTGTAATATGACTGGGAGTATAAATAAGTGTCAGTGCAATATGCAGTATGTATAGATGTATAAACAAAGTGGCAGTGCATAGTAATGAGTAGAGAGATATAATGTCCAGTTGGTGCTCAGTGAGCCTGTTGTGATTGTGTGTTTATAAACAGTCTAAAGTCAATGTGTATCCTGGTGAGAATCTGCCAAGGCGGAGTGTTTAAAGTGACCGACGGCTCTGTGTCCGACTGTGATGGGGTCAGTAACTCTTCTCTGTGTGAGCTGATCCTCCTTCACTGAGTTTGTTCAATAGTTAGGCATTTGGCTTACGTCACAGCGGATATCGGAACACTGGTATCTGTGAATTTTTATGAGGCCGAGTAAATCGGCCTGAAACCCCATACCAGTATTGGTATCAGTGCATCCCTAATTATTATGATCATCAAGCAGCATCATACATAAATCACCACAGACTTAAAGTATCTCTGTTAGTCTTGATTATGTGGTTTCTGACTCACTGTTATATGTAAACATGAACTGAAGTACATTAGCATAGCTAAAACAGTTGCAGTCACACTGAAGCCTGAATTTTGTCTGTACTGTTGTCTGTCATTTGGATTGTTCTAACTAGTTGCGTTAAACTTCAAAATAACTTCAATAACAATAATTGTAATGATAATAACAGTAATAATAATGATCTTATTTGTGGAGCACTTTCCTTACATTTAGCAGCTCAAAGTGCTTTACAGTCAAATAATATGTTTAAAGAAAAGCACAAGATAAAAACGTAATAAAATAAATCGTGTGAATAAATCTGTGTGTTCAGATGTTTTTAAAACTGTTTACTGAGCTCACCTGCCAGTGAAAAGTAACGAGCTCCACAGTTTAGAAGCAGAACATCAGAAAGAGCCTCTCCTCTGTTTGGGTAAATTTCAGAGGGGATTTGCCGAAGACCAGCATCTGGCAGTAAGTGTTTCATGCTGTTCTCTTCCTCCTGTGTCCTGTAGGTCCTGCCTGGGTGAATAAAACAGGCCGGGCGTTTTTCCGCGGCAGAGACAGCCGTGAGGAGCGTCTGAACCTCGTCTCCATGTCCAAGAAGAACCCGGACCTGCTCGATGCTGGAATCACTGCTTTCTTCTTTTTCCGGGAGAGGGAGAAGGATCTGGGTAAAGCCCCTCTGGTCGGCTTCTTCGACTTCTTTAAGGTAAACGGGGGCATGAAACGGCAGTACAACACAGAATACAGCATTATATGACTTATATATACAGGTCTATGCAAATGTTTGTGCACCTCTGGTCTGATTACATGCAGTTACAGTGATTGCAGTGAAGTTAACTCATCCTCTACAGAGAACCCCCACTAATTCCAACATATTCGGAAAAAACTTAATGGGTCATTCTACAGAAACGTCCATTTTTGTGTTCCTAGTGTTTAGAAATATATTACACTTAAAAAAACATGTTAGTGTTACAATTTATTTATATTTTAAAATAAAGCAATAAGTTATTTTAACAATTACACCTTCTTCAGCCATGAATTTAGCAATTTTGTTTTTTAAATCAATCATATAGAATTCCAATCACCACAGAAGAGCTCGTCCCCACAGTCATGTGTGAAGGCTGAGGCCATATTTTGAAGAAAAAACACATTTTTCTGCAATTTTAACTACAATAATCTATACATGACTATGAAATATATGATTTAAATGGCATAAAGAAAACAAATGACAAATACATATTATAAAATATATGAAAGCTGTGGTGGTGTAATGAAAGTGTCACTGGTTTTACTGCAGAACAAAAAATCTCTGATTTTGAAATAAAAGTCACACTGATGACATCACTCGACTTTCTTTTACCTGTTTTCTGAGGATCTATGAAGAAAAGCACATGGTGAGTCCACTGAGTCTTTCAGTTATCAGAGATTTTCTCATTAGTTCATGATTTCATATGAAGCTTTTAGCTGAAGTCACTGGTGTGACCGACTTTATTCTGAGGTAATTGTGAAAAAATAGAATACAAATGGCTTAAATTCCATATTTTAGTGGATATTCCATGATTGACAACATGTGGTTTGATGTTCTGTAGTAGTTATTTTGTAAAATGCATTGTTCATTAAAATGTCTCTGGTCTTCCTTTATTATGTGGAACACCAATGAGGATCAGTAACACCAGTGACTCCTATGGAGAGACAGAACAGTGGACGTTTCTGTAGAACGACCCTAATATATAATGCGCCATAACTTTTGCACAGGCTACAATTTGTTTTGTACCCCATCCCTCCACACAAATACGTGTGTTCTCAGTAGAGCAGGGGTGTCTATACTTTTTTAAAGAGGGCCAGACTGGATCATTTCAGAATACTTGGGGGCCAGTCAACCTTTGCCATAATATTTTCATAAATGATTCAAAATATTAAGTATTCAAAGTGAGAAAAATGTGTAGAACATTTAACCAAATCAGACTGAGCGTGTTGCCTGTAATCCATTCTGAGAATTTGGCGATGGCCCTTAAACTCATTTAAAAGGGAAACTCGATTTCATTCATTCAATCATTCAGAGTGGTTTGGTGTGAAACACTGTTCTAGAGAAACTTACCGAGTCAGAATTGTTCACAGTGGTGGTGATAGGAACCAGACGTCCACCTCTAAAAGCTCCCTCACAGAAAGTTCCTACATGAAATGGTTATGAATTCACTGCCTGATGACTGAGACACTGTTTTATGATAGTTTAGAGAACTTAAACTCCATTCATGGTGGAGGGATACATGCAGGGCGCTGTGAGGCAAAATAGTCCCCAAAGAAAACTTATTATTTCAGATTTTCCACTATTTTCCATCATCAACATTCCATATAAACTCAGAAGACTCGTGTAGGTTCACTGGTGGTTCTGGATAGTAAATAAAATGGCTATTTGCGTTGTTGGCATGGCGACCCCTGGTATCACCACCACTGTAAAGACATCTGAGTCGGTAAGTTTTAAGAATCATTTCACCTCAAACCAATCTCACTGACTTTGTCTACATCTCAACCACTGAATTATGCAGAACTTTTGAAGAATCGGTGGAATTCCCCTTTAAATCTGCCACCATTGGAGTTACATCCCATGCACATCCATGTTGGTTAAAGTGAAACATAGAAATAGCGCTCACGGTTTGTTTCATGTGTTTTGGTAGTAAATTCATTACAGCGTGTGAGGCACAAGCATTCGCTGTGGCTCTCAATAAAAATATACTGATTTCCGTCTCACCAAAATTGTTCTCATTGTTAACCTTGTGCTCTCTGGCTGTAGTTATGACTCAGGCTTTGTTCACACAGCAGATAAAAGTGGCTCAAATCTGATCTTTTTCTCCGTATGTGACTCAGATGTGTGTCTGTGTGTCAGTGTGAACAGATAAACACACTGAATCTGACATTTTCGATTCCTATTTGAGACGCTTACATATATGGTACTTAGAGCTGGGCGATATGGCCAAAAATGTTATCACGATAAACAAAATTTATATTGTTCGATATCGATACGTATCGCGATAAATGTCAAATCATTATTTCTTTCAAGTTTGAAGGCTGATTTTTGCTCCTGGGTGGTTAATTGCTGTTCGGAACACAACAAACACTCGCCAAACAGTGGAACATTTCACAAATCTGTCATGAGACAGTGGGAGAAAGTGTCTGCTGAGCTGTTTTTACCAGCTGGAAAAGCACGGCTGTTTTGTAATAGTCATAATTTAAGAAAGAAAACAGATTATTCTTAGCTGGTGCCGAGCGCTCGGCTACCCCGCTACACATGACATCACAGTATTCAGACACCAGCTAGACGACTGGATATTCAATTGTAGGAGTTTAAGGGGTGAACCGCAAAATATCAACACCAGACAAACAGAGTCCTCCTTTAGGTACGTTTAAACTGAAAGCGGTGCTTTTGTGTCTTGTTTGATCTACAGTATCATTAATTCACTGTGTCGTGCAGTGATGAAGCGCTGCTTTAAGTTAGCCAGCTGCTAAAAACAGCTAGCCTGGAAAGCTAGCGCTCTCACGCTCTCCAATGCCTCACAGCTTCCTCACTTTATTTTTGTTTACATCAGGGCCGTAACTGCATGAACCCACTTCTTTCTTTCACTTTCGTTGCTTGGGAATGCACTCATACTTAAATATGGCTGTCCGAGCGCTGCAACAGCGCTGTAGCTGTGAGGATTGTGATTTAACGCTGCTAAAGCTGTTAGGATGTTAGGAAAGAGGTGAGTTCACTGTAGGTCAGTACAGTTACACCACTGACCTCGTCACTCACACTCGGTCACAGGAGAACAGATCGTCAGTCGTTCCACTCAAACAGGGAATGTGTAACTCCGCGTGGCCCCCCCCCCTCTCTAATTATGTAGAAAAACTTGGAAGTGCGCCCTCTCCTGGCGACAGCACAGTAGTGTCGCTTTCCTTGCAGTAGAAAACGCCATCAAGGCTTTCGCTGAACGTGGAAGTGTGAGAATGGTGTATTATATCGAACATTTATCGAACTTGTTGTATCCCTCTATCGAGGAAAGGTTATATCGCGATACTTATCGTTATCGTTTTAACGCCCAGCCCTAATGGTACTGAAATCCGAAATTCATTCATTGACTTTTACGTCATTCCAGCTCCGCATTCATCATAATTTCGACTCATAAACATTTAGGCTGATGTTTCTGTACCAAAAAATTAGAAGAGACTCATAGCAACCGCTCCGTGTTCGAAGAGATTTTGAACGAAACGGCCGAACGCGGCCGCAGGAGACTAGTATAAAGAATCCGAGGACACGAACCAAAGAAGTGACCGCGCCCTTTTTACAGCTCAAACACATTCTGGGTGATGAGCCCAGCTGTCAGTCAATGAAGCTTCATGATGGCTGGTGAAGATGAAGCTCAACCCTCCCGGAGCGACTGGCGTTTGCTGGCCGTCATGATTGTTTACCTCTGGATCAGCCACATGAAGCATTGTTCTTTTGCGTATGCGGCTCAGACTGTTCAGACTGATGTCGCGTACGGATCACATTTAAAAGATATTGTGAACAGCCAAACAAAAAACATCGGATTTGGTGAGAAAATCAGATTTGGGCCACTTTTACCTGCTGTGTGAACAATGCCAAAACGTGTAGTCAGAGATAAAAGGCTCTTACGCTTTAGCTTTGTTAATACAGCATAGTGCAACATGATGTTAGTTTATGGTAATTCTGCCATCTTGAGGTAACATGAAAAATTGCAACATACTCTTAAAAGGAGCCCAATTAAAATCTGTCTGCGGGCCACATTTGGTCCAGGGGCCGGACTTTGGACACCCTTGCAGTAGAGGAGGTGTTCACTTATGTTCAGAAAATCAACAACACATGGAATTTGACCAGGGGTGCCCATACTTTTACACATGACTGTATATGGTCTTGTGAATCACTCTTTGAACATGTGTACAGAAGAATAACTCCATTCTCCTTTCACTCTGCAGTATAAGTACCAGGTGAACGTGGACGGTACCGTGGCTGCCTACAGGTTTCCGTACCTGATGCTCGGTAACAGCCTGGTGTTAAAGCAAGACTCGCCGTACTACGAACACTTCTACACTCACCTGAGACCGGGCCAACATTACGTCCCTGTGCAGAGGACGCTGTCTGACCTCATTCAGAAAATCAAATGGGCCAAGGTGAGGAGTCCTGCGCTCGCATTGGTTCAAGCGGTAATTCAGCAAAAACATCAGATTTATCCATTTTTTCCTCCTTTACCCCAAATGTAAAAGCCCTGCTGTGACCTGTAGCTTTAACATCACCTTTCACTGGAACTGAGAGCCCAAACCCTGAAAAACAGCCCAGCCCATCATCCCTCCTCCACCAAACTCTACTGTTGGTACTGTACATTCCGTTGGTAATGTTCTCCTGACATCCACCAAACCCAGATTCATCATCAGACCGACAGATAGAGAAGATGATTCATCACTCAGAGAACATGTTTCCACTGCTCCAGAGTCCAGTGGCGGCGCTTTACACCCCTCCAGCCGACACTTGGCATTGTGCATAGTGATCTTAGGCTTGTGTTCAGCTGCTCAGCCATGGAAACCCATTTCATGAAGCTCCTGATGCAGCTCTACTTTTGATGTTGCTTCCAGAGGCGGTTTGGAGCTCTGTAGTGAGTGATTCATTCACGTGACGTTACTGAGTAGGATGTGCACATGCGGGTCATTTCAGGTTCACATTAATGACAGATTTGAATCACTTACCTAAACGAGTGTGAACCATCGTGTCAGAGAGATCAGATTTAAGTAAAAAATCAGATTTGAGTAATGAGGCTTGTAATGTGCACGTAGCTTATAATGGACTCTTGAGACTGGTAGAATCTTCACCTAAGATAAGATCTTTATTAGTCCCACAACGAGGAAATTCTCAGTGATACAGCAGCAAAGCGACAGCAAGGCACTCAAGAAAAGAAGTAACGAGGAGAATTACTTAACAAGATTACAGTTTTTTACTTGTTACTACATAGCACTAAGAGTAAAAAAAAGAAAAAAAAAGATAAAAATATAAACTCTGTCCTTCACAAAAATTAACAGTATGAAGAATTATAAATAAATAAAATCCAAAATATTTACACTGTAAGGATACGACAGTAGGACAGTAGGACCTGACAGTATTAATGATGTAATTAAGCCAAGGTGATGCAAAATAGTAGAAAAGAAATGATGCCTGACACTGCAGTGTGGGTGAGCTGGTGAGTTTAGATGGGTGCTCTGTTCCACTCCTCAGGAGAACGATGCTGAAGCGGAGGCTATAGCTAAAGCCGGACAGGCAGTGGCCAGGGACGTCCTCCAGCCGCACCGACTCTACTGCTACTACTACACTGTTCTAAAGGTAAGGAACACGGAACCGTTCCTCAAATTCTATCAGCGCTCTCCTCTCAGAGGTTTAGAGGTATTTTACTGTACATAAGATTTGCACATATTTATTTGGCAATAGATAATTAAATTGATTCTGAAATATGATTGGTTGAGCCACATTCAGCATCACTGTATTCACATTTCCTCATATCTACACTCATTGTCCACTTTATCAGCTCCACTGACCGTATAGTTTCACTCTGTAGTTCTACAGTTACAGACTGTAGTCCATCTGTTTCTCTGCATACTTCGTTAGCCCCCTTTTACCCTGTTCTTCAGTGGTCAGGACCCCCATGGACCCTCACAGAGCAGGTACTATTTGGGTGGTGGATCATTCTCAGCACTGACGTGGTGGTGGTGTGTTAGTGTGTGTTGTGCTGGTCTGAGTGGATCAGACACAGCAGTGCTGCTGGAGTTTTTAAACACCTCAGTGTCGCTGCTGGACCGAGAACCAAAAATATCCAGCCAACAGTGTCCTGTGGGCAGCGTCCTGTGACCACTGATGAAGGACTAGAGGATGACCGACACAAACTGTGCAGCAGCAGATGAGCTATCGTCTCTGACTTTACATCTACAAGGTGGACCGACAAGGTAGGAGTGTCTAATAGAGTGGACAGTAAGTGGACACAGTGTCCACCGAACGTACAGTAGGGATTCGTGCAGTAATCTTAAATTGCAGTCAAAGCCTGGCAACAGAACTCTGTTTATTACTAATAAAACTGAACATTAAAGCTCGAGCGCATCTAATCTACAGAGAAACCGTAGATGCCTTTGACTTTCAGTTAGCAGCCACAACCAGCGCCAACAAATATGATCTTGCTGGCAAAGAGTTTTTATTTTAGGCTCAGAGTTTGTACCAGCCTGTCACATCATACAAGCAAAAGCCAATATATGACTGGAATTTTCCGTTTGTCAATCGTTATTTGAGTTTGCGGGACCCAACAAACCTTCCAAATGATGACTTAATCCATTTTTAATTTAAAATTAACAGCTTCTAAGTCAAAAAGGGCTTCAGGTTTGCTTTCCTTTTTTCTTTAATTTTGTTTACAGTGACTACCAGCATTAAACAACATCAACTCCATAGTCAGATTCATCCCATACTGGATTGAGCATGTCGGGTGTTGCTGCACTCACGGCTCTTTCAGTGTGATTTCGGAGATCATCCAGTGTTGTTGGGAGTGGCACATAAACAGAATCCTTAATGTACCCCACAAACAAAAGTCACACGGCGTGAGATCTGATGATGCTGGTGACCTTTTTCTTGGTTCACTGTCATACTTACAGTCAGAAACTCAATGACTCCCTCTTTCAGTTGGATTGTGATTGGTTCCTAGGCGCCTCGTGGTTGTAAAAATATGGTGCTTTGAAATTGGATTAATCTTTCTGAATTACCCAGTATACAATGTGAAAATAGTATTTATGACCTCATCAGATTTAAATCATAATAAAACATCTCCTCTTCTTCGTACAAACTCTGTGGTATGGATTGAATATTTAGAATCTGTGCTTTCCACACAATTTCTCTACTCGTTTTAAGGAGCCATGACTCTTGTAGATTCGTTTGTATAAAATCACAGCATGCTTTTGTTATCACTGGCCGTAGCTGAGACTTGATGATTGGAGTCCACGTTGTTTGCTTGTTTCATTTTTTTTTTGTAGACGTATGCAGCTCGGCAGATAGGACAACCTTCTGTCCATCCTGACATGGAGCTGGTGCCTCAGCCTTCTGACCATAGTGCTGTGTGTGACTGTGAGAGGAGGACGGAGCCAGAAGAGTTCAGACAGAAACATGAGGAGTTATGACACTCTGCACCGTTAGCCTGACAGTCTAAAGCCTCGTAAAAAGGGGCAGTTTTCCAACTGTGACAATCCTGTTTCATTCACAAGTGCCTCTGAGGAGACGCTCACACCTGGCGTTAACATACATACTGGGTGATCTGATCATTAGTGGCCAGCGGTGAGTTCAGGTGTGAAGAGGGTCTGATGTGTCTTGCAAACACACCATGATTCGATTACTAAATCACATTCGGAGCTGGTCAGAGACTGGGGGTTGCAGGAATAGTCATGGTTGACCAAACACCCAAAAAAGTAGCCAACTAGTCGTCGTACATATCAGTGCAAAGTATTTGTTTACTTGGTTGCTGGTAGCTTTTGGGGCAGCAGATGCTGTGATGTGAGTTGCGAAACGTCCGCTGCAGAACAGGGACGTGGGAAGGTGTTATAAGTTGGGGGTGCTGAAATTTTAAGCAGTGTATGCGTGATATGAACAGTCATGCAAAATAACTTGCTTTATTTTTTCATTTGAACTTTCTTGATCATTTCAAACCACTCTGATTTCTTTTCTCTCTCCTTTTGGATGAACTTTATGATATCCAATCAGATTGTCAATGCGTAGCACAATGACCACTTGTGTCACACCCAGAGTCACACACTTGAACACACACTGAGCAGGAGATTTAGGATGCATTTAAAGCGTCGGACATCATTACCGTTGTTTTTTTAAGTGTAAAGAACAATGTTAAGCTGCTTTGGGTCTCAGAAATGACCTACAGCTCTGCACACACTGTCCCTCTTGCACCCCAACCTGCACATGTTTTAGCAACGGCTCCAAAGCGGCCAGCAGGGGGCGAGGGAAGGTTGGTAAAAATATATGAATGAAACAGAAAAATAGAAACTCCACTCTAAAACAAGCAGATATAGCAGTTGCAGTTAACCAACCCTGAAATCACTTTCTGCGTCCCTGCTGCGTAAGAGCTCTCAGAAACCCGCCTCTCAAAGAGAAGTTAGCTCTGGCTTTTATCAGTCTGATGGGAAACAAAGACTGTTTATCAGGGTAAATGCTTGTAGCAAGCAGGCGCATCTCTACTCACCAATGTCAGCCGAGTCGCTGAAATAGAAAACATTCCCACTGTTTTAAGAAGTTATTCCTGAAACGTGTTAGATGCTGTAAACAGCGGGATGCTCTTATGCCCCGGCCGACCGGTACTCCACTTTAATAGAAGCTTGTTTTTGTTGTGCACACGTGCTAAACATTCTGTGACTGGTCATTTTACTTGCCATTCAAACGGCCCTTTCCTGTCAAAGTCGGCGTTTCTCAAAATCGAAATCTGGAGCTATTGGTTGACCAGTCAACTAGTTTATGCAACCCCTATCATATCAGGGATGCATATGACCATAAAACATCTGCTGTGTGAATGCTTAAGTGTCCCAGTGCATCCCTGACTACAGTGAAGGACCTCCTTAATCAACATAGTCATCACAGCTTTTTTCCTTTTCTCTCTATGTTTGTCTGTAAGTTATGTTAGCAGCCTAAATGTTTTGTAAAGCCTGTAATGTTTATACCAGCAAGAACTTGCAGGTCATTTCTATTTGATAACAAATGCAAAGAGAATGACGTAATACATTTTGGGTGGTCCCCTTCTTGCAGTCATGAAATCCAGTCATACATGGTCACTGGAGACGCATTCCACAAACCTGAAAATATCAGGGGCCTCGTATATAAAACACTTAAATTTCTTCCTAAATTTGTTCTTAAGCTCAGTTTTCAGCATTTATGTATGACAGGGCTACACAAAATGTCACTTTAATTGGGAATTCCACCAGTTTTTCAAAACCTCAGCGTAACTTAATCATAAGAGAAGTCATTCAGAGTGGTTTGGTGTGAAATGGTTCAGATTCCTTTACAGTGGTGGTGATAGGAACCAGGGGTCGCCATGACTACAACACAAATATAGACATTTTATTTACTATCCAGAACCACCAGTGAACCTACACGAGTCTTCTGAGTGTATATGGAATGTTGATGATGGAAAATAGTGGAAAATCTGGAATAATAAGTTTTCTTTAAGGCAGAAATCTTTACAAAACTATCATAAAACAGTGTCTAAGTCATCAGGCAGTGAATTCATAACCATTTCATGTAGGAACTTTCTGTGAGGGAGCTTTTAGAGGTGGACGTCTGGTTCCTATCACCACCACTGTGAACAGCTCTGACTCGGTAAGTTTATCTAGAACAGAGCGTTTCACACCAAACCACTCTGAGCCACTCTGAGTCACCCTGTTTACATCTTAACTGTTTAATTATGCAGAAATTAAAAAAAAAATCTTTCACCTCTAAAATATGAGATTGTATTTTGCCTCTTCCTCATTCATCTTCACCATCGGATGTTAACGCCAGGTGTGAACAGGGCATCAAATACACTACTTGATTCAAAACTGTCAGTCGGTTGCACAAAATTACATAAACACAGTTTCATCTCTGTTTACTTACTTTTGGCGATAATTATGTTGATTGTCTGCATTGTGTGCTTCTAAAGTTTCCTTTGTGCTGCTGAACTGTTCAGGCTGTTCAAGTTCTACAGATGCTTTTAGGAAGCCTGAGCGGAACGTTTGACGGATGTAGGAACAGTAACTAAGGGAGGGAATTCTGCAAACAGTCAATTATTGCCAAAAGTAAATAAACTGATAACCAGGATTGTGTGGATGTAATATATTTTACTGAAAATCCATTGACACATTTTAATAATATACATTTTTATCAGTGCAAAGAGGTGGATGGTATTTTATACCATCAGCTCAGTGCCAAAAAGAGGGACCATTACATGCTGACTGTTAATCGCTGTTGTTGGGACAAAACCTCATATCTCCATTTTTTGTTGTTTTTCAGTTTTTGGCATAGTTTGAAAATGCCTGTTGCCCTTTACATTGTGTATAAATTTCATGATGGATGGACCAAAATAAATGGCCCAAAATGGCTTGGAAAAAAAGTCTGGTTCCATTGACTTACATTGCAAATAAAGAAGGTTTTTTCCTTCTCCTGTAAAGTTACCATTTTGGAGATACAAGGTTTTGTTTCGACAACAGCAACATACTAAGAGCCACTTAAACTATGAAAAATGTAATGAACTGTATTGAAGTTACTGTTATAGTGTTTACTGTCCACGCGGAATCTATTGCATATTCACTTGTTACTGTTTTATACGTGGTGTTATTTTCTCAAAGAGAAAAAAGCTCTTGGCTTTTGAAGTGATAGTTACCTGTACACAACTTTCCACCTTAATTAAAACATAAATTTGAGTTTTATCACTTTAAGCTGATGTTTACTGTCTTGTGCCTTATAAAGGGGTTTTCTGGCTGTGCTTAATGTTGGAGTAGGTGATTTTCTAGAAACCAGGAAGGATAAAGTAGTTTTTGGAAAAATCCAACCAAAAAAAAATCCCACCCCCTACTTTCAGCCCTCCTTACAATGCCGCGCTCCCAAAATAGATGAACCTGCACAGCCTCACTACAATGCAGACGTTATCGAGCACACATACACCCAGATTACATTCAAGATAAACACAGCTAGGTAGCTTAAACTGGGCCCAACCTACACGACTTGTTGCCCAGTTTTAACTCCAGTTTGCCCCTTGTGACAAATTTTCACAATCTGAAACGATTCTCCAGGTCAGGAGCGTCTGATGGTGCGGATAATTTGGTGTGAGAGGAGAAACGAGTGAATCTTTAGCCCTCTGATCGAACTTTGAAGTGATCAGAGACCCTCCGATATTATCAAACATTTATTATATATTTATTACATATTTATGCCTCAAAACGTTTACGTGTCCTGCAGTGTGAGACGGTCAGAGATGAACTCAACGAGTGATTCAAAAAACAGCCAATCAGAGAGCTGTAAGAGCAGAGAAAAAGGTGAAGGACGTGGATGAACCGAGGAGCTGTGTGTAAAACACAGGCAAATAAGAGCCGTTATCATGTTTATAATGTTGGAACCAGACGTCGCGTCGCTCTCTTTACGGTTTCAGCTCAGCTGCCAGTTTGTAGTGAAATATTTCTCCAGCTCTTACTGTATCAGCGCTTCTCAACACCAATTTGAATCCCAAGTTTATGCTTTTGCTGCACATAAAAGCCCAGACAGGTTCAGTGAGTTCAGCTCTGTGTGTCATGCGATCTGAGGAGATCTGGGAGTTTGAGTTCTTATTCGTCGCCCAAACTCGTTCTGTGTGCCCTCACGACAACAAGACAAGAAATTCTGTGACAAACTGATGTTAAGTTTGTGATGCTCTACGTTTCAGAAATCTGTTAAGACGACTAGTCGTCATTACCATAAAAAATAATAACCATGAGTGTTTCAGACATCAGTCCAAAGTATATGTTTAGTAGGCTGCTAATAGCTTCTGGGACAACAGGTGCTGTGGTTTGAAGTTTGAGATGTTCAGTGCAGAACAATTCTTGTTGTATTTCAGTCTCTGCACACTGAGACTGTAAACTACACGCTTAAATCACCACAGCTTAGCCAACATTAGTGTAGACTTGCGCATAATGTATCTACATGAATAGCTGCTACGTTGGCTACAGAATTCAGGAAAATAACAAATTTCCCCATAAACAAAACAAACCAGGTAATTACCGGTCCAACAGAAAATCAGCAGCCTTGGCGTAGTTTTTCAGCCTTTCAGCTCCATCAGGTTTTGCCACGATTAGAAAGCCACATCAGTGGTCACTCTAGTTTGACCTCTTTATTCAACCTCTTTCTGTTAAAAGCCTTTTCTACCTCTGTCTTTCTTTTCTTTCTTTAGCGGTGCCAGCTATCGTAGGTACCTGTGTAACTTTCTCTGGTATCTTGTGAACCAAGCTTTTCGTGTGTGTGTGTCTGTGTGTGTGGAGACGTATGATGGACTCCGCACATCTGCAAGTGAGTACACCTGCAGAGCGTGTACATGTGGGCAGGTCGTGATGTAGGCAGGCAGGCAGGTAGGCCATTCAGTCCGAATAGAATGATTGCACAAGGTTTTTACAGTCCTGTGGCCTCCACATATAACAATTTTTTTCTTTTTATTATCAAAGCATTTGATTAATTGATTGCTATCGGGATGTAAGGATGATTTCAAGAAATCTAAAAAAAAAAAATCTAAAATAAATCACCTCCTCCACCTTTAACAACATAAAGAAAAAGTTAATTTCCCTTCTTCAACAAACTTCATGGACAGAAAGTGAACAGAGGTAAATAAATAGCCCTCTTAGTGCTTCTCTGCTGATTAATGTGACCAAACGCTAATGAGTCATTCTCCGTCAGACAATCCAGGAAAGACGTTTTCATCACGGCTTTAAATCCACTATATTCCAGACCATTATTGTGTCTCACTTTAAAATAGGCTCAGAGTTGAGCTCAGGCTGTTGTCTGTCTGGAGGGTTTAATAATGTTTGTTTTTCTTGGTCAGATTTTATTACCAGAGACTGAAAAGTCTCAGTTAGGTCATCCATTGTCTGCGCCTTCCTCACTGATGTCCACAAAATTGACCAGAAAGTCGTAGTTTTCTCAAAACAAACCTGCTGTGTCATGCAGTTCAGTTCCACAAACAGGTCCTCCAAACAAGACGAAGGTAAAGTAGAAAAGTTCTTGTTTTCAGAGAGTCAGGATGATCAGATTTACTCTGAATATGTTTGAGGAAAATCTGTTCCTTCATTCCTTCAGCAGATGTGCATTTGTTTACAGTCTTGTACACCTTTACGCTTTACACTTTAACCCTGATCTGTGTAAACTGCTATGCTTTAAAATAAACACAACATTATTGGTTGGTTGGTCTTCTTAAAGCTCGTATCAGTAGGTACTCGTGAACAGTTCAGTCTTAGAAGCTGGTTGATCATTTCCTGAAGTAATCAAACACATTCAGTGGTGCTGAGGTCTGGACTCTGGGGTGGTCAGTCCATTGTTCAGCTTCTTTGTTTGATGTGTCCGTCTCCTTTTCTCAGTGAGGTTCTTCTTGACAGCTACACATCCTTTCAGACCCACAGTGCTGAGTCGTCTTCTCACAGTGGAAGGATGGACAGAAACACCTGTGGATGTTTTCAGATCTGATCAGCTTGATTTTCTCCTCTCTCTCAGAAATGAAAGCTTTAAGTGCTGTTTATCTGATGGGGCGGTTTTGCGGTCGACCATCTCTTCCAGGTGGTTTTAAGGAGTAGGGGTGCATTGAAACCGATACTGGTATCGGGTATTGGGCCGATACTGCGCTCATCTACTCGTTCTCTTAAAAACTCACTGATGCCAGCTGATACTGTGTGCTGCACTAATGAACAGACACAGTGAAGGAGGATCAGCTCACACAGAGAAGAATTACTGACTCTGTCACAGTCGGACATAAAGACGTCGGTCACTTTAAACATTCCGCCTTGGCAGATTTCCACCAGGATACACTGAGAGATTTTAGACCGTTTACAAAAACACAATCACAACCGCTTCCCCAACACGGGTGGAGACACACAGGCCAGCCAAACAGATGGTTTGCTACCAAAGTCTGTATATGTAGAGAGACCGTACTGTCCTACCGTGAACATCAGCGCCTGCTTTATCTTCAGTGCTCAGTGTTAGCAGCGCTGCTCAGTGTCTCAGTGTGTTGCTCAGTACTCGGTTATTCTGAGTGAATCAGCTTTATTGATAACGGTCTGTAGACAGAGCGTCTGTACAGGCTGTTTCCCGTAGCAGGTCAGTCAGACGGAGCGTTTCGTACAGTGTGAGTTTATAAATCGTAGCTTTGTCTGAACACGATGGTCTATTCAAACGGACAGTGAGAGTCACCAAAGAACAAGATCTCTAACATCACGCAGTGTCTGTCTGGCTTTAGAGGACATTCAGCTACAGCTCAACCAGCCAATCAAAAGACTCCCACAAGACGTAACACTGGAAGCGTGAGCTCCTCGGGTGCATCAGTCTCGGGCGACTCCTGCTGTTGCTGTGCTGCTGCTGAAAGAGACAGATGAAGATCAAAACTATGAAACCTACTTTACTTACAGCTGTACAGAAGAGCTTTTCTGACGGGGAACTAAACCTCCACTGCAGCGCTGCTCAGAGATCACTGATGTAGCAGAGCTAGATAACACACTTCGTTTACAATCATATAGATTTAATGATTCATCTGTTAAGGTACATTTACACTCATTCACACTAACAACTACTTCATCCTAAGTATGTTATTCAGTGTGGTACTAGAATCGGTAACGGTGAGTGCTATAATATACTGTGTACTCATTCTCTGTCTAAAAAAATGGCATTGATGCTTTACTAGTTTAAAGTCCCATTTTCTTTGTAGCTTTTAATTATTTTTGAGACTTTTTCCTGGACAGAAGTATTACACACCTCTTAATCACTGAATTCAGGTGTTTCATTCAGTCTCATTGTCACAGGTGTATAAAATCAAGCACCCAGCCATGCAGCCTGACTTTACACACATTAGTGAAAGAATGGGTCTAAAGAGCTCAGTGAATTCGAGTGTGGTGCTGTAATAAGATGCCACAATCTGCATCAAGTCAGTTTGTGAATTGTTTTCCCTCCTAAATTTTCCACGATCAACTGTGAGTGTTATTATTATTGAAAAGTAGAAGTGTTTAGGAATCACAGCAGGTCTCCGAGCTCTGAGGAGCATAGAGCATAAAAGACACCAACACTCTGCTGATCAATAACTGCAGAGTTCAAACCTCCTCTGGATCAACATCAGCACAGAAACTGAGCACCAGGAGCTTCATGGCTGGGTTTCCATGGCTGAGCAGCTGCATGCAGCCTTACATCACCCAGCACAATGCCAAGCGTCAGATGGAGTGGAGTAAAGCGCCGCCGCTGGACTCTGGAGCAGTGGAAACGTGTTTTCTACGGAGTGACGAATCACACTTCATTATCTGTCAGTCTGATGGACGAGTCTGGGTTTGGCGAATGCCAGGAGAACGTTACCTGCCTGACTGCACTGTGCCAGCTGTAGAGTTTGGTGGAGGAGGGATGATGATATGGGGCTGTTTTTCAGGGGTTGGTCTAGAACCCTTAGTTCCAGTGAAGGGAAACCTTAATGCTTCAGCACCAAGACATTTTGGACAATTATACACTTCCAACTTTGTGGAACAGTTTGGGGAAGAACCTTTCCTGTTCCAGCATGACTGAGCCCCAGTGCACAAAGCAGCTCCATAAAGGCCTGACTGGGTGAGTTTGGTGTGGAAGAACTTGACTGACCCTCACAGAGCCCTGACCTCAACCCCATCCAACACCTTTGGGATGAACTAGAACGGAGAGTGTGAGCCAGACCCTCTCGTCCAACACCAGTGTCTGACCTCACAAATGCTCTTCTGGATGAATGGACATAAATTCCCACAGACTCTCTCCAACATCTTGTAGAAGCTTCCCAGAAGAGTGGAAGCTGTTAGAGCTGCAAAGGGGGACCAACTCCATATTAATGCCTATGGATTTAGAATGGGAGTCATAAAAGCTCCTGTAGGTGTCCCAATACTTTAGTCCATATAGTGTATCTCCTGCAAAATGAATAACTTGTACTTAATGGCTGTTCTGACTGGAAATAAACGAAGGTGATTCTCTCTGAGAGTGTTTCGTTGGCCATGTTGAGGTTGTGTAGATGATGAAGGGTCAGAACTCTGGTAAGTTGTCTAATCTGATTCTGGTCTGATTTCTGCTTCATTTACTCCCCCGAACTCCCTGCTGTCAGATCGTCTACACACTTTTATGTTTGGCTCTGTTCTTCTCTGTTGCTGCTCTCTTTGTTCCTCTCAGAGAGCTCTGCCGAGGGGTCCGCAGCTCTCAGCCCCCGAAGAGCCGCTTCGCTCAACTCTTCTGTTTCCTAGCAACACGACGATGTCAGGATCATCAAACTTCAGCAACAACAATAACAACCATAATAATTCATCCTCTTGTTATTATTGCTATCATTATTATATACATTTCTACTGCACACTGAGTCTGTTTATTTGAAGTGTGAACATGTAAACTGACCAGGGGTGTTCAAACTTTTGCAGTTTTGCATATGACTGTGTGTGTGTGTACATGTGTGTGTTCTTGTCTTGCTATACTTGTGAGGACCACATGTCCTCACAATAGAACAACATGACATTTTTGCTTAAGTGAGGACGTTTTTTTCCCTGCTTGAGCACGTATTATTTTCACAATTCATCATTTTTCTTGGGAAAGAAGCTGAAGATTTGCCTTTTGGATACTGAGGTGAAGGTTAGGTTTAGGTGTAGGTGTAGTATTATTTGGCTACAGTAATAAAAAAAAATCTGTATAAATCAATCAATCAATCAACCTTTATTTAAACTCAGAGTACACTGAGGGAGACCTTCATTTACAATGCAGCCGAGCCAATATAGAAATCAGGGATTGGGAAAAAAAAAAAATAAAAATTGGATTGTAAAAACATATCAGATGCTAAAAAGGGGAATAATGATAATCATAAAAGTAAAAAATTCAATGAATCATTAAAACTGCAACAATATAATACCTTAATAAAGAAAAGACCATATAGGGATAAAAATAAAAAACATAGTTAAGGAAATAAATAGAAATCTATAGAAGACCAATACATGGATATTTTATAGATTTCAATAGAAGTTCTCACAAGTATAGCAAGACAAACGTGTGTGTGTGTGTGTGTGTGTGTGTGTATTGTCCTCTATTATCTAGCATTTAAATTGAAGTGAATGTGTGCAGTTCATGATGTTGAGCTGTTTGTTCTAAAAGCTCAGAGTGTTTTTAGTCTGATCTCCTCCAGTGAAGCTCGTGTTCAGACTCTGAGGTGGGTCTGATCTGCTGATCAGATGGTTTTGATCAAGCTTGTGTAGCTCGAGTGCGCATTGTCATTAAAGCAAAGGGGGGACACGCCACCAAATACTGAGAAATTCTGACATTTATGTTAAAATTTCAAAGATTCTACTGTTTATTCAAATTGTTGAGCTGATAATAGAAGTGTAATGAAAAACATTGTGTTAAATTACAAAGGAATGCAAAATAGAAGCATTTTCATCAGACTTTTTGACCGTATATATGCCAAATATAATATTGTTATATTATCATTCACAAGCATGAATTATCTTACATGTCTAAAAAATATAATAGAAATATAATAAGAGAAAAACCTTATATAATGTCAAAATGTAAAAAAATAAATAAAATAAAATAAGAAACAATATGAATATGAATGATGGCTGGATTTTTTGGGGAAAAGTATATGTATGGCCACTAGGGGGAGCTACTGTATTTTGTTATTTTATTTTATTTATATATTTCATAGGTACAGGATGTTTTGGGGGGCACTTTAGTATTATGTGTATTGTGTGCTTTGAGCACAAATCATCCTATTTCCCTGTTTGTGAGTATCACTTATATCTAGACAACAACTCTGTTGGCACTTAGTTATTGCAGTGCACTGTTTCAAAGGGGAAGTCCACCAGTTTTCCAAATTTCTGCATAATTGTATTATTTAGATGTAGAAAAAGAGGTTCAGGGCGGTTTGGTGTGAAACACTCGGTTCTAGATAAACTTACAGAGTCAGAACTGTTCACAGTGGTGGTGATAGGAACCAGACGTCCCCCTCTAAAAGCTCCCTCACAGAAAGTTCCTACATGAAATGGTTATGAATTCACTGCCTGATGACTGAGACACTGTTTTATGATGGTTTAGAGAACTTAAACTCCGTTCATGGTGGAGGGATACATGCAGGGCGCTGTGAGGCAAAATAGTCCCCAAAGGTTCCTATCACCACCACTGTAAAGACATCTGAGTCTCTACAATCACAAACCCCTTATTAAACCTTATGAAGCCAACAGCTGGTTATTAACTGGCAGTTCATTACTACTTTAATAAGCATTAACTGGGGGTGAATGAAACACTTAACAAAGCACTTTTATTGTTTATTGTACATCATAATCATTTCAGGTTATTATTAATCAGGTTACACACTGATTAATAAACACAGTTTCAGTTTAACTCCATGTAAGTCTCTGTTGTCTTTGCCCCATATTAGGCTCTACCCCATGTTAGGTTCTGCCCCATGTTAAGTTCTGCCCCGTGTAAGGTTCTGCCCTGTGTTAGGTTCTGCCCTGTGTTAGGATCTGCGCTGTGTTAGATTCTGCCCCATATAAGGTTCTGCCTGTGTTAAGTTCTGCCCCATGTTAGGTTCTTCCCCATATTCGGTTCTGCCCATATTAGGCTCTGCCAAGTGTTAAGTTCTGCACCATGTTAGGATCTGCCCAATATTAGCTTCTGCCTTGTTTAAGGTTCTGCCCCATGTTAAGTTCTTCCCCATGTAAGGTTCTGCCCTGTGTTAGGGTCTGCCCTGTGTTAGATTCTTCCCCATATTAGGTTCTGCCTGTGTTAGGTTCTGCCCCATGTCAGGTTCTTACTCATGTTAGGTTCCGACCCATGTTAGGTTCTTCCCCATATTAGGTTCTGCCCATATTAGGCTCTGCCAAGTGTCAAGTTCTGCCCCATGTTAAGTTCTACCCCATGTTAGCTTCTGCCCTGTGTTCGGTTTTTCCCCATATCAGGTTCTGCCCTGTGTTAGGATCTGCCTTGTGTTAGGTTCTGCCCCGTGTTAGGTTCTGCCCTGTTTTATGTTCTGCCCCGTGTTAGGTTCTGCCCTGTTTACGTTCTGCCCTGTGTTAGGTTCTGCCCTATTTTACGTTCTGCCCTGTGTTAGGTTCTGCGCTATTTTACGTTCTGCCCTGTGTTAGGTTCTGCCCTATTTTACGTTCTGCCCTGTGTTAGGTTCTGCCCTGTTTTACGTTCTGCCCTGTGTTAGGTTCTGCCCTATTTTACGTTCTGCCCTGTGTTAGGTTCTGCCCTGTTTTACGTTCTGCCCTGTGTTAGGTTCTGCCCTGTTTTACGTTCTGCCCTGTGTTAGGTTCTGCCCCGTGTTCGGCTCTTCCTCATGTTAGGATCTGCCCTGTGTTAGGTTCTTCCCCGTTCTGCCCGACTGTGTGATCTAAACTGGTGCCGGTTCTCACAGTGTGGTCCCGTGACTGTGACCCGACAGACGAGTTTGGTGAACTTTTCTGGATCTTTCACACCGTTTGTCACTCTCTTGCTTTCTCGCTCTCTCGCTCTCTCACTCTCTCACTCTCTCACTCTTGGACTCTCAGACTGTCTCTTTACCTCGTCTGTCGTCTCGCACTCTTTCATCTCAATAAGACCTTCACAGTGGAGTCACATGTAGCTCAGCACTCCTTTACCCACAATCCTCGTGCTCCTCACACTGCTGCTTACATAACTGTCTCTCTCTCTCCCTCTCCCCCCCCCACTCTCTCTCCTTTTCTTCTGTCTCTCTCTCTCTCATCTTTTTCTCTCTTTCTCTCTCCCTGTCTGTCTCTCTCTCCTTTCCCTCTGTCTCGTTCTACTCCGATTACATCTCGTTTTCTTTGTTACTTTCTTTCTACCATACAGCCCCCTCCCTCTTTTTCTGTCTTCATACCTCTCTCTTTCTTTCTTCCCTCTCTTTTTCTCTCACTTCTTCCCTCTTTTTCTCTCTCTCTGAGTCTCTTTCTCTGTATCTCTGTATCTCTCTCTCTTTCTGTCTCTCACTTTTCCCCTTCTCTTCCTCTCTCAGTATCTCTCTATCTCCCTCTCTGTCTCTTAGTCTCTTTCTTCTTCTCTCTCTCTCTTTCTCTCTCTCTGTCATTTTTCCCCTCTTTCTTTCTCTCTCTCTTTGTCTCTCACTTCTTCTCTCTCTTTCTGCCTCTCTCTCTCTCTCTCGGTATCTCTCTATCTCCCTCTCTTTCTGTCTCTCACTTTTCCCCCTCTCTTTCTGTCTTGGTATCTCTCTATCTCCCTCTCTGTCTCTTAGTCTCTTACTTCTTCTTCTCTCTCTCTCTTTCTCTCTCTGTAATTTTTCCCCTCTTTCTTTCTCTCTCTATCTCTCTCTCTTTGTCTCTCACTTCTTCTCTCTCTTTCTGCCTCTCTCTCTCTCTCTCTCTCTCTCTCTCTCTCTCTCTCTCTCTCTCCTCCAGTAGGGGGAGCTCTTGCCTCATGTTTGTCATTTCCCTGGTGTTCATTTTGAGCATGAAGCCCTCAGAGTATGATCCTTCTTATTTATTTATTTTTATTTTTTCTCTCCTGAAGGCTAAAAAAGCCTTGGCAGAACCTTGACACTGCTGGAGAACGGCGCAGAGACGACAAATGTGAGCACACGGCGGCTCGGGAAGTCCTCATGCTCGGGAAACGTGACAGTGCTGTTTGAAATGGAGAAGGATTATCTCCCTCAGTGTATAAATAACACCAGCATTTTCTTTACAGACTCTAAATGCATTTGTATTTTTGCTACATGTGAAATTTCAACAAGCGCAGCGCTTTGATCCCAGTCCACCAAACACGAAGGAGCTTTTGTTACAAACATCACAAAGCTCAAAGTTCCACAAGAAATTTGTAGGTGCATAGAGAAAAACACTGCACATCCAAAAGTAGATAGATACCCTTCTAATCAGTGAATTCACCTACTTTGAGTGGGAGTAATGAACTGAAAACCTTTGAGATTAACTGGAGTGATGGAGCTCCATGGAACACTCCTGGGATGAGTTGGAGAGATGGAGCTCCATTGAGATCCTCTGGAATTAGTTGGAGAGTCGAAGCACCACAGAATACCTTTAGATTGAGGTGGAGTGATGAAGTGCCATTGAACATCTTTAGGGTGGCTTAGAGTGATGAAGATCCATTGAACACCTCTGGGATGCTGTGGAGTAATGAGGCTCCATAGAACACCCTTGAGTTTTACTTGAAGCGATGCAGTTCCATTGAACACATTTGGGTTCTAAGTGGAATGATGATGCTTTAATGAACACTGTTGGGATGAGTTAGTGTGGTGAAGCTCCACTGAGCTCCTTTGGGATGAGTTAGAGTGATGAAGCTCCACTGAGCCCCTTTGGGATGAGTTAGAGTGATGAAGCTCCACTGAGCTCCTTTGGGATGAGTTGGAGTGATGAAGCTCAATTGAGCTCCTTTGGGATGAGCTGTAGTGATGAAGCTCAATTGAGCTCCTTTGGGATGAGCTGTAGTGATGAAGCTCCACTGAGTTCCTTTGGGATGAGTTGGACTAAGGAGGCTCCACTGAGCCCCTTTGGGATGAGTTAGAGTGATGAAGCTCCACTGAGCTCCTTTGGGATGAGTTGGAGTGATGAAGCTCAATTGAGCTCCTTTGGGATGAGCTGTAGTGATGAAGCTCCACTGAGTTCCTTTGGGATGAGTTGGAGTGATGAAGCTCAGTTGAGCTCCTTTGGGATGAGTTGGAGTGATGAAGCTCCACTGAGCTCCTTTGGGATGAGTTGGAGTGATGAAGCTCAGTTGAGCTCCTTTGGGATGATTTGGAGTGATGAAGCTCCACTGAGCTCCTTTGGGATGAGTTGGAGTGATGAAGCTCAGTTGAACTCCTTTGGGATGATTTGGAGTGATGAAGCTCCGCTGAGCTCCTTTGGGACGAGCTGGAGTGATGAAGCTCCATGGACACTGTTGAATTTTAGTTGGAGTGATGCAGTTCCGTTACACATATTTGGGTTTTAAGTGGAATTATGATGCATTATTGAACATCTTTGGGATGAGTTAGAGTGATGAAGCTCCACTGAGCTCCTTTGGGATGATTTGGAGTGATGAAGCTCCACTGAGTTATAAGTTAGGATGAGTTGCAGTGCTATATGTAATTTTAAGATATTTATCCATCATACTGCAAACATATTTCTTTAATCAAGAAACATGGAAAACTTTAGGATGCTCACTTTTTCCACCCTACCTTTTAACCACAGTCAGTGAGTAAATGTAGTCCAGTGTTTAGTCCTCAAATACCTAAAGAATCATTACATCATTTTAATTTTGGGTCATATTCATCAGCTGGATGGCTACTGGACACTTGCAGATCCTGTACTGGGATTAGACACAGTCATTTGGGCCAATTTGGTGGACACTGATGCAACATACAGAAATACCATAAAACCACAGTCTCTAAAGATAAGTTGCATTTAAAATACAGAATATTGCTCTTGTAGGGATACATTGGCTCCCATGACTTGACAGTTGTGGTTTGTGGTAATTTGGAGCACCATTTGTGTAATGAAATAGTAGATTACCATATCTATTTAATATCCAGACCAAATCCTGGTCCTCAGTGAGTCAAGCACTTACACTAGATGTTTCTTTGGTTCATTTGAATAAAGCTCTTGCATTTATTATGCCATAATTATACAGATAAATACTTGCCAACTGACTCTTCCAATTCCACAGCCCCCATAAAACACGGTGAAAGTGTAATAGAAAAAAAAAATCTTACTAAAAATACTAAAATGATCCTTTGAAAGAGACATTTTTACTTTCCTTTTTAAATGAATATATTTCCCTGTGCCATCACAAAGACAACAGTGTAAACAAATAGCATTTTAATTCAGTATTTATATGATCTCTGTGAAGTACAGCTCATTTTCCTGATGCTGACTTTGTGTATTAATGACCACTGCTCTCATTGGCTGTCTCAGTAGAGTAGGGGGTGTGGCTTTGTGCAGTGGTGGAGAGCTGCTGCGGACAGTACTGAGAGACCACGTTATGACATTTTAAGCTTGTTTACTCTAAAAGATCATATACAGTGTAGGGCTGGACAATATGACTATATATACTGTTATAGTGATAAATTACATCACAATGCAATGCAATATGCTTTTCTAAACATATGTATATCGTCAGTACTTGTAGACACTGACCAACTGCATGTTACATTATAAAGAGAGCGAAATTAGTCCAGTTTAACTGGATTTAGTGACAAATACTGGATAAAAATCACTGTGTTCACACTTTTTGATAGTATTTTTTAAACGTAGGTTCTTTTTTCTCTGTGACAAATGATCAACGTTTGGCAATCATTTTAATAAAACATGCACAGCAGTGTTGCAGGCATCCCTGCAGGGTTCTCAGGGTTCTCAGGGTTACTGAACTTTCCATTGAAATGTTCTGTAAGGGCCAAAAGTGGTTCCTCAATAGCTTCACTCCGAAGATCCTATTTTGGCACCTTTATTTTTAAACGTGTGGTCAAAACAGAGTCATAGACAGCTGCACACATTGAAAGACCTCAGCCTTT
Organism: Colossoma macropomum; assembly: GCF_904425465.1. Classification (NCBI taxonomy): domain Eukaryota; kingdom Metazoa; phylum Chordata; class Actinopteri; order Characiformes; family Serrasalmidae; genus Colossoma; species Colossoma macropomum. Next base: position 953,769 of record NW_023494800.1, read on the forward strand.
GTAGAAGAAAAGACCTGCTCCAGTGTTTCCACTGCAGAGGGTCTGTGTTACCTGCCTAGTCCAGTCTGTCGTTGAGCAGCTTCTTCTTATAGCTGCTGAGTTGTTGGTGTGACGTGGTGCCGTAAAGCGTTCTGTGCCGTAAAGCAGTTCTGGCGAGAGGTTCTTATTTTGCTCCTCCAAAGTTACATAGCACTATAGAAGGTGTTCTGGCCCAGATTGAACTCAGAGACGCCATTCTCACTAATATAAGTCAGTGTAGCATTAAAAGGAATTTGAACCTGCTATTTTTTTTATTAGGGTAAAACTGTAAATAAACAGGCCACAGTTTGTGAGGCTTCAGAACTGTGTCAGAGATGAACCGAACCATCTCCACATCCTCCCATACAGTGTTTCGATTTCAGAGACCACCAAACATACTGGAACTCCACCAGTTCTTTTCTCTGGCTGATGTTTAGCTGCAAGTTTTCACTGCAGAACAAGACAAAGTCCACCAGCCTCTTAACTCATCTCCACTGTTATTATACCAGCATTCAAAAGTATTATTAATTACTGTAATAATAACTTGTGTACAGTGTGGTTTGAAATATTATAAGCTAGACATGAGAATATATTTTAAATCAACATTTCAAGCTTTATAGGAAATGATAAATAGTATTTTCTAATTATCTAAGTACTTTAGTGCCTCGATAAGTTATCTGCCTTGAGATTTGATCACCACTTTTCAAAGACGAAGCATCCTGGAAGTTCATTTTATAGCTTCATTCTTGATGTTATGTAGTCCTGCAGGGGCAGATGTGATCTTTTCTGAGACGACTGAGAGAAATGTTGGGCTAAATGTGGAGGGAACAAACTGAGTGTGAGATTTCTAAATAAATCCAACGTGTTGTGAAGTTGGAGCTCAAAGCAGGTGGAGCTGGTGCGCTCGTCAACATCGTCTAACGGGCAACAAACCTGTCGTTAGCAAATGAATGTGATGAAAGTCCCTCAAAATTAAGCAGTAAAAATAAACATCACCTCATACAAGAGGAAAACAGTCTGTTAAAGAACACGCTACTTCAGCTTTGGAGATCAGATACCTGAGTTAATATCAGACACCCGAGTCAAACAAAGTGAATGAAGAGGATTCATGGAATCAGTTTTGCTTATTGAACATTCTTCATGAAGATGATAGCATGTTGTTTGCTAGCTTGAGATGTTTGTCTTGTAGATTGTAGGCTGTAGGTGTTTCCCAGTGTTGCTCACAATCATCTCTGACACAGTTCTGAAGCCTCACAAACTGTGGCCTGTTTATTTAACAGTTTTACCTTAAAATAGCAGGTTCAAATTCCTTTTAATGCTACACTGACTTATATCAGTGAGAATGGCGTCTCTGTTGAGGCCACTCTGGGCCGGAACACCGTCTATAGTGCTATGTAACTTTGGAGGGGCGACACAAGAACCTCTCGCCAGAACTGTGTAACGCTTTACGGCACCACGTCACACACCGACAACTCAGCAGCTACAAGAAGAAGCTGCTCGGTAAAAGTGAAATACACTCTGCAACTGTAGGGGGAGCCCAAAAAGTGCCAATTCTGGCATAATGCTGCTTTAAGAAACTGTAACAGAAGTGTTACCAATATTTAAAAAGTGGAGATCAAATCTCAAGGCAGATAACTTGACAAAAAAAATGACTGTTTATCAGTCTCTACATTGGGGCCCCACCAGATGTCGCTGTGGAGCAGTGCCTGACATGATCAATAATTTGGTATAACAACCAATATATATATTTTTCTTCGTAACTAACATTGTTGCACGTTTATCACATATGACTATGGTAAGGCTGTCAGATACATTCCCAATGTCTTCCTCTACCTGTTGTTTAAATGCCAGTTTCCTACCTGTTTCTCCAAGCAGTCTTCGTTTGGTGAGCGTGGTGCCCGTCAGCGCTCGTCTGACCAAGTGAGCAGTTTAAAAACACTTTGCTTGTTTAACACGCTTTAAATAACCAGCTGTGGGGCCCGATCACGTTGGCCCCATGCTGACAGCAGCCAATAAAACATAAATTTACAAACGTCCAGACGTTTAGTAACATTGTTTACAGTGTGGACGTCGCTATGCAGCTGGCTATTGCTCCTCATCAGTTGTGGTCACCAATCAAAATAGCAAGGCAATATAATGAGTCAAGTTTAAAATGTAATAAAAACTAAATTTTGTTCCAGCCATTAGAGCAGAAATTAGAGATTAAAAGTTTGGGACACACCAGCCAGAGGATTTCCACATCATTCAGTCTGGAAACGACAAAAACTGCTCCTTCAGTCCAGAGAGGTTCAAGAGAAAAACATGGCTAACTGTGAGTGTAGCTAAAAACACCCTTCTGCTTTCCTTGCCTGCTCTTGCTATGCTACCACTTAAATTCATTCATGGATTGGTGACTTTGAGAGAAAAGTTTCTGACACATTTGCCCAGATGAAAAATCGTAACAAACCTGCATCTTTTCTTTTTGAGCAGTGACCGTCACGGTGAGTCATTCTGCATTATTACAAGGCGTGTTATTCCTAAAGCCCGGAAAGTGTGTTTTCCTGCTCTGTTGCTTTGGATGTGTATTTGCAGACCATAATGATCGTAAACTGCTTGATAACTTTCTATTTGTAATGTGATGCTGCATGACAAGGTTTTGTGAGACCTGAAGTTGTTATCATATCACTCATATTCCTGTCTCCACTTCCACTTTTGCACCACGTTATGTTAATCCGTGAAATTGTGATTTCACTGATGGAGTACGTTTGTGTTTGATCAGGTTTATGTGTAGATTCATTGATGAATCGGCTGCTGCCCCGACAGTTTATTGTGCCCCACCAGACTTTCTGCTGTTTGTATATATTTACCAGGGCTGGACATAGAGCACCATTGTGAGCAGCCCAGCACACTGCGAGGAAAGCAGCCAGCCTGGAGATTCTGATTTTACAGTGAATGAAGACGAAGATGTTCTTTCAACATCGGACACGGATTTTCAGAACGACTACCTCGGCCCATTAACCCTGCGCCCTCTTGCAGGGTGAAGCTGTTAGTTACTGCAGAAGCTCCAAAGTTCAGGTCAGCCCTAACAATTATAGTATATTATTTATCATTTAATAAGTTATTTTTGTTAAACAGTAATGTAATGTTTAAATCCACACTGTATAAGTAATTATTGAATGTAATATAACAAAATATGGAAAACAATTACAAACTTTTGAATGGTAGTGTAAATTTTATGGTGTCAGAAACCACATAAGCAGCTCTATTAGAGATTACATAACATCCCCACACAGTTTGAGGCGAATAGATTTAATGCTGGCTATTAAAATGAGCTCTCTGACTGTAGTTAATGATGTTTATGACGGAGGCTGTTCAGGGGTTTAGATGATGCTATGACTGCTCTGAGAAACTGAATGGTTTCTGATGAATTGAGATATTGGCAGATCTATCTGAAAGAGCTTTGCTTTCTGGCCCTCTCTGGGCTCCACTTTGTCAGACAAATGAAAGTTGAGTTTGTAGGAACAGTGTTTTTGTTGCTCTGCACTCCCCGGGCTTTGTAAATAGCACAGGCTGTTTTTTTAGGTCAATGCTATTCCATTTTTGGGCCTGAAGTGCAATGAGAAGCCATCAAAACTGACATTGTGTCTCTTCAGATCCAATAACTGCCACTGCAAGCCTGACGAATAAAGCAAAACGGTGCAGGTATAAACAACTCGTTCACAATGGAATAAACAAACGGGGGGAGAAGCCTGGTGGAGTTGATGAAACTGTATGTAAGTCTTGCGTATTTCAGCAGTACAGCACAAAATTGCAAGGGCCACAGTGCTTTCTTTGTGTTCTGGGAGTGATCTTGTACAGTGGAAACCTTTGAAGTTTGGTTACAGATGTTAGCAGGATTCGAGACAGCCAGGGGAATTCCACCCATCTTTCATAATTTCAGCATAATTAAATGGGTAAGATGTAAACAAAGTCATTTAGAGTGGTTTGGTGTGAAACGCTCTGTTCTAGAGAAACTTACCGAGTCAGGACTGTTCACAGTGGTGGTGATAGGAACCAGACGTCCACCTCTAAAAGCTCCCTCACAGAAAGTTCCTACATGAAATGGTTATGAATTCACTGCCTGATGACTGAGACACTGTTTTATGATAGTTTAGAGAACTTAAACTCCATTCATGGTGGAGGGATACATGCAGGGCGCTGTGAGGCAAAATAGTCCCCAAAGAAAACTTATTATTTCAGATTTTCCACTATTTTCCATCATCAACATTCCATATAGACTCAGAAGACTCGTGTAGGTTCACTGGTGGTTCTGGATAGTAAATTAGTTGCTTATTTAGTTTTAGTTTTATTTAGTCTTATTTAGCTACGAGGCTAATGCAGCTAACAAGTAATAGAAGCTTATACCCCTCCAATTAGCATTGTTTTGTCCATGTTTATAGATAACAGTGTATTATATAATGTTGAAAACCACATAATCAAGTTTATTAGAAATTACTGAGCAAGTCCACATGGTTTGAGGCAAGTTTGTGATGATTTAGGTATGATGCTAATTGGTGGGGTATAAGCTTCCATTACTTCGTAGCTACATTAGCCTCATAGCTTTTGTTCTAAGACTAAAGAAGCAGATTTCAGACACCAAACATGTCTTTATTGGTTGACTACATTTAGAGAAAGATGATGAAAGTGTAAATCTGATTTTTCATCACTGTAATCCTTGTGAAGGTTTTGGGAAAACTTCAGAGACTGTCCGTATAGGCCTGAAGTCCAGAGAGGTCCGTAGATCTGACCTATCAGTCAACAACCCAATGGATTCACATTTTCCGAAAAGCAGACAGAATTAAAGCAGCCTGTTCTACTTTAAATATTCATACAGAGCTAGTTAGAGAATGCAGTGTGGGCTAACTTTGCCGTCAATGTGAAAAAGAAAAGTTTGCTTACTGCCTGAGCGATGATGCGGTGGTACGAATCTGAAATGATTGGTAAAGTTTTAGCGGCTGACTCACTCATGGCAATCAGTGGGGTGTTTATATTCATACAACGTCTCAGAAGAACTGCAGACCAATAAAAGTGGATGAAAAACTTGCTTATTGCCTGACAAAAGTATTTGACTTCATTCTGCTCTACCTGCAGTATTTATATTGGCACGTCAGCCACCTTCAACCTTCAAGTAAGCGTTCTGTCAGCTCCGCTGATGAGATAGTGGTACAGAATCACAGCAGACGAAAGATTATGCAAATGTCAGACATGAGGTGCCAGGCCTTATTTCACGCTTTTACAGGAACGCGTCTGATATTTCCTTCAGACCTTCACTGAAACAGGATAAATGGTAATTGCCCAGTAGTGATCAATAAATCACCCATGCCAAAAAATCCTCCTCCCATCCTGATGATTTGAGGCTGCTTTGACTGAGTCTGAGTGCCCATTTTTCTTCTACAGGATGCCAGCATCGGCAAAACTTACTTAATTTACATATGCAGTCCTTGTAAATAAAATTCAGACCAAAAGTTTACATTCACCTCAACATTTAAACTAAACTCAAAACTCCAGACGTTTCGTGTTACCATATGTTTCTTTTGGCAAGTCAATTCAGGTATCTACTTTGTTCACATCGAATGTGATTTTAAAACAATTGATTAGACAGATTTATTTCACTATATCAGATTTTATTGGGTCACAAGTTTACGTACACCAAGTTGGCTAACATTTGTTAGAAGCTATTCTAGGTCCTATGGCTGTATTTAAGGTCGTAGCTTGGGAGCCAGTACTTTTTTGTCCTTGATACTGTGGGAAAATCCAGGAAACTCAGCCAAGATGTCAGAAACATTAACACCTTCAGAAACCTTCACAAGTCTGGTTCCTCTTTAGAAGCAATTTCCACAGCTGAAGGTGTCATATGCTTCTATGCAAAGAACCGTCTGCAAATATAAAATTCTTGAGACTTCTGCATTGTTCAGGAAGGAGGCACAAATTAAGTCCTAGGGCTGAACAAACTTTGGTCGGAAAGGTTCAGTTGAACCCCAAGACAGCAGCAAAGGAACTGGTGAGGAAGTTGGAGGCATCAGGTACCAAAAATCTACATCCACCATTAATGTCAGGTTCACACTATGCAATTTTAGCTCTGGATTTCTGCTTACTGACAGTTTTTGGAGATCATGGAGAAAAGCCCCAGATCAGAGGTGTTCGCTTCAGGCTCACAAACCGTGTCTCAATCGCTATGTGTGAATTGTTTAAGATCACCATTCGAGAAACTTGTTGATGTTTCACAGATACCAAAGAGATCAAGCAGGCTAAAATCTGGACTTGTCGGGAGCCCAAATCATGTTTTCATGCAAAACATACAGTCTTTGGTACCTGATGCCTCCACCTCTTTCACCAGTTCCTTTGCTGTTGTCTTGAGGCTCAGCTCAACCTTTCGGACCAAAGTTTGTTTAACCCAAGGAGTTCATCTGTGCCTCCTTCCTGAACAATGCAGAATCTCAAGATTTTTATATTTGCAGATGGTTGTTTGCATAGAAGCATATGGTACCTTGAGCTGTCTGGAAATTGCTTCCAAGGAGGAACCAGACTTGTGGAGGTCTGCAGTTTTGTTTCTGAAGTCTTGGCTGAGTTTATTGGATTTTCCCATGATATCAAGAGCAAAAAGTTACTGGCGCCCAAAGCTAGGACCTTAAAAACAATACAGACTTGTCAGAGATTCTTTCAGATGAAAAATCTTCTAATGTGTGACCCCCAGGAAAAGGAGGTTCTCCTTTTGAGTCTTGGCTCCTCTCTGTGGTTCTTCTTCATGTGCTTAGGGCAGTTCTTCTTTTGAGTCTTTGTTCCTCTCACTGTTTCTTCCCTATGATTTATGGAGGTTCTCCTTTAGCGTCTTGGTTCCCTTCCGTGGTTCATTATGTTCATAGGGAGGTTCTTCTTTGAGTGATGGTTCCTCTCAGTGGTTCTTCCTCATGCTTTTAGGGAGGTTCTCCTTTAGAGTCTTGGTTCCTCTCAGTGGTTCGTCCTCATACTGTTAGGGAGATTCTCCGTTTGAGCCACGGTTGCTCTCAGTGGTTCTTCCTCATGCTCTTAGGGAGGTTCTCCTGTTGAGTCTTGGTTCCCCCTCAGTGGTTCTTCTTCATGATTTAGGGAGGTTCTCCTTTAGAGTCTTGGATCCCCTCAGTGGTTCATTATGTTCTTAGGGAGGTTCTCCTTTGAGCCATGGTTCCTCTCAGTGGTTCTTCTTCATGCTGTTCGGGAGGTTCTCCTTTTGGGTTTTGGTTCTTCTCTGTGATTCTTCCTCATGCTCTTAAGGCATTTCTTCTTTTAAGTCTTAGTTTCTCTCACTGGTTTTCCCTCATGTCTTAGGAAGGTTCTTCTTTAGAGACTTTGTTCTCATGCTCTTTCTCAAGCTTTGGGGATGTTCTTCTTTTGAGTTTTGGTTTTTCTCAGTGGTTCTTCTTCATGCTCTTAAGTGGTTGCTGCTTTTGAGGTTTTTCTGATATTTGTCCTGATATTTAGTCTCTTCCAACGAATTCAGCGGCTGCCCCTGCATGTCTGGACAAGCTGCTTTGAGAAAAATGTCTGTAAATAAAACCGACTTCCCATTTCAGCACTGCTGACACTTCCTCTGTGTGAGATGGTGAACTGTGACCTGTAAAAGCTGCCCTGATATGATCCATCAGATAAGCCTAATCAGACAGATTCGAAACAGAGCTGATCTAATCAAAGTGTCGCAGGAGGTCAGAGTCTTTGTGTTTTTACAGTCCAGGACAAAATTGAAAACTAACCTTTGTGACTGTGAGAAACTTTAACTCTCATATATCAGGAAAAAGGCTTAATCCAGCTAGTCCTCCAGTAACTCTGCTACAGACTGTCTGCAGGAACAACACTCCCCACTTCAGTCAGAATGGGCAGGGCCAAAATCCTGTCAACTGAATGGGCAGGCCAAAATGTCTGTATGCTGAATGGGTGGGGCTAAACTGCTTTAAGATGAATGGTGGAGCTAAACTGCTTTAAGATGAATGGTGGGGCTAAACTGCTGTAGCTGAATGGTGGGGCTAAACTGCTGTAGCTGAATGGTGGAGCTAAACTGCTGCAGACTGAATGGTGGAGCTAAACTGCTGTAGACTGAATGGTGGAGCTAAACTGCTGTAGCTGAATGGGTGGAGCTAAACTGCTGTAGACTGAATGGTGGGGCTAAACTGCTGTAGCTGAATGGTGGAGCTAAACTGCTGTAGACTGAATGGTGGGGCTAAACTGCTGTAGCTGAATGGTGGGGCTAAACTGCTGTAGACTGAATGGTGGGGCTAAACTGCTGTAGCTGAATGGTGGGGCTAAACTGCTGTAGACTGAATGGTGGGGCTAAACTGCTGTAGCTGAATGGTGGAGCTAAACTGCTGTAGACTGAATGGTGGAGCTAAACTGCTGTAGACTGAATGGTGGAGCTAAACTGCTGTAGACTGAATGGTGGAGCTAAACTGCTGTAGCTGAATGGTGGAGCTAAACTGCTGTAGCTGAATGGTGGGGCTAAACTGCTGTAGCTGAATGGTGGAGCTAAACTGCTGTAGCTGAATGGTGGAGCTAAACTGCTGTAGCTGAATGGTGGAGCTAAAATGCTGTAGGCTGAGAGGGAGGTCATATGTAAATGCATTCATTTTCGTGACCTCACAGCCATGATGAATTTAAAACAAGTTTTTTTTGCAGCTTAGTTTTCCGCTTAGTGATTTATGTCCTTGTAAAACAAGTTAAAAACGAGGCTGAAAGATGTTCTGTTTCTGTCGGACAGTAAATTAAGGAACGTCCTGTTCCATTCTCTTTATTCCTGAAAATGAGTGCTTCCTGAAATGAAGTGGACGAGAGGGAAAGAAGCAGAGAGAGAGAGTGAGACTAAAGGATTTACTGAAGGTCTGTGGGGGCGCTATTGCCTGTGCAGAAGCCTTTTTGCATGTGCACATGAGGGCGCCACTGAGCTGCAGGTTTTAGTGGCACTGTTAATGGGTGCAAAATTAGGGGAGGAGACTATGCAAATTAACAACTTGGAGTGTTTTTAATGCCACAGAAAAGGAGGCGCAATTACTTTTGAAATGACGCAAGAAAACAGTATTAATATAAATGCATATTTAAGATGTTCTGTGCACAAACAGTGTAAAACAAGGTGAATAAATATATTAATTGTTTTTTTTAAATTAACATAATTATAAATCTGCTGAAATGAAATCATTTTTCATATCCAAATTTACAGTAAATTACTGAGTTGCACTTTTGTGGTAAAAATACAGGAGATTACTGTATTTTAATTTGTTACTGTAAGTGTAGAGCAGAACAAGAGCTGCATCACAGTAATGTTGCGGTAGAGGTGAGTGTGGAGTCACAGTATACAGCTGATATTTCACTCTGATTTATAGTTAATATGGGTCAGTAAATTGCTGTGAAAGTAATGAAAACAGCAGCCAGTAATTTGCTGTTATTTTACAATGAATTTAGTTTTACAGTGCACTCATTTCTTAGTATTTCCTCAATTTTTCTCCATTTATTATTTTTCTTCTGTTTTTCTCAAGCCAGCCTTTCATTTTGGTATGAACATTAGTTCCCAAATAAAAATATTAATAGGCCGGGTGTATTTATTAAATACCTTTGAATGTATAGAAATGTATGTGAAATGTGTGGAAATTAACAGTTTATTTGTTTATGTATATATAAAAGTAATTATACTAAACAAATTATGAAATTATTTTAACCTCTTAAACGTCCAGGACCCACTGATGGTCTCAAAGTTTTACTCACTTCTACAACGTCTGAATGGCTCAGTCTAGTCCATGAAGTTACTGAATAATAAGCTTTACAATATAATAAGAGGTTACATTTCTCTATATAATGTTTAAAATGCAGGATATTTTTGTGTGGGATCCAAAAAGAAATACACCGAACAGGCATAACATTATGACCGTTATGAGCGTTTCTACACTCAGTTACAGTTACAGACTGTAGTCCATCTGTTTCTGATACTTTGTTAGCCTCCTTTTACCCTGTTCTTCAGTGGTCAGGACCCCCATGGACCCTCACAGAGCAGGTACTTTTTCGGTGGTGGATCATTCTCAGCACTGCAGTAACACTGATGTGGTGGTGGTGTGTTAGTGGGTGTTGTGCTGGTCTGAGTGGATCAGACACAGCAGTGCTGCTGGAGTTTTTAAACACCTCAGTGTCACTGCTGGACCGAGAATAGTCCAGCAACCAAAAATATCCAGCCAACAGCATCCTGTGGGCAGCGTCCTGTGACCACTGACGAAGGACTAGAGGATGACCAACACAAACTGTACAGCAGCAGATGACACATCAGTGTTACTGCAGTGCTGAGAATGACCCACCACCCAAATAGTACCTGCTCTGTGAGGGTCCATGGGGGTCCTGACCACTGAAGAACAGGGTAAAAGGGGGCTAACAAAGTATCAGAGAAACAGATGGACTACAGTCTGTAACTGTAGAACTACAAAGTGCACCTATATAGTAAGCGGAGCTGATAAAATGGACAATGAGCGTAGAAACAAGGAGGTGGTCAGAATGTTATGTCTGATCAGTGTATATAACCTACAATTAAAAAATAATTATAGAAAAAATCAACAGGAGAGCCATATTTACAGCAAATAACCAAATGTCTGTTTATTTTGGAAATCGGTTATCTTTCCACAACATAAAATCATCCACATAATAGTAATAATAATAATAATAATAATAATAATAATAATAATAATATACAGAATGATGCTTTCTAACCCTCCTATGTCAGTTGATTAGTCTTTTATATCAAAGTTGAGTTTCACTTTAGTTGCAGCATGTATAAAAAGTAAGAGTTTAGTGGGGTATGATGATTAGTTGGTGGGGCGTTGCCCCATTAATGACCCATTAATTTTAGCACACGATGCAGATTTTGTGCCCTTTTTAGTAAATATGGCTGTAAGGGCTCCTGGATTTGTGTGACCCAAACATTTAACCCTTAGAGTTTTTTCTGTCATTTTGCTCTACTCTTTAAAGTGTAAGTGCATTAGTAACAGTGGTGGACAGTAATAAAGTAAATGTAAATCGTTTCTGTACTTAAGTAGTTTTTCCTGTATCTGTACTTTACTGAAGTTTTTCCATTTTTGGTGACTTTTTACTTTCACTTCCCTACATTTCAAAGTCAAATATCTGACTTTTTACTCCACTACATTATGAGAAATCTGTTGTTCCTTTTGGTTTATGTGTGTATAAAAACATAACATGTCAAAACGAAAGAAGCGCAAAGCAAGAACACCAATCAGGGCACAGCGGTCACTTTGTTTTGTGCTTGTTTTGACCTGTTGGTCATACCGACCCAGTGCAGCACACGGTTCAACATCAGCGCAGCAGCGTAAAATTTTGGGAGAGTCTATTCAACATAAATGATGAACTAACCTAACTTTGTGTAAACAGACCACAATATAGAAATATGTACTCATATGCAGTTGTGACTGACGTGTCTTTTTTCTGAATTTATACAAACACATTTCATTTTATAGTAAATTAGTTTTGTCTAGTTTATGTTTATGAACAGAGACCTACAGATGCAGTTTAGTAAAGGAAACTCATTTGTGAATCTGAGTTTAAAGTTTTCATTAATCTTAAACTTGTAACCAAGTTGAATTAAGTTAATTAATCTTTTAGTACTTTCACTTTCGATACTTAAGTACATTTGAAGGCAAATCCTTTAGTATTTTTACTCAAGTGGAGGTCTAAAGGGAGGAACTTCTACTTTTACTGGAGTAATATTTTACCTTGGGTGTCTCTACTTTAACTCAGGTACATGGTTTGTGTACTTCGTCCACCACTGATTAGTAAATACATGGGCATTTAATAAATTACATTTTTATTTGATTTAGCAGTGACAGTTTTCTGTTTGTTCTGATGTTAAAAAATGGCAAAAACTGTCAAAAATGTAAATGCTGTTTGTTTTCTTTCTATAATAATTTTCATTCTGTGTAATAATAAAATACCTCCCCTTCTTTCACGAACATAAGCATGGTATGGATTAAAAGTTTAGAATCTGCACTTTCCACACAATTTCTCCACGTTTCAATAAAACGAGTCAGAAATTATTACATAAAATGAGGGCGTATACAGACCTATAGGACAAGACATCTTTTTAACAAACTCATAAGGGTAATTCACAACGTTCCTCACGTCTGCACGACCCACACGTTTAAAACAGATTCGAGGAACTGAGGGACTGAGGCGTGGGCATGCAGTCACTACTTCCTGTACCATCATTACCCAGACTGGCAGCAGATGCTGGAGGAGATATTCTTGATATTTGGCTTCCAAAAACGAGTGAGGAGGAGGAGCAGCAGCCCGAGACAACTTTAAAAGTACAAAATGTCTTTCACGGTGTATCAGCTCTGTCAGTCTTAGGCCGGTGCACTGCACTTCTTTATGGTGTGGAGAAGTGAAGAAGGCTCACAGTCTGCTGGTTGTTCAGCTTATGTAACATTTTTTGAACAAATGCGTATAGAGATCATTAAACATCATCAGTTGCGACCTCCTTTGAAGACAGAATTACTAATTGTTTGTCTTTACATCCATGAATTATTGACTTGAATTTGGCAGCTTAAACATATTTGTAAACATACACCGATCAGGCATAACATTATGACCACCTCCTTGTTTCTACGCTCATTGTCCATTTTATCAGCTCCACTTACTATATAGGTGCACTTTGTAGTTCTACAGTTACAGACTGTAGTCCATCTGTTTCTCTGATACTTTGTTAGCCCCCTTTTACCCTGTTCTTCAGTGGTCAGGACCCCCATGGACCCTCACAGAGCAGGTACTATTTGGGTGGTGGATCATTCTCAGCACTGCAGTAACACTGACGTGGTGGTGGTGTGTTAGTGTGTGTTGCGCTGGTGTGAGTGGATCAGACACAACAGTGCTGCTGGAGTTTTTAAACGCTGTGTCCACTCACTGTCCACTCTATTAAACACTCCTACCTTGTCAGTCCACCTTGTAGATGTAAAGTCAGAGACGAAAGCTCATCTGCTGCTGCACAGTTTGTGTTGGTCATCCTCTAGTGCTTCATCAGTGGTCACAGGACGCTGCCCACAGGACGCAGCGTCCAGCAGCGACACTGAGGTGTTTAAAAACTCCAGCAGCACTGCTGTGTCTGATCCACTCAGACCAGCACAACACACACTAACACACCACCACCACGTCAGTGTTACTGCAGTGCTGAGAATGACCCACCACCCAAATAGTACCTGCTCTGTGAGGGTCCATGGGGGTCCTGACCACTGAAGAACAGGGTAAAAGGGGGCTAACAAAGTATCAGAGAAACAGATGGACTACAGTCTGTAACTGTAGAACTACAAAGTGCACCTATATAGTAAGTGGAGCTGATAAAATGGACAATGAGTGTAGAAACAAGTGGTCATAATGTTATGCCTGATCAGTGTATTTATGTATTAAATAAATCTGTAATTTGAATTAATGTCCGGCAGCAAACCATGAGTATTAGAGCTAGGCTTAAGGTTTGGCTATTTAAGTCATAACCCAGCCAAAAAACAAGGAAAACAAGCTCATTTTCACAGCAATGCTAACTCCTGCTAGTGTCCCTATGGTATTTCTAATATTGTTAGCGTATGTAAGATAACTCTGGTGCACATTTTTCAGCCATTCTGGATTAAACAAGTTTGTAACAGTCATTATCATATGTCTCAGCTTGTATGTATCAGTTTTACAGTGACTCTTATAGTGAAGAGTTCTGGTGTTTAGCTGCTGCCACTGTTTTACATTCCTAACAACTAACCAGAACCTGCTTAGACTACGACTCATAGTCACAGTGATGTATCTAGAACCTCAAGAAGGACAGGAGTGATGATTTTTCTGTCCACTCATTGTAAATCAAAGTGTGATTGGTCTTATGTTGGTAGTTAATCTAACGTGTAAGGTCTTCAGTCCAGCTCCTGAAGTCCTAACCAATGGGAGAGCAGCTCAGCTGCACCTACCCAGATACCACAGAGAAAAACAGCCCTGATTGGACAAATTTCTATTGAGCATTTTAAGATTTCTAACCAAAACTGAACAATGAAATAAGAGTGTCAGTATAATACTTACAGAGTTTTACAACAAGCTTGAGATTCTATTAAATAAAAATGAACTAAGAATGACAGGCATGTATTTCTGTAGTTCCCAGAAATCACTACGTCTTCTCTAAAGGCCTAGAAGGCCCTGAGGGTTCCCCAAAGATATCGGAGAGGATTAAAACCTTGCAGACAAGGACGCTCGTGAAGATTCCAATGGTTCAAAATGATGAGCTGCCTCCTTAACGATCCTAAACCAGAATAAATCTGATTCATAAACTGTTTGCTGAAAGTTTTCGAACTCACACAGATGGTCGTTTGAGAACAGAAAGTTCTCTAAATGTGGAAAATGAACGCCTAGAGCAACGGGAAGAGCCTTTAAAACTATATCGTTGTCCCCAAATCCCATTATTGAAGATTTAATATGACTCTTTGAGGACGGCCGCAAAATGATAACGGTTTAGCTCATAACTCCTGGCGCTCACGGAGCTCAGGGATGCTCAGTGGCCAGTTTGTACATTGTTAGACTGTCCGGCCTGCGGAGTAATCATAACCTGTAGGCAAAAATATATTTATACCCTCTCCTGTGGGCGCTGGTGCAGGTTCGTGTGGGTTGGCTAAGTCCCCAAGGTGGCCAGCGCTAGCAGGAAAGCAGAGGATGCTGAAAACCCCTGATGAAAACTCCCAGGAATGCTGAGTAATGAAGAAATGTGGTTAGTTTGAGGCTCGGAGGGCGCGAGGCTGAAATCTGGGGGTTTTCTCTCCGTCCTCTGATGTTTCCTCAATAAGCCTTCCATCAGCAGTATTGCGCTCTGCTCTCGCTGGAATAACACATAGATTAAACGCACCGTGGGGCTCTTTATCAGCACAGCGCCCTCCGGAGTTCCACGCGGTTCCTGCCATTCGCTGCCAACTATCATTTTGCACACAAACGACCACAGATGCAATTATAGATAGAGAAAAGTTTCGTTAGGCGTGCTCTGATGAGAGGAAAGTACGAGCAAATGCAGTACCTGATCCTCTGACCTTACGAGTGTTTTCTTTCTTTCTTTCTTTCTTTCTTTTTGTGCCACCATCTGTGAGTGTTTAATGCTTTTTACCTGGGCTGTTTTGACCATACGGTCCATTTATGAGACAGACAGCATAAACTAGGCAATAACTCTTTAAAAAGTGTGCAGCCTTTACAAGTGGTGTGCAAAAGTAAGCATGTATATGTTTAAAAATGACTGTTACATCAGTTTAGTCCTTCACATTTAAGTGGTTAATACCTAGAACTTAAGCGCCTATAAAATAAAGCATTACTGTTTCAGTTCTGTTCAGCAGGTTGGGCACACAAAGATAGTCTAATGTTAACATTAGAGAGAAAACACAAGTTAAATCACGTAACACAGCCAAACGACAATGAGATATAGCTGAACACGTTTACTCTCAACTTCCACAACATGGACTAGATTCTAGTAAACATCAGCAGCTAAAGTTGTTGGGTAACTTTTCATCATTATCTTCATAATCATAATTCTGGAAGAAAAGCTTGTAGCCCTCATCAGGCTTGCTTCTCTCTGGTTATGTTCACGTTACAAGCCTCATCGTTCAGATCCGATTTTCTGCTCAAATCCGATCTCTCTGACTCGATGGTTCACACTCGTTTAGGTAAGTGACTCAAATCTGTCATTAATGTGAACCGGCGTCCTGAAATGACCCTCATGAGCTCATCCTACTCAGTAACGTCACATGAATGAATCACTGCATCATCAGCACAAACTAACGAGCAGAACGAGCTTCGCTGAGAAGATAATTAACTCTGATCAGCTCTCAGCTTCATTATTAGAGCGAGACGAAGGAGAAAAAGGTGAGATGAGCTGCTTTTCCACCGTTTACAGGCTTTAACTTGTGTTTGTCCCTGCTGCCATGGTAACGCTGAATGATGGCGCAGTGGAAAAAAGCGCATGAATTCTGATCTGAGCGTCACATTAAGGTCACATAGCCACGAATCGGATACGTATCTGATCTAGGACCACATATGAAAGTGGCTCAGGTCTGATTTGAAAAGATTAGGTTTGCGTGTCACACAGCTCTGAAAACATCAGATCCGAGTCACTTTAAGGCAAAAAATCAGATTTTTGCCTTTTCAACCTGGTAATGTGAACGTAGCCTCTGAAACTGAAAACTACTCCACCAAACAAACGATGTCTTTTGCTGTAGAATTAGGTCAGTTCCTTAACGAAGATGTAAAAATAAGTGAGTGTTTTATGTAAATGGCTCCACTGCTGTAATGTTTTCCCTTCTGTGATGACTTCCTCTGTGTCAAATCTAGAAATGTGAGTCCTTTACTTGTTATCTTCGTTAGCCTCATAACTCCAGTGCTGTGGAGAATCTAGAAAGTCTTACCAGAGGTAGCAGGACTTTTGTCAGGGTGGTATGACAGTGTGGCATTCAGGTCCATTTAGTGCAGGTTTATACAGTGAACTATCCACACAGCCCCCTGACCGCTGAGCAAACTTTAAAAAACACAGCAGCAACCAACATGCAGTTTATTTGTTCTGATCAACAGCTTTGCACCTAGGCTGTGTTCACATTACTGAGCTGTGTGGACACACAAATCTGATCTTTTCAAATCCATCCTGAGCCACTTTCATATGTGGTCCTAGATCAGATACGTATCCGATTCGTGGCCATGCGACCTTAATGTAACGCTCAGATCAGAATTCATGTGCTTTTTCTCCACTGTGCTGCGCCATCATTCAGCGTTACCATGGCAGCAGCACGGAACAGAAGTTAAAGCCTGTAAACGGTGGAAAAGCAGCTCATCTCACCTTTTTCTCCTTCGTCTCGCTCTAATAATGAAGCTGAGAGCTGATCAGAGTTAATGATCTTCTCAGCGAAGCTCGTTCTGCTCGTTAGTTTGTGCTGATGATGCACGTGATTCATTCACGTGACGTTACTGAGTAGGATGAGCTCATGCAGGTCGTTTCAGGATGCCGGTTTGTTCACATTAATGACAAATTTAAATCACTTACATAAACGAGTGTGAACCATCATGTCAGAGAGATTGAATCTGAGCAAAAACTCGGATTTGAGAAATGATTGTAATGTGAACGTAGCCGTAGAGTCAGCTGCACCAAATCTATCACTGAATCCTGAATCCTCTTCCCAAGTACATCAGACATAATTGTCTATATTACATATTACACAGGCTACATCCAGAACAAAAGCATTTTATACACTTTTTGGGTTGTCCACCTGGGTGCAAAAGTTACATTTTCCAATTATGACTCACGATGACATTTTTACAAGGAAAAATGTGATACTTACTAGTGGAATTCAAACTTTCACATAAAAATTTGATTCCTGATATCAAGAAAAATAGGAAATAAAAGTTGCCATAGTAATCAAAATTTCCACATTAGTTCATGTTAGTGAAAATTAAAGCTATACAAGTATAAACTAAAATGGTTTTGCCACAGTGAGTAGAATTTTTATCATTTTAATTAAATGTTTGAATGTAATAAAAAAATACCAAACAATACTAATTGTAGTATAACTTAATAATAATAATAAACTTAAATTCATGTTTGTAAAAATTGTTACTGCAGTTATACTGAACTGAAAAAATGCTTGAATTATTACCAGTGAGAACTGAAATCTTAAGCTAAAATATAATTCCTACAATAAAAAGTTGAATTTAATTTGTTATAATTAAATTTTATATATATGTATTTTTTTCTATTATCATTTTCTGATAAAGAAACTTTGTTTCTTGATTAAAAGTTAAAACATCTTCACCAAACAGTTTACTATTATTTTTCAGCACTTTGCTTTTATTTCTTTCATCATGTCTATTTTGGCAGCCAAACAGAGCTTCGCTTTGCGTGGGTCTTTACGCCATGCATGATCAAAATCATTTATATGTGGATTTTGATTGGCTCTTGCCTAAGAAAAGCACTGCAGCACTAAAAGACACCGGGGCGCTAATGACTGCCACAGTGGCTTTATGAATAGCTCTTATTTACTGCGCTGCACATTTTGCATGCTGTAGTGCTGTTACTGCCCAGATTTATGAATCTGCCTTATTGAGCTTAATACAATTTTGTCGTATTTTAGAGGCTGCAGAATTGGGGTGGCAAGTTAGGCTGCACACAGTACAAAGATCTGGCTCTGCTTCACAGCAGAAGAAACCTCAGACACCAACCATGTCTTGGCTGATTGCATATACTTGGGCAAAGATTAAAGATTAAAGACTGAAAAAGGCTTAAAACAGATTAAGAAAGCAGAGTTTGAAGAAAGATTTTGTGCAGACTTGAAAACAAGCTGTTAGTTTCTGATTTGTTTTGCTGCTTAATGAGTCAGCGAATGTCTCTTGGCCATTAGAGTTCCAGGTGCTGTAGAGCTGCACAGTTCAGATTTCAGACTGTGGCATTCAGACATTTCATTGCACCCAAATCCTCTTTTGGTTGCCAGTATTAGTGACATAATAGCTGAGTGAGCCGACATTTACAGTGCATTTTGGGCTTTTCTGGGACCAATTATATGGATTTATTTCACCAGATGCCCACTTGTGGATTATAAACGAGGTGATGACATTTGTGCATAATATGCAGATCCAGTGATTAACCATTTTTAGGGCAATTTTCTGTAGTTAAACAATGAAATAGCCAATATATATATGTGTGTGTAACCATAAATAAAGTATCATAGTTAAAGTAAAAGACCTCTGAAAGTTTATTATGTGGCTCTTATTTCTCTTTGGAGCTTCAATGGACAGTTAAAGGATGTTAATTTAAAACTAACTCACATATTTGGCCCCTCAGCAGCATTTATAGGTCTGCAGTATATATGCAGCATGAATGGGCATCTAATCAAAAGCAAAGCAAATCATCTCTCATTCTTCTTTGAGTTGATTCGTTTAGCCTAAAGCAGCCAAAAACACCACTATTGCATTACAAATGATATTTAGGACCTTATTAAAGGGGAATTCCACCAAAGTCTCTGTGTAACTCAGTGTTTGAGATGTAAACAGAGTCATTCAGAGTGGTTTGGTGTGAAATGGTTCAGATGTCTGTACAGTGGTGGTGATAGGAACCAGGGGTCGCCATGACTACAACACAAATATAGACATTTTATTTACTATCCAGAACCACCAGTGAACCTACACGAGTCTTCTGAGTTTATATGGAATGTTGATGATGGAAAATAGTGGAAAATCTGAAATAATACGTTTTCTTTGGGGACTATTTTGCCTCACAGCACCCTGCATGTATCCCTCCACCATGAATGGAGTTTAAGTTCTCTAAACTATCATAAAACAGCGTCTCAGTCATCAGGCAGTGAATTCATAACCATTTCATGTAGGAACTTGCTTTTAGAGGTGGACGTCTGGTTCCTATCACCACCACTGTGAACAGTTCTGGCTTGGTACGTTTCTCTAGAACAGAGTGTTTCACACCAAACCTCTCTGAACCGCTCTGTTTACATCTTAACCACTTAATTATGTAGGGAATTTTTAAAATCAATGGAATTCTGATTTGGATCACTGATAGAGCTTATTAAAAACATGACATTAGACCAGCTGCAATGGAGAAGCTTTTTCTCTGTATGAAATAATATTGTTAACAATGTAGACTTATAAATATTAGCAATGTAGGCTAATAACAAAGCTATGTTCAATAATTATGTTTTTAAACATGTGGCAAATATTCAAAGTAGACTACAAACATTCACCAATGCAATGTTAAATAAAACGTATGGATTATAGATGATTGAATGTAACATTGATTAATGATAATCCCTATTACATAATAGACAAAGACGAAGTTGTGCCCATTGTAGGAATATGATAAGACGATGATTGACAGTTCTGCTCTATTTACAGTATGTAGGTCTTATAAATAGACACATTTATTTATGAAGCACCTTTTATAGTGTGGTCATTCAACACAAACACAATTCAAAATTAAAATATAATTAAAACAACAGATTTTTGGTCAAATTCCATATTGTTTTTGATTTTCTGAGTCTAAATAAGTTACATGTTCTCTACAGAGAGACACTACTGCATACTTTAATACACAATTACTGTTTATTTACTGAATTTAACAGATAAAAAAAATAAAATATAATACGTGGCCTGCGTATCTGTTAGAGTCATCAAATAAGTAGAAAAATGAGTAAACTGTAAATAAAGCAGGTTGTAAGTTAAACTTTAAGTGCAGTTATTAAAGGTGCAGGAGTTTTGTTGGACTTTAAGGGTCTGTGTGAAAGCGTTTTGTTTTGCTTTGCTGAGCAGGAGCGTGTGGTGTGACAGTGCTGGTGGCTCATTGTCAGTTTTGACCCTCACTGATTTCCCCACGGACGTTATTATGATGATCCCCTCCAGGCTGGAGCGAGCATGTGGAGGGAAGATGTCCGTATTTCCCTCAGGTTCACGGATCAGAATCAGAGAGCACTCGAGTGATCATGAGATGCACATGATTTTTCTGGGTGTAGCGCCACAAAAGAAATAAAGTTTAAAATGCAAAACCATAAAACAAACATATCATTGAACAAAACCTTGGATCTCAATTTTTAATGTATGTTTAAGTCATTTTGAACATGCTTGCTGTTACAAAAACTGCACAATAAATTGAGCAATAAAATTAGTCCAAAATACTTGGAATTAAATCATATTTCTGTTCAGTGGTGGACGAAATACACAAATCATGTACTTGAGTTAAAGTAGAGACACCCAAGGTAAAATATTACTGCAGTAAAAGTAGAAGTTCTTCCCTTTAGACCTCCACTTGAGTAAAAGTACAAAAGTATTTGCCCTCAAATGTACTTAAGTATCGAAAGTGAAAGTACTAAAAGATTAATTATGACTTTAATGTCCTATTATCATTTTTATAACAAGACTCGCTTCATTAACTCATTTTAGGTGAAAATACTCCAGTGTTTCTCTTGGTAAACCAGTCTTTTAATAGAAGGTCGTAATTAGTGACGCTGATGTCTATTAAAATTATCATAAGCACAAAACACTGAAGGCAAACAGTTTCCATCAGGTAGAACTGAGTGGCTCTGAAATCACTTTTTACAAACAAGCAAAGTTTCAGTTTAAGATTTATTTGAACTTAGTTACAAGTTTCAGTTTAATAAAAACTTTAAACTCAGATTCACAAATGAGTTTCCTTTACTAAACTGCATCTGTAGGTCTCTGTTCATAAACATAAACTAGACAAAACTAATTTACTATAAAATGAAATGTGTTTGTATGAATTCAGAAAAAAGACACGTCAGTCACAACTGCATATGAGTACATATTTCTATATTGTGGTCTATTTACACAAAGTTAGGTTAGTTCATCATTTATGTTGAATAGACTCTCCCAAAATTTTACACTGCTGCACTGATGTTGAACTGTGTGCTGCACTGGGTCGGTATGACCAACAGGTCAAAACAAGCTCAAAACAAAGTGACCGCTGTGCCCTGATTGGTGTTCTTGCTTTGCGCTTCTTTCGTTTTGACGTGTTACGTTTTTATACACACATAAACCAAAAGGAACGACAGATTTCTCATAATGTAGAGGAGTAAAAAGTGAGATATTTGATTTTGAAATGTTGTGGAGTGAAAGTAAAAAGTCACCAAAAATTGAAAAACTTCAGTAAAGTACAGATACAGGCAAAAACTATGGCTAATTATGAAGCACTGGGGAAACATGGCTGTTAGACTTAGGCCTTCAGTTCATCCTGTTCATGTCAAAACTCGGATAAAAACCAAGAAAAAATCACATCTTTATGATCATGCTAATTTTTGCTAGCATCCCTATGGTATTTCTAGCACTATATAGTGCAAAGCTATCAGCTGTTCTAGATTAAAGACAGACATTTGAAGCTTGTAAAAGTCATTCTATGTGTTTAATCTGAAGTTTGTAACAGACATTATCATATATCTCAGCTAGTATGTATCAGTTTTACAGGGACGCTTTCAGTAAAGAGTTCTGGCATAGAGCTGCCGCCACTGTTTTACATTCTTAACAACTAATCAGAACCTGCTTGGACTATCTAGACGTATCTAGAACTTCCAGATGGACTAGAGTGATGATTTTTCTCTCCACCCCATTTGTAAATCAGAGCATGACTGGTTGATTCCTGTCACTTCCTAATTATGTTGGTAGTTAATCTAACATGTAAGGCCTACAGAGAGAACAATCCTGATTGGATAAATTTTCAATAGGTGTTTCAAGATTTAAACCCTTTTTATTTCCAACCAAAACTGAACTATGAAAGAAGACTGTCATCTGTTGGCATTACTGGCTTTGCCATTCAGTGGTTACAGTCATACCTTGCTGATAGGCATCAATACATTTCTATGGGCTCCCATAAATCTGGTATTGCTCCTGTGGATCGAGGTGTACCCCAAGGATCTGTCCTCGGACCTCTCCTCTTTATCATTTACATCTCCCCACTTGGTCAGATCATCGCAACCATGGTTTTAACTTTCACTGCTATGCTGATGACATTCAAATTTATATCAGCTCTACTTTCCTCTCTGCCTCCACCCAGGCTTTCAGTTCTTGTGTCACAGATTTAAATCAAAAGAATTACCTAAAACTAAACGCTGATAAAACTGAGGTTCTGTTAGTTGGAGCTAAAACCTCACTTTCCCAGGTGTTGAACTTTTCAGTCAGCTTTGATGGTGTCGATATTAAGCCAGCCTAATTTGTTAAGAACCTTGGATGTCTTCTTGATTCATCTCTCACTTTTGAGTCTCACATTAAGCTCGTCACCAAAACAACATTTTATCATCTGCGTAACATTGCACGCTTACGCCCTATGCTGAGTCATAATGACGCTACCATGTTGAGTAATGCTTTCATCTTCTCTCGCATTGATTACTGTAACTCACTTTTCTGTGGCCTTCCAGCTAAACTAATCAATCGTCTTCAGTACATCCAAAACTCAGCAGTCAGGGTTCTCACCTCCACCAAGCGCTCAGCTCATATTACTCCTGTTCTTCGACAGATGCATTGGCTTCCTATTAGTTATAGGATGAGGTACGAATTCCTGCTTCTTACCTTCAAGGCTCTACATGCTCTGGCTCTGATATACCGTTCTGATCTCATTTCATTGTATTGTCCCTCTCGTGCTCTCCGATCCTCTAATTCTGGACTCCTCGCAGTTCCCTCAACTAGACTTTCTACTATGGGTGACAGATCTTTCAGTGCTGCTGCCCCCAAACTCTGGAATTCTCTACCTTCTACTCTTCGTAATTGCTCTTCTTTGTCTGCCTTCAGATCTCTGCTAAAAACTTCCTTTTTTCTTCTCTTTGCTCTCCTTGTTTGTTTTTTTTTGACATTATGTAAAGCATCCTTGGGTTTATGAAAGGCGCCGTATAAGTTGAACTTATTATTAAGACTATTATGTCAATACTTTCAGAGTTTAAATACAGGCATTATGATAAATTAAAATGTGTATTTTTACTTCCCAGAAATTGTTAGTCCCTCTCTAAAGGGCCCAGGAGTTCACTGGTATCAAGAAATCATTAGGCTTTTGAAATGAAACCTAGTTTCCACCTGATATGGACACTTATAAGGCAGAAGCTTAGATAAGTTATATACAGTTGAATGCAAAAGTTTAGGCACCCCTGGCAGAACTACATATTTTGCTGGTTTTTGAAGTGAAAATAAGTAAACACAACCACTAGACCATCCATCCATCCATCCATCCATCATCTAAACCACTTATCCTTCTGGGTCGCGGTGGGGTGCTGGAGCCTATCTCAGCTGTCATTGGGCGGAAGGCAGGATACACCCTGGACGGGTCGCCAGTCCATCGCAGGGCAGACAGACAGACAGACATACACAGTCACACACACACCTAGGGGCAATTCAGCATGTCCAATCAGCCTGACTGCATGTCTTTGGACTGTGGGAGGAAACCGGAGTACCCGGAGGAAACCCACGCAGACACGGGGAGAACAGGCAAACTCCACACAGAAATGACCCTGGTCACCCGGCCGGGAATCAAACCCAGGCCATTCTTGCTGTGAGGCGACAACGCTACCCACTGCGCCACCGTGCCGCCCCATACCACTAGAGCAAATTTATTTAAAAAATTATATTTTCTGTAAATATCTATGCACTGTTATTGCATATATTTATTTATACTGCATTTTTATTTAATAGTAAAAAAAAAAGTTATTGTGGCATGTGCAAATGTTTGGACACCCTACTACATTAGTACTGAGTAACACCTCCTTTGGCAGATATCAAAGCTTGCAAATGCTTTTTGTTGCAGTTAGGAGTCTTTTTGTTCTACTGTTGGGAATTTTCATGCATTCTTTCTTGCATAACACTTTCTTTGATATTCTTTGTCCATCAGGCATGAACAGCATGTTTAAGATCTACTCACAGATTTTCAATGACGTTAAAGTCAGAAGGCTGTGAAGGTGATTCCAAAAGCTTCTGTGTGCATCTCAAAGTAGTTTGTGGTGGATTTTGAGGTGTGTTTTGATCATTGTCCTGTTGGAGAAGCCAGACTCTGTTCAGCTTTGGTTTATTGACTGTGTCACATCTGCTTCCAGAATGTGCTGACATTTAGTGGAATCCATGTTTTACCCCTAAAGTGAATCCTGAGCCTTTACTGGCTGCCACACCAGCCCAAAACATAATAGATCCACCCCCATGCTTAACAGTCAGCACAGTGTTCCATTCATCAAATGCTGCTCCTTTTTCTCCAAACAGCGTTGGTGATTATGGCCAAAGAGTTCCATTTTTACTTCATCAGTTCACAGCACCTGTGTCCAAAAAGCCTCTGGCTGATGGTGTTTTGTATTTTTCATGGGTTGATTTTTGTGTAGAGGTTGCAGGTGAGCTTTTCTACTGATGACTCCTCCATGCAGATCATGTTTGTGTTCAGTAGAACAGTGCACCACAGCTCCAGTGTCAGCTAAACCTTCCTGCATATCCTTTGCAGTCATGTGGGGGTTTTGCTTTGCCTTTTTGCTTTACTTTTCACTTTTTCACAGTTCCCCTTAACTGCCATTTCTTAAGGATATTTCAGACAGTGGAAATCTGGAAGAGCCTTGATATCTTTTCATAGCCTTTTTCTGCATTGCAGGCATCAATTAGCTTCATTTACAGATCATCATCCTGCTTAGAGGAGCTCATGGTTGTTGAATATTAGCACAAAGTTTGAAGAGTCAGAGAATTTATTTCTCTCTGGTATTGTCATCAGCTGATGATGACAGTTCTTGTCTAATCAGTTCAAAAAGCTAATTAAGTTCTGAGACTTTACAACTGGAAGAACATCCGAATGTTTGCACATTAATAATTTATTTTTCTATGTTGTAATGTAAACAAATAGAAAGTAACTGTATTAACATTTGCAGAAAAAAAAAAGAAAAAAATTTTGTGCAGCGTAAATTCACTTCAAAAATCTACTTCATATGTAATTTGGCCAAAGGTGCTTAAAATCTTGAATACAACTGTATCAGTTCTATGAATCATTCTAATGCGCTAAAAACAAAATTTTTTATATGCAAATTTCTCTACTAGGCCTCTGACTTATAAATTCCATTATTTCTGTTTATCATCTGCAGCTTCCTTCTCTCTTAAACTCTTAAACGAACATGCATGTTAGGTGTTTAAAATGTTTTGGTTTAGACTAGCCAGGTTAATATTAGTGTCCAGTTTGTGTTTTTCTTTTAATTTTATGAGATTTCAGCACTATTGCTATTTGTAATAGATAAATATAAATCTAAAGCTACAACACAACCAGGAAGGGGAAGCTTACTGAGTAAATGGAATGAGTGACTCTGCACTCCAGCATACTTTCATAGATGTTTACAGAAAACTGTAACTCATGCAGTATCAGAAACCTTCCTCACATGAACACAGGGCGACGTTCTAAAATAAGAAACACTGTATAGTGTAAAATATCCTTCCTGTGCTGCAGTTTTTCTCTATTAATCCACAGTTCATAACCCCCATGTTGAGCTGATTAAGGACAGGAAGGGTAACGCGACCGGCTGTGCTCTGTTTTAATTATGTGTGCCTGACTGAGTCTGTGAATCCAGCGTGCCTCTTTAACTTCGTTCCATTAATTTCATGCTTTAAAATCTTACCTACCCATTTAACGCTGACTAAACATTCACACAATGTCACACTGTAGCAGTGAGGAAAATGAGGATGCACTTTTTCTGTTCTGATACCTGATCTACAGGTACATGCAGAGTACTGATACTAACAGTGTCTAGCCCGATTACTCAGTAAGTACCTATAAATCCTGATGTTTATACTATAAAAGTATTTTATTTAGTAAAAAACGGTGTTCAGTCTCATCTGTGCTATTAGGAAATACATACAGTGGGGACCAAAAGTCTGAGAACACTAGTGGAAATGCTTTTTGCATTCTTTTCTAATTTAATATAACGTTCATTACAAATTATATTACAAGTATAATAATCTAAATGAACAGCAAAAATTTACATGAATTTCAGAATTTTCTAGTATTTGGTGGTGAGTCCCCTTTGACAGTGTGTACTTGAGCTACACAAGTTTGGTCAAAAGTCTCTGATCAGCAGATCAGACCCACCTGAGAGTCTGAACACGAGCTTCACTGGAGGAGATCAGACCAAAAACACTCTGAGCTTTTAGCACAAACACTCAACATCATCAACTCCACACATTAATTTTAAGTTGAATACTGAGCTAGAAATTGTGCGGAATTTCAAATATTTCCTCTTATATCCTTTAATTGTCAAGGTGCCCTGTGCAAATTTTTTTCCTCCAATATGTCACTGTACTTTATGTCCTAGCATTACTGTACTATTCATATTCGCACAGTAACTGTATTTTTTTTACTCTGCATTCTCTCCTTTCGCTCTGTATATATGCATATTTGTATTAGCAGCATCTTGATTTTTTACCACTCTACCATCCTTAACTGTACATATTCCAACTGTCAGTTGACCGTTACTTTCTTGCACTTTATGTGTAAATAATACTGTATTTTGCACTTCTGGTTAGGTGCTAACTGCATTTTATTGGCTCTGTAGCTGTACTCTGCAGAATGACAGTGAAATTGAAATGAATCAAATCTAATCTAGTAATTTTAGAGTAGTTTTTAGTGTTCAAGATGGTTAAAAACAGAATTGAACAATATAGGCAAGGCAAGTTTATTTATGTAGCACCTTTCATACATGGCTGTCAAATGCTGTGCTTTACAAATGAGAAAATACAGTCAGAAAATACAGAGTTGTTTAAGAACAAGTAAACAAAACAAAACAAAAACACGATTAAAACAATAGATTTAAAAGACAAAATCATTATATTAAAATTAAAAGTTAGATTAAGATACATATACATATACATATACATATATATATATATATATGTGTGTGTGTGTGTGGAAGTGTTAATGGTGGGAGGAGGAAAGACGCCGGGGGCAGGTGTGAAGACGGAGAGCTTTTTTTTTATTCACAACGCAAAAACAAAATACTCGGCTTTTCAGCCCACAAAGACAAGACGCTCGCTGGGACTTTTCAGTCCATTCTGTCCACCTTTTTTCTGATCCATTCAGTTCAGTTTGGTTCGGTTCGGTTCGGTTTAGCTCAGCTCTCACACCTCCAGTGGTCTCCTTCTCTCTCTGGGCTCTGCCGCCTACTGAAGGAAGAGATTGCCTATAAGTAGGCTGGCAGAAACAAGGCACAGGTGAACATAATCAGCTAGTTAGCCCGCTGGATCAGCCGTCCCTCATTTGATGCTCGGCCACGCCCCCTTCTCCACTATATATATATATATATATATATATATATATATATATATATATATATATATATATATATATGGAAAACATAATTATTTCCCCCAGTATATTAATCTCAGCAAATAAATAGATATTGTGCACATAAAATGACATAATAGAAGTGTGTTTTCTGTAGAGGAGGTGTTGGAACTATTTTCATTTAGAAATTCAACAGCAACATGAAATTTGCCCTGGGGTGTTCAAACTTACGACTGCATTTCTCATTTCAGAAACGTACTGTAAGCAGCCGCATCACCGAAGGAAAAGAAAACCTCCACTTGACTTCAGACACAACGGAGAACTCAAATACAATCACAACAGCACAAAGCATCTCTAGTCGCTCCTCAGCAGACCTGCAGGAGATCATTCCCTCCTCTCCCTCATCTCAGATTACACCGCCAATCTATTTCCCCTCTTCTTCCTCCTGCCCTCTGTTTATCGTTTCAACGGGAACATCTCTTTTAGGGCTGCCCGTGTCCTGTCGCGCTGGAAGCCATGATTGCATTTCTCTATTAAGGTGTTGTCAGTCAAACTCGGCGCGGGGCGAGAGAGGAGAGAGAGAGATGGTGGTAAAGTGGCTTTGGGTTTGTAGGAATCTGCAGAGCTGCTGGTGTGAAGTAATGAATCTTATTATATGACATTGCCACTCTCAGCTGGTTGGGGGTCGAAGGTCGTGTCACAGGACAGCGGGCTCATTACTGAGACCGGTGCAGCTTCCACCTCTGCAAAGCCGAGGCAGAACATCAGCAGCAAAGTGCTGTTGCTCTCAGTCGCCGCTGCACTGATGCATTACTGAGAACTGTCAGCTCCTGGGTTTTTATCAGTCTCCTCCACTGACTCAGGGACACCTGGACGCTTTTTCTTCTGGCCAAATTGGCTCCCAGTCTGATGAATTCGGCTTCAGCCTGGTCAGAAACTTTACAACGAAGCCTACAAACTCTCTGCGAAAGCAGCTCAACATAAACAATATAAACAGTCACACAGTGGTGAGATGGAGAACCCAGTAATGGGTCTATTAACATGTTCCTGCAGCTTTAGGCAGAGTTCAGTAAAGGTTTTGGCTTTCTGCTGATTTTGCTATGAGAGTGAGGAAGGAGGAAGAACCTCTGAGAGGAACCAAGAATCGCAAGGAATAACTCGCTAAGAGCATGAGGAAGAACCACTGGGAGGAACCAAGACTTAAAAGGAGAACTTTCCTAAGAGCGTGAAGAACCACGAAGGAACCAGGACTCCAAAGGAGAAACCTTTAAAGATTATGAAGAAAAAAACATTGAGGGGAACCAAGACATAAAATAAGTAACTCTGTAAGAGCCTGAGGAAGACCTGCTGAGGAACCAGGATTTAAAAGGAGAACCTCCCAAAAAGCATAAGGTGCAACCACTGAGAGGAACCTAGAATAACAAGAAATAACTCACAAAGATTGTGAGGAAGAACATTTGAAAGGAATGAAGACACACAAGGAATAACTCGCTTAGATCATGCGAAAGAACCTCTGAGTGGAACCAAGAATCACAAAGAAGAACTCACTAAGGTCATGAGGAAGAACCTCTGAGTGGAACCAAGAATCACAAGCAATAACTTGCATAGATCATGAGGAGGAACGCCTGAGAACCTCTGGAAGGTCCTATTCACTGCCTCATTTGTTCTGAGACCTCCCCCTGACTGTGATTGGTCCTAATCAATCGATCATTTGTTTTGAGACCTCCCCCTGACTGTGATTGGTCCTGTTCACTGCCTCATTTGTTCTGAGACCTCCCCCTGACTGTGATTGGTCTTATTCACTGCCTCATTTGTTCTGAGACCTCCCCCTGACTGTGATTGATTCTACTCAATTCATCATTTGTTCTGAGACCTCCCCCATACTCTGGTTGGCCCTAGTGACAATATTATGTATTCCGAGACCTCCCCCTGACTGTGATTGGTCCTCTTTAAGTGTATTTACAGCAGCGTGTTCAGCAGTAGTTTGGTTTCTTTTAGTTCTTTCCTGGTGTGAAGTACTGCTGGCTTTACTGCACAAAAACTACTCTACATTTTACATTTTCAGGACCTTCTAGTATTCAAGCATCATCAAGCCTCAGTGATGCTACATGGACAATATTATAGAAGGCTGGTTAAATCAGCATGCATGAAATTAAAGCTGTGGTGCTGAGCACTGATGGAGCGTGAGCCTGAAGCCTGAGGTTAGGCCAGGAGATCACTGCATTAATCTTTCAGCATGTTTGCAGTCTCTGAGTGTAATATTGCTGCCGTCAGACTCAGCCTGCCTTCTGGAAGAAGAAGTTTCCGTCGCCCCTGGAGTTACTCGGCCTTCGCTTCAGCGCTCAGAGGCAAACAGCCCTATTACTGCTTTTCATCTTTGATGAGGTAATCAAAAAGAGCCGCAGCTCAAGCGTCCTGTGGGCGGCCTAGCGGAAAACCAAAATCACCAAAGGTCTCTGCTACTGTCTCACTCTCTATCTCTCTGATATTGTTTTTCTCTTTATCTAAAGAGAGCCACAGACCACACCGCAGTATCATTAAAACTGCAGCAGATGCACTGCTTATTAAAGGTTTAAGAACCAGCTCTTCAAACTGTTTTAAGTCCAAATCTGCCCATTTCCTTTGTTGGTTTGCAGAAAAAGTATATTAGCCTCTAGTGACCATTCTGCCAGTGGAATGGAAATTGACTCTGATATTTTTAATTAATATAATCTTATTAGTGGGCGATATACTGGTTCATTCAGTATACCAGTTGAAATTCTTTTTAAGGTGTTAGTTTTGTCATTACTGTTATACCGATATGCAGATAAATGCAGATAACATGATGAACAAACAGGTCAGAGCACACAGACTCCCTCTCGTCTAGTTGCTGCAGCCTGAGGTCAGTTATTCCAATTTATTGTCAAAGGAGCGACATCAGCATGTAATGAGTTGATGAAAAGCCAGTCTCTTGGGGTTAACCATTAGGACTAGCCAGCTTTCTGAGTGCAGTGGTCCTGGCTTGGCCAGCTGCTTCAGGCAACACTGTGGTCTCCGTATACAAGCTGAGAGGATTCCAGCAGCGTCTGATGCTCCTAGATTAAAGCTTGAGTGTAAGAGATGCACATATGAGACAAATTACTTTTGAATGTTAAACAACATTCAGTACTGATATTACAAAGCTGTCGGCTTCCTATTCACCAGCTTCTTTTTCACATTTTTCCATTCGACCTTAAAAGGTGCAGCAGTTACATTCTGGCACCTGAATTTTATTTAATTTTAAAGTGGAACGGGAAAATTTGACGATGGCAAATAAGGAGCTTCAATTTCGTACGATTTTTGCTGAGAAGCTGCTGTAGGCTTAACATATACTTGCCATTCAAATACATCAGAAAAGTTAGAACAGTCAATAATAACAACATTTACTAACTGAAGTAATTCTCGGTAAAACTTAATGTGGTACCACAACCATCCAACCCTACAAAGCACCAACACCACAACACCACAAACACAGTCCCTCCCCAAACAACATCAGCTATTTCATTAGATGAGTTAGCAATTTTTCAGATTTTTTCAGTGTTTAATTTGTTGGATTATATTATAAAATCAAGCAAAATTTGATGTACTGTAATTTGATCTGATTGGTTAAATCTGCTGTTGGGTCACAGAAGCTACTGTGGCCAGTTTGCATGGGCTGTGAGCTGTAAAGGGTGGGAACCTGTTTACTATAGAAAAGGCATCCTTGATACTGATTGGTCAGCTGTGATGATGTATAGCATTTGTAAGAGCTCAGCTCAAAATTTTCAATCTAAGTGCGCGTTTAAAAATGCAACGACTATAATATGGACATTTTATTTTATTATTATTATCCAGAACCACCAGTGAACCTACACAAGTCTTCTGAGTTTATATGGAATGTTGATGATGGAAAATAGTGGAAAATCTGAAATAATAAGTTTTCTTTGGGGACTATTTTGCCTCACAGCGCCC
Source organism: Colossoma macropomum (assembly GCF_904425465.1). Classification (NCBI taxonomy): domain Eukaryota; kingdom Metazoa; phylum Chordata; class Actinopteri; order Characiformes; family Serrasalmidae; genus Colossoma; species Colossoma macropomum. The sequence continues at coordinate 985,558 of NW_023494800.1, forward strand.
TGCATGTATCCCTCCACCATGAATGGAGTTTAAGTTCTCTAAACTATCATAAAACAGTGTCTCAGTCATCAGGCAGTGAATTCATAACCATTTCATGTAGGAACTTTCTGTGAGGGAGCTTTTAGAGGTGGATGTCTGGTTCCTATCACCACCACTGTGAACAATTTAATATTTCACAACAAACAATCTCTGAATGACTCTATTTACATCTTAACCATTTAATAATCTTTACATTTTAGAAAATTGTTGAAGTTCACCTTTGACTCCATCTGTATTACTCATAGACAGTTCCCACCCCCCCACCCCCTCTTTCTCTCTCTCTCTCTCTCTCTCTCTCTCTCTCTCTGTCATCGCAGTGTTGCGATGAAAAGCACACTCCAATTAGGCCGGTTCTTTTTACAGTGAGACAGCCTGCTGGTGCATATTAAAGGCACAGAGGCACATGAATAAGCAATAGGAGAGAGAGTGAGATTTTCTGCAGCTTCACACCAGCCAGACACCCATTACAGCTCTACAGCACACATCTGTAACCATAGCTACAGCATCTTAAAATGACCAGAAATCAAGCTGTGGAGCAGTGGAACTGTGTTCTCTGGAGTGATGGGGCTCCATCCAGTACCTTTGGGATGAGTTGGAGTGACCCAGAACTGACCATCCAACATCAGACCTGACCTCACTAATGCTCAATCAATTCCTCAGAGCAATGTTCCAACACTTTGTGTTGTATTCAGAACCACTGGAGGCGATGCATTGGAACTTTTGGATTTTTAAAGTATTTATTTAAACTAGAGAAAGAACTATTTAATTATGTTTGAAGATTTTAGTGATTTTCAATAATGACAGAAAAAGTTCAGTTTCCAGCTACATCAGATGGAGACATCGCACTTGATAGGTCTTTAGAACAATTTCTAGAGTCCAAATGATGTCCAGAACAAAACAAGATGGAGTCAAAATCAGGTCCAAACAATGTCGAGACTAAGACAAGACCGATTCCAAATGATGTTGAGACCAAGACAAGACTGAGTCCAAATGATGTCAAGACTGAGACAAGACTAGGTCCAAATGATACTGAGACCGAGACAAGACTGAGTCCAAATGATGTGGAGACTGAGACAAGACTGGGTCCAAATGATGTCGACACAGAGACAAGACTGAGTCCAAATGATGTCAAGACCGAGACAAGACAGAGTCCAAATGATACTGAGACCGAGACAAGACTGAGTCCAAATGATGTTGAGACCAAGACAAGACTGAGTCCAAATGATATCAAGACTGAGACAAGACTGAGTCCAAATCAGAATCAGAATCAAGCTTTATTGGCCAGGTTTGCTTACACATACAAAGAATTTGGTTTTGGTTACAGGAGCTCACAGTTCACAGTATCAGATAAACATTTACATGTAGTGAATAAAATAAAATAAAATAAATATAAAATAAAATAGAATAAAATACAATAAGATAAAATACAAAATAAATAAAATAAAGATAAAATAAAACATGCATTCCTACCATCATTCACTCATACACACACACACACACACACACACACACACACACACACACACAGTCCTACCTGTAACCTTTACATTGTGCAAAGTATGAGTCTAAAGTTAAAGTGCTGAGTGCAGCAGCAGTTAAAGGGTGTATAGTGGCAAAGAAAAGGATCAGTGAGGTCAGATAAGTGGGATAACAGTCAGGTAAGTGGGGTAACAGTCAGGTAAGTGGGGTAATAAGGCAGGTAAGTAAGATGCTAGAATAAACACTGGTTTGAGACGGTGGTTTCAGAGGATGGAGTTGAGTTTGATACTATATACCAGTATATTTAGAAGAGCAGTTTAGAAGCTGGAATATTTTAATGTGTAATATTTTAACTGTTCATAACATTTATTTATAATGTAAATAGCAAAACAAGACGGAGCCAAAATCACGTCAAGGCCGAGTCCAAATGATATTGAGACAGAGACCATTAAAAGAGTATAACACTAGTTCCAACATCTGGTGTAAAGCCTTCTTAGAAGTGTAGAGGCTGTTACTGCAGCACAGACTCACTATGAACACCTTCATTTCAGAAGAAGCTCTGGAGTCGACAGAGTTTTGGACACACGGTTTATGTGTATAGACAGACTGTGAAAAAGGGTGAGCGTGGTTTGCTGGAATAAAGGGGAAAGATGGGCTTGTGAGAAATCATCAGCCCCAAATCTAATGATATACTGTACAATCATATGTGAAGTTATTGCTTTCATCTGCAGGGAATCAGCAAAAAAGGGGTGATTCCAGTCCTGAACATTTTTATGGTCAGAGAGACAAAGTGGAGCATCTCCCTTAGTAAACCATTCACTCTTCAGAGCTACCGCAGCAGTGGGGAACCCTCAGGGCCTCCTGGGGCTTCAGAGATGTTGTCCTATTTGTTGTATTTAAACTCTGTAAGTATTGCAGTTCTGCTCTTATTTTATTGTTTCATTTTGGTTGGAAACAAAACAGTTCAATTCTTGAAAACTCCCAAAAGAGAATTATCCAATCAGGATTGTTCTCTCTGTGGTATCTAGGTAGACACAGCTGAGCGAGCTCTTCCATTGGTTCAGACTTCAGGAGCCGGACTGAAGGCTTTACATGTTAGATGAACTCCTTTATGAGTCATCTTCATTTACTACAGATGCAGCAGTAAACCCGAGGCAGCCCACAGTACCCATGTGTGTGCGTCGTCCTTCTTTGTGCAACTGGTTTCATCTACACATTATGACTATTACATGGATTAGCTGGTATTTTCACCAAAGATGTATTGTAGTTGAGACGTAAAGAGCAAATTATTTCTTGTTTCTTAATTTTTCTTTGGGTTAACCAAATCTAGCTTGTATTTTTTTTCGTCCTCCTCCCTTTTTCTCTCAATATGCCAGCAGTATATGAAGAAACTCGTACTGTTTTTCTACTAAAGACATTTACATTTCTTTATTTAGCTGTTTTTGCCCTGCAGTCGACAGACCACTTAATGATGATTCTTTCAAAAAGACCTGTGTTACACTGACATGCTACTAGAGTCCCATAGGAGTGCTAGTAGAAATTAGCATTATCATAGAGGTGTTTTTTTCCTCATTTTTGAACAAGTTTTGATATTTATGGTCCGAACTGACGGCCTAGCTCTATTCATCGTTCACCGCTGGACCACAGTGAGCTGGACGAAGTGTGTAGGAGCAAGTTTCAGGAGTTTTTTTTGGTTAAACTTGTTCTCTTTTGCAACAGGTGATGTGTAGCTTGCCAGAGCTGCTTCAGCAGAAATCCCAAAGCACCTGATGACCACAGGCCATGTGCTGTCCAGCCACATTCTCACCAACTCCTTCCGGAAATCTCACAGACAAAAAAACTCTCCACATGAAAACCCTGAGGATACTGGTGCTGGTTTGAAAGTTCCTGAGATGTTCAAAGGTTGGCAGATGCTGTAGTGGAATATAGAGGTGTCAGCCCTTACTAATCCAACAGTTATGTTCCTCCTTGAGAAATTGAAAGGATTTTAGGTATTTCACCCTCTACCGTACATACTATCCTCAAAAGAGTTAAGAGAGAAATAAAGAAAAAAAAATGCAGAAAACCATGACTGAATGCCCATCCTTTAGATGGCACTGCATTAAAAACATGCATGCTTCTGTGATGGAGATCACCACACGGGCTCGGGAATACTTTCATTAGCCGCAGGTGCGGGTTAAGACTGTACTACGCACAGCCGAAGTCACATATCAACAGTGTCCAGAAACGCCGCCGACTTCTCTGGGCTTGAGCTCATCTGAAATGGACTGATGCTCAGTGGAAACAGTATTGTGGTCTGACGAGTCAACCTTTCATATTGTTTATGGAAATAACAGATGCTGTGTTCTCTGGGCCTAACAGGAAAAGGACCGTCCAGATTGTTACCAGTGTAAAGTTCAAAATCCAGTATCTGTCATGGTGGGTTGGGGGGGTGGGGGGTTATTAGTTGGTAACCTGCACATCTGTAAAGGCACCTTTAACACTGAACACATTCTGGGGCATTTTTCAGTTTTTGGCAGTATTTGAAACATAAATTTCATGAAGAATGGCCCAAAAGAAACGGCCCAAAATGACTTGGAAAACATTCTGGTTCCTTTGACTTACATTATAAGTAAAGTAGGTGTTTTCCTTCTCCTGTAAATTTGTCATTTTGGAGATACAAGAGACGGCGTCCTTTTCAGGGACGCCCATGTTTTTTTAAACATCATGATTGCTTCTCAGTAAACAGTACTGGAGCATTACAGGCCACAGGAAATATGAATGGAGCAACGCACTGGGAAATAGGAGGAGGATTTAATCTCAGTCAAGAAACTGAATCTGGGGAGAACATGGACGTTTCAACATGACAGTGACCCCAAACATACAGCACCTCTGATTTCTAAAAAAAAAAAAGGCCTAGCTCTAGTCACAGTTCACCGCTGGACCACAGTGAGCTGGAGTGAAGTGTGTAGGAGCAAGTTTCAGGAGGTTTTTTTTTTTGTTAAACTTGTTCTCTTTCGCAACAGGTGATGTGTGGCTTGCCAGAGCTGCTTCAGCAGAAATCCCAAAGCACCTGATGACCACAGGCCATGTGCTGTCCAGCCACATTCTCACCAACTCCTGCCAGAAATCTCACAGACAAAAAAACTCTCCACATGAAAAGCCCTGAAGATACTGGTGCTGGTTTGAAAGTTCCTGAGATGTTCAAAGGTAGATAGAAGTGTGATAGATAGTATGGAGGTGTCAACCCTCACAGAAGTCTACAGTCTGTGCCGTCATTTTGGTACACTATTTAAATTTAATTAAGTAATTAATTATGAAATGAATTAGTTACATGAAGATTTACCTCCATTATGTAACTAATTGTAGCTAATGTAATTAATTACATTCATATCTCATTTACATTCTGTGTGTGCAGGTTTGAGTCTGCATGTCTGATTTATTTCTGTTTGTTTCAACATCGAAAAATGACAAAAATGGGCAAAAAATATAAATATCTCCTCTTTTACTTACAAACACTATTGTAGCACTGAAAGTTGAGAATCTGCACTTTCCACACAATTTCACAGCTTGTTTTAACAAACTATGAGTCAGAAATAATTAAAATAAAATTCCACAGCTTTTGTTATGGCTGGCAACTTAAATAGTAGACAGTAGATTGTGACAGATCTGAAGTTCATCTAAAGACCAACTGACCTCTTTAATGAACAGCATGAATATGGAGCAATTATACATTAATTATGCATTAAAAACTCAAACGTTTTGTTGAAACAATACAATTCAGGCCTGAATTAAACATGAAGATTAATGCAGGGGAGTCTGCCTATAGGAGCTTTGAGTGCATTATTCAGCTGGACTGTAAGTGCGGTCAGACATCCTGGTTTAAAAAAGGCCTTCGACAGCTTTAACATTAATAACCTTTGACCCTTTATGTGCTACAAACCTGAAAAAAGTAAAACTTATATAACCTCAAACCTCAGATTCATAGAGAGAGTAACAATGTAAGAGGCAAGTCTGTGATGATAGATTAACAGACTGATAGATAGATAGATAGATAGATAGATAGATAGATAGATAGATAGATAGATGGATGGATAGATAGATAGATTGCTTTGCATTATTCCATCTTGAAGGATGGCGGGTCAAGCAGAGCTATTCTTGAAGCTCAAAGGGCTCGAGAAACGATCGAGTATTGATTATTGCCATTGATATTTTGTGCCCTTTCTAGATTAAACACACACGTTTAAAGTTTGTAACAGTCATTATCTTATATCTGAGCTTGTATGTATCAGTTTTACAGTGACTCTTATAGTGAAGAGTTCTGATATTGAGCTGCAGCCACTGTTTTACATTCCTAACAACTAACCAGAATCTGTTTAGACTACGACTCATATTCACAGTGATGTATCTAGAACTTCCAGAAGGACTAGAGTGTTGTTTTATCCCACAAAATTGGTTCCATTGTAATCAGAGCATGATTGGTTGATTCCTTTGTCACTTCCTGATTATGTTGGTAGTCAATCTAATGTGAAAGGCCTTCAGTCCAGCTCGCAAACTGTAGAGCATCAAGAATGAATTAATAATAATATTACAGTCATATTCAGAATGCCATGCATTTCAATGTAATTTGGAGGCCAATAAGTTGACAAAAAATGTTGTAAATAACCTGTCCAGGGTGTATCCTGCCTTCTGCCCAATGACAGCTGGGATAGGCTCCAGCACCCCACCACGACCCAGCAGGATAAGCGGTTTAGATGATGTGTGTGTGGGTGTGTGTGTGTGTGTGTGTGTGTGTGTTGTAAATAAACAAGTACAATATATTGTCATTATCATTTCTTGTTGTTTCCAACTTGAGATACTGAATGAAATATCAAAAAGGTCGTATCTAATTTTTGATATTTAAATCTATATTTTGTAAGTTATTATTATTAAAAACAAAATTACAAAGATTTTCAATGACAAGTGATTCCAAATGTTTGAACATTAGTGAGTATATAATCATTATATGTGTTGGAGAAATAACGGACTCTGTAAGTATGTGTGAGAGGAAGCCTCAAAGTCTTCAGTCCTTTTAACACCAACATGCTGTATTTAATTAAAGACTCTCCTTCATCAGGGTTACAGTGCACCAAGTCATAATCTGCTAAATCACTCGTCTGGATCTGGTCTCTAGCTCAGGAGCAATTTGGAAAGGTATCACTTTCATTAAAGACGTAAACCTTAGACACTTTTTAATGGCAGGTTTTAATGAAAGGGCAGTGTTCCTGTACATTTCTGTTGCTTTATTAAGTCAAGCGCACCACTGCGTCTGAGTCGAAGATTCAGGGGCCGTATTACAGAAAATTCTTAAGTCTGAGATCTGCTTTGTTGTCATGGCAACGTCAGTTAAGACTGAATTTAGGACAGAAGCCATTACAGAACAATATTTCTTAAGTCTATAATCTTATCTTATTTCCAGATAAGGAAACGGTTGTACAGAAACATCTTAAGTTGCCAAAATATCCTAAATATTTTCTTAACGTTAAGATAAACTCAGAGCGCCTTAACTTCTGTTTTAACCGTCTGTTTCTATTGTTTTGTGCAGTGATGGGCAGCACAGTTCACTATAACCAGCATAATGACGCTACATTTTTCACCGAAACCAGTTTTTTTCTTTAACAGTGTTTAAAAGCCCCAGATGCTGCAGCCTCGACAGAGCTGAACGTGTGTCTGTTTATTAGGAGGAGTAACGTTAGCATGCTCGGCTGAAGCGTTTGGGAAATGGAGACCGAAACTGGGGAGCGGCGATGCTCTGATAAACAGCAGGGGGCGCTGACACAATATACTTAACTCTCAGTTTATCGCGCTTTAGTTTTAGTTGACCTTTTTTTACCTTAGTAACGGTAGCTAATATTAGCCGTCTGACTAACTAACTTGATTACGTGTTTACGTTTCAGCTGTGTGCATATGGTCGATTGCTAGGTAACAGACACAACAGTTGATTGTCGACTTCAATTAAGTAAATTAAGAAAAGATGCTGTAAGATAAGACTCTTAATTTAAGATCAGATTTGCTTCGTAATACGAATTTGTGAAAAATATTATCTTGACCTGTCCGATCTTAAGTTAGGACAAAAAGATAAGAATTTTCTGTAATACGGCCCCTGATTCCTATTGCAAAGTTCAGGTAGCCCAAAAATGTAGCACATCCAAGTCTGCTGTCGAAGTGACACAGCTGTTATGGAGTTAATTTCTTATGCATATTATGCTAACAATGCAATAAATGTACAAAAAATAGAAACCCAATTCCAAAAAAGTTGGGACTGTAGGTAAAATCCAAATAAAAAAACAGAAAGCAGTGATTCATAAATCTACTTTTACCTGTATTTGAACAAAAGACAAGCTGTTTAATGTTTTATCTTATCAACTTCATTTTTTTTTTTAATTATTATTAATTTGATCAGCTGTATCAGGTCCATTCAAACTGGCTCCCTCTGATTTCCTTTTATACAGTTTCAAATGGAAAATGCTATTTATACTCTGGCTTGTCTGAATTATTGGTTATTGTTTACTGAGAGATGTGTGTTCAAATTGCCCAGCATGTCCAGTTAATCGACATTGTAAACTCAAAATTAAATCAACAGTCAATGTGGCTCCATTGCTTTCCATTCTGTATCAGTCAGAGCTGTAACTAATCCCTGACTGAGAGTCTAGATCAGTGGTTCTCAGACTTTTTAGACCAAGTACCATCCCTTATCAAACCAGAACCTCCAGATAGATAGATAGATAGATAGATAGATAGATAGACAGATAGATGGATGCTTTGCATTCTTGCATCTTGATAAATGGCGGGTCAAGCAGAGCTGTTCTTGAAGCTCAAAGGGCTCGAGATATGATTGAGCATTGACCTTTGCCATAGATATTTTGTGTCCATTCTAGATTAAACACATACATTTGAAGTTTGTAACAGTCATTATCATGTATTTGAGCTTGTATGTATCAGTTTTACAGTGATTCTTATAGTGAAGAGTTCTGGTGTTGAGCTGCTGCCACTGTTTTACATTCCTAACAACTAACCAGAACCTGTTTAGACTATGACTCATATTCACAGTGATGTATCTAGAACTTCCAGAAGGACTAGAGTATTGTTTTATCTCACAAAATTGGTTCCATTGTAAATCAGAGCATGATTGGTTGACTCCTTTGTCACTTCCTAATTATGTTGGTAGTTAATCTAACGGGAAAGGCCTTCAGTCCAGCTCGCAAACTGTAGAGCATCAAGAATGAATTTATAATAATGAAAATATATAATGAAAAAGGACAGTTCACTCTCATTGTGATTTTTTTCTTTCATTGTTACCAGATGGATTGTTTTGCTTCATCCTCTCATTGAAGTTGTAAACAATAAGCAGCTTTGACACGAGGGGAAGGCGGGGCCCTTACTTAATTTGCAGGGCCCTATGCAACATGCATAGAGTGTATATGGCCGACTGGCTCTAGTTGGGGCGAATAAAATTTCGATTCAGTTAAATGTTTGGACACATTTGGACACACAGCCGAGTGTGAATTGAGTAGCCCGTCCATCTCTGTCATTTATACCGAGATTTTTTAACCTGCATGAATCAGTCATAAATATTACAAATGTCCTGTGCTAAATTATGTTACCCCACCCATGGACAACTAACCTTGCCCCATAATTCTTTACTCATAATAGACGGTAATGAAATTTTAAAAACTTTATAATAAAAGAAGCTGAACTGATTTTTTTCTACTGAAAATCGACCCATTTTTCCACAAATCTGAGCTACAAACTCAATCTCAGATGGCGTCTCTTTAGTGATCTGCTTTGTAAAAACTATTTTTTATAAAAAAATAGAAAGAGCATCTAAGATTTGTGGCTTTCAGCAGTAAATTGTAAACTTATGGCATTACGTTTATGATCATAAAACACATTTCTGTTAATTTGAGAGGGACCATACAAAAAAAAACCCAAAAATTTACAGTTGTTTCATGCAGTGAATAATTTGCCTTGCGATTCGGGCCTGTAAATTCAGATGGAAAAACCAAAATATACCTACAAGCATAAGAGTTAGAAAGATGTTTTTTCAAGCATTCTTTCGTGAAGACAGTGGTTCTATATGGAACCATAAACACTCAAAGAACAATTTACATGCTAAAGTGTTTCTTTGCATCGTGTAATACTTCTACAGACTGCTGGAGAATGTGTTATATAGGGTTCCATATAGAACCTTTTTGAAAATGTTTCTATATAGCACCAAAAGGAGTTCTGCAACTGCTACCGATGTCAAGCTTGTAACAGTAGAAAAACCCTTTTGGTTCTAGACAGAACCATATAGAGCAAATTCTCCATCAATCTGAAGAACCATTTCAAGAAGCATTTAAGCACGCAAATGGTTCTTTGAGTGTTCATAGTTTTATATAGAACTAAAGAACCCTTGGAGAACCATCTTTTCTAAGAATGTAGTTTTCAAAGAAGTCTAAAAGAAATCTCTGTCATGTTAATGTCAGCATAAAGCAGCTCTGCGTTGATGCCTTGTTCATATTTATCTTTAATATTCAGAGCCATGTTGATCAGAGTCTTTCTTGGTATGAAGGGCAATAATAATTCGACAGTTTTCTTTTCCAAACTTGAAAGAGAAAACTAGTAACCCTCTTCTGGTCCAGGAGATGGTTTAAGATTGCTGATGACTTTGAGTTCCTAGCAATGGGCCGCCTGGTATTATAATACTCACCTAAGTTAATATTGTGTAGCACAGAATTACCCAGAAGGGCTTGGCCTATTCATGCTTTAATGCTCCCTTGTACCTGTTTGCCATCAGTGTGTAGATCTAACTTGTTATTTATTTGGCTTTTGGCTTTTGAGGGCTGTAGGCACTTACCTAGAGTAAAGTCCACCCCACTCTGCTCATTCGTTCCTAAAGTTTTAATGAGTTTTAATGAGGGAGTGGTACATTTTATGGCTTCATAAAGTCAAGTACACCACTGCTACAGTCTATGCTTCAGATTCCTATTGGAAAGTTCGAATCACATGAAAGTAATGCAGCCAATTCTTCTGTTAAAGTGCTTTTATGGAGTTTATTTTTGTGTATAGTCGGCCAACCAACACAGTAAACATACAAAAAAAAGAAAGAAATCGAGTTCAAGACATAAATGTGAAAAACAATCTAAGTTTTTTGTGTAATATGTGAGGTGACTGCAAACTAACATAGTTTATGTTTAAAAGAAAGTCCAGACCAGTTCACTCAGTGCCGGCCAGGTCACCTCACAGATTCCCATGAAAGTACAAACTTTTGAAAGAGAACCAAAAACTGCTGAAATAAAGAGCCACATCACAGAACATCTGAGGAAAACTACTGCAGCTGACAGAGCAGATGATCAGAGGTGAAGGGATGCTCTAAAACAGCTGTCACTGGAATCACCAACAACTTCACCAGTGCAGGGTGAACACGTCAACATCTGCTACGAGCAGAAATCTTCCTCTCACAGCGAGAGAAGCAGCACTGAGATAGGAAACCCTCATCACAGTGAGGAGAGAAGGCCAGATTAGCGTCTGCTGAGAGCTACAGTCACGACAAAGATGAACCTCTACACTAATAACATGATGGTGAGACAAGTGCGTTCATCTCAATGGAGCTTTAGCGCAAGTTCTGCCAGAAGGACTCCAGTCATACATCACTCAATCATTCATTCATTACTCTGACCAATCGCTGGCCTCCTCTTGTCTTTTTCACACTTGGGCCATTTCTGTGTCTGAAGTGGACTAGGACCACTGAGTCATGGTTTTCTGTGCATATGTGAACACGACAATCCCAGACCCTCTAAACGGCCTCTAAACAGTTCGTTTTGTGGTCTAATTGATTTGTGCATTGTGAGAACAAAACGGCCTCCGTCCATTTTGCTTCACGATACAGACCTCAAGCCTCACTGTGCACACAGCCACGGTCTTCAGCACTTTAGCAGGTAAAAGCAGACCAACAAGGATCATTTATAAGGTAGCCAGGATTAAGGCCCAGTCCCTTTTCACCCCTCACCCCTACCACTCAGCCCTACCCCTCTGTTTTGCGCATTCACATCTAGGACAACTACCTTTGCCCCATAATTCTTCACTCTGAGAAGCTTTACAAGTTTGGGGATGGCCTCCCATATTGGGGAACTTTCTGAGTACTGTTTCATTTTCTTGCTGTTACACTCTTTAAAAAGATGTTTTTTCAAGCATTCTTTCATGAAGACAGTGGTTCTATATGGAACCATGAACACTCAAAGAACAATTTACATGCTAAAGTGTTTCTTTGCATCGTGTAATACTTCTACAGACTGCTGGAGAATGTGTTATATAGGGTTCCATATAGAACCTTTTTGAAAATGTTTCTATATAGCACCAAAAGGAGTTCTGCAACTGCTACCGATGTCAAGCTTGTAACAGTAGAAAAACCCTTTTGGTTCTAGACAGAACCATATAGAGCAAATTCTCCATCAATCTGAAGAACCATTTCAAGAAGCATTTAAGCACGCAAATGGTTCTTTGAGTGTTCATAGTTTTATATAGAACTAAAGAACCCTTGGAGAACCATCTTTTCTAAGAATGTAGTTTTCAAAGAAGTCTAAAAGAAATCTCTGTCATGTTAATGTCAGCATAAAGCAGCTTTGCGTTGATGCCTTGTTCATATTTATCTTTAATATTCAGAGCCATGTTGATCAGAGTCTTTCTTGGTATGAAGGGCAATAATAATTCGACAGTTTTCTTTTCCAAACTTGAAAGAGAAACTAGTAACCCTCTTCTGGTCCAGGAGATGGTTTAAGATTGCTGATGACTTTGAGTTCCTAGCAATGGGCCGCCTGGTATTATAATACTCACCTAAGTTAATATTGTGTAGCACAGAATTACCCAGAAGGGCTTGGCCTATTCATGCTTTAATGCTCCCTTGTACCTGTTTGCCATCAGTGTGTAGATCTAACTTGTTATTTATTTGGCTTTTGGCTTTTGAGGGCTGTAGGCACTTACCTAGAGTAAAGTCCACCCCACTCTGCTCATTCGTTCCTGAAGTTTTAATGAGTTTTAATGAGGGAGTGGTACATTTTATTGCTTCATAAAGTCAAGTACACCACTGCTACAGTCTATGCTTCAGATTCCTATTGGAAAGTTCGAATCACATGAAAGTAATGCAGCCAATTCTTCTGTTAAAGTGCTTTTATGGAGTTTATTTTTGTGTATAGTCGGCCAACCAACACAGTAAACATACAAAAAAAAGAAAGAAATCGAGTTCAAGACATAAATGTGAAAAACAATCTAAGTTTTTTGTGTAATATGTGAGGTGACTGCAAACCAACAAAGTTTATGTTTAAAAGAAAGTCCAGACCAGTTCACTCAGTGCCGGCCAGGTCACCTCACAGATTCCCATGAAAGTACAAACTTTTGAAAGAGAACCAGAAACTGCTGAAATAAAGAGCCACATCACAGAACCCAAGGCTCAGTCCCATTTCACCCCTCACCCCTACTACTCAGCCCTACCCCTGTTTTGCACTTTCTCGTCTAGGGGTAGGGTGTCCCGATTCTTGTTGAGATAGAGGGGTGGGGTGAAGTGTTGGGGCTACATGACCCTCCAAACAGAGGTTTTTCAGAGACACAAACACCAAACAGAGAGTTATGAGAAAAAAAGAAAAACCAGCAAGATGCTGCACAAGAGACCAAAGAGACCCGCAAATGTGAGAATTTTCTCTGTTAAAAATCTACAGTAAAAATCTACAGTAAACCATTGTATCATCTTAGTTTAATGTCGTTTCAGTGTATTGTGGTCCTTCTCTTCATAAAAATAATAAAAAGTTGCTAGTAGTGTGCTAATGTCCTGGTAGCTAGCCAGCTAAATTTCCTGTTCCACCACAAACGGACCAATTGGAACAAGAAGCCAGTTCTTCCGTTCTTTGAATATGATGCCCTAAATGTAACTAAAGCAGTGAGGTTGCTGAACTTTACCCTCCTCTGGTGCCAACAGAGCAGCGCTAGTAGCCTGTTAATGAAGTAATGTTCTTTTTTATTTGAGGGTCCCATTTCGTAACTCAGTTCCAAGGGGCAAAGTGACACTTGAAAACAAGGGGTAGAGGTAAAAATAAGACATGGGATTGGGCCTAAACCTGCCTCTGATCTCGTGACAAGATAGCAGCGCTGACATACTAAAGCAATAATATGCAAGAACCCATGTGATTTTACCGTGTTAAAGGCTGATGATTGTCATGCATGCAGTGCAGAGATTTAAGCTGCTTTCACACTGAAAAAATTCACTGCTGCTCTTTCAAACACATTGTTTTTATTGCAGAAGTGGGTTTTAATCCAGGTGAAGGTCAGTGATGAGTACTGTGGAAAACGGAACCCACTGCGGCAGACACGCAGGGTCATTTTTCCAATTTTGCTTTGATCAGTCGTTTCAGCGCGGTTGGTTCCCCTTCAGGCTTTCATAGAACTCAGTTCGGTTCATTTAAAAGAACTGTATGTGAAAACGGGGCGGCACGGTGGCGCAGTGGGTAGCCAGGGTCGTTTCTGTGTGGAGTTTGCCTGTTCTCCCCGTGTCTGCGTGGGTTTCCTCCGGGTACTCTGGTTTCCTCCCACAGTCCAAAAACATGCAGTCAGGCTGATTGGACATGCTAAATTGCCCCTAGGTGTGAATGTGTATGTCTGTCTGTCTGCCCTGCGATGGACTGGCGACCTGTCCACGGTGTATCCTGCCTTCCGCCCAATGACAGCTGGGATAGGCTCCAGCACCCCACCGCGACCCAGAAGGATAAGCGGTTTAGATGATGTATGTATGTATGTATATGTGAAAACACCCTAAAATGACTTAACCGACGTACTTGTTCTCCTTTCAAATGCCGAAGTTTAGATGTTCCCCTCCTTCCTCCCCATCACCACCAGTTTGGTCCATGCCCCATTGTCCAGGGAGTGGGCACCGATCCTGCCATCCCAATCCGGCAAGATCTGCGAAGGTCTCAATGCTCCAACTCCTGGACTGAGGACGAGGCCTATTCCAAAGTCTCTTTAATTCTTTAAGTCTTCTCTGCTCTAAAATGCTGGGGGTGTGTCCACTGAAGGCGCTGAAACCACACCCACTCCACATCTTCTCTCAAGCGTCAAAAATTACTACGACCTGAAAAATGGAAGCTCTGTCCAGCAGCTTTATTGGACCTGTACAGCCACATGTTTGAGCCTTCAGAGCTAGAATTCACTGCATCATTGAGCCAGGCCCATCCAAAAAACTCTGAATGCAGAAATTTAAACAGTTTAACGGTCTAACTCCACAATTCAATACTACATATTTCACAGTCTTCTCATATGTTCTCAGCAGTTATTGTCCATCATGTATAACATGTTTAGAAACCAATCTCTGAATTCACCATATGTAGACTTTAATGTAAAGAGAATTAGTTGCAAGCAATGTTAGAGCATTTCTACTGATTCATGCATCATGAAAGTTTGATATAATGTAAAATACAGAAAATAAAAGAAATTAAAAATTGCAAAAATTAAATAAGTATTATGTGCTATGTAATACCTTGAGAGAAATCAGTTAATGAGCAGAGGAAATGCAGAAGGCTTTCCTGCTGTTTTGCAGCATGGCCGTCAGCGGGTTCAGACTGGTTTAAAGCCGGACCACCGGTGCGGAGATGTATGTGAGGAGACGGAGGGGTCAGTGGGGTCAGCCAACACCGACTGCAATCTACCTCTGATGAAGGTGAGAAGCATCCAGCAGCTGCCAGGACGAACACATGGCACATATGGGTGCTGATTAAATCTCGCTGGCTGAGGCTCTGGGCCAGCCTGGCCGGTCTGAGGCTTCAATTAAAGCTGCGGAAGGACTTCCTTCCTTCAGAAACGGCACTGAGATTCTTACGGAGGAATTAAACATGACCTTGAGAGGAAGTCACAGCAGATAAGCCTGACAACAAAACACATGTACACTCAGGTTAAACCTGGCATCGGCTAGCTTATAATTTGTGTCTCTATATTTCACCTTCAAAAGGACAAATGTCCAGTTCAGTGAACGGAAACTGATACCAGTTTAGCCAGTGCCCCCCAGCATCCCAAATGTAGTCAGCCAAAACAAATTTGATGTCTGATGCTTGCTTCTTTAGATTTAATGCTGGAGCTACGAGACTAATGTAGCTAACAGGTAATGCAAACTTATACCCCACAAATTAGTGTGGTTCTAACTGCATGCCTACATCATCACACTCACCTCAAAGCAAGTGGGGTTGTTCAGTATCTGCAATAGACTTGAATATGTGGTTTCAGACACTGTTTGACTCACTGTTATCTACAAACATGGACCAAAGTACATTAGCATAGCCAGAAACAGTAGCAGTGGCAATCTTGAAGCCTGAGTTCCATACTTTTGCTCATTGATACATAAGGTAGCTGTTTCTAACCTAACCTAGTGGCCAGTGAGTGGAAGTACAAGGTAGGTGTTTCTAATAAAGTGACCAGTTAGTAGAAGTACAAGGTAGGTGTTTCTAATAAAGTGACCAGTTAGTGAAAGCACAAAATGGGAGTTTCTAATAAAGTGACCAGTTAGTGGAAGTACAAGGTGGGTGTTTCTAATAAAGTGACCAGTTAGTGAAAGCACAAAGTGGGTGTTTCTAATGAAGTGTCCAGTTTGTGGAAGTACAAGGCAGTGTCTCTAATAAAGTGGGCAATGAGTGGAAGCACAAGGTGGGTGTTTCTAATAAAGTGGCCAGCACAGGGTAGGCGTTTCTAATAAAGTGGCCAGTGAGTGGAAGTACAAGGTACATAAAGTGGTATAGGTGAAAAAATAAATCACATCGTAATAAAGAACATCAGCAAATAATCAAAAATACAGAAAGCAGGTTTGGATCATGTGTTGTTGGATGGAATCTCAGCATCTGATTAAGCCTCAGAAGTTATCGCCAGTGATAAAGACATTCTGTAATTTCATATGAACTATTTCTGACCCGTAGTTAATTTAAACATATGGAGAAATTGTGTGGAAAGTATAGAATCTAAAAGTTTCAGTTGATCCACATTCGTGTCTGTAAAGAGAAGAAGAGATATTTTATTATGATCTGAATTTGATGGAGTCATTGTTGTGTGTACGGTCTTGATTAATGGAAAAGCATCCTTTGAATTTTTGCCATATGCTTGTTATGTTTTGACATCAAAACAGACAATAAATTAACTGCAGACTGGATCTTATTCATACAGAATAGAAATCAGATGTAAGTATAATTGCTTACATAACTAATTAATAATTACTTGGGAGAATATTATATCAAAGCTCATAATTTCCTATTTTCATTTTCTCCAGCTGCCTGAAAAGCTGAACAATGAATTACGAGTTCTACAATACAGTATAAACACAATTGTTCACTGTTAAATAAAAGTGAACTAGAAATTAGAGAGATGTTTTTGTTTAGTTACCAGAAATCACTAGGTCTTCTCTGAAGAACGTCCTAAAGTTCCCGTCCACTTAAATGCAATGACAGTATGTCTGATAACATGCTTGGCCCTCCACATACACTGTCTTTGTTCTCTGCTGTATTTCAGTAGATGTTTCTCCCCTCAGTGATATATATGTGCATGTACTGCACTAAACAAACGACACAGCTGCGCTAAATGAACAGAGCTTTCAGCAGACAAACTGAGAGAAAACCTCCCGCTGCTCTGAACCTCCTGCGGTGAAACCGTGTGTGTGAAGCGGTTGTTCAGACGTTGCTCTGACCGCTGCATTGCAAAAATATCCCGAAGCGTTCACACAGTGCCTGATGTCCAGCTGTGCGGACACTTATCTGAAGGTGCTTATTTTCTGACCCTTCAGTTCAAACACACTGTTACAGAGCAGAGAGACTTGGTGGGAATTTATCTGCTGCTGTCTGACAACAAGGAAAAACAAACGAGCACAGAGCTTCTGTAATTCTTTCATGCACACCAGCAGTAGAGTTATGGTCCTTTTCATCTGCCCAGAATGGCTCAACTCGGCTCTACTCACTTACAATACCAGCTGCCTTGTTTTCCACTGCAGATATAGCGCCCCCTTAAGGTAGCTCATCATCATAGCAATGCCACATGAAACTGCTGTGACAAATTTTTCTCAGCAAAAGCCTGCTGGAAAACTAAACCTAACCTAACATAACCACACCTGCAACACACCTAACCTAACTACACCTGTAACACACCTAACCTAACATAACCACACCTGTAACACACCTAACCTAACATAATCACACCAGTAACACACCTAACCTGACATAACCACACCTGTAACACACCTAACCTAACTACACCTGTAACACACCTAACCTAACATAACCACACCAGTAACACACCTAACCTAACATAACCACACCTATAACACACCTAACCTAACTACACCTGTAACACACCTAACCTAACTACACCTGTAACACACCTAACCTAGCATAACCACACCTGCAACACACCTAACCTAACATAACCACACCTGCAACACACCTACCCTAACATAACCACACCTGTAACACACCTAACCTAACATAACCACACCTGCAACACACCTAACCTAACTACACCTGTAACACACCTAACCTAACATAACCACACCTGCAACACACCTAACCTAACTACACCTGTAACACACCAATCCTAACATAACCACACCTGTAACACACCTAACCTAACATAACCACACCAGTAACACACCTAACCTAACATAACCACACCTGCAACACACCTAACCTAACTACACCTGCAACACACCTAACCTAACATAACCACACCTGCAACACACCTAACATAACATAACCACACCTGTAACACACCTAACCTAACTACACCTGTAACACACCTAACCTAACTACACCTGCAACACACCTAACCTAACATAACCACACCTGTAACACACTTAACCTAACATAACCACACCTGTAACACACCTAACCTAACATAACCAACCACACCTGCAACGCACCTAACCTAACATAACCACACCTGTAACACACCTAACCTAACATAACCACACCTGTAACACACTTAACCTAGCATAACCCCACCTGTAACATGCCTAGCCTAACATAACCACACCTGTAACACACCTAACCTAACATAACCACACCTGTAACACACCTAACCTAACATAACTACACCTGCAACACACCCAACCTAACATAACCACACCTGCAACACACCTAACCTAAAATAACCACACCTGTAGCATACCTAACCTAACATAACCACACCTGCAACACTCCTAACCTAACATAACCAACCACACCTGTAACACACCTAACCTAACATAACCACACCTGCAACGCACCTAACCTAACATAACCAACCACACATGTAACACACCTAACCTAACATAACCACACCTGCAACGCACCTAACCTAACATAACCACACCTGTAACACACCTAACCTAGCATAACCACACCTGTAACATGCCTAGCCTAACATAACCACACCTGTAACACACCTAACCTAACATAACCACACCTGCAACGCACCTAACCTAACATAACCACACCTGTAACACACCTAACCTAGCATAACCACACCTGTAACATGCCTAGCCTAACATAACCACACCTGTAACACACCTAACCTAACATAACCACACCTGTAACACACCTAACCTAACATAACCACACCTGCAACGCACCTAACCTAACATAACCACACCTGCAACACACCTAACCTAACATAACCACACCTGCAACACACCTAACCTAACATAACCACACCTAACCCAACATAACTACACCTGCAACACACCCAACCTAACATAACCACACCTGCAACACACCCAACCTAACATAACCACACCTGCAGCACACCTAACCTAACATAACCACACCTGTAGCATACCTAACCTAACATAACCACACCTGTAACACACTTAACCTAACATAACTACACCTGCAACACACCTAGCCTAACATAACCACACCTGTAACACACCTAACCTAACTACACCTGCAACACACCTAACCTAGCATAACCCCACCTGTAAAATGCCTAGCCTAACATAACCACACCTGTAACACACTTAACCGAACATAACCACACCTGTAACACACCTAACCTAACATAACCAACCACACCTGCAACGCACCTAACCTAACATAACCACACCTGTAACACACCTAACCTAACATAACCACACCTGTAACACACTTAACCTAGCATAACCCCACCTGTAACATGCCTAGCCTAACATAACCACACCTGTAACACACCTAACCTAACATAACCACACCTGCAACACACCCAACCTAACATAACCACACCTGCAACACACCTAACCTAAAATAACCACACCTGTAGCATACCTAACCTAACATAACCACACCTGCAACGCACCTAACCTAACATAACCAACCACACCTGTAACACGCCTAACCTAACATAACCACACCTGCAACACACCTACCCTAACATAACCACACCTGTAACACACCTAACCTAACATAACCACACCTGCAACACACCTAACCTAACTACACCTGTAACACACCTAACCTAACATAACCACACCTGTAACACACCTAACCTAACATAATCACACCAGTAACACACCTAACCTGACATAACCACACCTGTAACACACCTAACCTAACTACACCTGTAACACACCTAACCTAACATAACCACACCAGTAACACACCTAACCTAACATAACCACACCTATAACACACCTAACCTAACTACACCTGTAACACACCTAACCTAACTACACCTGTAACACACCTAACCTAGCATAACCACACCTGCAACACACCTAACCTAACATAACCACACCTGCAACACACCTACCCTAACATAACCACACCTGTAACACACCTAACCTAACATAACCACACCTGCAACACACCTAACCTAACTACACCTGTAACACACCTAACCTAACATAACCACACCTGCAACACACCTAACCTAACTACACCTGTAACACACCAATCCTAACATAACCACACCTGTAACACACCTAACCTAACATAACCACACCAGTAACACACCTAACCTAACATAACCACACCTGCAACACACCTAACCTAACTACACCTGCAACACACCTAACCTAACATAACCACACCTGCAACACACCTAACATAACATAACCACACCTGTAACACACCTAACCTAACTACACCTGTAACACACCTAACCTAACTACACCTGCAACACACCTAACCTAACATAACCACACCTGTAACACACTTAACCTAACATAACCACACCTGTAACACACCTAACCTAACATAACCAACCACACCTGCAACGCACCTAACCTAACATAACCACACCTGTAACACACCTAACCTAACATAACCACACCTGTAACACACTTAACCTAGCATAACCCCACCTGTAACATGCCTAGCCTAACATAACCACACCTGTAACACACCTAACCTAACATAACCACACCTGTAACACACCTAACCTAACATAACTACACCTGCAACACACCCAACCTAACATAACCACACCTGCAACACACCTAACCTAAAATAACCACACCTGTAGCATACCTAACCTAACATAACCACACCTGCAACACTCCTAACCTAACATAACCAACCACACCTGTAACACACCTAACCTAACATAACCACACCTGCAACGCACCTAACCTAACATAACCAACCACACATGTAACACACCTAACCTAACATAACCACACCTGCAACGCACCTAACCTAACATAACCACACCTGTAACACACCTAACCTAGCATAACCACACCTGTAACATGCCTAGCCTAACATAACCACACCTGTAACACACCTAACCTAACATAACCACACCTGCAACGCACCTAACCTAACATAACCACACCTGTAACACACCTAACCTAGCATAACCACACCTGTAACATGCCTAGCCTAACATAACCACACCTGTAACACACCTAACCTAACATAACCACACCTGTAACACACCTAACCTAACATAACCACACCTGCAACGCACCTAACCTAACATAACCACACCTGCAACACACCTAACCTAACATAACCACACCTGCAACACACCTAACCTAACATAACCACACCTAACCCAACATAACTACACCTGCAACACACCCAACCTAACATAACCACACCTGCAACACACCCAACCTAACATAACCACACCTGCAGCACACCTAACCTAACATAACCACACCTGTAGCATACCTAACCTAACATAACCACACCTGTAACACACTTAACCTAACATAACTACACCTGCAACACACCTAGCCTAACATAACCACACCTGTAACACACCTAACCTAACTACACCTGCAACACACCTAACCTAGCATAACCCCACCTGTAAAATGCCTAGCCTAACATAACCACACCTGTAACACACTTAACCGAACATAACCACACCTGTAACACACCTAACCTAACATAACCAACCACACCTGCAACGCACCTAACCTAACATAACCACACCTGTAACACACCTAACCTAACATAACCACACCTGTAACACACTTAACCTAGCATAACCCCACCTGTAACATGCCTAGCCTAACATAACCACACCTGTAACACACCTAACCTAACATAACCACACCTGCAACACACTTAACCTAACATAACCACACCTGCAACACACCTAACCTAAAATAACCACACCTGTAGCATACCTAACCTAACATAACCACACCTGCAACGCACCTAACCTAACATAACCAACCACACCTGTAACACGCCTAACCTAACATAACCACACCTGCAACACACCTACCCTAACATAACCACACCTGTAACACACCTAACCTAACATAACCACACCTGCAACACACCTAACCTAACTACACCTGTAACACACCTAACCTAACATAACCACACCTGTAACACACCTAACCTAACATAACCACACCTGCAACACACCTAACCTAACTACACCTGTAACACACCAATCCTAACATAACCACACCTGTAACACACCTAACCGAACATAACCACACCTGTAACACACCTAACCTAACATAACCACACCTATAACACACCTAACATAACCACACCTGTAACACACCTAACCAAACATAACCACACCTGCAACACACCTAACCTAACATAACCACACCTGTAACATGCCTAGCCTAACATAACCACACCTGTAACATACCTAACCTAACATAATCACACCTGTAACATACCTAACCTAACATAACCACACCTGTAACACACCTAACCTAACATAACCACACCTGTAACATGCCTAACCTAACATAACCACACCTGTAACATGCCTAGCCTAACATAACCACACCTGTAACACACCTAACCTAACATAACCACACCTGTAACACACCTAACCTAACATAACCAATGCAGTCTGTTTACAGTCCAATCACAGCCACCCTGATTTCAAATAACAAACATTAAACATGTTCAACGGTTACAGTTCAGCCTGCAGTGTGGAGGGTAGACTGTCTCTAAAATGCAGTGCTGCTGTTGTGCATGAAGGAGTGTTAATTAACGAGAGCTGAGCTGAACTACTGCTATGATGAAGCTAATTATCACCAGCTCTACAGCCTCTATACAGACCCAATCTAACAGTCAAATTCCTACACTACTAGGACGTATTGTGTACTTATCAACAATGCCAACATGTAATTATTAAATTACAAATAATCAGTGAGTGTGTGATGATTTATGCATGCAGTTTGCTTGAGGCCAACAATTTCTTGTTAGCTCCAGTGCTAATACTAAAGAAACAAACTTCAGATGCCAAAACCATCTTGGAGGATTAACTACATTTGAGCAAATTTCATTTTTCACCAAACTAT
The DNA here is from genome assembly GCF_904425465.1 of Colossoma macropomum. Taxonomy (NCBI): domain Eukaryota; kingdom Metazoa; phylum Chordata; class Actinopteri; order Characiformes; family Serrasalmidae; genus Colossoma; species Colossoma macropomum. Next base: position 1,008,827 of record NW_023494800.1, read on the forward strand.
CGCTTTAAGGAATCTGTGTTAAACATGAGAGTAAGACGTTTCCTGTGTACCTATAGCAGGCTGTGCGATGGATTAACTGGTCTGAACAGGAAAATCTCCCACAAAGCAGAGTCCTGTGGATAAGATCCTTTTTAGAACAGATGGTTCACACCTGCTGGATATTATAGCTGCCATATCAAAAACACACCAGGGCTTTACCGTCAACTACACACTAATACAATTAGAGGAATGCTTTGAGCTTGATAGTCTTCATTTGATGTAGTTTGCAGATCAGTTAACAGATACAGTATTAAAACAGGGTGACTACTAGCAGGATTACATGAGAACTACTCTTATATTGCACTTCTGGTCATTTTCTTTATTCTCTTTATGCTGTGGGATGCATGGGTGGAGCTAAACTGCTGTAGCTGAATGGTGGGGCTAAACTGCTGTAGCTGAATGGGTGGAGCTAAACTGCTGTAGCTGAATGGTGGGGCTAAACTGCTGTAGCTGAATGGCGGAGCTAAACTGCTGTAGCTGAATGGTGGAGCTAAACTGCTGTAGCTGAATGGTGGGGCTAAACTGCTGTAGCTGAATGGTGGAGCTAAACTGCTGTAGCTGAATGGTGGGGCTAAACTTATAGGCTGAATGGGTGGGGCTAAACTGCTGTAGGTGGAATGGGTGGGGCTAAACTGCTGTAGGCTGAATGGTGGAGCTAAACTTATAGGCTGAATGGGTGGGGCTAAACTGCTGTAGGTGGAATGGGTGGGGCTAAACTGCTGTAGCTGAATGGTGGAGCTAAACTTATAGGCTGAATGGGTGGGGCTAAACTGCTGTAGGTGGAATGGGTGGGGCTAAACTGCTGTAGGCTGAATGGGTGGGGCTAAACTACTGTAGGCTGAATGTGTGGAGCTAAACTGCTGTAGCTGAATGGTGGGGCTAAATTTATAGGCTGAATGGGTGGGGCTAAACTGCTGTAGGTGGAATGGGTGGGGCTAAACTGCTGTAGGCTGAATGGGTGGAGCTAAACTGCTGTAGGCTGAATGTGTGGAGCTAAACTGCTGTAGCTGAATGGTGGGGCTAAACTGCTGTAGGCTGAATGGGTGGGGCTAAACTGCTGTAGCTGAATGGTGGGGCTAAACTTATAGGCTGAATGGGTGGGGCTAAACTGCTGTAGGCTGAATGGTGGGGCTAAACTGCTGTAGGTGGAATGGGTGAGGCTAAACTTATAGGCTGAATGTGTGGGGCTAAATTGTTGTAGGCTAAATGAAAGGAACATGTAAATATGTTTCAGGATGAATGAGTTAAAAAATCACAAAATAGATTTATTTATTATCTTTTTTTATTTAGTGTTAAAGTATTAAGTGCCATGTAACTAATGACCTGAGCTCTGAATGGTTGAAGAAAATCCATGTCTTTAATGGTTAAGTGGTGTGATTTTTTTCTAAAAATTAGAGTTTATGTAAAGAGCATTACTCTGTCCCCAAAATAAAACCAAAGTATTCAAAAAATCAAAACCTAGTTGAGCAGCCTGACTCAGACTGCTGGAATGATTACCTGGACCACTTTAGGTCAGTCTAATCACAGAAGCCAAATGACTAGTCCGACACGTTGACACATCCACGTGACCAAATAGCCCTGGCCTTCCACATCCAATAAGCTATTTCCCTCCATCTAAGCACACAAAGGTGAAAATCTTTAACTCGTGCCAGATTTGAACTGGCTCAGAGACTTCCTCTCTGCTCAGGACTTGGCTCAGTTCAGCTGATGAAATTGGATAAAGTCCGGCTGCTGCGGTGCAGTAAACAGCTCCCACTCCTCCACGTCAGCTCTGTAGCTGCTTCTTCCATTCAGCTCGACTCAGTGTGCAACGAAAACGCAGCCGTAGAAGCAACAAAATCTGCTGTAGACCAATTATAAAGCTCCTCAGCTGAGACCTTATGGCTGGAGAACGGGAGCTACCAGTGCTGCTTTGTGATGGAGCTGCGTCTATTGGTAAAACACCAGCATCATCGGTCCCACTTTATATTAAGTGTCTCGAATAACTGAGTTACATGTGAACAACATATGCAACAACAGTGTAACTACTAATGATTTAGTCACTGTTACAGATGGATTACAGGAGTACACCTTGTGTAATTACACGTGTATCAACTTCAGTTTTGCCTCATGTAATTATACAAGTGTATCTTAATAGTGGTGACAGCAAATTTGGTCCTACTTTATAGTGTCTCTTATAACTGTGTAGTTACACATGAATAACATATGCAACAACAGTGTAACTACTAATGATTTAGTCACTGTTACAGATGGATTACAGGAGTACACCTTGTGTAATTACACGTGTATCAACTTCAGTTTTGCCTCATGTAATTATACAAGTGTATCTTAATAGTGGTGACAGCAAATTTGGTCCTACTTTATAGTGTCTCTTATAACTGTGTAGTTACACATGAATAACATATGCAACAATACTGTAACTACTGATGATTTAGTCAGTGTTACAGCTGGATTACAGAAGTACAGCCTTTGTAATTACACATGTGTACCAACTTCAGTTTTGCCTCATGTAATTACACAAGTGTATCATACACAGGAACTTAGTGTAGTGTTAAAGTTACACTTTATAATAAGTGTATATTTGTAGTAGTGTAGTTGTTATGTTAGTACTGTGTAATAATGGAGTGGTAATATAGACACTGCTTTGATGGCAATGCATCACATTTAATTAATGTCATAAAAGCTACATTTTAGGATAAGGGGTCGTCTGCTGTTCTGTCACATTACAGACTGGTTTAAAGCTGAAACTGGTTACAGTGTCACAGCACTAGCAACATAAATGCTAGCCAAATGTTAGGAAAGCTGGCAGATACAGTGTAACTAATGTCTTAATGTAAGTTATTACAAACTTACTTTTACTGCTGGAAAAAAACAAAAAAAACAAACAAAAAAAAAACTGCTGTTCCAGTCTGATAACAAATGTAATTACATTTATGTTATTACCCTTGTGTAATTACATGAGAGAGAATAGACTGTTAGAACTATTAAGATATACTTGTGTAATTACATGAGGCAAAACTGAAGTTGATACACATGTATCATTACATAAGGTGTACTTCTGTAATCCAACTTTAACAGTGACAAAATCATTGGTAGTTACACTTTTGTTGCTTATGTTGTTCACATGTAACTACACAGTTATTAGAGACAATAAAAAGTTGGACTGAATATTCTCCCCTTATCTTAAACTGTAATTGTTATGACATTAATTAAATGTGCTCTATTATTACACAGTACCTACATAACAACTACACAGGAACTGTCCACTTATTTTAAAGTGTACCTTTAACGCTACACTCTAGGATAGTGTAGTTGTTATAAAGGTACAGTGTAATTACAGAATGTTATTAATTAATGTGATGTGATTAGGTTACCTTGTTGCAACACAGTTATTCCACAGTAAATAATGTAATAATAAATGTAACGTTATGTAAAACATACTTCCTTTAAGGCTGGAAAAGATTTCTGATCTGTAGTGTATCAAGAAGATACACTTGTGTAATTACATGAGGTAAAACAAGTTGATACTCATGTGTAATAACATAGGCTGTACTTCTGTAATCCATCTATAACATTGGCTAAATCATCAGTAGTTACAGTGTTGTTGCATATGTTATTCATGTGTAACTACACAGTTATTAAAGGCACTTAATATAAAGTGGTACTGCATCATCTCCTGTTTGTATACTAAACACTAAGGCAGCACTCACAAGACATTCTGATACCTGTCGAAAATACATTGATATGCATTGCTGGTTTGTTTGTGTGCAGCAGAGTGACCGTAAAGAAACGTGTTCAAAAGTGAAAACTGGCAGTCGCTGTTCTTTTTCCTAGAAGGAACCAAAAAAGGCCAACATTATTTTATTTTAAGAAACATTTATTGGGGGTTTCATTGTTCTTTGTTCAATAAAGCCCAAATTAGACACTTCTGAATGATTATCAGCTGTGCATCAAGCTTTCTTCATTATAACCAACATTAGTGCATAACTGGAGGCCTGTTTTGTGAACATCACTAGTAACTGCTCTATTAGTTGTAATAAACACGTCGTTAAGAACTCATGCAAAGCACTGCAAATGAAAATCACTGAGCATGAATGAATGAACTGAGTGAATAATTAGCAACATTTTATTATTATCCACCTCATTCCACGATGCTTTTAGTAGTTTTACAGACAGAACTTCCTGCGAAGAGTAAACTACGTCTGTTAAAACCTGTTGACATTCTAACATGCTAGAAATGTAAATAAACATGTAGATATTGTTTATTATTGGGGGGCTTAAATGTTTTTTGTAATCAATCTGATGAGGAACATGAACCTGCTTTAGTCAGAGGATTCTATTCATAGTCTACACAGCAATAAAGCAATATCATTACATTGCAACGTCTCATGTAATTCGCTCTTTTTTTAAGCCGGTGCTAAGATGATGATCCTCGTATGGTATGTTAGCATGAAGCTAGCAGGGTTAGCTTACCTTTATGCTGGGTTTTGATGTTTCAGTTAGCCACTTAGGCTTCTGCTCAGCCTAATCTAATTAGATTAGATTAATTAGATTAAGTGACCCTTATTAGTCCCACAATGGGGAAGTTTCACGTCCGCGATCTAACCCATCCATACTGTAAAACACCACATACACACTAGTAAAGACACACACTAGGGGGCAGTGAGTGATACACACACAGGGGAGGGATGAGGCGAGACACAGCAGTCAGAATAGAAAGTGAGTCAGAGGGAAGTTATTTTACATGGCGTTCTCTAAAAAGAGAAACTGATAATAAATGTTGTTGAAATGTTACTGAACTGTACTTTATTTGGTTTGATATTCAGTTGTTGACTGTTTAAGATGTTGATATTCCTACTAGGCTACTTCAGTAAACAGTATATGGCACTGAATCGATGCAGGTTAGACATTATGATGTTCTGGATCTTTGCTTGAGGATATTTTCTCTAACTGGACCTTATTGAATTTGAATTAGTCTAGACCCTCGCTAAATCCTCCTGTGTAGAGACGGCAGGGGCAGAGCCTATCCCTGGACAACCAGACAGGGACTCAACTGGTGGTGGTGGGGAGGAAGGAGGGGAACGTCAAAACATAGGAACTTCACAGCAGCAGAATAGGTAAGTAAGTGGAGTCATTTTAAAGACAGGTGCAGGCCTGTGATTGGTCAGGAGTAACGAATGACGTAGCATTAGAGTCGGGAGTTTGAGCTCCTCTGCTCATGTGTGTAGTTTCTTGCAGTGGGCAATTCTGTAGGCAACTTTGCATGATGTCATTAGTGCTTTGTTGTTCACTGATTTAGGTTTTACAAACGCTGACAGTATTTATGAAGTTTTCTCTGAAAGAACTCCAGTGGCTTATCGACTTAGCTGGTCTCTTATGTCTCTAAGTGTCCTTGTAATTTGTAGGCTCTTGTACTGTCAACTGTTCTCAGACATAAAATAAACACTGGTTTCTCCCACAATACACAGTAAAACCAACAGCAAGATTATCTTCGTCTCGTTTTTGGTTGATTACCATCACTTGTTTCGTTTGTCTCAAAAGGATCACCTGCGTTTCTTTTCGTCCTCTCCACTCTGTAAACCTAGACTCTCTGTCTGAATGAGCACCATGGCTAACATGAAAGCACAGTTTGTTTATTGTTCGTAGTTCCGCACTACATTTCCCCCCATCATTCCACACAGTTTAAGAAATGCTGCACTGTTAGTAATGAAGGTTCTGTTCAGGTACATTTTTCGTTCATCAAGGTACAAACAGTGTAAATGTTCCCTCAAAGCTCCAACAGTGGTTTTAAGGTCTGACTGTGAACCTTAAATAAGTTTTTCCAGGTGAAAAGTTCGTATTTGTACCTTTTCATAACCGAATGTTTTAAACAGAACAGTAAAATAAAAGCCTGGAGACGAGACGGGGTGTGTGGAGTCAGTACAGCTTAGAACATATCATTTCAGTGGATTATGGTTCAGTTATGTTCCCTGACTGAAGGTACTGAGATGGAGCCTTGAGGGAACCACCCCAGTGACAAGAGGGGAACCACCCCAGAGACAGTTTAGTACCTTTATTTCTGAGAGTGACACTAAGAGCTGCTGCAAACTCACTGTGTTCATGCAGCACATTTTCACTTACGCAGTCGCCCCCTGTTTTAGTTTGTAATGACAATGCAGGTTTTTTTTCCCCATTTTTCTCCCCAATTCATACCCAGTCGTATCCAATTCCACCCACTAGTTAGGACTCGCCCAGTCACATGATACTATCAGCGCTAGAAGGGCGAAAGTTAGCACAGCCTTCCTCCGAGATCTGTGAAGCATCACTGCATCTTTTCAGTTTTGTTACATCAGCTAACAGATGCCTGTGCTGGCTAGCACTGCGCTGGATGACTGGGGAGAGGGGGGCCATCCTACCCACCCAGAGGGAATAAGACCTACTGTGCTGTCTTGGACTCCCGGCTATGGACGGCTGTAGCATCACCAGAGATCGAACTCTTGATCTCCCGCTGATAGGGTCAGCGCTTAGACCACTGATTTCATTTGGACCATTGATTAAACTCCAGCAGCGGCACCTGGTTTAATTTACTGAAGGACTGATTAGATCAACTAAGTATTGGACAGTAACTGTAAAGACTGTACTTCCTCCAGAGGAGAATGATGACTATGTAATTATCTACTGTTCAATTACCATTAGCTTTTTAAAATTTGATATTATTAAAGACTTGGACTCTCAGCAGCCGACCAAAACTAGTGCAGTGCTGATGTTATAATATATATGTGTAAATTAATCAGCATGTGGAATTTGTATAATGCAATAATAAACTGTACATGTGTGAATATGAGAGGACCGTGGCTGTTACTGCACTAAACTCACCAAAACACTCACTGTCAAACTCCCATTTACATTTTATGAAGTGATGCATTCAAACATTTACAGTGAACAGAGACAGCTGCAGAAACAGCTGTGAGAGAAACCCCCAAATACCTGAACTAGAGAGAGAGAGAGAGAGGGGGAGAGAGAGAGAGGGAGAGGGAGAGAGAAAGAGAGAGAGAGAGTGCAGTCTGATGATAACTGTGGAGTGATTTTAATCCAGTATGAATCTGCAGTGTGTGTAGTTTTACTACTTTATTTTTTCTTAAAGATGATAATAATAATAATAATAATAATAATAATAATAATAATTGTTGTTATGTCTTTACATATAATACTACTAATACTACTACTACTACTACTAATAATAATAATAATAATTATTATTATGATCATGTCTTTACATATTATTATTGTTATTATTATTATTATTATTATTAGTAGTAGTAGTAGTAGTATCATAACTGTCCAAAACTAGTCTAAAAGAGTAATAGACAATATGTATATGGTAATAACTACATATGTCTGTTTTTGCTTAAAACAGTCAAACTAACAGTCAAAATTGAAAAATTACACAAAATAAAGTTATTTAATAAAAATAAAAATGATTTAATATTCAGTCACCTAAGCTTTTTTTCCTCACACAGCTACCTTTGCTTTTATTATCAGTAAATTTCATATTCTGTTTTAGATTACTATATTTAGAGGTGCAGGGGGATAAAAGTTCAGTAACTACAGGGACTTCAGTGCAAACTGGCTGAGCTATTCTTAGATTATAGAAGTGTGTAATAGAACTTTGGGCCTGCTGGTGGGTCCTGGCCAGGTTTAGGATTTAAACAATTAATAATCTATAAATAAGCAGGTAAAAATAACATTAAAAGTCAAGGTAATCATAGCAGTAATTTCAGCTTCTTCATTTGCTTGAGCCTCACAGAAACACACTGCTGATTAAAACAGACATTTGAACATGCTTCATACTCGACTTTTCAGCACTGATGAGTCAAATCTGTGACAGCTCGGCTGTTTTAGCAGCAGCAGCCTTTGATTAAGTGTTATTATCGCGCTGACACTCTGATCTCAGTGTGGTGACATCTGTCTCAGACACGTCAGAATGTATAGAAGCAGAAGTGCAGGGTGTGTCAGCACAGGCTGGAGCTCACCTGTTTAATCAAATAAGTCCTACAATCTATGTGTATATATTTACATTTTGACTGTAGTGACATATGATCACTGATCACAGACATATCTGGTATAATATGATTACAATTACGCCAATCAGGCATAACATTCTGACCACCTCCTTGTTTCTACGCTCATTGTCCATTTTATCAGCTCCACTTACTATATAGGTGCACTTTGTTGTTCTACAGTTACAGACTGTAGTCCATCTGTTTCTCTGATACTTTGTTAGCAAACTTTTACCCTGTTCTTCAGTGGTCAGGACCCCCATGGACCCTCACAGAGCAGGTACTATTTGGGTGGTGGATCATTCTCAGCACTGCAGTAACACTGACGTGGTGGTGGTGTGTTAGTGTGTGTTGTGCTGGTCTGAGTGGATCAGACACAGCAGTGCTGCTGGCGTTTTTAAACACCTCAGTGTCACTGCTGGACTGAGGCTGAGTTCCTGACTTTTTTCGACCAATCAAAGTCTGTGTTCCTGACTTGTCCACCAATCAGTCTTAGTTAACATGTCCTCATCAGTACAAACACTGCTGTCCTGTCTAAAAGCTTTCAGAGCCTCTGTTTAATTACATTACTTATTGTCTATTTAGAAAGAACTGAATTAAGCCGATGTTAATAATGTTCAAACAGCATTATGTTGAAGTTGGAACACAAGAGCAGAAACGCTACAATACTAGTTCTGCAACAAACTACTTGATTTTTATTTTATTTCTGAGCCCTCACATGAAGGCAAGATGTCCCCAAACTTTTGATATGTACACTCCTTCACCATCATCTTAGTAAACTTGTCTCTGGCCTCATGCATAGCTGAGTTTTTCAGCCCGGGCAATTTAGTTGTCATGGAAATTGAAGGCAGTTGGTTTTCATTAGTCTGATTGCTCTCGGTTCACAGAGAAACTGTCCTTCAGCTCCAACAATGTCCGTGTGAACGTCCACTGTTGCCAGTCCTGCAGTTCCTTTTCTTCTACTGCAGCATTTGGTCAGAGCTGTGGAAATAATTGGCCTTTTGCAAATGATCCTTAAAAACTGAATTTGATAAAGCCAGGGTGAAAAAAACAAAACACTCCCCAGAGAACGAGTCTACTGGATAATTCATACCCCCAGTCTCTCACAAACAAGCTGCCCTTAAATAAGTAATGGGCTCTAATTAGCTCTGGATTGTCCCCCAGCAATACTGGCATGGACGTTTTAAACTTTCATTGAGGCTACAATGCCAACCAAATGAATTTGGACACTTACTCAGAGACGGTACTGTTTTATTTTAGAGTGCAGTAACAGTGATGACAGCAGAACTATAAGATAGCCCATGTGGAATTAGATCCACACTATCTTCAATTTCAGACTCTTCAGTAGCCACTCTAGCCTTGATGCAGTTCCCACTTCAAGCAGCTTCATGAGGAGCCGCCTGGAACAATTACAACATATTTTACATAATTTTTTGTCTTCGAAATAAAATGATACCTTGAGGGTTTACAATTAATGCACAGCATCTATCCAATCTAAAGCCCAGGCTTATATACTGAACTAGTCACATGACAAATAGAGCAGGTGAAACAGATCAGTATTCATGAGATTGAGAACGGTGATTGGTGGATTGGTTCTACAGTCCTGTGATCTCCCAGGGGATTCTGGGAAATGGAGTCTTTTGGGTGAGTTGGAGCTGGAGGGATGTGTGGCAACATGTGAAATGGTGTGTAGAGAGTTTACAACTGCTGAAGTTGCAGCAGTGGCTTTGGAAAGTAGTGATGAGGAGAACATTTATCTACTATTTTCTTCATACGTTCCTCGACTTTTGTGAACCTAAAATTGTACTAAACCCATTTTAAGCACCAAAACAGTTTGTCCACATGAGTAAAGCTGTTTTGACCAGAGATATTAAGAATTACTAAAATCAGACTTCATTTTTTTCAGTTTTTTGGCTGAATTATCTCTGTACTCAGTGCTGCAGGTTGAATGGGCCTCGTTACAGAGAGACCTGAAACTGTTCTGAACATTTTGATATTTAACATGTGGGTATCATGTCATATGCAAGAGCCTTTTAAAGGTGCATTTAAAACATTTGCAAAAATCAAGACAATGCCTTCAGACCCCAGAGGGTTAACCCCTTAAAATCCCAGGCTTATTACGTCAGTTACTACAGGGACTTCAGGGATAAATAACATCTCAGAGCAATGTTAGCTTAATCAGTTATTCATAGGTGTGCAATCATATCAAAACCTGCCGCATTAATTCTTATAACACTTACCGATTTACTACCACCAACGTTCTTGCTGCAGGTTCGTTCTACCACCAACGTTCTTGCTGCATGATTTCTTTTCTTTTAAGCTAAGAGATTTCTAGTTAACATTTTAAATGGTGAGGGTGCCGGGAGGCGCTGGGGTGTCTACACTTTTATTACACTGTAGCTTAAGATTAACCCAATAACAGCAGCTTGCATTTTAGTCCACACAGCTACTGAATTATAAGACTTAGGATGTAATAAGCCTGAACAGTCAGTGCAGACTCAAAATAATGTCAAATAAAGCCTGTATTAAAGAAATTAACATTTTTAATACATGAATAAGGGCATAATAATGGACATCTAAATATTGTGCAAAAGTAAGTAAATAAGTAAAGTTTATTTATATAGCGCCTTTTACAACAGGTGTTGTCACAAAGCAGCTTTACAAGGAAATCAGCATTACAGAAAGAAATCCGGGTCTGAGCCCCCATGAGTGTCGCCAGAGGCGACAGTGGCAAGGAAAAACTCCCTAAGAGAAACAGGAAGAAACCTTGAGAGGAACCAAGACTCAGAAGGGGAACCCATCCTCCTCTGGTCGACATCGGATAGTAAACATTGTTAGTATAAAGTATTATAGTACAAAAACAGGGAAAGAGGAGGAGCAAACGATTAATTTGATTAGTTTAGTTCATGCAGCAGCAGCAGCAGCAGCAGCAGCATCAGTGGGGTCAGGTTGTGAGGGTGAGGCTTGTACGGCGAGCAGTGGCACCCGATCAAGGCAGTGTAGAGGGCCAAGGCGCCGGGGCGGGTGGATGGGCTGAGGGAATAACTGTGAGAGAGATAGAGAAAGAGAGGGGGAGAAGACAAAAATAAGAGGGAGAGACGTGAGGGGGTTAGCGGCCTGCTAACTGCAGAATTTTCAACTAATTTTCAAGTAAAGTTTGGACGCTGCTCGATCTGAAGTTCTAAGGTGTGCTGCTCTCTGTCGCTCGCAAAAAGTATGATATAATGAAGTACAATGAGCAGAAAAAAGTGCTCTAGAAAAAGTTTAACACACCCTAGTTATTGCTAAATAAAGGAGTAAAAATCAGTCTACTAGCTACATAAGAGCCTTAAAAGGGAATTAAACTGCCTCTATACTAAAAGTGTTACTGAAAAATACACCTTCACTAAACTTTTGACTGATACTCTTCCTCCCTCAGACTGACAGCGTTAAGAGAGTCGTCTTAAAAAGCATTAGGACCTTTAAAAAAATGATCATGTTCACTTTGCACTCTGCATGTTCACTTTGAAGGAGATGGAGTGATGAAATATTAAAATGCACCGGATGACTTTGGCTTGAGCGGGCGAGCCCTGCTGCCTTTCTCATTAGAAATCTCTCCATCCCTGAGTTTAGAGAGGCGCGGTGAGAGAGGGGAGCTGAAACGGTCGCCTTTAAAGTGCCGTGAATTTAGATGGAGAGTGCAGTGCCGAGGTGCGGTTTGCATTCAGATAAACGAGGCGAAAAGCACATCTGTTTTACTTACTGTCTGTCTGATACAATAACAGCATCGCTGTGTTTCACTCTGACAGCACCATCATGCAGCCGTTGTTAGCGAGACTGCCTGTTTTCCTTTCTTTTTTTTTTCTTCACTCTGCAGTATCTGGGCTTCTCTTTCCACAGAGACAACAGCAGAGCCTGAAAGTCACCGAAGATAAAAGAACTCTGACTTTGCAAAAGTGACACAAAACTCCCCAGTCAAAAGTTTAGGCCCACCTGATGGAACATACACTGTGTCTTATATTTTGTGGCCGCCTGCTCATTCAGTGTTTACAGTTAAATGGAACGTATGCATAATTAAATGGTTAAGATAACTTACCGAGTCAGCACTGTTCACAGTGGTGGTGATAGGAACCAGACGTCCCCCTCTAAAAGCTCCCTCACAGAAAGTTCCTACATGAAATGGTTATGAATTCACTGCCTGATGAGACTTTGAGTGTGTTTACATGAACTTAATAATCCAATCATAATCAGATTTCTGTAGTTATCTGATTATTCAAATGATCATGTAAACAGCATAGTCAGATTTCTTAGATAGGAGTAAGGCCTAGAAATCCGATTAAGAAATCCGATAAAGAGGCTGGATTGTGGCTCAGTAATCAGACTTCTCAGTGCTGTAAACTCTTACTCTGATTTCTTTTGGATTTCTCAGTCTGTTCATGTGCGAAAACAGACTGTGGTACTGGAAATAAGCGAGCAGCGTCACCGCAAGACGCAGCAAAACACTTTTGGAGTGAGCCTGCAACCAAATACATGCTTGACAAAATAAAGGATTTAAATATTCTTCATTTTCTAGATGATGTATGTTCATATTTTCATGTAAAGTGACTCAATGTTTTTTTTTTAAAAAGCTGCATGAAGTTTTACATTATGTTTATGTCATGTCTTCTTCTGGGAGTTTATTGGCTGGTTGTAAAGCAAAAATCTGATTACTGTCTGACTCATGAAGACTAAGAGTTTCCCCATTATCTGATTACTCAAGAGCATGTAATCACGTTAATTGGATTACTGACAAAATCAGATTATCAAATTATTAAGTGCATGTAAACGCACCCTTTGTTTTACAATAGTTTAGAGAACTTAAACTCCATTCATGGTGGAGGGATACATGCAGGGCGCTGTGAGGCAAAATAGTCCCCAAAGAAAACGTATTATTTCAGATTTTCCACTATTTTCCATCATCAACATTCCATATAAACTCAGAAGACTCGTGTAGGTTCACTGGTGGTTCTGGATAGTAAATAAAACAGATGTTGAACACACTAGATGTTCAACATTGCTGTGAGGATTTGATTGAGCATTAGTGAGGTCAGCTACTGATGTTGGATGGTCAGTTCTGGATCACTCCAACTCATCCCAAAGGTATTGGATGGAGCTCCATCACTCCAGAGAACGCAGTTCCACTGCTCCACAGCCCAATGCTGGGGGGCTTTATACCCCTCTAGCCCACGCTGGGCACTGGACATGGAGGCCTTAGGATCATGTGCAGCTGCTCCAAGGTGTCTCATTCTATTGTTCAGTGCTTTTCTTTGGAGATTATACTGTTTGTGCACAACTGAACTCCAGTGATGGTAATCAGTAGTCAGTAATGGGTGATCTTAAAGTAGCTGAATTCACTCATTAAACAAACATCTCATTACTGCACTTCAGCGACTGCAGCTATTTTAGTTCCTACACATAATAAACTGTAACACTGCTGTTTTATTCGCACTGTAGTAGTTTAAATCTCTTTGGGCTTTACTTGAATACATTAATGTTTATTGTGGATCCACACACGCATGAAGCTTTACTGAATACAAATACCAACAACATAGTTGTGTAGCGATAAAGAGTCTTGATTTTAAAGACAGTTTGATAAAAAGGCTGAAATCTCCTTCTAAGGCTATTATAAATAAGTTCATGCTTATTTATGAATTTATTTCCAATAAAAAAACAATTAATTATAAAAAATACATTTTAGAAATTACACTAAAACAGTTTTTAACAGTCAACATAGTGTGACTCATCATATGTGTATCTCTCATAGACAGAAAGGCAGACAGACAGACAGACAGGCAGAAAGATAAATAGATAGATATGTAGACAGAAATACAGACAGACAGGTAGTCAGACAGACAGACAGACAGATAGATACATAGACAGAAAGACAGACAGACAGACAGATAGATAGATAGTGACATCCCATTCTTAATCCATAGGGTTTAATATGATGTCGGCCCACCCTTTGCAGCTATAACAGCTTCAACTCTTCTGGGAAGGCTTTCCACAAGGTTTAGGAGTGTTTATGGGAATTTTTGACCATTCTTCCAGAAGTGCATTTGTGAGGTCACAAGAAGACCTGTCACGAGAAGGCCTGTCTAATTCATCCCAAAGATGTTCTATTGGGTTGATAGAACAGAGTTCCTTTAACTGGAACTAAGGGGCCGAGCCCAGCTCCTGAAAAACAACCCCACACCATAATCCCCTCTCCACCAAACTTTACACTCAGCACAATGCAGTCAGACAAGTACCGTCTCCTGGCAACCGCCAAACCCAAACTCATCCATCGGATTGCCAGATGGAGAAGCGTGATTGGTCACTCCAGAGAACACGTCTCCACTGCTCTAGAGTCCAGTGGCGACGCTTTACACCACTGCATTCGACGCTTTGCATTGCGCTTGGTGATGTAAGGCTTGGATGCAGCTGCTCGGCCATGGAGACCCATTCCATGAAGCTCTCTACGCTGTTCTTGAGCTGATCTGAATGCCACATGAAGTTTGGAGGTCTGTGGCGATTGACTTTGCAGAAAGTTGGCGACCTCTGCGCACTATGCGCCTCAGCATCCGCTGACCCTGGTCTGTCACTTTGTGGCTGAGTTGCTGTTGTTCCCAATCGCTTCCACTTTGTTATAATACCACTGACAGCTGACTGTGGAATATTTAGCAGTGAGGAAATTTCACTGGACTGGACTTGTTGCACAGGTGGCATCCTATCACGGTACCACGCTGGAGTTCACTGAGCTCCTGAGAGCGACCCATTCTTTCACTAATGTTTGTAGAAGCAGTCTGCAGGCCTAGGTGCTTGGTTTTATACACCTGTGGCCATGGACAGGTGTATAAAACAGACAGACAGACAGACAGACAGAAATACAGACAAACAGATAGGTAGATAGATAGACAGACAGACAGACAGACAGACATGTTTAAAGTGTGTAAAAACAGTAAAAATAAAGGGAAACTCTTCTGTAAGCGACAGTGTTTAAACTGTAAGCTGGAAGTGCAGGTACAGAAGTTTTCAGGACATTGTTATTCCTCAGCAAGCGCTCCGGTGGAGCGGTGTGAGATATGTCAGGGCCATAGGGGCGAACGCTCCGGCGGAGTGGTGTGAGACATGTCGGGGCCGTAGGGGCGAGAGCGCTCTGACAGAAATGCTTTCCCACACTGCATGCAGTGTGGAGTCACTGCAGGGAGCTGCTGTTTATCATTCACTCCTGTTCATCCTCAGCATTAAAGAACACTGCAGAGCACACTCAGTCGCCGGGGTCGGCACAGAGCACAGCCAAGACAGGGCATCTGAGATTCAGAGGGGCGGTGACAGCATGCTTGGTGAACATGGAGCGTGTTTAGCATTACCATTAACGCTATTTATTTCAATGGTTTTAGCTGGGTTGTGCATACTCAAGAGTACATGCACTGGACATTGCTATGGTTGTTTCACGTGGACTTCCTGCACCAAAATTGGAGTCAGTGACATTTGCATTTTTCTTTTTATAGGAGAAACATTGCACATTTACTTTCATACATTTAGCTTTTTAAAAATAAAATATAAATGAGTCATTTTTAATATTCTATGCTCTTACTTGAGTACATTGGTAAAGAAAAAAAACATTTTCTCAATTTTTTTGTATTACATTTGTAAATCATTTTAATTCAGTGAACATTCTTTGCATTACCTTCATCATCCTGATTGGTGGACCCATCACGCCGTAAACCCTTCATTCTTCATTCAGTCCACATCGGAGACTCGTGTGAAACGGCGTGCAGAGAGTTTACAGCTGCTGAAGCTGCTGCAGCGGTTTTGGAAAGTAGTGATGAAGATAACGGAGCGTTTAGATATGAAACATATGAGGATCATGATATATGAAGAGACTTTAAAGGAGAGTTTAAGATCGAGAAAATGACCTCAGACCACAGAGGGTTATAATAAATAATAACATCTGAAGGTGTTGCTTACAGAACATAAAACAAAGATGTGTAACTGATTTTAAGTTCTCCTGTGTGAGTCTGTTTTACCATAGAGGCCGGACCTTGTTACCTACGTTACCTGGTCTCACTCTGATGTTTGTACATAAAAAACCAGCTAAAAAATGCTGAAGGAAGGTCTGTTTAGATCTGTTATGGCAACATTAACATTTTTTAATAATATTAAAAGAAATGTTGCTCTATATGTAGATCTGAAAGACCTGGCTTGTACAGTCACTCAGAAGAAGCTGAAGGGGATTAACAGATGTGAAACGTCGTGTTCATTTCGGCCACAGCTTTCTCTGTAATTGTTTAACCTTTAACCCCGAATTGGCCTCCGTCTGCTAATGGCCTTCACACAGAATCTGCTGGGCTTTACAAACCTGACAGACACAGAAAAAACAATTAATCAACACTTACAGAGGAGCAGAACAGCTGGCAGAACACAGGGAGAGAGAGAGAGAGAGAGACAGAGAGGGAGGGAGAGAGAGAGAGACAGAGAGGGAGAGAGAGAGAGAGAGAAAGAGAGAGAGAGAGAGAGAGAGAGACAGAGAGACAGAGAGATAGAGAGATAGAGAGAGAGAGAGAGAGACGGGGGCGGGGGGGGGGTCCATTTCTCTCAATTGATAAAAAATATTTAAATATTGTTGGCGATTGAAATTGTTTTCATGTTTTTTTGAGTCCTGGTTCCTCTAAGTGGTTCTTTCTCATGCTTTTAAAGAGGTTCTCATTTTGAGTCTTGGTTCCTTTTTGTTTTTCCTTTTAGTGCTCTTAGGGAGTTTGAGTCTTTGTTCCATTTACTGGTTCTTCCTCATGCTCTTAGGAAGGTTCTCCCTTTGAGTCTTTGTTCTTCTTAGTGATTTGTCCTCATGATCTTGGAGAGTTTTTCCTTTGAGTCTTGGTTTCTGTCAATGATTCTCCCTTATGCTCTTCAGGAGGTTCTAGTTTTGAGTCTTGGTTCCTCTCAGTGGTTCCTCATGCTCATGTTTACTCCTTGATTATTGGTTCCTAACAGTGGATCTTTCTCATGCTTTTAGGGAGTTTGAGTCTTTGTTCCTTTCAGTGATTCTTTCTCATGTTCCTAGAGAGGTTCTTTTTGAGTATTGGTTCCTCTCAGTGGTTCTCCCTCACGCTCTTGAAGAGGTTCTCCTTTTGAGCCTTGGTTCTTCATGGTCGTTCTTCCTCATGCTTTTAAGGGGGTTCTCATTTTGAGTCTTGGTTCCTGTCAGTTTTTCCTTCTAATGCTCTTAGGGAGTTTGAGCCTTTGTTCCATTTACTGGTTCTTCCTCATGCTCTTAGGAAGGTTCTCCTTTTGTGTCTTGGTTCTTCTCAGTGATTTGTCTGCATGCTTTTGGAGAGTTTTTCCTTTTTAGTCTTGGTTCCTGTCAGTGGTTCTCCCTCATGCTCTTCAGGACATTCTAGTTTTAAGTCTTGGTTCCTGTCAGTTGTTCTTCGTGCTCTTAGGTATGCTCTTCTTTTGAGTCTTAATTACTCTTAGTTGTTCTTTCTGATGTTCTAAGGACAATTTTTCTTTTGAGTATAGGTTCCTCACAATGGTTCTTCCCCATTGTCCTAGGGATGTTTACCTCTTGATTCTTGGTTCCTAACTGTGGATCTTTCTTATGCTTTAAGGGAATTTGAGTCTTTGTTCCTTTTTAGTGGTTCCTCCTCATGCTCCTAAGGAGGCTCTTTTTTGAGTGTTGGTTCCTCTCAGTGGTTCTTCCTTGTGCTTTTAGGGAGTTTCTCCTTTTGAGTCAAAAATCCTCTCAGTGGTTCTCCCGCATGCTACTTAAGAGGTTCTAGTATTGAGTCTCGGTTCCTAACAATGGATCTTTCTCATGCTTTTAGAGAGTTTGAGTCTGTGTTACTTGCAGTGGTTCTTCGTCATGTTTCTAGGGAAAGTATTGGTTTCTGTCAGTGGTTCTTCCCTGTGCTCTTACAAAAGTTCTCCTTTTGAGTTTTTACTCTCAGTGGTTCTCCCTTGTGCTCATCAGGAGTTTCTAATTTTGAGTCTTCCTTCCTCTCAGTGGTTCTTCAGGCTCTTAGAGAAGTTCTTCTTTCGATTCTTAATTACTCTTAGTGGTTCTTCATCTATGGGAGGCAAATCCAGCCAAAAAAGAAATTAAAATTAAAACCATAAAATGAAAATGCAAACCTCTTTTTGCCATTTCTTTTTCCAAACATCTGCGCAAATATCCTGCCAAAATTGAAAATGAAATGAAATACCTTCATTTGCAATTTCATTTTTCACATGCAAATATATGTTAATTAGCACTAGGTGGGGCTACGGGGTACATTTTAGGACATCCTCAGACCTCTGAGTCAAAATGGCATTATTCCTCAAGGCCTGGTCGAGCACAGACTGGTTCATATAACTTAGAAAACTATTATGTATCTCGATATAAATGCCAGTATAACATTTCCAGTTTTTTCTGACGGTGTTTGTTCTGACGTTCAGTTTCACCAGATCTGAGTCATGACGATGGTTTTTCTCGAGACTCGAAGTCGTTTAGCTTGAGGAATGATGCCGTCTGACTCTGAGGTCTGAGGATGTCCTAAAATGTACACCGTAGCCCCGCCTAGTACTAATTAACATATATTTGCATGTTGGTCAATTTGAAAACGAAATTGAAAAGTGGAAAATGTAAAGTAAATGTCCAGCAGGTGGCGCTGATGTTCGTTTGCATTTGCCTTTTCGTTCTGACACTTAAAGCGCATCGACGCCGAAAACTGAATCACAAACCGTCACTTTGCTGTTTATCAGTTTTGCATTTTCATTTTCATTTTGTCAGGTCTGCAGCTTATGGCTATGAAAAAGAAATAAGAACGTAAACGCTGCATTTTGATTTTAGTTTTGACTCGTATTCTGCACTTCATGAAGAAAAGCCAAAGCCAAAGTGAAACTTGGATTTTCTTTTCTCTATCAGCTTTTTCATTTTAGATTTGGCCATGAAAAACCAGAATTATGACTAAAATGAAATGAAAAATAGGTGTTTTACATTTATTTTTATTTTTGTCACAAATGGCCCGTGCTCATGTGAAAAATGAAATTGCAAATGAAGGTATTTCATTTCATTTTCAATTTTGGCAGGATATTTGCGCAGATGTTTGGAAAAAGAAATGGCAAAAAGAGGTTTGCATTTTCATTTTATGGTTTTAATTTTAATTTCTTTTTTGGCTGGATTTGCCTCCCATACTTAATCATGCTCATAGGAAGGTTCTCCTTTTGATTCTTCTCATTGCTTCTTCAAGCTATTAGAAAGTGTCTCCTTTTGAGTCTTGGTTCCTCGTGGTGGTTCTTCCTCATTCTCTTATGGAGTTTTTCCTTTTGAGTCTTCCTGACTCTCAGTGAGAGTTTCTCCTTTGTTCATGATGTTTCTTCAGGAGCTGCACTCACATTTCCAGACACATTACTTGTAATAATGTGTTTAGAAGAAAACATCATCCCAGATAAACAAAACGGAATTGAACTGAAGACGTGATGAGCTGATGTTAGCTGTGGAACGTGGCCATTCATAAACAAACGTTCCACTCAGCTCTGAACACTACAAGGCTGCTAAATGATATATAGTCCCATCCATCAAATGAAATAGGTCACAGCTATTAAACCCGTGCAGCAGATTGTAGTTATTTACGGGGGAACGCAGCCGAGGAGGATTGATGTCTCTTTTATTGGGTGTAAATAAACTGCACTCGAGCTTTTGAAAGGAGACACTACGGCCTTTACGACTGGCCCCAAACTCCCCAGGCTGCTAACGCTGGCCAGGGTGGGCAGATTGATTTACACAGCACTCTATGCTACAGGGGAAATCATGATGTCATGAGTTGAAGGGTGTTTTGAGTTGATGGAGGAAAAGCTGAAAGGAGGTAAAATACAATGCATAGATCTTAGTATATGGAGCTGAGTCCAATTTAATGAATACATTTCATGAACTCCACATCAGAGATGGATGAGAAAGGATGGTTAAAAGGAGGGATTTTGTATAGATTATTTACAGATGCTGAAATTATTAACAAACTATCTGGTGAGTTCAGCTGCTGCTTTCAGTGCTAAATCAGATTAACTCTCTGTGGTCTATTCTTAAACTCTCCTTTAAAGGCTCTTCATATAACATGATCCTCATATGTTTCATATCTAAATGCTCCATTATCTTCATCATTACTTTCCAAAAGCGCTGCAGCAGCTTCAGCAGCTGTAAACTCTCTGCACGCCGTTTCACATGAGTCTCCGATGTGGACTGAATGAAGAATGAAGGGTTTCCGGCGTGATGGTCAGTCCTTAGTGATTTCCTGAGTGTCCATTGGTCAGTTTCACACAGAATGTAGATGGACACACAAATCCACCAGTTCCACACGGTGAGAGGCAGATGACATGTATCTCAGCCCCTCTTCATAGGCTCATAACTCCGGATGTGAGTCTCGTATGATCTTGTGATACAATGGAATGGAAAGGGCGACTCTACAGATTCAGGAAGTGTTTGAACTGGATTTCTGAGCTGGATCATCACAAAGATACACAAACAGATATAGAAACAGAGAATTTGATGCACAGGCGAGTTTGTGGACCCCAGAGGGTTAATTAAAGTTGCTAAATGGCTCAGTCATGAAGCTCCCATTGTTAGAACACAGCCTCTGATTGGTTGACGAGTCAGGAACACAGCCTCTGATTAGTCACTAATCGGTTAACAAGATAGGAACACAGCCTCTTACTGGTCGACAAGTCAGGAACACACCTGCTGATTGGTCGACGAGTTAGGAACACAGATTGGTTGACGAGAACACAGATTGGTTGACAAGTCAGGAACACAGCCTCCGATTGCCAGACGAGTCAAGAACACAGCCTCTGATTGGTCAACAAATCAGGAACACAGACGCTGATTTGTCGATGAATCGGAAACACAGTCTCTGATTGGTCGATAAGACAGGAACACAGCCTCTGATTAGTCGACAAGTCAACAACACACTCTCTGGTCGACAAATCAGGAACATAGTCTCTGATTTGTTGATGAGTCAGGAACACAGCCTCTGATTTCACTGCAATGTCACACATTATGTTGTATATTGTTCTACAAAGAACCTTTTTGAAAATAGTTCTATATAGCACCAAAAGGGGTTCTGAAATTGCAACAGGCTTGACATTGTAACAATAGAAGAACCCTTTTTGGTGCTATATAGAGTCATATTCAACATATTTAAGCATGCAAAAGGTTCTGAGTGTTCATGCTTCTTCAGAGAACAATTCTCTTTACTAAAGAACCCTTGAAGAACCATCTTTTTAAAGAATGTACCAAAATAATTACGCACTACTGTAGAGTTTGTACTGCATACTTACCCAGTGACTATCTAAATGTAAGTAAAAGAAAAGCAAATATTAATATATGCTTAGTAGAATAAGTGTATAAGTAGTTTTCTGCAGTGAACCGTCCTAATAAAGATTTATCAGAAGGATTAACTGAAAAAAAATAATAATGTCATTATTGAGATGTATTTTGATTCAAAGGTTTTTAGTGACAAGAGTGTTTAGATGATCAGAATTTAGATAAGTTCCTCAGTAACCCACCCAGCCAGCGCTGTTGGTAATTTATATGATTTATACAATAAGGCTTGATTAAGATTCATTTGGCTGATTTCCCAGACTCAGATTAAACTCCTCTGAGTAACAAAAATGATTTTTTTCTTCCCCAGTGGGAAATCATAGCAAGACACAGCAAGCCAATCTGAACTGAAGAAACCTCTGCTTTCTTCTAAAAGGTGCATTATGGAGTATTTGCACACAGGGCAGCAGTTCCAAACCTTTTTATAGTCCAGTTCCTCTTGAGACATTTACCTCCCGCTGCATAACATATACTCATGCACATATTGTCATAATGCATATGTAAGACATTTAGCCTATAAAATCAGTCCTCCTTAAAATATCAAACATGTTTATGATGTGATGACACCTCTCACCAGATATACTCAATTATACTGCTTAAATAATGTTATTTACACTTGCACAGTGGGTTATATGAGAGCACAAATGCTTGTGTGCAGCTGTAAAATAAACAGCATGTGTACTCCGTTGTAAGTGTAGGCGAGATACACACAAACACACACATACATCTTCTAAGCCTTATCCTTGTCCAACCCAGCTTATCCTTCTGGGTCACAGGGGGAGCTGGAGCCTTGGGCGGAAGGCAGGAAAGACCCTGGACAGGCCGCCAGCCCATCGCAGGGCAGACAGACAGACAGACACATACATTCACACACACACTCACACCTAGGGGCAGTTTAGCATCTCCAATTAGCCCGACTGCATGTCTTTGGACAGTGGGAGGAAACTGGAGAACCCGGAGGAAACCCACGCAGACACGGGGAGAACATGCACACTCCACACAGAAAGGACCCTGGGCGTCCAGCCGGGGGGATCGAACCCAGGCCCATCTTGCGGTGAGGCGAGAGCGCTACCTACCTCGCCCGTAGCTGAGATGTTTCTGCCGACTATAATTCTGGGATATTTGTAATGTGAACTTCACTAAAACTTTATTTTGGGTTTCTAATTGATGTCCTTGTCTAATGAAAAGTTAATAGTTAAAAAGCTAGAAGTTTCTCTCTTACATTTTTTTGGTTCTTCGCACGTCTTGTAGCTGGGGCCTCAATTACTGTGACACCCAGAGTAAACACACGCAGCGGTTTTACCTGGTTTCGTTAGAAGCGTAGTGGATGCTTGTACGGGTACGACGTACTGAATAACTCTCCTCCTAAAATGTCTTAATAAACCTGTAAAATCCATGAATTGTGTTAAACAGCACGTAGAATGTAAACCTTAGGGACACAGAATGTGTTTAAACTGTGTGTGGTAATTTTATGCTCAATTTGAATGGAACTTTGATGATGTTTAGCTCAGTCATGTTTTTGGCTATCAATAGGGAGGAGGAGAGAGCTGCTCTGGCTGCCTGAGCTTATTACTGCCCCATGCTACTTTTATTCAGCTTTATACAACAGTGAGTTCCAGCCACGCAAGCTGATTGGTTGAGAAGCGTTCCTTTTTTACAAACACTGTGTCACTCCGCTGAGACGCCGTTGCTAAGCAACGACTTTGACAGCTGTAGGAGACGCTCAAGACATTTGAACGTTTTTTTCTTCTTACTTTGCCACAAACAGAAAATGGACACTTAAGATCACATTTGACCGACAGCCGATTTGGTCAGACTCGGAAAATGAGACGACACTAAATTCCCAAACTGTCGTCACCACTGAGCAACTTTTCAGTCGGCAGCTGAGACAGAAGAACAGCTTAACAACCTGGAATCAGCCAGAAATGAACCCAACACCATTCGCCAAACTAAATGGGCTGTAAGATGCTTTACAGACTGGCTGGAACAAAACTACATTAATACTGATCTGGCAAAAACTGACAGTTTTATGGCTCAGTCTGATTTGGTCAGACTCTGAAGATCAGACTACATGTTTGGCGAATGGTATTGGGTTCATTTCTGGCTGATTCCAGGTTGTTTAGCTGTTCTTCTGTCACAGCTGCCAACTGAAAAGCTGCTCAGTGGTGATGACAGTTTGGGAATTTAGTGTGAGGAGCTGGAGAACGAACTGCCGGCTGTGCAGCGAGTGGGCGGAGCTCGTTACTCTGACGTAGCAACAAGCTGCTTGTTAAGGAACTATAATTTGGTGAAGGAACTGCGAACATTAAAACATATTAAACGCCGCGTTCACGGCCCAGTTTATTAATTTACTACTTTATTTATTTAACTGTTGTATAAAAGCAATAGAACACTCGAGGTCATGTTATCATGAATAACATCATGGCTGTGATGATCTACGGTGACCAAATCACAGCCGTGATGTTATTTCGTGATAACACACTCCCTCTCGGGTTCTATTGCTTAAATGTCCATGCCTTGTGTGTCTGTAAATGGATTTAAATAAAGTATTTTGAGAACATATAGAAGCATAGTGGATGCTTGTACGGAATAAACCTTCAGATCTCCACTTCCTGGCGTGCCTGGTCTCAACTACTGTCTCGAGTCTGCTACATAAGTATGCTAGCGTAATATGGCTTCTGCTTTACATCGGTTTTTCATTTGTTTTGTATTGTTTGTGTGAATGTTTTGATGTTTCCCTGCTGGCTGTGGAGTTTGCCATCCTATCCACTGAGAGCCATTTTCAACCTGTGGCTCAGAGGCTTCTTGTTCTGGCTGTTTGGGTGACACTATATCAGAGATATGATGCAGCCTGGACTGGTCACTTAAGTGATGTTGTATGTCTGGATTCGGGACCTGATTGATGCTACGTCGCGGGTACCTGGCTGCTTGGATGACGTTGCACTGCCCGCTGTGGGGCTGCCTGGACCGGTCACGTTCGACTGCAGGAAAATCCTACCCTTTTGTGGCTAAGGACGTTTTCAGCCTTCAAGGCTTCCTGGGTTGGACTCCTGTGTGATACAATGTAATTGCGGAATAAGGACTTGCTTGTTAGCTGTGGGAACTGTGGAGTTGTGTGTGTTTTGCGTCGTTTTATTTATAGTTAATTATGTATGTTGTTACTTTCTGATTCTAAAGCATCCTTGAACACGGGATAGCGCTATAAAAATACAAGTGGTGATGATGATGATGCAGGTGGCATGACTAGCTACAGCTGCAGCTATGAAGAGGGGCTGAGATACATGTCATCTGCCTCTCACCGTGTGGAACTGGTGGATTCGTGTGTCCGTCTACATTCTGTGTGAAACTGACCAAGGGACACTCAGGAGATCACTAAGGACTGACCATCACGCCGGAAACCCTTCATTCTTCATTCAGTCCACATCGGAGACTCATGTAAAACGGCGTGCAGAGAGTTTACAGCTGCTGAAGCTGCTGCAGCAGTTTTGGAAAGTAGTGATAAAGATAACGGAGCATTTAGATATGAAACATATGAGGATCATGATATATGAAGAGCCTTTAGAGGAGAGTTTAAGAAGAGATGAACAAATCGAGACCCTAGGGTTAAAAACAATGTCCATTTACTGCAAATGTGAAATATATCTGTGATGACACCTCAACCTGCACACAGTTAAAGAAAGAGTAACAGCAAACAGTAATAATAAAAACAATTTAAAGAAATCAATAGCATTTAACTCATATTTTCCATATTTTTGCAATTACCATATACACCGATGAGGCGTAACATTATGACTTTTTCTTGTTTCTACGCTCATTGTCCATTTTATCAGCTCCACTTACTATATAGGTGCACTTTGTAGTTCTACAGTTACAGACTGTAGTCCATCTGTTTCTCTGCATACTTTGTTAGCCCCCTTTTACCCTGTTCTTCAGTGGTCAGGACCCCCATGGACCCTCACAGAGCAGGTACTATTTGGGTGGTGGGTCATTCTCAGCACTGCAGTAACACTGATGTGGTGGTGGTGTGTTAGTGTGTGTTGCGCTGGTACGAGTGGATCAGACACAGCAGTGCTGCTGGAGTTTTTAACACCTCAGTGTCACTGCTGGACTGAGAATAGTCCACCAACCAAAAATATCCAGCCAACAGCGTCCTGTGGGCAGCGTCCTGTGACCATTGATGAAGGACTAGAGGATGACCAACACAAACTGTGCAGCAGCAGATGAGCTATCGTCTCTGACTTTACATCTACAAGGTGGACTGACAAGGTAGGAGTGTCAAATAGAGTGGACAGTGAGTGGACACAGTGTTTAAAACTCCAGCAGCACTGCTGTGTCTGATCCACTCGTACCTGATCTGTGATTTTTTTATGTCTTGAGACCTAAATAGTGGGTGGAATTATGAGTAAATTGGAAATAAAATTACTATTTTATAACAAAACAATTATTACAAACAGTGTACCAATTAGCATCATAATATGTACCTTAGAGGGATAGTAATGGGAGAGTAAGAGTTCAATGAGTTCAGTGAGGTCAGTGAGTTCAGTGAGGTCAGTTCGGTTCTGCAAGAACTTTAAAGTTGAGTAGTGTGTGATTCTCAGTATTTCAGTTGCCCAGAAAAATCTACAGATACGAGTCAGATAGAGTGAGATACTCAGTCTTTTATAATCTGTCAGCACCTTAAAAGTCGTGTAAGGTGTATCCAAGCCTTTAGGAAACTAAATTAGATTAATTGGAGTCTCTAACTGGCTCAATCATGGAGCTCCTGTCATTGTTTCTAAGGCTGAGCTGCATATTCATCAGGTTACGTCAAAACGTGCGATCGCAGTGTAGATAAACTCCTCCATTATTCTCCCTCTGAATGACTCAGTGACGGAGTGAGGACAAGACTGAAGTAATATGTTTTTTAAAAAGTCCTGACAGATTCATTAACGATAATAAATGGACGGGTTATCTCGGAGCTGGTTTCCTCACTGATCCGCAGCCTCCACATTATTTCATTTAATGTTCAAGGTGAGGGTGGCGCAGTAGATGATGAAGCAGACAGTGATGCATATGCAGGCAGACTGCAGGGCTAATTAACTAACGGCACCCCCAAAGAACATTCATCACTAATTAAAAACATTTTTCTGGCACGCAAAGTCGTAATTTCGTATAACTTCACTGATTAGTCATGTTTTCTGAGCTGATATATGCAACATTCGAGTTTATAGACAGCAGCGTTTCCTCTGAAATGAAGGTGTGAATAGTGAGTCTGTGCTGCAGTAACAGCCTCTACTCTTCTGGGAAGGCTTTACACTAGATGTTGGAACATTGCTGTGAGGATCTGATTGAGCATTAGTGAGGTCAGGTATTGATGTTGGATGGTCAGTTCTGGGTCACTCCAGTTCATCCCAAAGGTATTGGATGGAGCTCCATCGCTCCAGAGAACACAGCTCCACTGCTCCACAGCCCAATGCTGGGGGCTTTATACCCCTCTAGCCCATGCTGGGCATTGGACATGGAGACCTTAGGATCATTCTATTGGTCAGTGCTTTTCTATGGACATTATACAAGCTGTATCAGCAATGGGTCACCTTAAAATATCTGAATTCCGTACACTCCGTAATTGAGTGTGTGAGATGTAAACAGAGTGATTCAGAGTGGTTTGGTGTGAAATGGTTCAGATGTCTTTACAGTGGTGGTGATAGGAACCAGGGGTCGCCATGACTACAACACAAATATAGACATTTTATTTACTATCCAGAACCACCAGTGAACCTACACGAGTCTTCTGAGTTTATATGGAATGTTGATGATGGAAAATAGTGGAAAATCTGAAATAATAAGTTTGCTTTGGGGACTATTTTGCCTCACAGCGCCCTGCATGTATCCCTCCACCATGAATGGAGTTTAAGTTCTCTAAACTATCATAAAACAGTGTCTCAGTCATCAGGCAGTGAATTCATAACCATTTCATGTAGGAACTTTCTGTGAGGGAGCTTTTAGAGGTGGACGTCTGGTTCCTATCACCACCACTGTGAACAGTTCTGACTCGGCTCTACCTGACAGGAAAATTTGTGACTAAAGATTCTATTAAATTCTAATATCTAATATTTTATTCTGATGTGAATTTGATGAAAGGTTGTTGTTATGTGTACAATCTTGTATTAAAAAACAAAATTCCCATATATTTTTGACAGGATTTTGTTATTTTTGACAGTAAAATAAACAGAAAGCTTATTTTATGGAACTGTTTAACTGATTTTGTAATAACAGTTGTAACTTTCAAAGTTCTAATGGTTTGATAAATACTCACACTGAGCTGTTTGATACTGAACTGTTTTACAGAAAGTTTAAGTTTGTGCACACCTTTCCCATGACCTTGAGGAGACTCAAAAACGTCCCACCATCGATCACTGGTTAATGATCACTGTTGGCAGCTCTCTTGCCAGAATAAAAAAAAATCTGCCCTTCCTGAATCAATGATCAGCAGGAGATTGTGCTGACAGCGGTGGATGAGCGATAATGTCCCTTTCTATCCAATAAACACCACCTTCATTTCCCCTGGGTGGAGCTCGATGGAAACAGTCGCTCACTGCACAGCATACCATCAGATGGAAAAGACAGAAATACAGAAATATTCTACAAAGCTACTCAGTAAACTGACTGAGGGTCTTTTCTTGTATTATAGTGGAAGATTACACTCACTGGCCACTTCATTAGAAACACCTTCATTGTGCTTCCACTAACTGGCCACTTTATTAGAAACAGCTACCTTGTGCTTCCACTAACTGGCCACTGTATTAGAAATATCTACCGTGTGCTTCCACTCAATTGCCACTTTATTAGAAACAGCTACCTTGTGCTTTCACTACCTGTCCTCTTCATTAGGAACACCTTCATTGTACTTCCACTAACTGGCCACTTTATTAGAAACAGCTACCTTGTGCTTCCACTGCCTGTCCTCTTCATTAGGAACACCTTCATTGTACTTCCACTAACTGGCCACTTTATTAGAAACACCTACCTTGTGCTTCCACTCACTGGCCACTTTATTAGAAACAGCTACCTTTTGCTTCCACTCACTGACCACTTTATTAGACACATTTTTGCTGGAAACACCTTTGTTGTGCCTACTCTAACTGGCCACTTTATTAGAAACACATTATGCTTCCACTACCTGGCCACTTTGTTAGAAACATCCACCTTGTTCTTCCACTCACTGGCCACTTTATTAGACACATCTTTGCTGTGCCTCCTCTAACTGGCCACTGTATTAGAAACCCCTACCTTATGCTTCCTCTAACTGGCCTCTTTATTAGAAACAACTACCTTGTACTTCCACTAACTGGCCACTTCATTAGAAAAAGCTATAGATGTATAATTACAGACTTATCCCCCACCTTTATTCCATTCATTCATTCATTGGTCAGTTTTCGACCACTGGACTGCTGTTGTCCAAATATTATTTATCTGATGGTCCATTCTCAGCATAGCTTTGACACCAACATGGTAGTGTGTTCATATGTACATCAACAGTTCACAATTAATCTATGAAGGCTAGTGTAACTAAGATATGATGATGTAATCATATCTTGTTATGGTCTCACTAAAGTCTTAATCAACTGAAGCTTAAATTAAGCCCAGTTAAAACATGTGGTCTAGATCTCTGCAGTACATTTTGTGGCACTTTCTGCAGAACCTCCTGAGTGCTGAGTTAGGTTAAAAATGTATTCCAGTACAGATTACTGTTTATCTGTAAAATATGTAATCTTTAACCCAAGGATTACTCTAGAAAAGTAGTGTAATCTGACCGCAGCTAAGAGGAAAATAAAATCTCTGAAAATAAAGAACTACAGGACAGCGAATACAAATTGTGCATTAACAGATGGGCTACAGTCGGTGTTGGGGGTAAACATTACAGTAATGTCATTACTAGTTCATGTAATGAAGTAACGTAACTCATTACAGTTTAGATAAAAAATAGAATTCTTTGCCAAAATTCATCTCATCATGTTTGGAGCAAGAAGGGATGCACATATGATCCCAAGAACACCCACAGTGAAGTACGAAGGTGGGAGCATCATGATAGTAGCGATGGTAGATGGCAGTTGAGGGCTGGAGGTTAGGGAACCAGCCTTGTGACCGGAAGGTCGCCGGTTCGATCCACTGAGCAGACAGGCACCCAACCCCCAACTGCTCCCCAGGCACTGCAGATAGGGCTGCTCACCGCTCCGGGCAAGTCTGCTCACTGCCCCCTACTGTGTGTTTTCTAGTGTGTATGTGGTGTTTCACTGCATGGATGGGTTAAATGCGGAGGTGAAATTTCCCCGTTGTGGGACTAATAAGGGTCTCTTAATATGGGGCTGCTTCTCTAAGGCATTACACATGGGAGTAAAACAAAAAACTAAGTATATGGAAATATTAGCAACAGAATTATCTTCTCATCTCATCAGCCAAGAAAGAGGTGAAGGTGCTTGTATGGCCAAGGCAATGTCCTGATTTGAATACCACTGGAAATTGTGAAACTGAATCCATCAGAGTGACTGAACAATCTTTTGAAGCATCTAATCACAGTAATAAGAAACTGATGGCTAACAATCTCTATGCTGAAGAAACTAGAACTTCACCAATTATCTCCCCAATTTAGTCATATCCTACCCACCCAGAGAGAGCGAGGACAACTGTGCTCTCTTGGACTTCCTAATCTCCTGATGACAGGCCCAACGCTTAGGTGGTGGTTTTTGAACTGTTTTTACTGACTAAATTCTGGGTCTTGTCTTGTTCAAGGGCAGCAAAAGTACTGTTAGGTTTTACCCTGTCCACTGGTACAAATGTGTTTGGGTTTTAGAGCAGGTCTCAAACTACGTACTCATGACAGCTTCATACGGCCTGTCAAATATTTACAATTTTTCCTTAAATCAGGACCACAAAATTTTGCATGCCAGAGGAACCATTCACACAAAAACCTCACGCAGCAGGAACGCTGATCACTAAGAGCATATGGCTGTAATTTATCTACCACTAACCCAGCAATTGTAATTTAGACTGAAAATTAGTTAATTCTGCCTTTGTGGATTCATTCAGGACACAGCGGGAGATACAGTGCATCACGATTAAGAAATAGAATTATCAAACCCATCTATTGAGAACACAAATTTAACTGCTCAACACTTCACTCACAATAACTTCACTCATATTTACTCATATTTATATCACAACAAGTCCCATATAATTGTACTGTTAAATGTACTGGATGCAATTGAACACTACTATATTAATAAAACACTTTATACTACTACCACTACTTCTATAATAATATTATTTTCATTAGTAGTGGTATTAGTGGTAGTTGTGGGTTGTGGTGACAGAAGAATTGATAACAGACTATAATGCACTCAAATAAGTGTATATGTTTAAACCAGCCTCCATTTGAGAAGACCACCTGGCTACTTCAAGTCAAAGGGCCCCAAATACTTCAAGTTGAGACCCCTGTTTTAAAGAGAAACTCAGAAGTAAAGTAATGAGTATTGAGATTGATTTTCCAGAAAGTAATGAGTAAAATAATCTCATTTAAGTTTGAGAGAAGTACTTATTTTAATGAATACCCCAACACACAACACAGGCTCTAACTGTACACCATCAAGGTGAAGCTGCAAGGAAGGGGTTTCTAATAAAGTGGCCATTTAATGAGTTGCCATTTAAAATCTCTACCAAAGAAGTGAGAGAGCTTCACATGCATGTTGCCCATGTGTTCCAGCGCTAAGCGCTCTGCTATTGCACCACAAATGAAGCAGAAAATATTGCACACGGCCAGCGTAGCACATCATCGCTCACTCACGCGCTCGGGCCCTCCGAGGACGTATCGAGCATGCTATTGATTTTTAACACTTCGCTTCATCTTCATCAAGCGCCAATGAGTCTGGCTCTCGCCAAAAACAAGGGGGTCTCTCTCCATTCGTCACCACCGCAGGCTGGCTGTCGTAACCAGAAGGCTTCTTTCTTACATGAAGAATCGGCCCCTCTGTTGTTATTAGTGTTTTTCAGCCTGAGTCAGCCCAGTTATTAGTCATTTATACAAGCTACTGTATTCAGCATTGTTATTTTCACCATACATCATAAGGGGAGCGCAGAAAGCCGTCGTAGCGCACAATACTAATTGCCGTAATGTCCTTTGGATGTGACTACACTAATGAACATGGGTGGCTCGGTGAGGGAAGACGGCTTCTTGAACGGGAAATAATCGAAAAGCTGTGATCCGTGCTAAGCTAATGCGCCTACGGCGTGCTTCAGAAAGGCATTGTGTAAACTTAGCACAACAGCTTTTGGGGGATGATCTTTTTTTTTCTCCTCCTCTCCAGTCCTGAAAGACTCACCGCCCCGCCCCCCCCCCACGCTCCCCTCTACGCAGCATATTGCTAAAGAAGCATGAAATTTATTTATTTATTTTTTTTTTATGAACAGCGATAGCTAGCCTCCTCCTCCCCTGCACAACCTTCAACAACGTGACTGTGCCTTTATATTAGATGCTAAAGAAGCGTGACGAATTTAACGCTCGACTGAAGGATTCCACCCATCCTCCGGTTAAAAATAGTGGCTTGTCAACACGCAGAGATTTGACAGAGATGGGTCAAACCCTCGCGCAAATCCCATATTGCATGTCTCTATAATCGCTGCATTTTGTTACAGGCTGGAAAGGCTGATGGAGCCACTGCGGCACATCAAAAAGATCCCTCGGCCCAGAAAATCCTCAAACGGAGGACGGACGAGGACTGTGAAATTCAGGGACGGCTCCTTTTATCCCGCAATTGACGCATATGATAAACAATAAACAACCAAGACAGAATGCACAGTTCTGTTTATGACAGATAACACCAGCAGCCAAATATTGCTTTTGTCATTTTTTCTGTTGTGTTTATTGCTCTAATAAGCATTTAACCGATTTGAGCAGTTTCTGTTTGCTTACAAGTGACAAACAAACCTGAACCTGGACAGAGATGTGCTGTAAATAATGCAGCAACTTTAGAGAGGTTTGAATTTGGGGTAAAGCTTTAATTTACAGTCAATTAAAAGAGGAATAAAACAATCTTTTCTGCTCTTGGCCTCCCCTACAGTTGCAGAGTATGTTTTATTTTTACACCACTGTCGTAAATACAGTTTGCACTTTGAGCGCCCCCTCATGGACAAGCTGTGCATTTGTTGATGAGCTGAAGGCTACAGAATTGGATTCCTTTTCGCACGTCACACGTCTATGTGTAAACAACCGAAAGTGTAATCTGCAGCGTTCATATGCCTGCGTGCACACAAAGGGGAGTCAGATTCTGCTGGGGTGATGGGATTCAGCACAGCACCAGCAGAGACAACATCATAAGAGAAAGAACACTTACAAGGCTTATTTGGTGTCAGATTGACAGACAGACCAAACTTTTTGATGTGAGATGAATTTATTTCTTCGCATGCTGCCTGAAACAGCACTGAGATTAGATGAATTTTGACATCTGGATTTATTCTTGTCTGGTCAGTCTCTCTTTTTCTCTTCCTCACTTCCTTCGACAGCATCTTCTTCAGTCTTTTCTCAGCCGTGATGTCCATGCTGGGAATACCGAGCTGCTTCTTCTTATAGCTGCTGAGTTGTTGGTGTGTAATGTGGTGCCATAACTCGTTCCACAGTTCTGGCGAGAGGTTCTTGTGCTGCTCTTCCAAAGTTACATAGTGCTATAGCAGGTATTCTGGCCTGGACTGGCAACGACAGACACCTTCCTCACTATTGTAAGTTCATCACAATCACCATTCATTAGGAAATTTGACATGATGTAAAGAACAGCAGGTGTTTTCAAATCATACAAAGAAATAAAAATGATAAAAATGGAGAAAATGAAGAATTTTGTTCCGAAAGTGATGACATACTCCTAAAGATAAAGGTTCCAGAAGATATTCTTTGGGAGATGCCATAGAAGAACCGCTTTTGGGTATTAATAGTAAAATAATCTTTCAGTTGATGATTCTTTAAAACAAAAGATTTTACACAAATTCTTTAGAATCTTTTTCATAAATGAGATTTGATGTTAGTGTTGGAAACCTTTTTAAAATCCACATAATCTATGAAGACCCCTTGTGATGTGGTGAGTTTTACACCCCATCACCAGCCCTGATACATTCTAGAGTCTTGTAGTATAACCATCATATGGACATTTGAGTGATATAAAATGTTACTTACCTGTATTCCTTTGATGTGCATCTTTTAGGGGATGTCGGCTGGGGCTCCTCTTATCCTAGTCGGATGGATCCACCGACGTAGGGAGGAGGGTTCCACTCTGGTGCGGCTCCTGTAAAGTAAAAGAAACATTGTTAGTGATCAAGATCTTTATATGTAATTTGTATATACTTACCGGTAAGGCTGTCATGGGTTGCAATTAGGTGTATGTTGTTACTGCACAGTATGTGTGTGTGTATTAGTTATGTACCCCAGGGTTGGGGTTTGGTGTAGGCTGGGGTGGAGCTTAGAGTACAAGAGCTCTGGGTCAGCCATTCAGGGAAAGAAGAAAATCGCTCACCTGTACTCACTACTAGCTGCTCGTGTAGCTTGAGTCAGCGTATGTTAGACGTGTGTGGAGTTCCAGCCTTTACTTGTAAATAGTGTATATATTATTGCGTTTTCTTATCATTTTGTTCAGTGTTTTGTTTGTTTGTTTGTTTGTTTATGTCCTGTCATTTAATAAAGTCACTTCTTGCATCTATTTGGAGTCATCATGTTAGTAAGTGCCGGCCCACCCACACAGACCTTAACCATGAAGCCCACGTAAAACCAAAATCCTCCATCCGGGGGTATCGCCATCTAACACCCCTTAAATTGGTATGGAACCTTTACATCATGTAAAGTTTCATTAAACATATAAAAGCATTTTCACACTTATATCTTTTTCAGACATGGAACCAAAAGTGTCTCTATGATATCTGTCAAAGAACACTTTATGGCAGCTTGGATGCCTGAATGTCTTTCTGTTCTGAAACTGGAACACAGTTTGAAACTTTGCCTCTAACTTAAGCGAGATGAGACGTCAGCCAATAAAATCCTCTCTGCTTTCCAATCAGCCTCCCTCCGTCCCTTCCACTGCTTATCGTGGGCCAGCCAGCTTGGTGACCCAAGTTCAGGGTCACTGCAGCACTTTTCAGTTTCACTTCATTTATCATTTGGCTCAGTTAAAGTGAATATTTAATGTGTAGGAGATTAAAGAAGCCGTTATGTGAGTGTGGAGGGCCTCAGAAACGACAATGCATCAGCATTGCAAACTCCAGCTATGGAGACATGGCTTGTCTTTGTGAGAAGCTCACAGTGTGGGGGAGATTTAGCTTCAGTGCGTGGGAATCTGCTGGGAAAATCTGCAGCAGTCTGCCACCAACATAGAGTGAGGAGGCCAGCCTCAATGACACAGCAGGAACATTGAGGAAAACAACAGCTAAAAAGCTGATCTTTAGAAACACACCCTCAAACCAGGCTTAGCAGGGGGAGAAGACCACAGCTTCATGTCCAGAATGATGCTGTAAGACTTGTCTTGGTTTCTAGGACAATCTGAAAAGACGGTATGTCGCTTTAAATGTGTTTAGCAAGCAGAAAAAGGCTGGCGCAAGCATCAACATTCAGCCAGAACTCAGCCAAATTAAGCATTCCACCTGCATGTGACATTTTGGGCTGAAATTGATTTGTGGTTCCAGAGGGAGGGCAATAAACAGAATGAAAACGGAGGAAGCAGATGCCTATACGAGTCTCAGGAATCTGACAAGTTGGCATTTGCTGGCCAGGCCAAGTGACAGTCCAGCTGTAGAAATCTGTCAGTCCACTCCGGCCGCTCAGGACCATGGGGCTAAAGATATCAGAGCTGGAGCGGAACTTTTCTAACAGGAAATGACATGGGCTGCTGATGGAAGGCCACACATCAGACTGTATTAAAGCAGTGCAGAGTTATCAGGATGAGAAAAATATATTTATAAATAAACTAATACAGTACTGTGCAAAAGTCAGACATCAGCTCTTTCCCGGGTTAAAATGGCTGTTAAGTACAAGAGCTGGTCATATAGAACACTTTGTAGTTCTACAGTTACAGACTGTAGTCCATCTGTTTCTCTGTGTACTTTGTTAGCCCCCTTTTACCCGGTTCTTCAGTGGTCAGGACCCCCTATGGACCCCCACAGAGCAGGTACTATTTGGGTGGTGGATCTTTCTCAGCACTGCAGTAACACTGACGTAGTGTGTGTTGTGCTGGTATGAGTGGATCAGACACAGCAGTGCTGCTGGAGTTTTAAAACACTGTGTCCACTCACTGTCCAACCCTATTAGACACTCCTATCTTGGTCAGTCCACCTTGTAGATGTAAAGTCAGAGACGATAGCTCAACTGCTGCTGCACAGTTTGTGTTGGTCATCCTCTAGTCCTTCATCAGTGGTCACAGGACGCTGCCCACAGGACACTGTTGGCTGGATGTTTTTGGTTCTCAGTCCAGCAGTGACACTGAGGTGTTTAAAAACTCCAGCAGCACTGCTGTGTCTGATCCACTCACACCGGTGCAACACACACTAACACACCACCATGTCAGTGTAGATAAATAGTAGATTAAAGTTTTCTTCATGGCTTTTTTCCAAAACCACTGCAGCAACTTCAGTGGCTGCAAACTTTTTATCCACCACTCGCGTCTGCGTCTGAGGCGACTAAACGAGAGATCAAGCGTTTTTGACATGAAGGGTCAGTTCTTAGTGATTTCCATTGAGTGTCCATTGGTCAGTTTCACACAGAATGTAGACGGACACATGAATCCACCAGTTCCACACGGTGAGAGGCAGATGACGTGTATCTCAGCCCCTCTTCATAGGCTCATAACTCCGGATGTGAGTCTCGTATGATCTTGTGATAAGATGGAATGGAAAGGGCGACTCTACAGATTCAGGAAGTGTTTGAACTGGATTTCTGAGCTGGATTATTACAAAGGTATGAATAGAAACACAGCGAAACATCTAATTTGACAGACCGACGCGTCCGTCGACACCAGAGGGTTAAACTCCACCCCGAATTCCTTTAGTCTGTATTCTGGAGTGCAATAAATAACACAAGTAAACCTGTGTTGTTGGTTCATTCCTCAAAATGAGTGTATCAGAAACGCCCTTCAGTTTAGCTTTGATTGTGCTCGATGCACAAATTGATTCAGTGGAGCCGTGTTTGAAGACATTAACTCAGGAGAACAGAGATGTCTGGAGATGGTTTAGTTGACCAAAGCCTGGTCTGGTGTTTACAACTTGATGTTTAAAACACAACAATTGATGGTCTTGGTTATCTGTCCATTACTGTCCATTATAGAGAAGCTAAATGTGAAGGGGATTCCAGCGTGACAGCACATTGTCTAACTGGAGTACAAATCCTGGATCTCACCTTTTCTTGAACACAGCTGTCAATTCTTTCCACATCACTCCAGCTTTTTACTCCAGCTGTACCACCGCAACTGTGAACGACACATACAGCTGCTCTTATAACTTTTAGTACTTGCCCAGTGATATTATCTAAGAATAATGCTCATGGAGTTAATGACAGGCTCGTCTTTCGTTGGCAATGTCAACAAGCGCACCAGCGCCCCCTACTTTGAATTCCTGTCCACAGCTGAAGTGCCCTTGAGTAAGGCACCCAATTGCTCCCTGGGCACTGCAGCTACAGCTGGCCACTCCTCCTATCTAATGCCAGAGATTGATTTCAACCTTTTATTTTTTTTTGGTCTTGGGTGTGTGATTTTGATTTCCAACCAAAAATGAACATCTGTTCAACGGTGACTTCAAGTCATTGTTGGGTTTTGACGTCAACTAGACAATTATTTCCAGCTAAAATTCGACGTTAGAGTCCAATGTCTTTATGACATCAAATTGACATCCAGTGACTGCTGCGTTATTGTTGTTACTCAAGTGGACAAACTCTTTTTTTCAATTCAGATTTTATTCTAATAATTAAAAAAAAATAAAAATAAAAAATAATATATATATATATATATATATATATATAGGGTTGACAGAAATTATGACGCATCATGATATTTTTGTTTTTAAAATCTTTAAAATCATTAACAAACTTTCTGGTGATGTTCAGTTGATTATCAACAACATTATGGTTATGGTTAGGAGTGGATGTAGGTTTTACCTTGGGGTTAAGGTGAGGGTTAGGTTTAGGGTTAGAGCTATATTTAATAAATTCAAATAAATTGAATAAGTTCAGTTGAATTTAATGGATATTTAGTTGAATTTTACTTAAAGACGTACTGAACATTTACAAAGAATCCACAGTGGACCATCCAAATAAAGTGTGACCAAATCTCTTATCAGCCACCCAAAAACTGGCCGCTGATGAGGGGCTGGAGGAGGACTGACACAAAACTGATCTGAATGAACTGTGATTGACTTACAGGATGTGTGGTTACTGTGTCATTTTAATTAAATTTCAAAACACTCTACAGTAAAAGCTTTGCTGTGACCTCCTACTAACGAAGCTCCTCAAATTCTAAACATTTCATTAAATGAATGGAGTTACAGTCAGAGCCATGAGCTGAAACTGAACTGCTTATAAACTTTTTAACTCACAGTTACAGGTTCCTGTGATCATTTTCTCAGTGTGGTGATTAAAAGAATTCTCGACTAGAGGGCAATAATTAAATGGCAGGAATCCAGAAGCATAAAGCACTTCTTTTCCTTTTTCTTCTTTTTGTGAGAGGAGCTGCTGTTCAGTCCTGTTCAGTTCACGGTGAACCACAATGGCCCTGTAATACTCCACTAACGTTCAGCCTGTTTTGGGTCTAACTCTTTAATAACTGTAATTATCTCCTTCAGCAGCTTTAAACTCTGGGCTGTGATCATCCTACAAGAAGAAGGTTGTAGTGGAAATGTTCACACACTGCCGCTTCTCTCCAAACATCTGAATGGAGCTTCCATCATCCATGCCAATCCTCACTTCTCTAATGGTTTCTAATTAATTAATCATGATGCATGATGCCAGGGGGAGCACAGACTAGTTAACTAAAATATAGTCATAAAAAAAACACTATAAAAAAAATATACAAATCTGTAAAATAACTGTAAACAGTCTGTTAAACCTATTGGTCAAAAGTGAAAGTATGTTTCCTCAATGATGGTAAAGATCTGTAAATTTACAATCATGTAAATTAGTAGCTGTTACTGTAATTCAACAGTTTCACTGACATTTCAAACAGTTATTCTGACATTTACTATAATTATAACAGCAAAAAACCACTATAATATTTGCAATTATTGTCAAACAGAATTTACATTCTATTTCTGTAAATTAACAGCAGTGTTAAAAAAAAACAGTACGGTTTATTTACACTAAAAAGTGTCTCGTCAGATCTACTTAAAAAATTACTTAATGTGGTAACAAGTAAATTAACTAGTTTCATTCAATCTAAATAAACACTTTGAATAAACGATTCTTTCAATCAAAGTAACTGAGTTGAATAAAACTAGCTGAATTGTTTGTAGGGTCTGCCAAATTTATGAGCAATAGCTATTGAAAGGCTATTTGCAGGTTCCTTTCATTATACCATTTGGTCTATATTCTTACAGGGTTATGAGTTTTGGGTTGTGAAATGCTCCTGCTACATTTCAGCATCTAATGATTCATGTTGTTTGCTGGTTTAGAGGTTTGTACTGTATATTTGGATGATGATGTGTTGCCTGGGATGCCCACCTTCTCCATATAAGTGCACTGTTTGATTGTTTTGTCAAAGCTACACTTACAATAAACCTGGTTAAATGTGAGCTTGCAAAGGCTACGGTAACTTATTTGGGTATGGCTGTGGGGCAGGGACAGGTGTGCCCTCTGCGGTCTAAAGTGAAGGCTATTGATCAGTTCCCCCCTCCCTCCACCACGAAGGACTGGTTGGGTGCTATTGTGCTTTCTGCAAAAACATTCTGTAGTGGCAGCACCCCTTATTAACTCGTTGTGACAGCAAGTTAAGTTTGACCGGACTCCATCTTGTCAGCGAGATTTTAAGGAGTTGAAGTCACTCCTTACAGTAGCTCGAGTCTTAGTTGCACCCTGATTGGATCAGTGTTTTAAATTGCAGGTTGATGCTAGTAATGTAGGTGCGGGAGCCGTTTTGTTGCAGGTTTCTGAGCATGGCGTAGACCACCCGGTGGGTTTCTTTTCCAGAAAATTCAATTCCTACCACTTGAATTATTCCGTAATACAGAAAGAGGCTTTGGCATTGATTTGGGCATTGAAACATTGAGGTCTCTGTGGGTTCTGGTCGCCCCCTGGTAGTGTAAACAGATCACAACCCTCTTACTTTTCTGCATTCTTTACAGAACCCAAGCCAGCGGTTGATGAGGTGGTGTCAGTTTTTGCAGGGGTATCACTTGGACATCCGGCATATTTATGATGTTGAGCCAGTCACGACAAACCGCATGAAGTAATTTTTTAAAGTAGATCTGACGAGACACTTTACAGTCTACATGCATTTAACCGTTTACTCAAAAACGGATATTGACCATTGAAATTGACAGTTCTTTGACAGTGCCAATACTTTTCTTGACATGAAACAGTTTTATTCTTATACACTATTTGAAAACTAGCTGCTCGTTAGAAAGATTTGACCAGTAGAAATGGTCCAAAAGTTCTCCAAAATCTCATAACTGTATTGGTTAAGTTGATGATGAATTCCAGTCCTTTTTCGCACAACTTGTACATAATTAATTCATTAATAACAAATTAGAAACACATTTCCTGAAAATGCTAATCATGTACCTTGTGACTGTATTACTGTCAAGGACTCTTGGATGTTATTTTATTGTGGACAACCTTCAGACCACCCAGCAGTTACTGAATTTCAATTATACAGAATCCTCAACAACATCGGCGTTCAGTGAGTCCTTCGTTCCCTTTATTCCAGCTTCCATTCTGTTCAGGAGACTCACTTTCAGTTCCTCAAAGAATCTGCAGACACACCTCCAAAGTTCAGTCTTAGAAGCTGGTTGATCATTTTCTGAAGTAATCAAACACATTCAGTGGTGTTGAGGTCTGGACTCTGGGGTGGTCAGTCCATTGTTCAGCTTCTTTGTTTGATGTGTCCGTCTCCTTTTCTCAGTGAGGTTCTTCTTGATCAGCTACACATCCTTTCAGACCCACAGCACTGAGTCGTCTTCTCACAGTGGAAGGATGGACAGAAACACCTGTGGATGTTTTCAGATCTGAAGCAGCTTGATTTTCTCCTCTCTCTCAGAGATGAGAGCTTTAAGTGCTGTTTATCTGATGGGGGCAGTTTTGGGGTCGACCAGCTCTTCCAGGTGGTTGTTGGGAGATACATTTTCTCTGGAGCTTTTGCCATTTTTTGAACTCCAGTTTGGAAACTCCTGTTCTTTCACTTTTAGTCTCCTCACAAAGGAATAACTTGTATTTAATCGCTGTTTTCACTGGGAATCAAACATGTGAAAGGGTCTGTTTCTTGCACAGTACTGAAGCTCTCAATGCCTAGAGGAATAACTCACCTCCGAAACACCAGAGAGGTGATAACTCTGGCTACCTACCCTGTAAATGGTCAAGACTCACTCCTGAAGGGCACAGTGGAGCAGTCTGCTCGGGTACCCACAGCTCAGTCACCACATTACAATATTTGAAATTTGCAAACTAGCTGAGTAATCAAATATGTTGTAAGCAAGTATTTTTAGATTGTTTTGTGCAACATGCTACTTTCAACCAGTTGCCCAGTTGCATGAAGGTTTCACCCTTTAAATCCAGTTAAATACTACACTTACATAAAAACGTAAAACTCTCCCACTGTGCATGACTACCGCAGAATGAATCATCCACCAGGCACAAACAGACAACCATTAAAAATTATGAAACACCAATTTTACAGCACTCTTACTGTGGTGAGTAACGACTAGTCAACCACTTTATTTGACTACCTGTGGGTCCTAATCGGCAGCTCAGCTCACCGTCAGCTCCACTCAATGTAAAGACTGAACCCGAGCAGAAGTAATGCACCTTTTATTGCAGGATTAATCTCAACGGACTGCGTTCTGTCCATCTCCTCGCCCACAAACTCTCATCCATCAGAAGGCTGGTTAAATTGAGAGCTACACCCTGATCTCCAGGATTACCTTGGAGCCTGGCCTCTTTTTCCAGGTTGGAGAAACTTTGGCAGGTCAGAAATTGACTGATCGCTAATGGATTAAGGATGACTGTGCTGCAACAAAGGTGACCTGGGGTTCAGCGGGCTGCAGGGGGCACTGTTCAGCTGTTGTCGTCACTCTGAGAAAATGTTAGAAAAACCTGTTGGGCACTTTTATGTGCTTAGTCACAGCAAACATGTGTAAGGGTGTGTGTGTGTGAGAGAGAGAGAGAGAGAGAGAGAGAGAGAGAGAGAGAGAGAAAGAAAGAAAGAAAGAAAGAAAGAAAGAAAGAGAGAGAGAGAGAGAGAGAGAGAGAGAGTCCTTTTTAGTGTGCTGGAGAACATGGAGAAGGTCAGGCCTGTTTGTGAATTAAAGCAGAAGCCGCAGCGAGCTCATCGGTATGGAGTGCCGTGTGCACGTGTATGTCCTGAATTCGATCTGTGGTGGGTCTATATTTGTATTTGCATGCAAGGACAGCCACAGCAATGCTACACAGTCTGTAACCAATCCATACAGTACACATCAGTGACGTGCCTTCAGGATCTGCATGGCCTCAAATAAAGAAAATAAAGTACTCATCTATATGGTACTGTGCAAAAGTCAGAGACCATCTTTCATTTATTTTATTTCCAATCAAACAGCCATTTGGTGAAGGGTTTCAGTTTTCAGTGTCAGGAGAAAAAACAGAATATATACATCTGTTTCTCTGATACTTTGTTAGCCCCCTTTTACCCTGTTCTTCAGTGGTCAGGACCCCCATGGACCCTCACAGAGCAGGTACTATTTGTTTGGTGGATCATTCTCAGCACTGCAGTAACACTGACGTGGTGATGGTGTGTTAGTGTGTGTTGTGCTGGTCTGAGTGGATCAGACACAGCAGTGCTGCTGGAGTTTTAAACACCTCAGTGTCACTGCTGGACTGAGAATAGTCCACCAACCAAAAATATCCAGTCAACAGCGTCCTGTGGGCAGCGTCCTGTCCACTGATGAAGGACTAGAGGATGACCAACACAAACTGTGCAGCAGCAGATGAGCTATCGTCGCTGACTTTACATCTACAAGGTGGACTGACAAGATAGGAGTGTCTAATGGAGTGGACAGTGAGTGGACACAGTGTTTACAAACTCTAGCAGCACTGCTGTGTCACTGGACTTTGGAGCAGTGGAAACATTCTGTGGAGTGATGAATCAGCTTCTCTATCTGTGCCGGACTGGGGAGGCGCTGCTGCAAACTTACTGGGAAACCTGACCAGCATGAGTTAACCAACATGCTTTACTTACACATTGTGGGTGAAATAAACCATCTCAATGTAACACCTAACACCAATCTTACCTGCTTCAGTCCTTTTTAAAGTCTTTGGTGCTCTCTAGCTCCCTGAGACCTTCCCTTTCACACCAGCCTAAATGAGCTGCAGCTGCAACACATATGTAGTACTTTGCAAAAGTCATCTAAAAATTATGACAGTAACCATTAATTTATTCAACAAAAGCACTAACATTAAAGTAAATACAAACAAACAATCCACTGTGATTGTTTTGTATGTGTGTCTCTTAAACAGTTTCAAATCTCTTCTTAAGGAAGTCCAGTATTTACAGTTCCCATTCAATACCTGCTTTATCTAATCAGTACTTTCATTAATTAAGTCAGTTGCTGCTGGTGAAATCAATGAAAGAAAAGGGAACCAAACCTGTATTTCTTCCATTTATATTCATAATTTTACTGAAAACAATGCATTCTTTACTGTATATATGTGTATTTGTATTTACTCAATTGTTATAATGTCCCACCAAAACCTTTTTACAATAAATATAGTGTCATCTTTTGCACTGTATAATATATTTGTGTGTGCAGTATAGTAGCAAATGAAGGGCTGGTGTAAAGAGCTGCCACTGGACTCTGGAGCAGTGGAACCGTATTCTGTGCAGCGACGATTCAGCTTCTCTATCTGTCAGGTCTGATGGACGAGTCTGGGTTTGGCGAATGCCAGGAGAACGTTACCTGCCTGACTGCACTGTGCCAGCTGTAGAGTTTGGTGGAGGAGGGATGATGATATGGGGCTGTTTTTCAGGGGTTGGTCTAGAACCCTTAGTTCCAGTGGAGGGAAATCTTAATGCTTCAGCAGAACAAGACATTTTGGACAATTGCTTGCATGTATTGTATTGTATTTGAGTTGTAGGCCTGGCTGGGTGAGTTTGGTGTGGAAGAACTTGACTGGCCCTCACAGAGCCCTGACCTCAACCCCACCACACACCTTTGGGATGAACTAGAACGGAGATTGTGAGCCAGGTTCTCTCGTCCAACTTCAGTGTCTGACCTTACAAATGCTCTTCTGGATGAATGGACACAAATTCCCCCAGACTCTCTCCAACATCTTGTAGAAGCTTCCCAGAAGAGTGGAAGCTGTTAGAGCTGCAAAGGGGGACCAACTCCATATTAATGCCTATGGATTTAGAATGGGATTCATAAAAGCTCCTGTAGGGGTGATGTGTATACATATATTAGTTTCACTGGAGTTGCCTTCAGTTTAATAACAGAATAACAAGGGAAAAACAAAAAC
The DNA here is from genome assembly GCF_904425465.1 of Colossoma macropomum. Lineage (NCBI taxonomy): Eukaryota > Metazoa > Chordata > Actinopteri > Characiformes > Serrasalmidae > Colossoma > Colossoma macropomum. The sequence continues at coordinate 1,052,946 of NW_023494800.1, forward strand.
AAAACAATGAATACTTTGAGACTTCCTCTTCTCTTAGCTCTCTTAATAGCCTATTTACACAGTTTACACATTTAGGAGCCTATTTATATCCAGACATTGTCAAGACAACAATCTACATCTAGGGCCTCATTCTAAATGAGTTTAAGATACATTTTCAGCAATTGCCTTGGAATGATCCATAAAACGACAAATTTCATAAGTCTTGTGTTTTAATCACTGTATCACTTTGCCTTTGCTACCATGAATTGTTTGCGTTCCAGGTTGGAACCTTGATGAATGCACATAAAGTCACTCTTTGTAAATCATTATTTAAAATGAATTTTCACAAAGGATCTTCTTAAGATTAATTCTGTACATAGCCATTGTTCGATGGCTCCTGGTCACACATCTTTGCTAGACCAATAAAGATCAGATGCATCTCCAGTGCGGCGCAAACCTCCTCCTGAAGTGTCCGAGCAATCGGAGAGCAATCTGTCTCCAGCCTTTTCAAACCACTTCCAGCAGAGCCTGAGTATCAGAGAGCAATCCATTATCAAAACCATCTCCTGAAGCGTCTAGACACTAAACAGCAGCCCATCTCTAATGTGTCTCTAACTGCCTCTTGAAATGCCAGAGCCATTAGATCACGATCCACGTCAATCTCAAAACACTTCTGAAGATGTCTCAGTGATCAAATATCAGTCCGTCTCCAATGTGTCTCAAATTGCCTCCCGAAGTATCTGATCCAGGGTTGTGGCTGCAGGTTTTTATTCTAAACAAGCAGGAGAACAGCTGATTTCACTGGGTTAATCAGTTGGTCTTCAAGCTATTCATCACATGCTTTATTGCTTTGTTGGAATGAAAACCTGTAGCCTCATCAGCCCTTTGCAGAGAGGTTGAACACCCCTGATCTGAGCTGTCAGATAGCAATGTGCCTCAAAGAACTATGAGTGATTGAATATCAATCTGTCTAGGTGCATCTTAAACCTCTTCAAGTCAAGACAACTGTCTACTTAACTTTCTGAAGTGTTTGAATAATCTGAGAGCAATCCAATGCCTAAAGGTTTTAGTCTCCAGAAATGTTTTGTCTGAGCCATTGGATCGAACTCTATATCTCAGATCAGCCTCAGATCAATAAAGTATCTCAGTGATTGAATATTGATTCATCTCTAATGTGTCTCAAATCACCCCTGAAGTGTCTGAGGGACTGAATATCAATCTGCCTCCAACTGATCTTAAATTACCTAGGGAAGAGTTTATAGGATTGAATATCAGTCAAACTTCTAAACCTCAAAATCAGAATTAGGTCTAAAACCTGTCTCCTCTCTTAAAATACTGCATGAATCATGACATCCATCTCAAATCATCTCCTGAAGTATCTGAGCCAACAGATGGTACTCCATCTCCAATACATCTCAAACCTCTTCAATGAATGTCCAAGCCACTGGACTGTAATCTGTGTCTACCTCTAAAAGTGTCTCAGTGATCAAATGACGATTCGCCTAGAGGGAATCTCAGATTACCTCCAGTAGTGTCTGAGTGAGTAAATAGAAATCCATCACAGTGCTTCTAAAACTTCATCCTGAAGCATCTATGTAATCAGATACCAAGCCATCTCCAGTGCACCTCAAACCACTTCCTGAAGTGTCTGAACCCTCTGAGAGTAATCCATTCACATAGTTCTGCCAGAAAGACTCAGGAGCCTAGAGTGGAGGAGGACAATGTTTTATATCCTCAAAGGAATTTTACAAGTTGAAAGATAACAATTCAGTAGAAATTAGAGTCTTTGGCGCAGGCCCCGTCTTGGGACCCAGCTGGTGATGATGGGGAGGAAGGAGGGAATGTCAAAATGAAGGAAGCTGAAAGCAGCAGAATAGGTCTATAAGTGGAGTCATTTTAAAGACAGGTGTAGGCCTGTGATTGGTCAGGAGTGACGAATGGATGACATAGCATTAGAGTCTTCCTGGCAGAACCTTCTCTTGATCCTTCTCAGATCAGCCCTTGATGTGTTCCAATGATGGATTATCAATTGATCTCCACTGTGCCTCAAACCATCTCTTGCAATGTCTGAGCAATTGGATCAAAATCCATCTTCAAAGCATCTCAAATCTCTTCCTTAAGTGTCTGAATTATTGAATAGCATTATCAATGTGCCTCAAAGCACCTCTTGAAGTGTACAAGTAATTGGATAATCTGTCTCCAATGTGACTCAAATTGCTTTCTAAAGTGTCTGAATGATCAGATAGCAATCTGTCCTCAGTGAATCTGAGTCATTGGATAAAAATAGGTCTCCAATATGCCTCAAAGTGCCTCCTGAAGTGTCTGAGTGACCCGATATGTCTTCATTGTGCCTCAAAATACCTCCTGAAGAATCTAAATGACCCAATCTGTCTTTATTGTGCCTCCAAATGTGTCCTGAAGTGTCTCTGTGATCCAATCTGTCTTAGTTTTGCCTCAAAATATGTCCTGAAGTGTCTAAGTGACCTGATCTGCCTTCACTGTACCCCAGAATATCTCTTGAAGTGTTTGAGCCATCAGCCAGCAATCTGTCTCCATTGCATCTCAAACCACCTCCAGAAGTATCCGAGTGATCAGATTGGAATCCAACAGGTCTTAAACAGTCTCCTGAAGTGTCTTAGCAATTAGATAGCAATTTATCTCCAGGGCGTGTTGGCAGCACTTATGATTGGCTTTTTCACCATCAGATGGCTGCCCAACCAAGTCACACCTAGCTGCAGGTAGACCAAGTTCCAGGGTGAGCAAATTCTCAGCTTGGCTGGACAGAGAAACTAAGCTTGGGTGGAAGAAGGACCAGTGTGGGTTGAAGTCAGCTGGCTAAGTTAGATCGCCAGATAAAGTGTTGATAAGGTAGCTAACATCAATGTTAGGTGAATATTAGCAAAATAAAATGTTGTACTTTGTTGTAATTTGTTAAAATGATGTCAAGTTTGATCACTTAACTCCAGTGTTCATCAGTTAGCTAACTCAAACCTCAACAGCTTGTATTTTGAAAGAGGAATTTACACTAGCTGACATTAAACTTAATCATAATTCTAACTTTAGCCCTGTTATTTGGAGGAGCGATTTACACCCACACAAGCAGGGGCTTCCATCCTGCAACACTGCAACTGGATACTGCTGATACAATCAGCCTAAGATGCATGAAACAGTTGATTATAAATAAGCTCAGAGGATCTTTATTGTATCTATGCAGTATAAAACAGTCTGAACGCAAATGATATTCCAGATTCTCCTGCAGAATTCGGCCAAGGTTTTATGGCCATCATCTTGCACAGTGTCAGATGCAGTAAATTTCTAAGGCCTCTGTTAGCGCACAGTTTGCTGTAAGGCTGTAAATTGTTCTACTCCGGAGGCTCTGCTGAACCCTCCACTTCAGCATTAATGAAAGGAAATGGCAGATCAGCCCTTTACGTTCAATTCAGCTCGCTTAAGTTGAGTATGTTCAGTACTGACATGCACTGAAAAATAACGTATGTGTGTGATAAATCAAGATTTCTCTGAATATTTCATTTTATCTTAGTGTAGCAATACTGTACGTACGTGGGCTTGTTTTTGTACATATTTAGGACAAAAACAGGATTAAACTCACAGGGACGATGAAGTTAATGTAAGTTAAAAGATGGGATATAAAAACATGGTTATACAAGCTTTTGACCTTACAGCAATGATATATATGGCATATATTATTACTACAAATAGGCACTTACATAATATATAATATATATGGGGTCCAAATAGTGACTTTACAGAAGATGGCAAGAACATTCTTAACAGTTAATGTAAGTTAATGTAAAGAGATTTTATTCTAAGTGACTTTGAATTATTTCTGTTGGTCCATTCATCATGACATTTTCACATACTGTAGTCAAGTCAAATTTATTTGTATAGCGCTTTTTACAACTGATGTCACAAAGCAGCTTCACAGAAATCCATTAAAGACAAAGTTTTAACATGAAATGTAAATCCTCCAGGTGAGCAAGCCAGGAAAAACTCCCTCAGAGCTGAGGAAGAAACCTTGGGAGGAACCAAGGCTCACATGGGGGGACCCATCCTCCTCTGGTCAAACTACCTACAAAATTATTATACTACTAATATTAATAGTAGTAGTAGCAATAATAGTTAGGAGTCCATTAAAACTTCAGTGTAGGGTGGGCAGCTAGTCCAAGGTAAGTGGCGGTAGCTGGGCAAGTGGCGGTGACTGGGGCGTGGGCAAGTGGTCTGAAGCGGATAGCAGGAGAGCTCGACAGACAGTCATCCATCAGTGTCCGGCCGGACAGGTGGGCAGTCGTTTACTTGGAAAAAGGTAGGGAGATGGAGTTAGTTTAGTTCTGTATAGGTGTATGTATAGTAGTATGTAAAACATTTCCAGAGTGTGGCTAACGACTCCGGCAGATCTGACTATAACAGCTTAACTAAAAGGAGAGAACCAAAAGGGCACACAGACACGGGAGCACCCTGAAACAATCTGGCATCCCTCCGCTCCACCGTCCACAAACCTGAGTGATGGCGTGTGAGCGGCGGGACGACAGCACCAGTCTCAGTTTACTATAATTCCCTGTGTCCATGGACCCCTGGATCTGCTGCCTTTATCTAAGGGGGAACATTAACTACCAGAAGCTAAACTAAACAAGTGAGTTTTCAGCCTAGATTTGAAGATTGCGACTGAGTCTGAGTCCCGAACATTTTCTGGAAGATCATTCCAGAGTTTGGGGGCTTTATAAGAAAAGGCTCTTCCCCCAGATGAAGCCTTCTGAATTGTGGGAACTATTAAAAAGCCAGCACTCTGTGATCTGAGTAATCGTAGTGGCTCATAATGGGAAATAAGGTCTTGCAGGTACTCAGGAGCCCATGTAGGGCTTTATATGTCAATAAAAGAATTTTGTAATTGATACGGAATTTAACAGGCAGCCACTGAAGTGATGATAGAACTGGACTGATATGATCAAATTTTCTAGTTTTAGTGAGAACCCTGGCTGCAGCATTTTGAACTAGTTGAAGTTTACTTAAAATTCTGCTGGTGCATCCTGACAGTAGTGTGATACAATAGTCTAGCCTTGAAGTAATAATAAACTGTAATAGACAACACACACACACACACACACACACACACACACACACACACCCTTTCTACAACAAACCATTCAACAAACAGTGTGAAGGTTAGGATTAGGTTTTGGGTTGAGATTAAGGTGAGGGTTAAGATTAGGGCCAGGGTGAGGCTTAGGTTGTGGGTAAGGTTAGTAAGGTCAGGTTTTGCGTAATGGAAGTAACATTAACAATACATTACTTAATGTCAGTAATGTATCAACAGAACATCTACAAGATATTTACTTCAGTGTATTAAATTGCTTCACTTCTGCTACTTCACTGATATGTCATTGATGTGTTACTGATCATCTGTTAAGAGTTTATTAATCATCTACAAAGGACCACTCCAAATAAAGTGTTACCATATATGGGACACATCTATATTACATATAGATATTTATAATGGATATAGTTCATGTTATATATCAGTATAAAGGTGTCTGAGCTAGTAAGTGTGTATGTGCTGAGTCTCTGGTTGGGGAGCAGGTAAAGGAAGGAGCTGCATTATTAATGCTGTTTGAGGAATGCAAAGCGAAGTAAGGAAGCTCTTTGATCTTGTGTAGACAATGTGTCACGAACCATCCTGCTCAAATGGCACCTCAGCGCTTTTATCCTGCTCATTTACCTCGGATAGACGGGATAGGACTCACAATTACCGAGCTGTGAGACGCGCTGCTATTTTATCGTTATTATTTTGCCTGAACTTCCTTTAGTGACTGAGAGACTGTTGCTTTGCCACCAGTGCAGAAACGCATGAGTTATTTTCAGAAAACCTCACAGATTACACGCCGCCGTGACCACGAGTGTCACACGAGGATGTAATTGCAATGCGCAACTAAGTTAGTTATGCAAATGAGTGTTAATTCTAAACAAATCTGAAGAGACTTCCCCTCCCGCAGTCTGAGCACGGGATTCATAGAATTAGGCATAAAATATGCGCTCGCTAATCAAAACGATGTAGATTGTAATGTGCCATCAAGTACAGTTATGATGAGGAATGCACAGTAATTAGAGCTGTAAACAAATAAGAGTGTGCATAAATACGATAAGTAAGATCTTAATATGTTGTTTTTTAAAAATGTTGAGTCCAGTGGATAAAGAATCAATTAATCAATCAGATCATATGCTGTGTTGAAGATCATCACCACATCATGACAGCTAATCTTTTTGTGGTAATCTGCTTTGCATCCAATCAGTCTGTAGGAATTTCTGCCCATTCAGTCAAAAAAGCATTAGTGAGGTCAGACACTGATGTTGAACGAGAGGGTCTGGCTCACAATCTCCGTTCTAGTTCATCCCAAAGGTGTTGATGGGGTTGAGGTCAGGGCTCTGTGAGGGCCAGTCAAGTTCTTCCACACCAAACTCACCCAGCCAGGCCTACAACTCAATTACAATACATGCAAGCAATTGTCCAAAATGTCTTGTTCTGCTGAAGCATTAAGATTTCCCTTCACTGGAACTAAGGGTTCTAGACCAACCCCTGAAAAACAGCCCCATATCATCATCCCTCCTCCACCAAACTTTACAGCTGGCACAGTGCAGTCAGGCAGGTAACGTTCTCCTGGCATTCGCCAAACCCAGACTCGTCCATCAGACTGACAGATAGAGAAGCTGATTCGTCACTCCAGAGAACACGTTTCACTGCTCCAGAGTCCAGTGGCGGCGCTTTACTCCACTCCAAAAGAGGCTTTAGTTTGTCCAAAATCCACAATCAAGGTCGAAAAACAGGCAAAGGTCAAAACCAAAATGAGCCAACATATAAACAAAGATGAATTCAAGCACTCCAAAAGTGGAACAGGTAAAAAGGAGAGTCAAAAATATAAACAATGGGTCAGATACACAAAGAGTAGAACACAGGACACGGTAAAGAATGCTCTGTAGCTCCATGAAAGAAGCAACACCTCACAACTAACCGAGCCCAAAGCCGGGTCTTATGAACCCACTGGATCTAGTCACATCATACATAAAACGGGTGAAGAACATCAATCGTCAGCTGATCTCTTAAAGGTGGAACCTGGTGACCCTTACGTCATATGCTCCCCCAGAGGGTTCTGGGAAATGGAGTCCTGAGAGTCATGGCTGGAGAGATGTGTGACACTTTCCATAACAGTTGATGAGAAAAATTAATCATTAAATTAAAATACTTTAATGATATTATTACATTAATGATAACCTCTTTATTGTGGCCCAGTATCAAATGATCCATGGCCCGGTGCCAGTGGTTGGAGCCCTCTGCTCTATGCAATGTTCTGTTATCTAAACTGGGCAGACCAGAGGAGTAAAAGGTATGGATGAAAGTGTACTTAAATGAAAGTGAGTGCTTTGCCAAATCTTGCTCAATTAAAAGTGGAAGTATGGAGCCAAAACTGTACTTCAAGGTATTTACATTTATACATACTTAAGTATACAACACTGAAAAGTGAACATTAGAATGGAAAATAGCTTATATCACCTTAGTGAACTTATTACTTTGTAAAAATTGTTTAATAAATAAATAAATAAATAAAAAATCAGTCGACACAAACATACCGTTCTAGTTCATGTTCTGGTGCTCACGTTTGTAATGTATCAGTGCTTGATGATTTTATCTTCACCTGGAAGAGGAAAGTATTTGCTAAACTTTAATTGGCTTCAGCTGCAAGTGTTACCAAACATAGAGGAGAACATGTTTAAGTACAATTGATGCTGATCTTGAGCAGGTACCACTATAATGCTAGAACCTTCATTAAAAGGACTGAGGCCAGTGGGAAAAGAACCAACCACAGTTTCTACTACTTTAATCACTGAGCAGGACATGAACTACCGTAGTTCAAGATTTGTATAATTAAACTTGGACATTTCAATAAAAAGTAAAAGAACTTGATTTATGCCAAAAAGAGGAAAAAGAAACTGAGTCCTTTGAAGGTCTAACTGAAAATGCGAGGAGTATTTTTTCTTTTGGATATTTGGATAATACTTACATACAATGCTGATATTCTACACACTAAAGAATATTATTCAAGTAACCTTCAGTAAAGAAAATGGTTCTATGCAGCACCAAAACGGTTCCTCTGTTACAAGCTTACAATAGAAGAACACGTTTTGGTGCTATATAGAACCATTTTCAAAAAGGTTCTATTTAGAACCATTTTCAAAAAGGTTCTATTTAGAACCATTTTCAAAAAGGTTCTATTTAGAACCATTTTCAAAAAGGTTCTATTTAGAACCATCTACAGCACACTCTCTTTAAATCTGAAGAAACTTTTCACCATGTAAAGAACCCTTTAATCATGCACAGGGTTCACTGAGTGTTCATGGTTCTATATAGAACCATTTTCTTTACTAAAACCCTTGAAGAACCATCTTTTTAAGAGTGTATTTAAGAACAAAATACAGACAGCCCTCAAGATGAACACATACTTTAGTCCATGTTTATAGATAACAGGGAGTCATACAGTGTCAGAAACCACTGTGTTTGTATTACTTCATGTTTTGGTACAAGACTCTTAACTTTGTTGTCACAAACTTCTCTGTTTCTTTCTCTGTCCACTGTTGATGACCTCTATCAAATTAGCTCCCATGAAGGCCAAACATCAGCAACCAACGACTCCAGCCGAATTTTAAAACCAGATCTTACCTCTTAATTTAATTGAAGCGTCTTATCAAACAAAACAGCTTTTCTAACTAATTACCCACGTTATCATGCCGCACCTGCAGCTGTTCCTTCATCAGGCGAGAGAAGTTTCAGCTTCATCTTCCTGACAGACACCCTTCAGCTCAGACAGCTCTATTTTTAAAGCTGCCCGATCTGTCCACGCTCAGCTGGACCTCCTGACCTTCCCTTCCTAATCTCCAGCCACAATCAGACTCCTGTTCTGGTCTATTCTTCTACACTGCGCAGATAGTGTCACTCAGAATGCTGTTGAGGTTTACATCAGTTGTTTTTTCCCCCACAATTCAGGATGAAGACCGTTTTACAACTCCCTGTGTCCACTCTGTGGCTGCTCTCACGACTGCAGCTCGGCCAGGACTGCCGTTTTGAGTAGACACTACAAATTTTCAGGAGGGCTGTGGACAGTAGTCTTAAAAAAGATCATTCTTCAAGAGTTCTTTAGTAATATTGAACGATGGACACTCAAAGTACAAAGAACCATTTACATCTGGGGTGCAAGAACATTAATTTTAATACTTTGCATGGTGAAATGGAAAAAAATGATATATCGATAGCCAATATAGAGTTGAGTCTCAAGTATCTGAAGTGTGAGTCTGAGTCAAATCTTGAGTATCTGATGTGCAAGTCTAAGTCGAGTCGTGAGTATCTGAGGTGTGAGTCCGAGTTGAATCTCAAGTCTCTGAGGCACGAGTCTGAAGCTTAAGTCTTGAGTCTCTGAGGTTAGTGTGAGTCAAGTCTTGAGTATATGAGGTGCGAATCTGAGTCATGTCTCAAGTCTCTGAGGTGTGAGTCTAAGTTGAGTATTTAGTCTGTGATGGGAGTCTGAGTCGAGTCTTGAGCATCTAAGTTGTGATTGAGTCTCGAGTCTCTGTGGTGCGAGTCTTGAATCCCTGAGGTTTGAGTCCTGAGTCTCTGAGCTGCATTTCTAAGTTGAGTCTTGAGTCTCTGACATTTTAGTCGGAGTCGAGTCTTGAGTCTGAGCCTGAGTCAAATCAGAAATCTTTGAGGTGTAAGTTTGAGTCGATTCTTAAATCTCTGTAGTGCAAGAAAATTTGAAAAAGGATTTTCATTTAAAATGGTTGGTTAGTTAGTAGTTTATATAGCCCTTAAGCTAACTAGCACAATATCTTATACAGCTCAAACATTACATTAAATAAACATTATATAAATGATCTGCAGTTTTGAAAACTTCAGCGAGATTAGCTGACACCTTTAACTATAATAGATAATTAGGACTTGCTTTCTAAACTATGTGGTAGCCAACCACTTAAACTGATTTATCTGCTTAAACACTGCGCTTACTGCTTGGAGCGCTTCAGCTCGGTCCTTCACACTGAAGGTTTTCTGCAGGGAAAGTCCAGGAAATAGAGAAAATGAGTAAATTAGTGTTTAGAGTAAGTATTTCCTTGTTTTGTTTTACCCATTCTCTCTCCTCATCACCATCCTCCAGCAAAAATCTTCACCACAGTCGCCTCACCCCAAGCAGAGAGAACCACATCCTGGCACATTTTAAGCTGGCAGCTGAGAGGCCTATTACAGCTGCTCCACTTCCAGCAGGAGCTGGGCATGAGCTCCAGGAGGATCAGCCCAAACCCAGCAGCTGCAGCTAAACGCCTGCATGCTGAAATCAACACACGTCATTCTTTCTCCACAGTCACGGAGGAACACTGTTCTGCCTCCAGTCAGTAAGTTCTACACATGGAGGCCTCTATACTTACACTCACTGGCCAATTTATTGGAAACACCCACCTTGTGCTTCCACTCACTGGCCACTTTATTGGAAACGCCCACCTTGTGCTTCCACTCACTGGCCACTTTATTAGAAACACCCACCTTGTGCTTCCACTCACTGGCCACTTTATTGGAAACACCCACCTTGTGCTTCCACTCACTGGCCACTTTATTGGAAACACCCACCTTGTGCTTCCACTCACTGGCCACTTTATTGGAAACACCCACCTTGTGCTTCCACTCACTGGCCACTTTATTAGAAACACCCACCTTGTGCTTCCACTCACTGGCCACTTTATTAGAAACACCCACCTTGTGCTTCCACTCACTGGCCACTTTATTAGAAACACCCACCTTGTGCTTCCACTAACTGGCCACTTTATTAGAAACACCCACCTTGTATCTCCACAGAGTGATGGCTAACACTAAATTGTGCATCAGATTAGCTACAGTCTTTAATTGTACACCAGCAAGGAGGGGTTTCTGATAAAGTGGCCTTGAATATGTTATTCAGGTCACAGTGTTGGTGCAGAGGAGCAGGACTTAGAATCCTCTTTCTACAACAACATTACTTCTTCATCAGTGTGGTTTTCCTCTCAGAAACTGCCATATACAGTAATTGGGAGTCTGTATGTGTGTTCAGTTTACATCACACAGCCATGTGCTCCTCCTTGTATAGACAGGACTAGTAAACCATTCTGACTGCACTTCATCATTCTGTTCATGCTTCCCTGAATGCAGTCCCTCCTGCCGCCTCTAGGGGAATGCAATTTGCTCTGCAGCAACAATATCAAACTTTCTGATATTAATCTTTCTTGTCAAGAAACACATTATACAGCCAGCTCGTCTCCTTTTGTCTCGTCTGCTTTCATACTATTGAATGGGTCCTATTTAAGTTCCTAATTAGGTTTTTCCATTGGTGCATTGAATTTCATTTAAATGAAGAATGAATTGAATAAACTATTTTAACCTTAAATTTGCTTTGTTTTGCTTGTAAATGAAATAAGACGGTAAAACAAAGCTAAAATGGCTTTGATACATCAATTACTACCACCAGTTTTGATAAGGCAAAAATGAGGCTGTTATCTATGTGATATACTTTAGCTCATATTTATGTATGCAAGGGTGCAAATATGGCCTGATAAGGTGGTGGGACCAACGTCAGGAGACTAAAGATTTAAATACAGCAGTTCAAATGTAACACCATGCAAACACAGTATGCCTACAAATATTGATTTGTAATATCAAAGATTGGCATGTAATACTTAATACATCAATATTAAAACACAAAAACAATTAACATTTTTACAAGTAATGATAAAATCTTACATACTGAATATAGAGATTCACTTTTGTCACCTATAATGGTGGTATTGTTTTCAATTTGTATGGAGCTCTAAATGTTGTAGCAAAATCCCCAATAATGAGAAATATGATTATAATTAAGAAGAAAGAAGGAAGGACTATTAATAACTGATATGGCAAAAGTCAACGATCATAATACAGCTGTAACATGACAGAACCAGCCAGGCGCTCGTGGTAAAAACAAGAAATGAGACTTAACTTGTAAAGGGTTTGACGAGGATCGTAGTTGTTGAACAGGCGTGGGTTAAATCCAAAAGAGCCAAAAGACAAAAAAAGGACAACCATAATGAAGACAACCAGATCCAACAGGGCAAAGGCAAAAAGGCAAAGTCAGAGAATCCAGAAAAAGAGTCAAATACACAAAAATAGCTAACAGGAAACACTTAATAGCTCCACTGTGAGAAGCAACACCTCACAACTAACCTAATCTAAAGGGCTTATAAACTAAACTCGACTGGTCATATGACACATAGAACAAGTGCAAAACATCAGAGTTCTGTTGATCGTGCACGGTGATTGGAGGATTGAGGAAGTTCAACAGTCATGTGACCTCCCACAGGATTCTGGGCAATGGAGTCCATGTATTTGCATGCAAGCTGCAGCCAGAGGGATGCATGACAACAGTACAGAAGTGTTGGAAATTATTCCAGGACTGGTTAGCACTTCTTTTTGTCCTCGCTGACTATTACTAAACAAAACAACAATCTATTTTGGGTTTAATTAGAGTTTAAACTGTATATAAACTGTAATTAAGATCTGACAGTTCTTTTGTGACTCAGCTATGTGCTTTTTTTGACAATCGTCCTGCCACCACCAACATTTTCTGAGATCATTTCTAAACGTAGAGGGGTCATGTCCAATGTGACCACATGGGTAAAAAAAGCACATCGTCTGTGCTTTTTTACCCATGATTTTCCCATCATGCCTCTCTGGAGCCCCTGGCTACCAGACTGATTGTTATTTATCCGGCTGAGTCGGGGTTAACCGCATGGATGACTGGCTTAGCCTTTGAGGCTGCTTATTGTTTGAGCGAATGATTCAGATTCCCAGGAGATCTAATGATGAGGGCAATTAGATAATTACAACTGATTAAGCCTCGGGAATTGATTAGGAACGAGAGACACAGTACAATGTGCAGGTAAACACTTAGAACGTGGAATAAGTAGCTGTTCATTTCTTTTGCACAAAGAAACAATCTGAAGTATTTGAATTTGTGGTAATTCGTTACAAATGAAGCGGAGTGGGTGGAGTTTTCACAGGCTCTGCCTAATTATTACTAGAACGTAAAAGTAAAAAAGTCAAAGTTTGGATGGGTTCCCCTTTTGAGTCTTGGGTCTTGGACCCAGAGTTCATATTTCCAAAAAAAGTCAACATCTGCTTCTTCACTATGTTACACCCACAATGTTAATCTACACTCTTAGAAAAAGAAGATTCTTCAAGGGTTCTTAAGTAAACAGAATGGTTCTATATAGAACCATGAACACTCAAAGACCCCTTGGCATGATTAAAGGGTTCTTTGCATCATGAAAGGGTTCTTCAGATTGATGGAAAATGTGCATGAATGTGCTATAGATGGTTCTATATAGAACATTTTTGAAAAGGGTTCTATATAGCATCCAAAAGGTTTCCTCTATTGTTACAAGCTTGACCATAACAAAAGAAGAACCTTTTTGGGTGCTATGTAGAACCATTTTCAAAAAGGTTCTATATAGAACAGCTCATTCTCCATTCTCTTTACTAAAGAACCCTTAAAGAACCTTTTTTTAAGAGTCTGACTTTATATTATTTGTTCCAATCATCACAGTGGTACATGACCAACAGTGGCATGCAGTCACATAAATATTGCCATGGCAACAGACTCAGTTCCAGAACAAAATCACCTGAGGGGGCATTAGACACAGATGGGGCGTCCACACTATTTTAATAGTGAAGACAATAGCTCCGTTTAGAACCTTGAGTTCTATATAGAATTTCATATATTTCATGCTTAAATGGTTCTTCGCATGGTAAAATGGTCCTTCATATGGATGGAGAATGTGCTGGGTGTGGTTGTCTATAGCATCAAGTTCTGCTATTGTTAGGATGTCAAGCAGAAGAACCCCTGTTTCAGTGCTTGCATAGAAACATTTTAAAAGGTTATATAATATATGAAGAACCCTTGTAGAATCACCTTTTAAAGTGTTTAGGAAAGTGAGTGGTTATTCTAAAATATAATAAAATTAAAATGAAAAAATGAAATGAAACAGTGCCTGAATTTACTGGGCAATTCCATGCTTTGCTAATTTGTGGAGATTTCCACAGGCTAAAAATGTGGCCCTTTTAAGTGATGCTTGGTATAAACAATGTAATAATCATAAAATATAATAGTATGGTTTATCTTTGGAATATACAAATACTAAAAAATCAGTGCATGTCCTAAATTCTAGCTACATTTGATCTGTTTTCATGACATCGGTGAAAATCCAGCATGCTGCTAACAGAACACAGTTTGCAGTGATCACATGAACCTTTTAGGTGTTGTCAGATGTATAATCACTATGTTTATTAATTTGTCTTCATATTACACTGTCAGAGCTGTTCTACATCTAAAATGTCATCCGATCTCAGGCAGAAGTCAGACTGTCCAAATGCATTTTCCCCAAAGCTCAACTGAAGGTGCAAAAGCTAAACAGAGGGTGCAATGCATACATTCACATCACCATAGAACCAGGTCTGCATGGTGATAGCATTACTGGAATATCGGTGCTGATGGTGTTAGCCAGTGTTTTATCTCAAAAAAGTGCTTTGAACACATGATGATGTTTCTATTGGTGTGATTTCAGGGCAGTCGTGGGCTGGAGGTTAGGGAACCAGCCTTGTGACTAGAAGGTTGCTGGTTTGATCCCCTGAGCTGACAGTATGTGACTGAGGTGCCCTTGATCAAGACACCTAACCCCCAACTGCTCCCCAGGTGCTGTGGAAAGGTCTGCCCACCACTCCGGGCAAGTGTGCTCACTGCCCCCTAGTGTGTGTGTTCACTAGTGTGCATAAATGTGGGTGTTTCACTGCATGCATGGGTTAAATGCGGAGGTGAAATTTCCCCGTTGTGGGACTAATAAGGGTCACTTAATAATAATAATTTTGTTTTTGTTGTTTCCTGCGATGGACTGGCGACCTGTCCAGGGTGTATCCTGCCTTCGCTCCATGACTGCTGGGATAGGCTCCGGCTCCCCCCGTGACCCAGAAGTATAAGCGGCTTAGAAAATGTGTGTGTGTGTGTTTTTGTTGTATGTATATTGTTGCCAGGACTTTAACTATGAGTGCTCAGCATTCATGTTTCTGAAAAGGTCAACATCTGGTTTATTCCATCACTGTGACCAATGGGGAAAATGGAGCTCATGATGGAATGTTCTGCTGATTACTATGGTGCGCTGCTGTTGTTGCTGTCGGTGGCCTGCCATCGTCCATCTGTCATCACATTAGAGTGGGACATCTTTGTTATATAGTCACAAAGTTTTGTTAAATAGTTCATATAGTTTTAATAATTTAATATTTTATACTAATTTTAAAACATTGTCCTCTGTTCATTTTGCTTGTGTTACTGTTTGCTATCTGGTGTCAACCAGAAGAGGATGGGTTCCCCTTTGGTTCTTGGACCCGGAATATTCTGTAAAGCTGCTTTGTGCAAATGCCTGTTGTAATAAGTCAAATATGTCAATAAACTTTGACTTGACTTGAGTTTATAATACTGTGCAAAAACATCCAATAACACATTATTTAAAACCATAGTAATTTATTTGTTTTTGGCTTGTAAAACACCATATATCATTAGAATGAATGTAAATAAACATAAATACAACAAAAAGTTACAAGAATTTATTTTGGTGTGAACAGCACTACCTCCAGCGATCATAAGATTTGTTAAAATTCAGATTTAATATGTTAAAGGATTGTTTACCCAAACCAATTATTGAATGTTCACTACTCAAATTATATAATTATTATCTTTTTTGTTATAATAAAATTGTTTTTCTGAGCAAATAAACACTTACTGACCAAATAAATAGCTTTTTAGATCCAATTTTCTCAGGTGCTGCAGTCTTTTGCACAGTACTGTGTTCCAAATATTTACGCACAGAATTCAACCAACATTCCTTGTTTATAATTATGGGTCTATTTTGTTTCAATTGGTTTTCTTTTCTTTTTTGAATACAGGGAACTGCGCTGTTAAAATCTTATCCTCTGCTCATTTTGCTCTTCTGTTATTGTTTGCTATCCGGTGTGGTCCAGAGGAGGATGGGTTCCCCTTTTGAGTCTTGGTTCCTCTCAGTGTTTCTTCCTCTTTGCTCTTAGGGAGTTTTTCCTGCCACTGTCACCACTGGTGACGCTCATGGAGGCTCGGACCCGGATTTGTCTGTAAAGCTGCTTTGTAACAATGACTGTTGTAAAAAGTGCTGCATGAATAAACTTTGACTTGACTGGACTGAGATCACTGTCTATGGTAGTACGGTCAGTTACAGGTACAGCAGATCGAATTAGGTTAAAAAACACTGGAGCGTTCTTTTAAAAATTACTATTTAATGAATAGCGTTTGTAAATCTTTATCGTGGATGTGAATTGACTTACGGTGGGAGTTCTGCTCTTATCGAACAAACACCAGCAGAACCGACTGATTCAAAGCTACTTCAGTGTCAGTAATCAGACATGGGAAAAGCCTTCAATGCAAAAATACAACAGAGAGGACTTTGTGACTTTGTTTTTATGCGCTAGACGCACACATGTCTGAGAATTTCTGGCACTGAGATTTACACTCAGCCACACACGTCAGGATCCAGTTCTAACTTCTGTTTGCTAAACGTCTGTCCTATTTTCACACAGCCTGCGGCTCGTCTTATTCTCCTCAGCTTAGTGCTTGTATCGTCTTTATACTGCTGAGCCTACAAAGGCTGCGGTCACATGGAAGTACAGAGGCAGATAAAGATACATACACGCTGTTCTTAAAGAAAATAGACCAACAAGACGCAGCGTGCAGTTTTCAGTGTTATCGCTGGGACAGAACACGTCTATTTCTGGGATTCTGAATTGAAATGCAGCTCAGTAACATCTTGCGCACACAACAATGTTTGCACAGAAAATTGATTCAGCTCGATGGGAACGAAAATGGATGCAGCCGGATATGAATTCTCAAACTCGGAGGAGATTAGACCTCGACATACACAAACACAGAGGACAATGAAGACAATATTCAACATGGCAAAACAGAACTGTGTGCAGAGACCTACAGCCACAGCAGACTTAATTGAGTTGGCATTGAAATGCGCCAAAGCTGGCAGGATCTCAAGTATTTCCCAGCCTGAAAGTCTACAGGAGAACCAAAGGTTATGACAATGATGCCGTTATTTCATGGCAGTGACAATACACAGTGACATCCGTGTCCTGGTTACTTGAGCAAAATGAACTAGCAAATCTCATATTAGCTACTAGGGGCATCTACAGGTCAGTACTGTATCCCCAAACTCCACCTACCACCTGCACCCCCTACAGTCCAGCAGCCAGATTCACAAAATGTCTTAAGAAAGAAAAACAAATATCTTGAATGTGTTTTTTTCGTCTTGTTCATCTTTAAATACTTAAGAATTCTCACACTTTTCTCTTAAGAATAATCCTATGAACAAGTGGTATTTTTGAAAACATTATATTCTTAAATGTTTCCTTAACCTTACGATACATAGCTTCAAGCTTGTCTTAGGCTGTAAGAGTTGATGGGGTGAATACTAAATGTATCATGTATTCTTGCTCATCCTTGTCTCTTGCTTTCTGTTGTCACCCCACAGTTATTGTATTTTCCAAGGAGGATTTTTTCCTATTGGTTGTTTCTTCCACCAATAGTTCTTCATTTTACTGTCCTCTGAGCAGATTAAACTAAATAATGGAAATAACAGTTAATATAAATTTAAAATGTATCTTGCAGCTGTAAATGGTGACATAACAGCTGTAAAATGTAACACAGCCTACATAAGAAAACAATGGAGATTATCTTAAGAAAACAATTAACATTTTCTTAAGAGAATTTTTGAAAGCTTACTTTAAATTTTTTTTTTTTTAAATTGAATTTAAAAACATTGAACTGCGTTAATCGACGAAATTCTTGGGTAAGAACAGAACCTACACACACTCAAGAGCACAAATGTGAGAACAGTTCTGCGCTTTAAGAACACGACATGAATCTGACGCAGACTTTTTCTTAGGACCTTTCTCAGGAACACATTTAAGAACAGACAGAGGAAGATAATGGAGAATGAGGCTCATTCTTATGAACTTCTTAATGTTCGTCTTGAGAACCTTCAACATTTTTTTCTTATGAAAGTTTTCATAAATCCAGCCCCAGAACTGTAGCTGCTTCATCAAGTTAAAATGAACACTACTGAAAAGAACTGAGCATGAAAATGTCTCATTTTTATAGCCAGTGTGTGATTATGATGCAATGATTTTAGGCTAAATACAATGTTTAATATTGATATTATAATTCAACATTTTTTGTGGTAAACATGTTGATGCTACACTTTATACTCTTAAAAAATGTTTTTTTTTCAATGGTTCTTTAGTAAAGACAATGGTTCTGTATAGACCCATGAGCACTGAAAGAACCCTTTGCATGGTGAAATGGTTCTTCAGATTGATGGAGAATGTGTTGTATATGGTTCATGACATTGTAATAAAAGAAAAACTCTTTTTGGTGTTATATAGAACCATGTACAACACATTCTCATCAATCAGAAGAACCATTTCACCATGCAAAGAACCATGAAAATGGTTCTATATAGAGCCGTTGTCCTTACTTAAAAACCGTTAAAGAACCATCTTTCTTGAGCGTGTTACACATTGGACAGATTGATTTGGCCCAAAAAGCACACATTTTAATTAAAAACAAAAGATTGCAAAGCACAACTAATCAATTTTACCTGAACTTAATTGAAATATGAAGAGAATTTCCAAAGAATTTTTTCCAAATAAGGCAGTTTTGTTGAATCTTGATTTAAATTGTCACAGTCAGAACAAAACCTCCAAAATTATCTTTACATGATTGACTTGTAATGGAAGTTAATGTAACCACATTCTTTTCTAAGTAATTTTCATTTCGGCGGGTCAGTTCATCGTAGACTTCTAACAGAACTGAAAGGACAATTGGAGTTTCCAGTTTATGCAAAATTGGAGGTGCATGATTTTAGCATCAAAGTGACATTATGTTGGTCCAACCTACCTTATTACAGTTGGTTTAAAGGTGGTCACAGCAGTGTCCAGGCAGTTTAGAACCACACTCACCAACAGAAAATATAGTAACACATACTTATAGTCAACAGTAATGGGGCTGATTAGGATAAACATTGAATACACACCCAAGAGAAGATAACAAAGACAACACAGAGATAGTGAGTAAATCAGGGTAAAGAGACACCCAATATGCAAATAGATGGAGCCAAGAGCAAATAAAATCTCTCCAGTTGCTGATGGCATGATATTGATTCAATTCAAAGATCCCCTTTAAATACATAGAATAATCAATAAAAGTTCCCCAAACTCAAATAGTTGAGTGATGTGGCTGTTACAGGTACAGTACCAGTTTGGACCCATGAGACTGAATGTATATAATTATTATATATATTTTTTTCCGAATCATAACAGTAGTTATAAGTTATAAAGTTACATGCAAAACAACAATTTAAAAACATTTTTTAAATGCCCTCCCCTGTTGGAAGTTCGTTTAGTGAAATGTGTTGGAACATTTTGAAGCTGAATCTTTTCATCATGTTAATTAGTGATTGCGCATGTAATTCTTCCATCAATACATTGTGTTTCTTCTTCTTCTTCTTCTTCTTCTTATTATTATTATTATTAGTATTATTTTTATTATTATTATGGCAGTTTTTTGTCCACTAACTCATCCTACAGTTCCAATTCCGGAATATTTGGTATAATTGGAAATGGTATGCTTTTATACAGCTTTCTGATCATATGTACCGTTAAATTATAATATTTTCCCCATAGGAATGAATGGAGTGTAAACGGTTGTGCACACAGCTTATATTACAATGACAGAAGTCCATTAGCAACACCCTATTAACCATGTAGGATATCATCATAACCACCAGCATCCACCTAGCAACCACCTGGGATACCATATCAAATGCCTAGCAACACCCTAGCAAACACATGGGATACCTTAGCAAATGACTAGCAACAGCCTGACAATCATCTGGGACACCATAGCAACCAGCTAGCAACATCTTAGCATGATTAAGCTGTGCAATTACCCTGCATTTTCATCAGGATATGCACTTTTCTAGTTACCATGTGTGATTCGTTAAGCATTTGTTAGTGAATGTGTGTCCTCGTTAACTGAGCCAGTCGTGTGTTGATTGTAGAGTGGCTCTAACTGGTCCTGTTTGATAGAAATCCAACATATTTGATTGGAGTAAATCCATGTGTTATAGTCTTGACATAGTATTGATGATGAATGATGTGGAAAATAGTAATAAACAAATAAACAAACGTATCAATGTGTCCAGACATTTTACTGGTACTGTATATATAACTGGACCGCTCCTCCGATACATGAGCGCACACGCTGATTATACACATAGCGAGGCGTGAGAATATGAAATTAAAGTTCGTGTGAGTGTGAGGACACGTGGCTGGGGAGCGGGCTCAGTGAAGCCGAGGACGACAACTTAATTGAAATTGCATTTGGGATTCTGAAGGGAAATGAAAGATGTCCAGCTAATCTCGCTGATGGAGCATGAATCAGTGAAGACCGCCTGTCATTTCTCAGCAGCTCGTTAAAGAAGCCAGGGTCACTGAGGGTTTTAATTGATCTGAAAGTTCAAGGGAGCTGTACCTTCATGGCCAAAACTCAGGAAGAGACGCATGCTTAGTTTTATCAGCTTTTAATTAAATCAACTCACTTTAAAAGAACCACAAGAATCCCTTGAGATCGAAAAAGTACAACCCCAAAAGAAAATCAAGAAAGGATGAATAACAGACCATTTTACTTCAGGAATTCATGACTCATTGGTTCTGAAGAGACTTGCTGATCAAGACTGTCAGCCTGACATTGCTTGTTGCTAAAAAACTGTCACTTGAAGTTAAAGCGGTGGTGTGATAAACACATATATTTTGCCCAGATTCCCTCCCTTACTTTATATGTAATTGATCAGACAAGACATGTTTGGTGTCCTGAAACCTGACTTTTGTCCATCTTTTTGTCCAGTTCTATCGATAATAGTCTGACATGTACAGGGTCATGTCAGGGTTACTTTAGAAAAGTCTTCTGGTACAGATTACTAATTGTTTCTAACCACTTCCACAGATTCCAAAAGATCATCATATTAAAACATTCTTTAATCACTTTCCTTTACGTCACATATTTAAACTACAAGGCAAAAGTTTGTGAACAAACTTTAAGTTAGCTTGACAAAGACAAAACCCTTCAAAACACTGCAGAAAAAAAACACAGCTGATTGTTTTTGAATGTTATTGACAACCATAATATTATTAACAATGCTTGCCAAAGCAACAGCCTAGCAACACCATAGCAACCACCTGGGAAAGCATTGCAACAGCCTAGTAACACAATAAAAAAATAAAGACTGTTTCCAAATCTCTCCTCGAATAAAACTCACTATAAATTGTAATTATCATCCAATACCTGGTTTATCTAATCAATTTTTCATTATTTAAATCATTTTTGCTGGTTTACAGAATTTAATAAATCCATCCAATTGCTGAGGACATCGAGGAGAGGTCTGGAGCCAAACCTGTGTTCTTCTAACCAGCTCCAAAGATATAACTACTTTAAAAAAAAAACTTTTCACTGCATTAATGTTTGGTCTTCTAATGTTACTTACTGCCCATATAAATGTCTTTAAACAACCTGATTAGACTTTTGCACAGAACTTTATGGACATGCATTGTTTTACTGTCAGACACTAAATAAGCAGTTTCAGGATTTAAACATGTAGTTAGCACAATGCTTTTTGGGGTATAAGTTTCACTGCTTTTTAGCTACATTAGCCTCGTAGCTCCAGTGCTAAAACTACAAAGGCAATCTTTAGACACCAAACATCTTGGCTGATCAACTATAATTGCGGTTTCTGTGAGACTGTCGCTTTAACATTAATTGAGTGTTCAAAATGATGACCAACCAGGCATTAAACTACTGTTTATTTGACCATTTTGAGAGGCTGGACTCTCTCCCTCTCTCCTTCTCTCTCTCTCCCTCTCTCTCTCTCTCTCTCTCTCTCTCTGTCTCTCTCTCTCTCTCTCTCTCATTGCTATCTTGACGTCAGACAGAGTCATTTCAACCCAACTTCATCTGAACAAATGCTGTGTTTGCTTTTCCATCAAACTGAAATTGTCCTGCAGTTATCAAGTGGGCATGAAAACAATTTTTTTTCTTTGCTAACATCCAGAAACGACTGCGTGAACCCAATGAAATATGCAGGCCAGTCTCTGACTGGGCGCAGATTAATTTGTTTGATGAAGCAACGTTCGTATTTCTGTCTAAGAGAGATCCGAGGAATGAAGGCTGAGGCTTGTTTACAAATCCAGCGAACTGTGCCTCAGTAATGATGGGATTTATCAGTGAGCAGCACAGTCTGATAGAGCTAGAAAGGCATGAAATTGGAAATAACCCTTTAAATGTATTGATATATTACGTATTTTCCGTATACATATATCTTAGAGACCGCTGGAAAAGGGGAGAAGACTGATTGAGCTGGAGGGGTGATGGAAACTGGCCCCGGATATTTTCAACCATCATTTGATTTTAAAAAGTTGATGTGTGTTAGGATTATGTATGGGATATTTAGCCATATCGCATATTGCACTTCAGCATATCTATATTTGAATAATGAGGGTTTGGAAAACTGTATTAAAGAAGAGAAAAATCAAAAACTTTCTTTTAAAGCATGCTAAATATTTTAACAACAAAGGTGAAAAAATGGTCTTTTTTTTGTTATTAATGCTTTTTGCAAAACACCATAGACACCAAGACTGAGCTATGAGAATATAACATACTCCATATCGCCCCCTACACTTTCTGTAGTGTATTACAATCTAACAGATTGAACATGTACCACCTGAACATTATATGGCATTATAGAGCGCTTCTTTAATTAAACATCCTGGGACGCCATTATTCAGAATTGATGTTAGTCACAAGTGGGGTCCCGCAAGGTTCAATCTTAGGTCCAGTTTTATTCATCATATATACACTTACTGAGCACTTTATTAGGAACATGATACCAATATTGTGTAGGGCCTCTCTTTGCTTTCAAAACAGTTTCCATTCTTGGCACGGATTCCATAAGACGTTAGAAACATTCTTTTGAGGTTTTAGTCAATGTTGACATGATCATATCATGCAATTCCTGCAGATTTTCCCAAAGGTGTTCTATTGGATTCAGATCCGGTGGCTGTTAAGCCCACTAAAGAAAAATAAACTCAGTGTCATGTTAATGAAACCAGTTTGAGACTTTTGCTTTGTGACAAGGTGCATTATCATGCTGGAAGTAGCCATTAGAAGATGGCAAATTGTGGCTATGAATGGATGCACATGGTTAGCAACAACACTCAAATATGCTGTGATTTTCAAGCAATGATTGATTGATATTAACGAGCCCAAAGTGTGCCAAGAAAACATTCCTCATCCCATTACACCACCTCCACCAGCCTGGGCTGTTCACACAAGGCAGGTTGGGTCCATAGATTAATGCTGTTGGTGCCAGATTCTGATCCTATCCAGATTCTTCAGTCCAGGTTATGTTTTTCTACTGTCCAACTTTCCAGCTTAGGTGAGCCTGTACACACCGCAGCCTCAGCTTTCTGTTCTTGGTTGACAGAAGTGGAACCCAACGTGGTCATTAGCTGTTTTAGCCAATTCAACTCAAGGTTCAACGTGTTGTGCATTCTGAGACGCTTTTCTGCTCAGCACAATGTACAGAGTGGTTGTCTGAGTGACCGTAGCCTTTCTGTCAGCTTGAATGAGTCTTGTCATTCTCCACTGACCTCTCTCATCAACAAGGCATTTCTGTCCGCAGAACTCACTGGATGTTTTTTCTTTAGTGCTCCACTCTGAGTAACTCACACACACTGTGCTGCCACACAGTTGCATGATTAGATAACTGCATGGATTAGTTGGTGTACAGGTGTTCCTAATAAAGCCCTCAGTGAGTTCAGATTAGGTATGTATACACTGTAAAGTGCAGTTTTATGTTGATAACACTGTTTTATACTGTTCTGCTGACTCAGTAGAATAACTACAGCACTTCTTCGACTGCTCTTTAAAAGTACAAATTAGTTTAAAATACAAAGAAAACTAATTTCACACTGTTTTCTAGAACTTAATGTATTGATTTTAACACGTTGAATATCACTATACTGTAAGCTTCTACCGGTTCATTTAAAACACACCCTATAAAAGAAGCTCTATAATGCTCTGTAATGCTATATAATACTCTTTAATGCTCTATAGTGCTCTTTAATGCTCTATAATGTGTGTTAATGCTCGTTAATGCTCTATATTGCTCTGTAATGCTATATTATGCTCTGTGGTGCTCTATAATGTTCCGTATTGCTCTACAATGCTCTATAATTCTCTGTAATGCTCCATATTGCTCTATGATGCTCTATAGTGCTCTATAATGCTCTGTAATGGTCTATATTGCTTTATAATGCTCTATAATGTTCTGTGGTGCTCTATAATGCTCCATATTGCTCTTGATTGCCCTGTAATGCTCTGTATTGCTCTACAATGCTCTATAATGCTGTTTAATGCTCTATAATGTTTGTTAATGCTCATTAATGCTCTGTATTGCTCTGTAATGCTCTATTATGCTCTGTGGTGCTCTATAATGTTCCAAATTGCTCTTTGATGTTCTATAATGCTCTGTAATGCTCCATATTGCTCTATGATGCTCTATAGTGCTCTATAATGCTCTATAATGCTCTATATTCCTCTGTACTGCTCTATAGTGCCCTGTGATGCTCTGTATTGCTCTATAATGCTCTATATTCCTCTGTACCACTCTATAATGCTCTATATTCCTCTGTACCACTCTATAATGCTCTGTAATGCTCCATATTGCTCTATGATGCTCTATAGTGCCCTGTAATGCTTGGTAATGCTCTATAATACTCTTCATTGCTCACTAATGCTCTATATTGCTCTGTCATGCTCCTTAATGCTCTATAATGTTTGTTAATGCTCGTTAATGCTCCATATTGCTCTGTAATGCTCTACTATGCTCTGTGGTGCTCTATAATGCTCCATATTGCTCTATGATGCTCTATAGTGCCCTATAATGCTCTGTATTGCTCTATAATGCTCTATATTTCTCTGTACTGCTCTATAATGCTCTGTAATGTGCTGTAATGCTCTATTATTCTCTATAATACTTTAAGTCTGGGATACCCAATCCAGGTCTTGGAGCTCAAACCTAATAAAAACCACTAGATCTAGATAGAGGACCTCAGAGGCATCAGAATATTAGGGCCATGTATGTTGGATCTCCAGGTCCAGAATTGGGCACTCCTGATCTATACTGTTCATAAGATCCATACAGTGACGTGTAGGGGGTGATATGTTTCCTAGTGTTGGATTGCGCAATAAGAAGTACTTGTGTCGTACAGATGAAACTCATCTGGAGTGGAGAAAGTATTGATCACACACTGTTAAAAAATAGTCTAGCAAAAATATATATTTACTCCATTAAGTTGAGCACAAAAAGTCAGAAACAGACCGAGCAAACATCTCAGCCTCCTGCTATAATCAGTGATCAAGCTTTCTGTGTTCAGTCTAATTGAATAAATATATAATGTTTTTGATAAACTTGTCTTATTTTTTAGCAATACTTTCTCCACTCCATTTTGCTTCAGATGTTTTTGCTTTTCATACCTGCAGTAACCTAATTTGCATGTTTTATTGAGTGCGACAAAAATCTTTTCTTTCTGTTCAGTACTAAATCTAAATGAACAGTAACTTTATGGCCTGGAACAGCAGGCTGCATGGTGCCCCTGTTGATTAGGATATTGGCTCCTCGTCCCCTTGTTGTCTCGCTGTGATCTTCAACACACTTCATGATTAAACAGGACGTGCCTCAGTGTGAAGCTCCTCAGTCTCCAGAGCACGCTCCGACTGCAGCTTCAATTTAAACTGCCATGTTACTCACAGCCACGCTGCTTATTTCTTCCCTATTGATTTACTGTAGAAGATCACCAAGGATATCTATAATGAGGACCTCCACATAAATACAAACCCACCGGTCATCTTTCAGCCTGTTTTTATGCCCTTCAAAACGTTCCCTTCAGCCGCAGCCTCAGGCCATCGCCATTCTAACTGAGAAACAGTGTGAGATTTTGTCCTAACTATGCAGGAACACTGCTGCTCTGCACTTTCATAAAATATCAAGAGAAGGCCTTCAAACAGAATCTGTAAACGGTTGAAACTTATAGAGCATCCCTTAATACATGTATGTAAATTATACAGGTATTTTATTATTTCTTTGACTAAAATTTCTTTCAGAAACAATGAAATTTTCTGTATATGTGTCTGTTAGAGGTGTAGTGATTCACAAAATTCATAATTCAGTTTGAAATGGTACAGTGGTGTCTCAACTCAAATCATGTCCCGAAACAGCAAAATCAAAGAGTGCCTGAAAAGCTGCCTTATGATAATATGTTAATGTTTCCAGTTTCAGTTTATTAGTGGCCAACATTATAAAAGTACTATATTTTACATGAATGTCCGAGCCATGAGCTAATACCTTAGTAAATACGAATTATTTTAGGGTCATAGCTCATTAAAATGAGCAGAGAGATCGTGCAGATTCTACATTTTTAACCAATACCATACTTGTGTTTATAAGTAGATAGATAGATAGATAGATAGATAGATGGATAGATGAATAGATAGATAGATAGATAGATAGATAGATAGATAGATAGATAGATAGATAGATAGATAGATAGATAGATAGAGCTCGAGGGGAAATTTCAGTGTTACCATACTTGTGTTTATAAGTAGATAGATAGATAGATAGATAAATAGATGAATAGATAGATAGATAGATAGATAGATAGATAGATAGATAGATAGATAGATAGATGGATAGATAGATAGATAGATAGATAGATAGATAGATAGATAGATAGATGAATAGATAGATAGATAGATAGATAGATAGATAGATAGATCTCGAGGGGAAATTGCAGTGTTACCATACTTGTGTTTATAAGTAGATAGATAGATAGATAGATAGATAGATAGATAGATAGATAGATAGATGAATAGATAGATAGATAGATAGATAGATAGATAGATAGATAGATAGATAGATAGATAGATAGATAGATGAATAGATAGATAGATAGATAGATAGATAGATAGATAGATAGATAGATAGATGAATAGATAGATAGACAGACAGATAGATAGATAGATAGATAGATAGATAGATAGATAGATAGATGGATAGATAGATAGATAGATCTCGAGGGGAAATTGCAGTGTTACAGTAGCAGGACATATTATTGCACAAATAAATTAGACAGAAGGATAAAAATAGACTTAAGTTACAGTAAAGTATGAGAGAGTAGGAATAGAAGAAAATCAATTTGCATAAAATACATATTTGTTGTATTTACATGTGAGCAGGTGTTGCACTAAGTGGTATGAGGTAGTTACAACAGTATAAGATATGGTTTAACTATTTTGAAATTAATAAATATGTATTTTTATGTGTGCAGTCCTTCGCCTGCAATTTGTTTGTCACTTCTTCAAATCAAAACAAACTGAAAGAAGATGAGAGGAGTGGACTCATGAATTGAAATGAGATAAAAAATGTATAAACAAATAAATAATTAAATATGTAATTACAATGTAATTACAGTATAAGTATGAAATCACAGCAAAATTACAGTAGTAACTCTCAACTTAAGATTTAAACTGTTTAAAATATTATATGTTGGTAATTTAAAACAGTTTTAAATTTGTATCGCTGCTGTTGGAGCAAAACCTCATATCTCCATTTTTGTTTTTCAGTTTTTGACGTAATTTGAAAACACCTGTTACTCTTTACATTGTGTGTAAATTTCATGATAAATGGACCAAAATTATGTGGGAAAAAGTCTGGATCCATTGACTTACATTAAAAGTTACATGTTTTTTTCCTTCTCCTGTAAAGTTACCATTTTGGAGATGCAAGGTTTTGCCCCGACAGCAGCAACGTTGAAGCTTGTTTAACCCTCCTAGTTCTCTCATTGTGTATCGTTTTATGTTTTATTATATATTTTATTATAATTTGAATTTGACAGACAAGTATTGTTATGTGTACTGTCTTGTTTTGCGGGAAAAAAAATCTTACTTGGAAATTCGTCACGTCATCAAATCAAAACAGATTGAAAAGACCAGAAGAGTGAACTTGAGAACTTAAACGCAATAAATAAATAAATAAGTAAATAAATAAATAAATAAATAAATAAGGGAGCTATTATGATAGGTACATTGAAACAGTGCAGCAAAATTACAGTAATAACTCACAACTTGAAGTATTTTAAATATCAGCGAGGACCTGACATGGGCAGTGCACACCTCACAGGTGGTGAAGAAGGCCCACCAGTGCCTCTACTTCCTCAGAAGGCTGAGGAGGTTTGGCCTGAACCCCAGCATCCTTAAGACCTTCTACACCTGCACTGTGGAAAGCATCCTGACGGGCAGCATCACCACCTGGTACGGGAACTGTACTGTTCGTGAGAGGAAATCTCTGCAGAGGGTGGTGAGGACAGCACAGTCCATCACCGGGGTTCAGCTCCCTAACCTATTGGATTTATACACCAGTCGCTGCCTGAGGAAATCCAGAAGGATTATGAAGGACCCCTCCCATCCTAGTCACTGTCTGTTCTCTCAGCTGCCGAGTGGTAGGAGGCTCAGAAGCTTAAAAGCCAGAACCAGTCGGCTCAAAGACAGCTTCTTCCCCCATGCAACCAGGCTATTGAACAGCCAGTAATCACTGCTCTGCCCAGCCCAACCCTTCCCATTACACGTACGTGCACCCACTGTACTCCCGCACTTTACTTGCATAGCTGGACTTTGAATACCTATCCAAAGACAATACTCTCCCCCTGCGCTTCCACTTAACTTCCTGTACCTTGCACTTTACTAAATACTCTGCCACCTACTGTACCATCTTCTACCTCCACACCTAGTGTGATTATTTGCACATCCACATAGCATTGTAATATCCATTACTATATATAGTATATAGTTGATTACACCCACCCTACATTCCCAGTGCAATATTATATGTCTCGGTGCAATATTATTATTTTTAGGTTATTGTGTAAGATTATATGTATATATTTTAGTTAAATTGGTTTTATCTATTCTTCTATCCTATCTATAGTTTTGTTTATCTATGTGTAAATACTGTTCTCTGCATAATTTGTGGAACTCGCACTCAGGTTTTTCACTCACCTGTGTCCCTGTACTCTTGTGATGTGACAATAAATCTGATTTGATTTGATTTGATTTGATTTGATTTGCTGAAGTATTTTAAACAGTTCCTGAGCTTGTTTCCTGTGAGCACTTCAACCTGAAGATGATCTAGACTCTTAGAGACGCTGTCGAAATTACACTCAGCACCTTCAAACGTGCTCGTCTGAAAAATGACTAACAGGAGAAAAAGTGATGATGCACTGAAAACACTCGGACTCATCAGCCGTGTCTGACCAGATGTTATGAACAGGATCTGCTGTCCATCCATCACTGCTGAATGGACACACGGTGACACAGCGCAGTGTCTGGAAACATCGGTCAGGCCGACAGATGGAGAGTTTGTCGTCGAGCGTGTCAGAAACAGGAGTCGTTGCTGGTAAGTGAGGGTGTAGAAGTGGGTGTTTACATCACCTCGTCACCGTAGCGATGAAAGTGTCAGCTGTCACACGGTCCACAGCACGCAGGACAGGGAAAGAAAGCGTGTGTTATGTGTGTTACGTGTGCAGTTTCTCATCATGTGCAGACTAAATCCACCCAGGATGATGGAAACATCAACAACTTAGAGCTGGGTTTGTGTATGTTTGTATTTATGTCTTTGTGGGGTCGGAATGACGAAGGGAACATGAACATTTTGCCCCTGAGTGGGGAACTGTCTAATGGTATGTGTATTTTTTGCTGCACCACTTCCTGTTCAGGTCAGCGGAGAGCGGTGCCTGCCTACATTCGGCCAGCTGAGCTATGGTTGACTTGCCTCCATGGAGAATCAGCAAACATTAAACTTCATCTGAAGTTAAGGGACACCAGTGGCTGTTGTCCTCTTCTTTGAGCTCATGGAAATATCTGCTTTCACAGTAATCCAGAGCGAACTTCTGCTAGAACTGCTCCTAAAAGTGTTGTTTTAAAGGCCAAAAGAAATCAACCTAGGTTTAATTCAAAATAAACACTTTAATCATAAAGACTTAAAAATGCAAAAATAATGCAGAAAAACAGTGCAAACATTTTGGTCACTCAAGCCTGTCATTTAACTGTTTTTATTGTTTTTTAATTGTTTGGTGCCTTTTTTAATTAAATTTTGAAATTTAAACTCAACTGTTGACAGTGTACACATTTAAAAAGTATGGTTGTTCAAGGGTTCTTTAGTAAAAGAGAGGTTCTGTTTGGAACCATGTGTTCTATTGTTACAACCCCACGTTTGGTCCAGGGCACTGTGGGATCAGTAACATGTAGCATTTAAAGTGGTGATGATGGATTAAAAGCTGGAGTAACCAACAAATACAGCTTTTGAAGCCATTTTATTAAAACGAACCACAATAAAATGGTGTTGTGTGATATCTAGTACCACACTGAGAATCAAACTGTGGGCAGCACCAAAAAAGAACAAAACCTAACCACGCTTGTCTTCACTGAAACAGAAGCGCTTGGCTAACAAAAGGAAACAACTAACTACTCTACACCTCCCTAGGCAGTAATCAGAAGTATATATGGCGGTGCCCTCTGATCTGGGGAGCTAGACAGAGCTGACTTCTATGTGGTGTGAAAGTATAGGCGCCCCTCCCACCTGTTGGAAACCCCAGGTGGTACGAATTCAAACAACCTCTTGTAAAACAAAGTTAAAGGTGTGCAGGTGAAACACCAAAACTAAAGGACTTCCCCAACACAAGAGATTAAAAACACAAATTAAAACACAGCACACATCAGATCAGTCCTCTCTCTAGCCATCTTAAAGGATTCCTTTTAAGGCTTAAGCTCCTCCCCCCAGTTACACTAGCTGGGCCTCTGATTGGTCAGAAGTCCTCCTCACATGACTAAATGCAAAGCAGGTACACCTGTGAAGGGAGAGACCAGGAGAGAGATACACAAACACAAAAACCAAAATAAATCTATAATGTTTTTTTTGCATGGTGAAATGGTTCTTTAGATTGATGGAGATGTGATGGTTCTATACAGCACCAAAAGGTGTTCTTCTATTAGAACCATATCAGAACCATATACAATACATTCTCCATTCATCTGAACAATGATTTCACCATGCAAAGAGCCACTTAAGCAGGCAAATTGTTCTTTGAGTGCTCACGGTGCTACATATAATCGTTGTCTTTACTAAAGAACCAGTAACACTTTCTATGAATGTCACCTTTGTAAGCATCTATAAACACATTCATAACATGTTATAATGCATTCATAAGTCATTATAAACATGGCTATAAATATTTATAAATATGCATTACACGTTATAGCCATGTTTATTATGCATTATGAATTGTTAACATAATGCATTATAAGCATTGATCATAACAAATTATAAGAGCTCATAAGTCGTGTTTGTCCGCTCTAAGTAAAGTGAAGTGTACTGTACTAAAGCCTCCTCCAGTGTTCAGAGTGAGGCTTCACGTTGAAGTGTTTACTGAAGGATTTACTGAAACACTAAAACATTCACAGTAAAGCACATTACAGGCTTCAAATGTCAGAGTTTAAACTAGAGCTGCCATCAGTGTTTTACCCAATGTGGGAAAGGTAATGTACACCACCGTTAGCTTGGTATTTGTCTTTACTTTATGCTCTCCAAGCTGGGACTGACTTCTTTGGCACTGACATTATAACATGTTATTAACACTATTTATAATGCATTATATTAACAATTCATAATGTGTAATAAACATGGCTATAAAATGTAATCCAGTGTAATTCTTTTTTATAAATATTTATTATCATGTTTATAATGCCTTATGAATACATTATAACATGTTATAAATGTGTTTATAGATGCTTACAAAGGTGACATTCATAGAAAGTGTTACCAAAGAACCCTTAAAGAACTTTTGGTAACACTTTCTATGAATGTCATGTTTGTAAGCATCTATAAACACATTCATAACATGTTATAATGTATTCATAAGACATCATAAACATGGCTATAAATATTTATAAAAATTCATTATACGTTATAGCCATGTTTATTATGTATTATGAATTGTTAACACAATGCATTATAAGTACTGTTCATAACAAATTATAAGAGCTCATAAGTTGTATTTGTCCGCTCTAAGTAAAGTCAAGTCAAGTCAAGTCAAATTTATTTGTATAACGCTTTTTACAACTGATGTTGTCACAAAGCAGCTTCACAGAAATCCATTTAGGACAAAGGTTTAACAAAGTTTAATGTAAATCCTCCAGGTGAGCAAGCCAGGGGTGACAGTGGCAAGGAAAAACTCCCTCAGAGCTGAGGAAGAAACCTTGGGAGGAACCAAGGCTCACATGGGGGGACCCATCCTCCTCTGGTCAAACTACCTACAGAATTATTATACTACTAATATTAATAGTAGTAGTAGCAATAATAGTTAGGAGTCCACTTAAGTGTAGAGTGGGCAGCCAGTCCAAGGCAGGTGGTGGTGACTGGGGTGTGGGTAACTGGTCTGAAGCGGGTAGCCGGAGAGCTCTACAGACAATCATCCAGCAGTGTCCGGCTGGACAGGTGGGCAGTCGTTTTCTCGGAAGAAAGGTAGGGAAATGGAGTTAGTTTTGTTCTGTATGGGTGTATGTATAGTAGTATGTAAAACATTTCCAGAGTGTAAAGTGAAGCGTACTGTACTCCTCCAGTGTTCAGAGTGAGGCTTCAAGTTGAAGGATTTACTGAAACACTAAAACATTCACAGTAAAGCTCATTACAGGCTTCAAATGTCAGAGTTTAAACTAGAGCTGCCATCAGTGTTTTACCCAATGTGGTAGAGTCAATGTACACCACCGTTAGCCTGGCACTAACTTAACACTACATATCCAATAGAATGCTAGCAGAAATTAGCATTACTGTACTGTAGTGTAGGGATTACAGAGTGAAGGGTTCTAGTGCTTGACGTTAGAACCAGTGAGGGAACAAATTACAATGACAGCACTTTATTATCTCGCCTCTCCTTCTTCAGACCTTCACTCCACAGTGACTTTGCGCTGAAATATAATATTGGAAATCTCAGAGCGTAAATAAACTTTGTATTTGTCTTTACTTTGCAGTCTCCAAGCTGGGACTGACTTCTTTGTTATACTGAAAGTGTAACATGTTATTAACACTGCTTATAATGCATTATATTAACAACTCATAATGTACAATAAACATGGCTCTGAAGTGTAATTCAGTGTAATTAATTTTTATAAATATTTATAATTATGTTTATAATGCCTTATGAATGCATTATAACATGATATAGATGTGTTTATAGATGCTCACAAATGTGACATTCATAGAAAGTGTTACCGAACCTTCTTTTGTAAGAGTGCAGACTTCTGTGTTTTGGAATTGATATAAATGTAAATCACATTTTTTAATTCATTTTGTTACTAACTGTGTAATTCATTATGTAATTACATGTAAAATACATTATTATGCAATATAATCCAAATATATAACAAGAATACAAAAACATGTCTTAATGCTCATTTTAATTTATGTTAGAGAGTGAGAGAGAGAGAGACACAGAGAGAGAGACAGAGAGAAAGAGAGACAGAGAGAGAGAAAGTGAGAGAGACAGAGAGAGACAGACAAAGAGAGAGAGAGAGAGAGACAGACTGAGAGAGAGAAAGAGAGAGAGACAGACAGAGACAGAGAGAGAAAGACAGTGAGAAAAAGAGAGGAAGAGAGAGAGAGAGAGAGAGAGAGAGAGAGAGAGACTGAGAGAGAGAGAGAGAGACAGAGAGAGAAAGAGAGAGACTGAGAGAGAGAGAAAGAGTGAGACAGAGAGAGAGAGAGAGAGAGAGAGAGAGAGAGAGAGAGAGAGGAAGAGAGCTCAGCTTGAACGAATAAGTGGTAAAGAACAGCTGAAAGGTCTGAAAATGGTGTTTATTAATGGTGACATTGACATTATTCAAAGATTTATTCTGTCTAGAAAATTAAAAATCTAAAAATCAAGTTCTTCAAGAATCAGTATTTAATAGAGCACAAAGTCTGATGCAGCATCAACAGCTTCACAAACCTACCGTGGCTCCTCTCAGGCTGAGGCGTCTGACTTTACAGAGAGAAAATAAAATAAATAATAAAACTCGTCTCTGGTTGATATAAATTCACTCAAAGCAATAAGCAGTGAGAGGATTTCGATTTCATGGTCCGAGTACGTGTTGAGCGGTCATTCCGCACCGTGACTAAGACGGACTTCACCTCAGTTTCAACCCGAACTCCGATCACATCAGCGCTGCGCTCACGTTAAGCCATCGGCCGAGGCTGTATGTGGAACCTTTGTGCTTAATGTTCTTATGAAAATGATTGAACACCGCAGGTCAAATTACATAATCAGGAAACACATTTAAATAAGATGTTTTCTGGTTGCCATATTTAAGGTTGGTCCCTGTAGAGCAGTGACTCTCAAACCGGTCCTCAGGGATGGTCCACAGTTTTGCTCCAGCCCAACTCACAATGTGAGAGAGAGAACATAACTGTGGACCATCTGAGGACCAGTTTGAGAACGACTGCTCTACAGAGAACAAACTTACAGTATGCACTGGAAAAAAATGTTTTTGTCAAGTGAAATTATCTTAAATCTTGTTAAAGTATCTGATATTCTCATTATGAGATTGTTATAAGCTTGTTATAAGATTATTTAACTTAATTCTAGAAATATTGTAGATGTTTTAGTAAACATATATAGAGAAAAAAGTTAAATAACTTGCCAGAATGAGTTATTATTTACCTGAATAGAGCGGGCTAAGGACTTTGCGAAATCATCTTTCCACTGTTATTGTATGTTTTAAATTGTCCTACTGTATTTTCCGTTTTTCATCTTTTGTTTTCTCCCAGTTTCTTTTTGTTTTTCTTTTATTGCGCACTGGTGTTCTGTATGACTTGTTTTGTTGGTTGTTATGACACTGTTTTGTAACGTATAGTATGTCTACTGGACCCCAGGAAGAATAGCCGCTATCGTGATAATGGAGATCCTGAAAATAATACAAAAATTATAGTAATAAAAATAAAAATAAAAAATTAAGATAGAATTTGGGCAGATAATTTTGCTTGTTTATAATATGGTTTAAGCAAGAAATATTATCTGCCAATGTAGTGAGATAATTTAACTTACTAAAATATCTTAAAACAAGTAAAAATGTCTAGACGTAAGTTAAACAATCTTATAATAACCTTACAACAACCTCAATATCAAAAATATGAGCTATATCTACAGGATTTAACATAATTGCTCAAAGTCCTCATGATGGCAGAGCTCAAAGTGCAGGGCGACAATACATTTATCAACACTGTACAATGGATAACAAGCCTGTCGTTAACACATGGACGTAATTAAGTATGGTGTGAAAGTTGATGGGTTACCCGCAGCTCAGTGTGGCCTCTGTCACTCACAGACGTGACAATACAGCCAGACTAAATGTGATGTGTTAAGAATTGGCAGCTGTGTTTAAGAAAAGACAAGGTTTCAGATTTACGTTTGAGCTAAACGATGTGCTGCCATTCTCACTAAGAAGCGTGTGAAAGGACAGACGCCATCCAACAACAGTAAAGTTAAAAATACATAAATACATGGACTCACCTCTGAACTTCAGACACAGCTTTTCCAACAAGACACTGATGGAATAAACCAGCCTGAAATCGCCTGAAGCTGCTTTCTCATCCATCTCTGTGCTGTGACCTGCATATGCAGCTGGAATCCTCACTGCATTCAAAACACTAATTTGCTGCTGGACAGTAATGAAAGAAAACCAAGAACATCAATTTGTGTGTTTTAAACATCAAGTTGTAAACAGCAGGTCAGGCCTAGTAAACTAAGCTTTTACCCCATCCTGTTGGCAAACAGGTCAAGACATCTATAGACATCTCAGTTCTCCTGAGTTAACGTCTTCAAACAAAGCGAAGTGGCTTCGTTGAATGATTCTGAGTATCAAGCACCTCTGACTAAATAAATTCATCAGTGTTTTGTTTCTGAAACATTTCCTTTGAAGAATGAAAGGTAGCATTTCGCTTCACCTGTGTCATTGATTGTACTCTCGACATTAAAAGACACCTGCTAGAGAAATTTGGGGATGCGGTTGACAAGAAGTGGAAGATTATGCACCAGTCCAGCAGCAGACGTTTAACAGATTGTTCCCAGTGTACTCACAGTACGTGATCATGCCTGGCTCTGTGAAAGTAGTGTGCATACCATTAAATATGGTGACCATTTAATGGTATGTGTCACGCATTCGGCAAGAGGTCAAAGGAAAACGGACTCCATTTCCCAGAATCCCTCGGGAGATCACGTCACAGCACAACGTCCTTCAGAGATGGAGGACAACACGGACTCCATTACCCAGAGTTCTAGGGAAACTCACGTGATCACTGACTCTCAAACACGCTCCTATCAGAGATCTAGTTCCCCTGAATACTGATGTGTCACACCTGTGTAGGATGTCATATGACTCAAGCTGTTTAGTTTATAAGCCCGGGCTTTAGGTAGGCAAATTGCGAAGTATTGTTTCCTTGAGAACTACTGAGCGTTTGTATTCATATGACCGATACTCTGTTTTTGACCTGTGCTTTGTTTGTCTGGATTCTGCCTCTTGTCTTACCCTTTGGATACTTTTGCCTGTCTTTGCTGACCTGTGTTTTTTGACCCCTTTTTCTGTTATTTGGATTACGTTTTTGCTCTGCCCTCTTTGGATTGTTCGCTTGGTATTTTTTGAATACACTTTGGCCTAGAGTGATTGAAACTACTGCTCTCGTTATTTTTTATCCGCGAGCGTCTGTTTTTTTTCTGTCAACACGTTACAGAATACTTCGCCACTCATGCAGACGGCGGATCCGGAAGCCTTACAAAAGGCTCTGAACGAGCAGGGACAACTCCTGGGTCGCCATCAGCAGGTTCTGACCGGAGTGACTCATTCCTTAGAGTCGTTAGCACACCAACAGGCCGAGCAACAAACACAGCTGGCTCAACTGGTTGCTAGTGTGCAGGGATTGACGAGCCAGCTCCAAACCATGAGCTTCACGGAACCTGCAGTCAGCCCTGATCTACCCCCGACAACAGCGGCTTCTACTACCGTGGTTTTTCCGGTTAGTAAACCAGATAAATTTGGAGGAGACCCAGATAAGTGCAGGGGGTTTCTGCTCCAGTGTTCTGTTTTTTTTGAGAACTCACCGGCAAGCTCTAACCAAGCCAAAATCTCTTTCATTATATCTCGTTTAGCAGATAAGGCTTTAGAATGGGCCACAGCCAGTTGGACCCATATTCAGCGTTTGTCCTATAACCAGTTTCTTAGAGAATTCAAAACTGTGTTTGATCACCCCTACGAGGGTAAAGTCAGCGGGGAGTTATTGTCTAGATTACGTCAGGGGAATCGTTCAGTGGTGGACTACTCGCTTGAATTTCGTACTCTAGCAGCGAGCAGTGGCTGGAATGAGGCGGCTCTCCTTGTGATGTTTCGTCAAGGACTAAATGCAGAGATCGTTAATGAGCTAGCCACCAAAGACGATGACTTGACTCTAGATCAACTGATAAATCTAGCTATCAAGTTTGATCATCTGCTGACTCACAGAAGTAAAACTAAGATGGTGAAAGGCTTTAGAAGAACACTTCCTCGAGCCAGCCCTGAGCCTGTGGAACCCACCGAACCCATGCAATGCGATTCCTCCCGGCTCTCACAGGAGGAGAGGCTACGTCGGTTAGCCAATCAGCTGTGTTTATATTGTGGCAAAGCGGGACATCAAGTTCGTGAGTGCCGCGCCAGACCACAAAAAAGCAAGGCGCCGACCCCTGGACAGCACGTGGAGTTCACTCCGCGTGCTAATGTGGTGAGTGTGCCCACAAAGGGGTTGGTTACGAAATCTTTCATGTTACCAGTAATCATATACTGTCATCCCCTTTCTCGTGTCATTTCAGCCTTAATCGATTCTGGGGCAGAAGGTAACTTCATTCACGCCAGGCTCGTGGAGGAACTTCAGGCTCCAGTGGAAAATCTCACGAGTATGCTGAGGGTGGCGGCACTAGATGGAGGACCAGTTGGGACGGGGACCATATCCAAGGTCACAGTCTCCCTGGAGTTAGAGACTAGTTTCCTTCATAAAGAGACTTTGTCATTTTTAGTCCTAGAACAATCCGAATTTGAGTTAATCTTAGGACTACCTTGGTTAGAGAAACACAACCCCAACATTTCATGGGTTGACCACAGTATCACCAAATGGTCAGAGTACTGTCACTGTTCGTGCCTTTCCAAACCTGCCATATCAGTGTTGTCCACGTCCATAGAAAGTCCTAATGCAGACTCCACATTTGAAATTCCTCCAGAGTACCTGGACTTAAAGGAAGTCTTCAATAAACAGAATGCCACCAAACTGCCTCCCCATAGACCCTACGATTGCACGATAGAACTTGTAGAAAACCCTGTTTTACCTAAAGCCCGAGTCTATCCCTTGACCCAAGAAGAGCAAAAGGCTCTTGATGTATATATACAGGAGGCCCTTGACCAAGGTTTTATCAGACCTTCGACCTCACCCATCGCGTCTAGCTTTTTCTTTATTAAGAAAAAAGATGGCGGATTACGCCCGTGCATTGATTATAGGGCTCTCAATCAAATTTCTAAAGCCTACCCTTATCCTCTCCCCTTGGTACCAGTAGCGCTAGAACAACTACAAGGAGCAAAGTTTTTTACCAAATTAGATCTCCGTAGTGCATATAATCTAATCCGAATTAAAGAAGGGGATGAGTGGAAAACAGCCTTTTTGACCACTAGAGGGCACTACGAGTACCTTGTAATGCCTTTCGGGCTCTCTATCGCCCCCTCAGTCTTCCAAGCATTCATTAATGATGTCCTTAGAGACATGTTAGGTCAGTATGTAGTCGCATATCTGGATGACATTCTAGTCTATTCCCCTACCCGAGAATCTCATGTACAGCATGTCCGTGCAGTACTGCAACGGCTCCTAGAGAACGATTTATTTCTGAAAGGAGAAAAGTGCGAATTTCATCTACAGACAGTTTCGTTCCTAGGTTACGTCATCAGTCAGCAAGGGGTTATCATGGACGATCATAAGGTGGAAGCGGTAGTTTCATGGCCCACACCCACATCAGTCAAGGAAGTTCAGAGATTCTTGGGTTTCGCCAATTTTTACCGTAGATTTATCAGAAACTTTAGTAGCATCGCTGCCCCTATCACTTCCCTCCTAAAGGGAGCCCCCAAGAAGCTCAGATGGACAGAACAGGCAGAAAAGGCCTTTGCAGATCTCAAGGAGGCATTCACCACAGCACCTATACTAAAACACCCTGATCCCACACAGCCTTTTATTGTGGAGGTAGATGCGTCGGAAACGGGAGTGGGGGCAGTGTTATCCCAGCGTACAGGTTCCCCTCTAAAATTACACCCCATCGCCTTTTATTCCCATAAGTTGTCTCCCTCTGAAAGAAATTATGGTATAGGGGACCGAGAACTCCTCGGTGTAAAATTAGCCTTGGAGGAATGGCGACATTGGCTGGAGGGAGCCAATCACCCCTTTACAGTCCTCACTGATCATAAGAACTTAGAGTATCTCCGTACAGCTAAAAGGCTTAATGCTCGTCAAGCCCGATGGTCCCTATTCTTCTCAAGATTTCGATTTAGTATATCCTACCGCCCCGGTTCTCGCAACACTAAGGCAGATGCGTTATCCAGACTTCCAACTAAGGAAGATCCGACCCCTGAAAATGAGAACCCTGAACGTGTCCTTCCCCCTGAAGTAGTCATCTCCTCGATCAGATGGGAGATTGATGACGAGATAGAAAGAGCTCTGACAAATATCAATGTACCCAGCCAATGCCCCTCAGGGAAGCTCTACGTACCCGAGTCCTTTCGCGACCCACTTATCACATGGGCCCATTCCTCTCTCACTTCAGGCCACCCCGGAGAAACCAGAACGCACAAGCTTCTTGCACAACGCTATTGGTGGGAAACCATGCTCAAGGATATACATGCCTTTGTCTCCTCATGTTCGACTTGTTCTCAGTGCAAAACTCCAAAGGCGCTACCGGCTGGGAAACTAATGCCCTTGCCCGTACCCAACCGCCCCTGGTCCCACATAGCCGTAGATTTTGTGACTGATTTACCGGAATCACAAGGTTTCACCACCATCCTGACGGTGGTGGACCGGTTCTCTAGGGGTGTTAAATTTATTCCGTTTTCCTCAATCCCTAGTGCATTTCAGACTGCCGAGGCCCTGTTCCAGCATGTCTTCCGAGTGTTTGGTATCCCTGAGGATATAGTATCAGACAGGGGACCCCAGTTCACATCAAAGGTATGGACGGCTTTCTTTGAACATATTGGAGTTTCTATTAGTCTGTCATCAGGTTATCACCCACAGTCAAATGGACAGTGTGAAAGGGTGAACCAGGAACTGGGGAAATTTTTGAGACTTTATTGTCATGAAAACCCATCTGACTGGGCTAAGTTTTTAGTGTGGGCCGAGATAGCACAGAACTCTTTAACAAGTTCTGCCACGGGCTTGACTCCGTTCCAGTGTATCTTAGGTTATCAACCACCACTAGCTCCCTGGACCGGATCTCAGACTGAGGTACCAGCTGTGGACTCCTGGATGACACGGAGTGAACGTGTCTGGGCGGAGACACACCAGCGCATAGAATCGGTTCTGCTGCGTCATAAGGAACAAGCAGATCGTAACCGAGGGCCGACCCCCATATACCAACCTGGGGATAGAGTATGGTTGGCCACAAGAGACTTTCGTTGCCCTGAGGGACGTTGTAAAAAACTTCAGCCTAAGTATATAGGACCTTTCAAAGTTCTGAAACGTATTAATGATGTAACCTACAGATTAGACCTACCCCCACATTTTAGAATCTCACGCTCATTCCATGTTTCGTTGCTTAAACCTGTTGTTGCAGGGCCTTTGGATGAGGCTTCACCGGACGTATCGCCACTCCCACCGGAAGAGATTGACGGGGCTCCAGTCTACGCTGTCCGTAGGCTGCTGGACTCCCGACGACGGGGCGGGGTCCTCCACTATCTGGTGGATTGGGAGGGGTACGGCCCAGAGGAGCAATGTTGGGTGCCGGCAAAGGACGTATTAGACCCCGGTCTCATTGCGGATTTCCACAACCAGCACCCGGGGAAGCCCGCTCCTCGTCCCAGGGGCCGCACACCCAAGAAGCTCTCGAGCTCTCTTCCTGCCCGTCTGCGGGATCCTCGTGGAAGGAACCCATCTCTCCAGCGCCTCGGCAGCTCTGGATCCACCCCTGCTCGGAGGTCCGGTGGGGGGCGTAGCGGCCGTCCGGGTCGTCCTCGTTCCAAGGCCCACCCGGACTCTTTGGGGGGGGGTACTGTCACGCATTCGGCAAGAGGTCAAAGGAAAACGGACTCCATTTCCCAGAATCCCTCGGGAGATCACGTCACAGCACAACGTCCTTCAGAGATGGAGGACAACACAGACTCCATTACCCAGAGTTCTAGGGAAACTCACGTGATCACTGACTCTCAAACACGCTCCTATCAGAGATCTAGTTCCCCTGAATACTGATGTGTCACACCTGTGTAGGATGTCATATGACTCAAGCTGTTTAGTTTATAAGCCCGGGCTTTAGGTAGGCAAATTGCGAAGTATTGTTTCCTTGAGAACTACTGAGCGTTTGTATTCATATGACCGATACTCTGTTTTTGACCTGTGCTTTGTTTGTCTGGATTCTGCCTCTTGTCTTACCCTTTGGATACTTTTGCCTGTCTTTGCTGACCTGTGTTTTTTGACCCCTTTTTCTGTTATTTGGATTACGTTTTTGCTCTGCCCTCTTTGGATTGTTCGCTTGGTATTTTTTGAATACACTTTGGCCTAGAGTGATTGAAACTACTGCTCTCGTTATTTTTTATCCGCGAGCGTCTGTTTTTTTTCTGTCAACACGTTACAATGTACCCTGTACACTGTTGGAAATATAGGTTCTGTGCAGGTACATTTCTCGTTCATCAAGGTACAAACAGTGTAAATGTTCCCTCAAAGCTCCAACAGTGGTTTTAAGGTCTGATTGTGAACCTTAAATAAGTGTTTCCAGGTGAAAAGTTCGTATTTGTACCTTTTCATAACCGAATGTTTTAAAACAGAACAGTAAAATAAAAGCCTGGAGGCGAGACGGGGTGTGTGGAGTCAGTACAGCTTAGAACATATCATTTCAGTGGATTATGGTTCAGTTATGTTCCCTGACTAAAGGTACTGAGATGGACCCTTGAGGGTTCCACCCCAGTGACGAGAGGGGAACTGCCCCAGTGAGGGTTCTGTATTTTCTCCATTCGAGTTTTGCTTAACTGGGTACATGTTTGTCCAAACTACCACTTCAAGGCTTTCCACCAGAGTAGCGAGGCAGGATGGAAGGTTAAAAACAACCAGCTGGTTAGAAACTCTGCTGACTAATGAAGGTACATCAGCAGGTTGATATTTCACACGGTTGAGTGGCCGAGTTTATCAGCATTAAAAACGAGCAGGCTAATATGAATGGTGCACTAATAGAGTGCCAGTATTAGCTGATTATGTCCTGTCGTCCAGAATGAATGATCTAAAACCAGAATCATCGAGTGATTCACATATTGCCGTTCATATTTCATGCCTTAATTGTCTGAAATAGAACTTTATATTACAGGACACCTGAACAGGGCCTAGTGGCTTTTTGTCTGAGATGGGGTGTGTAGAGTCAGTACAGCTTAGAACATATCATTTCAGTGGATTATGGTTCAGTTATGTTCCCTGACTAAAGGTACTGAGATGGAGCCTTGAGGGTCCCATCCCAGTGACAGGAGGGGGACTGCAGAGACAGTTTCGGTCCTTGTTTGTGAGAGTGTGGGGTTAGTTTTAGTGGGTTTGCTTCCACCATAAAGGGAAGAACTATGTCTAGCAGTGACCTTTCCTGTTATCCCCGCCTCTGTTATGTATCTTTTCTGCTGGTGTTAATAAAAAGCACTACCTGTAGCAGAAATCATGGCTTCTCTCATGTCTCCTTCTTTGTCAAGATACTACAATATACTCCCTCTCATATTCTATTGCTTAAATCATAGCCTCACGTCAAAAAGCTGACCTACATAAGATCCCTTGCGCTTCTAACTAGATGGTTCACTTTTTTGGAGGAAAAACTGTGGCTGTAAGAGACACAATCTGCACAAATCAAACAGATACACAAGTAAAGAGATGAAAAACATCATGTCGTCTCTAATCCGTGTGGGGTTTTCCAGTTAAATGGCCTTGCCGTCATTTCGTGACGGCTCCTATTTGTATTTACAGTGTTTATGTGTTTGTTTTCTAATGCGGCCGAGTGCATTAACACCTATTTCAGCCGCTGAATTCAGAGCAGAGTTTTAACCCAAGGAGCATGAATCATTAACGAGAGCAATAACACTGCAATAATAATGACAAGCCAATCTATATGCAAATGATTCCACATCACTCTGACTGACGGGCCTGTATGTTAAGAATGGCTGAGCAAAGCTAAAGCTGTGATAATGCTGCTCGTTAAAGCAGACCATATGATCTGAGACAAAGTTTCTGACTCAGATAAAAAGCCACTGGCC
Source organism: Colossoma macropomum (assembly GCF_904425465.1). Lineage (NCBI taxonomy): Eukaryota > Metazoa > Chordata > Actinopteri > Characiformes > Serrasalmidae > Colossoma > Colossoma macropomum. Next base: position 1,096,805 of record NW_023494800.1, read on the forward strand.
CTGTTCAGGTGTCCTGTAATATGAAGTTCTATTTCAGACAATTAGTGCATGAAATATGAACGGCAATATGTGAATCACTCGATGATTCTGGTTTTAGATCATTCATTCTGGACGACAGGACATAATCAGCTAATACTGGCACTCTATTAGTGCACCATTCATATTAGGCTGCTCGTTTTTAATGCTGATAAACTCGGCCACTCAACCGTGTGAAATATCAACCTGCTGATGTACCTTCATTAGTCAGCAGAGTTTCTCACCAGCTGGTTGTTTCTTTCTATCCTGCCTCGCTACTCTGGTGGAAAGCCTCAAAGTGGTAGTTTGGTCGAATTTACATTTACGGCATTTGACAGATGCCCTTATCCAGAGCAACGTACAATTTCATAATTTATTACACAGGTAGGCAAAGGTAGTGTTAGGAGGACTCGTATTGGTATAGTGTAGGGTGCTTGCCCAGGCAGAGGATTGGACCCCTGTCTACAGCATAGAAGGCAGAGGTGTTACTCACTACACTATACCAACCAAATAAAGGTACTACACTTCCACGAGGGTGGTTCCCTCAAGGCTCCATCTCAGCACCTTTAGTCAGGGAACATAACTGAACCATAATCCACTGAAATGATATGTTCTAAGCTGTACTGACTCCACACACCCCGTCTCGTCTCCAGGCTTTTATCTTACTGTTCTGTTTTAAAACATTCGGTTATGAAAAGGTACAAATACGAACTTTTCACCTGGAAAAACTTATTTAAGGATCACAATCAGACCTTAGAACCACTGTTGGAGCTTTGAGGGAACATTTACTCTGTTTGTACCTTGAGGAACAAGAAATGTACCTGAACAGAACCTTCATTTCTGCAACAGTGCAGCAACTGTCAGTATAACTGATTTGACAATATATATGTTTGTGAAACCAGAACTAATTGGTGCACCATGCAGGATGTCTCTCAGATCGATGATAAGGAAGGTAAGAGTGAAGTCGGCAGTCTCTTGAAAAGATTTGACAGATGACATGAAAGCAGCAGAACAGCAGTTGCACAGAAAACATAAGTAAAATAAAATAAAAAATAAAAGAGGTATTGATGAATAATTTGATATATGTCATGTATTTATAAACCCCTAGAACTCTAGGGTAATTTGGGGTAATTGTTTGGTATTTGGGTCAATTGCAACTACAATTACAATTATAAGTATTTACATTGAGTCAGTCACACATGCCTTCGGTTATTTTCAGGAGACCCTGGGCTGCTCAGATATGCCATTGTTTGACACATAAATGCTAACAGAATTTTAATATCTTTATGAATTTGGCTTTTTTTTGTTAATTACCCAGCACCTGCAAAAGTTTGTAAATTTTTGCTTATAAAGATTTTCAGAAATTTAGTCTGGAGTGTCTGTGAGCTGAAAGTGCAAGAATTTTCATGGTGATTCATTCTATTCATCATTATGAGTGAAAATAAACAATTACCATAAGGCGAACATGTTTTTTTTTTTTTGTTATTGATTTTCTGTCCTCTTAGATTCATGCTGAGTGCTAAAACTCTGATACACAGCAAGACAGGCTATATTTTTAATTACAAATCGAGTTGCATATTTAATATCAGATATTTTTAATACTCAAAATCAATGTAAACTGAAAGACAGAGCTTAATATTATTACTTTTATAATAACGTGTATCATATTTAGTGTTATGTATCTGTTAAAATGGGGTTTAGAGTCTGTTTGTGTGATTTTCAGGGAAAAGTCCACTCACTGTAGTGATTTGGAACTCCACCTTTTGTCGTGTTTTTCTGCCAATCCCCCCGCCACTCTCTCAGTGCAGACAGCATGCACAGACCGCACAATTAGCTTGGAGCATCATATTTATAAGTGTGACTGCATTTTGTGTCATTATTATTTGTTTTTAGCTGTACGTTTCTGATTATCTTCACCACACTGAGTCAATCAGAGGACTGTTTGAGAGATGAGGAGTATTTCCAGATCATACCTGTGCAGTTAAATTGTTTTTGGGGAAAATAATGGGCTTGGACACAAAAAATGGATGTCGTATCAATGACCCTGAAACAGAAAACAAAAGACTAAGAAGCAAGAAGAGAAAACATAACAGTGCTTTGGGTAAACATTTACAAGATCACTATCACTGCCATTGAACAAGACACAGCTTGAGAAACAGTTCAAAAACAGCTGCATTGAAATATGTTTAAGAATAAATTGTAAGTTTTACAGAGCTGTTTGCAAATGTAAATGGAATCTCTTCGCATTCTGGTCACACTGTGGTGATGGGGGGCCTCTAAAGATGTTCATATGCAGGGGTCTCTTGAGATTGATCTGCCCCTGAACATGCAAATTACATACAAGCACACGAACAATCTATATAGAGGAAATTTACGCTTTAATTTCACCATGCAGAATTAATACTCTTCTCTTAGAGATGTAGGAAATGCAAGTAATGAAATTCCTACAAAGTCAGTAACTATAAAAGTGATTTTAAGAATTTTAACTGTAGAGGCTTCACACATTAACTGTATTACTGTACGGTGTGCTCTTCAACACCAGTGGGCGCTGTTGTGCAAAAACAATGCTGCATGGCCAAATAATAAAAAAAAACAATATTAGAAAAACTGACAAACATTAAATTTGATGCGAGTTCGTGGACCCGAGAGGTTAAATCTTATTAATACAAGTCATATTTTGTAGTTTTAGGGTGAAACTACTACTGTTAATATTTTCCCAATTAATCTCTGCTTTTGTAGTTAATCTGAATCAGGATTGGTCCTGCCGTGTGTACGTCCTGTAACATTTCCGTATTGATCCTGCAATCGAAACAGTGCTCATTAATGCACGGAGTGCTCTGACATTTGAGGAGTGAAAGCAGCAGATTAAAAGTTGCGTCTGGACCCCGAGCGTCTGGTCGATAGAAAGCCGGATGTTGCTGAGCTGCTGCAGGACAGCGGAGTGATTAGTTTGACATATTGGTCCAAGACAGCAAGAGTTGATCAATGAGTCTGTACCTGCCATTATAATAACAATCACTTTCTCATTTTCTCACTCTCAAACAGAGGCATGGTTACAACAATGTGTGTGTTTCTCACAGATTTAAGACATAAATAACCAACACACTGGACGTCCAGGGAAGTGTAAGCATCTTACACATAGATAATGTGCCTAATATTTCCCATTGTAACATGGTAATGAAGATATTATGGGATTATTCAACCTATTTATAGATATTTTAAGCAATTTTATTTTTGTTAAGCATTATTTCTTGAAATAAGTAAAATTATTTGTGAATAACTTGATAAAACTATTAAAGGTTTGTAGATAGTTAGAATGCACATTTTTTTTTTATAAACTAGAAATGTTAGTATATCATCACTGTCTGAGCAAAACCTTGAATCCTGGAATCCCCCAAAAAATGTTCTAAACTTTCAACCTAATCTAACAAATCTTTATTCAGTCGTTTTAGATCATATATTGGTCTGTTCCTCATAAACTTAGACACAGTGCAAGGGGCAGCTGGCACTTTCCAAATTCGTAAAAAACTAAAGGAGAGATATGACGTGTCCTATCTATATTGCTTTCATTCTACAAACACAGATTGTTATTTCAATCAGCTTCTTTTTTATATAACACAAAATTATCAGGTGAAGAAAAGCAACGTTCTTCACCAGTGCACATCTTATAAACACCTACACTGTGTAAGACTAGGGAATTTGGAGCCCTCTGTGGTGGAATAATCACCATAATCACCATAACCCAAACACCTATTAACGGTTAAAGAGAGAGAGAGAGAGGGAGGGAGGAATGAAACAAAAAGGAGCACTCAGGGTCACTTTAGATGGTCCAAAATTGGACCCTAAACCAAGCTAAAACGTCTCTGTGCTCCTGAATTACAGCTACAAAACTTCTCCATTGTATTAATATGAAGCATCTCTGATAACCAGTGTTTAAAATACGGTGAAGAAACTGATTTCCAATTCAAAAGAATAACCTTTTTAGCTGCAGCCGTGCTGTTGTTGTTGCTCATACGGAAGGGTGGACATTGAATCTGGGAATCCACAGATTTCAATGACAGGGTCAGGATGTAATTGTGTGCCAAGCATTTCAGAGAACCACTGAAAAACACTCAACCAGACGTTCTGCCACAGAGGTGTGGATTTTAACTAATTTAATCTGATTTTTGAACACTGAGGTCTATAAATCACCTTAAACTGGATAAGCAGTGTGATGTCCTGGACAGGTTCTCCCCCCAAACCTCCTCTGTTAAAGGACTGTTAAGCTCCCAGACCTCCCTGAGATGGTCAGTGCTGGGGGTGAAAAGAAGACGAATCTAGACAAAAGAATTCAAGAAGTGAATGGTCATCAGGTTTGACTGTAAAGTTAGAAATGTTTTCTCTGACAAAATGTCTAAACAGTAGATAGGAAAACAAACACAAATGAGAAAGTCCACTGTACACTTTTACAATTTAAAATAGTAAACCTTTGATCTTCCAGACAGAGGACACCCCACCCAGCTGAGGAGGCTGAAGTGGTTGTGTAAGATTGGAGTGTAGATAGATGATGATGGAGCTTTAGTAGAACACTTTATCTGATTAAGGACCCTAAGGTGAGCTCCTAAGTATTAAATTGTTGCCTCCAACAGCCCTGATGGGTTTCACTTTTGTAAAAAGCAAGACTGGAAGAGAGGAACCTGGAGAGATGTGGCCTCTAATAATGGATTCAGTGATGCCTGATCTGGAAACTCCCACTGCCAAAAAGCCAGAGCTCTGGCATTTGCCCTCCAATTATAGTATTTAAACACTCAGGGCACTGGGCTTTAGAAGGTGAGCTTTTGAGTCTCATAGGTTCAAATAAATGACAAAATAATTGTGTCTAACTGTTTAACCCTCTGTGGTCTGAGGTCATTTTCTCGATTTTCTTCATCTCTTCTTAAACTCTCCTTTAAAGTCTCTTTATTTAACATGATTCTCATAAGTTTCATATCAAAATGCTCCGTTATCTTCAGCATTACTTTCCAAAAGCGACTTCAACTTCAGCAGCTGTAAACTCTCTGCACGCCATTTCACATGAGTCTCCGATGTGGACTGAATAAAGAATGAAGGGTTTCTGGCATGATGGTCAGTCCTTAGTGATTTCCTGAGTGTCCATTGGTCAGTTTCACACAGAATGTAGACGGACACACGAATCCACCAGTTCCGCACGGTGAGAGGCAGATGACGTGTATCTCAGCCCCTCTTCATAGGCTTATAACTCCGGATGTGAGTCTCGTATGATCTTGTGATAAGATGGAATGGAAAGGGCGACTCTACAGATTCAGGAAGTGTTTGAACTGATGCTTGGATGAGTTTGTGAACCCCAGCGGGTTAGAAAAGGAAACAGGCATGTAAATTGGGAGATTCTGAAAAAGAATTTTGGTTCCGTCATTGTTTTGGTTGCATCACCATTTTGGTCATGTTGATGCGCCCCACTATTGACAAAGGAAGTAATTTCCACTTTTCAACGTTTGCCTTAAGTTCATCAAGCATACACTGAAAGTTCAACCTATACAACAATTTTGGGTTTTGGGGAATTTGAAGACCAAGATATGAAAAAGATGTACTCACCAATCTGAATGGTAATGTAGTCACAAAACTAGGATCTAAATTTTGAGTGAGCATTAATTTACTTTTATTCCAATTGTGAATCAATATAGTCTAACAAATTAGGAACAGAAGACACTGGGTCTTAAATACACAAAAGCAAATCCTCTGCATCTAAATTGACCAAGATTTCGGTGTCTCCTGCCTTGATACCATGAATGCATGACTGGCTTCTAATTCCTATTGCTAATGGTTCCAAAGTCAAAGAGTAGGAGGGACAAAGGATCGCCTTGTATCAATTTTTGCAGTGGAAAATTAGAGCACTCATCATTAGTCATTATAGGAGATGTTGTCATTATAGGAGATGTTGGGTGTAAGTAAAGTAATTTAACACAGGAAATAAAGAAGTATGCAAACCCAAACCTTTCCAGAACATTAAACATGTAGGGCCATTCTATTTTATCAAACATCTTCTGAGTGCCAAGCAAGATAATGGCGGCAGCGATGTCTCTCCCACCGGCTATTTACAAAGTGTTCAGACATCAGCGTACATTATAAGACGAAAACCTGCCTGGGATGAACCCCGTTTGGTCAGGATGTATAATTTCTGAAATGTATTTAGTTAATCTAGTGGATAAGACTGGGAAAAAATTCTGATCAAAGTTTAGCAAAGCAATATGTCTGTAAGACGAAGGGTCTGTGTCTTCCTTTCCTTTCTTTAACAGCTGACACACACCTCATAAAGAGAACTGGGACGCTTCTTATTTTCTATAGAGTTGTATAAATATATAGTCATCTATAAATTCACAGCCAAAGCCATCAGGTCCAGCTGCCTTACCATAAGAAAAAAGTTTTAACAGCCTCACATGTCTCAGACTCAGAGATTAGAAGGTCAAGTGTGTTTCTTACAAAGTCAGAAAGCTTTGGAATAAAAATAAAGTTGTTTATTATTATTATTATCTATTATTATTTTTTATTTTATGGTTTGCTTAGCTAGTGTACCTCTTAACTACTTCTCTGGTTTATCTCCCAGTTTAAAATGCTTCTGTTTCAATATAAGTAAAATACTTTCTGCCAGTCTGCTAAGAATTGAATCATACTCATATCCCAATTGTACATTTTTATTGTAATCAGACTGAGGAGAGGGAAGATCTCCACAAGTCAATTCAGAGAATATTATTCAGAAGTTTCAGCTTTAGATTTTGACTGTTTTTTTTTTGGACATTTTGGTTATTCCAAAGCTTATACTGTGAGTCTGACTCGGTCACGCAGGTCTCTATGGTAAAACTTCCAGAGGATTGGACCCTTTCAGGAGGCCACCCAGGTGCTCGTTCAGTCTCTTGTCATCTCAAGGCTTGACTACTGCAACTCGCTCTTGGCTGGTCTTATGCAGGACATCAAGCTTCTGCAACTCATCCAGGATGCAGCAGCTCGGCTCGTCTTCAATCTCCCTAAGATCAGCCACGTCACTCCACTGCTGCGCTTCCTTCGCTGGCTTCCTGTAGCTGCATCAGGTTTAAAAGCCTGATGCCTAGAAAGCCAAAAACGGACCATCTCCCCTCTACCCAATGGCAACAGTCAAAACTCTAACTGGACCTCAAGCCCATCGAGCTTGAAATACAGCTCGGCTTGACCCACCATCCTTCAAGACACGTGGAAGACGAGCATCAGGACTTTTCTCCGTCCTGGAGCCCAGGTGGTGGAACAAACTCCCACTGGCTGTCCGAACAGCAGAGTCTCTCGCGGTCCTCAAACGTAGACCAAAGACACACCCTTTTTCTACAGGACTTAAGTGAGCACTGATCTAAATACTTACTGAAATATATTGTTTTGCACTTATACTGTGTCTATTTCCGTCTTTCTAGGTATCAACACAGGCTTTTGTTTTGAAATGTTCCCTCTGTGTTGGAGCTGAAAGTGCAGTAAGTTACCACACACTAACTATAAAAACTTACTGCCTGCAGTCCCAGAACAAGGCATTAGTTAAACATGTCCTCCAAGACAGCAAATAGCTGTGCAAGCTTCCAAATCAAACTCAATTTTATCAGTTTTCTAAAGTAGAATTTAAGGAAAAGCATGAACAAAAATAATAAAAAGGAAAACATTAAAGGTCAATTCATTTACTTATTCCATAGCAATGCCATGCACACAGGCCTATATCTACATTTACACAATTAGGCTTCTTATACCTCCTATACAAGAAATAATCCATGTCCTGATACCACTAGAACATTTTCACAACTAGTTTCACAGAACAAGTCTGAAAATGTCATGTTACATGACAGAATACCTCTCAGAAGTTCTGCTTTGTTCGTTGAATCCACAAACCTCTCCAGCTGCCGTAAGCGCTTGAGACTGGCCATTAGCTTCAGTGCAAAGTTTGTCAGGGAAACGAAGTGAATGTGAAATGTTAAGACTCTACACCTCTCATCAAATCTGGGAACCAGCCTTGTGATCGGAAGGTCGCTGGTTCGATCCCCTCAGCCAACAGTACTTGACTGAAGTGCCCTTGAGCAAGGCACCTAACCCCCAACTGCTCCCCCGGGCGCTGTGGATAGGTCTGCCCACCACTCCGGGCAAGTGTGCTCACTGCTCCCTAGTGTGTGTTCACTAGTGTGCATGTATGTGGGTGTTTCACTGCACGGATGGGTTAAATGCGGAGGTCTAATTCCTTTGTGTGCAAACACAAAAATAATCTGAGAACTGCCTTCTTTTCTCCATGATGGAACTGGAAGTCTGGGAAAATGAAGACCCTTTGCCTCTGAAACTGGAGCGATATGTGTGGAAGAATTTTCTCTTTGACCAGAAAAAGATGGATGCAGGCGATGATTGGGCGAGGTCTTGCATCTTCAGTCAGCTGGGGTCGCAGGACCCCGTGTGCACGGTCCACTAGTAATGGCAAGTTGTAGTTTTCTTCTCCCAGGAGCTTTGGGATTAAATCAGCAATGAACTCAATAGGTCTGGCTGCTTCAGCACCTTCGGGAATACCGACTCTGTTACACTGTGAGTGGCCCTCTAAATCGTCGATTTCCTGTCGAAGCGCCGCGTTAGCTTTCTCCATCTCTCGCACTGCCATGTCAAGTTAATTGATCCGTGAGTCGTGAACCAACACCTCATCCACGAGGGATCCAAGAGTCTCTTTAAGCTCTTTCTGCTCCAATTGGACAGCTTTAAGACCTTGTTCTATGTTGGTAAGTCGAGTTGAGATGTTGTCAAGCCCCTCACGGATGGATTTTTCCAGGGTTGTGGCCCAAACTATGCAAGTTGGGCCTGTAGAACCTTCATGAACCTTCATTCAACCTTCAACATCTTTGGTACACACTTAAAAATTAAGGTTCTTCCAGGGTTCTTTGGAATCGAAAATGGTTCTGCATGGAAGGGTTTCTTTGAAAGTGTGAGAGGTTCTTCAGATTAATGGAGAATTTGCTGTATATGGTTCCATATATAATCTTTTTGAAAAGGGTTCTATATAGCTCCAAAAAAGGGCTCTTCTTTGTAACAAGCCTAATATCATAACAATAGAACAACCCTTTTTTGGTGCCTTATAGAACCCCTTTTCAAAAATCTCTATAGAACTATCTACAGCACATTCTCCGTCAGTCTGAAGAACCTTTCATGATGCAAAGAACCTTTAATCAGGAGAAGTGTTTAGTATAACATGCAATGAACACTACTTACAATGCATTATGTTAAGAAGTTGTAATGCATAATAAGCATGGTTATAAAGTGTAATGCACCTTTTTAATATTATTTGTTATAATGCCTTATCAATGCATGTGTTCATAAGGTCTTATAGACATGGCATTCATAGAAATTTTACCAGCATGTTTTATTTTTTGTGCTCTGAAATTAACTTTGAGGCAAAAGATGCACCAAAATTTGCAATTAATGAACAGAAATTCAGATAAGCAGAATAAACAGCAGTTCCACAGCTACTCTTGTCAAGATAAGCAAATTAAGCATGTTTTAAAGCATCCGTTCAGTGACTATCTATGAATAAATGGGAAATCTGTTGGATTTGTTAACCATTTGAACTGTCTGGACTGTCTGGTTCACTCTCCAAATAGTTTATTCTGCCATGTCCAGACCGAGTTTCCAAACACATCCTTAATTTAAAAGCTTTTATCTTGTTTTCTGACCTCGTTAGATGCAAACAGTTGATGCCAGCACAAATGGAAGTGATTTTGGCTGCAGTAAACAAAATGAGAATATTTCAAATTTATCTCTTTGGGTTACAGTTAATTCACTAAATTTCATTTACAGCTTCTCACCATGAAGATAAATAGACCAATGCAGATGGTACAGATGGCCTCAGAGAAGTGGATCAGCATAAACACAGTGCTGTCTTTGCGAAATATATCTAAAAGTATCCAGACAGTCTTTCTAATGATTGAATTCAGCTACTTTACTTACCTTCCTAATATAGGTTGAATAATCTATATCTCTATAGAAATGCACTGACCAATAGAATGGGCCACTCTGGATCAGCTCTACATGATCCTAAGGTCTCCATGTCCAATGTCCAGTGTGGGCTAGAGGTGTATAACGCCCCCCAGCATTGGGCTGTGGAGCAGTGGAACTGTGTTCTCTGGAGTGATGGAGCTCCATCCAATACCTTTGGGATGAGTTGGAGTGATCCAGAACTGACCATCCAACATCAGTACCTGACCTCACTAATGCTCAATCAAATCCTCACAGCAATGTTCCAACATCTAGTGTAAAGCCTTCCCAGAAGAGTAGAGGCTGTTACTGCAGCACAGACTCACTGTTAACACCTTCATTTCAGAGGAAACTCTGGAGTCGACAGACTTTTAACTTTGTCAGTGATTTTTTTAACTATATATATCTGAACTGGAGATGCTGTTTTTAAACAATTTACATAGTTCAGTGTACTTTCTGCTGTATTTGTGTTCTCCTGAGTATTTGTGTTTATGAATTATGATACTTTTACTTCTTCTCAAATGCATTAGTGAGTAAAGAACTTTTTTTAAGTCAGATACATTTTAATCATTAACCCTCTGATGTCAAATTAGTTATTTCTCTGTGTTTCTATTAATATCTTTGTGATGATCCAGCTCAGAAATCCAGTTCAAACACTTCCTGAATCTGTAGAGTCGCCCTTTCCATTCCATCTTATCACGAGATCATACGAGACTCACATCCGGAGTTATGAGCCTATGAAGAGGGGCTGAGATACACGTCATCTGCCTCTCACCATGTGGAACTGGTGGATTTGTGTGTCCATCTACATTCTGTGTGAAACTGACCAATGGACACTCAGGAAATCACTAAGGACTGACCATCACGCCGGAAACCCTTCATTCTTCATTCAGTCTACATCGGAGACTCGTGTGAAACGGCGTGCAGAGAGTTTACAGCTGCTGAAGCTGCTGCAGCGGTTTTGGAAAGTGATGATGAGGAGAACATTTATCTACTATTTTATTCATACGTTCCACTATTTTTTTTGATCCTAAGACTTTGGTAAACACATTTCAAACACCAAAACAATTCATCCACATGAGTAAAGCTGTTTTCACAAGAAATATTAAGAATTTCTAAAACTGGATCTCATTTTTTCAGCATCTCCTTACACAGTGCTCCAGGTCAAAAGAGCCTCATTATAGACAGAGTTGAGACTGTTCTGAACGTAAGCAATAGACAACGAGAGGGAGTGTGTTATCGCCAATAACAGTGTGTGATTTGGTCGCCGTAGATCATCACAGCCGTGATGTTATTGGCGATAACACACTCCTCGACTGTTCTATTGCTTTAATACAACAGTTAAATAAATAAAGTAATAAATTAATAAACTGGGCCGTGAACGCGGCGTTTAATATGTTTTAATGTTCGCAGTTCCTTCACCAAATTATAGTTCCTTAACGAGCAGCTTGTTGCTGCGTCAGAGTAACAAACTCCGCCCACTCACTGCACAGTCTGCTGTAAGACTCGCCTTTTGAAGTACAGACTGAGCCATAAAACTGTCACAATATCAAGTTCAGCTCAGTTTTGTCAGTTTTTTCCAGATCAGTATTAATGTTGTTTTGTTCCAGCCAGTCTGTAAAGCATCTTACAGCCCATTTAGTTTGGCGAATGGTGTTGGGTTCATTTCTGGCTGATTCCAGGTTGTTCAGCTGTTCTTCTGTCTCAGCTGCCGACTGAAAAGCTGCTCAGTGGTGATGACAGTTTGGGAATTTAGTGTCGTCTCATCTTCAGAGTCTGACCAAATCGGCTGTCGGTCAAATGTGATCTTTAAGGTGTCCATTTTATGTTTTTGTGCAAAGTAAGAAGTAAAAACGTTCAAATGTCTTGAGCGTCTCCTACAGCTGTCAAAGTCGCTGCTTAGCAACGGCGTCTCAGCGGAGTGATACAGTGTTTGTGAAAAACCTGTGATGTTATGGTGAAATAACAGCACAGTTAGAACGCCTCTCAACCAGCTTGCCTGGCTTGAACTAAGTGTTGTATAAATTTTGATATATAATATGCGGGTATCATGTTGTATGCAAGAGCCCTTCAAGGTGAATTTAAGAATATATGCAAAAATCAAGTAAAGACCCTCAGACCACAGAGGGTTAAGGTGTATTTATATTTAAAAATGCTTACTTGAAATATACTATTCATACAGAGTGCACAACATGGTGAATAAATGTGTTTACTGATGTAGATTAATGTCAGTTTCTTCATGCCTAAATATGAAGTAATATTACTGGCTGCTGAGCTGCATTACTTTTACAGATGTGTAAAAATACAGGATGTTACTGTACTGTAATTACAGCTTATTACTGTAAATGTAGAGCCGAATAACAGCTACATCACACTAATGTTGTGGTGCAGGTGAGTGTGGAGTTACAGTGTACGGCTACTCTTATTTACTCTTTATATGGTTCAGTAAATTACTGTGAGAGTAACAGCTAACAGTACTGTAATTTACTGTCATTTTACAGTTTTGAGTACCTGTGCTGGTTGATGAGCTGTAAATAGCTGGCATTATTTCTCCTAATGAAAAACAAGAAAAGAGCAGGTCTCTCACTCTGGAGATGTGAAGGGTAGCGATGGGGATTAAAGCTCTCTTGACTGATTAGATTCAATTGAATGTTCTTGTTTTATTGGATCAATCTTTATGAATTCATTTGGTTCATTGCCCAGTCTGGTTATTTGTGTCTGCAGTCATGTCATGCAGCAAAAATGTAGAAGTGCAGAGTCTAATCTCTCAACACAGAATATAAGTAGAATGTAAATGTGATTCATAGTGTAATTAACAGTCTAATTAATTAAAGCAATAATCCACTGTAGTCTGTGAGTTACAGTGATTTTCCATCATTGTTGCCTTTATAAAACTGCCACAATACAATACGACACAATACACCAGTGTTCAACACTGTTTTTAGTTTATTAATAATAATAACAACAAACAACTGAACTTTTGAAAAATTCTGAGAAAGTCCCATCTTCCTTAGTTACTGTTGCTATGTACATCAACCTTCAGTTCATGCTACCTGGTAACATCTGTAACTCTTGTATTAACAGACTAACCAGTTCAACAGCACAAAGGAAACTTAAGTAGCACAAAAAGAACATTTAAAATCTTATTTTATTCAAAATAGACTAAAATAAATACAATACAATGTTAAAGTGGCAGGTTTTCATGTTTAATAAGGAGACAGACGCTGCCCCTTCAGATGAGCTGAAGCTGAACTGAAGCTAATCAGAGCGATGTTTGATGCTGATTAGATCTCAGACTTTAATGAAACAGCACAAAGAACAGCATTAACATTGCTCTATATACAGAATGTGTTAATCAGTAATGTGAGCGCTGTATAGTTCAGTTTAATCTGACTGATTTATTAACAGAACTGTCAGCAGATAAGAAAAAAAAATCTGATCTTGATGTTTTTCTGTGGTGATATTTATTGCTAGACCTCAAACTCATAGTCTGGTTATAGTTTGTCATTAGTTTGTTTGTAGCACAGCATGTGCTACCCCGGGCTCAATAAGGACGCTGGAGGCAGGGTTTGGGGTAGCAGCAGCCATATTCTTTAATGTTTACTCCAAATACAACCAAAAAACATCCAGGTCGTCCAGGTCGAATGTGAGGTAGCTTGAAGCTCACTGCAGGACTGGAGGCGGCACCCAGGAAGCGGGGCTGGGGACTCCCATGCTGTCCCCATGCACTCACCGTTCTCTCCCCACCAGGCTTCGTACCCACTCAGAGCTCAGGCCCTGCCTTCCTGCTGGCTCTTGCAGCCACTTTTGGGGTCTGGGGGACAGACGCACACCACATTGTTCTTCCACAGAGTTTAATCCAAAGCTTTTTCAGCTTCAGGAATGAAATAAAAGCAGCTCCACCCTTCAGATGACTTTGCAGACTCCTCACGGACACCTTTCACCATTTCTCACTCTAATCATTCTGACTGATTTATTACCACTGATGTTCTCACTGCAGGCTCCATCTGAGGACTTCTTTGCTTGAATGTTTAGAAATGATTGTGATTGGCTGAGAGGCATGTCAATCATAATTTTGCAAATGGTCAATTCAGTTGATGTGTGCAGACAAACATATACAGAGTATTTTACAAGGGGTATTAATAAAAAACTGTTCCTAAAATTTTAATTAGCATAAACAATTCACTTTTAAACTGTAAGAAAAATAAAACACAGAAAACAAATCAAAACTATGATAAGCTACATGGTATTACATAGAGGAAAAAAAAGTTTTTTTGTAATTTAAAAGTATAAATAATGTATAAATCAATGTATAAATAAGCCCAGCAGGGAGTCCAACACCCTGGTTTCTGATAAAATATTCACCATAACACTAAAATCACCAAACTAAAGCTGAAACTAAATGAAAACTCAATCAAAGCTATTTTTTTAAGAAAATGAAACAAATTTAAAAAGTAATACTGCACTTTTAAAACTTAAATTAAATCATTTTTTTTTAAAGTAATACAAATTTCACATAACAATAATTCTGCTTTGAACAAGACTCAACTAATTTACAAACCCACCAATAACTTTACATGTAAATAGTATTGTCAACAACAAAAATCATGGCTACTGCAGGTGTAATATGATGCCATGAAGTTCTACATGAAGACTCCAGTGTTCTGTAGAGTTATTCTCATGGTATAAATCACTCATAGTCTGACAAACTGTGTCAAAGGCTTTAGAGAGTTTCTTTACACAAGGACGTTCTGTCCTCAGCTGTGTGTGACATGAGAGCCATCAGGCTGATCCTCCAGAGGCGTCCTGATAAATCAAATACGCTCTTGTGATGAATTGGTAATAATTTAAGCTAATTACTTCATTCATTATTGACTGATTGGGAGCGATCTTCAGGATTAACCAGCAGAGCTGCTACAACAAAGAACCCAATTACACACATATCAGTTTGTTTTCATACACAGTGAGGACGCAGGGTTATTCTTAGTCAACCTTTATTTAAACTTGGAAATAGACTAGAAATCACATCCATGTTGTCTAAATAAGTTAACACATTCTGTACACAGAACACACTTCTACATATTTTAATGGTTGTTTATTTCATGTTTTTATTGTAGCATATTGGGGAAAAAATAAAACATAAAATATGGCCTGTGAAAAAGTTATTGCATATTTAAGATTTTATGTTTTTTAAACTTTAAATTAAAAATATTCATTGAAAATGTCATATTTAAGTGTGTTCTTTACGAGTAATGTAAGTAATAATAATGTGTCCTATAGGTATTAAGTAAGTATCTATATATAATACAATATGTTTCATAAGTATAATCTATGTCTAAGTACCTAATGTAATAATAATGTCCCATATAATGTCCCATATGTATTATAAATAAATATATCTCTGAATAGTAATATATGTTTAATATGAAATATATATATATATATATATATATATATATATATATATATATATATACTGCCATATGTAGTATATATGCTTAAATACCTATATATTACAATAATAACTGTATTAAATGTAGTAAAACTGGTTTTCCATGCTGAGTCCTTCGCAGCATTGCTGAAGGTCATACTATATAAATCTCTAGATCTACAGATATTTATATACAGAATCACTCACTTATATAAAAATGTGGAACTGACAGCGTAATAAAGTAAATACACTGCGCTGAATGTTTGGGTTTGGGTATCAGAGGATGAGCGGCTGAGACGGTGTGTCTCCAGAGAGAGCTCCACATCGACTCTGGTCAATACGTCTGCACTCGGCAAATGAATCCTGATTAATCTCTGCCACACGGATCACTAAAGCCGCAACGACATGGAGGAATGTTAAACACCCCCAGGTCTCTCATGGCTTATTCGCTTAAAACACCTCTTACACTCTGTCCAGTGATTTCTGACTCACACGTCTTTGAAGCAACTGTGTGGAAAGTGCAGTTTCTAAACTTTCGATCCACATCACATTCGTGTTTTTAAGTAGGAGAGCAGATATTTTATTATCATCTGAATTAGATGTTTCAAAAGGTTTGGAATAATTATTTTTCTTAATTCCATCTCTTATTACACATGCAGCAAGATGTAAATATGAATATAAGCAACATGACTGCATATTAATACACTGTATGTAGCTGGAAAATATTTTTGTTGTAATCAGGAGTAGGTGGAGTAGCCTAAACCCTTACATGAGTAAAAGTATTAATGCTTAAAATAATACATATAATAATGAGCACAATGGAAGTTAATGTATATAAATTGCCTTTCAAAAAAGAAAAAGAAAAATGTAGAAGTACAAAAAGTCAGAGCTGAGTTCTTAATAAATCTGGTATCTGTCAGCAGGAACTGCAGACTGTACCGCTCTATTCTTCTGTTTCTGGGATTATTTTGGCCTAAAAGAAAATGCTAAAGACACAAAGTCAGAGGTGCTACCAATCACAAAGCAGTACAGATTGTCACCAGCAAACTTTTCTCAATTTGTGTGTCTTCTTAAACTCTCCTTTAAAGGCTCTTCATATAACATGATACTTATATGATGTCCAAAAACTGAGAATGCCACCATTGCAATCACAAAAATGAAGTGTGTAATAGTGAGCTGTCATTCAGTTCTGAGCCAGGGATCAGTTAAATCTAAACCCGGGGTTACACTACACAAATTTTACCCTGATTTTAGCCCCGATTCTCAGTCTGGTTGAGTCTGTGCTGGTCGACTCTAGTCTGCAGATTTTGAGTCAGTCGGAGTCGATAGTTGGAGAGAGAACTGTGTAAGGGGCCTCCCGATCTTGTTTCAGACCAGTCTGAGTTTATCAAACGTTTGATTATTTTGACCCGACTCTGAGTGAAATCTAGTGTAAACTGATCAGAGACTCAATCTGAGCAGACTCCTGCCACAGCCAATGAAAACTGAGAGCACAAAAGAAGAAAATACAGCAAGTATAAAAGAAAAATGGTGAAAAGTCTCTCACTTGTGGAGCGAAGCTTTTTGATGAGCTGAGTTTAAGGCACAATCGAGTTTATGTACATTTTAAACTAAAAATACCGACTGATCACGTTTTTAAATCCATGATCCACTTAAACACGTTTACCTTTTACATGTTTAGCAGCAGCTGCTCTATGTTTGTTTATTTGCATCTCCTAGTAACGGGAGAATGTGCAGGTTCACGGGAGCCCAAAAAACCTCTTAAGACTTTAAAAGTCATGTAGAGAACCCAAGGCTCAAAACTAAAACGGATGGCCAGCCCCTATTTATTGTGGCTGCTGTCAGAACAAAACCTGGTAACTTCACAGGAGAAGGAAAAATACTCTTTACTTTTAATGGAAGTAAATGGAGAAACATATTTTTTCAAGTAATTTTGGACAATTTCTGGTTGTCTGTTTATCATGAAATTCTGATACAACATAAAGGGCCATTGCCTTTTTCGAACTAGGTCAAAAAATTAAAAATGACTAAAATGGAGATATGAGTTTTTCTCCCAACAGCAGTGAAGAGCAAGACTGACCTACTTATAAAGAAAACACAGACTTAGGTTTTCTGGAGCTTTAAGGGTTAAAAACACTCCATTACAGTTTAGTAAAGGTGGTGAAGGAGGTGTTAAACTCTTAGAGAGTTTGTCTGAACTCTTTAGTGCACTGCTGGAGTCTCTCTCTCTCTCTCTCTCTCTCTCTCTCTCAGTGGCGTTCTTGCCTGAGATCAGAGGAGCCACTGTTTTAATTCTCTGAACAGGCTGCATGTATAATTCATGTGCAGTGTTCTCCGCCGCCTCGTGCGCTCGCAGGGAAAGATCAGAGGTTTAACGGAAGCTCGCTGGGGGATTTCACGCCGGCCAAACGTCAGCCCATCGCGGCTGTGTTTTCTAGCTGCTTGTTTGGCCTCAGTGAGGCTAAAATCATGGTTGGAAGTGGCAGAATTTAATTGCCTGGCATTCTCCGGATTTAAGAGGCTTTATTTTGCTGCCTTTGGATCAACAAACTTAATAACCTCCCCGGCAGCAAAAGTTACTCCGTCCTGTTTAAGAAATCCTCTCGGTGTACTCTCCCACACCACACAAATACTCGCTAACCTTTGGTCCATTCTCATATCGTTCATTTGTTTCCCTCATTTGCATTATTTCGCTTGCAAACTATCCACCTTCCCCTGAGTGACTCAGTCGGGAGAGATCTTCCCAACTTTGGTTATTCCAGTGAGCTTCCAATTTAAAACACCAGCACAGCAACATCTTAAAATCTTTCTGCATCCAGACCTAATTAATTAATCAATTAATTAATTAATTAATGTATTTATTTTTATTTTTTTCCATCTAAATTTGTTCCTAATTTGTTCGTGTCTAATTCCACCAGCTGGCTAGATCTCTTTGTATCACAGGATGCTGAGCGTAGTCAACTGCCATGCTAATTTTGTGATGCTATAACAGTGAATGAAGTAGGCTATTTATTTAGAGTATAATCTTATTTTATTATTTAGTTACGGATGATTAAAATATGGCATTATGCTAACGTTGCTTAAGACAAGATCAAAATACTCGAAACCTACAGCTCAGTAAAGTACATTGGGTTCAGTCTTTTCACAGCTTGTACAACAGTTTTGAAAGATGTTAATAACAGTGAAAACCATGAAAACCATGGCTATCGACTAATTTTCTCTTCTCTGTTTTCACTGTTCATATTTTTTCATTTTCTCCTGGTGGTTTTGAAAGCTTGACTTATGTTTTGGGTGCAACTCTCATTCTTATAACAGAGTCTGAAAGAAAAACCAGACAGAAATATAATTACTTTCAGGAACTGAGCTCAAAGATATAAACATCAGCAACACTGTTCTCCCCCTGACAGAGTACTGATTTACTCTACTTGGTAAATTATGATGAGAGACCATTTCATTTTACCTGTTCAGAGAGAGTTTTTGTCCATTATGCTGTCCAATAACTCTCCACATACTCCTTTGAACTTAGTTTGTTATGTAACATGGACTATTTAAGAAGTTCAACTCTTTGTACAGATTGTGTTTACATACCTGTCCAGTAGGAAGGTCATTGATTCTTCATCCAACTTCAGCCTCTTCATTAGGAATAACCTGTCTTTGACTGTTGCTTCCAGTGTTGACTTTTGTTTTAGTTTCTTGCTGTATGGCAGATTTTTGGCAGCTCAGTGTGTTTTACCCCCCAAAGTCCAAGAACGTGCAGGCAAGGCTCGCTAAAAAGATTCTCCCATGATTTCTTAGCTGAACAGATGGAGATGGGGGCGGGGTTATGTTGTGTAGGGGAGGGTCTTTTAAAATGACTGACAGGAGTTTAGTGTAAACTGTTTTCTAGACAGGGTTTCTCAGTCTTATTCTACCCTTGTGCTGATAACACTGCTAAAATTCCGTGTTTTTCATGTTCTGTGTATTTTTCAAAATAAGCAATAAGTAATAAAATATAAAAAATGCCAAATGTCTTTTAATATATCATTATACTTTTATATCTTTTATATATTTTATATATTTTTATCTTTTATATCCTTTTTACTTATCATCTTATCTGTAATTCATCTTGTTTTTCCCTTTTTTACCTCTTTTATTTATTTTTTTCCTCCCTGTTTTGTGTAACTCATCTTATTATTTTTGTTTAAATTTCCTACTTGTTGTGTTGTTTATGTATGTGCAGATTTGATGTACAGCACTTTGGCCAATGCAAGTTGTTTCAAGAGTGCTTTAGAAACAAAGCTTACTTACTAAAACTCACATAGCATGAAAACGTTTCAAACTAATGCAAAGGGCTCAGAATTCTGTACATTGACTTTTCTGGAAACACAATAAATGAGCAAGACCAACTTCAGAGGACTTCAGTATTGACTGAATGAGATTTTATATGGACTAAGTGGGCAGAGACACGGAGAGCCCTCAGGAGTGTTAAGGCCGTGTTATCTGCACCGTTTCCGCTGTTTCCTCCCAGCTGGGATGCGATTCGGGCTTTTGGTCTTGCTGTAGATCTGGGAGTGGAGGGTTCTGGGGGTTGGTGAGTGGCGTATGAAAGGGAAGGTTTGCTATGACTAATAATGAGTCGGGTCTCTTGATTTTTCCCACATAACGGCTCAGTTTCTCACAAACGCTAATTCTCTTTGTTCTGGGTAATTTGTCTCGTTCTCTCATTTTCACACTGAGGCTGATTTGTGGAGAGTTTTACAGCATGTATATAGACATCATCGCCTACTTCTTCCATTCACTGGCCACTTTCTACGCTCCACCAACCTTATAGGTCCACTAAATAGCTGTATAACTGACCTAGCCATGCTTTGTCCACAAATATGTTCTTTGGTAGCACCTTTGCAGAGTTCGGTAAACTCAAAACTGGCAGCAACACACAAACAAATGAATGATGTAAATTTCACCCATACAGTGTTGGACAAAACATTGGGCCTCATTCACCAAGAAATTTCTTCTTAAAACCCAGTTTTGACAAAACGTTCACCAGTGTTTTCTTAATTGGGGTTTGCTCTAAGAACAGAATCTACAGAACACATCTAAGAAAAAAACAAAAGTTTTCAGCTTAAAAATACTAATATAGTATATATATATATATATTATGGCAAACCAAACAGGAAATATTTAATGAACTTTGATATATATACAATGAACATTGATATATATGGAATGAACATTGATATATATATACAATGAACTTTGATATATATGGAATGAACTTTGATATATATGGAATGAACATTGATATATATGGAATGAACATTGATATATATACAATGAACATTGATATGTATACAATGAACTTTGATATATATACAATGAACATTGATATATATACAATGAACATTGATATATATGGAATGAACTTTCATATATATTGAATGAAAGTCGCTGTTGAAGGGTTGAGGATGGCCAAGAAAAACTGTACATCAATAAATGGGCATTAACAAACTCCAGATGGAGCTTAAAGGAAGGGAATTCTGATAAAGTGACCAGTATCTATACACATTGATCCTGTGGACAGAGTGACCTGAGAGTGGCTGATATATGATGTGAAGACACAGATGGGTGGAGTTTCAATATATACATAATTTGACATGGTGCAGAAGAAGAGTCACATAAGGCCATAACTTCTGTTTGAAAAATGCTCTTTTATTGAGAGCAAAGGAAAACAGTGCCACTTGGAAAGCAACTGAAAATTGAGGTAGGTCACTCCTAGCCCTACTCTTTCTTCTGATGGTCACCAAACACAAACACACTCTCCCTAACTCTGAGCTGGACACAAAATAACAGAGTAAACAAACACATACACACACTGTAACTGAGGAACAACAATTTAGCAACATTAAATAACAATGTAAACAGTCTGTTTGGGGGGGTGGGGGTGCAAGGCTACAACACACACAACCCCAAAAGTCCCTCTCTGTCCAAACAAAACATTTTATGAATTATATTATTTTTTTATATGTATCATTTTTTCATCTCAATGTTCGATCCATGTACATCAAGGTTCATTCAATATATATACATTTTCATTCAATATATATCAACGTTCATTCCGTATATATCAATGTTCATTCCATATATATCAAAGTTCATTGTATATATATCAAAGTTCATTGTATATATATTAAAGTTCATTCCATATATATCAATGTTCATTGTATATATATCAAAGTTCATTGTATATATATTAAAGTTCTTTGTATATATTAATGTTCATTCCATATATATCAATGTTCATTAAATATTTCCTGTTTGGCTTGCCATAATATATATATATATATATATATATATATATATATATATGTGTGTGTGTGTGTGTCACGCATTCGGCTAGTCAGCCAACAAACTACATTTCCTTCCTTCCTAATGACTCGGACTCCATTTCCCAGAATCCTCAGCCAGCTCGCATGACTCCGCAGAGATCCTCATCATCCTATCACTGTTCAAGATCACCTGAATACTAATGCTGTGCACCTGTGTATTTGTGTCACATGACTCAGATAGATGGTATTTTAGCCCGGGCTATAGCTAGAATCATTGCGAGGTATTGCTTTCCTTAGAGAAACTACTGAGCGTTCTTCCTGTGATCTATTGTGTTGTGTATCTGCTTTCCGTTTTCTCTGACTCTGTTTTTGGATTTGCCCCGTGTACTTTTGCCTGGTTAATTGGATTTATGGTTTTGACTCATCGCCTGTTTTTTGGACTTTGCTCTGTTTCCCCCTTGTCTGTTATGGTAACCATTTCTCTACTACTGTTTATATTGGAACTGACCCATATCTGTCTGCTGACTACGTTATACTTGCCTGAATCCACAAGTAAAGCTTCGTTTGTGTTTTTTAACCGCGAGAGTCTGCTGACTGGTCAAATGTTACAGAATATTAATATATTATAAACAAAAATAAAATAAATATACAATACTGTGTAAATCGTTTAGGAAAATTAGCTGTTTATCAAATTAAATGTTTTTTTTTATAAAATTAAATGTTTATCTGAACATTTATTTGCTCAGAAATACTACAATATTAGAATAAACATGTATGTAACTGCATTTATTTAACCATTTCCAAACTTTTCCTGTAGTTATAATCCAGTACCTGGTTTGGCTAATCAGTGCTTCATTATGTTAAATCAATGCTGGTGATGGAATTTAATAAATCCATGTGATGGCTGGGAGCATTGAGGAGTAATATGGAATCAAACTCAAAGCTCCTAAGATATCAACTACATTTCTGAAAGTAAGATCAGAACGCAGCAGCCTGTGTGCCCACCGGGACAAGCAAGTTTGAACATGAACTTGATGGGTCAAATTCGGACTAAAACATACAGTATATGGACAAAAGTATTGGGACACACGTCTTAATCATTAAATTCAGGTGTTTCATTCAGTCTCATTGCCACAGGTGTATAAAATCAAGGACCCAGCCATGCAGCCTGACTTTACACACATTAGTGAAAGAATGGGTCTAAAGAGCTCAGTGAATTAGAGTGTGGTGCTGTAATAGACGCCACGGTTACAAGAAGTCAGTTCACGAAATTTCTCCTAGATTTTCCACGATCAGCTATGAGTGTTATTATTATTGAATAGTAGAAGCGTTTAGGAATCACAGCAGCTCAGACACAAAATGTCAGACGTAAAGTCACAAAACGGGTCGCCGAGCTCTGAGGAGCACAGAGCATAAAAGACACCAACGCTCTGCTGATCAATAACTGCAGAGTTCAAACCTCCTCTGGCATCAACATCAGCACAGAAACTGAGCAACAGGAGCTTCATGGCAGCTTCATGGCAGCCTTACATCACCAAGCACAATGCCAAGCGTCGGCTGGAGTGGTGTAAAGTGCTGCCACTGGACTCTGGAGCAGTGGAAACGTGTTCTGTTTGGTGATGAATCAGCTTCTCTATCTGCCAGCCTGATGGACGAGTCTGGGTTTGGCGAATGCCAGGAGAACGTTACCTGCCTGACTGCACTGTGCCAGCTGTAGAGTTTGGTGGAGGAGGGATGATGATATGGGGCTGTTTTTCAGGGGTTGGTCTAGAACCCTTAGTTCCAGTGAAGGGAAACCTTAATGCTTCAGCACCAAGACATTTTGGACAGTTGTACACTTCCAACTTTGTGGAACAGTTTGGGGAAGAACCTTTTCTGTTCCAGCCTGACTGAGCCCCAGTGCACAAAGCAGCTCCATAAAGGCCTGACTGGGTGAGTTTGGTGTGGAAGAGCTTGACTGGCCCTCACAGAGCCCTGACCTCAACCCCATCACACACCTTTGGGATGAACTAGAACGGAGATTGTGAGCCAGACCCTCTCGTCCAACATCAGTGTCTGACCTCACAAATGCTCTTCTGGATGAATGGACAGAAATTCCCACAGACTCTCTCCAACATCTGTAGAAGCTTCCCAGAAGAGTGGAAGCTGTTAGAGCTGCAAAGGGGGACCAGCTCCATATTAATGCCTATGGATTTAGAATGGGAGTCATAAAAGCTCCTGTAGGTGTCCCAATACTTTAGTCCATATCATGTTTTATTTAGTCCAGCGTATACCTAGAAGTATCCTGCATTACTCATTTTGTCATGTTTGTAATTGAACTGTTGCTTTTATTTATTGTGGTCTTTTTATCTTTACAATGTTTCACTAAATATTCTGTGTAAAGCGCTTTGAGATTTTACAACTACAATCAAAAAGAAAAGTGACATATAAATAAAAATGTATTGTTATTGTTTTAGATGTAGCTTGCAGTTCCTTACACACAAAGACTCGCCTGCTGGCCAGATTTCACTCAGAATCAAATCTGTATAAGTTCTTGTATTGATATTGCATCAGTGATTTCCAGCGGATTGAGGGCTGAGGATTGTGGGGGATTTGAGTGAAACATCCTGACAGAACACTTAAACCTTTTTGCACTCAGCAAAAGGAATCAGTAGCACTTTAATGACAGCACCCAGCATCCTTATTAAACACCATTCTACTGCAGAATAATGTTGATGGTGAGACTGATACAGATTTACTTCTTGAAAGGGAATTTTTTGCCAATTGTCAGATTCAGTGAAATAATGATCGTAAAGTGGGACAGCGCTGAAGACATAAACACTTTTCTGATTAATCTTCACAACACATAATGGCTCAATAATCTGCAGCATTTGTCTTCCACACAACTGCACAACCATTTTTTATTTAACTGACTTCATTTTTGACCAGCTAAATTTAGAAAGAAATATATGGAAGTTTATTTTTTTCTGCCTGTAACATATCAATAGTGAAATTTAAACTGTACTGATGGGTTCAACAGATTCGTCTCGGAGCTGATGCTGATTTCCGAAGTGATATAAAGTAAACAGATAGATGAAGAATGAAGAATGAACCAAAATGGGCCAAAATGACTTGGAAACAAGTCTGTTTTCACTGACTTACATTAAAAATAAAGCACATTTTTTTCCTCCTCCTGTAAAGCTACCATTTTGGAGATACAAGGTTTTCTTCTGACAACAGAGATTTATAGATACACTGATCAGGCATAACATTCTGACCACCTCCTTGTTTCTACACCCATTGTCCATTTTATCAGCTCCACTTACTATATAGGTGCACTTTGTAGTTCTACAGTTACAGACTGTAGTCCATCTGTTTCTCTGATACTTTGTTAGCCCCCTTTTACCCTGTTCTTCAGTGGTCAAGACCCCCATGGACCCTCACAGAGCAGGTACTATTTGGGTGGTGGGTCATTCTCAGCACTGCAGTAACACTGACGTGGTGGTGGTGTGTTAGTGTGTGCTGTGCTGGTCTGAGTGGATCAGACACAGCAGTGCTGCTGGAGTTTTTAAACACTGCGTCCACTCACTGTCCACTCTATTAGACACTCCTACCTTGTCAGTCCACCTTGTAGATGTAAAGTCAGAGACGATAGCTCATCTGCTGCTGCACAGTTTGTGTTGGTCATCCTCTAGTCCTTCATCAGTGGTCACAGGACGCTGTTGGCTGGATAGTTTTGGTTGGTGGACTATTCTCAGTCCAGCAGTGACACTGAGGTGTTTAAAAACTCCAGCAGCACTGCTGTGTCTGATCCACTCAGACCAGCACAACACACACTAACACACCACCACCACGTCAGTGTTACTGCAGTGCTGAGAATGATCCACCACCCAAATAGTACCTGCTCTGTGAGGATCCATGGGGGTCCTGACCACTGAAGAACAGGGTAAAAGGGGGCTAACAAAGTATCAAAGAAACAGATGGACTACAGTCTGTAACTGTAGAACTACAAAGTGCTCCTATACAGTAAGTGGAGCTGATCAAATGGACAATGAGCGTAGAAACAAGGAGGTGGTCATAATGTTATGCCTGATCGGTGTATGTAGATATATAGACAGACAGACAGACAGACAGACAGATAGATACTTACAACCATAAAATATATTGTGCAGTAAAAAATAAGTAAGAAAAATTGCACAAATGTTATGCAGGTGACAGTGCAGTGGCGCATGTCACGTCCAGTGAAGGAACCGAGTGACTAAACACTGTAAACAGTAACATATGTTAATAGTAACACATGTTCTTGTGAGTAATAATGATAATAAATGTAATAGTAATTATTTTAAAAATGTTTGAGGAATAGAAAAAAACTAATTTTGTTTACAAACAACCTCCTTATCTCTACTACAAATGAAAATCTTTCCTGCAGCTACTCATTTCAGCCTAAATACATCAAAATATATAAATCAGAATATTGAATATAGTCAGATAATCAGAATTATCAGAATATTGAAAGCAAAATGTATCAATCTGAATATTGAAATATTGAAAAGAGGCTGTGTGTAACGCAGCCAGGCAGGTCAGGCGCGTGCGGTTAAAACAATCTTTACTGGGGTTCAAGAGAAAGTAGTTTGTGAACAAACCAAGGTGAAAACCAGATACATCTAGATGTACATAACAAAAGGGTCCAAGCCAACAATCCAAAAGGGAAAAGAAAAAAGGCGGAGTCCAAAAAACGGGCAATGGAAACGGTGCACTGGGGAAAAACAACAATACATGAAAACACTCAGTAGCTCTATCAAAGATGCAATACCTGAGAAACACTCGGACTACAAGCCCGGGCTTATACACTCGCTAAACAAGACTTCCTAATCAGACACAGGTGCTACATATCAGTTTTCAAACGAGGGAGAATGGAGATTGGCTGGTGTTGGTGGGGGAGTTCTGGGAGATTGAGTCCACAGAGATGTGGGCTGTATTAGCAGAGAACTTGTAGAGAGGAGAATTATCTCTCTGCAGTGTCTTCTGGGTTTCTCAAATGCTAGAGGGCGCTCCCGAGTGAGTCCAAAATTATTGGGTTGATATGGAGCATTTGAGCAAAATCATAGTTTATAAATGCTGAAACATTTTTAATGTAAACGAATGCAACCATTTTCTGAAAACAGAACAGCATAAAACATTTTAACACTGCTGTTATATTTTTAAGAGCTTTTAAACTCGAGTTATAGGAGTTTAAAATGGCGCCTTATGTATGTCCATGACGCCTGTGAGCGCGAACAGCCAATAAGCTGCTCTGCTCGCCAGCCAATCGGCACTCATGCCCGCCTTCTGCTGCCCAAAATCCATTTGCTATAGAAAAAGGAAACATACAGGTGAGTTTTCTTTGCTTTTTTAGTGAAATTCATTCCTCTACTATCTAAAATTAAAGGAAAGTTCTGGTTCAGTGATTAGAAACTATTTTAACTTTCCGTTTTTAGCTGTTGAGCTCCATTTACTCCCATTCATTGGGGACTCCCTCGTGGGCGCCCTCTGCTGTCTAGCAGTCCTGTTTTTCATATAACTAGGGGAAATAGGAAGTGGCTAGGCTCCTCATAAACCGGCTCTGGTATCAGTTATGTGATCTCCCAGAGCGTACTGGGAGATCAAGTCCTTCACGAGAGCAGGGTCCAAGGGATGCATGACTGAAATACTAATGAATGTGTCATACCTTTCTGATGAGTCTGTTAATGAAACATCTTAAAACATTAAACAGTTGTGAATGTATATGGGGGGATATCATATGTAGTTCTGATTGTTTACTTTGGGGGTCTTAGCTATAACAATGTGTTGAACTACCCCGAGCTGTTTATCTGCTTCTAAATGGTGCTATAGTACAGACTCAAAGAGGAGATTAAAATGATATAGGTGGATTGTTCAACCACTGCAATGTCAAATGGTGTCCCGAAATGTAGAAGCCACAAGATAAGCTGAAAATAAGAATAAACTGAAGAAAATACTACTTAAAAAATGACTTCATGTGGTAACAAAGCAACTGAACTAGTTTTATTCAACTTCAAAACCACAATGATTGAAAGAATCGTTGATACAAAGTGTTTATTTAGGTTGAATAAAACTAGTTAATTTACTTGTTACTACATTAAGTAATTTTTTAAGTAGATCTGACAAGAACTTTTTTTACAGTGTGAGACCGAGAACATGACTGCAGCCCAAAGAATCTGGGAACAGCGCCCCCTTTTACTTTGGGTATACCATTTCAGGCTAAATGAGGCGATAATTAACAGGTTAACCCAGCATTTTCTTCTGTGTGCTATGGTAATACAAGAAGCACGTTCTACTTAAACTACATAAACAGTCGGTGTTACATTTCACCCCAGACTAATCTGTGATCCGCTCCCCTCTAATTCCTAAACTCTACGCTTGGAGGCTTGAAGGACCAGATGAACTTCCTGTTTCTCTTCATCTGCTAGACTACCCCATCATTACACCTCTATCAGGACGAGACTGAAGGAGTGTAATCCATTCTAACTTTACCAAAGCTGCATTTCTCGCTGAATAAAACATCATTTAAACAGCTTTCTTTCACAAATAACTGCAGTCTCTCAGCTTTTCCCTCCAAAAAAGTGCATTCAGGCCTCATCTGAAATTCAAATTCAGTGTATTATAGTAAATTTAGACATAAGGGATGTGTTTAAGACCAGTCCACACAGACGATTTCATTAAATGATTGAGTTTTAACGAAACGATAGCAGTCTGAAGATCACGCCTCAGCCAGAAGCTTGACTGATGTCGTCTTTCTTAAAGATCTCACCTTCCATCTCAGTGATTCAATCATCCTCAAATTCACTCCCATTACGCTGAAAGGGGTGACTTTGCTGTGTAACCTTGACATTTGCCAGAGTCCCTGTGACTCTGCATTAAAACAGCACATGATGTGGCTTCTCTGTCTTTTTGTCTACAAGATTCACTCACAGTAAAAATTATTGTTTGAGCTTAATTTAATTATCAGCATTTGCTACATCAAAATTCAACTGATCATGGAACAAAACTAAACATGCACTATATGGACAAAAGTAATGGGACACACATCTTAATCAGTGAATTAGTGCAGAGGCGTTGAACAACTGTTAAACTGTCAACTGTTACTTTTGTTAATTAATCAACATTTTCTGTGCAGCTTTGAGCCATCGTGTATTTTTTCCTTCACATATTCAGCTGTTTCACAGTCCTGTCTGTACTGTCTTTACATCAGCACTCATTACTCTTTACTGCTTACTACAATAGGGATACATAGCATGGTAATTAATGCATAATCAAATGACCTGTTAACAACATTAAATTATTAATTTGCAATCCTTAATATAACAAGTTACAATTTAAGGACAGTGCAAGAAAGACACTGAAAACTTTGCGCTTTCATCCTGTCTCAATAATAATAATGATAATAATAATAATAATAATAATAATAATAATAATAATTATTATTATTATTATAATTATTATTATTATATTGACTTTGTATTTAAGGTCTCCACAAAAATGAATGAATGAATAAATAAATAAATAAGTAAATAAATAAAGAAAGAAAGAAAGAAATTAACAAATTAATAAATCTGCTCACATCACATCATAAAGGAAAAGCTTTATTAATTTACCTCATTAATTTACCTCATCTTTTCTATAGTCTATAGTGGACAGTCGGTCAACGTGAGACTCGAGTCTGTAACTGAAGTCCTTGTTTTTGGTAAAAGTACAGGCTCAAACCTGTTAATGCAGAATGTATATTGAGTGTAATTTCATCATGTAACTAATTATGTAATTAAGTTGGCTTGATAAACACAATTCACTGTTCTTCATCTCATTATTCTACACTATACTCAACTGCCACAAATGCTGTCACATGTTAACAACCACCTGGGATACCAAAGCAACAGCCTTACAAAACTTTATCAACCACCTAGGACACCATATAAACAGCATAACATCGCCTCAGCTCCCACCTGGGATATCATTGCTACAGTCTAGCAACACTTTAACAACCACCTGGGATAGCACAGTAATGCCCGAGCAACTGTTTGATCAGCAGATCAACAGTGAAACATTAACAGTGCTAACAGCTCCCCCTGCTGGAGAAACTTCAGACTGCTAGACGGCATATCCACACAATTTACATGCTGAACAATGAGGTGTTTTTTGTTACTATAGCGGAGCCACTCAGGAATTCAGCTATAGATGTCTCTGGGAAACCATACAGTATTACATTTTCATAATTTTACAATGTTTATTGTTTAATAATATTTAACAAAAGCTGCTTTAAATTAAATTAGTCCTCTAGTTCTCCCAGTTCTCTTTCTCAAAACAGCAACTGTCAGTTATTCAAAAGCACAAGTAAAAAGCAAATTATACATAAAGAACGCTTTTGTTTTGGGTTCAGTTTCTGGCTAAACATGTCCTTAATTTTTGTTTTGGTCAAGAATGTTAAGTTCAGTGCAGTTCTATTGATTAATCTAGAGCTTTTACTAACTTCCTTTCTATCCACAGTAGCACATAACTGGAGCAGAAGCAGCATGTTTAACCCTCTAGTGTCTGAGGTCATCTTCTCAAATAATGCAGATCTTAATTTCTCCTTTAAAGGCTCTTCATATAACATGATCCTCATATGTTTCATATCTAAATGCCCCGTTATCTTCATCACTACTTTCCAAAACCGCTGCAGCAGCTTCAGCAGCTGTAAACTCTCTGCATGCCATTTCACATGAGTCTCAGATGTGGACTGAATGAAGAATGAAGGGTTTCCGGCATGATGGTCAGTCCTTAGTGATTTCCTGAGTGTCCATTGGTCAGTTTCACACAGAATGTAGATGGACACACGAATCCACCAGTTCCACACGGTGAGAGGCAGATGACGTGTATCTCAGCCCCTCTTCATAGGCTCATAACTCCGGATGTGAGTGTCGTATGATCTCGTGATAAGATGGAATGGAAAGGGCGACTCTACAGATTCAGGAAGTGTTTGAACTGGATTTCTGAGCTGGATCATCACAAAGATACAGACTCAGATATAGAAACTTTGGGAAGCGGTGAGTTTGATGCACAGGCGAGTTTGTAGACCCCAGAGGGTTAATGTGGAAAGAGTGAACACATACTTTAATGAGGGCTGGTGAAACACTCTGCCTTTGTTGTCAGTCTGAGTCTGTGGGGAAGTCAGAGTTGTGAGCTTTCTGATGTTGTGTTTTCAATGTCGTCCATCGCCCTGAACACGCTGATCCAAAAAACACAGCCCACGTTTACTGAAGCTGCTTTCAAATCCAGCGTGTGGGGCAGAAATCAGTAAAACAGTAAATAAAACTCTCACTCTTCACCAAACATGAGGCTGCTGAGAGTTTGTTGTCTGTAAGCACAGCCCTCTCATGTTGGGCCAATTATTTTATATGTGTCCTCTTTGGAGCTCAAGTGAAATCCACCGTCTGTGA
This sequence comes from Colossoma macropomum, assembly GCF_904425465.1. Lineage (NCBI taxonomy): Eukaryota > Metazoa > Chordata > Actinopteri > Characiformes > Serrasalmidae > Colossoma > Colossoma macropomum. The sequence continues at coordinate 1,128,010 of NW_023494800.1, forward strand.
GGTTGTAAAGCATTTTAAGCCCTTTACCAAATGATGCATTACAAAAGTATATCTTAAAAAGGCACCTGTTAACTCTGTAAACTGCACATATGGTCTAAACTGTAACTCCTTGCTCTTATAACTACAAGGGCACAGATTTCTTTGTGGATTAAAGAAGTGTCATCTGACAGTCCTGCTAAGAAAACACAGTTTAATCCAAATCTCTTCAAACGACACTGGGAAAGTTTTCCAACATACAATCCAACACTGAAGACCCATCAGTCATTTAATATTCTCAATAAAGTTCTCCTGAATGTATTACTTTACTTAGCTCACTGCCTTAGTTACCATCTGTCCTTGATTTCATTGTATAAACTCTGATTGTTTAGTGTAGTTTCAAATTGTATCTCTTCTTTTTTACACAGCATTTAATACAACAGTAAAAGCCTGATAAATATAGGATTAAAAACAAGAGGAGTATATATGTGGTTTTAGAAGATGGATGGACACCTTATTTATACATCATTCCTACCATGGATATCTAACTTTAGCTAGTGTAGCTAGTTCTGCAAGTTCTGCAAATGAGCAGCTAACATTAATGCTAATGCCAGCTAATTAGAGCTCACTACATCAGCCCATTTCACTACATATCTGTTATCTCATAGCTAGAAAACTAACATTAACCATTTTCATTACCTCCTTATTTCAACTGTAAGAGCATTAAGCCTTTAATGGGTTGTGTCTTCTAACAAATCGTTACTGCTACAGTAACCATGTTTCATAACTTTGGAGAGGGGTGAGGCAGAACCATTGAAATGGGTGTACAGTAACCATGGAAATGGGTACAGCATAACCATGGACATCGTAACTGTGTGATGTAACCTTGAAAACGGGTACAATATAACCTGAAAATGAGTGTGATGTAACCACGCAAATGAGTGCAGCAAAATCAAGGACACGTAAGTGACGTAATTATGGATATAGGTGTAACGTAACCACGGAAATGAGTGTAGCATAGCAATGAAAATGGGTGTAGCATTACCATGGGGATGGTGACTGTGTGCTGTAACCATGGAAATGTGTATAATGTAAAGTGGAAATGGGTATAGTACAACTATGCAAAGGAGTGCACTGTAACCATGGAGATGGAAGTAACATAATTATAGAAATAGGTGTAATGTAACCTTGGAAATAGTTGTGGCGTAACCACTGTAATGGGATTAACGTAACCATGGAAATGAGTACGGGGTAACCATGAAAATGGGGTTAGCATAACCATAGATATTGGTGTAGCACAGCAATGGAATGGGTGCAGTGTAACCGTGGAAATGGGAGTGGCATAACTATAGAAATGGGTGTAATGTAACTATGGAGATGGATGCAGTGTTACCATGGAAATCCACACATCAGGGGTGTAGTTGTAATTCAATTGCATGTTATAATTATAGCTGACTTCGGCACTGAGAAAGAGATAAAACAGATTTTTGAAGGTGGAGGTAAAGGCAGTTTAAGGGTTAAACCAAGTCCCAGTCTAAAACGTGCTTCTGAGAAAAAAATTCCATTTGACAGTTTAATTTAATCCAAGTCTTAATATGCATCCTGAATTACGTGTCAGGCATGGAGGCGTAATGGAATTGTTCTGCTGTTTAACCAGCTCTGGACAGAGGATTTATCACCGCTGACCTTTCCACAGCCGCCGTGTGGTTCTTATTTGAGAGTGGTCTGGGTGTCCTTTGCTATCAGCAGTCATGTACTGTGCTGCTATTTATTAACACAACCCTGTTGTACATTGTGGTGGAAACGAGGTCCGGCTGTCCCACTGAGCTTTTCTCTGAAACAACAACATATTCTCCCTGGCCACTTTATCAGAAACCCTTCTAGCTTTATCTTTCAGCCGTAGAGAGAATGTGGAAGTACTGTTGGTTTGCTGTGGTATGATTACAGACTGTATTTCTGTTACTTTGACCTTGAAACACAGCTCACTCAGTTCCTATAGACGGAGATATATTGTGTATATAAAATCGTTTCTTTAATATTTGTAACATTAAAATTTGTCAGTGTTAAATCTATACTGTGAGTGTTAAATTTAACACTTTGTAATGGTAATGGCTTTGTAAACACATTATAAAAAGGGGGGAGGACCATCCACTAAGAGTGAGATCCACTAACAGTACAAAACTTCACATGAATACAACAAACACAACGACTGGCTGAACATACTTACAACTAAACAATAACAAACTTACACTGAGAGTAAGAACCTACAGCTTCCTCAAACAAGGGTCTTCATCAATGAGGAATGGAATTTACCACTTCTACTAGCCTACAATGCTACCTCATGGATCCCTTTTTGGCTTGTAAACTGATCTCCTCCCACAGTACTGCCACTTAGTGGATGGGGTAGGAATTACCATAAAAGAAAGCAAAAAATGTGACAACTGTCACAAACTGCCCAGTGTGCATATAGGCCCACGCCAGTTTGAGTTACACTTGAACTTCGTGTTTTACTTTATGAAGTGTTTAACACTTAAAGTGGTGTAAAATACCAGCACATCATAAAGTCTAACTTTAACTCAAATTGATGGAGACCTGTGTACACACTGAAAAAGTGCTACATTTAACATTCACAGTGTCGATTAAACGCTGGCACACTTGCTGTCTTTTTAAGAACACACCACTTATGTTTCATGTGGAACGAAAAGCTATTAAAGTTTTTGTTCTCATTGATTTCTATGGATTGCTGAGATCTCTGAGAGCTGAGCATCTGCAAAATAAGATCACAAATGGTGAACATCTAAATCCAAGCATGACGGACCAGTATGAAGCCTTGTGAGGCCAATGTGGGCCTTTTAACAGAAAATAAATGATGGCTGGTCAGAATTTTTAGAATGGACGCTATTCATAAGATAAAGGGTCTCAAAAGAAGATTTCTAGCAGATTGATATTTTGACTTTGTATCAAATAAGCAGAATATGGCAAAATCCCAGAATAGCAGTGTATTTTCAACATGACTTGCATTTGCATAGTTGATGGACCCAGTAAACTAAATCATTCTACAGTGATTATTTGTTTCCCCGAGTTTTTAGTCTCAGTCTTTGTATGATAAAGAAAAAGTCATTTTCCTGTTATAATCTCTCAGATTTTCTCCTGGGGAGCTTTGCCTTGGTTCCTTTACTTCACCTTTTTTCTTTATACAAATTCATGACTTCAGTAATCTGTAATTGAATAATTTTTAGGTAACACTTTGTAGTGAAGATAGTTACATCTGTTAGCTCTTCATAAGTAACTGCTTTTACTTAAAATATTCACATTATAACAGACCAATAAGCCATTACTTCACAATGAGGTAATAAGCTTCTACTTCATAATTAACAAACATGTACACATCCAATTCCTAAAAAGTTGGGATAAATGATAAATCAATGTGATCAGTTATTAATTTCAGCGTTACTGAGCTTTGCTAAAGCCTGAGTAGACTGATAAATCAATGTGATCAGTCATTAATCTCAGCGTTACTGAGCTCTGCTAAAGCCTGAGTAGACTGATAAATCAATGTGATCAGTTATTAATCTCAGCGTTACTGAGCTCTGCTAAAGGCTGAGTAGACTGATAAATCAATGTGATCAGTTATTAATCTCAGCGTTACTGAGCTCTGCTAAAGCCTGAGTAGACTGATAAATCAACATGATGAGCTGTTATTAATCTGAGCTCATTTGTTTGTAAGCATTGGTGTTGTACAGGACTCCTGCTAAGGGGATTGTGGGAGCAGCAGTGGACTGAAGCAGTCAGAGAACCTAATTTAAATAATAAGGGAATTTTGATGAAAATGACAATGAAGTGTATTAACAAAAGAATTACATTAAGAAAACTGCCAAACAGTTTCAGTGATGAACTGTGTGAATGAATGTACTTAGATATATTCTAAATATTCTCTTCTGTGCTTCTTATGCAATATAGACAATTACAGGCCAATAAAGTCACTAAAGTTTTCTTCAGTCAATAAGAATCACTAAAGTTTTTTACCTTTTTCTCCATTATTGTTGATAATTGATGCCTCAGCAGAAGCTTAATAAAACCTCCCAGCAAATATGAAGCCCATTACAGTCACTGTCTTTAAACAGTAACTAAACGCTTCCTCTGTCTGGCGTTGATGTATTTATGAGGCTGTATTGTTTGCATCCTTTTTTCGATAAGTTGGTATAATTAATCACCGCCGTGCTGAACCGGCTGCTTTTTGCAGGTCAGCTGAAGGAGAGTGGCGAGAAAGTGCAGTCACGTTACACACTTATCAAAGAAAATTTCCATCCCATCAGAAGAGAATCATATTGATCGTATCTGGGCAGCGATTGTGGTCAGCATTTCTTCGCATCGCTGGCAGGACCGGTTCGATGGCTTTGGCCAATCGTGTGGTCTGCCAGGTCGAGACAGTTAAGACAAACAGTATTGATTTATCGTTGCCCTCAATCAAAGACACTCAGTCAAGCAGCAGCTCCCAATTAGGACACACAGGGGACAAAGCTGCCCCTCGCCGCTGATACTGGCCGCTGTGGGAATTTTAAATGGACAATGTTCTACATTTTTATTGTCTTCTCTTCTCTTTTTTCCCTGATATCTAAAACGTATTGGGCCAGATTCCTAAAACTGGATGGTAACAGTGCTGCACTGTGCATAATCTGCAGCATGGTAAATAAGAGGTACTCATAAAGTCACCGTGGTGGTGATTAGCATACCGGTGTCTTTTTAACGCTGTGGAGTTTCTCCCTGGTGTCCCAGGCAAGAGCCAAACAATATTTCAGTAATATGTATAACCACATGTACATGAGGTCATACATATTAAAGACCTGCACCAAGTGAAGCTCTGTTTGGCTGAAAAAATAGATGTAAGAAGCTAAAACAGACAATGAAAACCAGAGCTATGAATTTTAAGGAAAGAAGTGCTGATAATTAATACTAAACTGGTGTGAAGATGCTTTTAACTTTATTAGGAAATGTTGATGTTAGAAAATAATAACTGTTTAAAAATCAAATGTTACCATCTTAAAATTCAACTTTTGTATTTTAGCACATAAGACTTCATTACTTACATTTCCTCACAAAAAAATGAACATATTTAAATTCTAATAACTACCTCTTATGTTCTATTTTTCTTGATATAAGGAATAAATTGCTAAAACTGCTTGAAATAAAATCAATTCAAAAATGACTCTAATAATTATTGGGTAAAATGTTGATTTTCTATGATACTCTTCACTGATTTGGATTCCGAGCTAAACTAGCTTTCCACACACAGGAGGAGGATTCACTAAACATGGAATCTGATGCAGAAAGAAGAGGCTCAGAGCGATTCAGTGATGACTGTGTCATGAATCAGTACCAGTGCATGTAAATTAAGTAAACACACAGCCAGACCTCACATCACAGAAGAAGTAAAGCTCACCAGTAATCCTCATTTATGAACGAGGAAACGTGTTACCACCACGCCATTCACTCTTAACGTCACACTAAATCTGCTGCTGCATTTCATGAATCTGTCATGCCTTCTGTAGCGGAGACCGACATCCCTCACTCCGTCCAGCACTCCAACTCCCAGAATTCACTGGGAGGTCACATGACCAGGAACTCTCAGCCATCCACCTATCAACGTTCGCGCTAACCTGAGTATTGATTGTTTACACCTGTTTCAAGGACTATAAATGTTTGTCTACTATGCTTTGTCTTTGTGAAGTATTGTTACATCCCTGTTCATTACCAAGCCTTGTTTTTGTGTATTGACGTTTTTGAGATTCTGCCTGTTTCTGTTTACGACTTTAGCCTTATCCTTTTGGACTCTGTTTTGGTTTTGTGTGTACCGACCCTCAACTGCCTGTGCTTTGATCACGGATCCTCCCTACACTAGCCTGCTCTGCGCTCGTCTGAACTTTCATCAGCCGTTACAGAATCTGTCCGACAGTCTTTTTGTTACTGAAATATGTAAATGACCTCTTTATTTTATTGGCTGAACCCTTTTTTCAGAATCATAGGGCACAATCAGATACTCCTTTATGATGTGTGGATCTTTTTGTGTTTGTTTGCTTCCTGACAGCCAGAAACAGCACAACATTCAAAGGTGTTTCAGCAAAAGCCACCACATGTGGCTTTTTGTATGTGAATTAAAGAGGCAATTTCATGGAAAATCTATTTTTTCTAGTGAAATTGTTCCTAGTGGCAGCAATAATTTTTAGGGTCCTGTCAAAGTTGATCTATAAAGTTGATCTATAACATATCTTCTTTTTGGATATATATATATATATATATATATATATATATATATATATATATATATATATATATACATATATATACACATAAATATATACATAAATAAGTGAAGTATGTGTAACATCTTGTCCGGTTTTGTCTTCCCTGTTTAAGCCATGTGCTTTTGTTATTTTGGTTTGGTCTCCTCTCTGGTCCTGCACCCTTGTAATTGTCTTCATCTGTCTGTAGCTCCACCCTCTTGTTCTTCCCAGGTGTTGCTTGTTTTCCCTTTGTGTATTTGTGTATTTTGCTTGTTTTCCCTTTGTGTATTTGAACCGTGTTTGGTTCAGTCTGTGGACCTTCGCTATTCTGTTTTTTGGACTTTGTTAAGTTTTGATTTTGTAATAAAAGCCACTCGCACATGAGTCCAGCCTCTATACCTCCAACATGACAACGTGATATATCCAATAAGAGAAGATACGTTATAAATCACCTTTAACAGGACTCTAATAATTATTGCTGTCAGTAGGTACAATTTTACAAAGACAAATTATATTTTCCATTAAATTGACTCTTTAATTCACATACAAAAAGCCACATGTGGTGTGTTGAGAGAGCCGTTCTGATGTTTTTGGCTAAGAATCACCACCAGAGTGTTGGTTTTGCAGTGATGCATGTTTGCACAAGCATGCTGCTCGTTTACTTTGCTCTATTTAACCTGCTGAGAGCGCATAACGGCCTCTGCACCACAGCTTTCATAGCCACGTTACCCGCTGTTATTTTTGCAGCATGACATTTCGCAGCATCATAACCGCATTTGCTCCTTCTCTTCATCGCTTTAGTACCCTTGACGTGCACTTGCTTGATGAAATTACCATCCGCTCAGAGCAAATGTCCAACCCCGTGGCTTTCCTCTGCTCATGCGGATGATTTCAGGCTGATTTGAATGCAGGTGAGTCCGTCGCTGGCTGCGGTTTCATTGCCTTTGTCCTTCACTCTCTCTCTCTCTCTCTCTCTCTATTTCCAGGTAATGTGGAGCGCCCATAGCTGGAGCTGAATAAAGCAGCCGTCTCTTCACCTGTTCCGCAGCGCTGAGAGAGAAAGGCTGTGGCGTTTCCTGAGGGAGCCTGTCGCTCCGCTTTAAATTCTCACAACGATGATGGGAGCGAACAGCGCTGCTCGAGGGTGAGCGGGGTGCAGAACGCACCTTGCTGCGAGTGCAGTATAAATGACCTTCACCCACTGCAGCCTGTGAAGTGGGAGAGGTCAGACAAACTGTTTGGTTTTCCTTTAAAGTCTTTCTGATTGTTTTGCTATAGCATTTTAATGTAGTTACATGATTATTACATAGGTAATTAATAAAATTTACATTTTTTTCTCTCTAGGGATGGGCTTGAGTTCTGACTCTTTTCTGTTTGTTTCAACATCAAAATGATAACAAATTGGGGAAAAAAACTCAAAGATGTTTTTCTTTCTGCAAAAAAATGACTTTTAATCAAATTCAGAGCAAAATATAATATTTTCTCTTGTACTTATAACACAAATATGGTAGGGAAAGCTTATAATCTATTCACAGAAGCTTTCCTAAGAAAACATTTTCACTCTCTAAAGTTCATAAGAATGTTGTCTCCACAAAATCTTAAAACAATATTGTTGCACTCATAAATAAATCTTTAATGGTTCTTGCCAAAGGTAACAGTTCTATTTACAAACTGGATTCCAAAAAAGTTGGGACACTAAACAAATTGTGAATAAAAACTGAATGCAATGATGTGGAGGTGCCAACATCTAATATTTTATTCAGAATAGAACACAAATCACAGATCAAAAGTTTAAACTGAGAGAATGTATCATTTTAAGGGAAAAATATGTTGTTTCAAAATTTCATGGCATCAACAAATCCCAAAAAAGTTGGGACAAGGCCATTTTTACCACTGTGTGGCATCCCCCCTTCTTCTTACAACACTCAACAGACGTCTGGGGACAGAGGAGACCAGTTTCTCAAGTTTAGAAATAGGAATGCTCTCCCATTCATGTCTAATACAGGCCTCTAACTGTTCAATCGTCTTGGGCCTTCTTTGTCGCACCTTCCTCTTTATGATGCGCCAAATGTTCTCTATAGGTGAAAGATCTGGACTGCAGTCTGGCCATTTCAGTACCCGGATTGCTGCAGAATGTGGTCTGGCATTATCTTGTTGAAAAATGCAGGGTCTTCCCTGAAAGAGATGACGTCTAGATGGGAGTATATGTTGTTCTAGAACCTGAACATAGTTCTCTGCATTAATGGTGCCTTTCCAGACATGCAAGCTGCCCATGCCACAAGCACTCATGCAACCCCATACCATCAGTGATGCAGGCTTCTGAACGGAGCGTTGATAACAACTTGGGTTATCCTTGTCCTCTCTTGTCCGGATGACATGGCGTCCCAGTGTTCCATAAAGAACTTCAAATCGTGACTCATCTGACCACAGAACAGTCTTCCATTTTGCCACACTCCATTTTAAAAGACCCCTGGCCCAGTGCAAACGTCTGAGCTTGTGGAGCTTGCTTAGAAATGGCTTCCTCTTTGCACTGTAGAGTTTCAGCTGGCAACGGCGGATGGCACGGTGGATTGTGTTCACTGACAATGCTTTCTGGAAGTATTCCTGAGCCCATTCTGTTATTTCCTTGACAGTGGCATTCCTGTTTGAGGTGCAGTGACGTTTAAGGGCCCGGAGATCACGAGCATCCAGTAGAGTTTTACGGCCTTGACCCTTACGCACAGCGATTGTTCCAGATTCTTTGAATCTTTTGATGATGTTATGCACGGTTGATGATGATAACTTAAAAGTCTTTGCTATTTTATGCCGAGTAACACCATTCTGGTATTGCTGCACTATCTTTCTGCGCAACAATGGTGGAATTGGTGATCCTCTTACCATCTTGGCTTCAGAGAGACACTGACACTCTGAGAAGCTCTTTTTATACCCAATCATGTTGTCAATTGACCTAATTAGTGTTAATTGGTCTTCCAGCTGTTCGTTATATGCTCAATTTCCTTTTTCCAGCCACTTATTGCTACTTGTCCCAACTTTTTTGGGATTTGTTGACGCCATGAAATTTTGAAACAACATATTTTTCCCTTAAAATGATACATTCTCTCAGTTTAAACTTTTGATCTGTGATTTGTGTTCTATTCTGAATAAAATATTAGATGTTGGCACCTCCACATCATTGCATTCAGTTTTTATTCACAATTTGTTTAGTGTCCCAACTTTTTTGGAATCCGGTTTGTAGATACTCTACATAGAACCATTTCATGCTTACACGGTTCTTTGCCTGGTGAAATGGTTCTTCAGATTGATGGAGAATGTGCTGCAAATGGTTCTATAAAGACAGTACTTTTTTGGAAAATGGTTCTATATAGCACCAAAAAGGGTTCTTCTACTGCTATAATGTCAAGCTTGTATGTAGAACCATGTACAACACATTCTCCTTCAATCTGGCGAACCATTTCATCCTGTAAAGAATCATTTCAGCCTGAAATTTTTCTATATATATAACTCATGATTCTAAATGGAACCATTCACTTTATTAGAGAACCCTTGAAGAAACATCTTTTTAAGAGTGTAGTACTTTGGAGTTTGTACCTCACAGTTACCTGTTCAATACCTAGTACTAAGGATTGAATGTGCTTGGATGGCCTGAGAAGTCATGTTTTATAATTCTGAAATTATGAATAAATAGTCTAGCAAAAAGCTAGCTAGTAGGTGAAACTAACTGCCTTCACAGCATCAACTTGTCTGAGACACTATGAACAGTTTTAAAAATATATATGAGACGGAACTTCAAAGTTGTCATTCAGTTAAATTCCTCTACCTTTGTTTAAGTATTCCCAGCCTTTGTCTGAGTGTGTTGGACATTGTAAGTCATTCTTTACAAACCGGCACTTTTCCAGACACAATTAAAACAGCAGCTGTAAGACCATTATTGAAGATAATAACCCTGATCCCTCAGTTCTTAGCAATTACAGACTGATCTCTAACCTTCTGTTTTTAAGTAAAATTATTGAAAAAATAGTTTTCTCACAGCTTAATGATTTCTTAAATGAACATAATATTCATGAAAAATTCCAGTCTGAGTTCAGAGCAAATCCCAGCACTGAAACTGCTTTAGTGAAGGTTGTGAATGATCTGAGCATAAATGCTGATGCGGGTGATGTTTCAGTACTTATGTTTCTGGATTTAACTGCTGCATTTGACACTATAGACCACAGAATACTTCTAAACCGGTATGAGAACTTGTAGTTCTTTCTGGAACTGTGCTAAACTGGTTCTCTACATACTTAACTGGAAGACATTATTTTGTAAGCATGGGTGCACATATCTCAGATAAGCCTGATATTCTCTGTGGTGTACCACAAGGCTCTGTACTAGGTCCACTTCTGTTTTCTTTGTATTTGCTGCCACTAGTTCAGATTATTAGGAAGCATTGCGTAAATTGTCATAGTTATGCAGATGATACACAACTGTATATATACTGCTACATCTGTAGCTTTACACATATTTATGATATGTCCAAAACTGATTTTTATCATTTAAGGAATACAGCATGAATTTGACCTTATCTCTGTCTGTAAGATGCTCAGAAATTGATCCGTGCTTTTATGTTATCTTGACTTGACTGCTGTTATATTTTGTTCGTAGGACTTCCTGCAAATACAACAAACAAACTACAACTTGTGCAAAATGCAGCAGCAAGAATATTAACACAGAATAGAAAACAGGATCATATTAGAGCAGTTTTAGCTTCACTGCTCTGGCTGCCTGTTTCCTTTAGAATCAACTATAAAAATTTTACCACTAGTTTTAAATCTCTTAATAGTTTAGCACCTTCATACGTTTCTGAGTGCTAATAGATGATGTTCCAATTCGAGCAAACACATCTGGTTTATAAGTGCATTGTTTTATGACAATACCCTTATGAACTGGAAGTGCTCTGGTTATAACCACAATATTACAGGAATTTATACAGGATTCCTTTAAGAATCTTACAGTAAACTTAAACAATTACTGTAGTTTATTAGAGGATACTGTAAAATTACATATGCAAGAAAATATAGATTATTATGGGAGCAATGAATCCCTATGGAAGTACTTATAGCATAGCCACTGGAACCACAGACGCAAGCGAGCATTTGACCCAAAGTCCTGACGCCCCAGCACTTTTAGACTGAGCTCGTATTACAGAAACGTCTTAACTCTGAAATCTGATCTGTTTAGTCTCCATGACGACTTCAGTACGGACTGAATTTCGGACAGTGGCTATCACAGAATAAGAGTTCCTAACTTCATAATCTCATCATGAACTCCAGATAAGAAAACAGCATCACACAAACATCCTAACTAGACTAAACCTCCTAAATCCTGTCCTAACTTTAGGATGAACCCCAACAGGGTCCTCACTTCTGTTTAAGGTCCGTTTCTATGGTTTTTAGGCAGCTGTGTCAGCAGCATAGTTCACTACCAGCATAATGAGCTCCATTTATCTCTACTGTAAAACGCTGATTACCCTCTGATCACCTTCGTGTGTTAATGTTGATGATGAAATATTACAGTGATGGTGGTGAATAATGAGGAGACGGAGCTGAACGTGTGTCTGTTTATTAGGAGGAGTAACGTTAGTGCGCTCGGCTAAAGCGTTTGGGAAATGGAGACTGAAACTGGGGAGCGGCAATGCTCTGATAAACAGCAGGGGGAGCTCACAGCATTCACTACTTAACTGTATACACTACAGTTTATCACACTTTAGTTCTGTTTGACCTTCTTTACATCACTTTTTAACATTATTTTGATGACATGTTTATGTTTCAGCTGTGCATAGATCATCATTTGCTAGCTAACAGACATGACAGTTGATTGTTGACCTCAGTTGAGTAGGTTAAGATTTCCTAACTTGAGATAAGATGCCAAAATAAAGTACCTAAATTAGGATCAGATTTGCTTCTGTATTAGAAATTTGTGAAAAAGTTAAGAAAAAGATTTTTCTGTAATACGGCCCTAAGACTTTTCCCAAAATACATGGACCTCTGCCTTGTAGACATGAACAGAATTCTCCACTTTTTAGCTTTTACATGGTGTTTCACTGGCGCTTTCTTTCAATGCAGTCCTTGTTTTCTCGAGACAGATTTTCACTCCATTTCACACATAAACAAACTGACAGTCATCAGTCATAGTAACGCTGTGCTTCTGTTCAATCCTCCACTTATTACCTGTCCTGAGGCCTTTAGAACGGAGTGATCAGAATACTAACTCTCTCCCCGAGGGACAGCCAGGCCTGCTGGACCGATCCCTGTGCGGTCAATTTCATTTCCATTCACGCAGGTGGAAATTGCTTCCATAAATATTCAACTTGATTCAGCGGAAGGCTTTTCTGGATGATGAACAGACACAGTACGCCATTAATAAATACCTGAAAGAGGAGTAATGGGAAAATATAGTCGCTCATAATGTGTGTTGACCTTGTCCAGTCTCTCCGTCTGAAACTGTTGATGGACGTGTCAGACTTTTAATAGAGTGCTGTAGGAGTGATGGAGAATATCTGACATGTATGGTTTATCATGTGTGACTCATATTATGACTCTATCCAGAGCAACACGAGGCCTCAGAACGAACACATAACAACACTTCATTATAACGGACACTTAACGGACACAGCAAGTTGGTCATTATGTAATATTATGTTGTACACTCTCAGAACACTCTCTTGCATAACTAAAGGGTTCTTTGCAACATGAAATGGTTCTTCAGGTTGATGGAGAATGTGTTGTATATGGTTCTATGTAGAAGGGCCCCCATGGACCCTCACAGAGCAGGTACTTTTTGGGTGGTGGATCATTCTCAGCACTGCAGTAACACTGACGTGGTGGTGGTGTGTTAGTGTGTGTTGTGCTAGTCTGAGTGGATCAGACACAGCAGTGCTGCCTAACCCTAACCCTCCAGGCTTTTATTTTACTGTTCTGTTTTAAAACATTCGGTTATGAAAAGGTACAAATACGAACTTTTCACCTGGAAAAACTTATTTAAGGTTCACAATCAGACCTTAAAACCACTGTTGTACCTTTGAGGGAACATTTAGACTGTTTGTACCTTGATGAACGAAAAACGTACAGAACCTTTATTTCTAACAGTGAAGGTCTTGTTTGCTAGGTTTGAAATAAAGAGGATGGGAAGAATGAGACGCGACAAAGACTTGAAGGAACATAATGAAAGTAAATATATTGAAGGCTCAGCAACCAAATAGGAAATAAAAAGCTACCCATGGAAAGAAAAAGAAGAAGAAAACTTTGAGCTCTTCAGGTTTTCACTGTCTCTGAAGTGAAGTCCGAAGCTCAAGGCTGTCATGCTGCTTTTGTGTAAATATGTGTGTATGTTGCTTCCTTTCTTTCCTTGGGATGAATCTCAGTTCAGTTTGTGAAAAAGTCTTATCTGTTCCTCTTGTTCTGTTCCTGTCCATGAAGGAGCAACACGGCAGACGGCTTTCAACACGTGGTCCTGGCTCGGCGTCCTGGTCCCACTCACAGTCTGGCATCCATGTAAGGATCCAAACTAAATGCAAGACAATCATAGTGGCTCATTACAAGGAGAAATAATCAACAGGAAAAGACCTTAATGGTTATAATTTCAACTTTAAAGAGTAAAAGAAGTAAAATATTGCTAATTTCCAATCTTAATACCATAAAATTCTTACTCAATCATTAAAATCAATGTTTTTAAAGGTGGCTTTGGTTTTTTTCTCTCTCTAAAACTGGTTTGGACCAGCCTCCAAAGCCGGCTCAGACCATCTTAAAGAGCCCTCTACAGGAAATAGTGTGAACTGTGAATACTTTGAGTGCAGTACAATAAATAAATAAATAAATAAATAAATAAATAAATAATAATAATAATCCTCACTTTAAGTGTGTTACACAACGAACAGTAACACTTTTGTTAAGTGCCTCCACAATTAAAGCAGCTTCTTTAACGCAGGGATAGGAAACACGATAGCTCCTCTCTCTCAAAGCTCTGATGGGGGCAGTTCTGGTATCTACCAGGTCTTCCAGGTGGTTGTTAGGTTGTCCTAATTTCTCTGTAGCTTTTAAACTTCAGTTTTGGAAGATCACTTATTTTCCTTTGCATTTGGATTATCCATATACACACATTTAAAAGATGTTCTTCAAGGTTCTTGTAAAGAAAATGGTTCTATAAATAAAACACTTAAAGGGATCTTTGCATGATTAAATGGCTCTGTGCATTGATGTTCTTCAGACTGATGGAGAATGTGCTGTAGATTTTTTTTATAGAACCTTTTTGAAAATATAGCACCAAAATAGGTTCTATTGCCACAAGCTTGACATCATAATTATAGCACAATTCTTTTTGGTGCTATTTAGAGCCACATACATCACATTCTGCATCACTATGAAGAACCATTTCACCATGTAACGAAGGCTTTAATGATAAAAAAAAGTGATTTTTTCCTCCTGTAAAAAAAGAGCATTGCAATAATCAACTAAACATTATTATTATTATTATTATTATTATGTGATGAATTCATTTGCGAAAACCAATAAACTCTCTTCCTTAAAATGGAGCTCATTCAGCACATTCTGAACCCTAAACTTGTTTAGTCACTAAAGCGTTATTGTTCATCGTCGAGGCGTCACAAGATCACATTTTACAGCAGAAACGGTCAAACACCAGCGCTGTTCTCCAGCAGAACCCAATAAATCTGTTCAGCCAATCAGCGCATAGTATTCAGGTCAGGTGACTCAGCACTGCCCCCAACTGTTTCAGGCAGAGTCTCAAATGATTCCCTTCTCTCTACATAGAGCAGCACACAGGTCTTAAACTAACGGCTACTGATCTAAACAGAGCTCAGAGCCTAACAGAGAACCACTCTGGATTCAGCCACGAGAGACGATTCATACTGGACAAAGACCAACATTTGAGGGGAAAAGACTAAATTTCATAACTCATAGTGACTATATAGGGAGCAGTGAGGCGTCTGAGACTCAGCCTGAGGATTTACAGAGCTCTGATCTTATAGATGATTGATATTGAACATTAACGGCTGTTTGGGTTCAGTTTTCAGATCTTTACCTGCTTGTTTTATGGTAAAGATGTTAAATATTAAAAATGAAAAGAAACTTGTATCTGTTAAATGACTTTAACTCTGAAACATGAAATTAATACTGAAAAAAAAATTCAATTCAAATTCAAGTTTAATTTTCTAACTTGTATTTTGTCATTTTTACTTAATCAACACAAACCAACTGCAGTTTGATTAATATTACCTGGAATGCACAATAAAAAAGCATGATTTGTGAAAATTCATTGAAATGGAGAAATCTGTTCTTGCAAGTGAACTCTTGAAATATTCTACATTGTAAAATGTTCCCAATTCAATACATGTTCAACTCTGACTGGCAAAACTCAGTTAAGTTAGCTAGAGCTAGTTAGCTAACCTAATGCACTTTAAGTCTAATATCTTCTTGTTGGTTTTAACACATTAAAATTAAACTAACACTACAGATACATATTTTAATAAAACCATTATGCAGCAGCATAGCTTGAGGTGATTTCTACAGTGCTTCTTCCCACTCTGGTCTTTTGATCTTTGTGTTCATTCAAAGCACCTCCAAAAGCAGTCAGCCATCTCCATCCATGTTCCTGCTTCACTTATGCTTCAATTAATGCTAATAGGTTTAATTAATTTCCTCACTACAAAGATGCTAAATTGTGAAGACGTTCTCATTATGAGATCAGTCCTCACCCTTAGAACCATTGTTTTAGTAAACAAAAGTGGCTCCTCTTTGGCATCATGCAAAGAACCCTTATTGGAACCTTTACCTATGTAATTAATGATGTAATTACATGGTTATAAATAAGTAATAATGTGAAGTTAATCTTATATAAAGCAGAAACACCAGTAATAAGTTCTGGAGCCTATTCTTATTGCTCTAGAGGTATTTCCAAGTTAATATCTCCTGCAAAGTTCAGTATAAAGCACTTCATATCTGTTGTATCTTCTTATTGTCCTGCACTGTTCTCTCTTCTGTTGTTTTGCATCCTCAGATGTTGTCACTTGGGACGTATTTTCTAATTAAAGCCTCGTTCCATCACACGGTCAGATACGCTGACAGAGGCGCCACTTATGTTCTCCTGTTTGCGTGTGAGCTTCTGTTTTCTTCCCTTTTTTGATCTTCTTTAGAGGAGCTTTCTTCACCCAGCGGCCCACTTAATATTTCATGACTCTGCAATGTATCTTTTGACATTAAAATATGCCATGAATTAAACATGCGCGACTGCATAATTCGTGTGGAAAGCCTTGCCTAGATCTGACTTTCGGCTAATTAAAACCCCAACCTCGGTCGCTTTAATGAGTTTAAGTAGGGATTAATTGGCGTATCGTTTGTAAGATTAAGCGAAGTTGTTACACTGAGTGCTATTTTTCTCCTGACAAAACTGAAAGGCACTTTTTAACCCCCCTAAATAAATTGCAGTTATGAAACATGTTGTCCGAATAACCTGTCAAATGAAATATAATAACACTAAATGCTTCGTGAACAGAGTAAACAAAATCTGTCAGGCTTGTGGTTTACAGGATTATAATCAACACGCCACTGCTTTAAAATACACCTTTAATATTCATTGCCACTCATTTGAATGGCTTCTGATTTGTTTTGCTCTAAATTGTCTGTGCTCTTTGAGGTGTTTGACCTGAGGCAGAGAAACCTGATCAGAATTTCTAATGAGAAAAGTCAGAATGCAGCATTACATAATTCAGTATTTAATCAAAGAAACATGCGAGTTTTCATTGTTTTTATTCTGTTATCTCAGATTTTTGTGACGTCTGTTCAGACCGAACTGTTTATTATCCTCTCAAACACGACAAACATGAAAACCCTGATCCGGACTGAACCCCAGACTGAGCTTCAGAAGCTCTGCCAAGTTTCCTGATTGCAGTTTCTGAGAAGCTCTCTCATGTTCAGACTCCTTTAAGTTTTAAAGCCCCACAGTCCCGTTACAGTGCAGAGTGAATTAAAACTTTATACACGCCGTGACCTGAAAGATGACTCGGCACTATTTTATGATCATCGTAAAAGCTGCTGAACAGCTGGATATAAAAACTTTGGTACAGTTAATTGAAGTGGGCAGAACCTGACGTGACCTCTGACTACACAGAGCATGTATTACTGTTATTAATCTCATAAACTGCAGCTGTAATACTCAGTATTTAATATTGACATACTATCCTATACTAGACATCATTCAGTGTCTACTATGAGTTAGTCAGTATCGCTATATTAATTATTCAGTGTCTACTATGAATTATTCAGAATCTACTTTGAATTAATTATTATCTACTATGAATTATTCAGTTTTTACTATGAATTATTCAGTACCTACTATAAAATAATCAGTATCTCTTGTGAATTATTCAGTATCTACTGTTAATTACCCAGTATCCACTATGATTTATCCAGTACCTACTATGAATTATTCAGTATCTACAATAAAATATATATTTATCAATCAGTGTCCATTATGAATTACTTTGTGTCCAATATTATTCAATATCTACTATAATTCATTCGGTATTTACTAAAAATTATTTGCTAACTATTATGAATTGTTCAGTATCTACTATGAATTATTCAGTGTCTATTATGAATTATTTATTAACTACTATGAATTTTTCAGTATCTTCTATAATTATTTTGGTATTTATTAAAAATTGTTTCATAACTTCTATAAAATATTCAGAATTCACTATGAATTATTTAGTTTCTACTTCAAATTATTCAGCATCTACTATAAATGTTCAGTATCTGCTATAAATTATTCAGTTTCTACTCTGTATAACTCAATAACTACAATTATACATTCAGTATGTATTTTGAATTATTCAGTAACTCCTTATATAAAAATGAAGCCAGCTCAACTTTAACTAGCACTAAGTTATCACACAACTTTGAACTTAACTGCTTGTAATCCCTGATTTGTTTCATACTGAGGTAACTACAGGGACTTCAGTGCAAACTGGCTGGGCTATTCTTAGGTTATAGAAGTGTGTAATGAAACTTTGAGCCATTTAAGGGACTAATCAGTACGTATCAGTCAAGTGAATAAAATACATATAATCAATTTCTGTACTAGTTGTGAATCCATCCCACAATCCCACCACACATTTCCTCTTCTTGGGCTCCTTATAGATGAGTGTCTGATCTCCTGCACTCTCCTGAATTACCTGAGTCTCATTTCCTCAGAGAGAGTTTTATTATAGTATTTCATTATGAAAGGATGGAGCACAGCTGGCTGTTATGATTGCATGATGGGATTAAATATCAGTAGTGACTGGAGGAGGTTTATTAGAGCTTAATGTGAATAAGTGCATCATAATAGTTTAATACTGTCTGTGAATCTTTACATAAATAGGTGTGAATAACACATTGGAGATGAAAGGGATTTAGTAAAGAGCTCAGAGTGCTTTGAATATGTATTTATACCTGAATATATACAAGCTAGAATCTCCAGAACAGGATGATTCTCACTGAACAAAGAAAATATCTGATATTTTTCTTCAAATGTTCCACCCAAAATTTGCAGGATTACAAAGGAAAAGCTTCAGAAAATGTGCATGTTATATGACAGTCACGTGTAAAGACTATTAAACTGGCTGTAAATTAAATCATTCTGTAGTGTTTACACTGGGTCTAAAAGGCTAATGTAGCTTACAAGTAATTGAAGTGTATAACCCATCAATTAGAATGGTGATCTCATATGTTTCATATCTAAATGCTCCGTTATCTTCATCACTACTTTCCAAAACCGCTGCAGCAGCTTCAGCAGCTGTAAACTCTCTGCACGCCGTTTCACATGAGTCTCCGATGTGGACTGAATGAAGTATGAAGGGTTTCCGGCGTGATGGTCAGTCCTTAGTGATTTCCTGAGTGTCCATTGGTCAGTTTCACACAGAATGTAGACGGACACACCAATCCACCAGTTCCACACGGTGAGAGGCAGATGACGTGTATCTCAGCCCCTCTTCATAGGCTCATAACTCTGGATGTGAGTCTCGTATGATCTCGTGATAAGATGGAATGGAAAGGGCGACTCTACAGATTCAGGAAGTGTTTGAACTGGATTTCTGAGCTGGATCATCACAAAGATACAGAAACAGATACACAAACAGAGAAATTGATGTGTGGGTGAGTTCATGGATGCCAGAGGGTTAAGCATGGAATAGAATAGAACCAATAGAAAAAAAATAACAGTATTTTTAGAGTGGTATGTGTAGCTGATCTGAACATGCTGTGTAGGAAAATGTAAGGTCAGACATAAACAGTGTGAACTCACTAACTCCATCTAGGCTGGATATTCAAGTGTAATTTCCAAGTCAGAAACCAGTAATTTGCCACTTTCTCTCACCTACCAAAGAGCAGGAATAAGTAGCAGTATGTACTTACAGTGCATCTCAACAGCGACTTTCTCTTCTTCTAAAAGGTCACATTCACTGGCGAATGTGAAGAGTCTAAGTGGTCACTTTCATTGGAGAGTTGTCCTGTGAGGTTCAGCGCAGTGCTGGCACATACAGTACACAGATAATGACCATGTTCAGCATAGAGTGATGCTCTTTAAATTATTTAAATACTACTGTATACATATGCACTACACCCTTAGGGTTGGGTTCTCCAAGACTTCTTTAGTAGATGCAGCCATTTTTCAGTATTCAATATTATTGAGTTTTTGTTATTAATTATTTGTTATTTTTTATGAATTATTCAGTATTTACTATGGATTTTTCAGTATTGACTATGATTTATTCTGTATTTACTATGTATTATTCGATATTCACCATGGATTATTTTGTGTCCAATATTATTCAGTATCTACTATGAATTATTCAGTATCTAATATAATTTACTAAAATATATTTGGTAACTACTATCATGTATTCAGTGTCTACTATCAATTAGTCATTAACTACTATGAATTTTTCAGTAGTTTTTATAATTTATTTGGCATTTAATAAAAATTATTTACTACTACTACTTATTATCAGCATAATTATGGACGTTACAGGGAGTGATGCTCTTTAAATTATTTAAATACTACTATATACATATAGGCTACACTCTTAGGGTAGGGTTCTTTAAGGGTTCTTTAGTAGATGCAGCCATGAAAACAGAAGGAACCATTTGAATGATTAATAATCTTTATGTGGTTCAATAGTTTTTCTCTGTGACGGAGAAACACACATATTGGTTCAATTGTTCAATGCAGCACCAAAAAGAATCCACTATTGTTATGAACCAAAAAACCTCTTTTTTTAGCATTGTAGAACCCTTTTTTCCAAAACTGCTCTCTTCATATTTTTCAGTCCATGTTTTTAATCATAAAGAACAAATATGATTGTAGATAAATCTATAAAATTATCATAGTAAGTTAGTTCTGTGTAAATCCATAGGTTTCAGGTAATCAATACTACTGCAGGGGTTCTTTAGTAAAGAGAATGGCTCTATTTAGAGCCATGAGCTCTACTTAGAACCACTTTATGCTTAAAGGGTTTTTTACACAGTGAAATCGTTCTTCAGACTGATGGAGAATGTGTTGTATATGGTTCTATACGGCACCAAAAAGGTTCTGCTATTCTTACAGGCCAAAGAACCTCTATGTTTTACAGTGTAAAATCCTTTTTTTCCCCAAAAGTGTACTCTTCAAAAATTTTCCATCAATGTTGTTGTCAATTATAAAGAACCACTTTGGTTGGAGGTAAATATATAAAATTCTAAGAGTTAGTCCCACAGGTTTCAGGTAATCAATACTTCTTCAAAGGCTCTTTAGTAAAAAGAATGGCTCTATTTAGAGCCGTGCGATCTATGTAGAGCCATTTCATGCTCAAAGTGTTCTTTACGTGTGAAGTGATTCTTCAGATTGATGGAGAATGTGTTGAATATGGTTCTATATAGCACCAAAAAGGGTTCTGCTATTGTTACAAGCTTGAAATTGTAACAATAGAATAACTCTATTAGTTCTATATTGATACTTAAAAAAAAAAAAACCTACATCTTTCTAAAAGTGAAATTGAAAGATTTAAATTTATCATGAGTTTATCTAAACTTTATTCAAAAAACAATTTTAGTCTGTAGGTGGGGCTTATTTTAGCCACGCCCCTGCATTTTAGAGTAGGAAGTGAGACTGCATCCCTGTCCCTCATGGTAAGGCTTGCATGCAGCTGTTTGGCCTGTGGTAATGAGACTGAATAAAACACCTGAATTCATTGATTAAGAGCTGTGTAGCTTTTCTTAAAGGGATTTGTAGAATCTTAAAAGAAACCATTCTATTTACTCTTTACTCATTTTATGCCTTGCACTTTTAGATGCTCCCTCAATGTCTAAAGCATCAGTGTTCTGTGTTTTTGTGACTTTTTTTTTAAATATATGTAGTTTGTTCTCTAGTCTCTTTCAGGAGTGAGAACATGTAGGTTTGATCATTTCTGGATGCTTCTTTCATGTGAAATTTGGGGAACGAAAGTCAAATAGCCGACAAATGTCCAAAATAAACATTTATAATATAAGCAAAATAGAATTTCTCTGCACAACTTTTCTTTGGAGGAAGGAATTTTAACATTAAAACATATTTGATAAAACATTCAGGGCTTTTTTGCTTTAATATTTAATTTATTTGGCAGAACTGTTGTGTAAAGCAGTAGAACACTGGTGTGTTATAGTGTGTTATAGTTATGTACTTTATTGGTCCTACAAGGGAAATTTGCTGCCTAACTATTTCCAGTCTGGGAGCTGATTGGCACTCACCTTCAGCCCGTACCTGCGACCGAACGACAGCCATGATGTATCGACTCCACCACCTTCAGTACTGTCTGTGTGTAAATGCAGTGAAACACCTGCCGCGTCGTTTAGGGTTTGTATGTTGTCCTCCTGTGGCTCTGTTCATTAGCACTGCTGCCTCACCTGTTCACTCCACACACACGTGAGAGAGTAACTGTTGCGTTTCCAATTAGCGGGAGACGTCTGGCCGTCTGTCAGCTGTAATAGCAGAGTACAGGCTGAGCTCGGGCTGATGTCAGCGAGCTGCCGGTGAACAGGACTGCGAGTGTTTCTGTGTTTTCTGTCGACTCCGTTTGAGTCATGGCTTAATTGGCTCAGCCTGCTGCCGGAGAAAGGCCATAATATCTGTGCATGTCGGCGGAAATTGGACAGGTTTCTCCTGTATGAACTACACTCCCGTGATTAATGAGCCCCTGAGTCAGAAATTAAACAATATCATTCGTTTTAATGACTAACATGTCACCACCGCACCCTCCCAAACCCATGAAATAGTCTTTGTTTGCTTGGGACAGGGACCTGCTCATGCCTCTCTGGAGGAACGCTTCACTGCAAAATGCAATTTTCACAGTTTTTCCTCTCACTAGTAGCCAGGACTGCTGTTTTGGGAGGGCACAACACATTCATGGGTGGGCTACACCTTAAATATCACTGGGATATAGACTACAACAAACAGAAGATACATCACAGCTGAGGCATACAATAAGTAGGAATAAAAACTTTATAACAGACAATAATGAACAGCAACTTAATCATTATGGTAATACTTTTATTAAGGGCTTATTAAGGCCTAGTTCTTTCTTTAATCAAGCCCAAATTAGACACCTCTGAATGTTTTATTCACTGTGCATTAAGATTTATTCATTATGATCGGTATTAGTATTCACTAGAGGTGTGAAAATAACTAATAATTGTATTGTTGGTTGTAATTAACAATAAACACTCTGTTTGCAATTTACAATTAACACTTTGCAGCAGCTGCCTCTGGGGAGTCCAGTCCAGTCCAGGCAGCATCTGTGTATGATGGCTCTCTCCTCATAGGAGCTCATCATTTTGAAACAGGACAGTGATGATCTCGACTCTCAGTCAAAGTTTAGTTACAGCTCTGACTGATGCAGAATATAAAGCAATGGACTGATATTGACTATTGATTAAATATTGAGTTTAAAATGTGATTAGCTGTGCATACTGGGTAATATGGATGTACATTCTCATAAAATAATATCCAAGTATTCAGCCAAACCAGAGTATGAATAGTATTTTATATTGAAACTGGGAGAATTTATATGACTCTATTGAAGAACTTTAGTTTTCAATTAAATTATGTGATGTTTGTTTAGTTGTGTAGGTAATCTGGGGGAGCCAGTTTGAATGGGCCTGATTCAGCTGATCAAATTAATCATAGTATTATCTATTTTTTCCCTTAAGTTTGCCAGTGGAGGAGTAAATATTGATGAATTAATAAATATTGTTTGTTTATACCTCATTCTGATCTTATTTTTAGAGCGACAGACGGAGCAGACTGGTTTCGAGGAGGAAGGATTGTAGTGGGAGCACTGGGGTGTCAGGTGTGACTGTGTGTCAACTGCAAATGGTTTAGCTTTATGGTCAGGAAGGAGGACTCCTTTGTAGAATTTTGATTAGTGCCCCAGGATGGACAGGACTGGCTCTGGATGGCAGAACAATTAAACAAAACTGGAACTAGCCAGAAACAGAATACAATGTGGTAAACAACTCAAGTGTGTGAAATGCTTTACAGACCGACTGCAGCAAAACTACATTCAGCTCCATGCCACTGAAAAGCTGAGCTGAACCTGATATTCACACATCTTTATGGCTCTGTAACAGCAGTAGCTGGTTTTATATTGGACGTTGGTTGGTCTCCATGAGTTCTCATGAAATAAACATCCCAGAAATGATCAAAACTACATTTTCTGACTTCTGCAATACTTCAAAGTGAGAAAGTTGAATATTCAGCAAATGTTTAGCATAAAACCTTCTATTTCTAAAACATTTCTATTTTCTTTCTTTTTCTGTGCTGTTGTATTATAGCAGTAGAGCACTGGAGGTCATATGTGACCTTGATGTTTTTGAGATTACACGCTCCCTCTTGTGTTCTATATATATATATATATATATATATATATATATATAAAAACACATTTTTTGCTGCAGATTATATTTATTATTACATCGCTATAGATTTTCATTTTCCAACTTGTTTTTTTTTTTCTCTTTTTTCTTGCTGCAGCCATTAGATGGTATCTGCTTTCTCAGTTCTAACTTATTCCACTCTACTTTTTTCCCCAGAACACTTTTTCTTTGTTCATTTCTCCTTATCCCTGTCTCCTTTCTCTTTCTTTCTTTCTTTCTTTCTTCCTGGATTTCTTTCTTTCTTTCTTTCTTTCTTTCTTTCTTTCTTTCTTTCTTTCTTTCTTTCTTCCTAGATTTCCTCATGCATTTCTTTTTGTTTTTTTCTGTAATTCTTTTCTTATTTTTTTCTCTCCTACTTTCTTTTTTCTTCATTTTAATTTTTTTCTTTCTTTCTTCCTTAATGTTCTGGCCCTCTTTTCTTCCTTACTTCTTCCTTCATTCTCTGTTCTGCATTCCTTCTACCCTTCCTTTTATCTCTTTCTTATTTCCTTTGATTTTCTTCCTTCTTTGTGTCTTTTTTCTCTCTTTGCTGCAGCTGTCATTTGGTATCTGCTCTCTCAGTCCGAAGAAAGTTAAGGTGGCCTCCTGCTCCACTTCAAAGAGTCTCTGCTAACACACCATCAAAAAGGCCTCGTTCCTCTCTGCCTGAACCCATATCTCGCAGGCCTGGCTGGCATGTGGTGTCCAAGCCTATTAGACTACGGTGACACATGAAAATGGGGTCATGGATCCTCCATGGGCACTTTTCTGTCAGAGGAGTTTCTCTCTTTGGAGTGAGCGACTCCCATTGAGGATCATTAAAACCTGCCCAAAAAGAGCTGCTTGGGTCATGAAAAGTATCTGGAATAAGACGGATCTTTGTTCTTACCAGAAGATGATAAATCAGAGACAATAGTTCCTTTCTTGGTTCTCCTATTGTTCCCCTCAAAAACTCCCTTTGAATATGAGGACAAGAATGGTGAAAGGCTGTAGCACTGTGCAGCACTGACCTGGACATTAGAGTTTCTCTCGTTTCTTTTCTTTATGTTAGAAGAAAAGACTGATAAGAACAGACATTGATCATTTTAGATAGATGACTCTTACTTTTCTGTGCCGCTCTGTTCTCCTGCAATAAAACACACCCGTTTCTTGGCCATGCTGAGTTCTAGGTGTTCCCAGTCATCATAATTCACCATCATAACTTCTCATTAAAATGCATGATCTAGAATTACCCCGTGAAACTTTCTGGCTTGCTTTCCAATTTGTCTTTGGAAAGTAGAAAGGCCTCTGGCTTACTCAACCTCATTCAGTCATCCAAGCAGAACGGAGTAAAAAAAAAGAAAAAAAAAAAAAGAAAGAAAGTGGGAACAAATTTAAAATTTAAAAAAGATTGTCACAAAAAACCATTAATCAAAGGTTCCTTGGCAAGATGACTTGATCAGAGTGTTTTTCAGGGAAAGGCGAAAGAAAGACATTGTGTGATTGATATTTTCAAAGCTGGAGTCGGAGCTTTCACTGAGCTCCAGTTCAGAGGGCTGCGTTCTTTTGCGATTGCAAGTGCAAGGCGGTGATGTGTTCCAAAACATTCACGTATGCGTTGAAAACAAAGCAGTTTTATTCCCTTGTAATTTAGTGGCAGAATCCAACAGTTAGGAAGCAGCACTAATTGTGTAAACCATGAACATTGTGTATGACAGTAAGTTGTTTATGAAGCCAGAACAGACGAGTTTGTTACTAAACAGTAGTACTTGTACGTTTAATTGTTTAATCGTTGATTATATTTGAGCATTGTTTTGGAAATTTGTCATTGAAATTAAGTACTTTTTATTCATTAAATGTTCATTTAGGCCTTCAAAGTACTTGTTACAAATCACAAAGGCTGTGAAAACTTTCAAATTTTGCTGGACTTGCCATCCCTTCTTTCTTGCTTTCTTCTTTCTTTCCCATTTTCTTACATTTGAATTCTGTGACTCCATCCATCCATCATCTAAACCGCTTATCCTTCTGGGTCGCGGTGGGGTGCTGGAGCCTATCCCAGCTGTCATTGGTCGGAAGGCAGGATACACCCTGGACAGGTCACCGGTCCATCGCAGGGCAGACAGACAGACATACACAGTCACACTCACTCACACCTAGGGGCAATTCAGCATGTCCAATCAGCCTGACTGCATGTCTTTGGACTGTGGGAGGAAACCGGAGTACCCGGAGGAAACCCACGCAGACACGGGGAGAACAGGCAAACTCCACACAGAAAGGACCCTGGTCACCCGGCCGGGAATCAAACCCAGGCCATTCTTGCTGTGAGGCGACAGCGCTACCCACTGCGCCACCGTGCCGCCGAATTCTGTGACTCATTCCTCACAAATATTATTTCATATATTCTCAGCTTGTAAGCAGTTTGTTATTATTATTATTTGCAGATGGTACAGCTGGGACTTAATTATGACTTCAGAATGAACTCACATACGAAAGACATGAAATAACAAAAATGAATATGAGCCTATAAGAAAATCACGATCCTCCGAGATCAATCCAACTGATGACTGCTTAAAGTGATATTCTGATGAAAAAGCAAACCCAGATGATCAGCCAAGACATATTTGTTGTCTCAAGTTTGCTGCTGTAGCTGTAGCATTGGAGCTACAAAGCTAATGTAGCTAATGAATAATGGACACTTATACCCCACAAATGAGCTCAAAGCATGTGGAGGTGTTCAGCATCTCTAATAGTCTTGATTATGTGGTTTCTGATGCAGTTGTCCATAAACTTGGACTAAAATATGTCACACAACTGAAAAAGAGAAACAGCCACCTTGAAGGCTGAAATTTGTCTGTACTTGTGTTGGAAATTAGTAAATAATTGATATTTCATGAGAAATAAAATGAAAATAGGTGGCCGCACTCCACCGGGGGAAGCTTTGTTCAGAAGAACTGTGAGCTGCAGGATCAAACAATTAATCTGCCGAGCGATCTGGTCTGTATGCGAGCTCCGGCAGGCTGCTGGCTGAGAAACACTGAGCCTCCAGAGAGGGAGAGCTGGTCTAAAGCCTGGATCAGCTGCTGGGAAGCAGCTGCAGATGAAGTGATAAAGCATGCTGATGGGGATATTAGAGCCTAATGCCTTCGTACACTGAGCACCCGCTTTCCACCGCTTTCCACCGCTTTCATTATACTGACTAACAATGCGCTCACCATATGTCTGATAAGTTTATAGGGAGGTATCAGAGGGGGATCCTCAGGGTCTTCTAATGGCTCCTGTGCACCTACTTTAAACTCACTTTAGTGAGTTTTCCTCTTTATTGAGGTAAAGGGCTCCACTTTATACAGTGTATGAGAAAGAAGTTCGAAATATTATCCAGAGTGAATCAAGTTTCTAAAGTGGTGGTCAAAGCTGGAGAACCAAACTTCATAGAAAATGATTTAAAACAAATAAATACATTATATTTATATCTTTAGCTCTGTTATTTATCATCATTTTAATGTACATTTTCCAGGTAACTATTAAATCAAAATAATAATTTAATGAACAAGGCTTTTCACACTGTAATCATACATCACCACCAGCAACAGTGATGATGTTAATAGAATTAACAATTTACAGACAGTTTGTTATGACAACAATATTGTCTGCTGATAGACACATTATTGTTTTAAGACCAAGACTGTGAACAAAAAAGCACTTCACAGTGTGTTTTTCTCTTTGGTTCAAACTTCTGGAAACATTGATTTAGTCACCAGGAGCTGAGCTTCTAACTGCAGGTCTACAGCTGTAGTTCGAACGGCACAACTTAACAACAGTGTTTGTGAATGCTTGGTACAACTATGGTTTAACAATGGTTAACGAAGGTTTGTACTATGTAAGTTACCAATATAGTTACCTCAATAGTTCCAATTACGGTTTTGGGAAACATCTGCTTAACAGCTGCATGGTTCCAACTATGTAAGTTGATGTAGTTAACAACTATACTTTTGGGAAATGCACCCCAGAACTGAGTAGATGGCTTTGAGTAGATACAGTCAAATGAGCTCTCTCATTGGTTAGGGCTTCAGGAGCTGGACTGAAGGCCTTACATATTAGTTCAACTACCATCATAATTAGGAAGTGACAGAAGAACCAACCAATCACACTTTCATTCACTCTAGACCATAGATATACATAACTAGACGCTGCATTGTCTGCTGTTCTCTATCTGAGGCGATACGTCTGCACGTCCGCCATCTTGGAGAGGTCAAGATCTGCTTGTGAACAGATTCACTTATATTGAGAGACGATGAGTCTCAGGATTAAATCAGCCACAACTTCCTTATTACTCAACCGATTTTCGCCAAATCTGTTTAGTTATAATCCTCAGACACAGATTAATCCGGGCTGCTCGGATCTGCTCTCGGCAGCTTTTATTTCTTTAGTAACTGATCGTGATAATTAGCTGCCCAGACCAGCAGGAAAGTATTCAGTCTGCACCTGACGTTAAAAACCAAGTTTAGCGTGAGGAACACAATCAGACACATCAGCAAATCCATCAATGTGTGAATCACTTCTAATCTTAATACACATAAAAATAAAATAAACCCCCAAAACACAGGAAGAAGGACGAAGCTAAAATCGGCTTCCTATTCGGCAGCTTCTTGCTCCGAGTTTTCCCGTTCCACCTTAAATGGTGCAGCAGTTACATTCTGGAGCCTGAAGCTGCACCATTTAAGGTAAAATGGAAAAAAATTGAACAAGAAGTTGGCTGATGCACCACTTAAGGTGGAACGGGAAAATTCAAACAAGAAGCTGGCAAATAAGATGCTAACTTCAGGTTCGTGTAAGAAGGTTCTAATATTAATCTATTATGAATATCTACACGGATTAAGGAATGTTATAATTTACCACTACAAAGCTTTAACCATCACTGTAAATAATTAACTACTACATAAAGTTAAGATCCCCTGAATAGACTATTAAATAAAATAAGCTTAATATAAATCCAGAGGAAAAACAATCACATCAACAGGTTCTCTGTGCCTCACCAACCACACGGCCATATCTACATAAACATCACATAAACAATTCACATCACACAGACATGAGTGTGGATCACTGCGTTCCCTCCGTTATATAATCCTATCCCACTTTCTGAGTCAATATTCTTGAAAGTGTAATTTTGGACAGTATCTTTCTTAAACTGCCGCTCTGTAATGGTACTGAATGCGCCCTAAAATGGCGGCACCGTTGACGTGCCTAGCTGGACCCAACGCAGCATCTAGGTATGTATATCTATGCTCTAGACCTTCTGGAAGTTCGAGATATGTCACTGACTGTATATATGCAGGTTCTGGTTAGTTGTTAGGAATGTAAAACAGTGGCGGCAGCTCTATGCAGGACTCTTTACTGAAAGAGTCACTGTAACACTGATACAGACAAGCTCAGATATAAGATAATGTCTGATATATTATAATCTCTCTATCTGTTTATATGAGCATAAATTAGACAGTACACAACCTTTGAATAGTATAAAGAATGCACAATGGGGTACAGCTACAATCAAGTACCGAACCACATGTAGTTTTTAGACATTTCATATGTGAAATATATGTAAATTTTCTGTAAGGGCTTTTTAAATGTCCTCCTTGCATCATTCACTGTATATTACAATCACGCAGTGCTGTCTGTGAAGTGCTATTAAAGGCATCTTTGTGCTGGTACAAAATGTAATACGCTCATAACATCACCAGTGGAAATAATGTTCTAGATTAGTTGTCATAAAAACAAATCCATAAGGATATAAACACAGAGAACTGTAATAGAAGATCATTTAATATGCAGTATGTCACGCTGTAGGCAAGCAACAACATGACTGCAGACACAAATAACCAGACTGGGCAGCGAACCAAATGAATTCATAAAGATTGATCCAATAAAACAAGAACATTCAATTGAATCTAATCAGTAAAGAGAGCTTTAATCCCATCGCTACCCTTCACATCACCAGAGTGAGAGACCTGCTCCATCCTCATTCTTCATTAGCAGAAATACTGCCAGCTATTTACAGACACAACTCACACTAAAGCTGGCATCGGTACTGGCATTGGCAGCCAGATTATGATTGTCCTCACATAATTACTGCAATGTAATTACATTTTCACTGATATATAACATTTATATCCAATTACTGTACGAGCTATACCAATATAGCAATTGCACCACAGTTTCATTACTGATATGTATTATTAGTTTTTGAGAATCAACTTTTTGTTGAACAAGAATGTTTATTTACGATCTGCAAAGAAAAAAAAAGTTAAATTACATTTTTATTTTGTAGACTGTCACGCATCCGCCGAGTGCCTCGTTGGATTCGGACTCAATCACCTGACTTCCACACAGCCAACCAATGAAGATAGACAGCCGGACTCAAACTCCCAGAACACTCAGGAAGGTCACATGACTCCCCACCTGACCTCAAACTCATATCCGCGTTCGCGATCTCCGGAATACTAATCAGTGTCACCTGTGTTTGATCATATGACTACTTAGTGTAGTATTTAAGCCCGGGCTTTAGACCAGGTCACTTGCGAAGTATTGCATCCGTTTTTTCGTGATCTACTGAGCGTTTATTTCTGAATCTGATTATCGTGTATGACCTTTGCCTTTGTTCTTTGACTTTGTCTTTTTTGCCCTGCCCTTTGGATTGTTTACCTGATTCTGGATTTTGGACCTCTGCTTGTGTTTTTGACCACGTTTTTACCTTCTCCTGTTTGGACTGTTTGCCTGGTGTATGTTTGTTTTGTGTTTCGTCGGCTTTCTGGAATTGACCCATGCCTGTTTCTTGACCACGAACGTGTACTGCATTTATACTAGTAAAGCCTCCTTTGTAGTTTTTATCTGCGAGCGTCTGATTCTGTTTGACTCGTCACATAGACAAGCCTGAGTAATCCAGGGTATTCACCTTTTTACCTGAAAAATACTATTCAAATTTTGCTATTTAATTTAACATATCTATTTTATATAATACTGCAAAATTAGGAGTGTGGAAATACTAATTGTACATATTTTTTTAATAAACCAAAAATCAAACTGCATTTTTAGATGTTTTATTCAAGATTAAGATTTTTTTTAGGTATTGTACACTGTAAATTGTATACTTTAACTCTGTACTCTAACATCTGCAAGGTTTTATCAAGCTGTCCAAGATATAAGATTTCATCATTTCATTAATTTTCCATTTTCTACTAAACTAAATATAAAAACTAGTCCAGAACAGTTGCAACTCAAGTAGTAACAGAATACATGTTCAATATCAAAATAGGGTGATCACTAACAGGATTCCACTCAAACCTGTCTTAATAATTTGAATGGTCAAAATACCCTTATATTATTATATTATATTATTATTCACCCCCTCCAAACTTGAACTCACTCCACCAATAACTATTGTCTCTGTGGTTGGCATAGCAACAGTCAAGCTGACCAGACAACCTCAGCACTTCTTAATAAGCGTAGAGTGGATCAGTTTGTCTTCTGCTTCGACTATATAACAAAATCAGCTCAAGGAAGGTCAGATTAATCTGAGAAAGCACTCACACATTTTCAGCTCCTGAATGAGGTGGTGAAAGTCTCCTGCTTTCTCTATAGACAGTGGCTTTGTGACAGTTGTGACCGCCCTCCCCCCAAAAAATAAAAAAATAAATAAAAAAATAAAAAAGCTTAAGCAGAGGTTTATGGTTTATGTATCACCCATATCTCTGTTTCATAAAACCAGCAGGGCCTAATGATCTGTGAAAAAAATTACAATTGTAATTTTTAGTTCACTTTTTTTTTAATAGATTCATCATTCTTGTATTTAAACTACTGTAGTAATAATCTTAGTTCATAGTTAAGATTTGGTTAGAAACAAAATGATTCAATTCCTAAAACACCAAACAGAAAACTGTCCAATCAGAATTGTTCTCTGTGTGGTATCTAGGTAGACAGAGCTGAGCAAGCTCTCCCATTTGTTAGGACTTCAGGAGCTGGACTGAAGGCCTTACACATTAGATTAACTACCAACATAATTAGGAAGAGTCAGAAAAATCAACCAATCACACTCTGATTTACAATCAGGGGGCGAAAAATGCCACTCTAGCCTTTCTGGAGGTTCTAGATATGTCAGTGACTGTGAATATGAATCAGGTTAGTTGTTAGGAATGTAAAACAGTGGCAGCTGCTCTGTGTCAGAACTCTTTACTGAAAGAATGACTGTAACACTGATACAGACAAGCTCAGATATAAGATAATGACTGTCACAAGATCCAAATGTCTGTGTTAAACCTAGAACAAAATATGTTCACGTGAACCACTGTTAATGATAACATACTACTACATACTAATCTCATACGTCTATGAAAAATTTGCTTTATTATAGAGATGCTTTTTTAGAGACCTTTTTGTTGAGCAAGTTTTGATATTTATTACCTGAACTGAAGCCTGAGCTCTAATAGTCATGGATCAAACAATGCAGTTTGCCTGGTTTGACCCTCTGTGGTCATTTTCTCAATTTGTTCAATTTGTTCATCTCTTCTTAAACTCTCCTTTAAAGGCTCTTCATATAACATGATCCTCATATGTTTCATATCTAAATGCTCCGTTATCTTCATCACTACTTTCCAAAACCGCTGCAGCAGCTTCAGCAGCTGTAAACTCTCTGCACGCCATTTCACATGAGTCTCCGATGTGGACTGAATGAAGAATGAAGGGTTTCCGGCGTGATGGTCAGTCCTTAGTGATTTCCTGAGTATCCATTGGTCAGTTTCACACAGAATGTAGATGAACACACCAATCCACCAGTTCCACACGGTGAGAGGCAGATGATGTGTATCTCAGCCCCTCAAAAGCATCTGACTGTTAATTTTTGTTTATTTTTGAGCAATCAATTACTCTTTTTTGACAAAGCGACCTACCACTCCAAATGGTCATCAATAATCTAGCTGTTGCTAGGTAACAGGTGAAAAGGGAGAAGTGATACTTATAAATCGTTTTATGCTTCTCAACCAATCACATTACAAAGTCGAAATGAACTGCGGTTTAATTTACCTTTGGTTTGTTTTTAAGTCAAAAAATGACAAAAAATGGCAAAAGCATGTTTTTTTTTTTCTTTCCTTAAAGCTGCACTGTGCTCGCAACAATAATTTTTATTTTGCCAGATCAAATCATGTACTTACAAACATAAATGTGGTACACACACACACACACACACACACACACACACACACACACACACAAATATATAAATAAATAAATAAATAAATAAACAAATAACAATAAAAAGAGAAAATAAATAAATAAACCAATCAGACTTTAGATATTTACAATGATTGTTATCATTTACTTAAACCCAAAGCATAAGTAGAAATATTAATAAGCTAAATACATACAAAATCATCATTCATGGGGTTCTTTCTATTGGGAGGAGTCACAAATCCTAACCCCGAAATTTACGCACATTATTTTGCATTTTTTAGATTTTTAAAATATCTTTCATTTCTTTGAAGATGAATGATTTAGATTTATAATGAGTTTAATTTTTAAATTAAAATTTGAATAAAGGGTTTTAGTCTGTAGGCAGAGCTTTATTCTAGCCACGCCCCTGCATTTTAGAGCAGGAAGTGAGGCTGTGTCCCTGTCCCTCATGGCCACATGGTGAGCAGTTAGATCCCATTGTTTTGAAGTAAATGTGTCCGAAAGTCTGAAAGTCAGTGTGGAACATTAAGAATCGTCATATTTTCCGCAGTTCAGCACTTTTTAGTGTTTTAATGTAAAATATGATGATTTTCTGTGTGAACAGCTGTTCAAAGCTGTGTTTGCTGGTCATGAACTGCTGAGTTTCTGAGCTCAAAATGAATCACTACTGACACATTTAGTAAAGTTTGGTTATGATTGTTATGGAACATTGAATCGTTAGTTTTAATAAAAAATAATTAAGGTTTAGAGTCACTCAGAGCAAAAGGATTTAAGTTTAAAGTCCAAGATCAGTTAAAAGTCTGAAATGTGTTTCAGCTCTGACTTTGAACTGATCCAGTAGAATCCTCCATGCACCATATCTGGAGTGCTGTACCCAAGAGAGATGATGTAATTTGTAGACATTCCCTTAGCTTTCTTTTTCAACAGCACACAGAAACAAGTCCTGTGAGTTTTAAAAGGAATTCAGTCTACATGTCAACTAAAAGGGAGGTGATTTGGTTACCAGCAATAACATTTATCTTACACCAATCATTCTCAAAATACTGAAAGACTGTTTACATTTACTTAATGATATTGGAAAATAACTGAAAGTGCATTTCAGCTGCATTGTAACTCAATAAGAAGCAACTGAAGTTTACCAGTATATTCATTATTATACTTTTAATGTTTTAAGTGTTAAACAAATGAAACATTTAAATCTATATACACCAATCAGGCATAACATTCTGACCACCTCCTTGTTTCTACACTCATTGTCCATTTTATCAGCTCCACTTACTATATAGGTGCACTTTGTAGTTCTACAGTTACAGACTGTAGTCCATCTGTTTGTTAGACCCCTTTTACCCTGTTCTTCAGTGGTCAGGACCCCCATGGACCCTCACAGAGCAGGTACTA
The DNA here is from genome assembly GCF_904425465.1 of Colossoma macropomum. NCBI lineage: Eukaryota > Metazoa > Chordata > Actinopteri > Characiformes > Serrasalmidae > Colossoma > Colossoma macropomum. The sequence goes on from NW_023494800.1 coordinate 1,162,823, forward strand.
TTTGGGTGGCGGATCATTCTCAGCACTGCAGTAACACTGACGTGGTGGTGGTGTGTTAGTGTGTGTTGTGCTGGTCTGAGTGAATCAGACACAGCAGTGCTGCTGATAAAATGGATAATGAGTATAGAAATAAGGAGGTGGTCATAATGTTATGCCTGATCAGTGTATGTGCAATCTATACTGTTCAAAGTGCTTAAAAGTACCATGAAGAAAAAAGACATTCAGTATGTATTACAGTATGTTTAAAGTGTAAATGTTTAAACAACATACTTTTCATATAAAACATTTTTGAGAAGTACATAGAAAGGGTTGTTATGCCACACATAAGCATTTTTAGAACAGATATATTGATGGATAAATCTTTGTTTATGTGCAGAAAGTCCCTGAAAAGCGCTCGTTTGAAAAATGACCGGCGGTGACAGCACTTAACTTCAACTCACTAGAACCAGAGAACATCTTCCACCTGCCTGTCATTCAGATTGCAGCTTTTTAAACACATTTAACCTTCATAGCTGCTTTGCTGGGCTGAGATTTCGCTGCAGTCTCCTCTGGGAGCGGATGCAGCACTTTCTCTCCATCACTCCATCGACGAGGACGCTGAAGGAAGACGGAGTCCTCTCTGAAGACCGCCCTGTCAGGAGCGATGCTTTAGCAGACATAATTAGGTGTTTCATTAGCATCCTTGAGCACGTAGCAATGCGCTAGCTGCTTAGCCACCTCTCTCATAATTGACAGCAGCATATAAGGGTGATTTAATGCACGGGCTCACCGGCGCTGAAGCCCAGGGACCCTGAGGAATTCAGGGCCATCAACACACATACACCAGTAATTATCTTTATATGCATGTCATTCATATCCGTGATTGTTGATTGGCTCTGATGTTGATTGATAGCTATACTGCATGCATATGATCTGTAAGTTACAACCTGGTACTTACAGCAAGTGAAATGATCAAAAAGAAAGGGAAGTATCTGACAAGAGCAGAATTTTATAAAAGATATCCTCTGTTATGACCCCATGTTTTGTCTGGGGTGCTTTGGAATCAGTAACGTGCCATTAAAAGACTGACCTAGTGCAATACTAGTGTATATATACACTGATCAGGCATAACATTCTGACCACCTCCTTGTTTCTACGCTCATTGTCCATTTTATCAGCTCCACTTACTATATAGGTGCACTTTGTAGTTCTACAGTTACAGACTGTAGTCCATCTGTTTCTCTGATACTTTGTTAGCCCCCTTTTACCCTGTTCTTCAGTGGTCAGAACCCCCATGGACCCTCACAGAGCAGTTACTATTTGGGTGGTGGATCATTCTCAGCACTGCATTAACACTGACGTGGTGGTGGTGTGTTAGTGTGTGTTGCGCTGGTGTGAGTGGATCAGACACAGCAGTGCTGCTGGAGTTTTAAACACCTCAGTGTCGCTGCTGGACTGAGAATAGTCCACCGACCAAAAACATCCAGCCAACAGCGTCCTGTGGGCAGCGTCCTGTGACCACTGATGAAGAACTAGAGGATGACCAACACAAACTGTGCAGCAGCCGATGAGCTATCGTCTCTGACTTTACATCTACAAGGTGGACTAAGGTAGGAGTGTCTAAGGAGAGTGGACAGTGAGTGGACACAGTGTTTAAAAACTATATAGTAAGTGGAGCTGATAAAATGGACAATGAATGTAGAAACAAGGAGGTGGTCATAATGTTATGCCTGATCAATGTATTCAATGTTTTCTTATATATATATATATATATATAGTATTTAAGTACTACAAGGAGGCTTCGCACCTGTGTAATGTGATGTGACAATAAACGTGATTTGATCTGACTTGATTTCAACTGGTGATGACGGGATAAAGCTTGAACCGAACAAACCAACCATAATAAAATGGTATTGTATGATATCTAGTACCACACTGCAAAATCAAACTGTGGACAACATCAAAGAAAAGAACAACACCTAACCATGTTTGCCTTCTCTGAAACAAAAGTACTGTTGGGAGTTGTTTCATGTTCTAGTGCTCTGTTCTTTCCCCTTTGTTTTAAGTTTTTATTCACTGTTAAGCAGCATTAATGCTGAAGAGTTCTTGGGAAGGCAACCATGTTCTCTTCTCATGGTTTGAACTAAAACAGCAAACTGCATTTTACCTCACCCCCTAAGGAGGATTTGTCCTTCCTGGGACAGAACACTCAGTTCATGACATCAACCCCACTCTGCTCTGTATGACTCTCTTTGGGGTGGAGAGATATAGGGTATAAAACCTAGTCTTTAGACTGGGTGATGGTGGCAGAGATAGACAGAGCGCTCTTCAAATAAATGATCATTTCTGCAAACCCTGGTCTCCTGACTCTCTGTCTGTGAATCACAATCAAAGACTTTCATCAATACTTAGAACTAGATAGAGTAGACTTCTATGTGGTGTGAAAGTATAGGCGCCCCTCCCACCTGTTTGAAACCCCAGGTGGTACAAATCAAACAATCTCTTGTAAAACAGAGGTTTAAAGTGTGCAGGTAAAATACTGAAAAAATACAAAACAAAACAACACAAGAGATTAAAAACACAGACTATAAGACAACACACATGATCAGTCCCTCTCTCTTCAGCCATCTTGAAGGCTTCCTTTTAAGGCTTAAGCTTCTCCACCCTAGTTACACCAGCCAGGCCTCTGATTGGTCAGTGTACCTACTTACATGACTGATTGCAAAGCAGGTACACCTGTGAAGGGAGAGACCAAGAGAGAGAAAAAGAGGTGCAAAATACATGCTTACACATGACATCCCCAAATAATCTGATTTTTTAAGACCGCGTATGCACAGTGAAAAGGGATTATTTGGTCTTTGGTAAATAAACCTCAGTTGTGTTGGTGACGTTAATGGTTTTACCAAGTAAACTCTACTGCACACCGTTGGAGAACACCGCAGTGTTGTGTGGCAGAATGGACAGAGTGCAGATATAACATATACAATGACCAGCCACCTCATTAAGTCCACTTCCTTGCATTGGCAAAGGAACTGGGTGGGATGAGTGGGACGTATCCCAATATTGGAAACAGCTGCATTTGTCCCACCCAAAAATTTTAACGTGAGGGAGAGAAAAAATATTTTGAAAGCAAGACACCGAATCACACAACCTTCCCATTTCTTGCTATGCTGTGTGTTGGTGGCGCTGGGCCTTCTTTTAGCCTTTGGTAAGGCGTGTTGAGGTGTCTGTTCAAAAATGATGAGCTTTTGCCTAAAAAATATCAGCTCTTGCCTTGTTGGAGCATCTGGTTGGTAGTGAGGTTAGCTTTCACCAGCTTTGAACTATGTGAGGTCAATAACAAGAGGACAACGAATAGCAGCGATGGGTAATTATAAGCTATAAATGTCTTCTGTGTAACTTCTTGTTTCAGTAACATACGAGGAGGGTTTGGTTAGCTTTACATTAACTGTGCTCAAGTTGTCAAAAACACTCTGAAATATCAGGTAACGTCAGTCTCTGGCCACGTCCCAAAGTGCACCCTGCCACACTAAACAGTATATAAAAAATAATACACCACCATTAGAAGTGCTTTGAGTAGTGCAGTGTGTAAAGTTCCAGAGTGTGTTGTTTGGATGCATAACTGTGTAACGTTAACGTTGGTCTTGTCTCAGTCTTGTAACACTAGAACTTTCTCAGTTAACCTTAATATAAATTGTCTTGTCATCTCATTTCAGCATAATGCCAATAAAAATATATAAATAAAACCATCACAGGAAGTATTTTTTATTTTATTATTATCATTATTATTTTTTATCTTAAGCCCTGTTCAGGTGGGATTAGTTTTTCATGGTTAGGTGGGGTAATGCCAGTTTACCTCAGAACATCTGAATGTTTAAAACATTTAAATTACCCATTATTTCGTTCACCTTAACCATTTACCTTTCTGTCTTAAGTGAATGCAGTGTGTCATTGGCATCATCATTAGCTTGGAAATTCACAGCTTTCAACTTCACTGCAAAAAATCTATTTTTTTATCTGTAATGTTTACATGTTCTGATGTTGTACATGTGAGACAGGACAGTATCATTACATGTCGGCCTGATTTTATCCCCAGAGAACAGTGAGACTGAAGTCAGCTTCCTATTCGCCAGCTTCTTGTTCAAATTTTCCTGTTCCACCTTAAATGGTGCAGCAGTCACCGTCTGGCACCAATGACTACTGCACCATTTAAGGTGGAGTCGGAAAATTTGAACAAGAGGCTGGCGAATAAGAACCTAACTTCAGCTTCGTCAGAGAACACAGGAAGGTGCTTCTTCAAGCCTCCACGCTCAATACCAGTTTCTCAAATCAATAAACAGAAATAATACAGTATGCCTGGTTTCTCTTGAGCCTCTTGAGTCCCTTCTGAATTGCTTTCAAGGAGCTATTCAGCCCTGTGACTTCAGTGGTAGAACCATAGTAGTAAATGTGTCCACCCCAGCATCAAACTCACTCCTACACTCTTGCCTCCTTGTTTCTACACTTACTGTACACTTTATCAGCTCCACTGACCGTATAGTTTCACTCTGTAGTTCTACAGTTACAGACTGTAGTTCATCTGTTTCTCTGCATGCTTTGTTACCCTGTTCTTCAGTGGTCAGGACCCCCATGGACCCTCACAGAGCAGGTATTGTTTGGGTAGTGGGTCGTTCTCAGCACTGCAGTGACTCTGACGTGGTGGTGGCATGTTAGGCCCAGTCCCATTGTACCCTTTGTCCCTACCACTCAGCCCTACCCCTCTGTTTTGCGTGTTCATGCCTAGGGGGGAGGCATCCCAATTCTTGTTGAGAGGGGTGGGGTGAAGTATTTGGGCTACATGGCGATCCAAATGGAAGTTTTTCAGAAGCCACTCCAAACTTTTCTTCATAACAAGCATATAAAATTGCTAATGTGCTGATGTCTCATTAACTAGCTAGCTACAATTACAGTGTTATTGCTGATTTGTGCACTTGTGCATGACAATCCAGCTTTTTTACATATTGTCAGGTCACATTCCACCCCCACCTCGTTGTGAAGAAATATGATGCCCTAAATATACTTTACTGCTCCTCTGCTATCACTGCAGACTGGCAGGGTCGCCTACAGAGCAGCGCTAGCAGTCTGGTAATGAAGCAGTGTTCTTTTATTTGCTGACATGTTTGATTGATTGATGAATAAATTTGAAGTTGTGAATGAATCGCATGCGTCCATGCTTTCAATCAGATAAATGGCAGATGTCATTGTGATATACCACTACTGCCACAGTGTGGAGGCAAACACATCCTGAACGTTTTTCCAGGCTATTTTCAGTGTGATTCGTCTGTCACGCCCAACAATATTAGCACACTTGTTGTTTGGATAGTCTGGGTTAGTAACTGCAAGTAACAGCATTGGTTTATTTGGGATCTCAGCAGTGTTAAGAGTCGAGGCTCGACTCATTTCATAGGGAAGATTTCAAACACCACCCCCTTTAACTCAGTTCCAGGAGTTCAGTGACACTCAAGAAGAAGGGGTAAAAATAAGAAGTGGGATTGGGCCTTAGTGTGTGTTGCCCTGGTGCAAGTGGATCAGACACAGCTGTGCTGCTGGACTTTTTAAACACTGTGTCCACTCATCCACCCATCCATCCATCCATGCATCCATCCCTAAGGTCTCGGTTCCACACTTACGGAAGAAGTTTCTGATTTCAGTGCCTACCCTTTTTCAGTTTGTCCATCTGTTTGTCTATCCATCTATCTATCTATCTATCTATCTATCTATCTATCTATCTATCTATCTATCTGTATCTATCTATCTATCTATCTATCTATCTATCTATCTGTCTATCTATCTATCTATCTATCTATCTATCTATCTATCTGTCTATCTATCTATCTATCTATATATATCTATCACTCTTACTCTCTCTCTCTCTATTTCAGCATAATCCTTTCTCCTTTACTCTCTCTCATCCATCTGTACCCATTCTTGTTCCCCTTTGACACCCCTTCTTGTTTCTCCCAGCTTGACACAAACAGAAATTGTAAAAACACGCTACAAGAACAGACCTCTCTCTCTCTCTCTCTCTCTCTCTCTCTCTCTCTCTCTCTCTCTCTCTCTCTCGCTCTCTTTCTCTCTCTCTCTCTCTCTCTCTCTCTCTCAGTTCAGCAGTACTCAGGCTCGTGTTAAGGAGGACGGAGGATGACACAGTGCCGTATTCCAGGCACTGCAGGATGTTATTACACGGCTGTGATTCTTTCACTTCGACTCTCTTTAATGAGACCTACAAAGCAGAAAACGGGTCGGAATGGGAACTTTATGAAAGTGCGCCGCTGATTATGTCTGTAAGTCAGGAAATGATTATTAAGGTTGGAGAGATGAATAATTCATGCACTGGTTTCAATTCCAATCTAGAGCTTCCAATCTACAGTTTCACCTCTGAACACTTTCTGTGTGGTTTGATGGAAATCCGCTCTGTCCAGCAGTTCGAAAAATGGTCTGGCTTTGGAATTTGTTATTTACATTTTTTACAAAATTACAATGCAAAAATGATTTGTACAAGCAACCTAAAAACACACTTCATGAGGTAACATTCATTTATTAATATATTTTAATATTCATTTTACGCTTAATTTATAACCCTATATGCACCACATTTTATTTATTTATTTATATCTATCTGTCTATCTATCTGTCTATCTATCTATCTATCTATCTATCTATCTATCTATCTATCTATCTATCTATTTTTATTTCAATAAATTATAGTGTCAAACAGGCTGCTAACTTCTAAGAAAAAAAAATAAAGCCCAGTGTCTGGTGGAATAAAATATTTACATTTTATTTAAAATTTAATAAAAAATCTTGAATAGACACTTAAGTGAGTGTTGATTGGCTTTACTTCTTTATTATTTGGTGTATCAGAAACTCCAGTGAGAGATTCAAAAAATAATTACAATAATCATTTCAAAATATTTTTTTGTCCTTCACATATTTAATTTTTCAGTCAAATTAAGACAAAGTACACAGAAAATGATTAAAGGCTTAATCCTTAAATTCAGTGTTCACATTTGATTATTAGTCTAAATAAGGACATATTTAATGGTTTAATGTTATCTGAGCTACACATCAAGTATATACCATGCCTAAGTTTTAGGCACTTGAGAAAATTATATTTAAAAAGGTAATTATCTGTGCAGTAATGGTTTATTTGCTCAGAAAAAAAAGTTAATTTTGAAATCACTAAAACTAGAAGAAACAGTTTGCATTGACCTCTTTGTGAAGAATTTATGGTCCTCAACACCCATCACAGAATCACTGTGGAAACCTACTGTACTCACCCAAGTTTTAAGCGGGAATCTCTGAGACCCCAAACAGAAGACGTGTAATTTTTTATATAGGACTCCTGAAACATCACAACAAGTCAAAATCAGGTTTATTAATTAAAATAAAAAAGTCTTAAGAAAAGTAATTCAAGTGTCAAGCTGACTAAACAGTGTTAAGTGTGTTATCTGATTATTTAAAGAGTATCTGCGGTCAATTCATAGTACTGTATTACATCACTAAGAAGGCCCGTCTCCATGTTGGTGGGTGAGCTGTAACTCTGTGCTCTGATGGAGCTGAGCTCATCACCGTTACTGCAGATACAGCCCTGCAGGAGGACAAACACCAACAACACAGACCAGAATGACCACAAACACATGAACAGATATGAGGACACTTTAGATGCGTTTCCAGAAACACTACGAGGAGAAGATCAGCTGATTGGTGGATTTGTATAACCTGGACATCTCCAGAGTTCAGCATCTCACTGGATGGTCTAACGCTACACACTTCACCTGCTACACTAATGAGTGCACTTCTAAAGGTAGCTGCTATTTTTTGCCTACTATTGAGTGTGCTGGTATGTGGTTTGGGACGTGAAAATAATCTCAGCCATTTAGATTTTAGCCTTCATTTCTTATTCCTACAGCAACAAATCAAATGAAATCAAGTCAATACACTGAAATACATAGATATGCTTTAAAAATGATTTAAGAAATGTTTGAAAAAAACATATTTTATGTCTTTGCTGGATCAGTTATGGCTTTGTTATCTCATTACAAACAGCCAAAGCTCTGCAGAATGGTGACAGCGCGACTGTGATGTCAGTGGAATACTATCAATAGGACCCAAAATATAAGAAGATTATCACACATTAAGTGTATGCATGTTTTATTAAAACATTAAAATCAAATTAACTCAAGATGATGATGAGGGCCTCTACACTGAAAAGTCATCAAAGAAAGAAAACAAAGCAAATGTGTTCCTTTAGTTCGTTTGTGTAGCTTAACTGCAAATATTAGCCACAAGAACCCACTGGTGAGATCCACTGATTTACTAAGGTGTGGGAACGGCATACTAACGCATGGCATGACTTAGCATGGTGTGTAAATGAGATAATTATCTTGTTCCCTCACCTTATCAAGTCGTGGCCATAACCTAATTATCTTATTTGTGTGCCTTACTTATGCTTTGCTAATGACTTACTAATGATATAAGTAAGACACTAGTAAGGCATGCAAACACAATAATGAAGTCCTTTGCCATGACTTACTTATCTTGTTTGCAAGCCTTACATGCCTTGCATGATAACACCTTACTAAGTCATGGCCATGACCTAATGATCTCATTCCCATGCCACCAAATCTTGACCATGATTGAATTATGATGGCCTAATTATTTCACTCTCACCCTTTACTAAGTCATGAACATGACTTAATTATCTTGTTCCCACACTTTAGTAAGTTGTGGAGCACCTCAGGGCTGCGTGCTGAGCACCCTCCTATACTCCTTCTTCAGGAATGACTGCAAACCCATTCATGATTCCAGCATCATCATCAGCTTTGTGAATGAAACCACCATGATAGGCTTGATCTCCAACAACAATGAGAGAAGAAGTTGAGAACTTGCAGGGCTGGACTAACATTGGGTCTCAACTCAGAGTAAACAAAAGAACTAATCTTGGACTTCGGGAGACTGAAATAAAATGGTCACCATGGGCCAAGATCTGATAAGGTCCACCAACACAGCAGCAATGACCAAGAAAGGTCTTCATTTCCTGAGGATCCTGAAGAAAGCACAACTCCCACAACAGCTGCTGAGGCACCATAGAGACCATCATCTCATACTGCATTACAGTACCGGTGCTCAGGCTGCGCCTCTGAGAGCAGGAAGGCTCTCCAGCGCATCATTAAAACAACCCAGAGGATCACCGGCTCACAGCTTCCAACACTGGAAGATATTTACAGAACTCACTGCAGCCGCAAAGCCAAGAACATCTACAGAGAGCTGACCCACCCTGGACACAGCGTCTTCACCCGTCCGCCTCTTGTAGGCGCTACAGAGCCCTGTACACCCAAACAACCAGACTGAAAAACAGTTACACATCTGCACATGCTGATCTGTGTGCAGTCCATCTCCACGGCCACTGACGGCACCATATCCCAACACTGTGACTGTTCTCTATAATAACGCTACCACCCTTAAGGTGCAGTAATATTTCTCAACACTGCGACTGTTTCCTTTATTTATATTGCTTCCTTTATGAGCAATAATTTATTTATTCTACCACATCTTCAAGTGCAATAATTGTTCTGTGTCCTTCCAACATTGCTCCCAGCGCTGGACACTATTCTTTTACTGACACTTATTCTTTTATGAACACTTTGTTCTTTTTTATGTATGTATTTCCTTTGTTGCACTTCATGTATTCTACATTTTGTATCTTTAGTCTATAAGTGTGTGTAGTGGTGCAGTGGGAAGCACTGTCGCCTCACAGCAAGAAGGGCCAGGGTCCTTTCTGTGTGGAGTTTGCATGTTCTCCCTGTGTCTGCGTGGGTTTCCTCCGGGTTCTCCGGTTTCCTCCCACAGTCTGAAGACATGCAGTCAGGCTAACTGGACATGCTTCATTGCCCCTGTGTGTGAACGTGAGTGTGAATGTATGCGTCTGTCTGCCCTGCGATGGACTGCCGACCTGTTCAGGATGTATCCTGCCTTCCGCCCAATGACAGCTGGGATAGGCTCCAGCGACCCCACCGCAACCCAGAAAGATAGATGGTGTGTGTGTGAGCTTTACCTTTAATTAAGCATCCACAGGCTTTCTCCAAGACATTTCATTGTTCTTGTACAGTGACAATAAAGATATCTTGTCTAATATTACTTTGTGACCATTATTTAATTATCATAACTTAATTATCTTGTTTGCGTGGCTTACTAAGTTGTGGCCATGAATTAATTATTATGACTTAAATATCTTCCTTCAAAGCCTTTTCATATTGTGATCAAAACTTAATGATCTCTTTCCTGCAGCTTAATAAGTTGTGGCCACAAATAAGTTATCCTGTTTCCACACTTCAGTAAATTATGGCCATCACTTGTTCGCATGGCTTACAGATGTTGTGGCAATGACTCTATTATCTCGTTCCCACCTTACCAAGCCTTAGCCACAACTTCATTCCCATGCCTTTCAAAGTTGGGGTCACAACATCTTTATTTTGTTGCCACACTTTAGTAAGTTGTGGCCATGACTTAATCATCATGAATAATTCTCTTGCCTTACTGAGTCATGACCCTGACTTAATTGTCTCATTTTGGCCATAAATTAAGTATCATGACTTAAAGATCTTGTTTCCACTTGCTTACCAAGTTTTGGTCACAACTTAATTATCTTGTTCCCATGACATATAAACACATATGTGGCCATAACTTTATTTAACGTATCTTGTTCCCAAACTTTGATAAGTTGTGGCCATGACATGATTTATCATGACTTAATCATCTTGTTGTCTTGCCTTACTAAGTCATGAACATGAGTCAGTTATCTCTTTTGTCATGCCTTACAAAGTTACTGTCACAACTTATTTATCCTGTTGCAACATTTTAGTATGCTGTGTCCACAACTTAATCATCATGACTTAATTATCGTATTCTCTTTCCTTACTAAGTCATGATCATGACTTAATTGTCTCATTCTCAAGAGACACTAAGGCCCAGTTTCTCATTTTTACCCCTACCCTTTCTTTTTGAGTGCTGCCCCTTGGAACTGAGTTCCCTCTGAAATGAGACCCTCAAATAAAAAGAGCATCACTTCATTAACAGCTACCAGCGCTGCTCTGTAGGCGACCCTGCCAGTCTGCAGTGACAGCAGAGGAGGGTAAAGTTCAGCTCCTCACTGCTGGGCTTTAGTCACATTTAGGGCATCATATGATCTTCAAAGAGGGGGGCAGTTATTTATTATCACTCACCCCTAATTCTTCAGTGATATGAAGCTGAAGTCATATATTTACCAGCTTTTTGTTCGAATTTTCCCGTTCCACCTTAAGTGGCGCAGCAGTTGTAACCCCTGAGGTGCCAGAATGTAACTGCTGCACCACTGAATATTTTTATTTATTTATTTATTTTTTGCACTGCACTAATTAAGGTGGAACGTGAAATTTAGCCAGCTACTGAGACATCAGCTACTACTAGTGATTTTTTATGCTTGCTATGAAGAAAAGGACCATAATACGTTGAAACTACATTAAACTAAGATATTACAATGGTTATCGTAATTAATAACAGAGAAAATTCTCACATTTGTGTGTTTCTTTGGTCTCTTTTTCTCCATCTTGCTAGTTTTCCTTTTTTCTCATAACTCTCTGTTTAGAGTCTCTGAAAAACCTCCCTTTGGGGGGCCAAGTAGCCCCAACACTTCGCCCGCCCCCTCTATCTCAACAAGAATCAGCACACCCTACCCCTGGACGTGAACACGCAAACGGAGGGGTAGGGCTGAGTGGTAGGGGTGAGGGGTGAAATGGGCCTAAGTTGTGGCCACAAATGAAATATTATAACTTAAAGATCTTGCTTCCACTTGCTTACTAAATTTTGTTTACCACATAATTATCTTGTTCCCATGACATACAAAGTTTTGGCCATAACTTAATTATCTTGTTCCCAAACTTGAATACATTGTGGCCATGACTCATTCATGAATTTATCATCACATAATTATCTTGTTGTCTTGCCTTACTAAATCATGAACATGAATTAATTATCTCATTCCCATGCCTTACAACGTTATGGCCACAGCTTACTTATCTTGTTGCGATGTTTTAGTATGTTGAGTCCACAACTTAATCATCATGTCTTAATTATCTCATTCTCAGGCATAAACACAAACATGGTCATGACAGTTATTCTGATTAAGTATTATTTAGGCACTTTAACTCCTTGGAACGGTGGTTTCAGAACGCACTTTGTAACATTCTTTACTTCATATCTTTCATATTTCATAAGCTACATCCAAAAGGTGGGGGTCGTATGAGAGCTGTAACTTCTGTCCAGTCAAATAGATGGGTGATGTAATTTTAAACCCTTATAATAAAAGAAGCTGAACTCTCAGTTTTTTTTCTACTGAAAGTCGACCCATTTTTCCACAAATCTGAGCTATAAACTATAAACAGATGGCGTCTCTTCAGTGATCTGCTCTGTAAACATTATTTTATATTTATTATAAAATAATACAAAGAGCATCTAAGATTTTTTCACTTTCAGGAGTAAATTGTAAGCATATAGCAATATGTGTATGATCATAAAACATGTTCTGTTAATTAGAGGGGTAATTTTTTACAAAAAAAATAAAATTACAGTTATTTCATGCAGTTACTGAATAATTTGCCTTACGATTTGGGCGTCTAAATTCAGATGGAAAAACCGAAATATGCCTATGAGCATAAGAGGTTCAAACTGAATATCAATAGCCTGATCAGAGAAAACAGAAAAGGTTTAATGCTTTAAAGTTTCCTTTACTCAAAAAAACATTGAAGATGTTTTATACAATAATTCACTGAGGAGAGAGAAATATACCAACCTAGGTTGACTTAAGCAGCCAGGCTCAGGGTTTATGTATAAACCAGTAGACCCTTCACTCTGTATGACCCTTCTTCTAGAGGACTCATCGATAGCCTCCTCTTTACATCCTCTCCGTGTCTGAGGGTTATGGTTTAATGAGGAAATCATTCACCTCGCCCATTTCATAGCTCAGAGTGACCCCATAACTTTCCCTATATTACCTTCATGCCTCGATCCACTGTGTTATTCAGAATTTACATATGCTGCACTCTCATGACCCTTCCAAACACTGAGCGCAAAAAAAAGAGAAAAAAAAAGGATCTGGTCTTGACTAGGTAGCGCAAAGGAAGAAAATGTTGGGTCAGATTTAATTTGCATTTGATTATGCAGAGCACTGCTGTGAAGAAACGCAGTGTGCAGTACCACCTGCGGCCTGAGGGGGCACTCTTACCCAATACAAGCTCAGAGAATTTCATTACGCCGGTTTTGCAAAGCAACACACAGGCTTTCTTTCTTTTTTTCAGACTTTATAAGAACATTACAACACCAGGCTCTACAAGATTATCAGAGACGACCTCTTCAAATCACTGCCGCTGGTTAAAACCCCACAGGCTCTGCACACCTCTCCGTTTATTTCACCATGCAAGGGCTTTAATAAAACAAGCCCATGCAAATCACTTTATAGCAAATCATAGCAGCTAATCTGGCAGGTATATGTCCTGAGTGACACTAGAACGGCTGAGTTCCTGCATTGGAGCAGCGTAAAGTGAAAAACAGTGATGTGTTTTGAGGAGATGATCCCAGGAGGATGGTCTCATTGAAGGTTTATGAGATGGAAAAGTGGGTTTTGAGCGATTTTTTTTACTGAACACTCATCAAAGCCTATAGTTTATGGAGCGAATCAGAATGTAGGCTACAGTGGAGAGCATACTTAAGAGGGCATTAAATATTAAAAATATTGTAGGATCATGCACAAACACCCAGAGCCAGATGTATGAAAATGTGATGACTGCAAGATCTGATTACAGTGCATCTGAAATTAACATTTGATTTGCTAAGGCTGCAGAGAGGAACGCAAACTACACACAATTGTGTTGAAGTGTAGTCATCACGCCCATATCAAGAACACTGAACGCTGTTTTTCTCTATGGCAGTGGTCATCCTGGAGACCTACCTTCCTGCAGAATCTAGTTCCAATCATAATCTGCCATGCCTGTCTCAGCTATATAACTTTGTCTGATCTCCCTCAGTGCTGGATAAGATACTTTAGACCAGGGGTCGCAACCTAAATGCCATTTTGTCCATTCTAAAAAATCAAACCACCTTGAGAGCCACAACAATTTACCATCTTGGCTGTAAATATGTATCAGTATGTGCTAATATTCTAGTGTAGGATAAAAAAATATAATATAAATGAAAACACAGACTTATTTTGCTCTGCTTTAAGCTTTAGCTCAGCTATAGATGCTTTTCTCACATCTCCAGCAGGAACCTTTTCCATAAAACCAAAATAGTTTCGGTAGCACTTTCTATGAATGTCACGTTGGTAAGCATCTATAAACACATTTATAACATGTTGTAATGCCTTCATAGGGCATTATAAACATAATTATAAACATTTATAAAAATGAACTACACTGGATTACACTTTATAGCCATGTTTATTATACATTATGAATTGTTAATATAATGCATTATAAGTAGTGTTAATAACATGTTACAATGTCAGTGTCAAAGAATTCAGTCCCAGCTTGGAGAGCGTAAAGACAAATACCAAGCTAACGGTGGTGAACATTACCTTTCCCACATTGGGTAAAACACTGATGGCAGCTCTAGTTTAAACTCTGACATTTGAAGCCTGTAATGTGCTTTACTGTGAATGTTTTAGTGTTTCAGTAAATCCTTCAGTAAATACTTCAACTTGAAGCCTCACTCTGAACACTGGAGGAGGCTTTAGTACAGTACACTTCACTTTACTTAGAGCGGACAAATACAACTTATGAGCTCTTATCATTTGTTATGAACAGTCCTTATAATGTATTATGTTAACAATTCATAATGCATAATAAGCATGGCTATAACGTGTAATGCATTTTCATAAATATTTATAGCCATGTTTATAATGCCTTATGAATGCATTATAACATGAATGTGTTTATAGATGCTTACAAAGGTGACATTCATAGAAAGTGTTACCATAGTTTCTTCTAAAATGTTTCTCAACATTCGATTTTTTACAAGGCTGAAGTCGCTTCTCATTCGCCAGCTTCTTGTTCAAATTTTCTTGTTCCACCTTAAATGGAATGTAACTGCTTCACCATTTAAGGTGGAACAGGGCAATTTGAAGAAGTTGTTGATCAATGGGAAGCGGCTTCAGCCTCACAACTTTTTAGTGTTTGTCAGTTTCTCATTGCAGATTAAACATATCAGGAAACCAGCTGGAGTGATTATAAATGCAAATAAGTCCATTCAGCTCTAAATTATCGATGTTCATCTTAAATCTCTCTCTTTGCCTTTTCTTTAGCTACTAGCTAGGCAAGATTGTTGTCTGTGCTCCTATCATGACCGGCAGTCTGTGCTGATCTTCAGGGTTAAAGGGTGAATTAGCGGTTACACATTCATCATGAAATGTGAACACAGTACAAAGGTATTTTGCATGTTTGAATTCTATAAAAAATGCACTTTTCTATGCATCAGGCTTATTTATTCTCAAGCAAGGTGCAAAATATAGGGGGTCCTCGGGGGGTCCATAATTAACCTCTTGGACCTCCTGAATGTCTCAAAGATAAAAATTCTGAAGGGTCCCTGAAAATAAATGTTTTATGACGCTCAAAAACAAATTCAGGGAAAGTTCATGTGGCCTGCTTCAATCACAAATGGGGAACTCTATGTTTAATATTCTTAACTAACTAGAGCTGCAGCACTGCTCTGCCTCAGGGTGGCGCTGTAGCAGACTGGTTCACCCAATTGGTCCTTCATTGCCTAGAAACTGTAATTCTGCCCGGATTCCTCTGAAAAACTTTACAATGAGCTGCAGCAGATCTGTAAATCTGAAAACTCGCCCAGTTTCCCAAGAGTTTGGAGTGAAGAGTGACTGTTCCTCATTTCTCACACTGAAGACAGAAGAGGAGACGAGGAAGATCTCAGTTACTGTGAGGAAGAGCGCAGAACCGCACTAGAACAGAGACTCTACAGAAGAGGAGACGAGGAAGATCTCAGTTACTGTGAGGAAGAGCGCAGAACCGCACTAGAACAGAGACTCTACAGAAGAGGAGATGAGGAAGATCTCAGTTACTGTGAGGAAGAGCGCAGAACCGCACTAGAACAGAGACTCTACAGAAGAGGAGACGAGGAAGATCTCAGTTAATGTGAGGAAGAGCGCAGAACCGCACTAGAACAGAGACTCTACAGAAGAGGAGACGAGGAAGATCTCAGTTACTGTGAGGAAGAGCGCAGAACCGCACTAGAACAGAGACTCTACAGAAGAGGAGACGAGGAAGATCTCAGTTACTGTGAGGAAGAGCGCAGAACCGCACTAGAACAGAGACTCTACAGAAGAGGAGACGAGGAAGATCTCAGTTACTGTGAGGAAGAGCGCAGAACCGCACTAGAACAGAGACTCTACAGAAGGTATTTTGTACACTTATTTTAAGCACCAGTTTCATACTTAACACACGGGTCTGATACGGGACTCCAACTAACACAAAAAGCTCTATACATTGACATTTTGCATCTTCATCTGAATACGGGATGTTTTCATATTAGAATAATTTCAGAAAGTCAAATCTTGAACTACGGGCCTATGGATGGGGAAAAATCTGATCTGTCAGATCTGTCAATTTTATTTTGAACCTGTTCTAGAGCCTTTACTCTTTGCATGACGCTTTCAGAATTTTCAGTGGTTTATTATGGCTGGTTATTATGGATGATTTATCAGCAATAATTGAAGGTGGATAGCCGAACTACAGGTAGCAAATGAATGGAAAATTGGTCATAAAATATCTTAGTAAGACACAGCTTCAACATAGCTTCTCAAAGTCTTTCGATCTGTTCTGGAGGGGTAGAACATCACTCTTCCAAACGATATTCCCTCATTTGGTGCTTTGTCGATGGTGGTGGAGAATGCGGGCAAACACATCACCCCACAATCTCCCATTGGTGTCCAACTGGGTTGAGATCTGGCGACTGTGACGTTGTTAGCACATGATTTACATCATTTTCGTTGACCCATTCAGGGACCCCTTATGCCTGTAAATGGGGGCACTGTCATCCTAGAAGAAACCACTCCCATCAGGATAGAAACAGATAATATCCCACCAGGATAAAGATGATAAAGATTAGTCAGAATAACTTTGTATTGATCTGCAGTGATCTTTTTATCAGGGAGAAATGCACCCAAACCATTTCAGCAAAATGCCCCCCAATATAAGAATTCTTTTTCTGTAAATTAATTTTATTAGAACGCCAATCTTGATGTTTTTGGTCTTTTCAGAATGTTCTATGGCTCTTTCCATCATTCTAGAACCATCGAACATTTGTGCATTTTTACAGCTGCCTACTAATTAACTGAAACCTTCTAAAAGAAAAAGGTTCTAAAGTTCTAAAGTGCTGTAATCATGTTCGGATCATCTCATACATGTATCTGTAACTGGGTTCACTGGAAACAGTGATTCCAAACCCTTTAATGGTGGGGTGGTTTTGGTCCGTGTGTTCACCCTCTATGTTTGGCTCACCTTTAGCAGCTGTGCTGGTGTTGATGGCAGGTTAAATATAGGCAATGCTGGATCCCAGAGCGTTTAATTATCAGCTGTGCTCTCAGCCAGGGTAAATTTAGACTGATCCAGATTGAGTGAGGCGCTTAAGTGAGTTTTTAAGGAAAGTCTTCACACACACCCCAACTCTGAACTCAGTCCTCTCCCCAGACACTTTTAATTATGATGCTTAATTCAGGCCTTCATTTAAACTTAAGGAAACTTTTGTTTTTCTCAAATTTTTTAATTAAAGCGTTTGATGTAGTGTGTAAACATCATTAAGGTTTCAAAGCATGCCATTCATATGGAAAATGAACAGAAAAACAGCCCATTTTAAATTAAGACATAACAACCATGAACACTTACATACGACCATCCATTCAGCCTATAGCAGTTTAGCCCCACTCATTCAGCCTAATGCCAGTTAGCCCCGCCCATTCAGCCTACAGCAGTTTAGGTCCACCCATTCAGAGCTCCACCATTCAACTTACAGAAGTTCCATCAATCTGAAGAACCATTTTACCATACAGAGAATCATTTAGGTGTACAAATGGTTCTTTGAGTGTTCATGGTTCTATTTAGAACCATTGGCCCACATTTTCCATTATCTTCCTAAGTGTGTTCTTAAGTGTGTTCTTGAGAAAGGTCCTAAGAAAAAGTCTACGCTAGATTCATGACGTGTTCTTAAACCGCAGAACTGTTCTCACCTTTGTGCTCCTGAGTGTGTAGATTCTGTTCTTAGACTCTTAAAAAAAACGTTTCTTCAAGGATTACTTGGTAAAGAAAATGTCTCAATGTAGAACCATGAACATTCAAAGTTCTTTGCATCATGAAAAGGTTCTTCACATTGATCTATATAGAACCTTTTTTAAAAAAGGCACCAAAAGGTTCTTTTATTTTTACAATCTTGACGAAATCTTTTTTTTTTTGAAGCTGTATAGAACCGTTTATAACACAATCACAATTTGACGAAGACTTTCGCAATGCAAAGAACCCTGTAATCATGCAAAAGGTTCTTTGAGTGTTCATGGTTCTACACAGAACAGGATTTACTAAAGCACCCGTGAAGAACTACAATTTTTCAGAGTCCCGAAGAATAAATCCCAAATAAGAAAACATTGTGAATGTCAGAATCTTTGTTAATCAATTTCTCTCTCTCTCTCTGACTGTCTTTCTTTCTCTTTCTTTCTCTTTCTCTCTCTCTTTCTCTCTCTCTCTCTCTCTCTCTCCCATTATTTGAGCCCCTGAGCAACGTCTGTCTGAGTTGCCACATGGGAGCCACCAGAGCTGCTAGAGTCACCAGAGCTCCATCTCTGTTGGCTGATCTGCACCGTTTTGACCACCACGGAGTTTCATGCTGTACAAAACTGTGCAAACCTCACCTGCATGAACTGACCCTCCTGCTGCTGCATAAACTCTAATAAATATCTAATCTTATTGCTTCACCTGTTTTTCCCCGTTTTGTATTTTAATATTTTATACTAATGCTGTTTGCTATCCGTTGTGGACCAGAGGAGGATGGGTTCCCCTTCTGAGTCTTGGTTCCTCTCAAGGCTTCTTCCTCTTGCTCTTAGGGAGTTTTTCCTTGCCACTCATGGGGACTCTGACCCAGATTTTTCTGTAAAGCTGCTTTGTGACAAGACTTGTTGTAAAAAGTGCCATATATAAACTTTGACTTGACTTGACTTTGTGAAAACTGCTTAAGTTGGTTTTAAGAACTTTCCTCTTAAGAACGATTTGTGAATGAGGCCCAATGTCCTTACTAAAGAACCCTTGTTTAAGACCGCACCTCAGTCATAACTCTACTGTATATCATGAAACTGCAGGATACAACAGAACTCTAATGAGAAATTAGCTATTAGTTCTCAAACAGCCTGTAAACTGTTAGAGAGATGATGCATTTCCTCATTTTGAAGCCAAACAAAGTTTGAGTAAAACCTTTTTAAAGTAATGGAAATATTTTCCTACCACTTTTTACCACTTTTTGTGCTTTTCTTTTTCAGTTTGACTATTTATTCATTTTCAGCTTTCTCAGGCCAAAGGCTGTTTTGGCAAGAATGGCATTTTTTATATTATATTTTAAAATATGTCATACATGGTCACAGTCTTTGATTTATGCTGATCAACACCAACATAAATTATGCATCAGTGAACTTTATTTATCATGAAATATTCTCTGCCCTGGGCATCATTTCCCAAACTGGGAGAAACTGCTAAACTCTGCTGCTCACAGTGGCTTCTTTTAATGAAAATAAGTTTTTGGGGATGGTTTTCTAACTTCAGCTCTGACTCAGAGAAACTGCAACCTTTATCTTGTCTTTTTTTTAAGCGTGGGCCAACTGACTCGCTTAATTGTAGCCTTGTGATGAAAAGCAATTACGTGATCAGAGAAAGAGGAAGCCAGTCAAAGATAATTGTACATATCCTTTCCCTCAATTTTACATTTACTTTAATTATAAACATTGCAATTATAGAGATACTTTAGCATTAATTAGTTCTTTTTTTCTTATTTTTTACTTCAC
This sequence comes from Colossoma macropomum, assembly GCF_904425465.1. Classification (NCBI taxonomy): domain Eukaryota; kingdom Metazoa; phylum Chordata; class Actinopteri; order Characiformes; family Serrasalmidae; genus Colossoma; species Colossoma macropomum. The sequence goes on from NW_023494800.1 coordinate 1,182,924, forward strand.
TGCACTTATTCACAGTACAGTGCAAAACTAAACCCAAAAAATTCTTTTTAAACCTCATATGAACATGATCATATCGCAATATGTTGTCAATATGTTCCAGAATCAAAACGGAAGATATTGCCATGTATTTAAAGGGAAACTTCTCAAATTTTACAATCTGTTTTTTTTAATTGATTGAGATGTAAACAGAGTGGGTCAGAGTGGTTTGGTGTGAAATGATCTGTTCTAAAAAACTGTTCACAGTGGTGGTGATAGGAACCAGACGTCCACCTCTAAAAGCTCCCTCACAGAAAGTTACTACATGAAATGGTTATGAATTCACTGCCTGATGACTGAGACACTGTTTTATGATAGTTTAGAGAACTTCACCTCCATTCATGGTGGAGGGATACATGCAGGGCGCTGTCAGGCAAAATAGTCCCCAAAGGAAACGTATTATTTCAGATTTTCCACTATTTTCAGCATCAACATTCCATATAAACTCAGAAGACTCGTGTAGGTTCACTGGTGGTTCTGGATAGTAAATAAAATGTCTATTTGTGTTGTAGTCATGGCGACCCCTGGTTCCTATCAGCACCACTGTAAAGACATCTGAACCATTTCACACCAAACCACTCTGAATCTCTCTGTTTACACCTCACACACTGAGTTATGCTCAATGTTAGAAAATTGGTGGACTTTCATAGCAGTAAGGCACTTTAACAACAACTAACCAGAACCTGCTTAGACTGCGACTCATACTCACTAACGTATCATATTCACTAACACCCCCCAAAGAATAAAAGATGCTGGCTATTAAACTGTACACTTGTAACAGTTTGGAAGGTCCTTTTCCTCTTTAGCCCAGAGAACACAACGTCCGTTATTTCCAAAAACAATTGGAAAAATTGACTCATCAGGCCACAGCACACGGTTCAACTTTGCATCAGCCCATTTCAGATGAGCTTTAGCCCAGAGAAGTCGGCGGTGTTCTTGGAAGTTGTTGATATTTAGCTTCTGCTTTGTACAGTAGTCTTAACTTGTAATTTTAGATGATGCAACAAACTGTGTTTACTGACGATAGTTTTCCACAGTACTCCCATAGTAGCCCATGTGGCTATATTCATTAACCCTGTTACATGGCCGGGGCCCACCAGCAAGCCCAAAGTTTTATTACACACTTCTATAACCTAAGAATAGCTCAGCCAGTTGGCATTGAAGTCTCTGTAGTTACTGATTATAAGCCTTAGTTTGTAAGCCTGGGATTGTAAGGGGTTAAATAAGCATGTCTGTTTTTTATGCAGAATTTAAAGGTCACAGACATTTAATATTGTTTTTTGGCTTTGCCCTTTTGCCCTGCGATGGACTGGCGACCTGTCCAGGGTGTGTCCTGCCTTCTGCCCAATGACAGCTGGGATAGGCTCCAGCACCCCACCGCGACCCAGAAGGATAAGCGGTTTAGATGATGGATGGATGGATGGATGTATATATGTATGTATGTGTGGCTTTGCCCTTTATGCACACAGATTTCTCTGGATTCACTAAATCTTTTAGTAACGTTATAGATGGTAGATGGTGAAGTCACTGAATTCTTTGCAATCATGCAATCATTCTTTTATGCAATTTCTCATGAAATGGTGACTGAGCTTTTATGAATGCTCCTTTTATATCCTGATATGATAGCATCACCTGTTATGTATAAAAACAATGTTGACATTGTCCAGTTATTTAACCTTTTCTAGATCACTGTAGCAGTACTGGCACACTTGCATCTAAGCGTTCTCTTCTGGGTTTTTACACATCATTTTTATGCATCAAATCATATAGCACTGCAGTGATGCAATACACCATTAAGAAGCTTGAAATCTCAGGATTTGATTCCCCCAAACCATTTTATGATCCGTTATTCACAGCAGTTATGATTGTCGCATTTGAAGCATAAGCACCGAATGAACAAACGCTAGCAGAGATCGGTTTAGAGATCTATGAGTCACTAGGAAGTAAACTCATCCATTCTAGACTCTCTTACTCTGAGTCAGTAATTCAGACAGTTATTCTGATGGTTGGGAAAGAAACTTGAGAGTGTTTCCTTTTAAATAAAGCTGAGATCCTGACTGTGGCTAAAACTCTGTGGGAACATCTATCCATCCATCCATCCATCATCTAAACCGCTTATCCTTCTGGGTCACGGTTCTGTGGGAATAGCACTGCTTTTTCTTTGCAGGTGCCATTTCAGGCAAAAATGGGGCGACAGTTAAAAGGTTAAAATTAAAATTAATCTGGGTGTCATCTGCATAACAATTAAAAAAGTTTTTTTTTTATCACTGACTATGTTTCCTCAGACGATCAAATCCCCTAACAAGTGTTTGTGATTATTCACCGTATATCCAGCTTGTGAATAAAATTAATAAACCCATTTATGTATGAAATGCCCCTCTTTGTGCTCCATATGCTGGGGGACTGTGTGGAAAAAAGCTCCAGCAGCTTTGAGCAAAAAGCCCACTGGGGACCATTCATAGCATTAGCATTTCTAACCCCAACATAAGAGAACACATTCGTTAGCCAAATGTGTCCAGCACTCCACTTAAACAGCGCTTTGGGTGGACACTGAGCTTTTTATTCTGCAGTTTGGAGAGTCGTTAAGTCACGGCTGTTGTGTTTAGATTACAGATTCATTATCTAGTGGATTCATTGTTGACTCTCTTATACTCTTCTCAAGGCTTAGAAACAGAATAAAAATTCGACTCATTCGCTCTGAGCGAAATTAACACTTTAGCATGTTTGTTCTTGCATTTCAACCTCAACAAAAAGCCCCTAAACCAGTTAGAAGAGAATGAAAAACTACATTCACACCTCAGATATCCAAGACTTTACTCTGACTCGCACTTCAGAGCTTGGAACACTTGAGACTCGACTCGAACTTGCACATTAGAAACTTGAAACTTGACTCGGACTCTTAATATAGAGATTTGACTTGGACTCACACCTCAGAGACTCAAATCTTGACTCAGATTTGCACACCAGAGACCAGATATTGACCCATATTGATACCTTAGGGACTTGAGACCCAACTCAGACTTGCACCTCAGAGACTTGAGACTCGATTTAGACTCAAATCTTAGAGATTTGGTCTCCCGTTAAATGACAAACATCTTTGCTACACAGCACAGTTAAGATAGAACGTAAAACTGCTTCACACCTCAGATATTCAAGACTTTACTCTAACTCACATTCCAAGACTGGGGACTTACTCAGACTTGCACATCAGGGACTCAACTCAGGCTCACACATTAGAGACTCGAGACACAACTCTGACTTGCAATTCACATACATGAGACTTGATGCTGATTCACACGTCAGAAACTCAAGAACTCGCACTTCAGAGACTCAAGACTTGACTTGGTCTGGCAACTCACAGACTCGAGACTTGACTCAGACTTGCAATTCACACACTTGAGGCTCGACTTAGACTTGCACTTTGGAGACTTGTGACTCGCCTCAGACTCACACTTCAGAGACTCAAGATGCAATTCGACTTACACCTCAGAGACTTGAGACTCGACTTAGACTCGTACCTTAGAGACTTGAAACTCCACACAGACTCGCACCTCAGAGAATTGAGACTGTACTTGGATTCACACCTCAGAGACATGAGACTCGACTAAGACTCGCACCTTAGAGACTCGAGACTCCACACAGACTCGCACCTCAAAGACTTGAAACTCGACGAAGACTCAGAATTGTACATCAGAGAGTGGAGACTAGACACAGACTCACCCCTCAGAGACTCGAGACTCAGCTCTGACTCACACCTTAGAGACTCAGGACTCGACTCAGACTTACACCTCAGAAACTCAAGACTTGATTCGAACTCGCACCTCAGAGGCTTGAGGCTCAACTCAGACACACAACTCAGAGACTTGAGACTTGGCTTGGACTTACACCTCAGAGACTCGGGATTCAGACTCGCAACTCAGAGGCTCAAGACTCAACTCAGACTCACACCTCAGCGACTCAGGCTCAACTCGGATTCACAACTCAGAGACATGAGACTCAACTCAGACTTGCACCTCAGAGATTCAACACTTGACTCGGACTCACACCTCAGAGACTAGAGACTCGACTCAGACTCAGAGACTTGTTCTCCTACAAAATGCCTTGTGAACATCTTCGCTACACAGCACAGTCGGGCTCTATTGATCACACTGGGGTATTAACTCTGATATCCTACACAAATTTCCACAGAAATCGCCCGCGGTAAGTCAGGCAGCCCTAATTGAATTATGTTTCCTTTATTTAGCATCCTAAAGCACAAAGGCGTTGAAAATATTTATAAGACACATGAAAGGAAGATAATGAAGTTTTTTTTTCTTTCTACACTAATGAAATTTAAGTGACAGAACTTGCTTTGGGGGCCCAATTTCCTGCTCAGTCTGCAGCAATAACCATACGGTTTCGTTTTATGGATTTTTTTTTTTTAATAACATGAAATGAAAGTGTTTCTGCGAGGTTACTGCTCTGGATGAGTATCAGGGTGAATGTTATGTATTATGACAGGAAGCGGCCCTGCTGTGTGCCATCCTTTTGCCAATAGTTTTGTTTGGCCATCCAGCATGTGTCTGTTGCTCTTTATCACTGGAAAAACAGAACACTTATGACGAGGACATGAGCTCGTCATTGACGTATTCACTGGAGGTTCTATAGAACAAAGACTGGCTCCTCATAATGAGGTTTTACATTTTCTCAGAATATATTTATAAGGAGATCACATTAGAAAGGGGAAAATAAGTGAAAAAACAGGATTTTCCACAAACGACACTCAAAACTGATTAAAAGCTACAGAGAAAATCCTTAAAAAGCTCCTAACAACCACCTGGAAGACCTGTTAGACCCCAAAACTGCCCCCATCAGATAAACAGCACTTAAAGCTTTCATCTCTGAGAGAGAGGAGAAAATCAAGCTGATCAGATCTGAAAACATCCACAGGTGTTTCTGTCCATCCTTCCACTGTGAGAAGACGACTCAGCGCTGTGGGTCTGAAAGGATGTGTAGCTGTCAAGAAGAACCTCACTGAGAAAAGGAGACGGACACATCAAACAAAGAAGCTGAACGATGGACTGACCACCCCAGAGTCCAGACCTCAACACCACTGAATGTGTTTGATTACTTCAGAAAATGATCAACCAGCTTCTAAGACTGAACTTTGGAGGTGTGTCTGCAGATTCTCTGAGGAACTGAAAGTGAGTCTCCTGAAAATAATGGAAGCTGGAATAAAGAGAAAGAGTGACTCACTGACTCACACAGCTGAGATTAGAGTTAGCTGATGTGGCTTCTGTTAAATTTGTGTTTCCTGATGCTGTAAAATGGTAGACTGAATTTTGTTGGTCTGTCATCAGTATTTGCTGGACATTTTCAGACAAAACTGTTGAACATAGCTTAGATTGCTACTGTTTATAAGCTTACATAGATACTGATTTTAGCTAAAGCCACGAAAAATAATTGCTGCAAAATAAAACTTCTCCACAGTGGCTGACCTAAAGACAGATTGCATTTATTTAGCAATGATATTAGCTATCAGGTAAGGCTGATGTAGACTGTTTTCTAGTGAATGCTAAACCTTCAGCCTCAGCCTTCAGTTTTTCCTAGAACTGGACATCCAGGCCTTTCAAAGAAACCTTAATATCAGAGATGGACCAGGTCATTGGGGGTAGCGCAGGGATGTTGGTTGGGAATGTAAAGGTCCAGTTCACTGTAGGATCGTTTTGGCCTTTTTATTTTATTTTAAATGTGCCGTTTTTTTCTTTGTTATATAAATTTGAGGATCTACACTTCAACAAAACAAGCAGCAATTCAGAATTGATTGGCATGTCTTGTAAACAAAATCATTAAAAAATAAGAGAAGAGTGAAAACACTGCTTCTAAAAGAAAATAAACGTGTCAAAGACGATGTTTTCCCAATAATGCCATTTTTAAAGTGCTCTGCATGTTTCCTCTCTCTCTCCACATTATCCAGCTCTTTTACACGTCTCCTTTCTGTCTTCATAAAAAATTAACTTTTTTTTTTATTTCAAATCGTCATTCAGTAAAATGGTCCTTGAAATTAAACTAGAAATAATGTTTTCAAAAATAAAAAAAACATGCTAAAACAAACCGTTACGTCTGGGTAGATTTGAGTGGCTTGTTTAACGTCAGGGGTCTTCTGAGCTGAGCCCAACGGGGCCCAACAAAACATCAGAATTTTCACTTACAAAATCGGGTTTGAGTTGGGTTTATTTTGAGTGGTTTTTATGTAGTATATTTGCTTTTTTACTGAAATGTCACACTCACCTATTTTCTCTCTTGCACTCGCACTCTTTCTGTCTCACGCACTCTGTTCTATCTATTGGCCTTGAATGAAAGCATGGACAATAAGAATGACGTGCAAACATGCTGGGGTAAAACATGTGCCGTGTTAACCCTCTGTGTTCTGGGCTCATTTTCTCGATTTGTTCATCTCTTCTTAAGCTCTCCTCTAAAGGCTCTTCATATAACATGATCCTCATATGTTTCATATCTAAATGCTCCGTTATCTTCATCACTACTTTCCAAAACCGCTGCAGCAGCTTCAGCAGCTGTAAACTCTCTGCACGCCATTTCACATGAGTCTCCGATGTGGAAATGGTACCGACTCAATTCGACTTGACTCACTTTTTGCTGTTCCATCACGCGAATCTAGTACCTGGTACTACTTTTATTATCACCTCTGTCGAGGTTCCAAGTGAGCGGAGCTGATACCAAAGGGTAACATGGAAAAACAGCAGTCTACCAGGTTACCTATCTATACCTACCCATAGCTATCAGGTTAGTGTAGCCTCTTGCATCACCTTTGAGCAGCCAGTGTCAGGTGGTCAAAACAGATCAGACACTTGGAGATAAAAAGACAAGGTTTTGGTTTACCTGAGGGTTGTGGAGTATCACAAAGAGCATGGTCATAACAGGCCAGGGTCAAAACCAGACAGCACGATAACCAAAACAAAAGGGACTTCAAGAGAGAGGTTCAAAAACCAAGAGATCAATAAGGTTCAGCAATCAAAAACGAAAAGGGCAAACATGAAAAGACAAGTAAAAAACACAAAAACAGGTCATCCGCAGAGAAGGCACTGTTACAGACAGAGAACGCTCAGTATACTACAGGGGAAATGTTGGCAATACTTCACAACGTGCTAAACTAAAGCCTACTAAAGGAATGAATGTCTGTTGGTTGATGGTGAGGATGGGGGAGTCATGTGATCTCCCACTGAATCGTGGGAACTGGAGTTTTCCATACAGTCCATTGACTCAAATGAGCTGGCAGGAGACGGGGAATAAGCAGAGAAGGCATCCTCATCGTCTCGTCATCCGAACTCTGATGTACGTTTTCCCAGACTCTCCTGTTTTTTCAGCAGTCTTTTGTCTCACTGCCATCAGCCTCTTCTGAGCACAATTTGTCACCTCAGTTTTATTTGGCATCGCTATGTCAATTAGCTACACTGAGGGGGCGCTATATCTGCAGTGTAAAATGAAGTAGCTGGAACCAAAAGAGTCGAGTCGAGCCATACCATGCAGTGAAAAAGAGGCTTAGACCCAGCTAGAAATGTTCAGTTCTGAAAATATTCTGAGAGTATTACATACATGTTCTATTAATGTTTTCAGCTGGAAAGTTTTTGTGTTTCCCAGAATGTTCTTCTGGGAACGTTCTCAAAAAACATCATCATGTACCATAATCTGTGACCCTGACATCATCCTCAAAACATCCTCTGAATGTTGCAATTAAAGCGTTATATCTTACACACAAAAAAAGGTTCTTCAAGGGTTCTTTAGTAAAGAAAAAATGGTTCTATATAGAACCATGAACACTCAAAGAACACTTCACATGGTGAAATCGTTCTTCAGATTAATGGAGAATGTGTTATATATGGTTCTATATAGAAACATTTTGAAAAGGGTTTTATGTAGCACCAAAAATGGTTCTGCTAGCTTGTGGCGATAGAAGAAAAGTTTGTGCTACATAGAACCCTTTTCAAACAGGTTCTATATAGGATTATATATAACACATTCTGCATCAAACTGACGGAACTCTTTAATCATGCAAAGGGTTCTTTTAGTGTCCATGGTTCTATATAGAACCATTTTCTTTACTATCTTCTTTAAAAGTGTAGTTTACATGTAACCTCACAGGAACATTAGATGAAATGATAAACATCCTTAAAACATTCTTTGAACATTACATCAAAAGGTTTTTTCAAACGTTATTAGAACTTGTAGATAATGTTTGCCAGAGTTATCGGAACGTTCTCTGCTAGCTGGGAAAGAACATGCACCAGAGGGATCCATCCCTCCAGCAAGTGCTTGACAAGTTTTGGCACTGAGTGTTCCCAATGATGTCGCCACCTACTGGAGATTCTCGGACGCCTACAGGCACATTAAAAAGCACATCTATCATTTTTCACACCAAAATGTTCACTTTCTCGTGTGCTGTGAAGGCAGGGTATTATTGTTAGCGACCTGTTAAGCCTCTGATCTCTGGAAAGGAACTGAGAGAACCCTGTGCCTCACGTTTGCCGGGACAGATAGACCCATCTGCTCAGAGAAACTAGCATATTCTGTCAGAAACCCCACAGAGCTCCTCTCGGCTGGCGGGAAGCCAGAGCAGGTGTGTTCGTCTGTCCTGTGGCGGCTTCCTCTCTCCTCACATCTTCCCTTCTGATGTCCTGCCTGGCCCTTCCTCACCTAAACACCTTTCAAGTCATTTCCAAGGATGATTAAAGGGGATAGAGCGCCCTGAGCCAGCTTTGCCCCCCGCTCAGTCTACAGAGACACTGAAGCTAACGGAGCTGTTCAGGTGCGGCTGCTGCTTTTAACCCACAGGACATGATCACATCTCCCCTACAGATTACAGGCCCAGGGTGACCGGTGAACTCAGGGTGGAAACTGTTGGAATAGACATTGTAAACTTTTGCTTTTAACTCTTGAATACAGACCTCAGGTCTTTAGAGGTGTGTGACCTCATTCTACCCCTATAACACATTCATTACTTTGGAAAATAAGTGATAAAATATATAAAATATGAAACTACGTACAGTTTATTGTATGATGGTGGTTTGTAGATCAGTTTGTTTTAGATATACAGTGTTGTGCAAAAGTCCAAGACCACCCTTCATTTATTTCATCTTGCATAATGAAGTGTGACAAAATAAGTGAGTTCCCAAAACTGCAGTTCAAAATCTGATTAGAAGCTCCAGAGAAAGTGTGTCTCCTAACAACCACCTGGAAGAGCTGGTCAACACCAAAAGTGCCCCCATCAGATAAGCAGCACTTAAAGCTTTCATCTCTGAGAGAGAGGAGAAAATCAAGCTGCTTCAGATCTGAAAACATCCACAGGTGTTTCTGTCCATCCTTCCACTGTGAGAAGACGACTCAGCGCTGTGGGTCTGAAAGGATGTGTAGCTGATCAAGAAGAACCTCACTGAGAAAAGAAGACGGACACATCAAACAAAGAAGCTGAACGATGGACTGACCACCCCAGAGTCCAGACCTCAACACCACTGAATGTGTTTGATTACTTCAGAAAATGATCAACCAGCTTCTAAGACTGAACTTTGGAGGTGTGTCTGCAGATTCTTTGAGGAACTGAAAGTGAGTCTCCTGAAAAGAATGGAAGCTGGAATAAAGGTGAAGAGTGACTCACTGACTCACAAAGCTGAGAGTCAATTTAGCTGTTGAGGCTTCTGTGTGATTTTCTGTTAAATATATGTTTTCAGCTTTATTTTCTGAAGCTGAAGAATAAATGACTTTTATTCAATGGTTATTTCGACTGGATATTAAGCAAATTAAGTGTGTTCTCTTACTTTTGCGCCAGACTGTAAGTGCCAGGCCAGTACCAACCAAATTAATGTCCATGTGTTCATATTAGGGCTGTCAAATGAGTTAATTCACACAGTGTTAAGCAAGTCTGTTAGAGATTATTTAACAAGTCCTCATGGTTTGGAGCGAGTATGTGATGATTTAGGCATGCGGTTAGCACCATGCTAATTGGTAGGGCATAAAATCTTGTTAGCGACATTAGCCTTGTAGCCCCAGAGCTGAACTAAAGAAGCAAACATTAGACACCAACAGAGGTTCTTCATCTAATTCTTACCATATTTGTAACATTGATGGTCTAAATGAAAATTTAAGGATGAAAAATTATGTTCTGTTTTTTCTAACTGAGTAAAATACAAATACTATATAATACAACACTTAGCCCCAGTCCCATTTCTCAGTGGTAGTGGTTGAAATCTTCCCTCTGAAATGGGACCCTCAAATAAAGAGCATCACTTCATTAACAGCTGCCAGTGCTGCTCTGTAGGCGACCCTGCCAGTCTGCAGTGACAGCAGAGGAGGGTAAAGTTCAGCTCCTCACTGCTGGGCTTTAGTTACATTTAGGGATCATATGACCTTCAAAGAGGGGGGCAATTATTTATTATCACCCACCCCTAATTCTTCAGTGATATGAAGCTGAAGCTGATATTCACCAGATTCTCATTCAAATTTTCCCGTTCCACCTTAAATGGAGCAGTAATTACATGCTGATGCCAGGCGCTAGAACTGCTGGACTATTTAAGGTGGAACTGTGAATTTAGCTAGATAGCTACCAAGACATTAGCATACTATTAGCGGCTTTTTATGCTTGTTATGAAGAAAAGGACCAAAATACACTGAAATGACATTAAACTAAGAAAATACAATGGTTATCATATTTTTTAAGAGAGAAAATTCTCACATTTGTGTGTTTCTTTGCTCTCTTGTTCTCCATCTTGCCAGTTTTTCTTTTTTTCTCATAACTCTCTGTTTGGAGTCTCTGAAAAACCTCTGTTTGTAGTGTCATATAGCCCCAACACTTCACCCTCCTCTCTATCTCAACAAGAATCAGGACACCCTACCCCTAGACGTGAACACGCAAAACAGAGGGGTAGGGCTGAGTGGTAGGGGCGAGGGGTGAGACGGGATTGATAGTAACAAAGTATAATTTCATAAGTATTTTCATGTCAAAACATGTTTTGGCTTTGTCTTTTGTAGAATCACCTGAGAAAAACACCCTTGATTTGCTGACATTTCCTCTTGCAGCAAACACAGGTTCAGCTGCTGACTGGAGACGAATTATCCTGCTTCAAAACAAACGCTACTGTTTTAGCTACACTAATGTACTTTAGTCCATGTTTATAGATAACAGTGAGTCATACAGTGTCAGAAACCACATAATCAAGTATATTAGAGATACTGAACACCTCCACACACATTGAAATGAGTGTAATGATTTAGGCATGCAGTTGGCACCATGCTAATTGGTGCAGTGTAAACTTATTAGTTACGTTAGCCTCGTAGCACCAGAACAAAGGAAAGAAGTAAACTTCAGATATTAAGAGACGTGGAAAAAGCACAGGCAAACTGTACTTGAAGGAAAGTATGGGTATGCATGTGTCTTGGTTAAGTGAAGGTCAAAAATGATCTATTTTGCATATACAGTCCTGGGAGAAAATAAAAAACAAGTGAGCCGAGCCCAAAATATAATGTTGTTACTGTTCGTTTTGGCTGGTCAGAGTCCAGATTTAGAGAATATTAGAGAATATTTCGTCAATGTTTTTCAGCTGTTTTGAAGCCGTCAGTGCTGAGAGGATCAATACTGACTCTTCTTTCTGTAAAAGACTGTCTGCATGTTTATCAAGCGTTTATCAAGAGCACCGATCAAAGATCAGGTCATGGAGTTTAATTCAGGTAGATAAAAACCATAAACTGATCCTAGATCAGCATTTTTACTCTAAGACGTTTGATAAATGTGGGTCACTGTCTGCAAATTTACACTCAAAACTTTTGTTAAGACCATTAAAAGCTCAATGTTTTGCCATTTTGGGATTGGCCCTTTTTTTGCCAGGAGTGTAGCTGTATGCAAAAGTTTAGGCGCCCCCATCAAATTCAATGCGTTGTAGATTTTTTGAGTGAAAATAACTACAGAAAATGCTGCACATTCTAATGCACAATTGCTCTTTATTTGCTTAATGTAACAGTGGAAAAAAAAAACAAAAAACTAAATGTGGCCTGTGCAAAATTTATGACCCACTTTTTTCCTATGCTTTTTATTTTATCACAAATCACAACCAGGGTGAATTATGCAATGCTTTACTTGTATCGTAAGTGTATTATACAGCCACATACAAAATTACTACAAAAAAAAAAAAGAAAATGACAAAGCTTCTGCAAATCCATGTTATTGGATGAAGACTTACAGTATAGCCATAACCCTGCCAACCACTCATAAAGGTCAACTTCGGACGGTGCCCAAGCAAAGAAGGAAAGAAAAGACAAGCTAACCTGCCTCGCCCAGCTAAACTTCCACGAAACGCAAAAGGTGGTACCCGCCCCTAATCTAGTGTATCTATACAGTCGTGCCCAAGCTTTCTTGTCCATGCTTAAAGTACTGGGGGAGACAGGACACCTCAAATTAGCAGTCAAGGGTGTAAACAAAGCTTAAACTTAGTGTACAGAAATGTTCTAGAACGCCAAACCAGCTATGCTAATAAAACCCTATTTGGGGTAAAGGGTGGGGAGGGATGCTTGTAGCCTCTGAGCAATCCATATTTATATTCATGTGTTCCTCGGCACGTTTCTAAAAATAAACCACAGCCTCTTTTGTAAAATCACCTGGAAACACTCTCGACTTTGGCTGTCATTTGCTCTCGCAGCGATCGTAGCCTTAGCCTGCTGGCTTTGCTGACTGGAGAGGAATTTTAAAGGAGCTGATCTGTATGCTGGTCTAGACAGCCTGCTGCCTGAATTAGGTGGTATTCAGGCTGCCATCTGGAAGTCAGAGAGAATTGGCCAGTGGTCCAGTGCACTCGGCAAGGGCAGGGTCAGCCTACCTTCGTCCGTCAGGGGCAGAACGAAAACACGGTCGCTGGGAGCCACCAGTTGCTCTGAATTTGGATGCCGTCCCTACAGGTTCCCTGAACGTTCAAACAGCGTCAGGCGCGTTACACTGATAATAGCTGGGAACGGTAATGATGGGCTGCAATTTCACCGCTGTTTTCCTGTCCTGCTGATGATTTATGACGGACGGCGTCGTTTGTAAAAGCTGTACTTACGGCTTTGGATTCGCGTCACATTGATCAACGTCAGTGTCCAGACGGCCATCATCCATTATCCTGCCACGGCTTTCCATCATCCACAGCGCTGCCCTACACAACAGCAGAAAAACCAACGTGGTTTTGGAAAGCAAATGACATGGCAAGGTCGCCACGGCAGCCGAAGACATCTGTGCCATGAAAGATGAGGATGCCGTGTAACCTCTGACATTGGGGGTCACAGCCCTGGACACTTACTCTCGCTGCGATTAGAATGAAATATTAAGCTGGTCCAGATGGAGTATAAAAGTCACAGGTGTCATGGTAATTTTCCCATCAGAATTGAATTGTGGGACATATTTCCAGGCACAACCTCACCTTACAAGCAAAGAAATCTTTTGATATTGAGTACGTTTAATAGCGTTTATACACCAATTGGAACCAACTGCACAATCTGAGAAGCGTTCTAGCCAAATTGTTATTGTTGATAACAGCACTTATTTTTTTTTTCAAACTATTTCATTCTGCTGAGCAGTGGTTGCTAAATGATGAGTGCTTTGCAGCTAAGGGTCAATATGTTTCTACTTCAATGACATACAAAAACAGAAAATGACATTCTTTGGTTTTAAAACTTTCTCTTCTTGATTTCTCATGAAATAAATGTCCAAAAATGGACATTTGTGCCCAAATCCTGAGATACAGAGAACAAACTACAACCAAAAATAGTTGAAAAATGTCCATGGCTAAACCCACTGAACATAACGCTTTAAAAAAGAAGGATCACCAATGCTTTAGACATCAAATGACCATCTAAACTGCACATAACATGGACGTCTCTATAAGGTTTATTTATATATTTAACCTAAAGAAGGCAGCATCACATCAAATCAGCAGTAGTAAAGAAAGTGACACCCTTAAGAAAACATTTTTTCCAGATTTAACATTTGATACTAATATTCTTACACTAAATTTCACTGTAACGTCACACATTTAAGCAGGGAAGTAAATCAGTAGTGGGTGAGTTATATGGTATAAAATAACAAAATACAAAGATAGTTTTCTGATGAAAACAGTGAGAACCCAGTGGAACCACAGTGAGAACCACTGCTTTCTTTTACAGCCCAGATTCATACATAATAAACAGATACAGACTGTATTAAACTCTGTACTTTATTCATCTACAATCTTTTACATCACATAACTACTAACATATACAGTGCTGTGGAGCTCCACTTACCCAGTTAATATCTAGAACCTATTGGGCATTTCAGTGTAATTTAGTTAGACTGTTTTGAAACTTACCGTCATGTTACCCAACATATTACACTCTCAGAAATAAAGGTGCCAATCTGTCACTGGGTCAGTTCCCCTCCTGTCACTAGGGTGGAACCCTCAAGGCTCCATCTCAGTACCTTTAGTCAGGGAACATAACTGAACCATAATCCACTGAAATGATATGTTCTAAGCTGTACTGACTCCACACACCCCGTCTCGTCTCCAGGCTTTTATTTTACTGTTCTGTTTAAAACATTCGGTTATGAAAAGGTACAAATACGAACTTTTCACCTGGAAAAATTTATTAAAGGTTCACAATCAGACCTTAAAACCACTGTTGGAGCTTTGAGGGAACATTTACACTGTTTGTACCTTGATGAACGGAAAATGTACCTGAACAGAACCTTCATTTCTAACAGTGTAGTGCATAGATAATAATCTGTATTTAATTAATCTACAATCTTTTACATCATATAACTAACAATATATACAGTGCTGTGGAGTTCTACATACTTGCCCAGTTAGTATCTAGAACCTACTAGGCATTTCAGTGTATTGACTCTTACCATCATGTTGCCCAACATATTATGTAATACTTTGGAGTTTGTACCTCCCACTTACCTGGGTAATATCTAGAACTTAATAGCAAGTGTTAGCACTGTTTATTTAGTGCTGTCAGCTGTTGGTTAAGACTACCATGGCTAACATGGTTAACTTAGTAATAGCTTTTATTTTTTTGAATAAAAATGTCATTGAACCAAAATTAATACATTAATTTCTGTCCAGACTCCACTTTTATGAGCCGCATATGCCACAACCACATTCTCACTGTACTAGACTCTTACTCACCCTACTAGAATGATTTAAAATAAGCTGCTCTATATTGAGTACGGGAGTCATCATGCTATTATGCAATCCAGGGAAATACTTTCAGCAGTATTTAAGTCCAGCCGTGGCGCTGTGAGTCACCGTGTTTGCTCTTTAAGGAGGGAAAGACAGACTCGCTGCTTTTAGCATTCCGTTAGCATGCAGGCCTAAACTTTCCAGACAAGTGGAGGGATAAGAGGAAGACGTGGCTCTTTAATCACTGTCTGCCTCTCGCTGACATCAATCTGACTCTGTGAGTGCTGGAGAAACCTCGGGGAAAATTGATCTTAAAGAACACAACAGCAGCCTCTGCTCAGTAAGGGCAGTGTCACAGCGGAGATGATGGAACGTGACAGAGTGTTTAGCAGCTACATTTAGATTTGCATTTACATTTGCATACAGCAAACCTGTCAACTTAGTACTAATAGAAATATTGAGGTTGTGATGGAAAATCTGCAGACTTTATAAAACCCGTGAGCCAATTGCCTCAAACCTGTGCGCTGGATTCTCATTATTTCTTTAGGCTCTATATAAATACAATTTCAACTGTACAGTCATTGTTTAAATTGTATTTGCTCAGCTGATACAAATATTGATCACTGAGCTCAGAGGTAATCTCAGCCTGAAATCTGTGCATGTATAATAATTAGTCCCGAATGCTGCGCTGTGCTGTATGAGTGGGCGGCTAACATTGAAGCTTTTTGTCATATTAAACACCGGCGAGAACCGCAATGCAGCTTTTTTACAGCAGCACTTTACAAAATGTGCATTGTTCCCCTCGATTTGACTTAACATCAACTTAACACTACATTCAGGGGAAAATTCTTTGTCTTGTGATCAACTATTTATTAGTTTTTCAACAGAAACATGAATAGATACAGTAAAGATCACAGTCCATACAAGTACAAATATAAACACCAAATAAGAAAATAAGTGTAGGGTGAGTTTTTCAGGCATTCATCTAATGAGTTAGTACTAAATAATAATAATAATAATAATAATAATAATAATAATAATATTTTTTTTTATTTATATAGCACTTTTCATGCCAGTGGCTGCTCAAAGTGCTTTACAGACAGGTAATAAAACATAGTTATACAAAAAATCAATCAAAGAAAATGAAACATCAAATTAGAAGATAAACATCACGAGACGTAGAGTTTTAATTAAAGGCTAAGTTAGAGATACGTTTTCAGATGTTTATTAAAAGTGAGCTCTGAGCTCACCTGTCTAATAAAAGGTGCACTGAGCTTCACAGTTTAGAAGCATACATACATACATACATCATCTAAACCGCTTATCCTGCTGGAGCCTATCCCAGCTGTCATTGGGCAGAAGGCAGGATACACCCTGGACAGGTCGCCAGTCCATCGCAGGGCAGACAGACAGACATACACAGTCACACACACACCTAGGGGCAATTTAGCACGTCCAATCAGCCTGACTGCATGTTTTTGGACTGTGGGAGGAAACCGGAGTACCCGGAGGAAACCCACGCAGACACGGGGAGAACAGGCAAACTCCACACAGAAACGACTCGGTCGCCTGGCTGGGAATCGAACCCAGGCCATTCTTGCTGTGAGGTGACAGTGCTACCCACTGCGCCACCGTGCCATCCCAGTTTAGAAGCAGAATAACTGAAAGAGTCTCTCCACGTTTTCTGTGTTTTACTGAAGGTGTTTGTAGAAGGTCAGTATCTGCAGATCTTAGATTATGCACTGGACCATAAACAGACAGACACTCTGTGATGTAAGCAGGTAAGCAAATCTTTAAGAGCTCATTAAAATGCATCCCACTTTGTTTATCATTGCAGTAGTCAATATCATAGTAGAACAGTAACCATTGCTGCGATATTTGCATATTTGGATTAAACCAATTATGTATAATAGTCTTTTTAGCAGCGGTTAGACCGCCACAGATGAATCGTTTCTGAGTTAATGTGAAGGTGAAGAGACTATCATCATTTAATAAACAGAGACGTGGATTTTTGTTCATAGGAGCTTCAAGCATATCAGACAATGTGGACAATATATAGTCCCAGAATTTACTCATCTCACTGCAATCCCAAAACACTTGCAGAAAAGTCCTGACAGAATCAGCATTGTAAACAGTACAATAAGGTGTGGGAACACTGCCTGTGTTATGTCTTAAATATGGAGTGGAGTCGGCCCTGTGTGTACATTTAAAATGAATTAACCAACGAGCGAGATTCTTCACGGTAACAATCAGGGGTCTTGTTCACGAGTGATGTGAAGAGGGATGGTGGGATCAGCCGCAGGCTGGGACAGGCGGCAGCAGTAATGCGGTCACTGTACCAGACTGTAGTGGTGAAGAGGGAGCTGAGCCACAAGGCAGAGCTCTCTGTTTACCAGTCAGTCTACATCCCAACCCTCATCTGTGGTCATGAGCTTTGGGTAATGACCAAAAGAATGAGATCGAGGATACAAGAGGCAGAAATGAGCCTCTTCACAGGGTGGCGGCCACACTCTACTGACAGGGTGAGGAGCTCAGTCATCCAGGAGAAGCTCGGAGTAGAGCTGCTACTTCTCCACACTCAGAGGAGCCAGTTGAGGTGGGTCTGGCATCTGATCAGGATGCCCCCTGGACGCCTCCCGGTGGGATTATATCTCCAAGTTGGCCTGGGAGCGGCTCTTGGTTCCCTGAAATGAGCTGGAGTAAGTTGCGGGGGACAGGGTCATCTGGGATTATCTGCTCTTCCAACTGCTACCCTATCTGGGCTAAGCGGTTAATGATGATGAATGAATTAATGAATGAATGAATGAATGAATGAATGAACACACAGAGAGGTTATTCTACTGAAGCACAGCTCCACTACATCCTCCAGAAAAGCACTGTGGACTGTCCACTCACCATGCAGACGTGTGGTCCAGCACTGCAGATATACCTCCTAAATCATAATTCTGTTAAAACACTGTGCTATAAAAAACACTGTGATCTTCTCAAAGCTCTGAAAATATCAGCACCGTCTGTGCCGCTGCGTAGTCGGGGACCAACACCAAAAAAGTTCACAGTTTTTTTTAGGACCACCCATTTTCGTCCACCCAAATGTCTGCCTCTCATACACTCATTCCATCACGGAAATATGAGCTCATTTTAAAGCCGTAGTTCAGTCAAACAATCATGCTGTTTCCCTAAATGTGGTCAATCAGCCATTCCAGATGTTTTAATGAATAGACAAGAATAAAAGCAAAACTCAGGCTTAAAGATGGTCACTAATACGGTCATTAGCTGTGTAGGATACTTTAGTCTATGTTAATAGGTAACAGTACATCATACCGTGTCAGAAACCACAGCATCAGCTCCATAATTATTGACCTCTATGGTAAACATTGGTAAAGAAAGGTGAAGCTGAAAACATAAGAAAAATCTAATCTTTAATTTAACTCAATAATAACTCAGACTCAATTAAATTAATCACCAAAAATAAAAACAACTGAAAGAAGTGTTTGTTTAACAAAAATGTTCAGAGTATGTACTAATTCATAGTAAATACTGAATATTTCTTAGTAGATACTGAATATTTCATAGTAAATACTGAATAATTCATAGTATATTTTGACTAATTCATTGTAGATACTGAATATTTCGTAGTATATACTGACTAATTCATAGTATATACTGAATGCTTCATGGTAGACACAGTATAATTCATGGTAGATACTGAATAATTCAGAATTACTGAATAATAAGTATGAAGGTTAATAACTGAACAATGTGTCTTAAGTTTAAGGTGTTAAAGCTGAATTTTTCCATTTCTTCTGGTCCATCTGTCATACAATGTAAAGGGCAGCTGCTGGTTGTTTTTCTAATAGTCTAAAAACATTAGAAATATAAACACCTTTCCTTATAACAGTGATGTGAGGCTGACGTTTGTTGTTTGCTGTCTAGAGTAAACTAAACTTTTGTTCACTTTGAAACAGTCCAGACTTCCTCTCAGTGGATCAGCGCTGGTCTCTTGGTTTCTCCTCCTCACAGCAGTGTGCCGGAGTAGTCTGAGGGAGCTGAAGGCCAAGTCTGGGTGGCATCTGTAAACAGGAGCAGGGGAGGAAGCCTATCAGCCCTGATCAGGCAGGAGCAGGCAGAGGAGCACCCGCTGTCCATCAGAGCCAACTCCAGAGTCCAGCACTGAGTCGGCAAAGACTCCTGGGGAAAAACAAAAGCAGAGTGGATGGTCCAGTGGGCTTCCTGTCACAGCAGAACTGAATTAGGACAGACATTCCTTCTCTCAAATACCGTCCAGTTCATACCATCTCTAAAATTATAGACATATAGGCTTTTAAATGGCTAAAACTAGTGTTTTTAGCTATGCTAATGTATGTCGTGTATGTTTATATACAACATTGTGGCACACTTTGAAAGCATAACAGAACAATTGAATTTGGTAAGAAAGCATTTACATGCAGTGTCCTGTTTTGCCCCTGAAAAGAGAGCTTAGGCTCAGTGGACTAACTTGCCTCTGTATAAATAAAACAAATGAATAAATAAATTACAGATTGTTTAAAAAGATATTTTCAATTTAAAAGAGAAGGATGAGAGGGCCTGGCTCTCAATTGACATATGAACTCATCCCAAAGGTGTTCAGTGGGAATGAGGTCAGGACTCTGTGTGGACCACTGGAGTTTCTCAAAGCCAAACTGGTCACTCCATGTCTTTATGGAGCTGCTTTGTGCTCAGGGGTTCAGTCATGCTGGAACAGGAAAGGCTCTTCCCCAAACTGCTGACACAAAACTGGAAGCAGATAATGGTGTAAAATGTCTTTGTGCTGCAGCATCAACATCACCCTTCACTGGAACTGAGAGCCCAAACCCTGAAAAACAGCCCCGCCCATCATCCCTCCTCCACCAAACTCTACTGTTGGCTCTGCATTCCGGTAGGTAACGTTCTCCTGGCATCCACCAAACCCAGATTCATCATCAGACTGACAGATAGAGAAGCTTTTTCATCACTCCAGAGAACACGGTTCCACTGTGGAAACCACTCCAGTCTTAGGCTTGTGTGCAGCTGCTCAGCCATCGAGACCCATTTCATGAAGCTCCTGATTCACAGTTCTTGTGCTGATGTTGCTTCCAGAAGCAGTTTGGAGCTCTGTAGTGAGAGGCGTAACAGAGGATAGATGATTTTTACAT
Source organism: Colossoma macropomum (assembly GCF_904425465.1). Taxonomy (NCBI): domain Eukaryota; kingdom Metazoa; phylum Chordata; class Actinopteri; order Characiformes; family Serrasalmidae; genus Colossoma; species Colossoma macropomum. The sequence goes on from NW_023494800.1 coordinate 1,203,307, forward strand.
GTTTCAGAGCTGCTTTGAGAGTTTGCATGGTCTACCACTTCATGGCTGAGCTGTCGTTGCTCGTTAATGCTTCCATTTCACAATAACAGTTGAGGGATGTAAGGCTGCACTCCAGAACATCACATAGCACGACAAATGACTTATTCAACCCTAGTTTAAGGCCGCAATGCACTTTTTACAACTTGACCACCCAGGAGAACGAGGTATCTTATCAGCATTCTACAAACATCAGGTAACACCTGAGAATAATAAAAAAAAAAATCAATACTTTTTTCATTTCTTTTTCATAGCATCTGTTGATGTGTTTAATCAGTCAGAAATGTCCCCTGACAAGAGCTGCTGACAGGAGGTGGGTTGGTGATAGTCTGGAACAAAGTTCAGCATCCTAAACATTGGTCTATTGATCCACATAATAAATGTATTTTTAACAAAAGCAGACAACAAGTAAGCAAAAGTCTCCTTGATCCTCTTTACCCACATGCTATTTATTTAATAGAAAATATTGATGCAGCATGTAAACAATGTTAAACTTTCCATGTAAACAATGTAAAAGTACCATTCACTCCACATCAATACATGTATTGAAATTAAGCTGCTCATTATGTTTTCATTGTAGTTGTGATCTCACTCCCATGAAAACATTTACATAAAACCCTGCCCATTCAGCTACAGCAGTTTAGCCCCACCCATTCAGCTACAGCAGTTTAGCTCCACCATTCAGCTACAGCAGTTTAGCCCCACCATTCAGCTACAGCAGTTTAGCTCCACCATTCAGCTACAGCAGTTTAGCCCCACCATTCAGCTACAGCAGTTTAGCTCCACCATTCAGCTACAGCAGTTTAGCTCCACCATTCAGCTACAGCAGTTTAGCTCCACCATTCAGCTACAGCAGTTTAGCCCCACCATTCAGCTACAGCAGTTTAGCTCCACCATTCAGCTACAGCAGTTTAGCCCCACCATTCAGCTACAGCAGTTTAGCTCCACCATTCAGCTACAGCAGTTTAGCTGTGATCTGATTTGAAGACAAAAAAAAAAAATGTGCTTTTCAATGAGGTCAGTTTTGAGACTATGAAATTTTGATAATTTGCCTACCTTACTCTGATAAACACCTATCAAAGCCCCTGGAAAAGCACTATGAGTAGTGTGAACAGCAGTTTTGTGTGGCTTATAGTTGGCCTGTGAGAGAAGTTAGAATTGAAAGAAAAAAATTAATCCTATTGTTTATTCAGAAGAACCTATTTCATTATAAACACTGTTTTCTTGGCACCTCAGGACTAGTTGAAAAAGTTTTAATTATCCTGTAGATTTGTTTTTAATGCCGTATGAAGAATGCAAATTATCTGGAAAACAATTTTCAGATTATTTTTCTCGGAGTTGCTGCTTACAAACATCTCAGATAGAACCTAAAGCTGAATTTGAGGCAGAGTGCATATAATTACCAAACATGCCTTTTTAGGACGTGTAGGGGGGCCTGGGGGGCCTAGACTTTCTCACTTGGAAGCCCTGAGATTCCTGATAGCTAAAAGAAAGTTTTCTGATGCCGGTAAAATATTAGAAAACTATTTCCTTGCATTCTCATGAGTTAAAAGATACTTACAGCTCTCCTAGATCACTGTTTTTGGAGAACATTATCAACATGGTAATGTTTACATGGCTGTGTGCTGCCGTCAGTGGTTACAGTGTCAAGCTTGTAATAATGGAAGAACCCTTTTTGATGCTTTGTAGAAACAAATACAACACATTCTCCATCAATCTGAAGAACCAGGGTTCTTTGAGTGTTTGTGGCTCTATATAGAACCAATAGTTGTATGCAACTACTATAGTACAAGCCTAAAATTAGTCAAATTGCCTAATTAGTTGCCTAAATCTCACATCATAAAAAAATTTCATCGTATTTTGGGTCACTTTGTCACTCTAAAGCATCTAATTTGGCAAACCTTGCTTACGTGCCGGCTGGCTGGATTAACTTATTGGTTGATTTAGAATGATATACTGCACTACTCTGCATTCAGTGAATTGTTTTATGATTTTAATTCAATTATGCCACACATTTCCATTCAATTACTCATAGTCAGAATACACAGACTCTTTTACTTCAACATAAGGTTCAGTTGAAAAAGCATCCTTTTAAAGAATGTAGCACTTACATAAAATAGATCGTTTATTAGTATTTTTACTGAACGTGCCAGATAAGTAGTTTCGCGTCTCATGTTCCCAGACCTTTGTGCAGTTACTGTACATGGTGTATATTAGGAGCTGTGGGCTGGATCTCTGATCCTAACTGAAAAAGCACTCTGTGATTTTCCAGGAAAGAGCTGATACACCAGCAGTCGTGGAGATTGCAAGAGCATTTCTTCAAAGACAGTCTGACCCCGCCTTTGAAGGAGGTCAGTGAGGTTTGATGAGGCTGAGACTGATGTGTTCCTGCGAGGCTTTAGGTGAGGAAATCTGCCCTCAGGATTTCCAACAAAGTAAAGCCTCCATAATGATTCAGAAAATTACATCACAACCTTATCTCCCACAGACTCCGGATTACCACCACTGCACTGAGACCGGACATGATGACCACTTTTCTCTCAGTGTGTTCTCCTCTCTACTCTAAGGAACCTAAAGGCACGGCTATCAGCCATTGTGCACCAAACAAATGTTCGATTTTCAGTGTTTATGTTCTTAAAGTATGAAAAAGTGCCTGCAGAGTTTCTGCACTGTGAGCGGACGGTGTTCTGTGTCCTCAGCGTTTGTTAGACGGTTTAGTGGAGCTGTGCTTCAGTGGAATAACCTCTCTGTGTGTTAGTGACCGTAAATAACATCAATTGAAAGCTGCAGAGCTCCACAAAACCTCCTGCATCTAAAACACTGCATTTTGAAACTGTTTAAAGCTCATGTAAAAGTGTTTTGTTGTGGTTACCTCTCTGCCTGCTGTGCTCCGAGACCAGTCTCCTGATTTCCCTGTTTTGTCTCCATGTTTCTACCGTCTAAATAGATGTCTGGAACAGTCATAAACAATTCAATTATCTTTTTGGTCATTTTATGTCACTCTAAAGCATCTAATTTGGCAAAGCTAGCTGGCTGGCTGATGTAAAACAAAACACTGCACTGCTCTGCATTGACAAAAACATCTACAGGCTCCTGTGTGGAATAAAACAAAATTTATATTTTTTTCTAAATGTGAAAATTTGAGCAAAACCCCTCTTGTGGGAAGGAGAAAGCTTGGCACATTAACATATCATTCTGGAGCTCTTAGTGATTATGTAACAGTGCTTTGTCCTCACCTGGCACAGTAAAAAAATCATTAAAGTCATTTGTTATTGGCTTAGTGTTTCCCAAGAATGCCCTTGAGTATCTTTTTATCCTGCTGATACCAATGTTGAGTACTGAAAACCATAAAACTGGAATGAGGCCTCACAATTACAATCTCACAATCATGAAATTTAACCTCACGATTAACTGCCATATCAATAAATGTGATTAACAATTAAATAGTCTTTATTAGTTGTATGCAACTATTAGAGTACAATGAGTGCAGAACAAGCTGCAGGTGACAGTGATCATAAGTGGGTAGAACCAGAGTTGGAGACTGGAGCTTCTGAAAGCCAAAAGAGAGAGTCGGACAGTCCTGAAAGTATGGAGGGAAAATGTTTGAGTAATTGTACTTTGATATTGTACTTTACCGGAGTATTACTGAAACTGAGTTTCTGTATGTTAACTCATACAAAAGAAATCATACTTTTTAGTCTGCATATTTTCATTTGGACCTTCAAAGCACTCCTTACAGATATTAAAGGCCAGGAGAGTTCCTGCACATTTTAATATATTGTTCTTATTAAACCATAGAAACTAAATTCATAACTGTGTAAAATAAAACTGGCCACAGCTATGATCATTTTTCTTTGTGGTACCACCCATTAATCACTCACCAAGAAAAGAACATTTCTATTATTAATTACCTTTTTACTTTTTGCTTTTGCATACTTGAATATAAAGTTGACATAAGTTCATTATGTTCAAATCACACAACTGAGATGCTGAAGAAAACAACAGCAAACTTAAAATCCTAATCCTAATCATTTTAAGATAAAGCATTCTGGCACAGTGGGCATAAAAATGTTTATGGACTATTCATATTTCACCTTTGATGACTCATCAAAAGTATGGCTGTGTTAAAATACTCATTTACTTTGACATTTTGACTTGCTTTTGTAGTAAAACAGCATTGTAAGTAACAAATTCACAGACAACTGATAAGAAATATATTATTTTATCCTTGGAAATGGGTAGAAAATGACATACTACACTATATGAGGGATGGGATCTCACTTTTACACGTCCCTCAAATACACTTGTGCACATATAATGAGCCGAAGGCTCGAGGCAATGGCAAATAGCAGTGGTTGCTAAGCAGTGATTAGAGGACTGAGAAAATAAAGTTGAGCTTGACAGAGAGCATAATGATTTTGATTGGCCATAATATAATGACAACATTCAAAGAAAACAATTCAAATTTTTATTATCTTAAGTAGCTTGTAAACTATTAACGTTGGCCTGCAATCAACCCAGGTAGGCCCAGACTTACCCGTCGCTTCGCACCTGTAGCAGACATTCACAGAATTCATGCATGTTACATTCAAACTTCTCAGTAAAATGTTTTGCACTTGAAAGTTTGCAGGCCTAAATAATCAGCTTACTTAGGCTAACATAGCAGAGAGTGAATGCATTCAATAATCTGTTCTATATCTTCAGTGGCCACTTGTGGTAAAGTAGGTGTGATGCATGTCTGAGTAGAGAATCAAAGTTGGTGAGGACATGTTGTAAAAGTATCAAAACGAGGTGCAGGTTTAGCCTTCTTTTCCAAACTATGACAACAAGCAGGTAATAGACGTCTCTCAAAGTAAGAGCTGCTGCTGTGCTAGTGCTAGCATTATCTCTGTATATATACAGTTAATACAGTTGATGGAATATAATATAAATGTACATGAATTATAAAGGTGAACTGGATTTTTGTCTTCATAGGTGCACATCAACATGTATAAAAGTTTTGTTATTGTGTTTATTGTGTCAGTTTTACAAGATTGTTTGATATGAAGAAAGCTGCAGTTTTCTGTTAATCTCAGCACAACCTTTGTGAAGAGGTGTGAATAGTTTTTCACAGCAGGGGGTTCTCACCCCCCCCCCATTTCACTCCTCATTGCTCACTGGCAGCTCAACAACATTCCACACACAAAAAGACAACAGAGTCCAAGTTCATCTGATTACAGTGTTACAGGAAATAAACATGATATTGGATTAAATTGATTGAAATGATCTGACATGATTTCCTTTCAGACAGAGTGATGACCACTGAGGAGTGTTTCAGAAAATGTTTAAACGAAGTAAAATACTTCACGTTTCATTACTCTGGACCTGCAGAATCACCACTAGCAGCTGTTTTTCAAAAGTTTTGCAGTGGGCGTGATGGATAATGGGCGACTGAGGGTTTCTCAGAACTGAGGGGTGAATTTCTCATCCGCATCTGAAGGATCCAACAAAATGGGACAGGCTTCTGGGAAGTAAACAGCTCTGAGACTCAGATAATAAAACACTTTTGGCCCAAATGTGGTTTAAATGCCTGAGAGGTTTGAGTGCTGACATTACAAAACAACGGTATAAAATGGGTGTGGCTTTTTGGCTCTATTCTCAAGGTAGGAATTGTAGCAAGTATCCCTCCTGCTTTTCAAGTGGTTTGGAAAAATTGTATCTAAACAGCTCAATTTACATATTTTTGGTGATTTGTCTGATTGACAATAAATGAATACATCTTCTAAAGAGAACACACTTAAATACAGCATTTCCTGCATAGTTTAGTGTTTCAATTGAGTTGCTGAGTTTAACATAAAACATATAAAAATGGTAACACTTTCTATGAATGTCACCTTTGTAAGCATCTATAAACACATTCATAACATGTTATAATGCATTCATAAGGCATTATAAACATGGCTATAAATATTTATAAAAATGCATTAAACATTATAGCCATGCTTATTATGCATTATGAATTGTTAACATAATACATTATAAGTACTGTTCATAACAAATTATAAGAGCTCATAAGTCGTATTTGTCTGCTCTAAGTAAAGTGAAGCGTACTGTACTAAAGCCTCCTCCAGTGTTCAGAGTGAGGCTTCAAGTTGAAGTATTTACTGAAGGATTTACTGAAACACTAAAACATTCACAGTAAAGCACATTACAGGCTTCAAATGTCAGAGTTTAAACTAGAGCTGCCATCAGTGTTTTACCCAATGTGGGAAAGGTAATGTACACCACCGTTAGCTTGGTATTTGTCTTTACGCTCTCCAAGCTGGCACTGACTTCTTTGGCACTGACATTATAACATGTTATTAACACTATTTATAATGCATTATATTAACAATTCATAATGTATAATAAACATGGCTATAAAGTGTAATCCAGTGTAATTCATTTTTATAAATGTTTGTAATCATGTTTATAACGCTGTATGAAGGCATTATTACATGTTATAAATGTGTTTCTAGATGCTTACAAATGTGACATTCATAGAAAGTGTTACCAAAATAATTTTTAACATTTTAACATAAAGAAATATATAAAACATAACTTTTTTGATTGCCATAATTTGAATCAAGTACTTTTAATAAATTTAATGTTAATTAATTATTTTACCATTTGTCTAAAATATGATGAATTCAGTAAATGAACCATGTAGAGAATGTGTAACTTATTTTCATTTAGAAAATCATCAACAACGTGGAATTTGACCTGAGGTTTTATTTAAGTTACTGAAAAACTGTTGATTGCATTAAACACATGTTGAAGAGCTACGAGTCCCCAAACCTTTGACGAATTGTATTAAATTTAAACAAGTTTAAATTCAATAAAAACTTGTTTTAAACTCAGGTTCACAAATGAGTTTCCTTCACTAAACTGCATCTGTAGGTCTCTGTTCATAAACATAAACTAGCCGAAATGAATTTACTATAAAATGAAATAGTGTTTATAAAAAAAAAAACGCTGCTGCACTGACGTTGAACTTTGTGCTTGCACTGGGTCAGTATGACCAACAGGTCAAAACAAGCTCAAAACAAAGTGACCGCTGTGCCCTGATTGGTGTTTTTGCTTTGCTCTTCTCTCGTTTTGACATGTTACGTTTTTATGCACACATAAACCAAAAGGAACGACAGATTTCTCATAATGTAGTGGAGTAAAAAGTGAGATATTTGACTTTGAAATGTAGGGAAGTGAACGTAAAAAGTCACCCAAAATGGAAAAACTTCAGTAAAGTACAGATACACAAAAAAATATTTAAGTACAGTAATGAATTACATTTACTTAGTTACTGTCCACCACTGGTGAACAGTCACAGCTGGCTGAGTGGTGAATGAAATTGAAGATGGTGCCTTTACTACAGAGAGTAAATCTGCCACAAAGACTGACACAGGCTGCGCTGAGTAATCTCAGTCTCTTTGCCAGGAGGATGCCAGCCTCAAATCTTCTGACTAAAGCAGGAGAGGAAAGACATCGGGATAATAGATGGAGTTACACAAGAGCCTGCAGGAGGAATGCTCACTTCTGTCTGCAGTGAATGAGATTCAGCTGTGCAGTAGCAGATCCTTTCATCTACAGTGGCTTAACGTCAGTATTTACAAATAAAAGGCTTGTCTATAACAATAAAAATTTTGTCCATATTTTAGTCCATGTTTATAGATAAGTGTGTTATACAGTGTCAGAAACCACCTAATCAAGTCTATTAGAGATACTGAACACCTCCACATGGTTTGAGGCAGTTTAGACATGCAGTTAGCCCCATGTATAAATATAAGCTTCCATTATCTGTTAGCTACATTAGCCTTGTAGCTCCAGTGCTAAAACCAATGTAGAAAACGTCAGACACCAAACATCTTGGCTAATCGAGTACATTGGAGGTGGATGTTAGTCAACTATCACTTTAAGTGTGAACCTTGACTGAACCTACAGAACTTTGATTAAAATATCGTGATGTCCACATTGGGCTGCGCTGCCCTTAGAAGCGTAGGAAGTGTGGCCATGCAAAGCGGCTCTCGGGAGGCGCCTCGCTCCGAGAGTAAAAAGGTACCTTTGCTGCTGTTCTGCTTTGCTAATATTGGGCCTCATTCACGAATATCTTCTTAGGTCTTTTCATGTGATCTTGATAAAGATCCTAAGAAAAAGTCTGCGTCAGATTCATGACGTGTTCTAAAAGCGCAGAACTGTTCTCACCTTTGTGCTCTTGAGTGTGTGGAGATTCTGATCTTACCTAAGAACAAATCCCACATAAGAGAACACTGGTGAATGTCAGAGTCTTCGTAAAAACTGCTTAAGTGGGTTTTAAGAAGAATTTTTTTCCTAAGAACAGTTGGTGAATGAGGCCCAGTGTTGTTGTTAGTTTAAGATGTGTCAATGTGTTGACTCTGTTTTATTGCGTTGGGTTGTGGTTTGGTTAGTGTGGGTTTAATGTCTACCATGGAGTGAAGTTGTATGGCTGTTGGTGATCTTCCCCACTATTCTCACTGTTACTCAGTAGCGCTGGGTTGGGAATTTCGTGCTGCCTGTTTAAGTGCCTGTTTAGTAAAAGAGCATTTGTCTGTATGCACAATATTTTCTGCATCTTCTTCTATGCTGATGCCTCAACTTGCACTATTCACTCACTGGTGAAAAAGGGTTAGTTTTCAACTGTTTAAAAATGTTTATTTTTATTTAGTTTCTTTTTTTCAGTTTTTAATTATTATATTTCATCAGAAAGTGAGGCACTGTTAGTTACAAATGGGACTCTCTTTCTCTCTGATGAGTTTCACAACACTAAATCAGCATAACAGTGGACTGTGTTTAGCTAAGTTGCTAATTTTACTCAAATACAGTCATATGCACTAGTTTGTGCGCCCATGATCTAATGACGTTTTGCTGATTTTCTAAGTGAAAACAGATTAACACACCCTTTACATTGGCCACAATTCTGCACATTTTAATACACAATTGCTGTTTATTTACTGTTATTTTAACATACATAAAAACTAAAAGTGTTGGGTCTATGCAACTAAAAGGCCAATGCAAATGTTATGGCATATTGTTTTAGACTGTATATATATATTTTTTTTTCAAAAGGTTAAACTCAGCAATAAAGAGAAATTGCACACTACATTTAGCAGAACATTTCATATTTAAGTGTGCTCCCTGTAGAGGATGTGTTAACTTATTTTCACTATAAAAAAAAAAAAACATGCAAGTTGACTTTGGGTGTTCAGATTTTTGCACACGGTGTGTGTGTGTGTACAGAAGTGGCTCAGCTGTCAGGATGACTCAGCAGGAGCAGCAGATAATGGAAAAAAAGACCCAAAGAAAAGACCAAAGAAAATAAACACACAGTTCCCCACAGTCGGCCAGTCATGAGTGCAAACCTGCAGGGCTGAACGAGTGTCCACCAGACCAGACTGAGACGGCTGTCAAAGGTTTGACGACACTTAAATGTTTAAAACAAATGATCATGTTTTCTTTGTCAGTTTGCAAAAACATAATGCTGTAGCGACCCACTACTGGCTAGCACTGCCATCGAGAACCTTGTGAGACTTGTCCATCTTGACCATGCCAGGAGGCTTATGGGAGGTGCATGCCCTCATGTTGTTAATGTTGGTGTTGAGCAGTTAAAGGTATGTGGTATGTGTTTATTGTGTTATTTTGTGTTGGGCTGTGGGTGCTCTGTGTTGGAAGGTTGGTCACTGCACAGTAGAAGTTGTTGGCCAATGGTGACCTCTCCCACTGGTTCATCTGTAAGTTATGTGTGTTTAATAAAGAACACTTCTTATGGTGGAAATCATGGTCTTACTCTATGCTGATGCTACAATGGGCCCTTTTCTCAAAAAAAGGAAGTGTGTTCATATCACATTATCTCACACAGAAAGATGTCTCCCTTTATTTTTGTCATAGCTGCCAAAGAATTCGAGGATGTGTCCAGAATGGTTGGAGAACAAAACACAGAACAATGTGGGAGTCCAAACTAAATAAAGGATATAAATGCTTTGTGGAAAAATTCCTTCACAGCTATCAGAGTACGATAAGGTCAGTAAACGTCTACAAAATGATAAATCGATGGAGGTGAAAATAACTATAACCAAAATACTAGATTAGCCATGTTAACTGGAGATTGAAAGAACTTGCTGACAATAAACTAATTAGCAAAAAGCTAAACACACGTATACATTCTAGCAGGAGGCTCGCTGGGTCGTTGGGGTCCATAGCGCCACTGTAGACGTTTTACACAAACACCAGCTCCAGTGAACGAACATATGCTCCCCACTGAGCTCTCGCTCTCTCAGATACTGACAGCTTTAGAGGAAGAAACTGAAAACTGTTCCTCTGAAAGCGGCTGCAGCAGCAACTTCACAGCACAAACTACACATTAACATTAATCAGCAGCACTGAAACGCAGACACAGAGGCTCTTTTGCTCCAGATGACAAAGTTTATTCCTTTGCTAAACCAATCTAATCCAAAGCTGTATGTTTTTTGGTAGCTGTGAAACCTGCCATTGGCATCCGTTGGTCAGTCAAAGATAACTAAAGGCTTAAGTCATTAAAAGACATAAGTTTGGCGACAGTGGAACACTGAGATCAAGTAATTTAGATAATATATCTACTGTAGAGGTCCATGTATCTGCTACTGTAGAACCATAAAGTGACCATTTTTCACCATAGGAAAGACTGAATGAAAGGACTGAATAGCAACACTCTAGCAACCATCTGTAACACCATAACAACAGCCTAGCAACCACCACAGATTCCACAGCAGCTACCAATCAACACCCAAGCAGCTACCTTTAGATACCAGAGCAGCTACCTAGCAACACTCTAGCAACCACCTGGAATCGCATAAACTGGGGGGCTTTATACCCCCCTAGCCCATGCTTAGCATTGGGCATGGAGACCTTAGTCTCACATGCAGCTGCTCCAGAGTGTCCCATTCTATTTTTCCATGCATTTCTATAGGGATTATGCAAGATATATCAGCAGCAGGTGACCTTAAATCAGCTGAGTTTACTTTGTAGGAAGACTGTCTCGACACTTTTGGACATAAACTGTACCAAGGAAGACACTCTGATGAACATGAAGCTAGGCTTTGAAGCAAAATATACCCAAAGCATTAGCAAATAGCTGATTTGCGCTAGCAGAACCTTTGCATGTGATTTTTTTCTTTCTTTCATATTTAAAATGAAAGAGAACAGTTCAAGCCAAACCATGTGACCATAGATGATGGAAAGGATGGAACTGCAACCTGGACTTTCTTCCAGTATCTCATAAACTGTGTTTAATCTGCTTGAGTAAGTTCTGGTGCAGTCATGTGAACTCTGTGGATATTAAACTGGCTGAATGATGGATGTTCCAGTAAACACACACTTTGTTTTTTCTGCACTGGAAGGAAGCCCAAGTGTTTGTCAATCATCCAAATGTATTTAGCATTTTGTTTGGTCCTTTTTTCCCTACTACTGGTGCTGGAGACTAAAACCACTGAAACTGACCGGTCATACAGACACTTATTTTCTGTTGTAATCACTGGACAGCTCTGTGCAGTTCAAGAATATTAATGTAACTTTTTGATTACTTTTGTTTGTCTGCTCTGATTGTGTAGCACTATCAAAAGTCAGCTTTAATCTTGCTTTCAAAGTGATTCAGTGGACGTGGGGAAATCTGTAAACAGTGCAGTTCAGCTCTTTCTGCCCAGCTGTCATAATCTGGATGACTGAAATGGAAATATAACATGGACTGATTGATAAAAATACATCTGAAATACAAACTAAACCACTGATTGGACCAGTAAACTACATCAGTTTCCATGGTTGTGCTACACCCAAGTCTATGGCTATGCTACACTAGTTTCCATGGCAATGCTACATCTCATTACCATGGTTACGCAGCCTGTATTTCCATGGTTACAGTACACTAAGGCTATGTTACACCCACGGTTGTGCTAGACCCATTCTCATGGTTAAGGTACATATTTAGCATGGTTATGCTAAGCCCATTGCTATGCTACACCTATTATCATCGTTATATAACAATGGTATATGGTAATGCTTCTGTTTCCATGGTTACACTACACCCATGTCCATGGCAAGACTACACCCATTCCATGGCTATGCTACACTCATTTCCAAAGTTACACTACATTCAAGTTCATGCTGTGCTAAACCCATTTCCATGGCAATGTCACACCAGTTTCCATGGCTACACTACACCAAAGTGCATGCTATGCTACACCCATTTCCATGGCTGTGCTACACCTGTTCCCTGATTACACTACACCCAAGTTCAATGCTATGCTACACCCATTTCCATGGCTATGCTCCACCTGTGTCCATGGTTACACACTACACCCAAGTAATGCTGTACAACACCCGTTTCCGTGGTTACACTACACTCAAATTAATGCTATGCTACACCCATTTCCATGGATATGGTACATCCATTACATCCATATGGTTTCGGTACTCTGATTACCCTGGTTATGGTACACCTGTTACAACTGTTGTGCTGCTACTGCATGTCTTTCCATGGGAACGCTACACTTTAGTCCATGACAGTGCTGCACCTATTACCATGGTTACATTACACCCACTTTCTTATGAGTGATGTGTTGTGGATGACATGCCCCATTACTGCCTGAATGCTTTTGTACTATTGTGATGTAATAAGACAAACCAACAAACATCTCAGCAGCAGAAGAAACAGATCCCGCTACTCATTCAGCTCCTCCGTATCGCCAAAAATAAGAGGTTTTGTATTTGCTAGGCTGCTTGTTTGGAGCAACAAGGTTCTTTGACTTTGATGTTGATTATAAAATCAAAGATAGTCAGAAAAATGCTCATTATCTGAGGGACATGCTTGTGTGCCTGTATGGTTTCTCAGGTTATAAGCATTTACTTCCTTTCAATATAGATTTTTTTTCTAGTTTTTCTGAACAGCTTTTTTGCAGAGTATGTGTTTGCTAGGCTAGTCTTACGAGCAATTAGTCAGGGTTTAATTGGATTAAATTAGCAGGGGTTAAATTGGGACCTTTCGTTTATGTGAACGGCAAACAGAGCTGAGCTTCGGCACTGTAATTTGATAGAAATGTAAATTATTTCCAATACCAAGTTCACAGAACCCATTTAACTATTTAATGTGATAAACTGCACTCAGAGAAACAGGTATCCCCCCCCCCACCACACTACCCCAAATAATTGCTAAATAAATTTGTTCATTATGCCTTCACCTATAGCCTGGACTACTATTTATCCATCTGTCCATTATTTATCTCATTAAATCTGAAGTTATTCCACATCATTCTGTATGTGGAATCTATTTAGCTGAGGTTGTGCAGCCTAAGTAACTTACCTATGATGTTCAGCCTATTGTGTTTCTAACTGACTCTACTGTATGTCCTCAAAGGTGCACATTTGCACCTAGAAAGCCAGCAAAGAGTGTTTGTACATTATTGCTCTAATCCTCTAATTCGACAGAGTTAAAGCCAGTGTGTGTGTATGTGTGTGTGTGTGTGTGTGTGTGTTCTGGTGTACATACACTGGTGCAACATGGCTGCCACTTTAAGATTTTTCATTTATTTTCTAGTGTTTGTGTGTAAAGTGGCCAAGAGCGATTGTCCACTCGTGGCTCAGAGGCTCTTGGGCTGATCGTTCAAGCAACACTACATTGGCAAGGCAAGTTTATTTGTAGAGCGCCTTTCATACACTGCTGTCATTCAAAGTGCTTTACAAATGAGAAAATCCAGAGCCACTTAAAAAAGTAAAGGAGAATAGAAATTAAAAACATGATTAAAACATGATAAAACAATAGATTAAAAAGAAAAACATTAAGTAAAAATCAAATTAGAAATTAAATTAGGATAATCAAAAATCAAATTCAAAATTAAACTAGGATAGAAAAGTGCCGTTACAGAGGAGCTACTGCAGCTATGATGCAGCCTAGGCCGGCCACTTGAGTGACACCGTATCACAGCCATGCGGCCGCCTTGACCGGTCTCCTGTTCTACGCTACATTGCAGCTTAGGCCGGCTGTTTGGATGATGCTGCACTGCAGCTGTGGGGCTGCCTGGAAGGGTGTTGTTCAGCTGCTTGAGCAGTGCTACACCGCAGCTATGAGGCTGCTGGGCCGGAGCTACATCTCAGCTATGTGGCTGCCTGGACTGGCGGTGCATCAAAACACTACTCCAGTGCAGCCAAGGACATTTCCGGCCTTCAAGCCATCCTAGGCCGGCCACCTGTGTGATGCTACACCCCCCCGTGGCTAAGGACTCTTTCCAGGCTGGCTAAGTTGATTGCTTAGCATTGCTGCTATTGACTGCTGATTGGTTGACTTTACTGCTACTGGGATCGGATTGGTTGGCATTACTGCTGCTGAGTTCTGATTGGTTGGTGAGCTGATCAGCTCATTGGCTGAGTAAAGCACTTACTGCTCACTCATATCATGAATGAACTTAGGACACTGTTAGAAAGTCCTATAATGGGAGTTCAAATGTGCTCAGTAATATGACAGGAGTGTTGAAATAGGTTATGCTGCTCTGTGTTGAGTAAATAAATGCATTTTTCTGTATAAACATGATTAAGCATTTACAAACTATTATTTCGCACCAAGGATTCGCAAGGACTCCCTAAGGAGCGCCCCCTAGCATCCAACAAACCCAAAATACATTGAGTTGCAATTCTTATTAGAAATGATCTGACATATATGTCAGATGAGATTAGTGGTGTACGCTAAAGTTAAATGTTTTGGATCACCAGACAGTTCTTCTGCTGTGCTGTCTTGGTGTGCTGTCCCTTTCTGCAGAAACTTCTTTATCTATTGACTGGCAGGCAGTGAGAGCTTTTCCAGTTTCCATGGTGTTGCTTCGCTAACTTTATGACTAATGAGGAACCTTGCCCAGTCCTCCATGTCATTTTTGCTCCTGGAGTAGGGGGACTATTAAAAATAATCAAAGGCTGATTGACCAGGCTGACACCAGCTCCAAAAGGCTTCGCTGCTTTGGGTTCTCCGTGAACTCGCTGTGGCAGGATTGATGGGTTTTTGGGCCACGAGTGACAGAAGAACTCTCCCTTTCTGCTCAAAAAAAGATGAGCCTCCTCTCTCTCTCCTTCTCTCTCCTTCTCTCTGGTGAAGAGGTTGCTATGGGGAATCAAATCGAATCTGTGGAGCAATGAGACGAGGCCGGCGTGAATGAAAATGAATGGGAGCTGCGGTACCTGCTCATTTCAGGCCTGTTTATCCTCGCACAGTCCACAGTAATCGAGTGCTGTGCATCATGCACCTTGTCAGGTCACACTGAGAAGCAAATACTCTAATGATTACTTCAGTGCCTCGAGTTACAGCGTAGGTCAGAACGTAAACACGAAATAGCGTCATTAACATCTCAACACAGGGGCTTACATTCATCTTAAGCCCAGGCTGCATGTTCAGGCAAGGTGATAATCTTAATTGCATCTGACCTGAGTGTTTTAATAACCATATTTAGAGGACTGGTTATGTAAGCACTGCTGTAAAGGTCAGACACCCACAGACTTTTTTTCAGACCTTATGAACGTGTAGAACGTGATATGATGACGCTGGTCAATGGTTGGGCGTGCATATCAGAGGTTTAGAGCTTTTGCTTTAGTGTTGTTTTCTACAGTAACTGCTTACACTTGCACAACTCAATTGGATTCAACTTTTTCACTGTATATACAGGGATACAGAATAAGTAATGCAGTGCATCTGACTCATTCCAGTGATTGGATTAGTCTTCAGGTGCAGAGAGCTTTTAATGAACTGGGAAAATCTGCTTTTAGCTACAGCACCAGTGAGCTTAAATTCATTACAGGAAACTCTAAAGCTTCGCTTGCTGGAGTCATATGAACATTTTAAACTTTTGGCCCAGTCCCATTTCTTATTTTTACCCCTACCCCTTGTTTTCGAGTGTTGCCCCTTGGAACTGAGTTACAGGGTAGTGGTTGAGATTTTCCCTCTGAAATGGGACCCTCAAATAAAAAGAGCATCACTTCATTAACAGCTACCAGCGCTGCTCTGTAGGCGACCCTGCCAGTCTGCAGTGACAGCAGAGGAGGGTAAAGTTCAGCTCCTCACTGCTGGGCTTTAGTTACATTTAGGGCATCATATGATCTTCAAAGAGGGGGCCAATTATTTATTATCACCCACCCCTAATTCTTCAGTGATATGAAGCTGAAGTCAGACATTCACCAGATTCTTGTTTGAATTTTCTGAGGAGCCAGAATGTAACGACTGCACCATTTAAGGTGGAACAGGAAATTTAACTAGTTAGCTACTGAGGCATCAGCACTGCTATCAGTTTTTATGCTTGATATGAAGAAAAGGATCAAAATACACTGAAACGACATTAAACTAAGATAATATGATGATTATCGTAATTTTTTAACGGAGAAAATTCTCACATTTGTGTGTTTCTTTGGTCTCTTGTTCTCCATCTTATGGTTTTTTTCTTTTTTTCTCATAACTCTCTGTTTGGAGTCTCTGAAAAACCTCCGTTTGGAGGGTCATGTAGCCCCAACACCCTACCCCTAGACATGATTGTGCAAAATGGAGGGGTGGGGCTAAGTGAAAGAAATGGGATTGGGCCTTCGTCTCTAACCACCCCAATCAGCCTGCAACTGTTTTACCTGATTTTACCTTCCTATTATCTTTTAATATGATTTTGGTAATTTGTACCTACGTTTTAGCTATCATTTCACTCTTTATTATCCTTTTTATTCTTTTTGTTTACCGTATTAGTATTCTTTTTTGTTTAATTTATTATTTGTATTTATTTATTTTATTATTACCAATTTATTGTCTTACATCTGTTTCTTTATTTATTCTATTAATTATGTTTTCTATTTATTTTATCCTTAAAAGATCTGTTACATTTTAAGTTCATGTATTGATCTAATTAACATTTTTATTTATTTATTTAATTATTTAGTGATTGATTTTACTTTTAAATTGTACTGCCTTGAATATTATTATTTTTTAACACTTGATTTGTTTTTACTATCCAACTTCTCAATCCCTGATTTCTGTATTGGCTCAGCTACACTGTAAATGAGGGTCTCTCTCAATGTATTCTGCAGTCAAATAAAGGTTGATTTATTGATTGACTGATTGATAATGAAACACATTTGCGCTGCTTCTCTGTTGCATAAATATTAAGACAAGGACACATTTTAGTTGGATGACAGACAGTATGTAAACACACAGTAAAACAATAAACAGACAATGCAATAAATGGAAAATAGACAGTAAATACAGAATAATTTTAGAATAATAGAGAATAATACAGAAGTGTACTGTCACATACGTAGTGTGAATACAAAATTATGTGCTGCGATTTTCAGAGGTAGTGTTTCAGTAAACAATGGTATGAATGTTAGTTCAAGTGTTCAGTCCACGTATACATGAAGACAGTCGGCATTTTGAAATAACATTAAAGCGCAGTGTACATATTGTTTTGGTATTTATATCTTGTGAGTGCTGTGGGTGTGACCACTTTAGCAGCTCAAGGGTTGAAGCTGTTCTTGAACCTAGTTGGGACACGAAAAGCCAAAAGGGACACAGATAAATTTTCTAAAACTGATGATTAAAAGCTACAGAGAAAATGTGTCTCCTAACAACCACCTGGAAGAGCTGGTCGACACCAAAACTGCCCCCATCAGATAAACAGCACTTAAAGCTTTCATCTCTGAGAGAGAGGAGAAAATCAAGCTGATCAGATCTGAAAACATCCACAGGTGTTTCTGTCCATCCTTCCACTGTGAGAAGACGACTCAGCGCTGTGGGTCTGAAAGGATGTGTAGCTGTCAAGAAGAACCTCACTGAGAAAAGGAGACGGACACATCAAACAAAGAAGCTGAACGATGGACTGACCACCCCAGAGTCCAGACCTTAACACCACCTCAGTGTCGCTGCTGGACTGAGAACCAAAAACATCCAGCCAACAGCGTCCTGTGGGCAGTGTCCTGTGACCACTGATGAAGGACTAGAGGATGACCAGCACAAACTGTGCAGCAGCAGATGAGCGATCATCTCTGACTTTACATCTACAAGGTGGACTGACAAGGTAGGGGTGTCTAATAGAGTGGACAGTGAGTGGACACAGTGTTTAAAAACTCCAGCAGCACTTCTGTGCACGTCACTGCGAGCGACAGAGAGCACGTCACTGCGAGCGACAGAGAGCAGCACACCTTAGAACTTCAGATCGAGCAGCGTCCAAACTTTACTTGAAAACTTTACTTGAAAATTAGTTGAAAATTCTGCAGTTAGCAGGCCGCTAACCCCCTCACGCCTCTCCCTCTTATTTTGTCTTCTCCCTCTCTTTTTCTCTATCTATCTCTCAGTTATTCCCTCAGCCCATCCACCATGGCGTCCGCCCAGAAACGCGCCCTCCAGACTCTGAGCGTAGAGTTGGCCCCTCGGTGGTGGCGCCAGCGTCGTCTTTCCGCACGCCGGGAGACACCGTTCTCACGCCAGCCCCGCATGGTCCCTGGGAACGCCAGCGCCGCAGAGGGCCCTGCAGACCCTCACCGCCGCCCCAGCCGATCTTCACCTCCGGCAACCGTTTCGCCGTCCTTTGTTCACCGCCTACGTCCTCACCTACGTCCCGGGCCTCCTCGCCGCCGCCCGCCCCAGCGCCCCGGACCTCGTCACCCGCCCCGGCGCCCCGGCGCTCTACACAGGACTCTGTTTACGTTATTGGTAGTTCCATTGTCCGCCACGTTCAAGTAAAGGTTAAAAACACCCATGCCACTGTTTCTTGTTTTCCAGGTGCTCGTGTCTTAGACATAGCCAGGCACCTCCCCTCGGCTCTCAGACGAAACGCCTTCGGGACCGTGGTGATCCATGTCGGGACCAACGACATCCTCGACCGGCAAAGTGAGGTCCTGAAGGAGCACTACCAGACGCTGCTGGACACCGCCAGGAAGAAGACGGACGCCAGGATCGTCATCTCCGGACCGCTACCCACCTACAGGAGGGGATCCGAGCGGTTCAGCAGGCTCTTCGCGCTGCAGTCCTGGCTCCGCGGCTGGTGCGCCCTCAACGGCTTGACCTACGTGGACAACTGGGCTTCATTTTGGGAACAGCCAGCGCTCTTCCGGAGGGACGGCCTCCACCCCAGTCGCCTGGGATCCATAGTTCTCTCACGGAACATCGAGAGGGCCATCCGCTGACTCCAGAGCGAAGCCACACCCCCAGGCTACAGCTATGCACATAGCCCTCGTTTAAGCGGCCGAGGTGGAGGTATAGCAACCATCCATACTAAAGCTTTAGGCGTGAGGCAGAAAGTAGGCTATACATTCTCTTCTTTTGAAGTTCTTTTTCTTAATATAAGTGATCAAGGAACACGTAATAATTCCTTTACACTAATTACAGTCTACAGGCCACCAGGGCCGTATTCTCAGTTCTTACAGGAATTCTCTGAGTTTCTATCAAGTCTAATAACGCTTTCAAATAAAATAATAGTTGTCGGAGATTTTAATATCCATTTAGACAATCCCCAAGATGCACTAAGCAAGGCATTTATATCTATCATAGACTCCATAGGTTTCACCCAAATCATAAAGGGGCCCACACACTACCACAACCACACTCTAGACTTAATACTGACTTTTGGTGTAAACATAGATAACTTAGCCATTCTCCCCCAGAGCACAGCAGTCTCTGACCATTACTTAATCTCTTACGAAATTCACTTTAGTGGTAATGTGCGTTCATCACCATGTTATTGTGTCAAGCGGACAATAACTCCCTTCACAGCTGGTGGCTTTATTAGAAACCTTCCTAAATTATCAGCCGCTCTCATCTGTCCATCTAATCCTACTGAGCTAGATGATATGACCAAGCTCTTAGAGAATAGTTTTCGATCTACTCTAGATAGTGTGGCCCCATTAAAAAGTAAAATAGTAAGGCAGAAAAAACTCGCCCCCTGGTATAATGACCACACTCGGGCTTTAAAACAGAACGCCAGACAACTTGAGCGTAAATGGCGCCTGACTAAGCTAGAAGTGTTCCAGTCCGCCTGGAAGGAGAGCCTTACAGACTATAGACAAGCACTTGCTACAGCACGCTCAGCTTATCTCTCCTCTCTCATAGAAAACAATAAGAATAATCCTAGATTACTTTTCAGCACAATCTCTAAACTAACAGAGAACAAAACAGTTAGTGAACCCCAGATGCCATCAGCCTATAGCAGCAACGATTTTATGAATTTCTTTAGTGATAAAATTGAAAAAATTAGGCAGAAAATTCAGAATACGCAATTAAACTCTAGAAACCTGCTTCCCCATAATGCCAGCCTCAATCTTGAAAATATTATAATTCCTGCAGAGAGGCTGGAATCGTTTACCTTACTCCAAGAAAATGAACTATTTAAAATAGTCTCTTCCGCGAAATCATCTACCTGTATGCTAGATCCGATTCCTACAGGTTTACTCAAGGAAATTCTGCCAGAAATAACCAAGCCTATTCTGTCAATAATAAACTCTTCTCTTAGCCTTGGGTACATCCCAAAATCTCTTAAACTAGCAGTAATTAGACCGCTGATTAAGAAAGCTAACCTCGATCCATGCGAACTTTCAAATTATAGACCCATCTCGAATCTCTCTTTCCAAGATCTTAGATATAAAGAAGTTGTAGCAAAACGGTTAAGCTCCTTTTTACATAGGAATCAAATACATGAAAAATTCCAATCTGGTTTTAGGCCACATCATAGTACAGAAACAGCACTAGTAAAAATTGTAAATGATCTATTATTATTTTCTGACCAAGATCATGTGTCCTTGTTAGTCCTCCTCGATCTTAGTGCGGCATTTGACACAATAGACCACACTATCTTACTAGACAGACTAGAAAACCTTGTAGGGGTAACAGGAACAGCTCTTTCCTGGTTCCGGTCCTACCTCACTGATCGGTATCAGTTTGTTAATATAAACGGTGAATCATCTGTTCTCACAAAAGTAAAATATGGTGTTCCACAAGGCTCTGTTTTAGGACCTGTATTATTCACTTTATATATGCTACCACTGGGCACCGTTATCAGTAGACACGGCATAAACTTCCACTGCTATGCCGATGACACTCAGTTATATTTAGCAAGCGACCCAGATGATAGAATTAAACTTAGCAAGATTGAAGACTGTATACAAGACATAAAGGACTGGATGTCGAGTAACTTTCTCCTTCTAAACTCAGATAAAACAGAGGTTCTGCTTCTTGGTCCAAAAGCAGCTAGAAACAAACTGTCTAATTTAACACTTAAACTTAACAATTTCTCAGTTGCGTCAAGCTCATATGTAAAAAACCTTGGTGTCATTATAGACCCTGATCTGTCCTTCGACACACATATAACTAATATTACTAGAACAGCCTTCCTGCATCTTCGCAATATTGCTAAATTGAGAAATGCATTCTCTCTACAGGATGCAGAAAAGTTAGTTCATGCATTTATTACTTCAAGGCTAGATTACTGTAATGCCCTGCTGGCTGGATGTCCCAGCAAAAGCATTAACAAGCTTCAGCTAGTCCAGAACGCTGCAGCCAGAGTTCTTACTAGAACCAGAAAGTTTGACCATATCAGCCCAGTTTTATCAGCCTTACACTGGTTGCCAGTAAAATTTCGGATTGATTATAAAATTCTCTTGCTGACTTATAAAGCACTAAACGGACTCGCCCCGCTGTACCTGAGTGAACTTCTCTCTCACTATGAACCATCCCGGCTACTTAGATCACAAGGTGCTGGCTTACTATTAGTACCCAGAATTAACAAAGTTACGTCAGGGGGGAGAGCTTTCTCATACAAAGCCCCTCAGCTTTGGAATAGTCTTCCTGTTAATGTTCGGGACTCAGACACAGCCTCAGTCTTTAAGTCTAGGCTAAAAACCTACTTGTATATTCAAGCCTTTGGTAATTAGTTTTCCCTGTTAGTTCTATACCTGCCAGAGTCTCTGCTAACACTGTAATTTGTGATCGGTCACCCATTACAGAACTAACTCTGTGTGTTTTCCTCTCTGTGTGTTTTCCTTTCTTTTCTTCGCCGAGTTGAACAGCTGCCCATCCTGTGCGTCTGATGCTGCTGCCTTTTCTGCCTCGATCGGGTGCCACTGCTCGCCAGCCCTCTGGACCGGGTTACCAACATTGAGCCTCCTGCTGTTCAACGCCGTGCAAACCTCACCCTCACAACCTGACCCCACTGATACTACTGCTGTTGCTGCATGAACTATTCAAAATTATTCACTTGAATCAATCATTCAAACTAATTCAAATTAATCAATCACCCATTGACTGTGTTTTTCCTCTCTTTCTTTTGCCGAGTTGAACAGCTGCCCATCCTGCTGCTGATGCTGCTGCCTCTGCTGCCTTGATCGGGTGCCACTGCTCACCGTGCAAACCTCACCCTCACAACCTGACCCCACTGATGCTGCTGCTTCTGCTGCATGAACTGAACTATTCAAATTAATTGTTTCCTTCACGTTTTACCCTGTTTTTGTACTATAATACTTTATACTAACAATGTTTACTATCCGGTGTCGACCAGAGGAGGATGGGTTCCCCTTCTGAGTCCTGGTTCCTCTCAAGGTTTCTTCCTGTTTCTCTTAGGGAGTTTTTCCTTGCCACTGTCGCCACTGGCGACGCTCATGGGGGCTCGGACCCAGACTTCTTTTTGTAATGCTCATTTCCTTGTAAAGCTGCTTTGTGACAACACCTGTTGTAAAAAGCGCTATATAAATAAACTTTACTTACTTACTTACTTCTGTGTCTGATCCACTCGCACCAGCGCAACACACACTAACACACCACCACCATCTGTGTTACTGCAGTGCTGAGAATGACCCACCACCCAAATAATACCTGCTCTGTGGGGGTCCATGGGGGTCCTGACCACTGAAGAACAGGGTAACAAAGTATCAGAGAAACAGATGGACTACAGTCTGTAACTGTAGAACTACAGAGTGCACCTATATGGTCAGTGGAGCTGATCCAATGTACATACAAGGTAAATGTACCTAATAAAGTACTCAGTGAGTGGATATTGAGTAGAATGTGCAGATTTTTCTGTTCTTTGTCTAAAAGCACTGAAAATATAGAGGAATGAACACATCACAGCATGTTATTTGAATTATTGAAACAATGATGAGTGCAGTAACACCAACAGCCGTGTTCTGGTCCAAGAAACCAGTTCTGAGATCCATTATATGATGTTCTTCTCTCAGCCTTTAATTCTTTGGACAAGCTTTGACACATAAGTGAATGCAATGTGGTAAAATAACTAGCACTAACTTGCATAGCATGAACTGATCTATAGTGTCCTGTTTTAAGTTTACAGTGACATCATTTTATCCACATTAAACTCTCATATATAGACGTTGAACAGATGCACAGAGGTTGGTTTGGGATCCCTAAGAAGGCTCAGTATCGGCACCTACTCAGACACTGAGACTGACGTAACTGAGTTGATTAATGATGCTATAAATGTGCTTTGAGGTGTTGAGGAGCTTCACAGTTTCTGTGTTAGTCTATTTATTTAGACTTAGAACTGTCAGTGTGACAAACAAAGTGACAGACTAAGCTTTAGCCTCCATATTCAATGACTCATGATTGCTCTGTCTTTACATTTATATCTTTACATGCACCGACACCATATGCTGCTATTTATGAATCCTTTTTCAATTTCCTCATAGCTGAGAATATCAAAGACATGAGACTAATTAAGCATCCTTGGTCCCCTGTGGTATATTTGGTGGGTTCGCCTCGGAAGGTCTTTTCCTACACTTTCAGTTCTCTCTTTTAGCTCATTGAAACAAGCAGATAAATGACTCATTTTAATTTTTCAATCTAAAGTTTGTTGTGCTGGTACGAGTGGATCAGACACAGCAGGGCTGCTGGAGTTTATAAACACTGTGTCCACTCACTGTCCACTCTATTAGACACTCCTACCTTGTCAGTCCACCTTGTAGATGTAAAGTCAGAGACGATAGCTCATCTGCTGCTGCACAGTTTGTGCTGGTCATCCTTTTCATCCACAGTTATTATACATTTGCGTTTGTCAGTAGAAGAGGAGATATTTTATTATAATTGAAAAAATAAGCAGTGCAGCTCAAACAGAATGTAATCTGAAAGGAAATTGATCCCACTCTATATTGTCTCTAATAACTGTGTAGTCACAAATTAAAAATAATAATATGAATAATAATAATAATAAGAAGAAGTTTTATTTATATAGTGCCTATAGTGCCCAAAACAGAAAAGAACAAAGAAAAGAATACATACTGTACTACATGTAATATCCAGTGTTCATTTATTATTACCCATGTTAGCGTTTTTGAGTTCTCAGTGAGATGAACAAGCTGAACAGCCCAGAGCAACCTGTACCTTTACTGTGATTTCAGTCTAGTTTCCAAGTCATGATGTCTTTCAGTTCGCAAAAATACAGAGATTAAGATCCATCAGGTTTATCTCGACAACTCCTATCAAACTTTGTGAATTTGTGTCTTTACTTCATATCTGTCATCAACTTTTCACCAAACAAGCCAGAAAGCAATAGATAAGGAGAAAGAGCAAGCAATAATATCCTTTACTTTCAATGTAATTTAATGTAAAGATATTATATTCCAAGCAGTTTTAGAGCATTTCTATTGGTCCAATCATCATGAAACATTTGCACAATGTAAAAGACAGATGTCGTGCTCCAATGATTAAAAAATAAATAAATAAAATAAATTCAGATTTTAGGTTTTCTTGTTTTGTTTTTGTGAACAGTGAGGATATGCTGTTACAATTATCAAGATATAGATGTGTGATTGCATGAGTAAAAACAGAAGCTGTTGCAGATTAACATTAGCTGGACTATTGTAATCCATCTGTAACAGTGAAGACATAACCTGTAGTTACATTGTTGTTAATGTGTATCTACACAGTTATTATTCATATTCTATATCAGGTTGTAATTACCATTATGGAATGGTCATGAAATGTATAGCACAATACTTCTACACTTCTACACTTCTAGGATTCTATATCTTTGTGTTCTCTAAAGCAGTAACTTGCCATCCCTCTATCAATTTCTCCCTCGTCTAAAGTTTTATGGTTCATTGAACAAATGAAAGCTAATGTGGAGCAGTTAGCAGACGGTTGCATCATATTAATGTAATATCCAGTCTTCATTTATTATTACCCACGTTAGCATTTTTGTGAAAAGTTTTCGGTGACATGAACAAGTTGAACAGCCCAAAGCAACACGTACTTCTACTGCGATTTCAGTCTAGTTTCTAAGCCATGATGTCTTTCAGTTCACAAAAATACAGAGATTTCAAGCATCCATCAGGTTTATCTTGACAACCCCTGTCAAACTTTGTGAATGCGTGTCTTCACTTCACAACTGTCATCATTTTTCCACCAAACAAACCAGGACTAAGTGTCGTATTATGTGCTTGTATAGGGGTGTCCTTTGGCACAACAGTCTTACATAATCACCCCTGTCAATCAGCGTTTCTCCAGAGAGTTAAAGAAAACTGAAATGCCTCTCGGTGATGGAGTCGCACAGCTGTGGAGGAATAATACTGTCTGCTGGTCCAGGACTTGTTTTGGCTCATAAAAACACAGTAATATTGTGAACAGTCACTGCTTTCTTTATTAGGGACTCCTACACTGTGCTTCCACTAACTGGCCACTTTAGTAGAAACACCTACCCTGTACTTTTGGCCACTTTATTAGAAAACACCTACACTGTACTTCTAGACACTTTATTAAAAACATCTAACTAACAGTTTATTAGAAACATCTACATTGTACTTTCACTTACTGGCCATTATATTAGAAACACCTATCTTGTATGTCCACTCACTGGCCACTTTATTGGAAACACCTACCTTGTACTTCTGGCCACTTTATTAGAAACACTTTCCTTATATTTCCAGCCACTTTATTAGAAACATCTATTTTGTACTTCCACTTACTGGCCACTTTATTAGAAACACCTGCCTTGTACTTTTGCTGTACTTTTGTACTTCCGGTCGCTTTGGATCCAGCTACCCTGTAAGTGGTTGTTGGATGGTGGACAATTCTCAGCATAGCTGTGATACCATGAGCCAAGAACAGCTCTATGGTGAGAAACTGTCCATTGACAAAGGACTGGGGGATGGCTAACACAAACTGTGCATCAACAGATGAGCTGCAGTCTCAGTACAGCAGAAAGAAGGAGCTATAAAGGAGGGTTTTCTGATAAAATGACCAGTGACTGTAATAATAAAGTGTGCTGTAAAATTCTATAACACCACAGAGGCAGCACCACCACACTGATTCCCCTCTTACTGCTTCTGTCCTTTATTTATACAGCTGTGACATGCCTATACACAAAACAAGCCACCATGAAATTGTATCTAAAGTTTATCACACATATTTGTCCTTGAATTATGCAATTAAACGATTCAGATTTGCCAGCCCTGGCTTCCAAACCCAAAGCCAAATGAGGTGGAAAGTCTGCTTTTCCCACTGTGGCTCTATAATGAGCTGCAGCTGAGGCTTGAGAGCGAATGAACACATTCAGCCTCTACTGCCGACCTTCATATTCACCTTGCTTTTGATGGCAGCTTTTCAGCTGCAATTCAGCCTGAATAAATAGCCGAATACCCCCCTTCCACCCCACCCACCCCCAAAAATACTATGCAGTAGAAGAACTATAACAGCCATTAGGAGAAACTTTGCATATACAGGTGCAGGTTCAACCAGAGCCCGTCTACTTTCCCAGTGAGATGCTAACTCTGTAATGGCTTAGATTTATCTTGCTTTGCCTGCAGTGGCAAACTATAGATCTCTGATGTCGCTAAAGGGAAGAGAAGATGGACAGTGACTGCTGGCCTCCAAAGACCTTAATGGAAATCTTGAGCTAGTGTTGGTTCAATCATGCTAAAATGGAGAATAGAAAGTTTTATTTATGACATAAATTTTGTGTGGTTTTCTGCACCAAAGCAGTCATAATGAACATTTTCCAATTTCTCTTTGTCCCTTAGAATTAAACAGGCTGTTTTGGTTACTGTGCTTTTTATTTATATATGTAAATGACCTCTGTTCTGATTGGCTGCACTGTATTGTGAAATTATACAAAAATCACTCCAGACTGAAAATGTACAAAACAAACAGATAAAGCAAGTTTTAGCTGCTACTTTTGGATGTGTGGATCATTCGGAAGGCTGTAATGATGCATTTACTGACTGACAGCCAGGAACAGCACAACATTTAACTGTGTTTGCATAAATTCTACTTCAATAACTCTCCTTCATACTGTCTGGACAAACAACACACCACATCACTTCAACAGGCTAAGCTTCTGTAAGCTAAATGGGTGGGGCTAAACTGCTGTAAGCTAAATGGGGTGGGGCTGAAGTGCTGTAGACTGAATGGGTGGGGCTAAACTGCTGTAAGCTAAATGGGGTGGGGCTGAAGTGCTGTAGACTGAATGGGTGGGGCTAAACTGCTGTAAGGTAAATGGGCCAGGCAAAACTACTGTAGGCTGAGTGAGCGGGGCTAAGCTGATGTAGGCTGAATGGGTGGGGCTAAACACCAAGAATGGTCCTTTTGTTCTTTGGCCCAGAGAACACATTAATTATTTCCATAAACAATCTGAAAGGTTGACTCGTCAGACTCTAATACACTTTTCCACTGAGCATCAGTCCATTTCAAATAACTTGAGCCCAGAGAAGTGGGCAGTGTTTCTGAACGTTGTTGATATGTGACTTCCACTGCAGAGCACAGTATCGAACTACATATGTGGATGCAGTGACATATGGTGTTTTTAGACAACAAAGTATTCCTGAGAAACAAGTTACTTTTTAATGTAGTACCATCTCAGGAGTCAAAGGTCACAGGCAATCAGGTGTGATTTTAAGACTTTTCCTTTATGCACAGAGATTTCCCAAGATTCCCTGTATCATTTAATATTATTATGCACAAAAAAGAACCAAAGGAGATTGTTTGATTTTACAAATAAGCCAACCCTAAATAAAAAATGTGAATTGTATGCAAACCATGGACAAAATAATGAAAGTACATTTCAGTGAATGAAAAGTGTTCATTTTGATCAAAACAGAATTCAGTTCCAATGAAACCCAAATAAATCACATGAAAATGTTTCAGGTTTCTTTCCCCATCTACAATGAACCTTTTGTTGAGGTAACAGAATCTGTGTATGATGACTATTTGATTTAATGGCAATATGTGGCATAATTGAATTAAGTTGATATAGCAATTTAGTTGTATAGTGCAGAGGGTGAAATACCTACGATCATTGCAAACACTCATTAAGAGAAGCTGTTCTTAAACATTTGAACTATTTGCTGATGCATTTTTGGCAAAGTGGCAAGATGTTCCTCTCATCCCCAAGCATGATTACTTTACTTTTTAAATAATGTTTTCTGAACTTCAGTTTCAGAATAAGCATACATTTACACTATGTTTGAAAAGTAGATCTTTAATTGTGTTTTCTTTATATAGTTTTTGTCCAAAGTGGATTTACTCAAAATCACAGCTTTCTGTTTTTCTGTTTTAACATTTTCATATATTAATTTATTTTAACCATTGCTGCAACTTTTGGGGAACTGGGTTTGTATGAAACTCCACTTTTAGGGCAGTTTGATGCTGAAGCTTCTTATTAGACGTTTTTTTTTTTTTATTATTATATCAGTTGAAAAATGCAAAACACAAATCATCAAATGCACTACATCAGAGAAATGCTTTCAACTTTAAAACATTACATTAATTTATGAAATTCTATTCCACTGCTGTTCTGTAACGTACCGTAACATGAGTTGCCATCAGACTGTGTTATTGAAGTGTCTAAAAAAGGCCTAACTGGGTCCATTAGCATCTCAAAAGCCAAGCTGAGTGAGGAAAATTAGAATACTGCAGGCTTCTGCTTTGAACATCAAATGAGGGCGAAATTACCGAAACATTTGTTTGCAACCTCGAGTGCAGTTTTTGGGTGTGATGAAAGGAAACCAAGAGTGATCTATTATTTTAGTGGAAATGTAGATGCTAATATTACATAACCGTCAGAACAAAAAGCTGGTATCTCCAGGAGAAGGACAAGCGTTCTTAACTTTTAATGTAAACTTGCGTAAAAAGATTTTTTCACAAGTAATTCTGAAGCTTCTACTGGTTTGTTCAACATGGTCAACTTTACACTGGCATAAAAGGAGAGACAGAGTTCTGCCCGGCACCAGTGACATGTTTCCTTGTTTTAATGTTGTCTTACTAAAAGGTTAAATTTATTTTACATAATTGTTTGTGATTTTATAATGACTTAATTTGTCACAGTTGAATAATGAATTACATTTACGTTCAATTTTTATATTCAACAGTGACTTTTCATCAAATTCAAATCATTCCACTAACAAACACAAATGTATGTTTGAAAAGTTTAGAATCTGCATTTCAAATTTTTTTTTCAATAAATTATTAGTAACAAATATTCAAGGCGTAAATCACCATGAGGGACATTAGATGGTTAATAATGCATCTTCTTGTTTCCTCTTCACACCTCTTGTTTGAGAAATGGTGTGCGGCTAGTAAAGTCACTGCGTTTGAAGAGCTCAAGGAGCTCATGCTACTAGAAGACTTTAAAAATAGTCTCCCAGAGGAAATCGTTGTGTATGTTAATGAGCAGGAAGTGTGCAGACTATCTGTAGCTGCTACATTAGCTGATGAATTTGTTATTACATACAAGACTGTTTTTGTTTCACCTTCGCACCGTGGTGTCGTTTCTAGCCGCACCCCAGTAACAAGAACCCCTGTTAACGCCGCTAGTTCCTCCCAACCCGATACTTCTGTTTCTACGGCTGAGACTCTGGAATGTTTTTACTGTCACAAGAAAGGCCACCTTACTGCTGTATGTCCCGCCCTCGCACGTAAACGTTCTCGTTCAAATTCCCCAACTAAAAAGGTGAATGCATTGAGTACGCTACTTCCTGATCTGCATGTTCAACCACAGATCTGTTATGACGTTGACCCTGTATTTAAACCTTCTGTGTTCAGTGGAGTTGTTTCCTTGTCCGAGACCAGTGATGTTAAGCAGCCTATTAAAATCTTACGTGATACTGGCACAGCTCAGTCGTTTATTTTGGATAATGTGCTGCCACTTTCTAGTGAGACCTACTTTGGTAGTGATGTCTTGGTACAGGGAATTGAGCTTGACGTGCTCAGGGTTCCCTTGAACACTGTGTTTTTGAAAACTGACAACTTTGCCGGGAATGTGAAGGTTGCCGTTCGCTCTAAATTACCCGTTGCTGGTGTTTCGTTTGTTTTGGGAAATGACCTAGCTGGCGGAGAAGTCTTTACGCTTCCCGAAGTAATAAATGAACCTGTACAGATCCTTGCACTCCCTTGTGAAGAGGAAACAGCTTCTCTGTTTCCTGCTTGTGTTCTGACTCGTGCCCAAGCGCGAAAATTTGCTGATACTGTTGATTTATCAGACACCTTTTTGTGCAAAGAGGACTCTGAGCTTCACGCTGATGTTTCTGTTCCAGTAACAGACTATACACAAACAGCTTCCAAGCCTTTCCCTGTACCAGACAAAGAACTACCTGATCTGGCTACTAGGTCTGCTTTAATTACTGCTCAGCAAGCTGACCCATCACTCGAACATTGTTTTAGTTCAGTCAGAGAGAAAAACAACATGTCTGAAAAGCAAACTGGTTACTTTATTGAAAGTGGGGTGTTGATGAGGTTGTGGTCTCCTGTAAGTTCAATTGGTCAATGTGATGAGGTGCACCAGATAGTGGTTCCCACTCCTTATAGAGCACTAGTCTTGTCCTTGGCCCATGACCATCCCCTTTCTGGTCATCTAGGAATCAGAAAAACAGTACAGCATATTTTGGATCACTTCTTTTGGTCTTCCATCAAGTCTGATGTTGTTCGTTATTGTCGTTCCTGTCATACCTGTCAGATTGTTGGAAAGCCAAACCAGTTGATTCCCCCTGTGCCTCTGTGCCCCATACCTGCAGTAGGAGAACCATTTGAAAGACTGTTAATTGACTGTGTGGGCCCCTTGCTTAAAACTCGATCTGGTAATTGCTACCTTCTTACCCTAATGTGTGCTGCTACAAGGTTTCCTGAGGCTATTCCTTTGCGTTCCCTTAAATCAAGATCAATAATCAAGGCTTTGATTAAGTTTTGCACTACATTTGGCCTGACTAAATACATACAATCTGATCAAGGATCGAACTTCATGTCTAAGCTTTTTCTCAGGTAGTTGGAGTGTCCAGCGCGTACCATCCTCAGTCACAAGGCGACCTTGAGCGTTTTCATCAAACATTTAAAAACATGTTGAACGCCTACTGCTTTGAGACTGGCAAAGACTGGGATGAGGGAGTGCCTCTACTTTGGAGTTGTCTCCTCCTTCGACTTCTGCCAATAAAGTGCTTTGCTTTGTTTCAATTAGCTCAAAAATTAGCAAAACAGAATCTGCGTTCCTCTCAGGAGGCAATGAAAAGCCGCCATGATCACAAAGCCATTAATCGCATATAAGGGGACACACAACATGGAAAACACAAAATGCCAGCACAAGGCACATAAAAGGTATATTACGACCAGGGGTCAATAAATATCAAACAGTATCAAATGACTTATGGAAGTTCTCTTGCCTTTTAAGTCAGTCTCTTGGGGCTGAAACCGGGACGGGGAGCAGGGGGGTTCTGCTGTGCTTCATACCATGTTCATGATGTCTCATAAATTTTATACATGTATACTGGAAATAATTAACCTGTTTTTCACAATAGCTACAAGATACATGTTATATTTTGGAGTTGATCTATGCAATTTTTTTCTTCAATAACAGATGGAATATATGTCGATGGAAATGTGTTTGATTTACAGAATTGAACTGGATTTTTATTTTTATAGGTGAGCCGGCAAGTTTACGAGTACAAAAGTGTTATTATTGTTATTGTGGTTATTACATTTAAATATTGTTTGTTTGTCAGTTGTGCAGGATTGTTTGACGTGAAGAAAACTGCAGTCTGTTTTATGTCAGCATAGCCATCTTTGTGGAGAGGTGTGAATAGTTTTTCACAGAAGGGGGTTCTCACCCCTCCCCTTTCACTCCTCATTGCTCACTAGCAGCCTAACACAGAGAGAAAACAGAGTCTTAGTTTATCTGTAACAGAGTTATGGGGTTAAATATTTTATTTTGTAATAGAAATGAAAAATATCAGAGGTGATTTATAAATAGATCATTTTCTCGAATGGCCTAAGAATCTTGCACAGTATGAGACATCGAGCACAAACTAACGACAATGTAACATCATCTGTGAATTTCCACAGCAGTCAGACAGATGTGCCTCCAACTTGAGATTCACCCTGAAGACTCTTTTGTACCATAAAAGTAACTTTTTTTCATCATGAGTGTTTGTGATTAGTGAGCTGGACAGAAGTCACTCCTGTACTGTTTCAGTCTCCTCTTGGTCTGTGTACTACAGCCTCCACATGGGAAGTTAGTTTAACATACTGTTGCAGCTAAGACCCCCAGAGTAAACAATCAGAGCTCCATATAATATCCCCTCCATTTACATTCACAGCAGGACATTTTACTGAACTTTTTATTCACAGATTCATCAGAAACAACTACAAATGTGATGCAAATAAAATGCTTATTTTGCTGATATTTATTCTGATGAACATATTTTAGGAAGGAAAGCTTGTCTTGTTTAAATAACATAGAATTGTGTTGAATTTATTGTGTTTTGCATCAGTTCACCAGACTTTTAGTGACTGTCACAACCACCACCCCTCAGTCTGTTACAGTGGGCGGGGCGGCCAATGCCCTCCCTAAAACTTAATTGGTCACCCCAATGTTTCTGCCTAGTCACTGGCTTCCACCTTGTGCCTTTGAGAGTAGAGGTGTTTAGCAATCAGTGAACAGCCATTTAACCTCTCGCCGCCCTCTCTGGTTGTCCCTCCCCAACTCACACATTCAGAAAGCCACCCTGCTGCAACTCCCTGCCACCCGTGGTAAAAATTTCCAAATCCGCCAACAGCTGTAGTGTTTACAAACAGTAGGTGCTGGAAACAAAGTTTCATATCGCTGCTGTCGGAAGAAAACCTCCTATCTCCATTTTTGATGTTTTTCAGTTTTTTACATAGTTTGAAAACGCCTGTTTCCCTTTACGTTGTGTGTAAATTTCATGATGGATGGACCAAAAGAAACGACCCAAAATGACTTGGAAAAAACTCTGGTTCCATTGACTTACATTAAAAGTAGAGTATGTTTTTTCCATCTCCTGTAAAGTTACCATTTTGGAGATACAAGGTTTTGTTCCAGCAACAGCGATTTGTAGCAGAGATGTGAAGGCCATTTGTATAAAAAATTAATCTAGCTCTAACATTTTAAGTGAGCAAAACCCATTATGTGTCATGTTGTGCCCCGACTCTCCCCTTTATAATATCCTGCTATTGATATTATTGTCTTTCAGTTTACAAGGAGATCCAGGACATTAAAACATGCTTTTAGACGAGATTTACTTTGACATTATTCTGTTTACTTTGCTGTGTGAGACACCTGCTACAGTCTGACCATCTGGCGGGCGGCCTTCATAAAGCTGAGTGAAGAAAAGTGTTGTCGAGGGATGTGAGCTTTTGTCTGTTTTACAAACAAATCTGAATTCAAGCAGGGTCACTGTCAAAATCAGGCAAAGCTTAGATGAAAGTAAACAGAGTGCATGATTTAACGCAGAGTGACCGAACGGATCTTTAAACACAGCAGACCAGCAGAGTCCTGATGTATAAGTATGCTTTAGCTGGAGCTGATTAACATCAAATTACCATTTCATTACACCCTTAGTCCCTGGATTCATACTCTGTGTTCTTAAAGTGTCTTAATACATTTAGTACAGTGAACAGAGCTTTTAGAAAATTTCCAGAGTTTATTTTCAAAAAGCTTCTTGGTGTGGACAGAGATTTTTGAGAACCTTGTTGGTGTGGACAGAGATATTTTTGAGAACCTTGTTGGTGTGGACAGAGAGATTTTTGAGAATCTTGTTGGTGTGGACAGAGATTTTTGAGAACCTTGTTGGTGTGGACAGAGAGATTTTTGAGAATCTTGTTGGTGTGGACAGAGATTTTTGAGAACCTTGTTGGTGTGGACAGAGATTTTTGAGAATCTTGTTGGTGTGGACAGAGATTTTTGAGAATCTTGTTGGTGTGGACAGAGATATTTTTGAGAATCTTGTTGGTGTGGACAGAGAGATTTTTGAGAACCTTGTTGGTGTGGACAGAGAGATTTTTGAGAATCTTGTTTGAGTGGACAGAGATATTTTTGAGAATCTTGTTGGTGTGGACAGAGATTTTTGAGAACCTTGTTGGTGTGGACAGAGATATTTTTGAGAATCTTGTTGGTGTGGACAGAGAGATTTTTGAGAATCTTGTTGGTGTGGAAAGAGATATTTTTGAGAATCTTGTTGGTGTGGACAGAGATATTTTTGAGAACCTTGTTGGTGTGGACAGAGATATTTTTGAGAATCTTGTTTGTGTGGACAGAGATTTTTGAGAATCTTGTTGGTGTGGACAGAGATATTTTTGAGAATCTTGTTTGAGTGGACAGAGAGATTTTTGAGAACCTTGTTGGTGTGGACAGAGAGATTTTTGAGAATCTTGTTTGTGTGGACAGAGAGATTTTTAAAACCTTGTTGGTGTGGACAGAGAGATTTTTAAAACCTTGCTGGTGTGGACAGAGATTTTTGAGAACCTTGTTGGTGTGGACAGAGAGATTTTTGAGAATCTTGTTGGTGTGGACAGAGAGATTTTTGAGAATCTTGTTGGTGTGGACAGAGATATTTTTGAGAATCTTGTTGGTGTGGACAGAGATATTTTTGAGAATCTTGTTTGTGTGGACAGAGAGATTTTTAAAACCTTGTTGGTGTGGACAGAGATTTTTGAGAACCTTGTTGGTGTGGACAGAGAGATTTTTGAGAATCTTGTTGGTGTGGACAGAGAGATTTTTGAGAACCTTGTTGGTGTGGACAGAGAGATTTTTGAGAATCTTGTTGGTGTGGACAGAGATATTTTTGAGAACCTTGTTGGTGTGGACAGAGAGATTTTTGAGAACCTTGTTGGTGTGGACAGAGATTTTTGAGAACATTGTTGGTGTGGACAGAGAGATTTTTGAGAATCTTGTTGGTGTGGACAGAGAGATTTTTGAGAACCTTGTTGGTGTGGACAGAGATTTTTGAGAACCTTGTTGGTGTGGACAGAGAGATTTTTGAGAATCTTGTTGGTGTGGACAGAGATTTTTGAGAACCTTGTTGGTGTGGACAGAGATATTTTTGAGAACCTTGCTGGTGTGGACAGAGATATTTTTGAGAACCTTGTTGGTGTGGACAGAGATTTTTGAGAACCTTGTTGGTGTGGACAGAGATATTTTTGAGAACCTTGCTGGTGTGGACAGAGATATTTTTGAGAACCTTGTTGGTGTGGACAGAGATATTTTTGAGAACCTTGTTGGTGTGGACAGAGATTTTTGAGAATCTTGTTTGTGTGGACAGAGATTTTTGAGAACCTTGTTGGTGTGGACAGAGATATTTTTGAGAATCTTGTTGGTGTGGACAGAGAGATTTTTGAGAATCTTGTTGGTGTGGACAGAGAGATTTTTGAGAATCTTGTTGGTGTGGACAGAGAGATTTTTGAGAATCTTGTTTGTGTGGACAGAGATTTTTGAGAACCTTGTTGGTGTGGACAGAGAGATTTTTGAGAACCTTGTTGGTGTGGACAGAGAGATTTTTGAGAATCTTGTTGGTGTGGACAGAGAGATTTTTGAGAATCTTGTTTGTGTGGACAGAGATTTTTGAGAACCTTGTTGGTGTGGACAGAGATATTTTTGAGAATCTTGTTGGTGTGGACAGAGAGATTTTTGAGAATCTTGTTGGTGTGGACAGAGAGATTTTTGAGAATCTTGTTTGTGTGGACAGAGATTTTTGAGAACCTTGTTGGTGTGGACAGAGAGATTTTTGAGAATCTTGTTGGTGTGGACAGAGATATTTTTGAGAATCTTGTTTGTGTGGACAGAGATTTTTGAGAACCTTGTTGGTGTGGACAGAGATATTTTTGAGAATCTTGTTGGTGTGGACAGAGAGATTTTTGAGAATCTTGTTGGTGTGGACAGAGAGATTTTTGAGAACCTTGTTGGTGTGGACAGAGAGATTTTTGAGAACCTTGTTGGTGTGGACAGAGAGATTTTTGAGAATCTTGTTGGTGTGGACAGAGAGATTTTTAAAACCTTGTTGGTGTGGACAGAGAGATTTTTAAAACCTTGTTGGTGTGGACAGAGAGATTTTTTTCCAAAATTTTTTTCCAAAAAATTTTTTTTTTCAATAAAACATTTTTTGTGTGCACAGAAAGATTTTCAAAAAAGTTTGTGTGGACAGAAAGATTTCTGAAAAACATTGTTTGGACAGAGATTTTTAAATGATGAAGGACAAAAATGAAGTTTTCATAAATACTAGGACGTGTGTAGTGGAGGCCTCAGTTTTGGTGCGGCGTTCACCCTGAGCTGCTGTGCTGGTAAGGCAGGCCATGAATGCTAAAATCTTGTTACATAACTCTCCTGCATCAGCCCAGTCTGTCTGAGTAAAGAGGGATTAATTATCAAATCTTCCTCTTAAGATACAGCTTCACTGCAGTCAGCAGGACATCATGAATCTGCAGCAATTAAACAGCTACCAGTCACCACGCCTCAGCTAGTAATAACTCACTAATGTGTACATCACTTTAACATGATGATAACATGTTCAGAACCAACCCATAAACCAGCTGCCATGGAAACTATCACCTCAGTGTCACTGCAGTGCTCAAAATGGACCACCACTCAAATGATACCTGGACAACAGTGGCCCTGTGGTGAGAAACTGACCAATGATGAATGGGGTAGAGGGGCTAATGAACTGTGCAGTAACAGGCGGACTACATTCTGTAACATATACACAAAAGGATGGTTCTTCAAGGGTTCTTAAGTAAAATAGTCCTATTTAGAGCCATGAGTTCAATATAGAATCATTTCATGCTTAAATGGTGTTTTGTATGGTGAAATGGTTCTTCAGGTTGACCTTTTTTTGAAAAAGGTTCTATATACCACCAAAAAGCATTCTTCTATTGTTAAAAGCTTGACATCATAACAACTGCGAACCCTGTTTGCTATATGGAGCCATACACAACACATTCTCAATCAATGTGAAAAAACATTTCACCATGCAAAGAAACATTTAAGCATGAAAAAGTCCAATATAGAACTCATGGCTCTAAATAGAACCACTGCATTTACTAAAGAACCCTTGAACAACCATCTTTTAACGTCTGTAGGTGTTTCTAATAAAGTGGCCAGTGAATGAAAGTACAAGCGTCTGTCATTAAATTCTCATCTCCTATTATTTCCTTCTTTTATCTATTTGAACTTCAAATACATAATAAAAGCAGAAATCCACTAAATATTTCTTGACACGTCACAGTGAGAACATGATTCGAGTGATAGTTTGAAAAATATAATCACCCAATTTCCCATCTTTTCCAGTATACAGTCTAACTGCTTTGGTCCATGTTTATAGATAGCAGTATGTCATACAGTGTTGGAGTTTCATGTGAATGTGGCAGATTTTGAGAGTTGAGAGTTTTTCTAGACTGTGGTGAGGAAGCGTTTCTCTCATTAGCTCCCTCTGGACAGCGTTCATGTAAAAGACGATGGCAGTGTAGGTAGTGTGGATGGTGTGGGTGGTGACACTTGAGACAGCTCTAAACTGCTGTAAGATGGCCATATATATAGTGCAGTCCATAAGTAATTGTACGTAGACACAAATTTTGACTCCAGCACATTTCACTTGAAATGAACCGATGATTATGTAGCAGAAATTGCATATCTGTATCAGGTGGACCGTGTAGAAATTACAGGAAAAGTCCTGCATGTTTGCTGGGTTTTTCTGAGAAGAGTCTGTACCTCCACAGATGAAAGGCTACGTTTGATAAGAGTTGCGTAATGAGCGAGGGATTCGCTACCATTTCATCCTCAGCAGCTGCTACCTGACCCTCGAGAGGAAACCATGACAACCTGGCACTGTCCTCACACACTCATGCACACACACACACACACACACACACACACACACACACACTACATCACAGTCAGCCCAGCCGCACACTGCCCAAATCCAAACCCAGATTTAAACCCATAGCCACATCTAAGCCCAAGTTCAAACTTAAGTTTAACCCCAAACTGGTTAATCTGTACACCTCTGTCCAGTGACAGGCTGGTTTCTTATTTCTTTTTGTCTGTATTAAATATTGTAAATAATTGTGAAATCCTATTCTGTTTGTATGGCTCTTGTTGTGTTATTGTTTTGCTATCCGGTGTGGACCAGAGGAGGATGGGTTCCCCACTGATTCCTCTCAAGGTTTCTTCCTTGTGCTCTTAGGGAGTTTTTCCCTTTCCACTGTTGCCCTTGGTGATGATTTTTTGGTTTGGAGGTAAATTTCCTGTAAAGCTGCTTTGTGAAAACACCCACTGTAAAAAGCACCGTATAAATAAATCTTGTTTTGACCTAAAAACTCAAATCCAAATTCAAACCCAACCCCAAAAATACAGTAAAACCCAAACTCAAACTAAAATTCAAACTCTATCAAACCCAAATCTTAAACCCAACTTTAAACTCAAATGCAAACTAAAAAAAAACAAACTCAATATCAAACTCAAAACCAGAGTCAGACCCAAACTCAAACCCAAATTCAAAACCAAACTTGAACCCAAGTTAGAAACTAAACCTAAATCCAAACTCAAACACAAACTCAAATGCAAACTCAAAATCTAACTCAAGGCCAAACTCAAACTCAAATGGATACTCAAACTCAAAACCAAAATCAAACCCAAACTCAAAACTAAAGTCAAACCCAAACTCAAAACCAAACCCAATCTCAAAACCTGACTCAAGTCCAAACTCACAACCGAATTTGAACTCACTCAAAACCAGACTTAAACCCAAACTCAAATGCAAACTCAAACCCAAACTCAAACTCAAATGTAAACTCAAACCCAAAGTCAAACCCAAATACAAATGCAAACCCAAATTCAAACCCAAACTCATAACCAAACTCGAACCTAAACACAAACTCAAACCCAAATCCAGACTCAATTACAAACTCAAATGCAAACTCAAAACCAGTCACACCAAAACTCAAAACCTGACTCAAAACTCAAAATCAACATCAAACCCAATGTCAAACCTAAAAACCAAACTCAATTCCAGACTCAAGCCCAAACTGAAACCCAACTCAAAAGTAAAATCAAATGCAAACCCAAACACAAATCTTGACTGTACTTATTAGGTGGATGAGCTACTAGAAACAAAAAGCCCAATAATAAATACTAATCACACTTTTAAGCAGTGCCTTTACTAAAGAACCCTTGAAGAACTTTTTAATAATAATAAAAATAATAATAATAATAATAATAATAATAATAAAAGTGATGCCTTTATGTGGAAGAATGATGTGCCTCAGTGCCACTGAGAAAAAAAAAACAAAATAACTTTACAAAAACTTTCAGAAACTTTACATTGACCTGCTGTGAGTCCATGAGAACAAATGACCGAGTTCCTCAGTTATGTTTTCTCCTGCTCTGATACTGGACCACAAAATCAGGATCCACAACAAACAGAGAAACCTTTCCAACTAAAAGCATTTTATAAGTACCTTTGCTGCAGATTTTACTAATAAAATGCTTCCAGCTTTTAGCTGAAGGGAAAGTTTTGTAATCCTGGCATAGTTCTGAGATTTCTCTCTAAAATCAATTCTGATGTACAGAACTCGAACGATGACTCGTCATAAATGCATTCTTTTTATTGAAAAAGTTCCACAGCTCTGTGCATTTCCCTTATGAAAAGGATTCTCAGTACGTACAAGTATATAATGCAACAAATCATCAGTGTCCTTTTTGTACACTACTCAAGAAATATATATATGTATATAGAGAGAGATGGCAAACAACTAACAAATCAATTGAATTCTTTGTTTCAGAGCCTGTCAAAGCATCATAAATCATATTTTTCCCCCAATCTGACAATAAAGTATGTAACAATATATATTATTTACATGTGCTCTTCACAAATGTCTTCAAAATAAAAACACTTTGTCTTCACATTATTTGTTTCGTAGTTCCGGCGTGTTCTACTGTATCTATACAATCAATGATGGAACATAAAAATAAACAAATAAATAAATAAAACAGGATGATGACCAGCTTTTGAGCATCAGTGTCTGAAATGGTTCATTCATAGCAATTAAACATAGTTTTTATGAGCAAACTCA
The DNA here is from genome assembly GCF_904425465.1 of Colossoma macropomum. Classification (NCBI taxonomy): domain Eukaryota; kingdom Metazoa; phylum Chordata; class Actinopteri; order Characiformes; family Serrasalmidae; genus Colossoma; species Colossoma macropomum. The sequence continues at coordinate 1,243,691 of NW_023494800.1, forward strand.
GAATTTTGAACATATTGACTAATTCATACTGGATTAGACAAGGAGAAAGAGAGAAAAAATAAAATATCCAAAACTTTTAAAAAGGCAGATTACTCTAAATTACAAATTATTAATAAAATGTATGCACAGTTTACTGGTTAAGTTGTAAACAGAGCGGTTCAGGGTGGTTTGGTTTCTAGAGAAACTTACCGAGTCAGAACTGTTCACAGTGGTGGTGATAGGAACCAGACGTCCACCTCTAAAAGCTCCTCACAGAAAGTTCCTACATGAAATGGTTATGAATTCACTGCCTGATGACTGAGACACTGTTTTATGATAGTTTAGAGAACTTAAACTCCATTCATGGTGGAGGGATACATGCAGGATGCTGTGAGGCAAAATAGTCCCCAAAGAAAACTTATTATTTCAGATTTTCCACTATTTTCCATCATCAACATTCCATATAAACTCAGAAGACTCGTGTAGGTTCACTGGTGGTTCTGGATAGTAAATAAAATGTCTATATCTGTGTTGTAGTCATGGCGACCCCTGGTTCCTATCACCACCACTGTAAAGACATCTGAACCATTTCACACCAAACCCCTCTGAATCACTCTGTTTACACCTCACACAGACAATAATGCAGAAATGTGGAAAAATCAGTGAAATTCAAAGTTGACAGGGAAATTAAATAAACATCAACCTGAAAGTGACACTGTACACTGTACTGTATAAACAGTGTTAGACCTGCTTTGTAATCCACCTTCATGAAACATCGTCAGAAATGAGCTAATGCTAACGACACGCTGGACCACCTTCTAAACTAAATTGCACAGCTTCAGGATGTTCAAATGAAGGAATTGAAGCCCAAAGTTTGGCAGAAACGAGAAGCCTTACAAAGATATTTCAATCACTCAATGTTTAATTAAATTTAAAGCTACTAGTTAGCACTACATTATGCTAACTGGCCATGCTGGCTGTCCATATTAGCATTGTTTGCTTGAATATCCCTTCGGTGGCATCACTAGTCAGGTTTCAAAGCCTATGCTGGAGCTAGCTTGAAGCTGATGTGCTTTTGTATTGACTTAAGAGATAAAAAGATCTATCGGTGCTCAACATAAACCACTGCAATAAGAGACTGGGAACGCAATGGGTTAACAACAGGGATTATTTGTAGGAGCTGAAGTCAAAGAACACTGAGTAGTGAGGCTTTTCAGCATCAAATATGAGTTTCTCCAAACTAACCAGCTTCTAATGATGATTAGCTAATGAACTGGTCAGAAGTCAGAGGTTTATGTTAGTGTTACTGAGCTCTTTTGAGGGAAGAGCAAAGCAGTTATGGTGCATTTGCAAGTGATAAACAGTGTCTGTGTTGTTTTTAAAACCATTTCTGTTACCACGTCCAGCCAGGAGTTGTGAATTTTATAATATAGACAATAATATTCTGAATTTTCTTGATGCATCTCTACAGATCTTCAGTTTCACCTATGTATTTAATAAGTGAAAGAGATGTTGGATGCATTACAACAGGGGGATTTGGCTTGTTGTGGCACAAATTAAGTCCTGGCTGCCAGTTGGCATTACATCACAGTAACAGACAAGGCTAGCTATTCATATTAGCATTGTTTGGTTTGATAACAAAACTAAACCAAAAATAAAGCAGGTGAGCTTTTGTATCCATGACTTAACAGATATGTACAACTAGCGGTGATGACCGTAAACCACAATGACAAAAGTTTGGGAACATAATGTGTTTTGACACCTGAGCACCCTACATGATTTTGTTCTTGAGCATTGCAGAGCATTTTCAAGTTGTCTAGCTGTGATGCTACTAGTCCAACGGTATTGATCTCGTAGCAAGAACATTTGGGGATAACTTTTTAGACTTTTGGTGCTGGAATGTGGCAAAATTTAACGCTAGAAGGGGAACGCCCTTCTAAAACCCACCCCCCAAATTCCCTAGCCTGTGTTCTTTTAATGCCAATCGATAACACAAGCAAAGCAAGCTAGCTAGAAAAATGCTATCATTAAACAGAACTGTTCTTCTCTTACAAAATTTTTACTGCATGTAATATGTTTTCTGACTCACATCTACATGTTTATTTGGAGTTTTGGGGGACTTTTCAGCCATGCTAACTTACACTACATCTCGTTTGGTGCTAAAGACAGGATTGTTGTCCATTGCACAATGTTAATGAGCGCACTAGCACCCCTACTTTGAGCTCTGCTTTCACAAGGCTTTGGATTTGTTTGAAAATTTCACATTCAGTTTTTTCCCACCTTAATAAGTCCCAAAAATTTGGCATGGTTGTTCTCAGATGTTCTCACGACCCAGCAAGACTATCGCATTACTGTCTACAGCTAATCATCATGAAGTGACTTCATATGAAAAGACCACTGGCTCAAAATAACACAAATTATGTGGACGTGGCAAAGGACCCAGTAATACTAACCAGCTGCAGTTAAACTCAGCGGTTTACACCTTTTTCTAAAATAAATAAAACACATTAATAGATCATGAATAAGTACATTAATACACAGCTCAATGACACATATGGGATTCAGTGTGGCATACATGTAGATAAGTTCATATCTTGGCACTTAAATAAGGTCTTCCACAAATTTCCTATGATTAATAATTAGCTAATAGTGTTACCAACTGCTACTTAGGATCTTTTAAGGATTTCCATCCAAACTATTAATGTTGGGAAAGATATAAAGTTTAAAGATAAAATACTGTTTGTAGTGCAAAGACACGACTCTGATGGAGCTGATGTTTTCAGGACCTACGGAGAACGCCAGAACATCTCGAAACATCTAGAAACTCCTGAAAGCAACCAAACAACTGAACAAAAGAGCACGCTGGGCTATGTTTGGCTGTTCCAGCGCATGAGTCACTCCACAGAAGAGCAGTAAATATAGAAACGCTATAGAAACGTCTGAATACTGAGGTTAAACTAGCTAACTGGTTTTACACCGTCTACATCTACCAGCATAGCCTGGGGCACCACATGTCCTTGGTATACAGTGTCTAGTTGCTCAGTGATGACGTACTGCTAACAGAAATGGCATTAAATAGGCCGGGAATGGTTTATATAAGATATGCGTAGATTGAAACAGAAAGCAAGAAAAACAGAAGAATGCTAAGAAAATGAACAGCCGCTAAAAGAGAGCTCAAAGATGAAACCATTCTGAATGAGGAATCCATCGTCTCCTTCATAGCTCAGTGCTAAACTCTCCCATAACAAACCGAGACACAATTTTTGGAGGCTTAAGTGCAGCAAAGCTCGACAATATATGCAAACAGGTGAAAAGAAAGAAATAAAATGGTCTCACTTTATTTGGATGGACCACTATAGATCACCTCCAGGTGTTTATTAACTATCTGGTGAAACAACAGCTTTAGGATAAGGGTGAGGTTTAGGATCTGGGTTGAGCTTAAAGTTAGGCAGAAGATGAATTTAACAGATGTGTAGTTGAATGTAAATTAAAACAGGCAAATGTTTGGATGCAGCTGCTCATTAAAACCAAGTGGGTTTTCCTTAAAATATAAATAGTGTTTTCCTATAAAATAACACAGAGCACAAACTTGTATCTCCAAAAGAGTCACTTTACATTCTTTTTCTTTTAGGGTAAGAAAATGTAATTCTACATCAATTTGGATCATTTATGTTGGTCTATTCATTATGACATTTAGTGTTAAACAAGCTCAAACTATTTTTGAAACCCCTCACCTTCTTTGCCATTATGCAGCTTAACAAAGTCACATTCCCAAATAGAGCCTTGTTTGAGATAGCATCAACTTCACTATTGGAATTTGTCTAAGAAACAAATTTAAAGCATTTAGGCTTTTAGATCTTTAGATCAAATGTCTTTATCATTAAGAGAAATACATATTCTCACAAACTGGTATTGTATGTGAACGATCTACAAAGCACCTAAAGTGCGCTATCCAAATAAAGTGTTACCAAAAAAAATATTTTCTGAGCTTTTGATGTATAAAGTACTGTATGACACTCAAATGATGCTCATTTCTGTATTTCTACTGGTCAACATTTGGCTAATGGATGATGACAATACTGTATTGTTCTATTAATACCATATACTGTATTATATAACACTCTTTGCTGTATACTGCAGTGGTGATGCTTCTCCACCATGACGTTATACATTAACAAAGCCTAAAGGAGAATAAAGCAGTATAAAACCTGCCCAAACCCAAATTTCACATTGTTTCTTTTCCACAGTGTTTGTTCCTCTAAGGCTCGTGCATAAGTTTGCTTTGTTCCTCTCATCCCTCCATCAACAGCTCGACAAAAACAATTAGCAAATAATGAACTCATTTTAATGAGTTACCTTCAGATCTGCAAAACTACACTGTTGATATACAAGCACAGATTTATGTTGTTCTGCTAACTTTAAAAGAAAAATAACGCAAATATTGTTGCAGAGACACATTAAGGTGCACGCCTACCAATGTTTGATATCCTAACTTCATAAATCAATTGCAGAAGTTTACTGGAATTGTGGCCAGACTTTGACACAACCAAATGTACAATTAGCTCAATGACCTTTTTATTTAAAAATAATGTAACACATGTTTATTTCCATGTCCTACAGGGGCACCCCGACCGAAATGAACAACACAACCATCACTACATCTGTTGTAAACATTCTATAAACTAAAGACCCTGTGGCCTCTTGAATTAGACTTTCAGGTTAAAACCTTTTCTCATGATGTATCTTGAGCTTCTGGAGAACGACAACCGCTTTTGGGTGGATATTTGGTGGTTGTTTTCATTTTTTTGTTTTTGTTAGCTGGCTGTTCACAGAAGGAAGCCAGGATACTAACATTACTGTTGGGAAGCTGCATCTTAGTGCAGCTGTTTAACCGCAGTAACTGTCTTCAAATCATTATTACAGTGGAGAGAATATATTACTCAAACCACAGATGAGCTCAAAGCTAAAATTAGCAAGATCGCTGGTTATGTAGACATTAGTTTGGCTCATTGTCTCTGACTGAAAGGGTAAAAACTCATCTCTGGGATTCATTTTGCGCTGATTAAAGACAGAATCACGGCTTTGTTCCCAATTTTGTTCTACGATGGAGTTAAGAGTTACACTAATACCAGCTCAGCTGTGCTTATTAGCCTGTAGCTGAGTGGCTAGGCTTGCAGTCAGGATTGATGATATCACAGGGATTCCTAATGGCTGTATGATGCATTTGCGCAATGCATGCTGGGTATTGTAGTGAAAGAACACTGATAAATGAAAACGTGAAAATAATCTTAAATTATGAGTTCTGTAAAAGGCTGAAAAATACAATGCTGTGTTAAGGAATACAGCAATAACACGACAAATAACTCTAGCTTTAGGCCGGAATGCCCCTCTTAAGGATTTGCCTATAAAAGTCCTCAACTGAGAATGAAAATGAGTCCAAAAATAAGTAATAAATCTCTGCTTATGAGTGATGTAGACTGTATGTTGCTAGTTAGAGGTCAATTTAAATCAGAAAATAAAGAGGAAGATGCAGATTAGCTCTGTTCAGTCTGTAGGAACTGTACACAGCCTATATACAAACAAAGAAATGGTCAAAAAATGACTGGAAATAAATTATATTTCCAAATATTTTGCATTGTGTGAATAGACGTGTTTATGAATATGCATTGTTCTTGGTGGACAGTATTGTTTTATCTGAGCCACTTGAGATAAGCTGATCTTTCCAGACAAAGAAGAAAGAATTTGTTTTTCGTCTCACTTTTCAAAATCATAAATCATATTTATGACTGGTGATTGTGTTTTTTGTTTTTTTTGTTTTTTTAAATATTTTATCCATAACCATCAACAGAAGACCTTTAAATCTCTAAATATTTGTTTGTTTTTGGCCTGAAAAGGTGCATGCAATAGATGTAAATCACTACATTGTACAGTATTAAAGTATTTACAACCTCTGTACAGATGACCATAGATTTATACCAGCTGTGACAACACATGAGGGTTAACAAAGACCGTAAAACTTCAAATACTTAAAATTTCACAACTGATTTCTTTTTTTTTTCTTCGTGTAACTCTAAAATGACAGGACACCAGGATAAGTTTGTGAACAATTCAAAAAAAATAGTTTGTGAATAACGGGCTTCATGGTGTTGCCCAAAGTGCCGTTCTGCTCTGTGTAGTGCTCTTCGCACCGCTTCTTGTTCAAGGGATTCTGGGAAATGTAGTCATGCAGCTCATTTTTAGCCCCACCCCCCCAAAAATAAAAGATTTCAGCGAATCCCAGATGTGCTGTAAGTTTCCAGTTTTGTTTTTGTTGTTTTTTTTTGTTGTCCCCTCGACCTAGTTTGCTACAACTTTTGCTTGATACACAACATACACACACACACACACACACACACACACACACACACGATAAAAAAATAAACATAAACCGAGTCAATTCACAAGAAACAAGGGAAAAAGCGAAACACTTTAGTGCGCTTCTGAAAAAACAGAACAGTGTCGCAGGAGCGTGGAACGCAAATAAATAAATAGATAGATAAATAAATAAATAAATAAGTAAATAAATAAATAAATAAGGCCAGCTAAAACAGACACGGTGCAGGCGGAACGGGGGCGGGGTTTATCTTAGAGATAGAGATAGGACACCCAGTAGACGAGGTTGAACAGGCCGAACGCTGTGGGGAAGAAGATGCGGGCGTACGAGTCTATCTTTGCGATGCGGATATGCAGGCGCCCGTGACGCCACGCCCCGGAACGGCAGTCCTCGAAGCAGCAGAAGAAGCTGGTGCAGTCCTTTCCGTCCAAACACTCGTATCCGTACTCCTCGTCACGCTCCTGCATGTGTGTGGCGTTGTTCATCTGGATGGCCGTGGCCGAACGAGGGCGGATGTCCACCGTGGGGGCCTGCTTTTAGGAGAAAGAAGAGCAGAGTTAGTCAGAGAGTACAATGACACGAACACGAACACGACAAAACTGGGGACTGCATTTATAGGGCCCATACAAGTCCACTTATAAAGTCTGCATGGGTTTGCTTATTAAAAACAGGCCTAGTTAATTTTTGCATTATTATTTTTTAACCTCTCTTTATCCCTTAGAATCAAATGACCTGTCTGTGTTACTATCCCTTTAAGATATATGCAAATGACTGCTGTTCTGATTGGCTGCCCCCGTTAAAAAAAAGCAGTCCAGGCTGAAATATACGGAACAAACTGCTACGTTCAGACTGAAATACTCAGGTCTGTGGGGCAAAAAAAATCACCAGCCACTTGTTTCCAATGTGTGGATCCTTCGGAAGGCCAGGATGATCAATATGCTTCCTGACAGCCAGAAACAACACAACGTTTAATAATTCCCCCACAACTTCCACTCCAATAACTCTGATACAGACTGTAGGCTGAACTTCTGTACGCTAAATGGGCGGAGCTAACACACTAAAGCCTGAATGGACAGGGCTACAATGCTGGAGACTGAATGGTTGGGGCTAAACTGATGGGCACTGAAAGAGTTGCAGCTCTTTTTATGACATTTTTCAATATTCATAGCTGAATATTAGGTCTATAAGTAAATATTAATATTATCTGTGTAAAAATGTTATTATAAGTGGCCAATATAAGCTTACCAACTAATTTACATAGCTAATCTAGACTAGACCTCATATCACTCGTCTCTGAGTGTTTGGTCCACTACTTTAGATTAGGTGTTTTTGAGTGTAAAATATTTGTCATCTGTTTTGTTGTTTGTCCAATCTTTTCTTTTTACAGGTTGAAACAAAATGCCAGGGTATCTGCAGCAAAGTGAGACTATTGTAGCATGTTTGGAATTTTCCTGTTAGTTTTGCAGTAATTGTTCTGCAGCATCTATTCGTTGGGTTTTTCTGTAAAGACTCTTATTCTGAAGGCGGGGCTGACCAGCTAGCTGTGCTCTGTGTAGATTAGGAAGTACTGAGACTGAGAGTCTAATGGTGGAGATTAAGATAGGAGCTTAGTCTAGAGCGAACTGTTAGACAAAAATCTTTTAATGTACGGCACGGCTGTGGCCAACAGCAGCTATTTAATAAAGCACAACAACTTGTGCAAAAGCGACGTCTTTACTGAGCAATACTGTTGGTGATTTTACATTAAGATAATAATATAAAAAAATATTTTAAATGAAAATGTAAAAAAACACAATATCACACAATAACCCAACGAAAGAGTTAAAATGAGTCCAGTGCTTTTATAGATATGAACCAAATTGAGTTGTTTTTTAACCCAGAATTTAGTGTAATTTTTCATACTTCACCCTTTCAATCATTTGACAGCCCCACTATATAATTTCCTCCGATGGTCTTAGCCTTTGTACAGTGCTGTAGACGCAGCATAGCATGTATTTATACCTCGCTCTTACCATTAATATTTAAGCACAAGACAAAAGAGCCATTGGCATAATACATTTACTAGCAGAGAGCCATTAAAGGCACTTTAATGAGCTCCCGCAGTTTAACCTCTCTCTTCCTGAAGACCCTCATTCAGTGCTTCTCATACTAATTGAGTGACGGGACTTTGTCCGTTTCCCTGCTTCACACTGTCGACTCCATTGACATTTAAATGAGACACTCTGGGCTCCTGTTATCAATCAGCCGCATGCTACCACTGCACAAATTCCAGAAGGTGCCTCCGCCTTTATTCTCGACTAACGAAGCGGAGCTTTCCCTGACCCTGCAGTCCTCATTTACTCAGATCTGCACTGACCTTTAAAACTCAAAAGGAAACGTTATGTTGTTTTCTATTTCTTGGAACAGACACATGGACAGCTTTGCAGGCTTGTGGGTTAAAAAAGACATATTTATATAAACCAGGGTCCTTAAAAAAAGCAGGCCATGTTGGACACTGCAAAAATAATATTCTGGCAAGTGAAAGTGTCCTAAATATAAGAAATATATTAATATTGCTCAGTAGAGACTGATAGAAAAATATTATAAAATTATACATCTTATTTCCAGATGGTTTTTTTGTAGAAAATCATAAATCTTATAACCTCTACATCATTAAACGGTTAAGACATAAGCAAAATCATTCAGAGCTGACATGCTATGCTCCGTTCTAGAGAAAGTTTGTTCACAGTGGTGGTGATAGGAACCAGACGTCCACCTCTAAAGTGTCTGAGTGTCTGAGACACTGTTTTATGATAGTTTAGAGAACTTAAACTCCATTCATGGTGGAGGGATACATGCAGGGCGCTGTGAGGCAAAATAGTCCCCAAAGAAAACTTATTATTTCAGATTTTCCACTATTTTCCATCATCAACATTCCATATAAACTCAGAAGACTCGTGTAGGTTCACTGGTGGTTCTGGATAGTAAATAAAATGTCTATTTGTGTTGTAGTCATGGCGACCCCTGGTTCCTATCACCACCACTGTAAAGACACCTGAACTATTTCACACCAAACCTCTCTGAATCTCTGTTTACATCTCAACCACTCAATTATGGAAATATTTTTAAAACATCATTGGAATTCCCCTTCAAAAAAAGAGAAAAAATAAGGTGAATAATTGTACAATATTTTTACATCCATCCCATAATGAGAAATATTAGATATTTAACCTACATTAAAGATGCTTGCACTTGCCAATATATCATTTCTCCATTCACTGAGCTGCGTTCTTTAATACGGCCTGAGAATAGCTGTGAATTCTATCGACCCACAGTACATCAAGAACATTACAAATCTGAGAAAATGGGCCTTCAGGCACATTTCCCGCCGTCTCTGGGAAATCACATGCATTTTGTCCAGCACTAGTGCATCATCGTCCCTTTGAAAAACGAAGCACGCCCAGAAAAATGCGCCGGGTTTGGTTTTATGGTGAAGCCGCCTGGGGCTCAGACCGAGCTGGGTCACGTGACTCGCTTCTCAAAGGGTGTTTCAGAAGGAAAGAAAGCAAAAAAGGAAGCAAGAGAGCACAAAGAAACCGTGCCTGAAACACAGCGGCACTGCAGCTTTAACTGCATGAAATCAGACAACCTTGATGTTTTTTTTATTCCTGTCCTTCATTCTTTCCTGCCTCACTTTCACTCCAAGCTTTTTCAACATCAATTTATTCTGAAATTATTCTGAAACTAGTTCGATTTTTACCAAACACCTCACTTAGAGCTCAGAAGAGCTTTAAATTTGACATATTGCAGGTTATATTCTCAATGTTAAACCCTGGAGGTCACAGTTATTTCACTGCAAAAAAGATTTGTTGCTTTAACTTAGAAAAGTTGGTAACTAGAACTTGCAATAAATTCACAGAACAATAATCTGTTTGACATAGTATCGCATGGCCACTTAATTATGTTGTTCCCATGCTTTACTAAGTCATGGCCACCACTTAATTATCATCACTTAATTATCTTATTCCTTCATTTTAAAATTGCAGCCTCGATTTAACAATCTCGTTCCCACACCTTACTAAATCATAATCTCAACTCAATTATCTTGTCTTAATTATCTTGTTTCCATGCTTTACTAAGCCATGGCCACCACTTAGTTATCATCACCTAATTATCTCATTCCCTCACTTAACAACCTCATTTCCACACCTTACTAAATCATAACTACAACTTAATTATCCTGTCTTAATTGTCTTGTTTTCATGCTTTACTAAATTGTGGCCAACTGTCTCATTGGTCATGGACTCTACTATCTTGTTACCACACCTTACTACCTCATGGCCACAACTTAAACCATCTCATACCCATACCTTTCTAAGTATGGGCCATGACTCTTCTCCTTCCTTAAGTCATTGCCCTGCCTTAATTACCATGACATAATTATCTTGTTACCACATTTTTTTAAGTAATAGCCACAACTTAATTGTTATGTCTTACTAAATTAAATTCTCATGTCAACTCCTTTCTAAGTCATGGCCATTATTTAATTGTCATGACTTATTTTGTTCCCACACCTTACTAAATTGTGACCAACTATCTCGCTTTCACTTTTTACCAACTTATGGCCCTGACATAGCTATCTTGTTCCCACACTTTTATGTACGGGCCAAACTTAACTACCTTGTGTTCACACCTTACTTAATTGTAAACACAAACGTACTTACATATTGAAAGTATAAGAAAGTGATGATAAGTCTGAAACTACTTTTTCCTCATTTTCCTGCAGTTTTCCAACTTTTAAACATAACTTTCTCAACATCTATTTATTCAGAAATTATCCTGAAGGCTGAAAAGTTTCAGCACAAAACAGTCCAAGGACTCAGATTAGCATTATATTTTACATATTTCGATTCTCATTCAGTAAGTGTTGAACATTTTACTCATTGTGTCCCCTGGCCTGACCTCACCTTCGGTCTGAGCCTTTAACTGTGATCTTCTAACCTAAATCTTATGTAATTATAGACCTGTGAATCAAGCTGTGGCGGCTCTTTAAAGATCGCTCTGGCTAAAGCTGCCAATCCTGGCAATTACGATGCTGCTTAATTGGCGTTAAGCCGGTTAGAGGGGGGTTGTCCACTTCAGGCTGTTAAGGCTCTGCTGACTCTTTAAGAAGCGTCAGGTTAAAAGCCCCGCATACACACACATACACGAGGGAAGGTCAGTAGGCGGGGTTAAAAAGAAGCTGTTATTGTTTAACTGAGCCGCCCATGCTCCGCTCACAAATGCATTCTTTCACAGCTACTGATGAAGAAAAAAACCCATTCAACCTGATGAGAAACTGTACTGAACACTCAGTGTTTGGCAAATGCTAAATAATATTAAAGAGATGGATTTTTCAAAATTCCCCCATAATTCAGTGTGTGAGGTGTAAACAGAGGTTCAGAGTGGTTTGGTATGAAATGGTTCAGATGTCTTTACAGTGGTGGTGATAGGAACCAGGGGTCACCATGACTACAACACAAATATAGACATTTTATGTACTATCCAGAACCACCAGTGAACCTACACGAGTCTTCTGAGTTTATATGGAATGTTGATGATGAAAATAGTGGAAAATCTGAAATAATATGTTTCCTTTGGGGACTATTTTGCCTCACAGCGCCCTGCATGTATCCCTCCACCATGAATGGAGTTTAAGTTCTCTAAACTATCATAAAACAGTGTCTCAGTCATCAGGCAGTGAATTCATAACCATCTCATGTAGGAACTTTCTGTGAGGGAGCTTTTAGAGGTGGACGTCTGGTTCCTATCACCACCACTGTGGACAGTTCTGACTCGGTAAGTTTCTCTAGAATAGAGCGTTTCACACCAAACCACTCTGAACCACTCTGAATGACTCTGTTTACATCTTAACCATTTAGGCAGAGATTCTCTCTTTTAAATGATGTCACACTGATAGGATGGAAGTTGGTGTGTGTGTGTGTGTGTGTGTGTAATTGAGCTACTTTTAAACTGAATTAAATTAAATCAAATTAAACCAAATCAGACTAAATCATCTACTAATTTTAGTGTACAACTTCTATTTATTTGCTGAGTTTAACATATCAGAGCACAATAAAACAAAATATAAAATGTGCTATAATTTATATAGGACACATTTTATGTTCCCATTATGTTAAATTCAGCAAATAACCTGTAATTGAGTATTAAAATGCGCTGAAGTGTTTTCTCCGAAGGGGATGTGGTGACTTATTTTCTCTTTTTTTGCCCAGACTTTTCCAAATGATCATATAATTTGAAACTAATTAATTAAATCATCATCAATAATGCACTCTAAACTCAAGGCTGAGTTAAAAACAATTTCTCATTAGATTGAATGGGATTTTGTTAATGTAGCAACAGGCAGCTATGAAAGATTGCATCTGTGGGTGGAGCATGAACATGTCAATAATCAGAACAGTACAAAAGCACACTGAACGTGATCAACACCATAAGCTTTGTAGGAATGTTGGTTAAAATGTGAACTGTGCGTGTTTTGTGTGAGTCGGTGTCATTGTGGCGCGTCCAGCGGCTTTCTGTCATCACAGGACATACAGTTATGTTATTAGCAGTAGCACAAAACAGCGCTTGTGTAAGGGGACTGTGGTGGGTTATGTTGAAAACAAAGATGGAACAGGCACAAGAGCAGCGCGTGTGGCGTCAAGCAGACACATGCAAGACGTTTTCAACTCGTACACAAGCAATATACCTTTGAGGAAAAGAGCCGGAGGAGCTTTTGTCCAAACAGGAAACAAAGAACATGTAGAATTAAAACAAAAACAAAAAAAAAGCAAAAGAAACAAAAGTACAACAACATCAAAAACATCAACAACAACAAATGTAAAGAATAAGCAACAGAATGTCGTAAAGAACAAACTGAACTCAGAAAGTGGGAAGAGAACAACATACTGTAAATACTGTACCACACAAACACATAATACAGTTATAACGCACACAGGAGGAAGATGCATGAGCAGATATGTTAAGATCAGGTTCACTTCAGTCTCAGAGTGGATTTTCATGGTATTCTCTATAATATGAGGAAGCCAATAACACAGCAACCAGGAGTCAGCTGGTGTAGGAGGTCATTTATAGTGCAAACATAGAGGAAATAAACACAGCACTAAATCCTATATGGGTTCAAGTAGGGCTGTGACGATATGCAAATTCCATGACACAATATATCTTATCATTTTTGCATCACAATACAACACAATCTGAACATAATTTTTATGTTTTTGTAATTCCTAAAACATTTTATAAAAAGGTCAAAACAGCTCTATGATAACGCTAATTCTTCTACTAGCATCCCTACTGGATTCGGTAGCTTGTTAGCACTAAGCTAACAGTGATTCCCATAAACATTTGGGCAGTTTTAGATAAAACACAGACTTTTGAAGCTTCTGAAAGATATTTCGTGTTTTGTTTGCCACTTGTGACAGACACACTGGCATATTTTACCTTGTGTCAGTTTCACAGTGACTTTCAGTAGTGAGCTCTGGTGCAGAGCTGCTGCCACTGTTTTTAGTTTCTAACAACCCACTGATGAGGCTGCTGCTTGTCGGTGATGTATCTATAACTTCCAGAAGGCCTAGGTCAGGGGTCGGCAACATGCAGCTGTCTTACTGTCCTGTGGCTCCACAGCTGAATCAGATTTGTAGGTAAAATTAAAATAATCCTCCTTTACAGTAAAATAAAGCTCTGCTGATCGTTCAACACAGTTTATCAATAAATGGTCTTAAACGCTGGAGTTATTGTAGAACTGCTGATTCACCCTTTAACCCTGAAGATCAGCGCAGACTGCTGGTCACCATAGCAACACAGACAACAATCTTGCCTAGCCAGTAGCTAACGAAACGGCAAAGAGACAGATTTAAGATGAACATTGAACAATTGGAAATATTGCATTATTTGGAGACAAATTAACTTATTTGTGTTTAGAATCCCTCCAGCTGGTTTCCCGATACGTTTAATCTGCAACGAGAAACTGTCAGAACACTAAAATGTCATGAAGCTGAAGTCAGTTTCTCATTTGCCAGCTTCTTGTTTGAATTCTCCCATTCCACCTTAAATGGTGAGCAGCTGCATTCTGGCACCCCAGGCACCATTTAAGGTGGGACGGGATACTTCAACAAGAAGCTGGAGAATGAGAAACTGACTTCAGCCTCGTAAAAAAAAATCAAACGTTGAGACATTTTACAAGAAACTGTTCTACTTTTGAGGAAAAGTTTCCTGCTGGAGATGTGAGAAAAGCAGCTGTAGCTGAGCTAAAGCTTAAAGCAGAGCAAAGTAAGTCTGTGTTTTTGTTTATATTTTTTAGCCCAATATCAGGACATTAGCTAGCATATATATAAATAAGACATCTTTTCAGCCAAGATGGTGAAACGTTACTTCAGTAAAATATCAGTAAAATGTTGAGGCTCTCAAAGTGGTTTGATTTTTGTTGAAAGTACAAAATGGCTCTTCTTAACATTTGGGTTGCGACCCCTGACCTGGAGTGATGCTTTTCTGACAAAATTGGTTCCACTTATTAGAAATCAAAGAGTGATTATGTTGATAGTTAATCTAACACAGTTGGCCTTTTCAGCTTGTGAGGTCCACAGAGGAAACACTGGACATTCCCAGAATTTAACTCCATCAGAAACTTAACAGTCAAACAAAAGTAGTGCTGTAACACAAAGTTTAACTTCAAGTATTCTTGATTTTCTACTGAACAGAAAATCAGAAATCATTCTTCTCTGAAGGTCTAGAAGGCTCTGACGTTTCTCCTCCGGAGGGGAACTTCTTTTAGCCTTAACAACAAAAATCTCATCTAGTGCAGCTTTAACAGCTCCACACAGTTTGAGGTGAGTGTGTGCTGACTTAGGCAGGCAGTTAGCACTGCGCTAATTGGTGGGAGTTTGTCCTAACTGAGTCTGTATCCCAGCGTTCACTGAGGTGGTAAACCTTCAAAAGAGAATTCCAAAACATCACTTTGAAGGAATTTATTTTGATGAAGTCATGAAAAGCCACTTGCTCTCACACGGCGGTGAACTGTTTCAGAGTATGCAGAACTCCTGAAGGGCTTCTCACTTTTAAATCAATAAACAATAAGATCACAGTAAGCCAAACAAAACAGTTGGACTAACGTCATATTAAGGTGAGAATGAGCAATTATCATTTCTTGGCTGTATGGAGTGGAGGAGCTGTTTGTAGGTGGTGTTATGCACGGACTGACCTATATTCATGTAAGCGGTCGGCTGTAAGACTTGATCAATTTTAAATGTAATAATTAAAAAAAAGTACTGTTTTGAAAGTTGTATGAAACTTTCACAGATCAACTTCGGCATAGCGGAGGAGGTATTATCAACTCTAGCACCTGGTCAGTTCTGCATATTCTGAAACTCTTTACTGTCTAATAACAGCAAGTCACTTGTTCCTTCAAAAAGATGTCTGGAATCCCATTTTTTGAAGGCTGACCACCTCACTTAGGGAACATTGGGAGGATTACTTGGATACAGGACCAATTAAGACAAATTTCCACCACTTAGCATGACGGTAACTGCATGTCTAAATCATCACACACTCTCCTCAAACTGTGTGGAGCTGCTGAAACTGTACTGCCTTTTGTTGTTGAAACTGAAAAAAAGTCTGATTACTAAGTGAGGAGAATAAAAACAGGCTAAAATATGGTGAGGGTGAAATAGAAACACCTGTTTACTAAAGAACCCTTGAAGAACCAAGTGTGTACTGATGATATCCAAGGTATGCTCAGAAAATGATCATAAAATATCATCATATTGCCCTACAGCACAACCTCTCGGTTTTCTTGCAGCACTTTAGTTGATTCATGTTATTTGAACAGATTTAGTGTTTGTTTATTCATTTTAAATTAGTAAATTTAATAATTTAAATCTTATTAAAAAGAGTAAATAATGACATTTATATTGTGAAATAAATGTTATTTGTATGAAAGTGTGCTAATGTGCTTCATGTCTTCTTTTAGGCCAAACAATTTGAGCTTTGGATATAAAAAAGACTAATAAATATCATCTATCGGCCAGTTTGGCTGTAAAGTAATCAGAACTGGAATTGGCCTTGATCATGATCACTGCGTCTCTAACTAACAGGATTAATTATCGCTGTCACATCCAAAATCTTGTAACACACTTTTTTTTTACTTCACTTGAAAACCTTAAGAATGAACCAAAAGACATGGTCCAAAACCGCCACTTTATCACAACTACTTGCAATAAAATCTCCTAAAATTAAAAAATGCCAAAACTGCAGTGGCCGCTCCTTTGATCTTATTATAGGTGCTGAAGAGGTGCTGAAACTTTTAATGCCAAAATAGGGTTTTACATGGCACAAAATGTAAGTAAATCAGCCCCAATGACTTTTTCTTCTCCTATTTCTGAGATACAAGGTTATCATTATTATTTGTTATCAAAACTAACAGTCAAATCAACCTTATTGGTCCTGCTTTACATTAAGTGTTACAACTGTGTAGTTACATATTAACTGCCTATGTAACAACAGTATAACTACTGGTGCTGTATTCACCGATACAGATCAATAACAGTAGTGTAGCTTATGTAAATGCGTACAGTTTTAACACGTAATTACACAAGTGTATGTTGATTGTAATAGCAATTTTATCTTATGTAATTACATGTGTAATACAGTGAACTGCTGTTTTTATGACAAGACTTTTCTGATTGTAACAGATGTGTAATTACCCATATGAGCGAACTTACACTGCACAGAAAACGGTAACTATCCTAACATTTACCTAGCTATAGTATTAGGCTAGTGTTGTGATATGGTCACCAAAGTTCTGGCTTTCAACCATTCTGTAATGTGACTATTTGCACAGCAACAGCTGTTACACATGTAAATACATGTGTAATGTGTAAGTACATGGCAGAGAAGTGCTAAATAAGCTGTTACAATATGCGGTTACAACTATCAGTGTAATTACTTGAGTAAAACCTGAAGTTGATAAACTTGTATTTACATTAGCTGCACTGCTATAATCCATCTATAACAGGGAATAAATATAAAACTGGTTGTTACACTGTTAGATATATTGCGATAGTGTAACTACACAGTTAATACAGACACAACATAAAATGGGACCAATACATTTTATATGAAAGACTGGCGCAGACTGAAGTATGAACCTGGTCTTCTTTTCATGCAAATTACATCTGTAATAAACAATCACCACTGAACAGTTAAACAGAGCATGATCAAACTGCCGTCTTAAACGCTTCACACAGAAAAGCTGTGATATTTCTAAACTCTGTTAGGCATCTAACACAGAAGTGCCGTGTGAAGAACCTTCCTGGAGAGTTCTACCAAATCCAAACTGGTGAACGCAGTTTGAAAACCTTTTCCTCATTAGTCCGCCTGATGTTTATACCCACAAATCAAATCACAGGGTTTTTTGGGACCCATTTTGGCATCTAAAAGTGGAATGACCTCATTTGCTAAGAACGACCTCCTTCAAACTGAAGATACTGGGCGCCATCAAACCAGTCCAGTCATGTGACTGACAGTGGCATCGCTACAGACGATAAAAGCAGGGATTAAGGGCAAGTCTCAATACCACGTTAGCCAGAGAGATGGGCCTCGTGGCCATAGCTAACGCCCAGTGGACAAGCTTAAACCAATAAGAGGGCTAAGCTCTATGTGGCACACTTGGCTGAAAAGACTAAGGACTGTGTTCTGCTCTGGATGTTTTAACCCTTAGAAGTCAGGATAACAAAAACGTGTGGAAAGTGCAGATTCTACACTTTCAATTCATACCACATTAGTGTTTGTACATAGAAAAGGAAATTTGTTTTTTGTTTTTTTCTTTGAAATATTGTGAATTTAATGTTATGGAATGTGTACAGTCTTGTTTTAGGGAATTAAAAGCTATTCATTACATTTTTCCATGTTTTTTTTTGTCATTTTTTACATCAAAACAAACAAAACATAATAATATTGACAAGTGAAATCATCCTAAATCTAATCTATATACATTGTATTTCTCATTTGAGATTGTTCTAACAATATTATGTTAAGCAGCATATTGGGGATTAATTAAGGTCTCGTTTTTGTTCACTAAAATCAAAATTAACATTCCTAAATGTTTTTTATTCATTATACAATAAAATTTCATTCTGACCTCTATCACAAAATTGGACATAATTGGAAGTCTGTTATGTTAAACTCACTTATTATTGTACTATTATTTGTAACAATGCATCATAAGCACTTTAAGACCTTGCTATGTAAATTATTGTGCATGAATTTTCATTTATTCCTCATTTTATTGACAAAACACATTAGAATATGAAATGCATCTGGAAGTATTAGTCCTGTATTAAACTCTCATTTGCTTTTAAGTAAAAAGCAGTAAACTTGAGACTATCTAGAACCTGCAAGAATCAAATACTATTCATTGTACACTGACATCCTGTGAATTTAAATGATAAACTCAGTCAATTGTTCGCATAACAAGGTATAAACAAAGTGTTTGCTGTGGATTATTGCAAGTCATTATTAATTATTAGTGATTTTCACATAACAGTCCTCCAGTTATAATGAATAAAGTTTAATGCACAGTGAATGAATCATTTAGAAGTGTCTAATATATTTAATAATATTTTAGCATTGTTTCGCTTATTTCTAAATGTATTTACTTAAATTAATGCAATTTATGATCTAATTATATAAGCAACTGTTTTATTCCACTTGCAAATGATTTTGCATTTTTCCACACATAATGTTGCTTGTTTTGAAGTCTTATCTGCTAATATGATAAGACACTTTCACTAAATACATTTTTATTTAAAAGTAGTAGAATAGTGTCTTGAAATGAGTTAATTTATCTTATATTCTTATAACAATCCTAAAATGAAAAATGACATATTTTGACTAGATTTACGTTGACTAGATTTAAGATTTAAGCCAGGATATCCTTTTCTGCAGTGGTCATTAAATGTAAATGTAACTTCGTAATTATCTTTGAATAGTAACAATACAGCAGCGATGACTCTAGACTTCCAAGGGTTAAATCCAATCATCCACAACTATCATTGTTCCAGAACTATATATTACTGATGAGTATTGAGACTTTAGGATATGAAACATCCAATATAAATCCATAAAATGTGTAAAACTGCAAAGCACAGCAGTCGTGTTATTTCTGCAGTCAGTGTTGTCAGAACGCTACTCACGGGATTTTTCTTCTTCTTGTCTTTGTTTTTGCTGGGCTTGCGGTTGCTCACGAAGTAGTGCAGCGTTCCGTACTCGATCAGAGCGGCGAAGACGAAAATGAAGCAGACGGACACAAAGAGGTCCATGGCCGTCACGTAGGAGACTTTAGGCAGGGACTTCCTAGCGATGGTACTCAGCGTGGTCATGGTCAGCACAGTGGTGATTCCTACAGAGGAGAGAGGAGATGCATTAGGATAGATGGAACGCCAACTGGGAGTTTGCAAAGGAATCATTTGAACGAAGATACAGGCAGCAAAGCTTATTATTGAAAAAGCTGATCCCTCAAAACATCATTTCCTACCCCTCTGTGGTTTGGGGGCATCTTCACGAAACTCTCCTTTAAAGGCTCTTCATATAACATGATCCTCATGTGTTTCATATCTAAATGCTCCGTTATCTTCATCACTACTTTCCAAAACCGCTGCAGCAGCTTCAGCAGCTGTAAACTCTCTGCACGCCATTTCACATGAGTCTCCGATGTGGACCGAATGAAGAATGAAGGGTTTCCGGCGTGATGGTCAGTCCTTAGTGATTTCCTGAGTGTCCATTGGTCAGTTTCACACAGAATGTAGATGGACACACCAATCCACCAGTTCCACACGGTGAGAGGCAGATGACGTGTATCTCAGCCCCTCTTCATAGGCTCATAACTCCGGATGTGAGTCTCGTATGATCTCGAGATAAGATGGAATGGAAAGGGTGACTCTACAGATTCAGGAAGATTCACTCTAGAGATAAATGAAACAACAGAAGCCATATCGCCCCCTACACTTCCTGTAGTGTATTACAGTCCGTCATAATGTCTGTGTAGATCATATGAACATTATTGAGCATTATAGAGAGTGTTTTAAGTATATCAATCACAATGAACATCTGGTTTTTAAGAACTTGACTATCAGGACTGTTGTTAGTCATCAAGGCAACAAATATTATTACAGTAATGTGGAGTCTGCAGACCTCTTTAACTCAGGGCACTCAGTGCCGTGACTTTAACCATATGGTCATGAGGGAAAGTAACTGCAATGGTGCTAATGATCCAGTGCTGGATAAGTGAGGACCATCTGCTTAGCTTCTTCAGATCCAGTAAGCTAGATGGGAAGATATACCATATTGAGGTGGGGGAGGGCTCCCTCATCAGATCAATGTAAACAGATACCACTCACTAACCAGTGTCAATCCTCAGCTGACTGCATGTAGGTCTAAGATTTTATTTATTTTATATTTTGATTACCATTTATGTTTGTGTATGGTTCTATATCTTTCTCTGATGTAGGTAATCATTTTCTGTTAAGATTAATACTGTAGTATCTGTGCCTGTACCTCGAATGATTATTAGATGGCACTAAAGGATTGAAAATTATGTCACTGCTGTTAATCCCTTCCAGTGAACCATCAGATTTCCCCCCGAAATGTTTTAGGACAAAATATATGTATTTCAGATTTGGTTTGAGTTTGATCTGATTGGTACATGATACCTTATTATGACTTGATCTTGACTAATACCAAAGCCAAAAGTAGGAAACTTGACAATAGACTTGGTGACCATATGAAAATGCTTCTCCAGAACATCCTGACTTCTGCTTGGTTCTTTAGGTTTTTGGTTTTAGTTGCTGGTTCATGATTCCTTTGATTGTCTCCTTCCATCCTGGTCACCCTCTTCCTCTTATACCTTCAACTGTCCCAAACATAATAGTCTTTTCTTCAGTTTGGTCTCCAGTTTGGATACCTAGGCTTCAAATGAGAGGCGAGGTGGTCCATTTCTTTATTTTCTTTATTTTCTTGCTGTCCAAGGTTCTCCCAAAAGCCTTCGCCAGCACACAGGTTCAAATGCATCAGAGCATTTCCTGTCCCACTTTTGTGCCCAGCTTTCAGATACATAAAGAACCAAAGAACAGACAAGTCTGATCTTTGTTTCTGGAGAGACGTCATTACATTTGAAGATGTTTTCAAGCTCCTTCATCCTTGATTGTCAGAGTGTTGATTCTTGACTTTGTTTTTGATCCATGTAAGCAAAAGCTGTCCTTCTACATCCTCACCATCAATGGGAAAGTCAGTAGTCTTTCACATGATGTTAACCTTAGTTTTCTTCATAATGAGCTAAAGACCTAACTTTCTCTGAACAAAATAAACAAACTTATTAGGAAGGCTGGCTCTGTTGTAGGAGTCAAGCTGGACTCTTTGGAGGTTGTGGCAGAACAGAGGACACTCAACAAGCTGTTAGCCATATTGGACACCAACTCACACCCCCTGCATGCTACACTGAATAAACAGAGAAGCTCATTCAGTGCAGACTGTACAGCTGCACTGTGTTAAAGAGCACCGTGTGAGATCTTTCTTACCCACTGCTATACGCCTCTACAGCGAGTCTCCTTACTGCAGAGAAGGCACTGATCTCCTGCTGTCTGAACTGAGCTGAACCTCATCACTGTATCTCCTCTCCTGTTAATACACACTGTGCAATATATCATAACTGCTACTGTAATGAGTCCCACTGCGCACTTCACACTGTAATATTGATGCAACTCCGAGTTAGTTCTGTCTATAATCTGTGCTTTTAGTTTACCTCATACCACTCAGTGCCTGCTGTCATGTAAATACAGCAAATCTGTCTCATATGCCATGTAAATATGTAAAATAGATTATAGGCAAAAATAGATATACTTTTATATCATTTTTAAATGTATTTCTCTTGTATTCAAACGTAGGTCTAGATTTATTTATATTCCCATTTTCCTGCATAGTATATGTGAGTTTATGTGCAGTTGTCTTGCTACTGAAACGCTGCAATTCCCCTTCAGGATCAATAAAGTTCTATCTAACTATCTGTCTTTGAAATCTTATTTCATGTGGCATCTTGGAATATCTTCGTGTACAATTTGCTAATGTTGCTTATAGTGAATGGAGGCTATCATGGTCTAGTTAGTTCATGCTAACTGTCTTTCAGGCTTTCATTAGATTATTAGCCACGTTAGCATTTTTAGGGTGAAATATTCCGGTAATGGACTCGGTGATATGATGTCAGGGTCGAGGTCATTCCGCTAAAAGGAAGACAGACTGCTGACTGTGAAGAACCTGAAAAGACAGGGATGCTTAAAGGCGTTTTGCCTTCTGGGGACAAGGGCAAAGTCAGAAAGTCCACAAATCCCCTAAATCCTCTCCTTGTGCTTCTGGCGAAGAAAAGGCACCTGTTTAAAGCGCTGATGGGCTGCACTCCTGCTGTGCTGCATAATTAATGCCTTATTAAGATATGCATAAGTACAAAAAAAGAGAAGCGTGGTGGGCCAGCCTTCGCTTCAGCCTGACTGGAATTAGAAAAAATATCTGAAAAACCATCTGTCCAGCCGTTCGGAGGGTGCAGGGCTGGACCACTGCAGGCTTCACGTGGAGAAGAAGGAAGAGCTTAATTAGTGACAACCTTCACTAATGAATTCCACTGGAAGGCGGCTGGGTGTATGTTTGCGCTCAGGCAAGGTTGGCTGATTATGAAAATGAAAACGAAAGTCTTGGCACGTGTACAGTGGGATTAAAAATAGAACAGATTTCTTTTCTTCCTTTTTTCTTGCTTGTTGCTTTGATGCTCAGAGGCTGTGTCCTAAATGATGCCATACTCACTATGAAGTGCCCTATTTTGGGAGCTGTATATGTAATAGTTTGAAAACACAGTGGAGAAAATTCAGTGCACTCTTACAATCCCACAACGCACTACAATGGGTAGTGGACACAGAACAGCCATAATGCACTGTGTTATATGTGATGGAACTTAAATCCTGAAGCAGATTGATAAGCAAACATATTGGTAACACTTTAAGGTCTGCTTTTATAACAGTTAATGAACTACTGCCAATCAAGGAATAATTCTCAACATATTTGTTTACAAGCTTAGGAATGTGTTATAAATGATGTCTTCACACGGTTTTCTGTAAATTCGTTATTAACTGTTGACTAATAGGTTGAATATGAATTCATTGTACACACTTAAAAGGTTCTCCAAGGGTTCTTTATTAAACAAAATGATTCTATTAAGAACATGAGCACTCTGAGAACCTATTGCATGCTTAAATGGTTCTTTGCATTGTAAAAGTGTTCTTCAGATTGATGGAGAATGGAGCTGTATATGGTTCTTTATAGAAACCTTTTGAAAGAGTTCTATGTAACACCAAAAAGGGTTCTTTTATTGTATAAAAGCTTGACATTGTAAGAATGGAAGACCACTTTTTGGTGCTATATAGAACCATTTTCAAAAAGTTCCATATGAAACCTTATATAACACTTTCACAACGCAAAGAACTTTTTAATAGTGCAAAGCGTTCTTTAAGTGTTTATAGTTCTACCGTTTTCACTAAAGAACCCTTAAGGAAAAAATGTTACAATCGTTACAATGGCAGAACCCTTTTTAATGCTATACAGAACCATATACAGAACACACCATCAACCTGAAAAATACTTTCACAATGCAAAGAACCCTTAAATCATGCAAAGTGTTCTTTAAGTGTTTATGGTCCTCCATAGCACCATTTTCAGTAGTAAAGAACCATAAAAGATTTTTTTAAGAGCAAATCTATTAGTTACAAGCTTTCACAAGGAATATGAACAGATAATTATGATGTGAATTCCTAAAGACCAAATATGATAGTAAATGGTCACGTTCAAAAATTGCAGACACATGAACACTAAATATTCCACTAAATTACAATACAATAAAAAATTTTTCTAAAATTACAGTATTTCATTGTATTTCGCCATAAAGTCTGGGAGTAAATATCCGAGGATAACAGTTTATGACTTGGAAGTATCATTGTAAGCTCTTCCTAAGGGTAATGAAGTGTCTATGTTTAAATGTATGGTGTCATTCGGAGACTATTAAGTATTTTGTAAATGTTCTTCAGCTCTATCTTTGTGATGATTCGGCACAGAAATCCAGTTCAAACACTTCCTGAATCTGTAGAGTCGCCCTTTCCATTCCATCTTATCACGAGATCATACGAGACTCACATCCGGAGTTATGAGCCTATGAAGAGGGGCTGAGATACACGTCATCTGCCTCTCACTGTGTGGAACTGGTGGATTTGTGTGTCCGTCTACATTCTGTGTGAAACTGACCAATGGGCACTCAGGAAATCACTAAGGACTGACCATCACGCCGGAAACCCTTCATTCTTCATTCGGTCCACATCGGTGACTCATGTGAAATGGCGTGCAGAGAGTTTACAGCTGCTGAAGCTGCTGCAGTGGTTTTGGAAAGTAGTGATGAAGATAACGGAGCATTTAGATATGAAACATATGAGGATCATGATATATGAAGAGCCTTTAGAGGAGAGTTTAAGAAGAAATGAACAAATCAGAAAAATGTCCTCAGACCACAGAGGGTTAAACAGCTGTTAGTGATGGATAGTTAACACAGCTGCTTTCAGAAAAACACTGCATTGTGTAGAATATAGTCTAATGTCTTAATTTTTCATCAGACATGTCTGATACTGTTAACAATTTTCTATTAAAAATTGGTTTAGGTTCATCACTATAGAGTCTTTCAAGAGTGAGTTGATTCTTTTTCCCCCCATGTTTATTCAAACCTAATGAGAGTGTCTGTACCTAAGGAAGTGCGGGCTGGGACGGCGTCCTTGTTGATCCAGAAGGAGACCCAGGACAGCACGACGATGAGGGTGCAGGGGATGTAGGTCTGGATGGTGAAGTAACCCATTCTCCTGCTCAGCTCGAAAAAGACCGTCAGCACCACATAGTCACCTGGAGAACAGAGGAAAACAAGAACACAATGAATATAAGGTGAGCAATATGTACACAGAGGAGGTCACGTGTGGTGGAATTATACCGACTGGCCACTACGCTCATTGTCCATTTTATCAGCTCCACTGACCATATAGTTTCACTTTGTAGTTCTACAGTTACAGACTGTAGTCCATCTGTTTCTCTGATACTTTGTTAGCCCCCTTTTACCCTATTCTTCAGTGGTCAGGACCCCCATGGACCCTCAGAGCAGGTACTATTTGGGTGGTGGATCATTCTCAGCACTGCAGTAACACTGACGTGGTGGTCGTGTGTTAGTGTGTGTTGTGCTGGTATGAGTGGATCAGACAGCAGTGCTGCTGGAGTTTTTAAACATAGCATATAAAATATGTTTTATTTGTTTTCCCAATATGGTAAAACAGCACAGAACAAAACAGTGAGTTAACTTATTTTCATTTAGAAAATTAACAAAATAATTGTTTTTAACCCCTTAACTAGCCACAGGCTCACTGGCAGGCCCAAGGGTTTATTACACACTTCTATAACCTAAAAATAGCTCTATTAGTTTGCATTGACATCCCTGTAGTTAATGAACAATATGCTTTTCTATGACATAAACCTGGGTCTGTTAAAGGGTTACACATTTGGGTAACACTTTACTGTAGGGTTCTGTTCATTAGGCTACATGACACCTACATAAGCTTGTCTGACTGACATAACCCTACATGTTTATGAACGCTTATTCCAACAAATATTATCTGTCATAAAGGTAGTTTAGCAGACTTATCAAAAACTGGCAAATGTAGCATGTGCAGCGAATTACACCTATTGGAATAAGCATTTACAAACATTTATGTAGGGTTATGTCAGTCGTCATGACAAGCTTATGTAGCTGTCATAAAGCCTTATGACCAGTACCCTATGGTCAAGTGTTATCAACATTTGCAAACGACTGTACATCATGCCAGTCACCAGTAATACTAACATGACACTGTTATAGTACTGAACATAATCAGTCATGCTACGTTTATTTCATGGTTGTCAATGTTATTTAGCTGGGGCTCAATTAAAATGTCACTTTTTTGCTTTAGCATTTATTAACAAAAACGTAGTTAACCGTAATGTATATTTGCTTGGAGTTTCAGCTTGTTTTGAATGAACAGTTCAAGCTAAATAAACAGTAGGTTTCCTTTTTGGAAATGTGCATCTGTTTGGTTTATGTTTACTTTATATATTGTATAAATACTGGCTCCTTGTGGAATTTTACGAAAAGGAAACAGAATAAAAC
The DNA here is from genome assembly GCF_904425465.1 of Colossoma macropomum. Lineage (NCBI taxonomy): Eukaryota > Metazoa > Chordata > Actinopteri > Characiformes > Serrasalmidae > Colossoma > Colossoma macropomum. Next base: position 1,270,339 of record NW_023494800.1, read on the forward strand.
AGTCTAGTAGAGAAGCACCAATCCGATACCATCAGCAGTGAAAGATGGATTGATAAAGAAAAAAAAATCTGATCCAATCCTGTTACAAATCCTTAAAGACCACACATTCATTTCTCATTTTAAATATAAAGAGCTTATGGAAAATAATAAATTTCATATAAAGAGCTAACTGGACTGTTATTGGTATCAGACAGTAGTTAAGGTTAAAAAATTCAGTAATAGTATCAAAAATAAAAAATGGTATCGTGTCACCGCTAGTCCAAACAAAATCAGCAAAGTCAAGTTTGTAAGACTTCTTTTAAGCAGAGTTACAGCACTGAGGAGGCATGGGTTTATAACTGTATCAGTGAGAATTTATTCAGAAAGATAGTTGTAGGAGTGCTCTACATTGAAAAAAATCTTTGCTTTTAATGTTTTTCGTGCTCTTTGATGTCAAGGGAAAAGTTCATTGAAGAAAGAGAGAGAAAAAAAGAAAAGAGAAAACTCTCCAAACCAATGCACTCTCCTTAAATTAAAACGTTTTCATTGTATTAACAATTATTAATGTCCTAGCCGGACTGTTAAAAGCCCATGTGTAGCAGCTCGTGCCTTCTTCAGGGCATAATTCATTCATTTAACGGTCCAGCTAGAACATGTCAAAATAATAAAGACATTTTAATTTGAGGAGTGCTTTAGTTTTGAGAGGTTACCTTGTCTTTCTTCCTTGCAAATGTACTCACTTTATCAAAGCTAGATTTAATATAATCTAATACTGCGGTATATTTGGATAATATTATGATAATTTTAATAAGGACCTCTCCACCCTCCAGCTAATCACAGGAGTATAAGGGTGTTTTCACATTAGAGCTTTTTTCCAGACCCAGGACTGCTTGCTTTTTGAGTTCGGTATGTTTGATCGAGTGTGAAAGCTGTTCTTTACTGGAGAATGTGCTGTATTTGGTTCTATGTAGAACCTTTTTGTAAAGGGTTCTATATAGCACCAAAATGTGCTCTTCCATTGTAACAAGCTTGACATTATGACAACAGTAGAACCCTTTTTGATGCTACATAGAACCATTTACAGCGCATTTCCCATCAACCTGAAGAACAATAATTTCACAGTGCAGTGAACTCTTAAATCATGCAAAGGGTTCTTTAAGTGTTCATGGTCCTACATAGCACCATTTTCTTTAGTTAAGAACCTTTAAAGAACTTTAAGAGCAAATCTTTCAGTAACAAGCATACTTAATCAAGGAATACAAACATATAATAACGATCAGAATTCAATGATCAAATATGATAGTAATAGTCATATTTCAAAAATTGCAGACATTAACAGTAATTTTACATTAAATTACAGTACAAGGGTGAAAGCTGTTTTCAAGTCTGAAAGCAGAACAGAGAACCACAAACCTGCATGCAGAACAGTGATGGAATTGCAAATTGATCTATGGTTTAGAAGAAATTGTGTGTGAAAAGAAACCAGCAATAATGAGCCCCTCCCCTAAATGAGCCCGGAACCAGTCCAGAATCAAGTATCCAGGACAAGTGTGAAAACACCCTTCAGATAAAAGGAGGTCCAAGATAGCAGGATCTACCAATATAGAGTTACATGTGGTTTCTAGTAGCTGTTGTTGGACTGGTTAGGAGACCGAACACTCAAATTAAGTGCTGGAATTATCATTGCAAATACATCAGTTTCATAGCTGCTCTTGCTAGGCTGGACTAGTTTTAGAGAACGATGGTACAAATTCTATTCAACCTAATGAGAAACTGTAGAACAGACTCGGTTTATATCACAATACCTACATTTAGAGTCGGTTATTCATTCAGCCTAATGAGAAACTGTAGAACAGACTCGGTTTATATCACAATACCTACATTTAGAGTCAGTTACTCATTCAACCTAATGAGAAACTGTAGAACAGACTTGGTTTATATCACAATACCTACATTTAGAGTCGGTTATTCATTCAGCCTAATGAGAAACTGTAGAACAGACTCAGTTTATATCACAATACCTACATTTAGAGTCGGTTATTCATTCAGCCTAATGAGAAACTGTAACTACGTTTTTCCAAAAATATCTAAAATCATTAGGTTGAATGTAATTTTTGCAGACGTACGCCAAAGAACACATTTGTGGGTGGAACACGCACATAGGACAACCGCTGACACCACAGAACTGCATTATTATCTTCTCTCGTGTGGCTCATTTCGACAGTAGAGATAAACAAGAAGCTTCACATCTTAGGAAGAACCTCGATGCTGTGTTCTGTATAATGAGCTGATGGAGAAACTAATTTGAAAAACATCCAAATTCACTTTAAAGCACTGCCAAGTGGGTGAAGAAGGAAAAGACATTGAGAGAGAAAACCCAGCTGAGGTTACATATACAGGAACGATTATCCAAACTTCATTGTAGAGAGAATATAGTGAAGAAACCAATCACTAAAACTCAGAACCAGGAACTCCACAGACGTTTATTCAGCTGGTATTCAGAGAGGAGCTCACACAGCCATCTGTACAGGCTCAAACAAAGCGTCCATCACTTCTTTCATCATTTTCATCAATATTAGCAAAGAGCTCGGGGATCCCGCTGCTAACTCTACTCACAAATCCTCTCAAGACCCATTATTTTTATTTCATAAAAGCTTGAGGACAAGTCAGGTTAATGTACTGGAGAACACCTGGAGCGCTGTTCTGTGTGGTCCTGCGTTCATTTCAGTTTTTCAACATTTTATTCTACTGTAAATTCACTTTTAACCTACTTCTAGTTCAACCAGGATTTTCCAAGTGATGCACTGTTAATTATTAACAGGATTTCACAATATTTAAACCCCATCATCGAGTTGCATCACACAGCATTATGGGATATGACAGATACAGAGATTTTAAAAAGGTATGAACATTTTAATAAAAACATTTTTGAATGCTGGTGCACTGAGGTGTTTTCAAGAATTGTATTGTTTTTATTGCCAGATGTGCAATTTTTTGGTCTAGTTTGTGCAAATAATAAGCAAATTTAAACTGCATGTAATATTTATTTGCATCAAAAATGTGCACATACAGCACAAAGTCTGAATAAATGTTTAAAATTTTCTTTAATTACAGTTTCTCTTTTACTAAAGTCAAAATTCTGTTTTTCTTATGTAAATTTACAGTAAATTACTGGCTACTGAGTTACTTTACATTACTTCAACAGTAACTGTTGGGTAAAAATACAGGAGATTACTGTATTTTAGTTAGAGCTTACAGTTATTACTGTAGATCAGAATGCAGCTAATCCTATGCTGCAGGTCAGGGTGAAGTCACAGAACACAGCTGCTTATTTAGTCTTATTTACTGTTAATATGGTACAAAAGTAATAGTAATGCAATTAGTAGGCAGTGATTTACTGCAATTTTATGGAGAATTTTTTTTTACAGTGTGGTTTGCAATTGACATCTGGATTATACAGAGCACTATGTGAAGATACTCCCACTGTCCATGTTGGCTAGCGTTATCATGGCTAATCTTCACTAACTAGTGTGCTTACTTGACTGTAGAAGTTATATAATCTACTTTTATATGAATAAAAGGAGTTTTAAAAAGTGAAGCTTCCAGTCTGTTCTGTTATAAAGTTCTCTATCATCGACTTTAGCTAGCTAACTAACTACCTACCTATCTAGGTTTTGTATGTAGCCAAAATGCCATGGTGAGATGGTGGTATCTGATTTGTCCATCTGAATCATGTTTTGCTCTATTTTTTTTGTAACATTAACTACAAGAATTTCACTTATTTTCAAGAAATATCTCACCAGTTGAGGTGCAGAAAGATATCCCTACACCAGACAGGCTAAGTTAAACTAAACAGACAGAACCCACTGTCTGAAGAACATTCATTCACTCCAGCAGGACCTTATTTACTTCTGACTCCAGTAAATTCCCACTGGCTGTTGATCTGTCAGAGACCCTTGTGTTCTGACTGAAACTGATTTCTTGACCCTTCTGCTTGGAGGAAGATGACTTGAGGACTCAGGGCGAAGAGAGAAGGCACTTCAACCTCTGCCATTCACCCAAAAGAGAGGTCGAAAAGGAGAAAGATGTTCAATGTTTGCGTATGAAGCTGAGGGGATGAAGTGAGAGAGGAATGTGTGATCGCCCAGTGGTGTAACTGTCAGGAGTGTGGGACAATTAGGGTGATCACACTGAGGCCTGCAGTGCGCCAGAGCTGTGGCAGAAAGGTTGGGACGATCAATACGTCAAGTGTAAAGACAAGATTATAGATCAATATGGATATATTCATCATTTTATGTAAGTATTTTCCAATAACATTCAGTGTATTTGGAGCACTATTCAGATGGGATTAGTTTTATATGAGGAGGTGGGTAATGTAGTTTTTACCAGTGTCTCTCAGAGATTACAGTCCTAGCAGAATGTGCCATGTCAGTCATTTTTACAGACCGTGCACTACTGCGTCAGCAAAGATTCCAAAGATTCCCTTCCATAAAACCAGCATAGAAACAACCTCAGGTTCTGTGCTCTAACCACACAGGTACACCAGGAATTTCCATGTTCATTGCAACCTGTGGTATTTGAAAAAACACAGACAATCCTTACAAATGAGAGTATTCTGGTAATGCTAATACCAGCTACCAATTTCATGGCTGTTATCAATAATTATCGATAAACGTGATAAGTGGCTCCAGCCCTGATGGTGACCAGGCCAACTAATGTCTATTAAAGACCGCATATATATATATATATATATATATATATATATATATATATATATATATATATATATATATATATATATATATATATATATATATATATATATATCACTACGTATCACTAAACACTGTTAAAAAAGATGGTTCAAGGGTTCTTTACTAAACACAATAGTTCTAGATCCAGACTCTGGTTCTATATAGCACCAGATATATATTTTTATATATTATTTTATATATTTATATGTTTGTTTTGTCAAATTTGTAACAATAGAAGAACACTTTTCAGTGCTACATAGAATCCTTTTCAGACAGGTGCTATATAGAACCATTTACAGCACATTCTCCATCAATCTGGAGAACCATTTCACCATGCGAAGAGTTCTTTTAGCATGTAAAAGGTTCTTTGAGTGTTCATGGCTCTACACTGAATTTTACTAGCCGTCTTTTTAGGAGTGTACAACAAACAGGCTAATCTGGCAATGCTAACACCAGCTATCAATTTCATGGCTATTACAGATAATTATCGATAAATTGGTAAGTGGTCCCAGCCCTGATGGGAACCAGGCCAACTAACGTCTTTTATGGACCACACATATTGCTGCATATCATCGCTGTATTGGTCTGTATCTTTATTTTTCTGTTAATAATCTCACAGAAATTGAAAGTGACAGCTGCCTTTTACACATTGTCCAAAACATGCTGATAGAAATGCTCCAAAATAACTTGGACAAAACATATTTTTCCATTAACTCACGTTCAAAGTTAGGGATATTTTTCCATCCCCTGTCAAAAGTCACCATTTGTGAGATACAACAGCGACAGTATGCAATTTGAACTCAATAGTAGCCATGATGATAATATTGTGACGATTTGGCAGAGAAGGAGATGTGGGAACCAGAGCGCTTTTACGGGAAGGTCTTTTATTGAGCGGAGTGTTACTGAACGACTGGGAGAGCAAGCAGGTCATCAATAACCACACATCTCTACAGGATGGTGGCCACTAACACTGCTCAACTACCCCATTATCCAGCACACACTGTTAGAAATAAAGGTTCTGTGCAGGTATATTTGCCTCATCAAGGTACAAACAGTGTAAATGTTCCCTCAAAAAGCTCCAACAGTGGTTTTAAGGTCTGATTGTGAACCTTAAATAAGTTTTTCCAGGTGAAAAGTACATAAATAAAAGCCTGGAGACGAGACGGGGTGTGTGGAGTCAGTACAGCTTAGAACATATCATTTCAGTGGATCATGGTTCAGTTATGTTCCCTGACTAAAAGGTACTGAGATGCACCCTTGAGGGTTCCACCCCAGTGACAATGACAGTTTAGTACCTTTATTTCTGAGAGTGTAGAATAGCCCAACATGCACATATGCACAGCGTTTAAGCCACAACAACATCTATTTACATGTTTTAAGTCTCCAATATTTCCACCAAGGGGTTCTGCGCTCGTTGCTCCACATGAACACGCCTCTTGCATGTCCATGGCCAAACAAGCTGGTAGCAGGACGCTACAATATACTTAGGTTATTAGTGTGCATTGGAGAACTACCTTGAAATGAGCAGAAAAGCTAATTTAACTGGACTAACTTTCTCTTTTTATGAACTGTGTTTTGCCATAAGGTCCCTGTAAAGCCTCTGCGATAGCCCATTTGTACTTCTCATAGTATGTAGGCCTTCACAGAGCGAGAGCGAGCGAGTTAATGTGCTTGGCCTGTTTGCTCAATTCCCATGCCACACTCTTTCTTCTTCCTCTCCACGCTCTCTCTCTCTCTGAACATTGATGGCATCATTAGAAGCGAAGTGCACCTGCGGCGCCTGTATGTATAAATGTGTGTTTTTCTGCTGACTGGGCAGTCTCCGTCTCTCTCACGGCCCGCTAGTGAGGGATGTTCACGCAGCTCCGGTAACTGTACTGTTTGTTCTTATTAAGAAGTGCGATCCTGAAGCCCCTCAGCAACACCTCGTGCCCTTTCTGCCCACCTTCTGCTTGTTATTGCTAAGATTCAGCTAACTCAGCAGGGCCCAAAGGCCCGGCACCCCGCAACCACCATTAATAATGCTAATGGCCTTCAGCCCGGGAGTATTCCACACCTCGCTGTAACCCAGCTGGACGTGCCCGACTGTCTAGTTTTGGCGAGACTCATTACAAGCCACGGTGGACCTGTGGAAACTGTTATTGACACAACACCTCCTCCATTAAAACCTCAGACACAGCGTGTCAGGGGTGGTTCGATAGCGAGTGTGTGAATGCTGGGAAGTGAAAAGCTAACAGACAGAAACAAAATCAGAAGCACAAAGGGAAATTTAGAAGCACACAGAGGAGAAGATTCGAAGCTTTTTTCTTGTAAAGGTAAACTGGCTTTACAGGATGTTCAGTGCAGATGCACAGTGCACAGAAGTTTTAGCCATCTGAGAAAATATGTTTATGAAGCTGTTTATCAGGTCAGCAAGTTTTTATTTCCTCAGGAAAAAAAAAACACAATGAATACAAATAACATTATATAACTTGCGGTGGAAAATTTATGAATGAAATTTAAGCTGGCTTGACAAAGTCACTGATATAGAATCCCAGGAGATTGCTAAGTGGTGTTCCTATATCATTGCGCTGCTTCTCCATGTTTAGTCTTCACCTTCAGCAGGACTAACTGACCAGTTCCTAATGATCTGAGAGTCCTGCTTGGCTCATATCGCTGCAGCAGGTCAGATAAATACGCTGCTGCTGCACCATTGAGACATTTATAGAGCAGTAACAGCTCCTTACAGTCTATTCTGGAAGAGACTGGTAGTGTAAGGATTTAAGGGGGGGTTCTTCTTTTACTCCTAGTGAAGCTCTGGCAGCTGCATTCTGAATCAGCTGGAGCTGTTTGATGGTCTTTTTTGGGAGTCCAGTTAGGCGACCATTACAGTGATCAATCCTGCTAGAAATAAAGGCGTGGATGAGGTTCTCCAGGTCTGCTTTAGTCTGAACATCTCTGATCTTGTTGATGTTCCTGAGTCCATTAGTGCACCAAGGTTACATACTAGTTCTTTAGATTTTAGGGCTCTTGAATCCAAATAGGCAGTTAGTCTTTGCCTCTCATTGCTGTTCCTGAATAAAATAATCTGTTTTATCTTTATTCAACTGCAGAAAGTTTTGTTTGATCCAGTTAGTGATGACTCAAAAGCACTTACAAAGTGAGTCAAGGGGACCATAGTTGTTTGGGGAGAGAGCCAATAGGTCTGAATATCATCTGCATAGCTGTGGTAGGATATCCCATAGTCGGGGCAGTCCAACCCTCATAGTCACAGCAGGCAGGGGTAAAACCACAGAAATAAGAGGCTGATTCATACTCAAAAAACTGAAGATAAAGCAAAGGTCAAACTAAAGAAACAAAACAAAGAAAACACTGCTTGGTACACAGGTAAAAGAGACCCCATAAACACACAGGGGTATACAGGAGTCTTAATTAGTTCTAGGACGATTCACAGGTGTGTGTGGAGCGGGTATAACAAAGGCAGAACCAGAAACGAAAAATAAAAGCACGGGCATTACCACGCGGACCCAGGAGGGGATAGTTTGTGGCATTATCCCAGGTGGTTGCTAAGTTGTTGCTTAATTTTACTATATTTAACATATTGAAAAAGCACATTTTACACATTGTATCACGGGACGGTCAGGGAGCGGAGTGCTCTCAGCTGGATTCAAAACAGCGAGCCTGGATTTGAAATCCCAGCACCCTACCACTGCACCACCTGGAGGCACAGGTGACAAGTGGAATTGCACCCCTCTGAATGGTGGGGGGAAAAAAGGCGGGAAAAAACAAACAAAGAAGACTCCAGAACGGTGCGACTTAAACAAAGGATAAATTCAAGAAACTGACTAAAATGACAAAACCAAAACACCTCTCAAAGGAGAGACGAGGGCTGACTAGATTTTAGCCTTTCCTTTTATCTTAAATCAGCACAGTGTTTCTTTCTCCTCTTTCTCTTTTCTTCTCTGTCTACTAGATTACAGCTGTACTCTTTTCTCCTCTTTGTTTGTTTGTTTTCTTTTTTACCCTTTTCTTCTCTTTCTTTTCCTTCCTTTCTTTTTGTTTGTATATACAAACCACTGAGTACCATACCAGCCACCCCCAAAGGTGTGACAAAGGTGTGCTGTTTGTCACAGACTTAAATGCCGGTACCAACAGGTGCACCTGGATGGCCTGATTACCCCTTGGTATTCTGGGATTTTGAGTCTCCCAGCGTAACTGTGCCTCCTACCCATCGCCCTCTGCTGGCAGTCTGCAGCACAGGCTGATCCTTGACATTATGTTTTTTGCTTTTTTTTGATATGGTAAAATTCGCATAAAAAAGCGATGAATTAAGTTATTTTCATTAAGAAAATTAACAAAATGTAATTTGACTGGGTGTTTAAACCTTTGCAAATGACTGCAAATGAATGTATGTTATGACAGTCACCAATAATGCCAGCATGACACTGATATATTACTTAAAATAATCTGTCTTGATATGTTATTGGCATGGTTATGTCAATGTTAAGTAGCTGGGCTCAATTAAAGTGTCATATGTTTTAGTGTATCTCAGGTAGCTGCTAAGGTGTTAATAGGCTGTTGCTGTTATCCCAAATGGTTACTAAGCTGTTATTGTTAAAATGATTTGTATCCATAACAAATAACCCAGATACAGTATATCTTACCCCAGTATATTCCTATTTATTAATAGTTTGTCATCAAGCTGTGAGCTTATTTTTCCACTGAGTTTAATCCAGTACTGTTTCAGCTTCAGGAAAGAAATAAAAGCAGCTCCTCCCTCCAGATCAGGATAGCATGAGTCAGGCATTATACGCTCCTCACGAACACCTTTCACCACTCTAATAATTCTGACTGATTTACTACCACCGACGTCCTCACTGCAGTTTACCCAGAAAAGCATATTATGACACCATAAGAATAATATATCATCATATTGCTGATCCCACTGGAGTTGAAAGGTGTGGTTTGGTGTGAAATGGTTCAGATTTCTTTACAGTGGTGGTGATAGGAACCAGGGGTCGCCATGACTACAACACAAATATAGACATTTTATTTACTATCCAGAACCACCAGTGAACCTACACGAGTCTTCTGAGTTTATATGAATGTTGATGATGGAAAATAGTGGAAAATCTGAAATAATAAGTTTTCTTTGGGGACTATTTTGCCTCACAGCGCCCTGCATGTATCCCTCCACCATGAATGGAGTTTAAGTTCTCTAAACTACCATAAAACAGTGTCTCAGTCATCAGGCAGTGAATTCATAACCATTTCATGTAGTACGTCGTTTTTCAAAATTTCCCCATAACTGAGTCATTCGGCGTGGTTTGGTGTGAAATAGTTGATTGTAGAGACTCATAAACAGTGTCTCAGTCATCAGGCAGTGAATTCATAACCATTTACTGTAGGAACCTTCTGTGAGGGAGCTTTTAGAGGTGGACGTCTGGTTCCTATCACTACCGCTGTGAACAGTTCTGACTCAGTAAGTTTATCTAGAACGGACCGTTTCACACCAAACCACTCTGAACCACTCTGTTTATATCTTAACTGTAATTATGCATTAAAGACATGCTGGCATCAATACAAACATTCCGTACCATATTAACAGCAACATATTTCATTGATTATCCGTTTCTCTGTATTTTGATGCTTTTGAGGCAACATGGCTTCCCATCTGCAGCTCCTACGGTGTCTTTCAGACATTTTTTCCTTTTTTTACTCAAATGAAATATTGATCAGTGCTCGGCGCGTTGCCATTCGCCCCTTCAGAGTGCACGGAGGATTGACTGAAGTAGCTGTATCATCTTCGCCTGCTTTTCTCTCTCCCAGCTCGACGACATCAAAGCAGCCCGGAGCTGTTTTCTAGTTTTTTTCCCTAATGAGAAAGCAGTGCAACACCTCAAAGCCTGGATCTGCCTGGAGATCTCATCTGTCAGCTTGCTTCCTCCTAATGGAACAAATGGTGGAGGTGTAAAAAAAAAAAAGAAAGAAAAGAAAAAATGAGGACTGTTCACCTTTCATCTTCACACACCAGGAGAGCTCTCACAGACTCCTCCGGTGGTAGATGGCAAGATCTTTTTTTTCCCTCAGTCCTCTTTCCCCGTTTTTTTCATAAAACCCCTCAAACCATAAAAAGGAAGAATGTTGTCAAAAAGAAGGAGGACGGATGGGTTATAAATAACTCCAGCTGTCAGAACGGGGCGTTCGCATCAGGAGGACCTCAGGCGATCAGTTTGAGTTTTAATTTTGGTACCCATCCACACACGATCTTCAAAATCAATTTCTGCTTCAGGAAATGAACGTCTGATTTTGGGTAATGTGCAGCAGTAGTGATCGATGTGGACAAAAATTTGTATTAATTTTTAATTCAAATTTCTGGTTTCGTTATATAATATATGGATGCTTCCACTAAACTGGTTCAAAGTCAGAGCTGAAACACATTTGGGAGTTAATCTTGAACTAAAATCCTTTTGCTCTGAGTGACTCTAAACCTTGATTATATTTATTTTATTAGAACTAATAATTGAACATTCCATTTTGTCTCTACCAAAACTATCATAACTCTACCAAACTTTACTAAATGTTTCAGTAGTGACTGTTTCAGTAGTGACTGTTTCAGTAGTGACTGTTTCAGTAGTGTCTGTTTCAGTAGTGACTGTTTCAGTGGTGACTGTTTCAGTAGTGACCGTTTCAGTAGTAACCGTGTCAGTAGTGACTGTTTCAGTAGTGACCGTTTCAGTAGTGACCATTTCAGTAGTGACCGTTTCAGTAGTGTCTGTTTCAGTAGTGACCGTTTCAGTAGTGACTGTTTCAGTAGTGACTGTGTCAGTAGTGACTGTCTCAGTAGTGACCGTTTCAGTAGTGACCGTTTCAGTAGTGTCCGTTTCAGTAGTGACTGTTTCAGTAGTGACTGTTTCAGTAGCGTCTGTTTCAGTAGTGACTGTTTCAGTAGTGACCATTTCAGTAGTGACTTTGTCAGTAGTGACTGTTTCAGTAGCGTCTGTTTCAGTAGTGACCATTTCAGTAGTGACCGTTTCAGTAGTGACCATTTCAGTAGTGACTGTCAGTAGTGACTGTCTCAGTAGTGACTGTTTCAGTAGTGACCGTTTCAGTAGTGACTGTGTCAGTAGTGACTGTTTCAGTAGTGACTGTGTCAGTAGTGACTGTTTCAGTAGTGACTGTGTCAGTAGTGACTGTGTCAGTAGTGACTGTTTCGGTGACAATTTTAGCTCATTTTGAGCTCAGAAACTCAGCAGTTCATGACCAGCAAACACAGCTTTGAACAGCTGTTCACACAGAAAATCATCATATTTTTCTTTAAAACACTAAAAAGTGCTGAACTGCTGAAAATCTGTTTCCGTAGTGACATTTCATAAAATTTGAACACCAGTCAAAATACAGCTTTTGTTGATTTTACAAGTGAACAGAGAACACTTTACTGTACAATTACCTTACACATGCTGAGATTAATATTTTGGAAAAAAAAAATAAAACAAACATACAATATAAAATGTGTCATCATTTTTGTACAGGCCATATTTTATGTTATTTTTTCCATTTTTTATGTGTTAAATTCAGTAAATGAACAGTACAGCGTGTTCTCTGTGGAGATTTTTTGGACATGTTCATTATTTACCCTAAGGCTCTGTTCTGATTTTTTGTAAAATCCAGTTTGTCCACACAACATCTGTGTTCTCTTTCACTGAAAACAGAGGTTTTTGAAAACACTCTCCAGAGTGGGGATTTTTGCGGAGTGTGTTTTCAGTGTTTTTGTGTGGACTGGCTAAATGAAGCTTTTGGAAAACAGTGAAATAACACCTTTTCTTACTCACTGTTAACTCGTGCACATCTGTAGCTGTTTCTATTTGTTAAGTATGCAGAACCGAAATATGACTGACGGCTGGGCTGTTTCCGTGCTCAGTGAGTTGAGAGTTGATATTAACTGAATTTGGCTTTACTTTTCCATTAAACAGCAGTGCAGAGGCGCCAGAATGTCCTACACTCAGCTCTACATGTGGCATCACCTCAGCCACAAATATTAAAAATACCTCAATGATTCTAAAAAGACATGACTTAATCTGACCAAACTCAGATTAGAAAAAAATATCAAGACTATATTATTCAAGTGACATGAAAAGGTAGAAAAACTCAGCTTCTTTGTCTGATCAGGACTGTGTGGATATTTCAAATATGTAGCACAGCCACAGCAATGTAAACAACCACACGGCAAATGGTAGGTTTTCTTTTGCTTTTTAAAGCTTTTATTTTCTGGCAGGAATCTGAATTTGAATCTGTGTGAAATCATGAATTACAGACATCTGATAGTTTGCACAGCTACAGTGTTTGTCAATTTTCATTGTCATGTTGTTAGAAAATCTCTGTTATAGCTTTCTCCCTCTGTATTTTGCTCACAATGTTCTTCTTCAGGTGTATGACATCTTTGATGAGGTGTTATTGCCCCCTACTGGGCTGGCATGCTCATGCAAGCATGATGTTTTTGTTTTCTCGTGTGGACGTAAAGGTTTTTTAATACCATTATTGATATGGATGAATATTTTTTTGAAAAAGTAGAGGAAAAAACATTGGTGGGGGTGCAAATATTTGTGTTTCAAATTAAACCATTTTAGATTTTTAAGTTAACTCATTTTTGTTACTTATTATACCTTAACTTTTTAAGAAGAAGCATTTTTAACTGCCAAACTAAATCAGAAATACTTTTTTAACACAAAAATAAACAAAACTTAACAATATATACATAAATCTGCCAATAATGCTCTGGCTTCTGTTACACTACGTAGCATCGGTGGAGAAGAAGATTCAGGAAAGATGCTCTTTCACTGAGCAGGCAGAAAGGGATAATACACTGTCCACTTTCCACAGCCACTTTCTCCTGCCAGCAGGCACTAACACTGCACCAGGTACCCCACAGTCCTGCACGGAATAGCACCAATAACACATGTTCACACTTAGACCGAACAACAGCACCATGAACATTGAATGTCTCTCCTTACCGTGAGCACGGCGCCTCCTGGGAACCTCTAGACACGCCCTTTTTGCATGGCCACAGTATGTTTTGGAAGGTAATTAATTGTAATTATGTATAATGTATTATGAAGCATTAATTGTCTTGCTCTAATCAGTATGCATGTAATTAAAAATAAACATTCGTTCCACTCCAACATGAAATCTGAAGTCTTCCATGAAACAGTCTGGTTAATAATTAATAGGCTACTCGCTATTATTTTACAATCAAGCGTGGCATTGACATCTTCTAGGAGCTAAATCTGCGCTAACTGCAAATCTGAGCACAAAGCTTGTGTCTGTTTATACTTACTGCTCAACTGAATGAATAAACAAGCTCAGAATGCACATTTGCACATTAATTTGACATTATCAGTCTGAATTACCTGCTATTGTATTACAAGGTGATGAAATTGATAGCGACTTTGATTCTTTAATTGTAAACTCTAAACTATTTTGCTCAAATTGACATATTCTCTGACCTAATGTGAGTTTATTGTGCAGCTCATTTTACCACCAGATTTGTATGCATGCAACTTTGATAAATAAGGCCCAGTGCGTCTAATAGCAATATTATTCTCATCCTCTAATTTATTCCTCACCAAGCACAACCATCATGATGTAGTGCTAAAAAGCCTTGTGTGAAATGGGCAGGTTTAGGAGTTGGTGAGATATGGAATACAGCATAGTAATGTTGATTTCACATCTTTCTCTCGCAAGCAAATCTCTCCATCATAATCTCCTTCCCCTATAGAGTTATGGAATGCAATAATAACTTGGCTGCAAAGATCATTTATCAGCTGAGCATGGTTTAAACCCACATGACTCCGGGGAGAATGGAATTAAGCAAATAACATGGCTCCTGCCTCCTCCGCCGCAACAAGATTACACCCGTAAATAAGAATTTTCGCCCCGTTTTGGAGCGAGGAATGGGGGTTATTTGATGGTGGAATTGCTGAAACATCACTTTGGAGTAAGCAGTGGGGCCGATGCGTGAGAATACATGCACATGCATATTATACAGGCTGAACCCACAGTGCTGACCGCAGGGAGAAGTTTTCTCAGCCTATAAACTGCTGTAATTAGTCTTGGGCAGGAGCAGATCACAGCATACTTTTTCCAGATGAGATCACGCTAACCGGTCGCTTTAGTGGCTTTAATTCGTCGGCTTTGTTGGCATCTTTTGGACATAGTACCCCTTTAACCCCTTAAATCCAAAACTGGCATTTACCTGCCACTCTGAGGTGTTATTCAGCTGTAATTAAGAGCTGGCATTCAGCTGCCACAGAGTTGGCATTCAGCTGCCATCCAAAACTAGCTTTCAGCTGCCTCCCAGAACATCTGAGCTGGCATTCAGCTGCCGTCCAAAGCTGGCATTCAGCTGCAACCCTAGTGTCATTAGGCTGCCACTAGAAACTTGCATTCAGCTACCGCCAAGAACACCTGAGCTGGCATTCAGCTGCCATCTAAAACTGGCATTCAGCCACAACGCTAGCTAGCATTCAGAGGTGTCACTAGGCTGCCACTAGATGCTAGCATTCAGCTGCCACCAAGTACACCTGAGCTGGCATTCAGCTGCCATCTAAAGCAAACCTAACTGGCATTCAGAGGTACAGGTATCATTAGGCTGCCACTAGGAGTTAGCATTCAGCTGCCATTCAGAGCTTTCTAAAGCCTGCCACCCACAGCTGGCATTCAGCTAGAAGTGAGAGCTGACATTAGGCTGCCATCCTAAGCTGGCATTCGTTTTTTATTGAGAGCTGGTGTTTAGCTGCCATCCTAAGCTGATACCTACAGCTGGCATCCAGATACCACCTAAAGCTGGCATTCATCTTGCAATGAGAACGGGCATTTGGCTGCTATCCTAAGCTGGCATCAGCTGCAACCCAGAACACCTGAGCTGCCATTCAGATGCTTATCAGAGCTGCTATTCAGCTGCCACCCAGAGCACCGGAGTTGGCATTCAGCTGATTATCAAAGCTGGCATTCAGCTGCCACCCAGAGCTGGACTTGATCTTTACAGATCCTCCACCAATCCTGCACTCTCTGTTTTGAAGGATGCTTATCTACAGAACAATCACAGCGCTGATGAACACGCTGTAATCCCGGATGTGCTGGAGGGAGGAGAAAAAAATGATAATCTGCATTTCAAAAAGACAAGATCTAATTAGCGAAGGGAAGGCGACAGACCTCCACGCTTTGGCTGGGAAAAAAACTGGAGGCTCAGTGCGGAGAAACACAAAATCGTCAGGGGACACAGAGGAGAGGATGGAGAGCTTAAGCTCTGGAGGGAAATTTCATATACAGAATATACAACAAATTCATATTCATACATACTGTGAGTAAAATCAAGAAAATACTAATGTAGTGATACGAATAAGACAAATAGAACTGATCTGCATTGTTGTTCTGGATTTTAAGATCTAGTTGGGGAGAGAAAAAAGAGAAAAGAAGAGAGAGAGGAAAAGAAAAGAGGAAAGAGGAGAAACACACGGCAGAAGAGAAAGAATAAGAGAATATGAGATTGGAGACAGAAAGAGAGAAAAAGAGATGAGGAGAAAGAAAAGGTGATAGACAGAAATGAGGTACAGAAAAAGAAAAGTAGAAAAAAGAGAGAGAAAGGTAAAGAAAGAAACGAGAAAGCAAAGGAGAGAAAAGAGAAAATGAGAAACAGAGAGAGAGAGAGAGAGAAAGCAGAGGAAATAAGATAAAGGAAGAGAAAGAAAAGAGAGAAAACATGCAATCGAGGACAGCAGTGAATGTAACAGGAAACATCTCACACTGCTTTCAATACTCCATCACGAAGAGAAGAAAAAAGCTCCTGATGAAGGTGTTAGAAGGACGATGACGTCAGACGAGCTTCACAGCTAACAGATCTCACAGGAGACGGGACACACTCTTTGTTTTGGTTGTCATAGCAATCATCTTCCTCCGTAAGAAGCTGAGCACAGGGCTAATGGTTTGGATTAGAATAAAAGGATCAGTCCGTCACGTATCAGAGAAAAGCAGTCATTTCTAACAGTTACGGATATAGATCACAAATACAAACCCCAATTATAACTGATTAACCCCTAAATCCACTCCACTCCCTCAATCTCATAAATACAGAAATGAAGCTTCAGTTTTAGGGTAGATGCTGAATTCATAGTAGTTCCTGGATAATTAATACAACCGTGTTACCAAAAAAGTTGGGATGCTATGAAAATATAAAGAAAAATAAAATGCAATGATGTGCTCTGATCATCTAAACCCTGTAATTAATTGAAAAAAAAGTACAAAAGAACAACAGATCAAATATTGAAACGTTGTATCATTTTTTGAAAAAAATGGTTTGCATGTCCATTTTGAATTTGATGTAAGCAACACATTCCAAAAAAGTTGGGACGGGGGCAACAAAAGGCTGGTAAAGTTGTGTGATGGTAAAAAAAAACACCTGTTGGTTAATTGGCAAAACATGATAAGGTATAAGACATCTCAGAGAGGCGGAGTCTTTCAGAAGTAAAGGTGAGGAGGGGTTCACCACTCTGTGAAAGACTGCACCATCAAATAGTGCAACAATTCAAGAATAACGTTTCTCAACATAAAACAGCAAAGAACTTTTGCTTTTCATCATCTACGCTACATAATATCATTAAAAGACTCAGAGAGTCTGGAGAAATCTCTGTATGTGAGGGACGAGGCCAAAAACCAGTATTTGCTGGCCGTGATCTTTGGGCCCTCAGGCGGCACTGCATTAAAAACAGACATGATTCTGTAGTGGAAATCACTGCATGAGCTCAGAAACACTTCTGAAAAACACTGTCTGTGAAAACAGTTCCTCACTGCATCCACAAATGCAAGTTAAAACTCTAAAATGCAAAGAAGAAACCAAATATAAACAGGATCCAGAAATGCTGCCACCTTCTCTGGGCCTGAGCTCATTTAAAATAGACTGATGTGAAGTGGAAAAGTGTCCTGTGATTAAATTTCTTTTTGGAATTCTTGGATACTGTGCCCTCCAGCCTAAAGACCATCCTGCTTGTTATCAGCACACAGTTGTAAAGCCAGTATCTGTGATGCTATAAGTGTGCATAAGTAAGTGATTTGCACATCTGTGAAGGCACCATTAATGCTGAACGATATAAACAGGTTTTGGAGTAACATATGCTGCCATCCAGACGACGTCTTTTTCAGGGAAGGTCGTTTTTATTTCAGCAAGACAACGTCAAACCACATTCTGCACATAATAAAACAGCATGGCTCTGTAGTAGAAGAGTCCAGGGCTAAACTGACCTCTTTGCAGTCCAGACCTGTCACCACTGATAACATTTGGCACATTATAAAATGAAAAATACGACTAAAGGAGACCCTGAACTGTTGAGCAGCTGAAATCCTATATCAACAAAAATGAGAAAACATTTCACTTCCAAAACTACAGCAGTGTCTCCACAGTTCCCAGGCACTTACCTCAAGAAGAGGTGATGCAGAGATAAACATGCCCCTGTGCCAGAGGTTATGGAACATGTTGCCAGATTCAAATTCAAAATAAGCACATATTTTTTCAAAAAACAATAAAACTTCTCATTCAACATTGGATATGTTGTCTTTGTACTATTTTCATTAAATATAGGGTTTAAATGTCCCAACTTATTTTGGAAATGGGGTTGTAGAAGATACTGAAATTCTTAGAAAATACTGAATAATTCATAGTAGTTATGGAATAATTTATAGTAGTTGCTGAAAAATCATAATAGATGCTCAATAATTCAAAGTAGATAATGAATAATTGATAGCAGATGCTGGAAAATTAATAGTAAGTCATGAATAATTCACAGTTGATACTGAATAATTCATAGTAGATACTAAATAATTCATTGTTCGTACTGAATATGTCATATTAGATACCAAAATATTCATAGCAGATACTGAATAATTCGTAGATACTGAATGATAATGATGGATAATGTGAAACAAATACTGGATAGTGCATTGTAGTTATTAAATAATTCATAGTAGTTACTGAATAATTCATATTTCAGCAACAATTGCTGTAAAACTTACAAATCTGACGGTGGCTGGCAGTGAATCATAAAAACTTGGCTCAATGTAAGTCTTTGTGCTTAAAAATGGAGGTAAATGGAGTTTTACTAAGGAACATTTTTGAGCTGTACCGAATGGAACCGAACAGAAATGAAGGCATTAAGGCTGAATCACCATCATTAATCAGCTTGTATATCTGATCTGTAATTTCTGAGACTGGAATTTAGATGATGCCTTACATCACCTCCCGAATCTGCAGTATTTCACTGTCGCTCTGAGCGCAGAGGGAATAGGTGGGTGTTGTGGAGATTAAATGCAGCACTATGAGGTCCACAGCGCCCAAATCCTGTTAGCCTGCCCGCTATAAGACTTTACAATTTTATATCCCTCCACCTGCAGCCGTGACAGCAATGCAGGCCTTCGCTGAGTGCTGTCATGACTGTCTGAACGCTGCTGTTATGAGAGTGTGCTGGCTGCGCTTGTGTCTCTGTAATGTTCTTCAGGCCGGCCTGGTGCAGACAGCAGACTCTGGGGTGCAGTCCAAAAGCACAGGCAGTTCTGCTGCTACTGAAGCAATTTCACTCTTCTCGTCTTTTTATTAACCCTCTGAAGTCGAGAGTTATTACTTTCATTTTCCTCGACTACTCGAATATAAATAAAGGGACTAATATAACCGATACTGATCCATTAAATCAGGCCTGGACTGGTTCTGATATTGATTGGATCAGATCAGGTAATTCTTAAAGGTTTTCTCCCACGTCTTCAAATATTTTAAATATTCAAAGAGAACACTTATTTATTTAGTTAATCTCAAATAATCAAGTTGGTTATCATGAGAAGCTGAATTTGTGATAAATTTGAAAACATCAATCAATATATTAATATATTACACTATACAATATAAAGAGCTTTGGTCTAATAGGGTTAAACAGGATAGTAAATTAAGCTCAAGTCATGCAATTTAAATAAAAAAAAAGGTGAAAAATGTCTTTCTGCAAATCAAACTCGACAAACAACAAATTCATATTATCATATAACATCTCAGAGTGAAAGGAAATGTACATAAAATTACAATATGCTTTTGTTATTGCTGGCAATCACTACGATAATTAAACTGTAGTTAACAGCATATATAGAGTTAGAAAGCCATTGCTAAGGCTCTGAGACTGCAGCAAACCACAGTGAGAGCCAGTATGTGAATCTTCCCAGGAGTGACCGGTCTACCAAAATTTCCCCAAGAGCACATCAATGACTCAAAATGAGGTCACAAAGAACCCAGATCAACATCTAAAGAACTGCAGGCCTCACTTGCCTCAGTTAAGGTGAATGTACACGATTCCACAATAAGAAAGACGCTGAGCAAAAATGGCGAGCTGAAAGACACAAACCACTGCTGACCACAAAGAACACAAAGGCTCATCATATATGTATACACATACACACACACACACACATATATATATATATATATATATATATATATATATATATATATGTGTGTGTGTGTGTTTATATACACATATATACACATATATATGAATGATGCGTGTTTATACACCGATCAAACTCCAGCAGCACTGATGATCCACTCAGACCAGCGCAACACACACTAACACACCACCACCACGTCAGTGTTAATGCAGTGCTGAGAATGACCCACCACCCAAATAGTACCTGCTCTGTGAGGGTCCATGGGGGTCCTGACCACTGAAGAACAGGGTAAAAGGGGGCTAACAAAGTATCAGAGAAACAGATGGACTACAGTCTGTAACTGTAGAACTACAAAGTGCACCTATATAGTAAGTGGAGCTGATAAAATGGACAATGAGTGTAGAAACAAGGAGGTGGTCAGAATGTTATGCCTGATCGGTGTATGATCCTTATGGTGATGCAAGTTTGTTGTAACCTCTACTTCACACGATGAGAACATGTTTAAAGGATTTTACAAGGTCATACTTTAGAACAGTAGTTTTGGAGGTATGCACTCAGCTGTATACCAGAGTGGTTAAATCACTCACTTTTCCCAAAGAAGGCTGGACTTCAAGGCACCCTATTGCTGTTATATAAGCTCCTAAAAAATTTCACGTAAATATAATGGCATCTTTAATGTGCTGCACATATGGAACATAATTAAATTCATCTTATGACTGTGGCCTTTAAAGATGTGTCTGTTGTGGAAATAGTTTTGTGATAACAATGAAAATGTGATTAATCGTGTAGCCCTAGTTACAGTCATACCTACCTGGTCTGTACTGCTGTAAATACTCTGTACATTTAGATTATACAGTAAATATGTACATTGTATGTTTTGTGATAGCCTTTGTGGCCATGCATTTTGCAAATTTGCATTTGTTTGTTTACTATTTGCATCAATTCATTCACATAAGCAACAATTTCACCAGTCAATCTGATATGCTTTTTATTTCGGGTCACACAAACAGATATTGCCAAAAGAATTCTATCAGAAGTTCAGCATCATGAAATAAAGAGCATGAATTTGAAGGGGGGGGGGTTGGAGTCATTTTTATTGCAGTAACTATAGCAACATTAGTCTTTGGCTTTCCAGGTTGGACATCACCATCCAGGTATTAATTACAGCCTGATTACACTGCCACAGGAGAGAGAGAGCAAGAGAGAGAGAGAGAGAGAGAGAGAGAGAGAGAGAGAGAGAGAGAGGGCGAGAGAGAGAGAGAGAGAGGGCGAGTGTAATTGGTATTTAGCTGTGTTGTGGGGGATCCTGTCTGAGTCAGTGTTGTTCTCTCACTCCTACTGCTTGGCTGAGAGAGAGAGACACAGATATGAAGTTACAGAGCGAGGGTGGGAGTGAGGGATGGATGGAGCCGCACTGCATTCTTCTACTTCTCCATCTTCACTGAAAAATTCGGTACCACTTTAAAATAAGGCTACTCTTATAAAGCATTCATGAATGGCTTAAAATGAGTTTATTAATGGTCATTTATTAGGTCTTATAGACCTTAAAATCATTAATAAGCAGTTACAACACATAAATAAAGAGGGTAACAGTGACCTTCATTTTTACTTTCACCCCCCTGGGCTCTGATTTGTGCATCTCTTCTTAAACTCTCCTTTAAAGGCTCTTCATATATCATAATCCTCATATGTTTCATATCTAAATGCTCCATTATCTTCATCACTACTTTCCAAAACCGCTGCAGCAGCTTCAGCAGCTGTAAACTCTCTGCACGCCGTTTCACATGAGTCTCCGATGTGGACTGAATGAAGAATGAAGGGTTTCCGGCGTGATGGTCAGTCCTTAGTGATTTCCTGAGTGTCCATCGGTCAGTTTCACACAGAATGTAGACGGACACACCAATCCACCAGTTCCACATGGTGAGAGGCAGATGATGTGTATCTCAGCCCCTCTTCATAGGCTCATAACTCCGGATGTGAGTCTCGTATGATCTCGTGATAAGATGGAATGGAAAGGGCGACTCTACAGATTCAGGAAGTGTTTGAACTGGATTTCTGTGCCTGACTAATAACCACTAACAAATTAATTTTAAGCCGTTCATGAATGCTTTGTAAGTATAGTTTTATTTTAACATGGTACCAATAGTCGACAACTCAACAAACAGCCTCTAAATATCATCGATATTCAAGGACAAAAACATGTATCTGCAAAATGGGAGCTTTACGGGACAACACAAAGACATTCTTTACATTAAATATAAGTTAATGTAAAGAGGTTTTATTTCAAGTGATCTTTAGCATCTCTGTTGGTCCATTCACCAGTAAATTTTAACATAATGTAAAGAGCTACTTCTTGTGTTTAAATGATGTAGAAAAATAAAAACTGATAAAAATGTAGAGTTGGACTGTCACATAATCTTCAACAGAGCAGATAAATTACTAGAGCTTAGGAGTGGCTGATAATATCACACTACTTTGGAGCTACATCTCTTTTCAAGTAAAGCATACATTAAATATACATACATACAAACATCATTTAAAAACTGTATGTGTATGCAAGAGCTGCAATTGCAGAGCTACACATAGTGCAACATACAGTGTCTGCAGCTGGGCTTCAGCCTGATGGTCAACTTAGGAAAATGTGTTAATGGTGTTAAATAACTGTGCCATTAATAATTTATTATCACTCTTAAAAAAGATGGATCTTCCAGGGTTCTTTAGACAAGACAATAGTTCTATATAGAACAATGAACCATCTGCACGACGAAATGGTTTTCTACATGGTGAAATGGTTCTTCAGACTAATGGAAAATGTGTTGTAAGTGGTTCTAGAATCAAAAAGGGTTCTGCTAGTGTGACAAGCTTGACATTTAAAAAATAGAGTAACCTTTATTGGTGCTGTATAGAACCATTTACGACACGTTCTCCATCGATCTGAAGAACGATTTCACCATGCAGAGAACCATTTAATCAGCAAATGATTCATTGTTCTATATGAACCCTTGAAGAACCGTCTTTAATAAGAGTGCACATGTAAGAAGTCGACCCTACGAGAATCCTAAACTTTTGGATCATCTTATATCTAATCTCCTCAGAAGTATCTCCGGAAATATAAATACCTTAGTATAATGTCTTAAATAATTCAATTAAAGTTGATCTCTGGGGTTTGTGCAGCGCTGCATGTATATATGTTCTAGTCTAAGAGTGTTAAAGAAGCTAGAACCCCTCTTTGGAACTGTACACTGAGCTGCATTGAGTACACCAGCTCTTCTACAGCAGCTGTTATAATGGAGAGGAGACGCATGTTGAAAAAGACAGAGCAGCTGTGTTGTTCTCTGTGCAGGCGTGTGTGTGTGTGTGAGTGTGTGTGTGTGTGTGTGTGTGTGTGTTTTGTGTGTTCATGTCTCGGGGCATCTGAGTCTGAATAGATTCACACAGACCGACGCACACGGACAACGGCACAGCCGCACGCTACGACATACAGAAGGTCAAAACTAAGAATAGCTCTGAACAGAGAGAGAGAGAGAGAGAGAGAAAGAGAGAGAGAGAGAGAGAGACACCTCCAAAGTTCAGTCTTAGAAGCTGGTTGATCATTTTCTGAAGTAATCAAACACATTCAGTGGTGTTGAGGTCTGGACTCTGGGGTGGTCAGTCCATTGTTCAGCTTCTTTGTTTGATGTGTCCGTCTCCTTTTCTCAGTGAGGTTCTTCTTGATCAGCTACACATCCTTTCAGACCCACAGCGCTGAGTCGTCTTCTCACAGTGGAAGGATGGACAGAAACACCTGTGGATGTTTTCAGATCTGAAGCAGCTTGATTTTCTCCTCTCTCTCAGAGATGAAAGCTTTAAGTGCTGCTTATCTGATGGGGGCAGTTTTGGGGTCTACCAGGTCTTCCAGGTGGTTGTTAGGAGCCCCACCGTAGCTTTTAATCATTTTTTAAGGACTCCAGTTTTGGAAACTCCTGTTTTTTTTCTCTTTTGATTTTTCCCTTCTTTATACTTCTTGTAAAATTATAACTTGTACTTAATGGCTGTTTTGACTGGAAACTAATTGAATGTCTATTTTGCTTTGGCACAGGTCTGTAGGTACTGACTAAAATGGATTGTTTTATGCAGTAATGAACAGTCAGCTCTAACATTAGGAGAATAAGCCCTTTTCACATTTCCACATTACTTTTCTGCTGGAAGGTCTTGTTGCAGGGTAACGTTGCTTCGACAATAACAACGATGAAGAGTAAAGCGTGTACGGCTCATTCAAATGTTTGAGTTTGAGCAAAAAACAGCCTCATCTCAGTTTCAGTGGTTTGCCAGCTGACGATGAGCAAAGGAGAAATGAGTTTGTGCAGTTAATAAAGGAATAAACTGTCCTACGGAGTAAAAGAACCTCTGTGTCAGCATTTCACTGCTGACTAACAGTAACGTGCAGTTTGTGCTTTAACTCTTTGATGCACAAGCTATTAAAACATTTTCTAATGCACGGTATTGGTCAACAATTACCCATATTCATTTCCTGTTATTTCATGCATGGCTGATTGTATCATTTTTTTTTTTCATCATTTAATTTTCCAAGTGTTCATTTAATATTTTGTTCTTGATTCTGACAAATCATTGTTTTCATCCCTCTTTTCTTACTTCATGAACAAAAATAGTTTTTGCATTACTTGATGTAGCAACACAAAAACTAATTTTGTTCATGAAGTAAGAAAAGAAGAATGAAAAATTTTTGGTAAACATAATCAAAAAATATTTAACAAATACTTGCAATAACAAATGATACATTTCTTTCAAAGATACAGCAAAGAAGCACTCAGCGGGGAGTAGATGTTCGTTCAGTGTTTGTGTGAAACATCTACAGAGGTGCTTCAGACCATGACGACCCGACACGCCCCCCTGCTGACGTGTGCGAGTTTAACTTTTTGCCATCTAGTTTACTGCTAGTGAGCATGTGGTTATTTACACCTATCCTTTATTGATTTATCCATTGATATACATTCCTAAAAGCTGCATTGTCTGTTGTTCTCTATCTGAGGCGATACGTCTGCACGTCCGCCATGTTGGAGAGGTCAAGATCCGCTTGTGAATAAATTCACTTGTACTGAGAGACGAAGAGTCTCAGGATTAAATCAGCCACAACTTCCTTATTACTCAACCGATTTTCACCAAATCTGTGTAGTTATAATCCTCAGACACAGATTAATCCAGGCTGCACGGATCTGCTCTCGGTAGCTTTTATTACTTTAATAACTGATCGTGATAATTAGCCGTCCAGACCAGCAGGGAAAGTATTCAGTCTGGACCTGACGTTAAAAACCAAGTTTAGCGTGAGAAACAAAACAACACACATCAGCAAATCCATCAATGTGTGAATCACTTCTGATCTTAATCCACATAAAAATAAAATAAACCCCCAAAACACAGCAAGAAGGACAAGGCTGAAGTTGGCTTCCTATTTGTCAGCTTCTTGTTTGAGTTTTCCCGTTCCACCTTAAATGGTGCAGCAGTCCCTTTCTGGTGCCCCTGAATAGACTATGAAATGAAATAAGCTTAATATAAAACCAGAGGAAAAACAATCACATCAACAGGTTCTCTGTGCATCACCAACCACACGGCCATATCTACACAAACATCACACAGACAATACACATCACACAGACATGAGTGTGGATCACTGCGTTCCCTCCGTTATATAATCCTATCCCACTTTCTGAGTGTAATATTCCCGAAATAGTGTAATTTTGGACAGTATCTTTCTTAAACTGCTGCTCTGTAATGGTACTGAATGCTGTCCAGCAGTGATGTTGACTGCCTTAAAATGGTGGTGCCGCTGATGTGCCTGGCTGGACCCAACGCAGCATCTAGGTATGTATATCTATGGATTTATTTCTCTGTAGATGTTAGCTGACGTTACTCTGCTCTGACAGCTGTGAAGGAATTTTTCCATTAAGTATTTATATCCTTTATTTAGTCTGGACTCCCACATTGTTGGGTGTTTGGTTCTCCAACAGTTCTGGACACATCCTTGCATTTCAATCTTGGCAACTACGACAAAGATAAAGTGACTCACCTTTCTGTGGTGGCTGAAGTGATACGAACGCCTGTAGGTTAATAACTGTCCATAAGGCAATGGCAGAACTGTTTTACTTCTGTTTCATGTGAAAAGGGCCTCTCTCACACTACTGGAGTCTGTTTAGTTTTGAATTATATTAAATTATACTAGTACATACATATTTCTCAGCACAGCAGCTCCTGGGTTCTCCATGTGCTCAGCCTGTTCAGGCTGTGTGTTTTTATCTCTGAGCCTTTTCTTCCTCGATCAATAACCATTTAAGCAAATTGTCTGCATAAACGATACCTTG
Source organism: Colossoma macropomum (assembly GCF_904425465.1). Classification (NCBI taxonomy): domain Eukaryota; kingdom Metazoa; phylum Chordata; class Actinopteri; order Characiformes; family Serrasalmidae; genus Colossoma; species Colossoma macropomum. Next base: position 1,296,878 of record NW_023494800.1, read on the forward strand.
CTGCACGGCTCTTTATCGCTTTTTCTCCACGAGTCTCTCAGACTGGACCTGTCAGCTTTACGAGAATGGAAACCTACATGCTCCTTCTGGTAAACACTCACTGCTGTGGAGCCTCTTAGGCAAACAAATGAGTTTTAAAGCTTCTGTGTTTCTCTCCAGCGATCAAACAGTGTGATTTACTGGTGGGCCATTAAAGCCGCAGATGTTTCCCCCATCTCTGTCCATCACTCCCTCCATTTGTCTTTCACTCTGTCTCTCTCAGCTCCTTCTTTCTCTGTCACAGCCATTTAAATTCTAATTCATGGTGCAGAGGACGAAGAGATGTTTCTCCTGCTACATACCAACAAGAAGCTGAGGTGATAACAAAACTTATGTTATCATTTCATATTAACCCTCTGTGGTCTGAGGTCATTTTTCTGATTTGTTCATCTCTCCTTAAACTCTCCTTTAAAGGCTCTTCATATATCATGATCCTCATATGTTTCATATCTAAATGCTCCGTTATCTTCATCACTACTTTCCAAAACCGCTGCAGCAGCTTCAGCAGCTGTAAACTCTCTGCACGCCGTTTCACATGAGTCTCCGATGTGGACTGAATGAAGAATGAAGGGTTTCCGGCGTGATGGTCAGTGCTTAGTGATTTCCTGAGCGTCCATTGGTCAGTTTCACACAGAATGTAGACGGACACACCAATCCACCAGTTCCACACGGTGAGAGGCAGATGACGTGTATCTCAGCCCCTCTTCATAGGCTCATAACTCCGGATGTGAGTCTCGTATGATCTCATGATAAGATGGAATGGAAAGGGCGACTCTACAGATTCAGGAAGTGTTTGAACTGGATTTCTGAGCTGGATCATCACAAAGATACAGACACAGATATAGAGACAGAGAATTTGATACATGGGTGAGTTTGTGGACCCCAGAGGGTTAATAATTTCTGACTCTTACCTCCCTGAAACAAGTGAAGAGGTCGTATGCAGATTGAAAGTGTAGACTGTAAACTTGCATACCACATTAGTGTTTGCAAATAGAAGAGGAGAAAATTTATTATGATTTGAATTTGATGAACATTAATTGTTTTGTGGAAACAAAAGCCATCAAAACAAACAAAAAATGTTACTGTAAGGTAACTCCAATATTTTAGGTCTTTTACAGCCACACAAGTTCTAACTATGCAATTGCTAACAGACTACAAAGTATATATATACTTTACTACCTTAATTTCTGAGAGTGTAGTGTATCCATGGCCTAGGAAGAACCAATTAATAGGAAAAGACCATTATACGGAACAGCTGAAGGTAAAAGAGGACGATCAGCTACAAAATGGATGGATATAATGAGAGCAATCATGAACCAGCCATTCAGAAGCCTGAAGGCCCAAACAGAAGACAGAAAATTATGTAGAAACACCATCCATATGGTCACCAGCTGTCGGAAATGACCTTCCACTTACCTGGTTAATACCTAGAACTTGTTACCAGCCATGGAGCAATAAATGACTCGTCATTATGTATTTGTGGAAGATTTCTAATTATTTACTGCCATGTAATGTAAACTGACAACTGACTGTCCACTTTATTGGGAACCCATTTGTGGCTTCACAGTTGGAGACTTGTTTTAAACTGTTTTCAACAGATGAGCTACAGTCTGTAATTATACACCTGTATAGTAGACCTATGAAGTAGGTTGAGCTCATAAAGTGGAAGTAAATAGAAACATAAATCTCTTTTTGTTTAGAAAGAGCTCTTTGAGAACTTTTAGATCAAAATTAGGTTGTTACTTTTCTCGAAGTTAATTGGGACATGGGGTGGAACAGTTTCTCCATACAGTCTGGAGCAGGTCAAAGACCTAAAACTATCAGACACATCACTGCAACGCGTTTTTACACAAAGCAGGATTTTATAAAAGAAACAACACGTTCAAAATGGTGGTTTGGGACAAGCAAAACACAAATCTGAAAGTCTGCATGTTCTTTAAATATCAAAGGTAATTAATATTGATCTGTGACAGATGTAAAAAATAAGTATAATAAGTAATGAAATATCAAGAACACAAGACTCCAGACTTGATTCAGACTCACATTAGAGACTCAGCTCAGACTCACACCCCAGAAACTCGAGATTCTGCTCAGACTTGCACCTCAGAGGCTCAAGACTCAACTCAGACTCGTAACTCAAAACCTCGAGACTTGACTTGGATTCGCACCTCAGATAGTCGAGATTTGACTCAGACTCGCACCCTAGAGACTCGAGACTCAGATTCACACCTCAGATACTCGAGATTTGACTCAGACTCGCACCTCAGAGACTTGAGACTCGACTCTGACTCACACCTCAGAGAATCAAGATTTGACGCAGACTCGCACCCTAGAGACTCAGAGTCACGCCTCAGATACTCAAGATTTGACTCAGACTCGCACCCTAGAGACTCGAGACTCAGATTCGCACCTCAGATACTTGAGACTTAGACTCACACCTCAGAGTCTCAAGACTCGACTCAGAGTCGCACCTCAGAGACTTGAGACTCGGCTCAGACTCACATCTCAAAGACTCGAGACTCAGTTCAGACTCACACCTCAGAGACTCGAGACTCAGCTCAGACTCACACCTCAGAGACTCGAGACTCAGTTCAGACTCACACCTCAGAGACTCGAGACTCAGTTCAGACTCACACCTCAGAGACTCGAGACTCAGCTCAGACTCACACCTCAGAGACTCGAGACTCAGTTCAGACTCACACCTCAGAGACTCGAGACTCAGCTCAGACTCACACCTCAGAGACTCGAGCCTCAATTTAGATTTGCACCTCAGAGACTTGAGACTCAACTCGCACCTCAGAGATTCATGACTCACACAGATCGACTTGTGAAGTTTGTTAAGCTTTCTTGACTTTGATCTGTCAGTCTTGGCTCTATTTATCTTACACAGCTGGGAATGTGTACATTAACACTTTGTCGCCTCCTCTGGCTCAAATGGAAACTGCATTAGACATACATTAAACTGTAAATTACTGTAAAGGTTAATCAGTCAATTTGTCAGTTTTTCACAACTGCTTTTCAGTCCAGCCCTGCATTCTGTTTTTGCACAAGCCAGCAAAGCCAAGCAGACACAGTACCTGACACGGTCCTAACGATCTCTGTGCTGTTCCTTAGACCCACGAAGGAGAACTGGTAGAGCCTCCATGAGCGAATGTCACCAACCTCCACGGAGCTGCGCTTCCACCTGTAAACGATCTCCTCCTTGGGGTAGCCGTCTGCAGGAAGAAACAACAAATAAATAAACAGTCAAGAGCTCTGTCAGCTGGATCACTACTATCTAGTGAAGGACAAAAAAAAAAAGAAATAAAAAGCTGCACTGGCTTCCAGGGAGTCTCCAGGATCTGAGCCTTCTAGATATGATTCTGTCACATCTGTCAGCCAATTCAGCACAGTTTAATGTCAAATGTGGACGGAGAACCATTTTTAGAACCATTTATTTACTCCCTAGTCCACACAGTCCGCAGGTAGAATAAAGCCTGTTGTGAATTTATCATGAGTGTGATGTCATAACGATGACATTGCCACATGACTGGTCATTCAGCCATCAGCAGTTTAGCCCCACCCATTCAGCTCCACCTATTCAGCCTACAGCAGTTCACAACTGCTCATTCAAGTGATGCTGAGTGCTGATTCTGCAGCCACACTGATGTTCTAAGTGGACTTCATGAGGAAAATAAAATAAAAGGGAAATGCAGGATTTGGGCCCTTTAATGTTGTCTTTGATTAAACATCCAGCAGTGATGTTAGTGTATCAGTCCAGCAGGACAGACAGTATGGACAGTTAAAGTGTCCCTCTGCGCCCTGCAGGAGTCGCCCGCTGTGGATTATCGGCTGCCTGTCAGTTTTAACAGCGCGGATCTCTCGCAGGTGTGAGTTTAGAGGCTTTCCTGTTGAAGTCAGCAGCAGCGGGAGAACGAGGAGAAGCATCCGCAGGAGAAGCATCCGCAGTCGCTCATTAATTTTTTAAGCACATTCCTCCTCTGTGCTGTATTTAGGGATACGAATCCCCCATTTTTCTCCCCCGTTTTTCATGGAAGCTATTTAGGAAGTTCTCCCCAGAGACCGTCCCACAGAGCATCTGCCTCTCCCCAGCAGCCTGATTACCATAGAAGAGAGAGAGAGAGAGAGAGAGAGAGAGAGAGAGAGCACAAGACTGAGAAACAGAGAAGGGGGAGATGGAGACTGAAGATGAAACTGCAGGAGCGAGAGAGAGAGTGAGAGAGAGACTCAGAAAGAGATGGAGCAGAGAGAGAGAGAATAAGAAAAAAGAGGAAGAAGGTAAAGAGATGGCAGGAGAGAGAAACAGACAGACAAAGGAAAAGGGAAATGCAGACTGAAGAGGAAAGTTGAGGAGAAAGCCAGCGAGAGAGACAGAGAGTGAAAAAAGAGGGTGAGAAAAGAAGAGGGAGCTCAAGAAAGAGGAGAAGAAAGATCAGAAGAAAGAGTGGAAGGAAAGAAGGCAAGATAGATCAAGAGAGAAAAGAAAGAAAAGAGAGGAGGGAGGGAAGAGCAAAGAAGAGGCAGAGAGAGTAAAGCATAATGAGAAACAGAAAAGTGGGAGATGGTGACTGAAGGAGAAAGTGCAGGAGAAAGAAAGAGAGAGTGAAAAAAGGAGAGAGAGAGAAAGAGAGAGCAAGGGAGACTCAGAAAAAGAAAGAATAGAGAGACAAAAAGAACAAGAAAATGAGGAAGAAGGAAAGAAGCAGACTGAGTGGGAGAGAGAGTGAAAGAAGGGGAGAGAGAGATAGATAGATAGATAGATAGATAGATAGATAGATAGATAGATAGATAGATAGACAGACACTTATTTTCTAGTATTCTATTATAATCTATATAATCTTTTTCTTATTTATGTTTGTGTTTCTTATTGAACTTGAACTAGATAGAGAGAGATAGAGAGACTGAGAGAGAGAGAGAGAGAGAGAGAGAGAGAGAGGGAGGGAGAGAGAGAGAGCTTTCCTGTCTGCTGCTGTCTCGTTTGGCCCGTGAGGAGAAGGTTTGACGTGTTCTTCGTTATCCGTCCTCGCGCTGCGAAGGCAGAGACGCGGGAGTTTTTCTGCTGCACTGAGGTCTTTATCAGCATGTTAAAGAGATACAGTGTTGGCAGGCAGCAGAAGGAGAAGGAGCGCTGAAGACGGGAGGAGGAGAACCCTGAAACCATCCTCCAGGAACACTGCTGGTACCGCAGTGAAGCACAAACTTTACCAACACAGGACTTCAGCAGAAGTACAAATGTAGCAGGTCATTAACTACTGAAGAACTGATGTAGAACTTCTTAGAACATCCAGCATCAGCAGAGGAGCTACGAACCTGAAACCGGCTTCTTATTAAAGTTACCTTTCCACCTTAAATAGGAGGAACATTTTGGCACCTCAAATTCCACAGACATGCTAAATATATCACAGTTTTTGACATAATTTGAAAGTGCCTGTTGCCCTTTACATTATATTTACGTTTCATGATGAATGGACCAAAAGAAACGGCCCAAAATGACTTGGAAAAAAGTCTGGTTCCATTGACTTACATTAAAAGTAAAGTAGGCTTTTTCCTTCTCCTGTAAAGTTACCATTTTGGAGATACGAGGGTTTCTCCCAACAACAGCAATAGACAAAATGATCATTTATAGGGTACTTTCTGTTGGGACGCGTCTGCTCCAAAACCCTCACCTCTAAATTTACAGTTGTGAAAATAACACTAACATGTTTTTTTGCATATTTTTAAAGATCTTTTTGATTTATTTTCAGAGCTAAGTTGAAAGATTTATATTTATCATGAGTTTAATCTTTAAATAATAATTAAAAAAAAAAACTTTATTTAAAAAATGTTTGTCACTACCGAAACACAGTTTTAAGTCTATGAGGGAGCTTTTAGAGGTGGACGTCTGGTTCCTATCACCACCACTGTGAACAGTTCTGACTCAGTAAGTTTCACTAGAACAGAACGTTTCACACCAAACCACTCTGTTTACATCTCAACCATTTAATTATACAGAAATGTTGAAAAACCAGTTTTAATCAGAGAGTAGCTTTAAGGATATTTGTTTCTGGTGGAAAGAGCACCGATGTCTTTATCAGCGTGTTAAAGAGCTGTGTTCTTGGCAGGCAATGGAAGGGGAGGGCGAGGAGGAGAGAGGAAGAGCGAGAGAAGAACAGAACATGAGGTGGGAATAGATAGAGAGCATATGGCCAGACTTACAGCTTGAAAACTCCAGGGGACAGGAATGCTCATCCATGGGAAAGTTATACAGTTTAAGCTGGCACTCAGCATCGATGGTCAACCTACAGACAGAAATAACTCCCTCAATTACATCTTCAACACAGGCCAAGATTCATTTCACTACAGCACACACACATATTCACAGTCTGCAGTGTTGGATCGCACCCATTTAAGTGGGCATAATAATGGAATTAATGACAGGAAGCCACGTCCTTATTTGGCGTTAGAGTCTAAAACTCTTGGTTTGATTTAATTTCATATGAGCTTTTTTTTCTCCTTGTCTTATGCAATTATGCAGCTGTTTCATGCAAGTTAAGCCACTAGCCCAAAGTTGCATAATGAATAAATTAATGCTGTCTGTATGAATATCAAATAAGCAGCTGGGTGGCTAATTTCACTGCTAACATGAAACTTTTACGCTAATGCAAATTTCGACCCTCTTTACAAGAACATCAAAGATAAGGCTGGCTTTGCATGAGACCTTCATGCTTGTTGCATGTTGTGAGTTGCATGCAACATATTTTTGGCGCAACCAAATTCAAAAGAAATCATAAGTCTTAGGACATTTTATGATACATGACGAGTGAAATTTAGTTTCATGTACGTTTCAAGCAACTAAAGTTTCAAGCATGAAAGTTTCACTGTGTCACAGCAGCCTAACAGTATAAACACACAAAGACTTCCTCTTCATCTTCTTCTCTACCTTAAAGTGTACAGGATCCGCCCATCGTTCCAAATCCGGAGCATGCGATTGGGCGTCGTGATCCAGTGGGCGTCGGCCTTCTTGGAGTTGCGGAAGAAGGTGTCGGGGATCCAGATCTTTCCCACCATGTTGCTGTTCAGGCGCAGAACCTTCATAGTGCTGTTGAATCTCAAGCGGCTGTCGTACCAGGTCTGAGCGAAGAAGATGTCGATGGTGTACTCCTGTCAGGAGGAAGAAGAAGGCGTTTAAATCAAGGCTCCTAAGATCTCAGGATTCTAGGATCTCAGGATTCTCTATTTCAAATTTTATATCAGGTGACCTTTAAAATGTTTTTGACACTCAAAAATCTTGTTTCAAACACTGGGCCTCATTCTCCAACCATTCATATGAAGACATTTCTTCTTAAAACTTCTTGCAGTTCTGATGAAGATTCTGATCCAGTGTTCTCTTATCTGGGATTTGTTCTGAGGTAAGATCAGAATCTACACACTCAAGAGCACAAAGGTGAGAACAGTTCTGCGCTTTGAGAACACGGCAGTAATATGACGTTGACTTTTTCTTAGGACCTTTCTCAAGAACACACTTAAGAACAAACTCAGGAAAATATTGGCGAATGAGGCCCAATATTACTTCAGGAACAAAAAGTGGACAATTTTGTAATATATAGCCACAATATATATTAAAAAAAACAAATAAGTACATTATAAACCACAATAACATTTGAGAAAAGGCCTTTCTAAATAAATATGAATACATTTTTATGAAGAAGTCGGTGTCTGTGGAACCCTCAGTTTAGTTTTGGGAAGTTAGAGGAGATGATTAGTGTTAGACCTGAGACTGAAACTGGAATTACAGAGTATTAGAAGTTCCTTGAGATAATCTGGTGAGTTTCCATGAACACACTGAAAAGTTAGGGGAATTTTATAGTCAGTTCTGTATAGACAGGAAGGCAATTTCTGTTTCTGTTGCTGAAAAATTCACACAATGTAATGAGCAGCTGGTATTTTTCAAATGGTGTAAAAATGCAATGATGCGCATTTTTAAATGTTCAGTTTTAAGTCTGAATTGTATTTTGAATACTGAAAAAAAAATCTTTATTCTTGGTGTAACGTATTTATGCAAATGTTCACATCGTTTGGTAATATTCTATATATAATAGTTTCTTATTTATTTGTATTAGTTATGGTATCTATATTCTCATATGTATTCTTTATTCCATTTGTTGTATTTTTATCTTACTTCTCTCTAAATAAAATACTTAAAGAGTTCACTTGCAAAGAAAGACGTTTCAGTTTTAATGAATTTTCATAAATCATTATTTATTTATTGCATTCCAGGCAATACCAGTCAAACTGCAATTGGGTTGTTTTGATTAAGTAAAAATATCTCAACAAAATACAGACAACTTACAATATTAAAATTTATTGATTAAATTATGTTTAATCATTAAATTATGTTTTTTGTCAGAAGCAGATAACTCCAATGGTCATTTCATGTTTCAGAGTTAAAGCCATTTAATGGACACAAGTTTCTTTTAAGGTCAGTATTTAACATCTTTACCATAAAACAGCAGGTAAAGAGCTGAAAAACTGAACACAAACAGCCATTAATGTCAATATTAATCATCTATAAGATCAGAGCTCTGAAAATCCTCAGGCTGAGTCTCAGACGCCTCACTGCCCCCTATATAGTCACTATGAGTTATGAAATTCAGTCTTTTCCCCCCAAATATTGGTCTTTGTGTCCAGTATGAATCGTCTCTCTGTTCTACGTCACCTGACCCCAATACTGCGTGCTGATTGGCTGAACGGATTTATCGGGTTCTGCTGGAGAACAGCGCTGGAGTTTGACCGTTTCTGCTGTGAAACGTGATCTTGTGACGCCTCGACGTTTCAGGACGTAACTCACCAGGACTGACTCCTTGTTTGTGTAACATACTTGGCTAAACAAAGCGATTCTGATTCTGATCCTTGCCATTTGTATTCAGTTCTAGATTACATTTCCTCTGTAATCCACCCCACACTGCCTATATACACATGCTCGTTCTCTGTTTACTCTGTCAGTGTTGGTAAACAATGGACCCAAAGCTTATATTCTTACACTGGAGAGTTCAGCCAGCCTTTCAGGCATCTGAATAGCGCTTGCTTACAGAAAAAAACTGCTTAGCTTTGCAGCAAAGCTGACATAAACAAAACACCTTAAATAAATTTGAAGATATTTATTTCTGTAGAAGCTTTGGTGACAGCTGAGTCAAATCACCAAAGCAAATGTTTTTGCTATTTATGTGGATCTTCCCAAGCACGCTCGAATAAGCAGTCGATATAGGGAAATGCAAAGCTGTGTGCAAACTGCAGGCCAAAATCACCCAAAGCAATCCCAGCTACTTAATCCCTGTATGTGGCAGGGCTTTGTGGTGAAATCCTCTGCCAGCACCAGGGTATTACAAACTGTAAAGAACTCAAGGCCTCTTTTCTAGTGTGGACGTTTTTACACGGCAAAGCACAATGCAGAACGGAGCGACCCGTTCCAGAACACATAGGCTTTTGTCAGTGTTAATAGTGTCACTGAACTCAGCCACATTGAGGCCCTCAACCTGAAAATTAAAGGTTCAACGGGGCAATTAATGGGTCATCTCTTTTAGCACGAGCATTCTCCAACTTTCTTCTAGGGTCAGTCTTCATTCCCTGAATAATGTCTGAATGAGAAACCCGGCTGAAAAACATGGTAAGACATTTATCCTCGATCCTCGCTTCTCTATTAAACAGCCCAAAAGGAGGCGACCAAGTGGGATATTTTATCATCACTGCCATTATTAATTTAATTATTTGTTTATTTGCAAGAGCAGAGGTTTAAAGTGAAGCACTGATCTTTTTTAAGATATTCAATCATGGCAAAAGTTTGAACACTCCTGGTCAAATTATGTTTTGTTGATTTACTAAGTGAAAAATAAGTTGACACGTCTTCTACTGACACACGCTTAAGCATAATATTCTTTTTTTCTGCACATTTTAGAGCACAATTTCTATTTATTTGCTGACTTTAATATGTTGGGAAAATATAACATAAAATGTGTCATAACTTTTGCACAGGCTATTTTATATTTTATGTTCATTACTTTTTTCTTGATATGTTAAATTCAACAGTAAGTGCACATTCAAATGTGCAGACGTCTCTGTAGAGGATGTGTTAACTTATGTTTGCATACGACAGCACACATATACAGTATTGTGCGAAAGTCAGAGACTCTTCATTTATTTAATTTCTAGTCAAAATTGCCATTTATATAATACAAAATATCAGTTGTGTAGTGTTCAGTGAGTCACTCTTTCCCTTTATTCCAGCTTCCATTCTTTTCAGGAGACTCACTTTCAGTTCCTCAAAGAATCTGCAGACACACCTCCAAAGTTCAGTCTTAGAAGCTGGTTGATCATTTTCTGAAGTAATCAAACACATTCAGTGGTGTTGAGGTCTGGACTCTGGGGTGGTCAGTCCATCGTTCAGCTTCTTTGTTTGATGTGTCCGTCTCCTTTTCTCAGTGAGGTTCTTCTTGACAGCTACACATCCTTTCAGACCCACAGCGCTGAGTCGTCTTCTCACAGTGGAAGGATGGACAGAAACACCTGTGGATGTTTTCAGATCTGAAGCAGCTTGATTTTCTCCTCTCTCTCAGAGATGAGAGCTTTCAGTGCTGTTTATCTGATGGGGCAGATAAACAGCACTGAAACATTTTCTCTGTAGCTTTTAATCAGTTTTTGAACTGCAGTTTTGGAAACTCCTATTTGACTTTCTCCTTCTTTATACAGGTGGATTATCTTATAACTAACCTGCTCAGAAATATCTCCTGTTTTTACTGGAAATTTAATAAATGAAGGGTGGTCTCTGACTCTTGCAGCGCTGTTATATATGTATATATTCCCTGAGGGGGCGGTGGTTGAATCAGGGATTTGTGAGCGGCTGAGAAGACAGAGGTATTAACAATCGACTTTTTTTCAGAGCTTAGTCGTGCAATGAAAGCTCAAATCCACATCACTTGTGGTCTCGTAACACTGTCCTATTTATGCAGCATGGTGTTGTTTTTCTCTGTTGTTGACAGGGCCGTGCAAAAGCCTATGATTTCGTCACTCTGCCCTTATACACCCTCCCTGCTCTCGACCCCTACAAAAACACAGCGCATCAAATTCACACCGTGTCAGAGCGCCAGTGCGGAGGAGAAGGTCCTGCCAGCTCTCTCAGTCCATCAGACGGTACAGCGCTAGCTCCGAGGAGGCTGAAGAAATCTCTTGGGATGGCACACACACAAAAAACTGCTCACATCAAAAGGCATGTAGCAGCGAGGAGATGCACGGCGCGTCCCCGTCCTCTTTGTAAATTCATAAATCCACGAAAGATGAAGGAGCTAATGGATTGCGCTGTGAATGCCATGCCTCTAGGATGCGGTTTAAAATTAAATATCTGCTTACATCATCTTGTTTCATTGCCAGAGACCACATAGGCTCTGACATGTTACCCAGAATATTCTCAAGACCACTTCACTTAAACACAGGGGCTTCAAATGAGTCAGGAGGCTGTTTTTGCGCAGTTAATCACAATTAACAGCATTCTTTTTTGTAGTTAATCACAATGCATTTTTGTGCAGTTAACTGTGATTAATCACATTCTTCTGGCAAGTTTATTATGATTAATTGCATTAGTTTGTGTAGTTAATCACAGATAATTGTATTCTTTTTGTATTCATTCATAATTAATTGTATTCTTTTGTGTACTTAATTATGATTAAACACTTTTTTTGCATAGTTAACTGTAATTAATCATATTAAATTGACCCTTCCATTGCATTAAAAGCCATACATTTATAGTCAATGCGTGTGTATATCAAATATATCATATATACAGTCAATGGGTGTGGGATATGTAGGTTTACACTAAATGTATATATCATATTTTATATTCTGCTGTTGTCGGAGCAAAACCTTGTATCTCCATTTTTGCTGATTTTCAGTTTTTGACATAATTTGAAAACACCCGTTACCCTTTACATTGTGTGTAAATTTCATTGATGAATGAACCAATAGAAATGAGCCAAAATTACTTGTAAAAACATCTGGTTCCATTGACTTACATTAAAAGCAACATAGGTTTTTTTCCTTCTACTTTAAAGTTCTCTTTTTGGAGATACAAGGTTTTGTTCCAACAGCAGCGATATGCAGTCACAAAGTGCATATTTCATATATATCTTATATACAGTCAGTGGTCAAGCTCCTCCTTATATCTCTCTTTCTTGTTGATACAGCTCATGGGTTCTTGTCACTGTGGAGGATCTTGAGGTGAATTGGAGCTCCACCAAGCTGCTGCTTTTGTTAGTTTGCTGCTCATTGATTTATTCCTAGTTCTCCTGACAACGTCAGCCCAGCATCGTCTCCTGAAGCTGCTGAAGGTTTTTGCTTTAAAAGATGTTTAAAAGCTGTATTTGAACGAGAGCTACAAAGGTGAGACTAGGAAAATGTGTTTTCCACTGATGTGCTTTCAGCTGATTTTTCATTTATGGATTTAAAATGTCAGTGTGGGTGAATAAAGAGCAAAAAATGTTATTCATATTGTTACTTTGGCTAATAGGACGTACTAGAAATGTGTTAGTGTGGTTCATATGTTCATTTAGCCCACACTGCATGAGCTAATAAACACTGAGGAAAAGATCAGGCATCTGCTAATTTCTCTGTAAATAAATTGAATTTGGAATCAGGCATTAAAATTTGTGGACGTTATGATGATTTGTTATTGTCATCCTGAGAACTACCAGTTTTGTATCAAGCATTAGCAGCAGTTCTAAATAAATGACCAACAGCATCTTCTATAACAAGGAAACAAAAAGATAACAAATTATACTGAAACTGTTCACAACAACAACCAGCTTGTGTTCTGCTGTCAGATTAAAAGTGCACAGTAACAAGTTTCTGTTTTAATGTCGGCCCATTATACTGTTCAAAAGTTTGGAATCACTTTAGATATTTGTAACTTGTGTAATTGTACATGCAATAAAATCTTAATAGAAAATCTTAATATAAAAATCTTAAAATAGTCACCAAATGGTATTTGTAGACATTGTATTCAACATTTTGAGTCTTCTGAGATTAATAAGAACTCATTACATGATAAATAACATGCTGTAATTTTCATTTTATGTACATATTTGTCAAGAAATTAATCTTTCTTGACTTTAATTCCATTATAGCATCATTCTTGATGTTCTACAGTGTTCAGCTGTTCATGTAGAGCTCTGTTCATCTAAGTACATCTAAAACATTAATTACTTATAAAGTCCTACTAATTATGTGAAATGTGAAATATTAGAACATAGTAAATAATTTTATAGATTTTTTTTCAATAAAACTGGCTTTATTTTATTATCAAAACAGTAATTTCCAAACAGTAGTGTATGTTGTATGTTAATTCTTTATTTTTATTTATCTAATCAATTGTTAAATTTTCTGCCTGTTCCTGAAAAGCCTGAATTAAAAATCATTTTTAAAAGCAGGACTGCTGTTTTGCTGGTGCACTATTTCTGCTCAATAACATGTTTGCCATCCTCAAAAAACTAAATATTGATTTACCACAAATAACCACACTTCCAGTTTTTTGAAGACATGATCAGCAGAGATAAATATAATGACCAGTAGGGGGTCTAACCTTCTACAACAGATAAATGCAATATGGATGTTAGAATCACTGTTAGAATTAAGGCACAATACAGAGCACAATGACTCCTTAGGCCTGATAAGAAAAGCCCGTCATTTACTCATGGCCGGCTAAGCGATGGTAAACACTCCAACCAATTCAGTCGACTAATCTTATCATTCCTTTTATGTGCTATTTATATCAGTCAGCTTAATTCCTGTGCTCCAAAATAGAAACAAGCATCTTCTGAGTAGATTATGCAAGTCAAGACTGAATTAGTCCAGCATGAGTCATGGAGGAAGCCCACTGAACACAGGAAATGCAGAAACAAAAATGAGCCGTAGATAGAACCCTGAGGGACTCCTCGAAAACCTCATGTCATTGTTTCTGCCTTCGCATTGATACCTTTACTGTAAACTGTTCCTTTAATTGAAAGGAGACCTAATTCCCAGCAGCAGGGGACCATGGCTTTTAACAACGCTTTAATTGGCATTAAGAGGATAGCATTAGCTTTCGCTATCAGGAGAATCACTTACCATGTTGATGGCATTTACTGGCCCAATACTGTTGACAAACATGTCTGTCGTGATCACAGTTGGCTGGACTGAAAGGAGTGAAAGAGTGAGAAAGAACAGAGAAAGAAAGAAAGTGTTGTTATACATTAGGTCTGGTTAACACAGTTAATATATACATCCATACCACAGAAATGTGGCTGTCTGTGTGTGAGATTGTTTTCCTTTAGCTCTCCAGGGAACCTAAATCCCTAATTTACTGCTAATTAGGCTAATCTTGGACTTGAGGTCACACAATACACAGTGGAGTCCAAAAGTCTGAGATCACCACTGAAAATCATTCTCAGTCATTTTGCTTATTTTCTTAATGAATACAACATTTTGCATTACAACAATTACAAAAGAAATGGTCCAAAATTACTTGGCAAAATCCTGGTTCCATTGACTTGCATTAACAGTAGAGTGTGTTTTTTTCCTCTCCTGTAAAGTTACCATTTTGGAGATACGAGGTTTTGCTCCGACAGCAGCGGTAAATGGTTCTTTGAGTGTTCATGGCGCTATATAGAAGTACATGTCTTTCCTAAGAACCCCTGAAGAACCATCTTTTTAAAGAGTGTCCAGCCTGAAATTGTGTTTTTTAGCTAACGGTTAGCCTATGGAGTTAGTCCTATAACAAAAAAACATAAAACCTTTGAACTGCTGTCTTTCTGTTGATTGTTGTTTAAACTATGCATATAAACTTGAAGCTGACCCCGGTCAGACTGTATACGTTGGTTAACTCTCAGTCTGATCTTACTTTAACTTTAATCTAGCAAATCTACACCTGCATATATAGATTGACATCTTGTACATCGTTTATCCATATCTTGTATGATAATGTGCATATATCCCTTGTATCTCCGTTTTTGTTGTTTTTCAGTTTTTGACATAATTTGAAAGTACCTCTTGCCCTTTCCATTTTCTTTAAATTTCATGATAAATGGACCAAAAGAAACGGCCCAAAATGAAAAACCTCTGGTTTCCTTTGACTTACAATAAAAATAAAGTTTGTTTTTTCCTTCTCCTGTAAAGTTACCATTTTGGAGATACGAGGTTTTGATCTGATAACAGAGTAACGTACCCTGCTTTCATCTATCTATGTCAGACTCAATAATTGCAGATATGTAAATGTGTACAACTGTACATATCATAGCTTTTATTTCATAACCTATATTACCGTTACAAAAACTGTACGTTGGAAATGGTGCAATACTGATGTTTATTAATGTGGATATTTAGAGTCTAAATGTTCATATACTTTTTTTGTATTTAAGTACAAGAGGGCTACACACCTAAGATCTTTTACTCACCTTCACACGTGTAAATGTGATGTGACAATAAACATGATTTGATTTGATGTGATTTGATTTGATGTTCTCTTGGGTCGTGTTTTTAGGTTTGTTGGTTAACGATTAATCACCAACTAATTGTGATTGGTTCAAAAAGGAAGCTGCCACAATTTGCATCCATTATTATTATTATTATTATTATTATTATTATTATTATTTGGTTGTTGCTGCTGTTATTGTTGCAGTAGCTACCCACAAAACAACACATTTATTTCAGTGAAACTGTGGCCAGTCCGGGCAGGTTAGTAGGTCAGACAGCATTTCTCATAAATACTGACACCTCCCGACATGAACTCACAGCCTTGCTGTGATACTGCAGAGGATGTCAGTGGTAATATGGCAGCTAGTCTGGACAGCTTGTTGTCAGAGCGAGAGCTGGGCCTCGCCATGCCTCCGCAGTCCTTTCCCCTCAGCGTCAAACTGCAGAGATGTCCACACGACCCAGCCAAGCGCAGAGAGCATATATAGGCTATGCATTAGAAAGGAGGCTGACCTCTCCTCACGCTACCCCCCCACATACAGAGGCTGGGAAAAATGGCAGTGCGTTGCACTTAGCGGCACGGAAATGGCGTCTCATTTGTAAATGGAGAACCTGAATGGACAAACGTAATTAGGACGGGATGAAAAATACATCCAGTCTGCTGTTTCTCCCGCATTGCATGACAATGAAAGTGATTTTACATCAGCCAGCTTTTGACAGCAGATCGTTATGCGTGCCAAAGAACGTAAGCAGAATTCCCGCGGCTCTCTCCACAATCAAAACAGCTGCATTTACAGTATACATGAGGAAAAAAGTGTGTCAGGAAAAACTCCTTTTCTTCTCTCTGTTTTTCAGAGGCTCAAACCGGTTCTCTGAGGACTGCGGTTCTAGCGACCCAGCTCCAGCTGCACTTGAAGCTCTACTTGTAGATGCATAAATATTGAATGAGGCACACAATCGACTCGCACCAGATTATGCCGTGATCTGCACTTCCACCACTGTCTCTTTGAAGCCCTCCAGCTTCTCCAGAACTCAAAGAGCTCCTGAAAGAGATGATCATGGGATCATGATGTTGCCCAAAGCAATAAACATCCGGTGTACGTCTATGATAATTTCAGATGCTGTGTCCTGTACAAGCAAATCAACAAAGCACCATGAAGAAGGTGAGGCAGGTAAGAGCACTCGCGCCGTATCTGAATGCTGCTGCTCCACCTGAACCACAAAGTCATAGCAGAATTATACACCCCTCACTGTGCTGAACAGCCCCTCACCTCTTACTTCACATGCAGCACTAACTGCAGTAACTGATGTATCATTTAAAGACTTAAAATTTTCCTCAAAATATCATGTAGATTCACAAAATAATGACTTATTTTCTCAATATGAATTAGTATAAAAAACATATTTCTGAAAACATCTGGCTTAGTATTTAGAATTTTCTGATTTTTTTCCAATATTTACTATTATTTTAAAATAATGCTCTACTATCTCCAAATTGTCACGCCTTGTATGGACTCTCTTAGTGTTATGGACTACATTTCCCAAGACACCTTGGGAACTCACATGACGGCAGACTTCCCTGTAGAATCGGCGTCCCTCATGGACTCCATTACCCAGGAGTCAAGAGGTGATCATGTGATCAGTGACGATCAGCCTCGCACCTATCAGCGCTCTCAGTCACCAGAATATTGAATGGTTCCACCTGTGTGTTTGTCATATGACTAGTTTAGTGTAGTATATAAGCCCAGGCCTTAGAATGGGTTCTTTGCGAGGTGTTGCTTCATTATTGAACTTGCTGAGCGTTTCTTCTGTTTTGACTTACTCTGTTTATTGACCCCGATCTTGTTTCCTCGACTCTGTTTTTGCCCTTTTGTACCTTTGCTGGATTTTTTGGATTTGTGATTCTGAACCTTTTTGCCTGCATTTTTCGACTCTGTCTTTTGTCTTGCCCTCTGGATTTTGTTTGCCTGGTGTTATGATCACATTCATGATCATTTATCGCTTCCTGGTTTTGACCCACGTTTGTACTTTGCCTACGTCTTCTCATTTTTAACCGCACACGTCTGAACTTCGCTGAATGGTTACATAAATACTGGCTTACTCTCAAAATATTGACTTTTCAAGAATGTAAATCATTTTTTTAAGATATCAAGTCAATACTTTGGCAAAATAAGTATTTATATTGAGACCAAAATTTTGACACATGGCTACCAAATACAGAGAAGGAAAACAAACAATGCTTCTAGTGTAAGTTTTGCATAAAAAGGGCAAATATAAAATGGCCAAAAAACTTGTCATTCACCAATTTGGCCGTAAAGACATCAGAACTGGGAAAAAAAAATCATAAAAATGAAAAATGTGTTTTGTCCCCATGGGAAATTGTTCTTTCAGTTTATACAGTGGATACCTACACATTTGTTAGTACATGTGAATTATATTTCTCATTTATCTGTTTACCATTTGCAATATCTTTGATCAAGATAAATTCCTCATACATGGCCAATAAAGTGATTCTGATTCTGACACCGTGGCAGAGACAGCTCAGTACTGCACTTGAAAAAGCTGCCCTTCAGATACAATAGACCCACCGGTAACGGATCATGCATCATGTGAAGGGTCACCATTTTGAGGTTGTTTTCTGTGATCAAGTGCACTTAAGTGTACTCAACATACTCAACACAGGAAACACACAAATAAAACCGGCCCAAAGATCCAGGGTCAAGACTCCATGGGTCAAGGTTGTGCTGTTTCTGATATATATTTAACCCCTTAACCATTAAAGGCCATTATGTGTGGTCAAACTTTAGTTTCCAAACTCTCATCACAACATATCACAACATAAATATTATTTTCATACCATTACCTAATAATTCATAGCACTAACCAAATAATTTGTTTCAAGGTCAAGAACTGAGTAATAAGGATGGGGTTCAAAGGGCTAATATAATATTCATATTAGACATG
Organism: Colossoma macropomum; assembly: GCF_904425465.1. Classification (NCBI taxonomy): domain Eukaryota; kingdom Metazoa; phylum Chordata; class Actinopteri; order Characiformes; family Serrasalmidae; genus Colossoma; species Colossoma macropomum. The sequence goes on from NW_023494800.1 coordinate 1,315,352, forward strand.
TTGTAAATAGATAGTATATGGCAGCAACACCAGCACTCAAATTACATCTACTAACATCTTTTATCTCTGGGGTCAGTTTGACCCCAGCAATTTGGGCCTCTGGGAAATATCAAAGTTTTGGTAGGAATTCTGTGTTCCCCTCCCCCACGTGGTGTGAGATATCAGTGATTCTTGCACAGGTAAGGTTACGTTAACTTAGGTATGTTACAGGAGGGATTATATTAGATTAGTGTGTTACAGGTGTGGATATGTTAGGTTAGGTGTGTTACAGGTGTGGCTATGTTAGGTTAGGTGTGTTACAGGTGTGGCTATGTTAGGTTAGGTGTGTTACAGGTGTGGCTATGTTAGGTTAGGTGTGCTACAGGTGTGGATATGTTAGGTTAGGTGTGTTACAGGTGTGGCTATGTTAGGTTAGGTGTGTTACAGGTGTGGTTATGTTAGGTTAGGTATGTTACAGGTGTGGTTATGTTAGGTTAGGTATGTTACAGTGTGGTTATGTTAGGTTGGATGTGTTACAGGTGTGGTTATGTTAGGTTAGGTATGTTACAGGTGTGGTTAGGTTAGGTTGGATGTGTTACAGGTGTGATTATGTTAGGTTAGGTATGTTACAGGTGTGGTTATGTTAGGTTAGGTATGTTACAGGTGTGGTTATGTTAGGTTAGGTGTGTTACAGGTGTGGTTATGTTAGGTTAGGAATGTTACAGGTGTGGTTAGGTTAGGTATGTTACAGGTGTGGTTATGTTAGGTTAGGTGTGTTACAGGTGTGGTTATGTTAGGTTAGGTGTGTTACAGGTGTGGTTATGTTAGGTTGGATGTGTTACAGGTGTGATTATGTTAGGTTAGGTATGTTACAGGTGTGGTTATGTTAGGTTAGGTATGTTACAGGTATGGTTATGTTAGGTTAGGTATGTTACAGGTGTGGTTATGTTAGGTTAGGTGTGTTACAGGTGTGGTTATGTTAGGTTTGATGTGTTACAGGTGTGGTTATATTAGGTTAGGTATGTTACAGGTGTGGTTATGTTAGGTTAGGTATGTTACAGGTATGGCTATGTTAGGTTAGGTATGTTACAGGTGTGGTTATGTTAGGTTAGGTGTGTTACAGGTGTGGTTATGTTAGGTTAGGTGTGTTACAGGTGTGGTTATGTTAGGTTAGGTATGTTACAGGTGTGGTTATGTTAGGTTAGGTGTGTTACAGGTGTGGTTATGTTAGGTTAAGAATGTTGCAGGTGTGGTTATGTTAGGTTAGGTGTGTTACAGGTGTGGATATGTTAGGTTAGGTGTGTTGCAGGTGTGGTTATGTTAGGTTAGGTGTGTTACAGGTGTGGTTATGTTAGGTTAGGTATGTTACACGTGTGGTTATGTTAGGTTAAGTATGTTAAAGGTGTGGTTATGTTAGGTTAAGAATGTTGCAGGTGTGGTTATGTTAGGTTAAGTGTGTTACAGGTTTGGTTATGTTAGGTTAGGTATGTTACAGGTGTGGCTATGTTAGGTTAGGTGTGTTACAGGTGTGGTTATGTTAGGTTAGGTATGTTACACGTGTGGTTATGTTAGGTTAGGTATGTTACAGGTGTGGTTATGTTAGGTTAAGAATGTTACAGGTGTGGTTATGTTAGGTTAGGTATGTTACACGTGTGGTTATGTTAGGTTAGGTATGTTACAGGTGTGGTTATGTTAGGTTGGATGTGTTACAGGTGTGGTTATATTAGGTTAGGAATGTTACAGGTGTGGTTATGTTAGGTTGGATGTGTTACAGGTGTGGTTATATTAGGTTAGGTATGTTACAGGTGTGGCTATGTTAGGTTAGGAATGTTACAGGTGTGGTTATGTTAGGTTGAATGTGTTACAGGTGTGGTTATATTAGGTTAGGTATGTTACAGGTGTGGTTATGTTAGGTTAGGTGTGTTACAGGTGTGGTTATGTTAGGTTAGGTATGTTACAGATGTGGTTATGTTAGGTTAGGAATGTTACAGGTGTGGTTATGTTAGGTTGGATGTGTTACAGGTGTGGTTATATTAGGTTAGGTATGTTACAGGTGTGGCTATGTTAGGTTAGGAATGTTACAGGTGTGGTTATGTTAGGTTGAATGTGTTACAGGTGTGGTTATATTAGGTTAGGTATGTTACAGGTGTGGTTATGTTAGGTTAGGTGTGTTACAGGTGTGGTTATGTTAGGTTAGGTGTGTTACAGGTGTGGTTATGTTAGGTTAGGTATGTTACAGGTGTGGTTATGTTAGGTTAGGTATGTTACAGGTGTGGTTAGGTTAGGTTGAATGAGTTAAAGGTGTGGTTATGTTAGGTTAGGTGTGTTACAGGTGTGTTTATGTTAGATTAGGGACATTTTTTTTAACTGCATAAAACTGCATGTTATAGTGACCTTAACACCATCAAAGACAGTCAAAACTAGTAACTAGTTCATGTAAAATGTTGATATTCTTATTAAATTTGAAAAAATCATTAAATATTAAAAAAAAAACGATGTCAAGTATGAGGGCTATGATGTAAAATGCTGCAATTTTGTTTTGTATTGTTATTTGTATGTGACACTTTAATGTATGTATGACTTTAACACCAGAAGGAAGTTCATTGGCTTCTTAGAAGATGTATTTGGTCACATTATGAACAGAAGAGCTGTGGACTCCTACCTCCTATGTCTGGTCGCAGCTTGTTGTCATAGCCGTCTAGTAGACTGTTCAGAATATGTGTGACATCACTCTCGTAGACCTTCGAGGTCAACACCCAGGTTTTGTTTGTCACGTCGTCGTCATCATTTTCTGTCTGGATGGAACTGGTGATGGGAAAGACACAAAACAGAGCGAGTCAGCGATAGAACCCGAGGCAACCTGACTCTAAGACCCAAATTAGGCCCATGATAAGCGATCCTCCACAGAAAGTTATTTTAAGGCCACTGTTGGAGGAGATTGTATTTCGAGAGAATAATGTTCACAGTGAGAGAGTGTGATATAAGAGGTTTTCTCAGTGTGATCCAAACTATTAAACTGGACAGGGCAAACATTGTGGTCACATTTACCGCTGAGAGTGATACCTATCACACTACAGGAGACTCAAGATCAAGCTTTGTCCTGAACCACGTGTGCTCACTTTCAAGATACATACATAAGTTAAAGAGCAATGCTAACAACCTTTTCACACTCTTTCCTGATACAATACGAGTATAATGGTTAAGATATAATGACAACATACCAGCAAAAAACATTTTTTGTCAGTGTTTATCTTAAAATCTTAAAATTTTATCTTAAAATGTCTTAAAAAACAATAATAATAAAAAATAAAAAAAAAAAACAATCTGACATGATACCACTTTCTTTTTGGCAATGCCGATGATGGTACTCAAACATTTATGAAAAATACACGTATTTATACACGATTACACGATTTTAGGTAATTATGCTTAGTTCAAGCATATTTCTTACAACAAGTAATGTTATCTGCCAATCCAGCCAAATAATTTCACTTACTAAAATCACTTAAGTAAAAAAAAATCCAGAAAAAAGTTTGCTTACAACAGTCTCCACGTAAAATACCTTAGATATATTGACTAGATTTAACATAATTTCACTTCACCAAGACTTCATTTTCGCAGTGCAGTGACAGCATTTCTGAATTAGGCTGAACATCGAATAAAAATAAAGTTAGCTAGTTAAATACACTACATGCTAAACACTAGACACTAAGATTAGATAAGCTACCGACAGCATACTTCAGATAGTGGCTTCCTATGTAGCTCCAATCATTAGCTTTAAGCATCAAACTGAGCACATGAAAAAAACAGTACATATAAAATTATACTTTCCTGTGATTTCATTGGCTGCTCTTTAAACAATGCCATAAAGTTATAAAGGAGCCTTTCCACTAAAATAATGATAAGGAGTCAATGTAGCATCCAGTCTGCCATCAGTCCAACATGAAACGATAAAGAAGCAGCGCTGCCATGAGGGCGTGTTCTAACCTCTTATCAGTCATGTTCAAGGTCCCTCCCCCAGTTAGACCATTTAAAAATGGTAGCCGATGAAAGGAACAGTAAATGCAGTGATGGCTGAAGCTCTCGGCAAACAACCATCATCACCACCACAGTAAGAAACCATGTTCAGCAGCAAAGAACAGACATAGAGAGAAGCAGAATAAGAGTTAGCATCAGCGCTGCTCTCCTCCGCTGGAGCTCTCGGCGAGTAAAGGGATGAAGTTTGATGCTGAACTCGCAACGTTTCTTCTAGACTGGTAAGTAAAAGAGTTGAAGGCCAGCAATCGACTGCATCCATCAATAGAGCAATGCACCAATCTCTTCAGGCTTTATCTGGACATGAACAATGGACACAAGCAGAGAAAGAGAGGGAGAGAGAAAGAGAGAGATAGAGAGACAGAGAGAGAGAGAGATAGAGAGACAGAGAAAGAGAGAGAGAGAGAGAGAGAGAGAGAGAGAGAGAGAGAGAGAGAGAGAGTGTAGAGCTGACAAAATGAGCCCTGATTCCCAAAGCCCTTTTATCACACACAGATCAAATAAGCCACCCTCTCTCTCTCTCTCTCTCTCTCTCTCTCTCTCTGCTTTCCACGCTCTCACTTTCTCTCTTCTTATCTCTCTCTGCCTCCTTCTTCTTTTCTGTCTCTTTCATTGTCTGTCTCACCCCCGTCACTCTCTTTCCTCTCTCTTTATCATGCCCTCTGTCTCTCTTACAGCCTGTCTCTTCTCTTTCTCTCCCTTTTCTTTTCTTTTCTTTCCGTCCTTCTCTTTCTGTCCCTCTCTTCCTTTCCTTCTCTTTCTCTTCTCTCCCCCCACTTTCTCTCTCTTCCCATCCACTTCATTCTTTTTCTCTCTCTTCCTCCTCACCACTCTCTTGCTCTATCTCTCACCCTCCTTTCTCGCTCTCTTTTGTCCTTTTTTCTTGTTGCATCCTATTTTCTCCTTCTTCTCTCTCTATCACTCTTTCACTCTCTCCAATTCTCCAATTTCTGTCTCCCTCTTGCTCCCCTAAGTCTCTCTCTTTTTCTATCTCCCTCTTCTCCATTCTCTTATTCTCTTTCCTCTCCATTCTCTCTATACATCTCTCATCCTCTTCTCTCTCTCTCTCTCTCTCTCTCTCTCTCTGTTAATGGTATGTAAGTCAGGTTCAGTGCTGTATGGAGGGATGTCTGTGTTTCTGGCTGAAATGTCTCTCAGCTGCCCTTTAATGAATATTTTCGGAGTGTTTCCGTGGCGCTGAGGGCCGAGGCCGTTCGTTTAAATTACGTGGTGTGTGTCGGGAGTGTTTTTATTATTTTTCTTTTGAGGGGAGTGTGGAGGCGAGGACGCTGGCGTAGAGTAATAATGCTGCATTAGTGAAAATGCGGACAGCTCTCACTCTCTCTCCCTCTCTGTCTCTCACTCTCTCTCTCTCTCTCTGTCTCTCCCTCTCTCTCTCTCTCTCTCTCTGTCTCTCCCTCTCTCTCTCTCCCTCTCTCTCTCTCTCTCTCTCTCTCTCTCCCCCTCTCTCTCTCTCTCTCTCTCTCTCTCTCTCTCTCTTAAAAAATGATCACCTCAGAAATTAAAAACTATCACCAAGGTTTGCTTGACAGCCCTGAGAGACAGATGAGTATCCTCAGCACTGTAGCTTAGCGATCGGTTTAAATTATAAAAAAAAAATTATACTATTGTTCACAAGGGCTGAGCGGGATAAGTTAAACCTGCTGGACTCTTTGGCCCAGTCCCATTTCTATTTTTACCCCTACCTCCTGTTTCTCGAGGGTCTCCTTGCCCCTTGGAACTGAACTACAAGGGGTAGTGGTTGAAATCTTCCTCTGAAATGGGACCCTCAAATAAAAAGAGCATCACTTCATTAACAGCTACCAGCGCTGCTCTGTAGGCGACCCTGCCAGTCTGCAGTGACAGCAGAGGAGGGTAAAGTTCAGCTCCTCACTGCTGGGCTTTAGTTACATTTAGGGCATCATATGCCTTCAAAGAGGGGGGCAATTATTTATTATCACCCACCTCTAATTCTTCAGTGATATGAAGCTGATTCAGAAGCTGAAGTCAGATATTCACCAGATTCTTGTTCGAATTTTCCCATTACACCTTAAATTTAAGGTGGAACAGGAAACTTAGCTAGCTACCGAGACATCAGCACTACTAGCGATTTTTATGCTTGTTATGAATAAAAGGACCAAAATACACTGAAACAACATTAAACTAAAATAATACAATAGTCACTGTAATTTTTTAATGGAGAAAATTTGTGGGTTTCTTTGGTCGCTTGGAGGGCCATGCAGCCCTAACACTTCACCCTATGAAGATGAGCTCAGTGACTTTAAACATGGCACTGTCGTAGGATGCCACCTCTGCCACAAGTCACTTTGTGAAATGTCTGTGCTGCTAGATCTGCTCCTGTCAACTGCAAATGCTATTATTGTGAAATGGAAAAGTCTAGGACATGTGTGAAGCTTCAGTCCTTGTGGGCCAAAACGCTGCAGATTTCAGCACGTTGCCTCATTAAACACACCTGATTAGGCTCATCAGCTAATTAGCAAGGCCTTCATTAACTGAATTCAGAGTGTAAACGCTAATTTCCACAGCACTTTGGCCCAGAAGGTCCCCAGTTTGACGTTCCTGGTCTAGGAGCAACAACAGCTCAGCCACGAAGCGGTAGATCACACAAACTCACGGAGTGAGGCCTACAGTGCACAGTGTCTATCCTCTGTTGAATCACTTACTAACAAATTCCAAACTGCTTCTGGAAGCAACATCAGCAAAGGAACCGGGCATGAGAAGATTCATAAAATGATTTTTAATGGCCGAGCAGCTGCACACAAGCCTAAGATCAAAATGCACAATGCCAAGTGTCGGATGGAGTGGTGTAAAGCGCCACCACTGGACTCTGGAGCAGTGGAAACATATTATGTGGAGTGACGAATCAAACTTCTCTATCTGTCAGTCTGATGGACGAGTCTGGGTTCGGCGAATGCCAGGAGAACGTTACCTGCCTGACCGCACTGTGCTAGCTGTAGAGTTTGGTGGAGGAGGGATGATGAAATGGGGCTGTTTTTCGGGGGTTGGCCTAGAACCCTTAGTTCCAGTGAAGGGAAACCTTAATGCTTCAGCACCAAGACATTTTGGACAATTCTACACTTCCAACTTTGTGGGAACAATTTGGGGAAGAACCTTTCCTGTTCCAGCCTGACTGAGCCCCAGTGCACAAAGCAGCTCCATAAAGGCCTGACTGGGTGAGTTTGGTGTGGAAGAACTTGACTGGCCCTCACAGAGCCCTGACCTCAACCCCATCAAACACCTTTGGGATGAACTAGAACGGTGATTGTGAGCCAGACCCTCTCGTTCAACATCAGTGTCTGACCTCACAAATGCTCTTCTGGATGAATGGGCAGAAATTCCCACAGACTCTCTCCAACATCTTGTAGAAGCTTCCCAGAAGAGTGGAAGCTGTTAGAGCTGCAAAGGGGGACCAACTCCATATTAATGCCTATGGATTTAGAATGGGATTCATAAAAGCTCCTGTAGGTGTGATGTGTAGGTGTCCCAATACTTTTGTCCATATAGCGTAACTAATGTACAGAAGACTGTAAGACACATCATTTAAATACATTTACTACATTTCTAAGCTTGCTTATGAACTGGTGTGTTTACTAGGGCATTATTGATGGTTTGCTAATGGTTTAATATTTGTTAAAAAGCAGACCTTACAGCTCTGTCAGCTTCAAAAAACATACATTTTTAATCCAACCTGGTCAGTTTACTTTTTCAAGTAATCATTCAAAACAACAAATCTTCTTCACAGTGATATTAGCGCTCATAACGGAAGGCAATCACTGCTGCTCTCATTAGTCACAACTGAACGTTCAGCTGAGAAAGAAATCTCTGCAAGCTGCAGCAGAAAGAGGAGGAAGACTGAAAGGAAAAGGAGACAGCAGTGCTTAGACGAATGCTCGGGCACAGAGCGGACCTTGGCAAAGCAATCAAGCAACAAAAGGCATCGTGAAGCAGTAACCATGGAACCGGCAGGAGACAGAGAGCCTATCCTTGAGAGAGCAGAGTGACCCTACGCACAGACATCGCTCTGGAGGCTTGAGGAACATTTCTAACACATCCGTGGCGAGAGACAAGCCCCCCCGGCTCTCAGAAAGCTTTTCCACGCTCCGCAGTCTGGGGCAAAAACATCGGCTCCCGACCTGAGGTCTTCTGGAGGAGACTCTTAAGTGCCTGAATGTTTGGAGATGTCCATTAAATCTTCATAGCTGGACTCCAGGTTCTTTTTTTACTCAGAGATGAAGCAGCAGCGCCCTTAAAGTGTTCCAAGCCCCAGCAAATGAACCACAGCAAAGGGGGAACAGAAATACTACAGTATCTATAAAGAAAATCTAATTTACAGTTTTTTTGAATACACGAGTATTCGGAGGTTCCGTTGGAAGATTACACAGTAAGAGGCTGTTTTACCACTGAATCATCTCATATATGTAAGTATTCATGTTGGTGGGTGAGCTGTAACTCTGTGCTCTGATGGAGCTCAGCTCATCACCGTTACTGCAGATTCAGCCCTGCAGGAGGACAAACACGAACAACACAGACCAGAATGACCACAAACACATGAACAGATATGAGGACACTTTATATGCGTCTCCAGAAAACACTACGAGGAGAAGATCAGCTGATTGGTGGATTCGTATAACCTGGACATCCCCAGAGTTCAGAACATTCCAGCGTGAGATTTTATAAAAATTTTATAAAATACTAATAAAAGTGGCAGCAAAAACTGCCAAAGCTCTTAAATAATAAACTCATACACAGATATAAACCTGAAGTCAACATCTTATTTATTATTACCAGCTTCTCATTTGAATTTTCCATTCCACTTTAAGTGGTGCTACAGTTACACTGAGGCGCCTTAAACGTAGAACGAATTTCGAAAATTAGTGAACACGAAGCCGACATCAGCTTTCCATAATAAATGCATCAATTTACCTCAATAAATGAATAATAAATAATCAACAAATACCTCAAACGTCCGCTTGGAAATGTTTACTGAGCAGCTCTTGTGCAGCACAGCGAAGTTATAATCAGTCATTGGAGCTGCTGATCGCATCTCACTGGCTGATCTAATGCTGCGTCCCAAACCACACACTTCTGTACTTCACCTGCTACACTAATGAGTTCACGAATATGCACTGTTTTTTTTTTTAATACTATATAGTGAGCTAGTATGTGATTTGGGACGTGAAAATAATAACGCAGCGGGAATCTCAGCCGATTTTAGCTTTCGTTTGTCATTACAACCACAAATCAAATGAAATCAAGTCAGCACACTCATGGTTAATGTGCTTTAAAAACGTGTTTAAAAATCTTGTTTTATTGCTTTGGCTGGATTGTTTATAGCTTTGGTTTCTCATGACAAACAGCCACAGCACTGCTGAATGAACTTGAAGTTGCCAATCAAAATGGTGGCAGTGTGATTGTGAAGTCATTGGTATACTGTCAATAGCGGTACTTATTTAACAGCTACTACTCTCTGGTGAGAGCGATGATAAAACCTGGCAACCCGGCTATGACTGAGCACAACCTTTCATGATAAAAACAGTGAAATATCCAAATAACTTAAGCAAATATATGAAAACAGCTACACCTTGAACTAAAACTGTGATGAACAGCAATTTTATTTTGCTGCACAGATACGTGATTCATAAACGCCACACAAGAGACTCATATCAAACTATATATGTACAAGAGAGCTACAAACGCAGATCCTATCAAAGTACCACAGTGTCCGAGCAGCTGGGCTTCAGCCTGACTCTTAACCCCTTAAATGGCCAGAGCCCGCCGGCCGCAAGTTTTATTATACACTTCTATACCCTAAGAACAGCTGAGCCAGTTTACATTGTAGTCCCTGTAGTTACTGCAGTTACAAACATACTAATTATAGTTAATTACAAAGCATAATATTATTGCTTTTTTAAACAATAAACAGTATCTGCACTAAATCAATGTAAACAGGACTAACTGTGCTCTCTTTATAGTGAAACAGGCAGGTTGAGTATTACTTGACACCTTAAAATCCCAGGGTTATTACATACATCACAATGTAATATGACATAATTATCACAGTAACAATCATATAGCAATGTGATATGATGTTGTTTACAACAGTATGTGATAAATGTGATATGCGAATGTATCACAGTAACAATCATTTTGCAACGTAATATGACATCATTTATCACAGTAACAATCATATCACATTGTAATATGACATCATTTATCACAGTAACAATCATATCACAATGTAATATGATGCCATTTATAACAGTATGTGATAAAAGTGATTCAATTTATCACAGTAACAATCATATCACATCATAATATGACATCATTTATCACAGTAACAATCATATCACAATGTAATATGATGCCATTTATAACAGTATGTGATAAAAGTGATTCAATTTATCACAGTAACAATCATACTGCAACATAATATGACATCATTTATCACAGTGACAGTGACAAAATGACATAATTTATCACAGTAACAACAAATATAATCATAGGATGCACCGATAAGGAAATTCCTGGCTGATACCAACATCCAGTGTTTTTCAAACATATCTGTCAATGCTGATACATAAACATTTACAGATTTCTATATGGTTTCAAAGTCATTGTGCATCCCTGTTCCTTAGTTTAGTGGCCAATGTAGCTAACATGTAGTATATGATTCAAGCTTACATCCCACCAATTACCATGGTTCTAACTGCATACCTGATTAATTACAAACCATGTGGAGGTGTTCAGTATCTCTAATAGTGTTGATTATGTTGTTCCTGACACTGTATGACTCACTGTTATCATAAACATGGACTAAAGTACGAGTGTCAATAGAGCTGCTCCTGTTTTATCTATACAATGTGATTTTGTCCATTTTACAGACAACAGAACTTTGTGTTAGATTGATATTAGGCTGAACCATTACTTTATGTTTCTAGTCCCACTAAATCGGTCAAAGCAAAAGAAAACAGACTCCTCAATTACTAATTTTGAGTCACAGGAAGGCGAGGCAGCAGAGACAGTACAGTACATACTGACTGAAAAGGTACAAGACTCACCTCTAGCGTTCAACTTGTGCTGAATATGGATAGAATTGAAAGACAGGATAGAAAAAGTTACACAAACCGATGACGCCAAAGGATTCAGTGCTGCTCCACAGAATACTGCATAAAACAACACATAACATATGAAACTCTACTGTTACATGATTGGATCAGATCCATTATTTTTTCCCTAAACTATCCAATCCAGCTGATATATTTCTGCAGATATCTGGTACCGGATCAGTGCCGTCTCTATTCGCAGTGTGACGCTCAGGAAAAGAGCGTGAGAACCCAGCGGTGGAGAGCGGTGAAGAGTAGGAGCCGATTGCACTTCTGTGGAGAACGCGCTACAGCTGGAGAGACGAGCCATAAACGACACGGTGCTCTCCGCGCTTCACCGTTTACTACAGCCTTTCGACATGATTGGGTTTTAAAGAGAGATTTAACATTCCCTAACCCCCCCCGATACACAGGGATCTGTGGTTAATGAGAAAGGCTGAAAAATCAAAGCTTTATCGAACACTTCTGAGGGTGATGAGTTAATGTGAACGGACCCGGTTCTTTATAAAACTAACTCTTTACAAACCTAAAGAGGGTCCTCTCTCTCTCTCCCTCTCTCTCTCTCTCTCTCTCTCTCTCTCTCTGTGGTCAATCTAAATCTCAGGAAGGAAAAGCTTCCCAATACAGATCATTATTACAGGTGTAGATACCGAACTTCACAGTGATTCGATTATATGATTCAGCTCATCATGATTTTGATTCAACTAGTTCAATTACAGCTGATTCAGTTACAAGTAATTAATTTTGGTACGATTCAGAATTACTTTTTAAAACTGTGGAGGAAATATGGAGGCACTGTATCACACATCGTAATACATCACATCATATTGCATTACATTGTATGCAAAATATCACATTGTATTATATCGCACTGGTATGTATAGCACTGTATTTTATCACAACACATCATATTGTATCATACTGTACTACAACATATCCCAGAGATTCATAATGTATTGCGATGTATATTATTGTGACGTATCATATTGTAACATACTCTATTGTAACTTATATCATTGTGTTGTGTTGTATCATGATGTAGCATGCTAAATCATATTATATTGTGAAGTATCAAAGTATTGTAACACACCACACTGTATCATATTGTACTGTACTGTAACATATCACATTATGTCTCACTGTATTGTAACGTATCACATTGTAACGTACTGTGTTGAATCATATCACATTATATTGTATCAAATCATGTTGTATTATACAGTACATTACATTGTATTGTACACATTGTTTCATATTTTATGTATTATGTCACATTGTATCGTACTATATTATAACATTTGATATTGTATTATCCTGTATTGTATCGTATCTCATTGTAACATATCATGTTGGATTGTTTTGTATTGTTGCATCATGGCTAGTGTGTTAGCTTATGACAAAAGTGTTAGTTCAGGACATTAACGTTTTACATATTACACGACATTAACATTTAATATATTCCAAAATCTCAAATAATGAAATTGCTGAAGTCAAGTATTCTAATAAACTGAAAATGCAAACATTAACAATTTATCATTGAAAACTGCCAGAGAATTTAGCTTCCGTCAATGTATGCAGTTGAATCATCACCTTTAGATCTACACATCATGACACGATGATGCATTTTCATATTTCTGCTATTTCTGAATGAAAGCTGGTGCGGTTATGAGAAGAATTAAGCTGACTTTATATTGACTTTATATTGATTTATGTCTTTTCTTTTTCACTGAGGAAATGATTCAGTCTTCTTTGTTCCAAACAGCAAAGATGGTACCAGTGCTGGCCTTAAGGCTAAGAGACACAAAGACCGTACGGTAAAAATTCTGTTGAATATTTTACTTGCTCTGTACGATGTCAATGTCTTACTTGCAGAGCGGTAACGAAACTCCTCTGTTAAGACTAAATACCTTTCTACAGATGCCATCGAGCTGCGGGATTACATAAAGCCTCAACATCTGCCTTGCCTCATGGTCATACACACTGTGCAGCCATACGTGATGACATTACAGAGCCAAAAATATTCAAACGGTGGGAAAACACAGTCATCATTTCCAAATGTTCTCATATCTCATACGTTAAGGTTATTACGGTTATGTTATGATCCCTCTTGGCTCGTGAATGCAGCGTATACTGAGAACCATTATGTTATATTTTCATTGTTATATTTCATATTTTCACAGACTGTAATGTTTGAACTGTCTAGAATTATTAATGTTGTTTTGCTATGCTATCACACTTTGTTCCTTTATGAATTCAATTTACATTAGATTTACATTCAGGATAGGCAGTTTCGAGTCTGCACTTCTGGCTTTTTTCCATCAAGAAATTATGGATTTTCTTTCCACAAAATGGCTATGAGTACTACAGCTGGATATTAAAGTTCCATACTCTTGTAATACTCACTGAATTATTTAGGCACAGGGGTTGGCTGACACTCTAACCATTATAAGGTGTAAGGGAGGGATAATGTTTTATTTTTCTCTCTTAAAATATATATATATATATATATATATATATATATATATATATATATATACATATATACACATTACTACATTACATATATTACACATTACTAGCTAGCTAACGAAGTAAATACAGAGCGGTGTCCTGATGCGGGAGGTGTTCATTACCCTTTTTCCAATGTTTGAGTTCAGTCTGTTCTGTTTGTGTTTACTACTACTACACAGCCTCTTTCTGCAGGTTCCCAAATATTCTTCAGTATGAATTATTTACCAGTATGATCTAATAACACATTTTCCCCATAAGTAAAACTCTGCTGGCTCTCTGTGTGTGAAATGGTGTTGAGCCGCTAGTGAGCAATGAGGGTGAATTTTCAAAATAGCAATAGAAACACTCTTATAAACGTTAACTTGCTCACCGACCTACAAAGACGAAAATCCAGTTTGGTTCCAGTTTTGTAAATCATTCACATCTCTAAAAACAGGCAGAAGTTACATTCTATACTCTGAAAAAAGGAACTGTACAGGCACATTTTTGTACAATGTAAAAGCACCTTCAAAAGGTGCAACATGGTCCTTAACTTTGTACATTACATCTACATCATATATAATATGAGAAGCAAAGTAAAAAGCCTGGGTCAAGACTGAGTATATGGAGTTAATGCAACTTAAAAATATAATAACTGCAGCAAAATATGGTACAATTGGTACAAAACCAAGGAGACTAGATAAAATGTGTTTCCCTTATACCACACGCCAGTAAGATTATGATCAAATGGAAACAAGAGCCTTATGTTGAAAGAGAACTGCCAAAAATACAAACAGGATTCAGGAGAGTAAGAGGACCAAGAGATCTCACTGCTGATCAAAACTGGATAACTGAAAGAGACAAAGAATTCGAAAAGGGAGTTATTTTGTGTCTGTGTGTTTGTTATTTATGTATTTCTGCATTTTTGTGTACTTTTGATGACTGCTTGAGTGGGGTAGTGCAAGATAAATTTCTGTAAAATGGTATCATCTAATCTAATCTAATCTAATCTAATATAAGTACGTGTTTTATAGATTAGAACAAAGCCTTCTACTGCCTAATGAAGCCTTATGACCATGGAATACCAGAGCATGAACCTTGAGTCCTATATGGACCATTTCATGGTTAAAAGGTTCTTTGCATGGTGAAAACATTCTTCAGATTGATGGAGAATGTGCTGTATATGGTTCTACGTAGAACTTTTTTTTGAAAATGGTTCTATAGAGCACCATAAAGTGTCCTTCTATTTTTACAATCTCACACTTGTAACAACAGAAGAACCCTTTTTGGTGCTATATAGAACCATTTCATTATGCATTTGAACATGAAATCATTCTAAATATAACTACTAAAGAACCTTTGAAGAACTATCTTTTTAAGAGTGTGGAGTCAAGACAGGGTGAATGGAGTCAATGCAAAAAATATCATAAATATACACCTGCAGTGGAATATGACACAGTTATGTTCCCTAATTAAAGGTAGTGAAAATATAAGGGTTCCAGCCCAGTGAGAGTCTAGTACCTTTTTTGGTACTACTGTGGAAAGGGTTAAATATCCAACCTTATGTTTACAAACATTCTGCTTGCATCAATTACCACATGCTTTTGTTAGCAGGAGCGGCACAATCGTCAGGCTGAGCCGAGCGCTCGTCCAGACTCGTGCTGCTCTGCTGCTTAATGAAGATAATAAGCTGTTTCCCTTTAATGAAGCCTCATTGCCATTTTGTTTATCTGACTGTTGATGTTAGCGAAGGCCATTTTGTCTCACTCCAGCATACCAAACAATCTGTGATCTCAACCTGAAGCACCGGTCAAGCCGCTGAGGCCAAAAGTCACATCCTGCCCGTCCGCCGGCCTGAGGAGATGAGGCTATTAACGACACATCCCCTGACCTGTGATGGCCAGCAATCCCTTAATTAGATGACCTTTAAACAGCACAACTATTAACGGAACACGTTAAGCTCTCCTAAACGAGATCAGCCCGACTGGACATAGCGAGCTAAACATTTCACACGTGCATAAAGGGGTCAGAGAAAATGCTGTTGAGGGTTTAGCAAACTTTGACAAAATGCTTTTTACACAGTCAGGATTTTTTTTTTTGACACAAAGCCATTCAGCAAACAGCCTGAAAGCTAATGCATGTGCTGAGATGGCCTTCTTGAAAGAAATTCAAGCAGAGATCAATAAGAGGATGATTATTTACAATCAATTCCTATTAGCAGATAAAAAATGTCTTCATTTACAGCCTGGAAAGACACAAATGCAAGATTACCTCTTTAAAGTGCAGCCATATTATTCAGTAACCTCTATGAATAATGTGATAATCACTAGAGCTCCACAATATAATTGTGATTATAGAATTGTGATTAAACTGATTCATATTATGCTTGTGATTCACCCAGCACTATGATAAAATAAGGTCAGGGAATCAATATTGTGACCCGGTTTAAGATTGGCCTGCATGATTTGACTGAAATAATTGACCTTTACTGGATGAATATTGGATGGCTGCATGAATCCTTAGATGTAAAATGGAATGTATTTATATTCAGTTAGAGAAACCCATCTGTAACTGTGACTGATTGGAGGGATCATTTGCATATCGAAGCCTTTTGTGATGTCAGTATTGCAAAGGCCAATATCACCAATAGCAATTAACAAATGATGTACAGTGCAGTCCCAGTGACCATTACAAATTATTCAATAATGTATGATAATGTACTAGGCCTGCAGAGAAGGTCTAATGCTGTGTTCAAATGTTTGCATTGACAAAACAAGTCATTCCGCATCTTGTAGCAGTATTGCACTTATATTGTACATTGTATGTTTATGTGTTTTGTGCTACAATAGAGCTGAGTTACATCTTGTTGCAACGGATCCAATTACCACGATGAGTGGCAAGAAAAAAGACTCAATTAATCAAACCATGCAAACGTTGCTATGGTGACAGTATTACCAGTGAAAATGGAAAATAGATGGAAATGGAGCTTTACCAGTATAGACAGAGAAAGGCAGGAGGCGCTCTGCACTCTATTGTTTTTGACGTACAATGCTGACTTCATCTGGATTTCAACAACGAGATGTTTGGCTCCCAAAAAAATCAACATTCGGTTTATTCCACCACCGCGGTCGACGGCAAAAGTTGGGAAAATTGAACTCTTGATGGAGTGTTGGAACACCCGCCGCTGCTTATGATGGCTGAATTTTCTATTGCAGCTTTGTTGAAAACAATGGAATATCCAGTTTGCCCACCTACTGCAAACATGTGAACACAGCATGATACATGTCTGTTAGATTTAAAGAGCTGATCAAATTATGCCAGCAAATCTGGAAAACCACTCGATGGCCAGCAGACTGGAAGAGGTCAGTTCATATTTCACTTCCAAAAAAAAAAGATCATGAATGTGCAAACTATCGCACAATTTCACTAATATCACCAGTGAAATTACCAGTAAAATTATCAGTAAAATCACCAGTAAAATTGTGCTCAAGATCTTTCAACACAGATCAGGACCTTACATTGAAAGAGAACTGCGAGACATACAAACAGGATTCAGGAGGAACAAGAGATATTATTGCTGATGTACACTGGACAACTGAAATAGCCAAGGAATTCAAGAAGGAAGTCAACATGTGTTTCTACACATGACAACATGATCACGGAATATTCTCAGGAAATTGGAGATACCAAAGAATCTGACTCAAAGCCCAGATAACTAAACTTTTGGACACTCTATGAAACAAACCAGTTTATTTGAAAAGACAATTCTGCTTTGAAGAGCTGAAGGTAAAAAAGATGACCAGCAGCGAAATGAATGGAAACGATAAGAGGAACCATGATCAAACCATTAACCCCTTTAAAATCCAGTCTTATAACATACTTATTATTCAGTAACTACAGGGGCTTCAATGCAAACAGGCTAAGCTATTCTTAGATTATAGAAGTGTGTAATAAAACTTTGTGCCAGCCTGTGGAGACTGGCCATTTAAGGGGTTAAAAAGACCCAAACAGAAGAAGCTATATTAGAAAAAAAAATCCAACAGTTATAATAATAATATTAGTTCAACTGAAAATTATCCCATCAGGATTGTTTTTTCTGTGGTATCTAGGTAAATACAGCCAAGCAAGCTCTCCCATTGGTTAGGGCCTCAGGAGCTGGACAGAAGCCCTTACACATTAGATCAACAACCAACATAATTAAGAAACAACAAAGGAACGAACCAATCATATGTTGATTTACAATTTGCAATGATTAAAGCTAATTTAGTCAGAAAAGACATGATTCTAGACTTGAAATATGTATCTGACTGCCTAACCATACTGCAAAGGCCAATATTATAACTACTATAACTTAATCCATATCTACTGTAAGTTATTCAATAACTACAATGAATCATTCAGTAACCACACATGTACGTTCTGTAGTGATGAGAGTGTGGAGTTGAAGTGTACACCCATATACAGGCCTTTAGGGTTTAAACGGTTAATCCCTGGACAAAAGCTTATCTGCCAGTCCTTAACTGACCTCCTAGCACCCACGGTTAGCGCTTCCAGAAGGCGTGAGTGAAGCTCAGGTTCACTGCGGCTTTCATGAGAATGTTAAGGTGAAACTGGGGGGTCCTGCTTTAAAGCATCCCTGCAGGGTGATATCAAAGCCCTCCGGCGGTCTTTTCAGCAGGAGACCAGAGGACAGCGCTAATCCCTGCAGTGCTGCTGGAGATGAAACAGCCATGACACATGTCACTAACACAGAGGAGGTTTGATCTCACACTGGGCCACCTTTTCCCTACGGGTCAAGGAGCCAAGCTATTCCACCTTATAGCAGCATTATTGATAGGTAGTTACACAATTACATAATATTCAATTTACATGTGTATCAACAAGTCTGAGTCTGTATTTCTGACTTTT
This sequence comes from Colossoma macropomum, assembly GCF_904425465.1. Taxonomy (NCBI): domain Eukaryota; kingdom Metazoa; phylum Chordata; class Actinopteri; order Characiformes; family Serrasalmidae; genus Colossoma; species Colossoma macropomum. The sequence goes on from NW_023494800.1 coordinate 1,333,888, forward strand.
TTTCCATGAAAAAATTACAAATACATAAATAAAAAAGTAAAAAGGTTTTTTTTTCTGTTTGCAAAACAGGACTATATACAAAAGTAACAAAGGGGAATTCCATCAATTTTACAAAATTCACCCAGTGAATCCATTCAGTGTTTGAGGTGTAAACAGAGTGATTTAGAGTGTGAAATGGTTCAGATGTCTTCACAGTGGTGGTGATAGGAACCAGGGGTCGCCATGACTACAACACAAATATAGACATTTTATTTACTATTCAGAACCACCAGTGAACCTACACGAGTCTTCTGAGTTTATATGGAATGTTGATGATGGAAAATAGTGGAAAATCTGAAATAATAAGTTTTCTTTGGGGACTATTTTGTCTTGCATGTGTCCCTCCACCACAAATTAATTTTTAAAAATACATTATAGACCAAAAACAATGTCTCAGACATTATAACTTCATTATAACATCCATAACCATTTCATATAATAACTTTCTCTGAGGGAGCTTTAAGAGGTGGACGTCTGATTTAATTCTGACTCAGTGAATTTATCTATCATCTCAGATGAAACCAATCTGAATGACCACTGAATTAACCATGTGATGATACAGAAATTTGGAATCCCCCTTTAAGACTGGTACACTTTTGGTATTAAAGGCCAACTTTGGTTCATACATCCAAATATGCAAATTCAGTTTGAGCCAAAACAATATTTTTCACAAGAACGTGACCTACTATCATGTTGTGTTATATTATTGTCATTGCATTACGTTTATGACTTGAGATCCATCTACACACCATCACAGATGGCAATTCAAGGACAATAACTGTGGTACAAACTGATCTGTATTTGTCCGTCAACCATTTATAACCAAAGCTCTGTTAAAAGAAGTCTAATCTGTCTAATCTTTCCTTATTTAGACTGTAACAGGGACTGACTGTCTAACATGAGGACACAGCCAGTTCAATCTCAGACTGTTTTAGCTGGGCTTTTTTATGAAATGGCCATGTTTTGTGGACTGAAATGACATCCTGCTCACGGCAAATCACTCCATATTTGAGCAAGATTGCTATGGATGATGGTGCTGAAGAGAGAGAGAGAGAGAGAGAGAGAGAGAGAGAGAGAGATACAGCTCATCTTTTGCTCTGTTTCTGATGCTGCATCATGGCTTTTACCTTAAATGTTTTACTTATCATAGCTACCTGCAATAGAACGATGTCAGTATGCAACATTTTTCACAGAGGTGGTCTTAGCAGTTGGCAAAGATAGGCAGCAGACTAGGACCTCAATGAGCCAAGGGTCCCACGAAAATGCAGATTAGATATACTATACCTGTATATATACGATTAAATAACCTATCCAAAAACATTATATATATATATATATATATATATACATATATATATATATACATATATGTTTATATATATGCATGTATGTATGTATGCATGTATGTATACATACTGTAATACTGTATTAAAAACATAAATACATAAATAAATGTTATTTAATAAAGTATATGGAGGTTATTAACATTGTGTAGTATATCTAATTTGCTTGTTCATATATATATATATATATATATATATATATATATATATATATACATATATATATATAGCTGTTGTTTGCAACTGCAGCAATTATTACCGGAAAATTTAATTACTGACCACCCCCAACCCATGTTAATAATGAACTATTCCATGTTTTTACCTAATCATATGTTCTGTGGTAAGATTTTTTGGGCGTTTTGAGGGAACATCAAATAAAATTATAGAGGTAGAGAAACACAAAAAGAGGAAAGAAGGCAAAAATTTGGCTGACTCTGTTTTATTCAGTCAGAACAGAGCAGGCTGTACACAATGCTAGTGTAAATGTTAGTATAAACAGGGTTGGAGTAATTAAAAAAATAACAAATTACAAGTTACTAATTATTTACTTCAAAATGTAATGATTATTAAATTTATTGCTTCCTGGGATCTCATTACTCACTACTTCTACATGACTCTGTACTTAATTATCTATGATTTAAGCACATTACCTAAAAGTCAAAACGTCTAAAAAATAAGCTAAATAATCTTATAATATACTTATAATATACTTATAATAATTTTAGAATAAGAAATATTGTCTATATTGACTAGATTTAAGGTTTCTCTTGCCACTTTTGTGGTACAGATGTTTGCACCACTCAGGAGCCCAGAGCCTCACTAATTTAACCCCGTGCCTCCGGGGGGCCTCATTCTTGCCTTTAGCCCCTAAATCACTAAATCCACCCCTGATTTTTTAGGTACATATCAGCCAATCCTGACAGATAAATGAGGAATGTACAATATAATTGCAGCCAATAAATTGTTTGCTGATAAATGGAAAAATTTAAGTATTATTATCAGTCCAATTATCGAAACTCTGGCTGATAATTTCAACTCATAACTTGCTGTCCTGTCTTTAGTTTGCATGCTAGTGCTGGGTGGTAAAACAGTGCTGCGGTTTGTGGAATGTTTGGTCTGATCTAATCTATCATTAGCTTAGCCAAATTCTACACTCCTAAACACCACAGAGCACATTTGGTTTTAGCTTTCTGCCACTGCAACACCAGCCTCTCGACCTTCACTCTCTCAGACACTCATATTTATCATTTACATTGGTTTCAACAGAGCAGCAGATACTCAGAATCAAACCTGCACTGTGGTGTGTGGTTCTGTTTGGGTCTGTAGCTGCTCGCCAAGCTAAGTTAGCCGATCAGGCTAAAGATCTAAACACCACTAAGACACATACATCTCTGTTATGTTTAGTTCATTTTTGTTTAATAAAATGATCATAATATTTGTGTTTAAACTCTGCAAGTATTTTATTAATACTCTTATTTTACTACTAGGTTTTGGTTGGAAATAAAAGGGCTACAATCATGAAGAAAACTGTCCAATCAGGATTGTTCTCCCTGTGGTATATATGTAGATACAGCTGAGCTGCTCTCCCATTGGTCAGGACTTCAGGAGCTGGACTGAAGGCCTTACATATTAGATTAACCACCAACACAATAAAGTGACAATGGAATCAACCAATCACACTTTCATTTACAATGATGTACAAAGATAGAAGAACATCATGCTAGACCTTCTGGAAGTTACAAGCTTCTAATAAAACATATGGAATGTCTCTTAAAAGCTTTAAGTGTCTGTGTTTTATATAGAATGGGCAGATGATTTGTGTGTATGTAATAAATAATAACATAAAAACCAGCAGTCAAAAATCCAAACCAAGCCAACATCTCCAACCACGTTAAGGAAACCCAGCAAGCGTCAGATATTAAACTAAACAATAAATTCCAAAATATCATCTTTTTGTATGCTGCTTTTAGCACTAGCACACTGTGGATTCAGGTTTAAGGCTCAGAGGTCCCTGATACTGCAACTGTCTGCATTCTAGATGGAAAATAAATAGAGAAGGATGAGAAGGTTCCTCTTTCACCTCACTAATGGACACACTGGCCACAGCCTTAACAATAAAGGGCCTAAAATAGAGATACCATAGAACAGGGCCGGCCAAAGCGAGGCCAAAAAACACGGAGACGTTTGTTTTGATGTGAATAATTTGAATTTTTCACATATTTTTTTGTGACAAAACATATTTTGTCTACATTTAAGTGACACTGGAATCAACCAATCACATTCTCATTTACAATGATGTACAATGATAGAAGAATGTCACACTAGAACTTCTGGAAGCTTCTAATAAAACAACAGGGAATGTCTTTCACACATTTTTTCCCACATATTTGTGTGACAAAATATTTTTAGTCTACATCTGACCTCAACACAAATGTCACAACATATATGTAGCTACCACTTATGAGCTAATGACAGAAATGGACAGTGGTAATAACATATCAATGAGGAGGTAAGAAAACTCAATACTTTTACATACTGAAAGCACATGTGCTCCAAAAACCTCTACATATACTCACAATGTGCAGAAACGTAACTCTAACAAACTGTCAAGCTGCTTTGTCCTTTAGGCTCTCAGCCCACCAACCATCACACTTCAGGATCACAAGACAGAAAGCCATACAGGGGATGCACGATGATGTATAAATCATATTGATATTGGCAGAAAATGTTACTGGCAGCTGATCGACAGATAATAATCTGACTGATATTTCAAAGCAATATTTGACGATATATTTTGTGCTCCAGAAAAGCAGAAGGTTTAAGTGATGCTGAAAACACTGTGTGCGTACAACAGCTGCACTATAAACAAGAAATAAAAGGGAACAGAATAAAGACTGAGCCCAAAACCCATCATAAACTCAGCATAAACTGCAATACATATATGTTTTTATCCCAGTAATAATGAGAAATACAGTTTATGCCTTAAGGATTAGCAAGATATTAAAGCAGACAATAGTAGACAATTACTAAGCCTTATTGATTATGAATTGTATGCAGCTAGGTAAATGTATGATAGTTCATATTATATAATAAGACACACATCTCTATTTTTCCATTCATATCACAGCACAGCAGCTGTCCTTTATACTATGTGAACATTTCATAATGAGTGGACCAACAGTAATGATCCAAAATGGATTTAAATAAAAAAATAAGTCTTTTACATCATTATCATTAGCAAATGATAACATAATGATTACGATGCTGTTTATTAGAGGGTGTTGTTGTAAAGTGTTACCAATTAGCCTGTAATAAATTATTAGCTGTTAGCATCAGGATGAATCAGGGCATTTATATGAGCCATATAATCCATTTAATCCATATATAAAACAATATTTTATCTGTATCAGTTCTAGAACTGTTTGTTAACTGTTATCATGATGTTCGTTTTTGCTAAAGGCTGCAAACGAGCCTTTCAACCAACCACAGTGTTTTTACCTGAGCATTCTGACCAATCACAGTTCCAGATGAGTTTCTCTGTTCTGATGAATCAAAGTGTTTCACAATGAAAGACATTATTTTGGTCACAATAATGTAGATCTTTACCCCGTCTGATTCATCAATGTGTTTATAATGAGTTGCAAGAAATATTGAAATCGTGATTCAATCCAGCAAATAAAATCACAAAACTAGAATTTTGTTCATTTCATATGCAGGTTCTTTTTGTACTATTGTGACAACAAAGGATACTTTCATCAATCATTTCTGCAGCCTCGTCAAAAGACGGAACCTTCTAATAATATTTAATATTACAAGGCCTTTTCTACACCGTTAAAAAAGATGGTTCTTCAAGGGTTCTTTAGTACGGCAGTGGTAATTTATATAACCATATCAATGGTTCTATATACAGAATACAATGATATACAGTACAGTGATTAAACTGTTCTTCTCCAAAATGTTTGTTTCTTTAAATAACCTTTTTTTTTCAAGTGTTTTCATATAGCACCTTAAAGGTTCTGCTATTGTCATATAGTCATAGAATCTCACAACAAAATGAACTAATGTTCTAAGGCCTTGAAACCCAATTGTGGATTCCAAGACCTCAAATTTCAAGCAAAAATGGTTCTATATATTAGTTCTCTGTAACACTAGCTGGTCCTTTTCAGTACTTTATAGAACCATTTTCCAAAATATTCTTTAAAAGCCATATACAGCAGGTTTTCCATCACAGAGTAGAACCATTTATCCATAGAAAGGGCTATTTGTACAGTGCTCACAGTTCTATATATAACTATTGTTTTCACTAAGGAACCTTTTAGGAACCGTTCTTATTTAAAAGGGTCCATGTCATAGAAAAACAACTTTTGCTTGTGTTTTGTTGAAACATTGTGTGAAACAAACATTGTTAAAGTCTCAAAACACACCATTCACTCCCCAGTCAGTACAGCCCATAGATAAAAACTGATGTCAGGAGAACCAGCTCATTTACATATATCCACCTAATCAGCCTACAGCAGTTTAGCCCCACCCACTCATGCTGAAGTTATAAGGAGTGTTTCAGCCTGTACTGCTTATGGAATATAGCAGTCTTAAAGGCACAGTAACAAGAACAGCCTGGTATATAAACCAACACAAATGTTGTTGTTGTTGTTAATAATAATAATAATAATAATAATAATAAGCCCATTTCTACAAGCTGCAGTACAATTTTGTTCATTTTGCTCTTAAACATGATGGCAAAATTCACACGAAAGTGCGGCCTACAACAAACATTAGCATAACGAGGAGCTACATTATGATCTTTTCTGAAGACACTGCCACTAAGACATCAAAGCACATCAGCTCATACAGGCCGCAGGTCTCAATAAAGCTAGAAAAATGATCTCTGCTGATCTACTGTCACTGTGCTGGATGTCTGATGCCTTATTGCTAGCAGCTGATGCATCATAGGGATGTCAGTTCACACAGTAAGTAGCCCAAATGCAGGCCAGATGGCCACTCACAACAAACCTAAAACGACAAGATTAACAAAAAGGGAGGCAACGTTACATCCACACGCATGCTAGTTCACCAGCATCTCTCTGTGCTTAGCTAGGCCACACATGCTAAGCAGCACTATTTCCAGCTAAGCTAAAGCTGATTCCTGTGGAGGAGGAGAAGGAGGAGGAGGGGGAGGAGGAGGAGGAGAGGGAGGGCTGGAAGAGAAGAAAAAGGAGGAAAAATAGACTTTTATCATCCTTCCATGTCTATTTCCTCCCTCCCCGCGTCTAGGCTAAAGCGGACAGAGGGCTTCTTTGTGAAATGTTGATGTTTTGTGGACTGAAATGGCGTCCAGCTCGTGACAAATCCCTCCCATCTCTGAGAACAGGTCTGCTATGGACGACGATGCTGAAGAGGGAGAGAGAGAGAGAGAGAGAGAGGGAGAGAGAGAGAGAGACAGCTCTGCTTTTGCTTGCTGATGTGGCTTCAATCGTGGCTAGCTGCTTTAGCAAAATAGCCACGTAGCCTCGTTCAGGCCTTTGTGTTTGTTTTTTCCAGCTGGAGTTACACAGGAAGTCACAGCTGCTCACATCTTTAGCACAACTGGATTAATAAGATACGCATAGCAAACAAACAACAACCAGCAGAACCACCGTCGTATCCATAGCAATAGCAGCGTTGAAGGAACCCAGGCGCTCGTTAAAAGCGCATTTTCTCCACCAACAACCGCGCTAAACGCCCCCAAATACCCCCCCTCATATTCTCCACTAACGCCGTCCTTTCGCTCCTCGTGCGCGGCAGCCTCGCGCCGCCAGGGAAGCGCACATGAACGCAACAAAACCGTCTTTCATCTTCCGCCCTCCGTCCGCGGCCAGCTACTTTCTGCTGCACACCGAGCCGTTTTCACCCCGGTCTGGAGGCGCGAGCCCCGCGAATGAATCACACGTGCGCGTTCGCGTTTAAACCTCCTCATACCAGCACCGCGCCGCAGCGGTCTCGAGCTTACCTGGAAGGCAGATGGGCGGTTATTAACAGCCACAGAAAGAGGCTCGCGGTGGCGGCAGGATCAGAGGGGTAGTGTGCAGGAGCCATGATCACCATCTTTCTTCTCGCGCTGTGAGCGTGTGCGCGCGCGCGCGTGTATGTGTGTGTGCGTGCGTGCGTGCGCGCGCGCGTGTATGTGTGTGTGTGTGTGTGTTACAGACGGACGCGTGCCCCCTGAATCTGTTACTGCCTTTCTTCGCTCGCGCGCATTACGGGCATCGGAAGAGACGCTTCCGACCAATAAAAATAAATAAATAACAACAACAACAATAATAATAATAAACAAAAGAAAATAAAAATAATAAACAGAGCCCCTACAGCGCGAGCGCGGCGGAGAGAATCATAAACGCAGCCTCGCTGGTCCAGCTGCTACTGCTCTGCGCGCGCGCGCGTGGAGAGAGAGGGGGAGAGAGAGAGAGAGATGCACCGCGAGCCTCTCGGTGCTGTGAGCACGCGGATTAATTTGCAGAAGGGTCAGTGTGAGGAGCTGCAGCACAGACACGCGCACGGGGGTGGGAGGTGGGGTGGGGGGGTGGTGAGGGGGTAAAACAAAACCTGCAGCCGGTCTGAACTATTAATAATTGCACCAGTAATAACTGTAACAGAAAGAATGATGACTATAATACTGATAATAAGTTATCATACCACTACTGACTACTACTGCTAATAATAATAATAATAATAATAATAATAATAATGAAAATTATACTAAAAATAACAATAAAAGCATTATTTACCACTACTACTACTACTACTACTAATAATAATAATAATGAAAATGAAAATTATACTAAAAATAACAATAAAAGCATTACTACTACTACTACTACTACTACTAATAATAATAATAATAATAATAATAATAATAATGAAAATGAAAATTATACTAAAAATAACAATAAAAGCATTACTACTACTACTACTACTACTACTACTACTAATAATAATAATAATAATAATACTACTACTACTACTACTACTACTAATAATAATAATAATAATAATAATAATAATAACATAATTAGCATTACTATTTTACTACTAGTCTTTAATGGTTCCTTAGTAAAGTTGATGGTTCTGTATAGAGCCATGAACACCCAAAGAACCGTTTGCTCGCTTAAAAGGTTCTTTGCATATGAACTTTTTCTGACTGATGGAGAATGAGTTGATGGTTCTATATTTGTTTATATACAATATGTTAACATATTGTATATACTACGTTTATACTACTACTACTACTACTACTACTACTAACAACAACAACCATAATAATAATAATAATAATAATAATAATGAAACATTCTGTACTGGCAGATTTTAATACTAATGTTTTACAATGTCACATTTTTAATAATGTTATTTATATCTTTAACTACTCAAGTACTTAAACTCAAGCTTAAACTACTCAAGTACTCTCTGCTCCACCTCTAGTGTTATCATGTGAAGTTAGACTGGAAATACTGATGTTATAATGTGACTCACTATGGGGGCAGTCATGGGCTGGAGGTTGGGGAACCAGCCTTGTGACTGGAAGGTCGCTGGTTTGATCCCCTGAGCTGACAGTACATGACTGAAGTGCCCTTGATCAAGACACCTAACCCCCAACTGCTCCCCCGGGCGCTGTGGATAGGGCTGCCCACCGCTCCGGGCAAGTGTGCTCACTGCCCCCTAGTGTGTGTGTTCACTAGTGTGCATGTATGCGGGTGTTTCACTGCATGGATGGGTTAAAAAGAGGTCTAGTTCCTCTGTGTGCAAGGACAGTTGGCAAATGGCTCTGATTCCTAAGAGATTCCTTTGCTTCACATGTTGCGGTGACTCACACATTCAGAACCACGGACAGCACCAGTACTCAGTAATACAGAGATGTTCACATTCAGCACCTCGGACAGCGCCGGGCTTGCTGCTATGGAGATTCAGGCATTCAGCACCACGGAGTATCACTCACTGTTTTCACTATAGACCACAAAGCTTTTTAGAACTGACCTTCCCAGGTCAGTAACTTCACTGTGTGCTTATTCCTTGCTATATAATCATGAACACCAGCCACATATTTAATTGCAAGGGTGTGTCACTGCACAAGAACTGACTCAACTGACTCAACTGACTGAACTTGTTCTGAACCTGCACACCTGCTCAAGAGACAGCTTAACAACTGAATGTTTTTCTTTTCAGAATTTTATGCCACTTTAAAATGTCCAGTTAGGATAATTGGGTTCCTTGCTCTCCTAGTTTGCTGATTTTATTGGCTGAACAGAAAATTCAGCTGTGCAGAAAAGGATATTTTATCTGTTATGTTTGTATTTTTTGTAATTTGTGCCATAAACTGAGATGCTTCCACACTGACTGGAGGCAATTAGCCACCAGGAGGTCCTGCCACGTTTTAAAGCTCTTTGTGTACATAGAGCTACTATAAACAGTAAACAGTAAGGTAAACAATTAAGTCCAACATGAGACATAAAGATGTGAAACAGGTAAACATTAGCAATCCTGAATAAAGTTAATGACAGGAGAGATACTGAAGTGTAAAGTACAGCTGTCTGATCTGTGCAAATGCAGCTGATTGATGAAGTGTAATATATTAAAACATTACAATACTGCAAATAACAGTGTAGTAGCACCATGGACAGCAGCATTTACCTTAAAGTACACATTTCAGTTGTGAATTAATGTCAGAAAGATTCTGCCTTTGTCAATCAGTTTCACTCTTTATCCTCTAAACCTGCCTCAGTGCAGCGTCAGTGAGTTTATTTGGTTAACTAGCAGTAGCTGGGTTAACTATGTAACTTATATGGTAGGCTAATGTTAGCCACATACAATGTTCACTTAAAAATGAATATCATACAAAGAGCTAAAATATCAGTGGATACAAACACTCTTAGCTTGCTAATGCTGGCTAAGCTAACCTATCATCACAGCCAGAAAATACAATGTAAAATTCAAACCATTCTTGAAGTAAAATCGGTCATTAGTTTCTTATGACTGAAAAGTAAATACTAAAAACTTTATATTTTATGGAAGTTTACTTTCTGTGACTCTGTTGGTGGTTTAGCTGTCTCGCTAAGCTAACATTAGCCTCTGGTGTTCTGAGATGAATTGAAAGTAGCTTAAGCTAACAGCTCCACTCAGACAAACACAGGTTTACTTCCTCAGATTTGAGTTTATTCTCTCAACAGTGAAGCTTCAGTGAGCCAGAATGTGTGTGGCTGTATGTACAGCTGCTTAGGCTTTCTTATTAAGCTAATGCTAGCTGAGAGGTTCAAGCTCAGTCATGATAAAACTAACCTGCTAGCAGTTCATGAATCATATACAGTTTTAAATAGAAAACAAATGTAAACTCTAAACTATAAACATGGTTTAAATATGAGTCTGCATAACCATAATAAAATTTCCAAGAGGAGTTTACCATAAAAAAATCACATTTTTGAATACAAGCAGTCTCTAAACTGGAGGAACCACATTTCAGCACCACGGACAGCTCTTTAAACAGCGTCTATAAACAGGACATTTGGTAGTGTAACCTACCCAAGCTCAGGCTTACGTATGGCATTCTGTGTACGTTGGTTTAGTGTGTAATAAGCCTGGGATTTTAAGGAGTTAACAGGAAAACAAACTTCCATAAAATATAACCTTTTTACTATTTACTGTTCAGTAGTAAGAAACCAATAACTGGTTTTACTTCAGGAAGGGTTTGTATTTTATATTGTACTATTCTGGTTGTGATGATGGGGTTAGCTTAGCCAATATTAGCATGCTAAAGTGTTTGTTTCCTCTGATATTTTAGCTTTTTATAAGACATTTACAGAAGAGCACAAAGTCATTTTTGAGTAAACATTGTATGTGGCTAGAATTAGCCTACCATCTAAGTTACATAGTCAGCCTAGCTAATGCTAGCTAATGCTAAATTAACAACTTGTTCTGTGAAGAAAAAACATGGAAACTTACTAGTCTTTGTGCATTAGTCTGGTTAATAAAGCTGTTATGACCTGTTAATAAATCTACTGATTCATAGCTACATCTTTTCCTCCACTGTAGAAGCTCTAGGGAAGTCTTTTGGCCTTTATCTTTCTGTTCCACTTTTTCAGCTGCCTTGTGATGCTCAAACAGCTGTTTTCACATTTTCTTTGTTCATTATTCTTAATTTGTTCATTATTCTTAATATTCTTAATTAGCCCTTATTTTCCAATATCTGCATCTTTATAGTCATACAAATTAGACAGATCAATGGTTTCTAATGCATCATCTACACCAACAGATTTTCCTGAATATATTCTCTTCTCTGCTGTTTGTCTGCATGAATCAGTACTGAGATAGAAATCATCACACATGTGGACTGAGTTGTGGATGAGCACATTTAATTGATTTATTTTTAGACAAGTTACGTAACATGATGCAGTTATTTATTCAAAAAACAGAAACGCAGTGTTGCAGTTTCCGCTCAGACACAATACCTACATTTAGAGTCAGTTATTCATTCAGCCTAATGAGAAACTGTAGAACAGACTCAGTTTATATCACAATACCTACATTTAGAGTCAGTTATTCATGCCTAATGAGAAACTGTAGAACAGACTCGGTTTATATCACAATACCTACATTTAGAGTGGGTTATTCATTCAACCTAATGAGAAACTGTAGAACAGACTCAGTTCATATCACAATACCTACATTTAGAGTCGGTTATTCATTCAGCCTAATGAGAAACTGTAGAACAGACTCAGTTTATATCACAATACCCACATTTAGAGTCAGTTATTCATTCAGCCTAATGAGAAACTGTAGAACAGACTCAGTTTATATCACAATACCTACATTTAGAGTCAGTTATTCATTCAGCCTAATGAGAAACCGTAGAACAGACTCAGTTTATATCACAATACCTACATTTAGAGTCAGTTATTCATTCAGCCTAATGAGAAACCGTAGAACAGACTCAGTTTATATCACAATACCCACATTTAGAGTCAGTTATTCATTCAGCCTAATGAGAAACTGTAGAACAGACTCAGTTTATATCACAATACCTACATTTAGAGTCAGTTATTCATTCAACCTAATGAGAAACTGTAGAGCCCAATTGAATGGACACACATGGATATATACTGGTTGTTTCCAACCAGTTTCAATTAGCTACAACACAGTCCAGCTCCAGCATAACATAACATTTTAAACTGGAAATATTTTAGAGGCATTTTTTTACCCGTGACAAACCATGACAATAAGAGCCTTCAATTCCAGATACAGCAGTAGATGCACTTTAAAGGACCTTTCCCTCATTAGAAGTGCTGTCTGGATTATTTTGGACTGAGAGCACCAAATATCTGCATGCATGCAATTATATCAAAATAAGACCTGAGTTACTGTTTCATCTGTAAAAAGAGATAAAAAATAAACTAAAACTAAAGAAAAAAAAAAACACCCACATGATTTTGTTGTCTATTGAATGATCTTCTGCAGGGTTAGTCACAGCAGCAGAGTCAGACACATCGCCTGTATGATCTGTCTGGCTGTTTCAGCCTTTAGGGAGGAAAATAAAGTCAGATTGGAATTAAAATTCATGCCTCAGGACTGGCGCTGCGCGTGTGACGTCAGCGTGAGCTGTGCGTGTTCAGTGCTGCTGTTCAGCTATAAACGTCACTGTGGGAATCTAATTTACCCATTCTCACCCCTAAACGTAGCTGATCGGCTGAGACGCAGTTGGTGTCTGGAGTTTACTTCTCTAATTTTAGCACTGGAGCTACAAGACGAAGTATTCAGTCTGCTGGTCATAATGTTGAATAGGAGCATTACAACATATCACCTATCCAAAAAACACAGTCTGAGGATCCTGTTTGAGAGCCTCTTACAGCTACAGCAATGAAACAATTAAATGCAGATGTGTAGCAGAACAGCTATAACAGCACCGTTAATCACTGCCTAGATTCACCATGTTTAACACTAACTGTGGACACTTACCCACTTAATATCTAGAACCTGTTGTGCATTTCAGTGTAATGTAGTTAACTGTCTCAATAACTTACCATCACATTACCCATAGTAATAATAATAATAATAATAATAATAATAATAATAATAATACACTTTTTGTTTAAAGAGCACTTTTCATAGGAGCATTCAGGAGTGGCCGAGTCCTTTATGAGTGAGGATGGGTCAAGGCTCAACACCTTGACAGAAAATAGTCCAACTGTTTAAAGATAATGTTCCTCAATGAACAACTGCAAGTGATTTCAGGTATTTTAGCCTCTAGAGTGCAAAATATCATCAAAAGATTCAGGAAATCTGGTGAAATCTCTGTGCATAATAGAAAATGGTGCAAACCACAATTGAATGCTGTGACCTTTGACCCCTCAGACAGCACTGGATTAAACACTGGCATGTTTCTGTGACGGAGATCACCACATGGGCTCGGTAATACATTGACAAACTCTTGTCAATAAACATCATTCATCGCTGCATCGACAAATGCAGGTTAATCCAGTGCCTGTCATGGTGTGTGTGTGTGTGTGTATTAGAGGGTACACATCTGTGAAAGCTCCATTAACACTGAACACATGGAGAACATATTCTGCCTTCTAGACGCCGTCTTTTTCAGGGACGTCCATGTTTATTTTAACATGACACACCAAGAAACATTCTGCAACAACAGCACATTCTGTTGCAACAGCATGGCTGTGTAATCAGAGTGTGCAGGTGCCAGACTGACCTGTCTGCAGTCCAGAACTGTATCCCATTGGAAATGTGTTTATAATATGACAATGTACAGATAAAGACTAAAGAATGGCAAAAACTGTGGCTTTCAAAACTGGATCGCTTTGTGTGTTCAGTCCCCAAAATGATTATTAAGTGCTGTTAAAGGAACGGTGCTCTAATGAAAACCTGGAATGAGCATATATTTACATAAAACAATCAAGTTCATCAAAGGAAACATCAAATATTTCTCTGTTTTCTTTGTACCAAATTAATATGGTTTAAACAGAACTAACCCATCACTGCTTTCGTTTTAATTAGCATTTCATACACTGTCTCAACTTTTTTGAAATTGGGTTTGTAGTTTGTGTTGTGTTTTATTTATACAGTAGCAGAAAGTAGATTACGTTACTTTAATGTAACAATCCTTTGGATTAAGTTACACATTACATTTTATATAGGTAACTAAACCTTGTGCTCTTCTTTCATTAACGTTGAAAGCAGCATCATTACTGAGTGAGGACAATAAAAACAGGCTAAATATGGTGGTGCTGCTGCTGTGAGTCACCTGTAGAGCCTGAAATAATCATTTAAAAATCAGAGGCATCAAGTTTTTCACACCAAATCGTACATCTTTGCATGTTAACACACACACACAGACTCAAAAAGAAGGTCCGGCTCCATATTTATGTCCCAAATGATCTCAAAATCAACATCATACTGATGAAGATATGATGACAGTAGTAGATAATTCACTCACATCCTCAGAAGATGCTCCTTCACCAAGTTTACACTGAGTTACACCGAGACTAAGTAATATCTAACAGATTTGATGATGTGGTTTCTGACACTGTATGACTCACTGTTATCTTTAAACATGAGCCAAAGTACATTAGCATAGCTAAACGCAGTAGCAGCCATCATGTAGAATCAATTTTGTCTGTGCTTTTATTCAGGTGTTAGATATGGAAAATGAAGGGGAGTTTAACTTCTGTAAACTGTGTTTAAGCGGGATATAAGCAGAAAAACTTACTCATCAAAAATCAGCTCTGCCAGATGTGCCCTGAGCTTACAGCTGAAAAATAAATAAACAGAGAAATGCACTCAACCTGAAGTAACTCAACATATTTAACACGTTTCAGTCTCCAAATCTCTCTCCTCAATTTGCATTCATTCCTGATTAGACTCCTGCTGCAGATATTAATAAAGCAGCATAATTCCTTTGCCAAAAACAGTTTTATTTAGTGCTGTTATTTATTTTCATCACGTCTAATCAGAAAAGGTGCTTCTCAGCAGCTGAAGCTCACATGCTCAAACATTTTACGGCATCTTATATTCTTTTATTGGAATATTTTGGTCATTTGTAACAGAAGGAATATAAAAAGGCTATGGTACACATAGAGGCTTGTCACATTGTTTTGTATAAACAATATAAATGTGTCTCCAAAGATGCAAGAATATCTTCAAAGCCTGATTGTGTCCCTAAAATGAATTCATTTTATCAGAGGAAAGGTATATTTTTTTAAATAGGAAAGCAATATGAAAAAGCCTGGTGTGGAGTTAAGAATACACTATGTGGCCATAAGTATGTGGACAACCCAACCAATTACATGAAGCACAACTCTGTGACTTTACTGTCATAGGATGCCACCTTTATCTTTGACTTTATTTTTTTATTTTTATTTTTTTTTTTACTTTAACATCTAAAGGATTATTACATACTAAGGCTTATTATTCAGTAACTACAGGAATTTCAGTGCAAACTTGTACAAGCCAAGGTGTCCCCATACTTTGCCAATGTGCCAATATGTGCAACATATTTTTGGCTACAGTGACATAGTGTAGAACTTCAAAAGGATTATGGCGCAATAATGTTCTCTAACTAAAGGTAATAAAGAGTAGGGTAGCACCCCAGTGACAGTGGTTGTATTGAATTGAAGTGAACTGAATTTATTAGATGATTAAAATACAGATAACACTGTACAGCAGCTTTCACACTCCTTTTAATTTACAGAGGATTAAAACATAATAAAGCCACTTTAATTACATAAAACAAAATGACAATAGTGTTTTAATAACAACAAAACAAAAACAAACAACAAAAAAAAACCACATGCAGAGGGCAGAGTAGATTTTCTGTTACACTGTTTTATTGTTTTCATTGTTTTGGCATTCACCAAACCCAGACTCGTCCATCAGAGAACACCACCACAGAACATGTTTCCACTGCTCCAGAGTCCAGTGGCGGCGCTTTACTCCACTCTATCCGACGCTTGGCATTGTGCTTGCTGATGTAAGGCTTGTGGGCAGCCGCTCAGCCATGGAAACCCAGCCATGAAGCTGCAGTTTTTGTGCTGATGTTGATACCAGAGGAGGTTTGAACTCTGCAGTTATTGATCAGCAGAGCATTGGTGTCTTTTATGCTCTGTGCTCCTCAGAACTCGGAGACCCGCTCTGTAACTTTACATGGTCTGACACTTCATGGCTGAGTTGCTGTGGTTCCTAAACGCCTCCACCTTTCAATAATAACAGTCACAGTTGATCGTGGAAAACCTAGGAGGGAAGAAATTTCACAAACTGACTTGCAGTTGCAGTTGCAACGGTGGCATCCTATTACAGCACCACGCTCGAATTCAGTGAGCTCTTTAGACCCATTCTTTCTCTAATATGTCTTAAGGCAGACTTGATTTTATACACCTGTGGCAATGAGACTGCATGAAACACCTGAGTTCAGTGATTAATAGTTGTGTCCCAATACTTTTGTCCATATAGTATATTTCAGGATAGTGCATGAGCCCTTTAGATGATTCAAATGTTGGAGCAGAGCACCAACTTGTGCTTCAGAATTTCAGAATTTGTGTATAATTAGCTAATTGTATATAACTCTATTTGGAATCTGCCTTATAAATACATAACACATAATATAAATAACATCCCATGTTATGTTAGTCCAATTTTTATGAGTCCATTCATCATGAACTTTCCATATATTGTAATGGGGAGCTGGTGATTCAAAATGAAGGGAAGAATAAACAGAAAACATAAAACCTATAAAGTTACAAGGTTTTTATCCGACAGCGATTAAATGTAATTCCATATACGTGACTTGACTGACTAATACAGCCTGGTATAAATCTGAATTAGTGCCGTGGATTTGTTATTGTGTTCCAGGTATTGAAATTCTCTAATAATGAACAGAAGGTTAATATCTGCTCTAAACATAAGCTGTGCTGATGAACTGCATTATTGCGTATGTGCCAAACATAAGTATGTAATCTGTGCCTGTGTTGTAATGAGAACAGAGTCTGAGACGTTAATAATAATCTCACTGTTATTGCCTCGTATACCTCAGAGGCTCAGAGAGCGTTTCTCATTCTCCTGCTTCCAGCTGGAACAGAAAACGCTCTCACGCTCGCTCTCTCACTCCAGCTAGCTGACGTTCAGAGTCATCGAGAGTGAAAAAAAGGGGAAGCAGGCTTCTGCTGTAATTTCCTGTAATTATTCTTGAATTCTCTGGATTTTCCAGGTCAGTGAGAAGGCACGAGTTCCTGGCTTATATAAACACAGTCTGCGTCGCTTCCTTTTGATTGCTCTAAATTTGCTGCCCATCAGCGTAAGCATTAGCTCGGTGGAACATGACCTACAACACGTAATATTTCACACGTCGTGCTCTCGGTGTTTCTGCAATTGTGTCTCAATCATCTAATAGTGCAGTCAAAACACAGAAAGCCACTTTTCTGCTTTTGTTTTCATTCTGATAAACACAGCAAATCCGGGTTTAGACAGTTATGAGTTACGGTGACAGTCAAAAGGACTTGCTCAGGCGCTCATCGGTGCTTAGTGAGTGTTTTGATGGAGTTGAAGGTTGTTAATTAGGGGTGCCTTGTGGTGGGCCAAGGTGTGACGCTTGTGGTGGGCCAAGGGTCAATGGGTCATGGTTTTGTGAGGCCCCTACAGGCTACAGTAATGTGTGAACAATAAAAACAAAAAGAGAGATTAGTTACTTTGTGTGCAGAGATGAGGACTCAAGTCTCATGTTGTCTCATGTCTCGCCTGCACTTGTGACTCAATTTGGACTCTTAACTGGCTCCCTACTTGGACGCTCACTTAACCCTTGTGTGGTGTTGGGTCTGTGGGACCCGTTTTCAATGTTTACCAAAAGAAAAGTGACGCGAATTTTTATTATTTCAACATCAAACTTTTTGGCCTTGCCTCATTTTCTGTGAAGAACATATAAACAAGTACGTTTTCATTGACTTCACACTGAGCACCCCCTACACATTTATATTATACGTAGTGTTCAGGTCCACAGGACCTGCAGAAAGCCTGTCTGTCTGTCTCTCACTCCCTGTGGGTGTGAGATGCTGTTGGATATGGACTCCAGCCTCCTCCTCCTGAATCCGGCTCTGGCTGCAGAAGCTGGGCTTCTTGGGATGTCTTGTGAAGCATTTACAGTATGTATATATATATATATATATGTATATATATATATATATATATATATAATTTCATAAATTTCCTTTTTGTTCTCTCATAAGAAAGGTGGTTCTTCAAAGGTCATTTAGTAAAGGGAATTGTTCTATATAGAACCATTTGCATGGTGAAATCCTTCTTCAAATTGATGGAGAATGTGTTGTATATGGTTCTGTATAGCACTAAAAAGGGTTCTGCTATAGTTACAAGATTGACATCATAACAAGAGCAGAATCCTTTTTGGTGCTACTTAGAACCCTTTACAAAAAGATTCAGTATAGAAGCATTTACAGCACATTCTACAAAGGGTTCTATACAGAACTCATGGTTTAATAAAGAACCTTTTTTAAGTGTGTATTTTTTTTAGCACCGACTTTCCATACAAAACATATCAATGCTAAGCTATGATTCATCCCACCTTTATTAAAGAAATAAAAATGCTTTTTTGTGTGTTCAAAGTTGGATCACAGCTGTTATTCTTCTCAAATCTCTTCATATTCAAGATTGTTGCAAAATACAGAATTGTGGACTGAAACTCTTCATACATAAATACCTTTTATATATTTACATATACAGTTAGAAAGACAGAGATATAGATATAGTGCAGTGTGTAAGTCTTGTGTTTACACTGCTCTGAAAGTAGATTACATGCGCTGGGGGAAGGAATGTTTGAGTTGCTGACTGCAGATTAACGTTATTTCTCCTTGTTCATCTCAGCATTACATAAACGATTCACAGCACACAGATTAAAACGGCGAACAAGAGAGGGCTCAGCGAGCGCCGTCTAATGATGCCGAGAGTGTTTTTAAGGCAGATTTATGGGCGTTCGGAGTCACAGCTCTGCAGAGTGGGAGATCTCCTCTGCCTCATAAAGCTAACAGGTGATTAAAGACAGCCGGGCGTTTATTTACTCTGCTCTTCAGATGTACAGATTAGTTGTCTATGTTAAACCCAGTGATAATAATGTACTGGAATTACAGACATCAATAAAGCAAACGACAAACAAACCCAGGATGTTAATCTCTGAGATGGGTTAAGGTCTTTGCTGAGGTAAACATGTTTACTCTTTGATTTATTCCATTTATTCTTGCTTTATGTTCAAAAAAGAATAATATTAATAATAATAATGTAAGCCTGAGTTTACAGCAGATTATGACTGAGTTTAAGAGGAGTTTGTAGAATGTATTTACAGAAAGTACATGTCCAAAGCTTTGTAGACCCCAGCGTGTCTTCTGAAATGAAGGGTATCCGGAAGGCTTTACACTAGATGCTGGAACATTGCTGTGAGGATTTGATTGAGCATTAGTGAGGTCAGGTACTGGTGTTGGATGGTCAGTTCTGGATCACTCCAACTCATCCCAAAGGTGTTGGATGGAGCAGTTCTGCTGCTTCACAGCCCAATAAATATCAATGTCATTATTGCTGTTTTCTGTCAGATTTTAGGGCTCCAGGTAGGCCAGTCTGTGCCTCTCGTTGTTTTTCATCCTCTACAGAGATCACACTTCTGCAGAATTACAATTTATTTGCTGAAATGAACATTTTTAATGTTATGTTTTATTTTTTTCCCCAAAATATTAAACTCAGGAAATAAATAAGTGATAACTTATTTACATTTAGAATATCAACAAAACACAGAATTTATGTTTGCTGTAAATGTTAGTTCAATGAAGTAAAACAAAAGCATATTATTACATATTATTACACTGGATATTTTGTAGTTGACTGTGACTTTTTAGATGCCACAGCTTAACATACTGACTTTAACAGGTAAGCTTTGCCAACCTGATAGAAACATGCAAAGTTAAATTTCCAGGTTTGTTTTAGCATTTCAGCAACAGTGATGTCATTCTGAGGCTGTATTTCTCCACACTTTCCATTTGTTTAATGTGTCGATATGTTTCCACACACAGTCCATATGTACCTCCATGTTTTACACGGCTGCCAATTACTCAAAATGCCAAAGCAATGCCAAAAACATCTTGAATGAGTTCTTTATTTATGCATTTCTATTTTATTTACATCATTCTTCCAATCATAATTTAATCAGTGAGTATCAAGGACGATTATATACAGTCAGTAAATATTTGTTAAGCATGAGCAACTTTACTTCTATTTCTGTTTATTGTTAGAACTGGAATAAAAGCAAGTCTGCGTGACAATTAAATCCATAATTACAAACCTGTCAGTGTTTTAAAATGTTGAGTAGATTTGTTGTACATTTAAATCGGTACTGTCAGCCTGAAATCATACAAGCTTTAATAAATCCAAGACTGATACATTTGATGTATCTTTTGAACTGTTAATATTATTTTACTGATTACTTGAAACTGGAAATTATTATTACTTGTTTCTGGATTTAGACATCAGGACTTATGGACTACAGTCGAACATTAGATGGCTAACACTGGAAGATTTACCCTTGAGTTGAATGAAGTGCTTTGTACTTGATGTTAAAAATGAATGGTGACAATGTTATTGTGTTAAAGTGTTAACATGCTGAATTATTAATGGCACCACTTTTTAAGGCTGTTAAGTCATTTTCATGGTTTGTGCCTTCGAACCATTTACAGTTCCACCATGAACTCCACTCTGCCAATGTGCATCTGTAGCTGTTCAATTACAGAAATTTTAAAGTCAACTCGAATTCAGATTCTAAGTTGAACTAAAATGAGTTGAGTTGAAGTGAGTGAAGGAGAAGTGACCTGAGCTGATCTGAGTTTTGAGTTCAGCTAATTTGAGAGGAGATAAAGTGACTCGAGATTCATTGAGTTTGGAGTTGAGCTGATTTGATTTAGGTGAAGTAACTGGAGCGTTATTGAGTTTTGAATTGAGCCAAACTCATTTGAGTTGAGATGAGTTGAGATAAGTTGAGTTAAGGTGAGTCAAGCTGATTTGAGTTGAGATGAGGTGAAGTGACAAGCTTAAATCTTGAGCTGAAGATGAGCTTAGCTTAGTTGAGCTGAGTTAGGCTGAACTGAAATGATCTGAGTTGAGTTGAATTGGCGTGAGATAAGCCAAGGTGATTTGAGTTGCATTAAACTAAGCTGAGTTGTGCTGAATTGAAGTGATCTTAGCCAACCTGAGCTGAGCTGAGCTGAGTTGAATAAAGTTGAGTTTAGCTGAGTTGAATTGAACTTGAGTTGGAATGAGCCAAGTTGTGTTCAAGGTATTCTTTAAAAGATCTTCAATTTAAATGAATGACTTTAAGGTCTTAAAGTTATTTTACCACCCATATGGTTTCTATGCTGATGAAATGGAATCGTTGCCCAAATTGCACGTTTTAAACTAACCATGTGAATTCTGTTCTCCTAATGGTTTTAAATTGAATTATAATTGGTATTTAAAAAGTATTAAAATGTCTTAAATTTAACTTGCCTGCACCTTTATATACCATGTAAGTTAAGATTCACTTCGCTAAGTCAAATTACATTTAATTAAGCTTGAGTTCAGTTGAGAATTTGTGAAGAAGCACTAAAAATGTGATCTCACAGTCCAGATGGTGTCATCCTGATCCTTCAGGTTCTCCACCGTTGTTACAGACTCCAAAACTTGCGAAGTAAAGCCTCTCCGAAACTTAGCACTTAGATCACTCCTCACACCGCCTCTGAGAGGAAGCATGTTAAAAATACATGAGGGATGGCCCAGAAAGGAGAAGAAGAAAAAACTCGACGCTTTGAAGTGTCCATCATTATGATAAGGTCAAGGGCGACAAGCCTCACTAAGCTTTACCCGTCCGCCTGCAGTTTGGGATCAGAAATCCACCTCCATTTCCAGCTGAGGTCGGAGATGAGGCGTGCGTCTGTTGTCAGTGTTGCAGATGCATCTCGCAATCACAGCGCCTGAGCTTTGGGAATTAGGGCAACACCTGCGTTCACTTACAGAAACAAACTGCATGACCTGAGCTGCCTGTGACCCGCTGCTGAACCAAATTTGGCTTTTGCTTTGCAGCACAGTTTGAGAAAAAGTCTACTTTATGACCTGGACTTTTAGACTGGATGTGTACATTATATTAACCGTAAAGCTCATAAAATCCATACTTCATGTTTTTAGAGACCTACGACCATGATTTTTCCGATAAATGTAAACATGAGGTTCTCAAAAACAGCAGAAAAAAAAACAGAAAAAGAAGAACAGAAAAACAAGAAATAGAATTTCTACACTATATGGCCAAAGATAAGTGGACAACTAACCATCATATCTATATGAGCTTGTTAGACATCACATTTCCAAAACCATGGGCATTAATATGGAGTTGCCAGCCTTTCCACTCTTCTGGGAAGCTTTTCACAAGATGTAGGAGTGTGTCTGTGGGAATTTGTGTCCATTCAGTCTAAATAGCATTTGTGAGGTCAGACAATGATGTTGGGCAAGAGGGCCTGACTCGTAATCTCCATTCTAGTTCATCCCAAATGTGTTCCGTGGGGTTGAGGTCAGGGCTCTGTGAGGCCCCTGCAGTTCCTCCACACCAAACTGGTCAAACCATGTCTTTATGGAGCTGCTTTGTGCTCAGGGTCTCAGTCATGCTGGAACAGGAAAGGCTCTTCCCCAAACTGCTGACACAAAGCTGGAAGCAGATAACTGTGTAAAATGTCTTTGTGCTGCAGCATCAACATCACCCTTCACTGGAACTGAGAGCCCAAACCCTTAAAACCAGCCCAACTCATCATCCCACGTCCAACAAACTGTACCATTGGCTCTACATTCCGGTAGGTAACGTTCTCCTGGCATTCACCAAACCCAGATACATCATCAGACTGACAGATGGTGAAGATTCATCACTCCAGACAACATGTTTCCACTGATCCAGAGTCCAGTGGCGTCACTTTACACCCCTCCAGCCGACACTTGGCATTATGCATAGTGATCTTAGGCTTGTGTGCAGCTGATCAGCCATAGAAACCCATTTCATGAAGCTCCTAATGCAGTTCTTGTGCTGATGTTGCTTGAAGAGGCAACGTGGAGCTCTGTAGTGAGTGATGCAATATAAGATTTTTATGTTCTACATGCTTGACCATTAGGCAGTCCTGTTCTGTGAGTATGCAAGGTCTACTGCTTCGTAGCTGAGCTGTTGTTGCTTCTAGACGCTTCCATTTCACAATAATAGCACTCACAGTTGACAGGGGCAGATCTAGCAGGACAGAAACTTCAGAAACTGACATGGCAAAAGTGGCATCCTATGACAGTGTCACATTTAAAGTCACTTAGTTCTTCAGTACACTCTTTGCAAAAAGAGATCTATGTACTATCAAAAAAGGGTTCTTTGGCTTGTAACAATCGTGGAACCCTTTTTGATGCTTTACGGAACGCTTTTCAAATAGTTTCAAGATAGAACCGTCTACAGCGCATTCTCCATCAATCTGAAGAATGCGTTCACGTTGCAAAGAACCCTTTAATCATGCAAAGGGTTCTTTGAGTGTTCATGGCTCTATATAGAACCATTTTCTTTATTAAAGAACCCTTGAAAAACCCTATATGACCCATTCTACTGCCAATGTGCATCTATGGAAATTGCATGGCTGTGTGCTTGATTTTATATACCTGTTAGCAATGAGTGGGGCTGAACCACTTGAACTCAATAATTAGGAGGGGTGTCCACATGAATTTCATGATTTCTAGCTGGATAAACGAGTAAGTCTGTGGAGATTTTAGTGGACTTTGTGTTCATTATTCAGCTTACTTATGCAGCCAAGATGCAATGGTTTTGAGAAACAGTAATTTTGGCCCATTGAATACAATATATTGATGTTTAGCCATATTGCTTAACTTCAAATTCATAGATTGTTGCATAAAGTCAGAATTGATCAGACCAGAGTTATTATGAAATTTGGGCATGTTCTAATGTTGTGACAGGTTCTTCTTATGCATAATTCCTACTGCACACCTTGGTGTCTATCTATGCACTGATTTTTATCATCCTTTTCATCCTGGAAGGCCTAAACCTGCATGATAGAAACTACCATCTATCCATCTTTTCTATTTCTTTTCTGAACATTGGAGTAAATATATTTAGACAATTCCAGGAACTAAAAGTCACCCTGTGCAGATTTTCCAAGTGCATTCTTACTAAAGACTCACTACTCATTTGATGAAGCTGAAATAAAAACATCCTGAACTGCATCACAGATGGTGCTCATAAAAAAAGTCACTAAATAAGAGTCACCTGCGAAAGCCTCAGTCTAGACTACAGGAGGTGATTCATAAAGAATTGTCTGCTTGTATTTGTGCATGCTGGTGTTATTAAATGGCTGCATATGACCAGCTGGTTCACAGAGCTTTAAGAGTTTGGTGTGTTATTGTGAAGAATACATAATGTGATTTCTTCAAGTCGGACATGTTTCTGGATCATCATCATCCCATTTAGCCAATCACAACAGGCACATCCACAGAGAGACTCCAGGCAGGTCTTGAGCCCCTGCCCCTTTTGCCCTCTTGGTCAATAATAATTGTGTTTTACATGGCCATTCTTCACGATCTGTGTGTAGCTGGGCTTTTCACTGGGCTTGCTTAGGTTCCATGAGCTTCATTGCTCTTGGGCGCCCCCTCTGGTGCAGCGTCTATGGGATTTCACCTCAGTAGGTCTGGCATGCATGTATGTATCACAAGTGTTGGAAATCCCTCCAGATTGCAAAATGTGGTTGTTTTCAACAAAAATCAAACATAATTTCAGAAGTAAGGAGCGCTAACTTGAGTTTATATTATTGGAGCTCTTAAATTTGAAGCAGTTCATTTATAAAATTAAACAAAAGTTATTGGAATATTAAAACAATTAATATATTACCAGCTTGCAACTATTTAAGCCAGAAAGCACACTCTTGTAGCTTGTTTGCTTAGGTAGCTAACATTAGCTTAGCCATTTAGTAGCTCCTTTCACAATATGCTATTTTGCAGAGAGGTAAGCCTTGTGTATCTTACTAAAAGTCAATTATTATTTGAAATATTGATCTGTTTTCTGTTTAAACACAAACTGTTGGTAGTTTTAGCCACTGCTAACTCACTGGCTGAGGACCAGCCTTTTTTTAGTTTAGAGTTCTGGAAGATGAAGTGCATCAGTTTTTACCTTATATTATACTATATAAGCTGAAATGAGCTACACAATGCTGAGCTGAGTTTAGCTGGGTTTACTTTAAGTCTAATAAAGTGGCCAGTAAGTGGAAGTACAAGGTAGGTGTTTCTAATAAAGTGGCCAGTAAGTGGAAGTACAAGGTAAGTGTTTCTAATAAAGTGGCCAGTGAGTGAAAGCACAAGGTAGGTGTTTCTAATAAATTGGCCAGTGATTAGAAGCACAAGGTAGGTGTTTCTAATAAATTGAGCAGTGAGTGGAAGGACAATGTAGGTGTTTCTAATAAAGTGGCCAGTGAGTGGAAGTACAAATTAGGGATTTCTAATAAAATGGCCAGATACTGGAGGTACAAGGTAAGTGTTTCTAACAAAGTGGCCAGTTAGTGGAAGTATGAGGTAAGTGTTTCTAATAAAGTGGCCAGTGTATATATAGTATATAAATCCACCAAAACGGACAGTTATAACTCTAGACATCTAATGGTTAAGACTCTACAGAATCTGGGCCACAATCTCAAATCTACAATTCAAATGAGTGTCTTTAGCACGCAAGGACGGAGATTTTCTGGAGTGAGCTTTTGGGACAGCAGTGATGCCTCTCTCAGATCTCTCCATCTCCCCAGGTGAGTGCTTTCTCATGTTCTTCCTGCCTTCAGGACCTATTAAAACACAAAAGCTGCTGTTTACTGCCAGCCGAGCGCCGTCTTAAAAGTGCTGAGCTCTTCGGGGAGAACGTGTCCTGCCATATTTAGATTCAAAACCACACCGTGAATACTCCATAGGCCACACTTCACTGTGCTGACCGCACACGCTGTTAGGGCGAGCTGAAGTTGACCTAAGCACACATACATCATTTATTTATTTTTCTAAAAAGTCTCTGTCTCTCTGATTGTTTCTCACAGTCCATAGTCTAAAGCCCTATTCAAGCAGGATTAGTATTATCTGGAGATGTGCTGTAATTTGAGCGATTACAGATAAGATCTGTGATTTTAATCCAGTACAAATCTGAAATGTCCATAGTTTTTACAGTCTGTTAAGTAAGAATTTGGGTGAATTACCTCCTATAATTCTCGAAACTCAGAGCTCCTCAGTAACAGCAGCCCTGCTTGAATCAACATCTCAGTGGTGTAATTACAAAACTAAGCAATAGAACTGAAGTCGGCTTCTTATTCACCAGCTTCTTGTTTAAATTTTCCCATTCCATCTTATATGGTGCAGCTGTTACTCCTGCAGTATTTAAGGTGGAACGAGAAAATTCGAACAAGAAGCTGGTGAATAAGAAGCTTCATTGAAAACATTGCCTCCCTTTATATTCTTTTCTGTGACCTGAAGATGAGGCTAACGACTAAAATTGAGCTCCATTTGACCCTTAATTCTCAGGTTCAGGACAAGACTACTGACATCCACAACACTTTTAGTGATGACTGAATTACAGGGAGATGGAAAATGAAATATCTAGAAAGCTCCTCTCGCAAGGCAGTGTGTTTTCTGTCTTGTAGGGCTGCATTTGCTGAGTTAAATGAACCCACTTTAGTAGCCTAATACTAGTCTATATGGCAATTAGTCTCACAGCTTGTTATTGTTGTTATGAAGTGTGGTTCCTCTTGCATAATGCTGATGTAAACATCTCCACAGTGATGTTTCTATCTAGGCTATTTGAAATATTTTGTGAAAATTACAGAGATTGTTTATCCCATACAAATCGGCCAGTGAAATCACACACTTATAAAATTACTGGACGTTCTCTGGATGGACTAATCCTGCTGAAATAGGGATTAAGACACTATTTGGCAAATATCATACGCACAAACTGCAAATGTAGCTGATCAGCCAAGACATGTTTGATGTCTGAAGTTTGCTTCTGTAGTTTTAGCACTGGGGCTACAAGGCTTATGTAGCTAACATGTAATGGAAGCTTATATCCCAACAATTAGCATGGTGCTAACCACATACCTCAGTCATCAAACAGTCTCTTCAGAGTGTGTGGAGCTGTTCAGTATCTCTAATAGACTTCATTATGTGGTTATTATGTGCTGAATTATGTACTTGCAAAATGTGGTGCTGTATTAAAAAGATTATAAAGGTTATTAAAGGTTTTGTGTAAAAATTGATGATATTTATGAAGCAAGGACAAAAGACCACCTGTCTCAGGCTTTTAAAACATCTGATAGGGGTGCATAATAGAGCCCTGATTAGATTTTCTTGCTGACCTCGAGCTATTAGACTTCAAAACTGAAGAGATAAACTTTAGCAGCATGGACTACATTTCCATGCAATGGACAGTAAATGACGTTAGGCCTGTTCATGGGTCAGCAGTGCACTTCAAAGCGCTGTTCCATAAATGCTTCCTGATTTGATTAAATATACAGTGTATGAGGTGATGACAGCTGAACTGACGTACACTTAAATCCATTTAGCACTTTAGGAAACCATAATTTGTACCAACACGCTACTAAATCTTATAATGCATATGAATCCAATCAATATGTGCACTCAGTATTTTATAGTCATGTCTGATCGCTTATATGCAGCCTAGCACAAGAGTTTCTGATGAACTGACCAGCTGGTGGAAGCACAAGGTAAGTGTTTCTAATAAAGTGGCCAGTGAGTGGAAGCACAAGGTAAGTGTTTCTAATAAAGTGGCCAGTAAGTGGAAGCACAAGGTAGGTGTTTCTAATAAAGTGGCCAATTGGTGGAAGCACAAGGTAGGTGTTTCGAATAAAGTGGCCAGTTAGTGGAAGCACAATGTGGGTGTTTCTAATAAAGTGGCCAGGTAGTGGAAGTACAAGGTAGGTGTTTCTGATAATGTGGCCAGTGAGAGGAAGCACAAGGTAGGTGTTTCTAATAAAGTGACCAGTCAGTGGAAGCACAAGGTAGGTGTTTCGAATAAAGTGGCCAGTTAGTGGAAGCATAATGTGGGTGTTTCTAATAAAGTGGCCAGGTAGTGGAAGCACAAGGTAAGTGTTTCTAATAAAGTGACCAGTCAGTGGAAGCACAAGGTAGGTGTTTCGAATAAAGTGGCCAGTTAGTGGAAGCATAATGTGGGTGTTTCTAATAAAGTGGCCAGTGAGTGGAAGCACAAGGTAGGTGTCTCTAATAAAGTGGCCAGATAGTGGAAGCACAAGGTAGGTGTTTGTAATAAAGTGGCCAGTGAGAGGAAACACAAGGTGTGTGTTTCTAATAAAGTGGCCAGTGAGAGGAAACACAAGGTGTGTGTTTCTAATAAAGTGGCCAGTGAATGGCAGCACAAGGCAGGTATTTCTAATAAAGAACCCAGTTTGTGGTATTTCCTCTGGATTTTTTCATTATTATTATTTAATTACTTTGTCAGCGAATGATTACAAAGGAAGTGGCAGCGGAAGCCTTGAGAGAAGCCCTGTAAGTCCTCGGTTTCTCAGTAATAACCCTGTCTCTCCTATTAGCACACAGCACTGTTTGTTTGTGGTGGATTGAGAAAGCCTTTGGCAGCTGGAGGTGTGTAAAGTGTGTTAATGCGTCTGTGGACCTCTCGCCTCATTTTTTTTGAGATGTCAGCAGAGCTGATTTAATTGCCATGTGTTTGAGCTCTGTGTATGCGCTAAGCAGGTATAATCTCTCTTCCCTGCCGTGGATCAGGCCTGTCAGTTTCAGCAGCCTCACTGCATACTGATGGAAATTATGCATTAGCATATGTATATTCTTTTTCATATCATGTACAATGAAGTTCAATATACACACTGAAGGTTTCGGGAGGCCTTGGCTTCCTTCATGCTTGATTTTCACTGTTGCTTTTCAATTAAGTGAACAAAAACCTTCCACTTGCTAATCTTTTGGGTATATTTAGCTTCACAGTCCACAAAAACAGTGTCACCTGAGCCCATAACATTTGTATAAGATTCAAAAAAGTTGCTATGAAGCTACAACACAGTTCAGTTCAAAAGATAAAGAGCACATTTTCTTTTAATTTCCAGTCAAAACAGCCATTAAGTACAAGTTATTAATTTCTCAGGCGATATTTCTAAGGAGGTAAGACAGAAGATCTACTTGCGTAAGGAAGAAGAAAATTAAAAGGAAAATAAATGAAAATAACAGGAGTTTTCAAATGTATAGTTCAAAAAAAATGATACAGAGAAGAAGCTACGGAGAAAATGTGCCTCCTAACAACCACCTGGAAGACCTGGTAGACTCCAAAACTGCCCCCATCAGATAAACAGCACTTAAAGCTCTCATCTCTGAGAGAGAGGAGAAAATCAAGCTGCTTCAGATCTGAAAACATCCACAGGTGTTTCTGTCCATCCTTCCACTGTGAGAAGACGACTCAGCGCTGTGGGTCTGAAAGGATGTGTAGCTGATCAAGAAGAACATCACTGAGAAAAGGAGACGGACACATCAAACAAAGAAGCTGAACGATGGACCGACCACCCCAGAGGCCAGACCTCAACACCACTGAATGTGTTTGATTACTTCAGAAAATGATCAACCAGCTTCTAAGACTGAACTTTGGAGGTGTGTCTGCAGATTCTTTGAGGAACTGAAAGTGAGTCTCCTGAAAGGAATGAAGGCTGGAATAAAAGTGAAGAGTGGACACAATAAATACTGAAAAAAATAATAATACATTTAGTTGTTGAGGCTTCTTTGTGTTTATCTGTTCAATAAGTGTTCTGCTTTTTTCTTGAGGCTGAAAAATGAATATTATTGTGTAAAGACATATTTTAGGTAAAATAAATCATTTGTTTGGATCCTTGAGTCACCTCCCCCCGTCACTGCAACATATCTAGCCATAATAATAATGGAGGGTTATTAATTTATCATCAAAGCCTTCAGAGCAGTAAAGTTCAAACGCTGGTAAAAATCACTACATTGATAATGTGTTGGTTTTTCCTCTTTGACAGGTTCCATCAAACACAACACATCCACAAAACAGACAGTAAAAAGGGTTCAGTATGATGGAGCTGTGCCTCTCAGTGCTGTTTGTCACAACAATATATTCTCACTGATGTGGGAAAATCTATGTTTTGGTCAGAGCAGTTGTGATCCATGACTATTAGAGTTAGGCCTTCCGTTCAGGCCATAAACGTCAAAAATATTGGTCAGAAATGAGGAAAAACCTACTTCTGTGATATTGATTGCATCCCTAAGAGATTGAGGATATGAGACCCTAAGAGCAATCCATAAGACCACTTACAGCTTCTAAAACACTGTATATCACTGCGGTCAGAACAAAACCTTGTATTTCCATTTTTTATCATTTGTACTTTTTAATAAAATCTGAAAATGCACATGGCCCTTTAGAACATGGCAAGATTTTGTGATGAATGGACCAATAGAAAGGCTCCAGAATTACTTGAAAATAATCTTGTTTCATTAACTTCCATTCAAAGTTCAGTACCTTTTTTCCTTCTCCTGTAAAGTTAACTTTTCCAAAATACAAGGTTTTGCTCTGACAGCAGGGATGTGTTTTATTTGAATCTAGTAACAGTCATCATCATATATCTGAGCTTGTGTGTATCAGTGTTACAGTCACTCTTTCAGTAAAAAGTCCTGACATAGAGCTGCCGCCACTGTTTTACATTCCTAACAACTAACCAGAATTTGCTTAGACTACGACTCATATTCACAGTCAGTGACATATCTAGAACCTCCAGAAGGACTAGAGTGATTGTTCTCCCCTGGTTGGTTCCTTTGTCACTTCCTTATTATGTTGGTAGTTAATCTAACATGTAAGGCCTTCAGTCCAGCTCCTGAAGTCCTAACCAATGGGAGAGGTCACTTGGAAGTATCTATCTAGATATCACAGAGAAAACAATCCTGACTGGATAATTTTCCATTGGACATTCCAAGATTTTAACCACAACTGAACATTTATATAAAAGTAGTAGTGCAATACTTGTGAAGTTCAAACACAATAAGCATGATAATTCTATTAATTAAAAGGAACTAAATCCAAAAAGCCCTAAGGATTCTTCACTAAGCAACTATGGAGAACCAAAAAAAAGAGATTTCTTGATGTGAATTAGACTTGAATAACTTGCCAAGACTCATTCATTCATGCAAATTAAATGTAAATGTTTTTATCTATGTATTGCAGTTAAAAGGTAATCATTTTCACAGGGTTTTCACCACAAAAGTGATGAATTAAAAAAAGAACCTTAATTAGACTGGAAGGGATCGCCACCATCAGAAGTCGCTTCCTGATTGGTCGTAAAGCTGCTCCTAATTGGTCAGCAGCTCAGACTTAATAAGTCAGAAGCTCTGACACGATAGGTCAGAAACTCAGCAGAAGGCTGACCCTGATTGGTCAGAAGCTTGGCTTTGATTGCTCAGAAGGCTGTATCTGATTGGTCAGGAGCTTGGCTCTGATTGGTGACAAACTCAGCCTTGATTGGTCGCTGATTGATCTGAACTGTTTGTCCTAAACTTAACCTGCCATGGTGTGATTAGGTGTGCGGCATACTGTAAGCTGCCAAAGTGAATTCGCCCCGTTTAGGTTTTATTATAGTAAGTTATTGAAAACTGACAAGAAAAACATGATTAAATTACTGAAATAAGTAGTTTGAAAAGCTAAGTGTTCCCACACTTTTGACTGACAGCGCATAACTCCCCAACAATTATAGCATAATTCATCACAAGCTGTTTTTCAGCATGTTTTCTTTTTTTTTAGTTTCAGAGTTTATGTTATGCCACTGTCCACGTATAACACGCTGTTTCTAATTGAAACCTCACATTAACGTCTGGTTTGATTTTGTCAAATAATTACTGTACAGGTCCTGCTGTTAATATTGACAGAAGAACAAATTGCTTGGCCTGACTAAGTAAAGCAACTCACTGCCAAAATCAACACGCAATTACAGAGCAGGCAAACAGAAGGGGTGTTTAGTCTCCACCTTTATGCTGTTTTCAAATACTGAGACATGGTCAATTACACTAAATAAAGACAGCAGAAGAGGAAAACAGAGGTTTGACTTGCAAATTAGCACAGCTCGCACACCTGCAGAAGGATTTGGAATGAAACAGAACCTTTTGCAGGTTTGAAAAGTTTCCGGTCTAATTCTAGAGTCCAGATCTCTCTGAAAATACAGCAAAAGAGCCTTCATGTTTCATGATTTTTCAAATGGAATATAGATTGACAACACTATTGGTTGCTTTAAGAACAGTTTTAAAAACTAGAATATATAGAATATCCTGGTATATAGTATCAAACTCAGCTCTAATTCTAGTATCTTACTTACCTGCCTTATTACCCCACTTACCTGCCTTATTACCCCACTTACCTGACTGTTACCCCACTTATCTGACTGTTACCTCACTGATCCTTTTCTTTGCCACTATACACCCTTTAACTGCTGCTGCACTCAGCACTTTAATATAAGACCCATACTTTGCACAATGTAAAGGTTACAGATAGGACTGTGTGTGTGTGTGTGTGTGTGTGTGTGTGTATGTGTGTGTATGTGTGTGTGTGTGTGTGTGTGTGTGTATGAGTGAATGATGGTAGGAATGCATGTTTTATTTTATCTTTATTTTATTTATTTTGTATTTTATCTTATTGTATTTTATTCTATTTTATTTTTATATTTATTTTATTTTATTTTATTCACTACATGTAAATGTTTATCTGATACTGTGCTCTGTGAGCTCCTGTAACCAAAACCAAATTCCTTGTATGTGTAAACAAACCTGGCCAATAAAGCTTGATTCTGATTCTAATTATGAATGAAACAAGCAGTTTTTCTTTTTTGGTGGGGATCATAAATAATAAAATGAGCTCCGCTCTGATAGGCTCACACAGAAGCATTATGTTGAAATAGACACAGGCTGGAAAATAAAATGAACCTCTGGGTAAATAAGCTAGGCCGTCAAACTATTTAGTTAGCTATGCTAATTACCTGAAGCTTGCTAGCAGCTAACATTACCTGCACTAGCTACTCGCTTTCAATCTCAACAACAACACAAAGTGAATTAAAGCTGTTATTTTACTATGAAGCTCTCAGTTTAGATGATCAGCTTCATCAGACAGTGAAGTCTCTCAGCAGGGCTGCTTACAGGCTGCTGTTGGGGTTGTGGTGCTAATAAAGGTGGAGCTGCGTCTCTTCAGGGTCAAACGCTGAGCGAAGCTGCTCGATGCTGTCCGAGCTTTGAGAAACTCTCTGGAGTGAAATGAGCAGAGAAACTAACAGCTCTGAGTTAAAGCTGTCGGGATCCTGTTAGAGATGCGGGAGCTGAAGTTCCTGTTCAACAGCTTGTTTTGAGAATTTTCAGTTCCACCTTAAATGGTGCTACAGTTACATTCTGGCGCCTGTACAAGCTGCAGCATTTAAGGTGGAACATTCGATGAAGAAGCTGTGAAAAGGAAGCCCTTCAGCCTGGATTAAAGCTGATCATCAGCCACTGACAGTTCGGTTCTTGTGAAAGGAATGAAAAGTGTTGATGTTCCTTCACAGCCTGGAGCTGCATTTCTGCACTCAGTCGGTCATTTTCATTGCTGCTGCTCGGCTGTAGTTGTTTCATACTTCATACTGTCTGCTAATCTGCTAATGTCATAGTGTGTTCCATCCTCCTTTGCACAGCTCCACATACTCTCAGTACTGTGTACTGCCTGTGTTCTGTTCTGTATTTATTGTAAGTCTTTTGTTACAGCATGTTTATTTATTGTACTGTATTGTCTGCACTGAGTTTATTGGATTGTTTTGCACTTGTGTTCTGTGTTGGTCCTGGAGGAATGTTGTTTCATTTCACTGTGTACTTGTATAGAGCTGACATGACAATAAAGCCTGACTTGACTTGACTTGACTTGAAAAACCTCCTGGGCTAGAATGTGGGCTGGTGTCTGTAATTTTTTGGGGCTTAAATATTAATGAGTCCAGACTGTTACGTAACAGTTTAGGATTTTGGAATTGGCCCAAACACTGCCTGTTTTGCAAATGCGGTATTTGTATTCAAAAGAGGAGACAGCAGTGTTTGAGGTTCACACTCTGTCAGTTCCATGTACTCTTCTTGTTCAACTATGTCAATGTAAACACAGTTTTCCATTCAGGACTTTTGAACCCTCAGCAAAGGAGAGCAGCAATGTTGATGTGAAGAAAGACATTCGCAGCTCAGGCCAGTCCTGTGCTTTATCACTAGCAGCAGTGGGACGGCTCATCTTTGACCGCACTGTCGAAAAACAGTCCAGTGAAGTCCTTCAGACTGTTTCAGAGACGTTCAGCAGTAGAGTGGACTGTCCGTTATCAACGATTTGTCTGAAATACTTCATCGCTGATCAGTCCCCTCGGACTGCTGAGTGAAATGTGGACCAGATCCTGATCCTGAGGGTCATCAGCTGCGATATTTGATGGAGTTTAAATCCATGGCTGTAAGCCATCAGAACCAATCGAATTGGCTCTGTCAGAAATGCCGAGAGGTCAGCGCAGGCCCAGGATAGACGAAGGAAGAATTATATTATTCTACATCATTTCTGAAGTCAGTCTCCTCTGCTTTCCAGAAAGTAAAGCCATACTTGCAGAAGAGGAACCATCAGGATCTTCACAGCCTCCAGAGATTCTTTGTAAATTTTTATTTCATATAATCATCAGCCTTGTTGTATTTAAACTCTGTAAGTGTTGCAGTAATACTCTTGTTTCAGTTGGAAACAAAAGGGTTAACATCTTGAAACACCCAACAGAAAACTGTCCAATCATGATTGTTTTCTCGGTGGCATACAGGTAGATACAGCCAAGCAAGCTCTCCTGTTGATTAGGTCTTCAGGAGCTGGACTGAAGTCAAGGTCAAGTATTTGTTAATATTTTTTACAAGCTTTATTTATTAAAATATATGAAACGTCTTTTGTAAAATCACCATTGTAAATTACAGTTAGCACTAACAGACTATTAGAATCTCATAGGGGCCCTAGCATGAATTAACATCATCACATTTGGATTTCTTCCTAATTTCCTACATTTATGACTCAAACTGAAAGCCTAGCTATAATAATCAAGGTTTAACGGCCCTGGTTAAATTCCATGTTTAGTTGAGGGAAACAAAGTTAACACATCCTCAATATAATTAAGCAAATAAACAATAATTGTGCAAAAGAAAAAAAAGTCTCTGTAGATGATGTGTATAACTTATTTATTAGAAAATCAACAAAACATGGAATTTGACCAGGGGTGCACAAACTTTTGCACACACTTGTATGGGCTGGTTTGTAAACATGCTGTATGTATTATACTCTTATACTCCGGAGAAAAATGCTAAACAATAATCAAAAAGTTGTTTTAAAGTTTTAATTGATGAAACATATTGATTGTGCTCATCAGAACATCAGTTTTTAAGGTTGTCACTTTTTAGATTGAGCCATTTCTGCAGTGTGTTCTTCCATTAGGTGCGCATTTGATTGAAAATTTGAAAAATGTAAGAAATTTCCTTGTTTTGTTGGTAACACTTTCTGTAAAGGCTACCTACATAGGGACTACATAATGCATGCATAAGACCTGAATAACAGATTTCTGAAGCAATATTTGAGTATTTATCACCAGCTTGTGCTAGTAACCCCAAGATGACATCAGATGTTTTATAAAGTTAATGACATTGCACTGACATAAGGGACCTTAAACTAAAGTGATGGACCTTTGCTCTATTTATAACACCATTACGAAGCATCATTCCCAAGTTATGAAAACCAAGAAGAAAAGTCTAGTTTAGAAGACTTTTATCGGTTCTACGTAGTTCAGCATGAGTTAAACACTTATGTCAATACAATGTCATTTACTTCAGCTTATGTTATCTCATGATTACTAGCATATGCAGCTTATAAATACTCGGGCACTGTTTTATAAATATGTTAATCAATGCTTATGCATGTATTATTAAGTCTTTATGTGGGTACCCTTCAAATAAATGTTTTGTCTTTATTAAAAGTTTGGTTAACCCCTTCAAATGTCAGGCTAATTACATACTAAGGCTTATTATTCAGTAACTACAGGAACTTCAATGCAAATTAGCTGAGCTATTCCTAGGTTGTAGATATGTGTAACAAAACTTTGGACTGGCTGGCTGTTTAAGGGGTTAAATGGTCTTGAATGAATGTTGATAAAAGATTTTTTTTTTTTACAATTAATTTTTCAACGCTTCAAAAAGTTTGGCAATGTAGTTCATGGAAACAGTTGTTGGTAAACAGAGTTATGGGAAAGTCAGTGAAGCCAAAGACACTCAAGTTACGACATAAAATTAGATTTGGAAATCTAAAGAATCTATTTCTTTAATCTATAAAGCAAAACTGATGCTACATCAGTTTCTTGCAAAAACTACACCACTATATAAAACATTTTTATCTCTAATGTCAGGCTGATGGAAACAAGCTGCTGGGCAGCAGATATTGCACATGTTTTTTATGCACTTTCATTTTATTGCTAGCAATTTATGCAGAGAATCAATGGACACTTAGCTATAGTTGGCATTGTGATGAGTACAAATACAATGAAACTGGCTCTCAAAGCATCCAGCAACATCAGTGATCAATCACAGAGCTTCTGTTCTACAGTATGTCCAGTTTTATTGGGTTAAGTCCTAATCCAAAGGACCAAGGCCATGTTTCTGATATCTTTATTGTGATGATCAACACAACAATGGCTTACAGTGGAAAAGAACTGGCACTGGATGGTCACTAATGCTGGCGCTGAATGCATTGTTTTACTTCCATTCAGAATATGAAAGTGCTGCTTTATGTTTATACGCTGAGACACAATATAGGCTGCAGGATCATTTAAATATTGTTGTTTTTGCTGTGTTGGCAAAGTTCACAATACTGTAAAAGAGCTCTATGAAATAATTCAAAGTCAAAAAGGCTTTTTCATGTTTAACTGGCTTTAATTCCCAGTCAAAATCCTTTCACCACCCTTTTTAAGAGTTCAAAACACAACAAAGTGCCAGTTTTGGTCTTAGTTTATGATCCAGTATGATCAGTGTGTGTATTAACTCACAGTTCAAATGTCCATAACTTCAGAATAAAATAAATAACAGGTGGAAAACATGGTAATTTTAATTAGCAGCAGTCAGTAAAAGCCCTGCAATCCAGTTAAACAACATTCCAGGAGCATGTAAGATGGAACGATTAGAGAAAATACTTTTCACAGAGTTTTCTTTGTTCAGAAACTTTATGTGGTGGATTTGAGAGACGATACAGGCTGCTATGTATGTTTATTGTCTAATTTCCCTGGATTTCCTTATGCAAATCAAACAGTTTCTATACACAAAACCAAACATATATCCAGAACTAACATCATAGAACATCACAGCCACACTGCTTAACACGCCACAGCACTCAAAAGCCTAACCACAGTTACATCTAACCACCACAAGCTACTCTGAGAAGCTTACTCAATGGCAATTAACAGGGGTGGAAATGGGCCAGAACACACAAGAACCTCACTCTGGGAGCAAGAGTCAGGACAAAATGGCTCAGATCTCAAAAATCTAGGTGGCTGAATTTATAAGGAAACCACGAACATGTATGTATTGTTGGTAACACTTTCTATGAATGTCACCTTTGTAAGCATTTATAAACACATTTATAACATGTTATAATGTATTCATTAGGCATTATAAACATGGTTATAAATATTTATAAAAAAGAATTACACTGAATTACACTTTATAGCCATGTTTATTACACATTATGAATTGTTAATATAATGCATAATAAATAGTGTTAATAACATGTTATAATGTCAGTGCCAAAGAAGTCAGTCCCAGCTTGGAGAGCATAAAGTAAAGACAAATACCAAGCTAACGGTGGTGTACATTACCTTTCCCACATTGGGTAAAACACTGATGGCAGCTCTAGTTTAAACTCTGACATTTGAAGCCTGTAATGTGCTTTACTGTGAATGTTTTAGTGTTTCAGTAAATCCTTCAGTAAATACTTCAGCTTGAAGCCTCACTCTGAACACTGGAGGAGGCTTTAGTACAGTACGCTTCACTTTACTTAGAGCAGACAAATACCACTTATGAGCTCTTATAATTTGTTATGATCAGTACTTATAATGTATTATGTTAACAATTCATAATGCATAATAAACATGGCTATAATGTATAATGCATTTTTTAAAATATTTATAGCTATGTTCATAATGTCTTATAATGCATTAATAACATGTTATGAATGTGTTTATAGATGCTTACAAAGGTGACATTCATAGAAAGTGTTACTGTATTGTTGAATGAATTTAATTCAATCAGAGTAGAGTCATTTTACATATCGCTGTTGTCAGAAGAAAACCTCTTATCTCCAAAATAGTAACTTTACAGGAGAAGGAAAAAACATACTCTACTTTTAATGTAAGTCAATGGAACCAGAGTAAATTACCAAGTAATTTTGGGTCGTTTCTTTTGATCCATTCATCATGAAATTTATGTCAAAAAACTGAAAAACAACTAAATTGGAGATACAAGGTTTTGTTCCGACAGCAGTGATATGCTGCTCTCACAGTACATACAACCTACACTTGCATTCTCTCCACTCACTCTGTACATCTGCATATTATATTTATATTTGCATATCTATATCTTGTTTACCACTCTACTGTCCCTAATTGTACATATTGTAACCACAGTATTGCTTACTATGGTTACTTTCCTGCACTTTATATGTAAATAATACTGTGTTTTGCACTTCTGGTTAGATGCTAACTGCATTTCATTGGCTCTGTATTCTGAATGACAATAAAGGTGAATCTAATCTAATCTAATCTAATCTACAGATGTTGTTACCACAACAAAAGCAATTGTTGATGGAACAAAATTTAAAGTGCAGCATATTGGGGTTTCATTGAAATTGAATTCTCCTTCAATCAAAATAAACAGTGTACTAATTTGCCCAGTTTACTTAAGCCAGTTACTTAAACACAACACAATTCATTCACTTAATGTTTCAGTTTGTAAGTCAGACATCCTCGTTGTTTTTGAGTGTATAGTGGTGTTGCTCTGTTGAAAGCACCTCAGGTTCAGCCAATGAAAAGTCACGGTGCTGCAGCAGACTCCACCCACCCAGTCTCCATGGTAATGACTGTCAGCGTGTGATGTGTGTGGAACATTAAGGCAGCTAAGAACCTCCATAATCGGTAATAAAAGTTGGGTTTTGCTTTCTAAGCTTGGTGGCATCTGTTTGGATCTGTTATCTACTCAAAGAAACTGATATGTTTTGATGATTCATGTGTTTATTGTTGAACATGTCAGTCAGCGAGCTCATAAATTAGCATGTTTGCCATTCTGACTCAAGTGGAAGGTAATGATACCAGGCTAACTAGCCTGCTAATGTTAGCCATTCATTGCAAACTAGCTAGGTATCTAAATATAAACCTATTTAAAACACATTTAGAGCAAAATTGTTTCAATATGAGCTTTTATCAGTGTCTTGGAAAACTGTCTAATCATTATTTTATACCTGCTCTTCAAACCAAGAAGATGCTTTGATGAACATGAAGCTAAGAGACTCTTACTGTGGTTCTAATTATTTACTTCCTAAAATCTTTGTATGTTGTCATTTCACCCCGTATAACTCACCCGGTTTCTGATTAACATTCCTGCTTAAACATGACACTACAGTGAAATTTAGTGTATGTGTGTATTTACCACTTTATTACTCCTAATAATGATGAGATATTTCACTAGGTTCTTTGTCAGTTTGATATCTAGAACCTGTTATTTCAGTGTAATTTGATAAGCATGTCTTTGTACTTACCATCATTTAAACCAAAGTAATTGCACAGCTGACATTATAACATGTTATAACAGTGCCAAAGAAGTCAGTCCCAGCTTGGAGAGTGCAAAGTAAAGACAAATACCAAGCTAACGGTGGTGTACATTACCTTTCCCACATTGGGTAAAACACTGATGGCAGCTCTAGTTTAAACTCTGACATTTGAAGCCTGTAATGTGCTTTACTGTGAATGTTTTAGTGTTTCAGTAAATCCTTCAGTAAATACTTCAACTTGAAGCCTCACTCTGAACACTGGAGGAGGCTTTAGTACAGTACGCTTCACTTTACTTAGAGCGGACAAATACAACTTATGAGCTCTTATAATTTGTTATGATCAGTACTTATAATGTATTATGTTAACAATTCATAATGCATAATAAACATGGCTATAATGCATATTTATAAATATTTATAGCCATGTTTATAATGCCTTATGAATACATTATAACATGTTATGAATGTGTTTATAGATGCTTATAAAGGTGACATTCATAGAAAGTGTTACCCTATTTTCTTTACTAAAGAGCTGATCTTAATTTATCTATGCATTACATCAACTAAGAAGTGGAAAAAGATTCAATTACAGTTCTATAGGTTGTCATAGACATTGAGCAGCATGTTGTAAATTATTATTACATAATCTGAGTTTTTGAACTCAGAGCAGATTAAAATTATCGTTTGCTGTCATTACTATAATGAACAGCACTTTGCTGTTAGCTTTAGCATTTTAGCATTAAGAGACCTCCCACTCCTCTGCAGTGAACCAGTTCTGTAATGTACAGGAGATTTACTGTCTGAGAACAAGCCACCACTTTTATGTCCAGTATAGGCTTAAAAATAGATGGTGTGGCTAATCAGGTGCTGAAAATGCAGAACTTCCAAGTCGATTTATGCTCTTTAACCATAAACGCTACTGTAGGAGGAAAAAAACATCATCTCGCAGACTTATGATGCTGCTGTATGTCACGGCCGATGTCACAGTCTGTTTTTAGCCTTCTAAAATTATAACTAGCCCCAATGACAAATCACTTTTTTCTCTGTCGTAGCACTCGGTCTGGAATTACTGAAGAGGACTCGCGATGAGTCACACAGTCGATTATATAAACTCCTCTTTGCAACACCACCACGTCGAGCTCCATCTCCACCCCCCAACTCGCCTTTCTAAACACAGCGTCTGAGGAACCTAGATTTTCTCCCCGTAGTTCCCCCTCTGAAGCAGACTGTGGCATTTCTCAGCAGCCGGGGGAATTTGGCGTATTTGCCTGTCAGACTGAGTAAACAGCGCTCAGATCAGACCAGGCAGGCTTTGTGTAAGAAGGCTAATTCATCTCCGTGGGAGGAGGGTAGCAGGAGGTGGAGGAAAAGTTGACGGTGTCTTTTTTTGGACCATTCAAAGCTTCGTGAGACATCAGCCAGGTGCCCTCCTCCACCGTTTAAAGGGCCCATAGTGTGGAAAATCCCAAACATTTCGAACCTTTGTCGAAATAAGAGTTTCAAAATGTAGTTTATACAGTCTGTAAATGGAAACTGAACTCCAGAAAACAGCCTGTTTTGAAGCGATCGTGGTTGTGATGTCACAACCATGAATGTATCTCAGTATGACCACCCATCCAGCCTACAGCAGTTTAGCCACACCCAGGCTACAGCAGTTTAGCTCCACCATTCAGCTACAGCAGTTTAGCTCCACCATTCAACTACAGCAGTTTAGCTCCACCATTCAGCTACAGCAGTTTAGCTCCACCATTCAACTACAGCAGTTTAGCTCCACCATTCAGCTACAGCAGTTTAGCCCCACCATTCAGCTACAGCAGTTTAGCCCCACCCATTCAGCTACAGCAGTTTAGCCCCACCATTCAGCTACAGCAGTTTAGCTCCACCATTCAGCTACAGCAGTTTAGCCCCACCCATTCAGCCTACAACAATTTAGCCCCACCCAGCCTACAGCAGTTTAGCTCCACCCATTCAGCTACAGCAGTTTAGCCCCACCCATTCAGCCTACAGCAATTTAGCCCCACCCAGCCTACAGCAGTTTAGCCCTGTCCATTCAGCCTACAGCAGTTTAGCTCCACCCATTCAGCCTACAACAGTTTAGCCCCACCCATTCAGGCTACAGCAGTTTAGCTCCACCCATTCAGCCTACAGCAGTTTAGCTCCACCCATGCAGCCTACAGCAGTTTAGCTCCACCCATTCCCATTAAAGTAATGTGTATAGTTGTTCCTGCAGACAAGCTGTATCTGAGTTATTGGAGCCGACGACGTTAGGAAAACGATTAAACGTTGTGCTGTTCATGGCTGTCGGGAAGCAACTGGATCATTACAAACTTGCAGCGTCACTGCAGTGCTGAGAATGATCCACCACCCAAATAATATCTGCTAGTGATTCTGGGGCTCTAGTCAAATGACAGGAATGGCGCCCCCTGGATTGACATTTAGTATATTATTTGAAGCTCTGGGCTCCCGAGTGATGAAACTGTCTGCACTGCAAATAATACTATAGCAAGTAAAATTATATGTAATCTAGTCGATACATCTAATATTCCCATTTTTTTTGTGATCGATGTATGAATATTATCATATTATTTTACTTATTTCTTTTTATTTATTTCTTATGTAATTTTACTATGAGAAATTCTCTCACTATTTCTGCAGATCATGTTGCTTGTTTTCAGAAACGTCATGATCTCCCCACTCAGTTCTTCCCTTTTCTGTCTCTGGCCCTGTCTAGACTCCTTAGCCATGTGCTTTTGAGTTTGTTTTGTTTTTAGTGTCTCCTCCCTTGTCCTGCCC
Organism: Colossoma macropomum; assembly: GCF_904425465.1. Taxonomy (NCBI): domain Eukaryota; kingdom Metazoa; phylum Chordata; class Actinopteri; order Characiformes; family Serrasalmidae; genus Colossoma; species Colossoma macropomum. Next base: position 1,377,007 of record NW_023494800.1, read on the forward strand.
CTCTGAGCCTCCTCACCTGTGTCTAGTTTGTGCCCCTCCTCCTTTTCCCAGGTGCTCCTTGTCAGTCCTTGTGTTATATCCTCCACTGTTTGCTCCTGTTGTTGCCTTTTATTGTGAGAGGTCTGTTTGAATGTGCGTTTGCTGTTTCACTCTGTTTTGGTTTCTTGGTTATTGTGCTGCTTTCTTTCTGTATAGCCTTTTCTTTATATTAGCTTTGTGTTTGGTGATACCGTGGGCCCTTCTGCCCTCCGTTCTGTGTGCTCTGTGTTTCCTTTGGATGTTAATTTGGACTCTAATAAACAGATTCAGGAATTGTATCCACCTGCCTCGCCTGCTCAGTCATTACAAAACACTAGAACTAACTATGCCTACATTGGGCCTCCTTCACCAACTTACACACTGGGCCTTGTTCACCACTTACACAGTTTTACGAAGACTCTAAAATTCACCAGTGTTTTCTTATTTAGGATTTGTTCTTAGGTAAGAACAGAATCTACACACACATCTGCACATATGCAGATATAAGGTCTGAGAAGACAAATACTATAAAATATGTTTTAAAATATTACAGAATTGGGGCTAAGCAAGTACGCAGAGAAACAGATGGACTACAGTCTGTAATTGTAGAATAGAGTGAAACTATGCAGTCAGTGGAGCTGATAAAGTGGACACTGAGTGTAGAAACCTAATAAACCCACCAGTGAGTGAAAATCATCTGTCATTTCAAAACGTCATATCAAATATTGCAAATTTATGTCTCATATCACTTTGTCACCTTTTTATGTTATCATTGGAAACATCATTTGCTTGTGAAAACTTGATGAACGATGAATGGGTGAACAGAAACCGTCCAAAACTACTTGGACTAAAATCTTGCATTAACATACATTAAAAGTTAAAAATGATTTTTCCTCCCCAAAAAAGTCACCTTTATGGGGATACGAGGTTTTCGTCCAAAAACAATATGTGAATAATAATATTCCATATTTTTAGACCTTTTGTGGCTGTATATTGTGTTTATTCATATTTATTGGTGGACTACTTGTATCGTCCATTTATCTAAGCACCACCTCCTTGTATGTGGAGGTGCACTCGACCAATAAACCGATTCTGATTCTATGAGCTTGTTCAGGATGTTCACTGGACCAGACCCCCCACTCAAACGGCCCCCCAGAGAGGTCTGACACCACCTCAGAGGCCAATTTACACAGTCTGATGTTAAATGTGCTCGAGCGGTGGTGGCACGGTTGGATGGGCCAGAGTGGGCTCTGGTCTCTGTAAATCACCAAAATGGACACAGTAACTGTTCAACCATTCGATTTCGGCTGTTAACACTCCCCTCCCCTCCCCTCCCCTCAGGTGTCAGTGTTTTCATTCAGATGGCGCAAACAGGAAAGAGAACGCCTGCAAGGTGACTTCTGAAAAAATACTGCAATGGTTCCCTAAAGCTGATCTACAGATACAATACTGAGAAAAAATATAAGATATAAGATAAATATAAGACAAAGACAACATGAGTAAACACAAAGTCCAGCTGCTGTCAGTTTTACAATCAGCGGTTGACCAAATTCAGCTGATTTGAGGTCAGTTCAATTAGACACACCTAGGCTTTGATTACTGAATCTAAAAAATCCCTTGAATACACACTTAAAAATGATGGTTCTTCGAGGGTTACTTAGTAAAGAAGATAGGTCTGTATAGAACCATGAACACTCAAAGAACCCTTGGCATGATTAAAGGGTTCTTCAGAGTGATGGAGAGTGTGGTTTCTATGGTTCTATATAGCACCAAAAAGAGTTCTTCTATTGGTACAAGCTTGATATCGTAACAATAGCAGAACCCTTTTTGGTGCTACATAGTAGACCTTTCAAAAAGGTGCTATATAGAACCATCTACAGCACAGTCACCATCAATCTGAGGAACACTTTCACCATGCAAAGAACGCTTTAATCATGCAAAAGGTTTCTTTGAGCATTCGTGGTTCTATCTATATTTTCTTTACCATAGAACCCTTAAAGAGCCATCATTGTTAGACTGTAGGCTTGGATACTGCATCTAAAAAATCATTGAAATAGTACCTTTTCACCAATTTTTTTGCATGTTCATAAATCATCACATTCAATTTTTGGGCAGCATAACACTCACACACATTTTCTAATCCGCTAGTGCCTTTGGGTTGTAGGGGGTTTGTGCTGGAGCTTATCCCAGTGGTCACTAGGCGGAAGGCAGGAACACCCTGGACAGGTCACCCCCCGGTTGGGGGTGGGGGGTGGGTGCGCATAACAGTCATACATAAAAATATTTAACAATTTCTTATTCAACATAGGTGATGTTTTATGGTGTAAATGACTTCCAGAGTTACTTTGAGACTGGTAATTGAATAATAAGCCTACAGTTTAAGGAATTAAACTCCTGACAAAGGTTGGGTTTCATTGAGGACTCTTATTCTGAAGGTGGAGCTGGCCATAACTGTGTTCTGTATAGATTATAGATAGTTCTGAAGGAGGGTCTAACACTGATTGCTGAGAAAGCAGGACATAGGATTTAGGCTTAGAGTGAATGGTTAATCAAAATTCTCTTATGTACAGTGTGGCTGTGGCCAACTACAGCTATTTAATAAAGCACAGTGACGTGCATAAGATGTGTCATCTTTAATAGTGTTAAATGCTGCAATAGTTTAGGTTAATACACACAGAAAAAAGCACCTAAAGTGGAACATCAAGTACACTCTTAAAAATTATGGTTCTACAAAGGTTCTTCAGTAAAGCAAATGATTTTATATAGAACCATGAACACTCAAAGAACCTTTTGGATGAATAAAGGGTTGTTTGCACTGTGAAGGGGTTCTTCAGATTGAAGGAGAATGTGTTGTAAATGGTTCTCTATGGCACCAAAAAGGGATCTTTTTGATGTCAAGCTTGCATACAATAGAAGAACCCTTTTTGGTGCCATAGAGAACCCTTTTCAAAAAGATTCTATATAGAACCATATACAGCACAAGAAGAAGGCTTATACAGTTCAAAGAATCATTTGCATTATTTGCATAATCATGCAAGGGTTCTTTGAGTGTTCATGGCTCATTTTCTATACTAAAGAACCTTTAAAGAACCATCTTTTCAAATGTGGAAGACAACAAACAAAAATGCAACTGTAAAGCACAGGAAGAGCACAGGAACCCTGTGTTTCATGGCAGGGGTCCCCAGAAATCCTGGAGTTGCTGACCATGAAACACAAGTTAAACACATTTATTTGTTTTAAAACTGTTGAACTTTGCAAATCTGGGCCAAAGTTTTAAAAACTTAATCTCAAATCAGCTCCGAAGCTCCTAAAGCAGCACGAGTAGAGGTGGATACACAATACATTTATTTAAAATGGAATTTGTACAAAGAAATAAGATGCAAAAATGAATTTATTGTAGCTCAAATGAATGTATAACCGGGAAGCAGCACAGACTTTGCAGGCGGTCATATTTTTCAGTGGAGCTGAATTTCATATGGCACATTGATTCATATGATTAGCTCAAGCCATTTGCAATATGCATTAGGCTGTTCTTCACGGCAAGTCACTCCATCTCTTTACGAGCGACTCCAAGATGGAAGCAAAATGAAAGTATTCACAATTTTTCCATCTGTCTCGCTCTCTCTCTTTCTCTCTCTCTCTCTCTCTCTTTTTCTCTGTCACTCTATCTCTCCGTTTAGGTCCACCTCCTCTTTTAATAATTAAATGTTCTTGGAAGTCACCTTTCAGGCTCTGTAAGGAAATAATAGATGTTTCAGGTTTTATTATTTTTAATAAAAGCTGTGTTATAAGGCGAGTTTGCACTGTAAAAATAATTTTGAGGTTTAATTTAGGGTAAGTTACCCAGCAGCCCTTAAAATTTGAGGTTATTTAAATGATACGTGAACAGAATGTGGGATTATTGTTGTGTTAGTTTAATATTAGATGTTCCATGAAACCAAATGTTCTGCAGCAGCCAGGTTACTATTTTTAAACCGTGGCTAAACAAATAAATAAATAAATAATAAATAACATGACCGGACAAGACTTGTATGATTTTTCATACAAGCTTCAAAAAATGCTGTCTCAGCAAGTGAAAGCATCTTCAATCTAGTCATTATATCTCATATTTCTCATTATGAGATTATTGTATGAGTCTAATAAGATTATTGAACATATTTCTAGACATTTTTTACTATTTTAAGTGATTTTATCTGGTGAAAGTGTCTCATTGTAGCGGTAGGGTGTGTAGGGTGAGCAGGAGACGAAGCAGGATGCAGGCGTGAGTTGGTTTTATTAGAGTCCATGGCAAAGACAGGAGAAACATGCAGGAAAACAAGAACACAAAGAAAACAAACAAGAAAGGAAACAGAACTAAGAGGTAAAACAATAACATCACCAAAGCTACAACTGATCTAAGAACAGCCCACAACAAACACACACAACGCCAAACAAAGACAAGACTGAAACCAGGGGTTTATATACACCAAGAACACCAACAAGAAACACCTGGGAGTGATTAGTGGGCGGGGTCTAAATACAAGACATAGGTGAGGGGTGTGACAAAAGGGCGGAGCTGGAACCCAAAACACACAAAGGCACACGGAAGGTGTAAACAAAAGCACATGGCAGAGGAAAACAGGGAAACAAAAGCTAAAAGAGAGAAAGACAAGGACAGAACAAGACAGGACGTTATAATTATTTATTATTATTATTATTATTATTATTATTATTATTATTATCATTATTATTATTATCATCATCATCATTATTATTATTATTATTATTATTATTATTATTATTATTATTATTATTACCAACACTGAAAAATATCTTAGCAAGCAAAAAAATCTAAAATCTAGTCAAGATATATTAAATTTCTCTTTATGATATTGTTGTAAGAATGTAAGATTACTGTCATTTTATCTGGTGAAAGTGTCTTATTCCATTGGCAGATCATTTTAATTATTTGTTTCAAAAAATATTGCAGGTAATTTAGCTTATTTCAAGAAATAATGTCTGAAATTAGTGAAAGTAAAATGATCTGCCAATGAAATAATTCACTTTCCTAAGTTGAAGTGACTTAAAACAAGTTAAAAATGTCTAGAAATAAGTTCTCATAATGAGAAATATTAAACATATTGACTATATTTAAGATTTTTTCACTTGCTGAGAGAGCTTTTTTTCTTGTAAGGTTAGTTCCGACTCCTGGAGACCATATGGGAGGTGTTTCTCCAGAGTGTCCTGTGTTCTGTTTGGGTCTTCAGGCTTCTGAATGGCTGGTTCATGATTGTCTCCATCCATTTTGGTCGTCCTCATTCTCTTTTACTTTCAACTGTTCCAAAAACAGTAGTCTTTTATAATAAACTGGTTTTTCTCAGAATGTGTCCAAAATAAGGTCTTCAGTTTGGTTAACTGGATCAACAGTCCATTCGCTTGTTCTTTGCCGTCCAAGTTTCTCTCAAAAGTCTTCACAAACACCAAAGTTCAAAGGCCACAGTACTTATCCTGTCCTGCTTCCATATCCAATCCATTAGGAACCACAGAAAAACCACAGCCTGGGCAATTCTGATCTTTGTTTAAAGATCTTTTTTAAACTCCTTCATTCTTGTTCTTCCAAGTCCTGATCTGTGTCGTATTTCTTGACTGCCACATCCTCTGCTGTTAATAATTCATCTATGTAGGTAACAGCTGCCCACCCCTTCTACATCTTCACCATCCTGCTGTCAAAACATTTTCAAAACATGTCATACTGAGCTGAAGTCCCATCTATTCACTCTGTTCTTTAAAAAAAAAACCTACTGTGCTCATTTTCAATTTCCATTATTTTATTTTTAAGGTCTAGAATAGATTTACACACTTCAGTGTTCAAAGTATTTTTCTCAGACTGTTCATCTCTATTCACCCTCTGTCTGAAACGCTCTGTTAGAGCTCCTGTGTCTTTAAGTCCCGCCTCTTGATGAGCCCAGTGAACAAGCTGATTGGTCAGCTTGTCCACTCTGTTCTGATTGGTCAACCACTTGAGCGGTTCTGCCCATACACGTTCCACTCCTGTCCTGCAGTCTGCAGACTTGGACACGCAAAGCAGAGAGAGGCCTCAGCAGCAGACAGCATTCGCACAAAATCCTTCCCACAGGGCTGTGCGGAAGAGTCAGAATGTAAACATTTTATTTCTCTGATTCACTGCCTTGATCTCACTAATGCTGCTCCATCTCTTCATTCACTCTCTAGCTCTCTCGACCACTACTACTCTCTCTCTGGGCCAACTTTGCATGGTGTGTTTACACAGCAACCGACAAATCCTGCTCATTCTGCCTTTAATGCAGCATCATACGATAATTGGTATATTTTGCTCTTGGGCACCTCCTACAGTTTTGGAGTGTATTTTACTTTTACATCACTGTTGTAAATACAAATTGCACTTTGAGCGCCCCCTCATGGACAGCTGTACATGTGCATTTGTTGACGAGCTGAAGGATAGAGAATCTGACTATCCTACCCTGCAGGCATACGTCCGGTCAGCATCTTCTCCACACGGCTACAACACTGAACACACCCTTCCTCCTCCAGTAGCTGCTGTGCGCTGTGTGAGGGGCTGAGCTTGCCGGTAGGTGGGCAGTAAGGACTGTGTTATGAGATTGAGTCATCCTGTAACAAAGGAAAAGGGCTGGAATTCCAATGAGGCATTTCAGCTAAAGAAAAGGGAAAAACTAGAAAAGCCTAATAGCATAATAGCCTTTAACCTTCTGTGGTCTGAGGACATTTTCTGGATTTGTTCATCTCTCCTTAAACTCTCCTCTAAAGGCTCTTCATATAACATGATCCTCATATGTTTCATATCTAAATGCTCCGTTATCTTCATCACTACTTTCCAAAACCGCTGCAGCAGCTTCAGCAGCTGTAAACTCTCTGCACGCCATTTCACATGAGTCTCCGATGTGGACTGAATGAAGAATGAAGGGTTTCCGGCGTGATGGTCAGTCCTTAGTGATCTCCTGAGTGTCCATTGGTCAGTTTCACACAGAATGTAGACAGACACACGAATCCACCAGCTCCACACGGTGAGAGGTAGATGACATGTATCTCAGCCCCTCTTCATAGGCTCATAACTCCGGATGTGAGTCTCGTATGATCTCGTGATCAGATGGAATGGAAAGGGCGACTCTACAGATTCAGGAAGTGTTTGAACTGGATTTCTGAGCTGGATCATCACAAAGATACAGACACAGATATAGAAACATCAAACTTGATGTTCAGCGAGTTCGAGGGCCCCAAATTATCCTTAAGATCCTTATTAGGGTCTTCAACTATTCCTGAATTTCCTCTATGAGTGTTGCGTCATCTACATATTAAGGGTTATTGGTGTTTTTTTAACTTCTCAATAAACTTGCTGCAGTCCTGCTTCTCTCATTACACATTTAGCGTACATGTTGAACAGGTTTGGGGACAGTGGGCAGCCTTTTCTTACTCCTTTACTGATGTGGAACCAGTCTGTCTACGGTCTTCAAAAAATCATTATGATGGAGAAAATGGAGCATTCAATGACAAAAATTATTCATCAGACTGGGGAAACAACAAGCTAAAAGCTAAAGTTAGCAATGTAGCTGGCTATCTATATACCTTACCTCAGTTTGCCTTCTTTTATCTAGTTAAAAGTATGTTCATTTGGTGCTAAAAAAAAAAGAATCACTGATTTTGTTCAGCAGCCAAGGTAAGTGTTGCACTAATGCAAGTGTGGTTGTATTTATTAGCCTATCAGTGGCTAGGAGTCGGATTGGTTGGCACCTCAGGGATTCCCAATGGCTGGAAGACGTAGTGACGAACAAAAATAGTGTGAATTCTGTCAAACAGATGAGGCTGAAGGACGCAATGCTGCACTCTAGTTTTAGGCTGAAAGGCCTCTTTAAATCTCCAAGGCAGCACCAGCTGGAAAAGTTGGACATGACTTTATTACATAAAGGGCGATCCTATCGCATTAGTTCTGTATAACCTCCTGCTATCATTAATTTTCATATTTGCGTAGCTTATTGCTGTCTTGTTGAGGAATGAGAGAGAGGAGCTGGAGTTCATTTGTCAAAGCCAAGAACAATATGCTTCTCGGAGCTCATTTTCTGGTATTTCACCCACTTTGCTTTTAAAGATTTTTGATTTGGTTCCCTCCCTCTGCGAAGGCTCGGAAAGGTCAATCCCTGCTCGGGAGAGCCGAGGTTCTACAAAGCGTTCGGCGGATGGAGTAATGCGTTTCCATTCGGCGGGTCGTTTTTCATCCTTCTCTGCTAAATTGTGAAAAATAACGGCACCTGACCGTGCTGTGTATTAACGTTCAGGATTGGCGCATTATTGGGTTATTTATGAGTCCATCAAATATGTATTAAACCTAATTTGCAATGTCTCTCACACTCACAGTGAGAGGTGTTTGAGATATGTGCCGTAACACCACCACCAGCACCACCAGCAGCAGCAGCACTTCCATTCCAGGAATTAGATGCACTCTTCCTAATTGATCTCCAGCTCATGTTGCTGGCTCCAGCTCAGCACAATCTGCGCTGTGTGAAAGTAAGGCTCCAGTTTTCTTAATGCCGAGGAGCAATTACGCGGCCCTGTGATTCAATTTAGGCAGAGGTAACCGTCTCAGTGAAGCATAATGGATTTAGGTAAGAACTTTTTAATGCCTCCTCTGGAATGCGTTCAAGTCCAGGATGGAAATTTCTCTCAGCCCTTCAGGTTCGCATATGCTTTCAGCTCCCGTCCTGCTCTCCGGAGCTGAGGAGATGCTTCCCCTGACCGTTTAAGGGCGGAAGCAGACTGGACTGCACTGAGAGATAGACGTGCCCTTGCCTGCCCTGCCAGCTGGATATCTGATCCACTGTCCATCATGCAGGCTGAGTCCGGCAGCCCCCGAGGGCTTCTGGGTTGATGCCTGCGAGGCAGAGACTGCATCTCAGCCTTGTTATCAGGAGATGGACGAAAGCAGGAGCACCTCATAATTTGCAATAAACCCTCAATCTCTGAGTATGTATACACTACAGGATAATCTCTGGAACTTTGTTAGTTATATTACATTTACTGGCATATATCATAAAGAAATGACAATCTCTGCAGCAGCAGAATCCAAACAACTGAGTGATTGTTAATGAGTTGAGCTCCTGCTGATTCTCCTGCTGAGTTTTATTACAGCTGTAATCAGATCCACCTGATTCCCACATTTCAGCACCCCAGAAGGTTTCACAACTGGATCATCATGAATTTGGTGTCATTTAAACACTAATCAATGCAAATACTGAAATTTGTATATATAACAGTACAGTAGGGGTTGCATGACTTCAGATTTAAAAAAAAAAAAAAAACGTTATGTAATCGATCTCGACTAATCGCTGGTGATGTCATGAATAAAACCACAGGAGAAGTGAATGCTGTCCAAAAAACGACTTTAGAAATCTGACTTTAAAAATATGTGACGAAGCCGAACTCCACAGCTCAGTAGCCCTTTCTGCTGAGCCTTGGATCGCAGCGTAGCCTTCAGGGAACCACAGATATGGACCCTGCAATCTCCCAAATTTGTATCCGACTTATGTGCACCTTAGGCAGTCTGCGGCAGAGATCTCAAGAGCCAGAGATGTTAAGAGTGCCGTAACTCTGTGAAAATAAGAGTAACATATTCCAAACTTTAAAGGATTACGGGGCATTATGCCCCCTCTCCAATCACACATGACTTTTCATTGAATTCTTCAGGAAACTGGACATAACAACGTTCAATATCTGATCTTTGAAGGACTGTAGATCGGTAGAGAAATGATAGAAATCTCCACAGGTCAGTAATAATAATGTTTATTTATATTGCATTTTTGTGTATTAAAAATGCAGCTCAAAGTGCTTCACAATACAAAGTAAAAACAACAAGAGAAGAAGAGAAAAAAGATAATCGAAAATAACAAATAATAAATAGCAGAAAAGGGGATATATTAATAATAATTACAAATCAAAATTATAAAAAAAGATAAAAGTATAAATAAAATACAACAAAAATGCAACTAACGAGATAGTAAACATGATATAATGTTCCAGTAAATACAAGTGTAACAATAAAAAAACAGTTAAACACTAAAGTAAAGAAATATGTTTTTAACTGTTTTTTAAAACACTGAAAATACAAGCCTGATGGATGTTTATTGGTAATGTGTTCCAGATCTTTGGTGCATAAAAGCAGAACCTCTCTGCTCTTTCGTATGTGGAATATGGAGAAGCAGCATTAGATGATCTTAAAACACAATTCTGAAACATCATCTATCAGCACTCAGAAACATATGAAGTTGTTAAAGCATTAAGAGATTTAAATCTAGTGGTGAAGTTTTATAGTTGATTCTACTCATAGTATCTATTTCCATCTTGTTGCTGCTTCTCTTTTATCTTCAGACTTACCTTTAAGTGAACCGGTTCGTCTAATAATTTGTCTTGGGCTTCACGTAATTCTTGATTTGCTCAAGAATCCATTTGTTTGTTTTCTTGCCATCTGAGGTTCTTGCAAAAGTCTTCACCAGCACCAGCAAGTTCAATGGCGTCGATATTTTTCTGTCAGCCTTCACATCCATACATCAAAGAGCAGAGATAAGACCACAGCCTGGACAATTCTGATCTTTATTTGCATTTGAAGATGTTTTCAAGCTCGTTTATGCTTGACCAAAGCAAGTAGCAGCAAACATAATTCAGATTCTGGGATTATTACTCTGGTTATACTCTACTGCTCAAAAGTTTGGACTCTCATACAGTGTAGATTGAAACACTGTAAACTGAATATAAACCAAGATTCGATTCACAGTTTAAAGTATTTTGGAAACAACAAAAAGTTTGGACATGGTAAAGAATATGGAAGTGTTATTAAATCATAAGTTATAATTTTCTGCATTGTTTGGTGGAATTTGTTATTACAAAAAGACTCCGAATAGCTGTTTAATTAGCAAGATTTGGTTATTGGTTTTCATATATGAGGCATTGTGGGTGTCAGTTTCTTTACCAGTTCATTTTCAAAGCTGTACAGAGTTTTTCAGTTATCATAAAATCACTCACAGCTTCATTTATCATTCAAAACTGTTCATTTTTACAGCTTCATACAAACTGACTGAAGCTTGCAAGAAATTTGATTCATCTTTAAAGAACTTGGCTTTATATGAATGAAATCAGTGACCCCAAACTTTTGAGCAGTACACTGTTAGAAATAAAAAGTTCTGTTCAGGTACATTTTTTGTCCATCAAGGTACAAACAGTGTGAATGTTCCCTCAAAGCTCCAACAGTGGTTTTAAGGTCTGATTGTGAACCTTAAATAAGTTTTTCCAGGTGAAAATTTCATATTTGTACCTTTTCATAACCGAATGTTTTAAACAGAACAGTAAAATAAAAGCCTGGAGACGAGACGGGGTGTGTGGAGTCAGTACAGCTTAGAACATATCATTTCAGTGGATTATGGTTCAGTTATGTTCCCTGACTAAAGGCACTGAGATGGAGCCTTGAGGGTCCCACCCCAGTGACAGGAGGGGCACTGACCCAGAGACAGTTCTGAGGGTGGTGTACATGTGATTAAATGCTGGTTATCCTTGTTATTAATCATTTGACATTACATTTGATTACAGGGTGCTGCTGTTGATTTTTGATGATGACAGATTTGGGGTTTTTGGCATATTCCATGTAGGCAAAAAAACAAAGGGAAATGCAATTTTGAACACATCATCATCAAACAGCACATATAGTGCCAAGACAGCATATATATCACAACCCTGACATCTCTGTAATCATATTAATGAGATTTTCAGGGGAAATCAGTGAGAGCCCTGACATTTCTTTCACTTTTTCATTGGATTGTTCATTTTCTTTCCACACAGGCAGGTCAGAATGAGATCAGAGTCCCAAAAGAGCCGGGGGACGTCGCCTTTCATCAGCCCTGCAGAACAGCTGTAGGAAATGAAGTCCTATCACTCTCGCAGAGGAGACACAGACTTAGCACACTTGGCTTTTGACTGCAGCTGTGAAGGTGATTTACGGGGCAGTGCTGCAGAGTGGACTGCGTATGAGGGAGCGTGCTCTGGAGTTCGGTTCCATACGCTCTGGCAGGTCAGCAGTCCTCAGGAATAGAGCCTGAATTATGCACAGCAGGCAAATCAAGATTTCCTCACTGCAATTTTAAAGAATAATGACTTCTGCAGTGAATGCATAACAAATTGGACAAGCATCACTGTCAATATATATATATATATATATATATATATATATATATATATATATATATATATATATATATATATATATATCACTGCTAAAACCTCAAATCACCATTTTTTGACCACATGAAGTAATTTTTTTAGGTATGTCTTCAGTGTGTGAAATGAGTAATAATTCACTTTGGTTTCCACCAAAACTGGGAGAGTTTTCAGATTGACAAATATTCTTTGGAATATTCTAAAGTTTCTAAAGCACAGCTACAGTTGTGAAGGACCAACTGGGTGAGCCAGACTGCTACAGCGCCATCCTGAGGCAGAGCAGTGCTGCAGCTCTAGTTAGTTAAGATAACCAAAAAGAGAAGCTGATTGTGGGTGAAGCAGATAAACAATCAGCTTCACTGAATCTGGATTTGAGTGTCCGTTTGTCCCTAAAGGACAGCATAATTTCTTAATAAGTTCATTTTCACCCCACAGAATTTTGATTTTAAGACATTCAAGGGGTCCAAAAGGTTATGTAGGGGATCCTGTAGCTCTTGCCTTGCCTTGCTTGCGTCTAAGCTCAGAAATATCTCCTGAAAGGTAGGTTTAAATAAGTGAAAAAGTGGTCTCTGTCACAGTTCTGTACAGCTCATTTTCAGTAGATATTTTCTAGTTTTTGTGATTGTTTTTTGCGTTGTATGTAAAAATTTATGCTACATCATACCCCGGGGTTAGGTGGTGCCACTTTCCTGCATTATGCTTTGCAATACACAATGTGTGGAGGAGAGAAAGTTTGAGCAAAACAAGATGTAGTCTTACTTTTAAATTTGACATCATTTATCCGGCCTACCTGCCACGCAGCTGTGCCACCAAAGCAGCAGTTCTGAGCTACACTCATACGTTAGTAAGCACTTCTGTACTTTCTTTATGGCGAACTAGGAAGACACCTGAGGCGAATATGAAAGATCACTCGATATCCTTCTCCGCTAGTGCTCTGCAGCAGCTCAGCTTGGTCTACTTTCCTCTGCTCTCCTCTATTCCCATCTGGACGCCTGCCGCCGCAGCGTTTGCTCACTGCGGTGTGATGATGGCATGTGGAGGTCTCTGGAGAACGAGGCCAGATGAGGTGGGCTGAAACGCAGGCCTGTCCTTTCTCTCTCTTTCTCTCTCTCTCTCTCCTTTCTGTCTGCCGGAGTCTCGGTGGTATTGCTGCATGCCAATCAGCCACTGCAACACCTCCCCCTGCTGGAGCTGCTGCATTGAGATGAGCTGATGAATAATGGAAAGAATCTGTCTCTCTATTTTTCTGCTGCTGCTTCAATAACTCTAAGGGCTGGCCTATGTGAGGATATATTATCAGTATTGTGATACTTTACATCACGATACGCTATACTGTGTAAATCGTCGGTAGTGCTGGACGATATGTTGTATGTACTGGTGTATCATCATATGACACATTGTGATATTTCAGTTTGTTATATTTATGATATGTGTGTTACAGGTGTGGTTATGTTAGGTTAGGTGTGTTACAGGTGTGGTTATGTTAGGTTAGATGTGTTTTACAGGTGTGGTTATGTTAGGTTACGTGTGTTACAGGTGTGGTTATGTTAGATTAGGTGTGTTACAGGTGTGGTTATGTTTGGTTAGGTGTGTTACAGGTGTGGTTATGTTAGGTTAGGTGTGTTACAGGTGTGGTTGTGTTAGGTTGGGTGTGTTACAGGTGTGGTTATGTTAGGTTAGGTGTGTTGCAGGTGTGGTTATGTTAGGTTAGATGTGTTACAGGAGTGGTTATGTTAGGTTAGGTGTGTTACAGGTGTGGTTAGGTTAGGTTAGGTGTGTTGCAGGTGTGGTTATGTTAGGTTAGATGTGTTTTACAGGTGTGGTTATGTTAGGTTAGGTGTGTTGCAGGTGTGGTTATGTTAGGTTAGATGTGTTTTACAGGTGTGGTTATGTTAGGTTGGGTGTGTTACAGGTGTGGTTATGTTAGGTGTGTTACAGGTGTGGTTAGGTTAGGTTAGGTGTGTTACAGTTGTGGTTATGTTTGGTTAGGTGTGTTACCGGTGTGGTTAGGTTAGGTTAGGTGTGTTGCAGGTGTGGTTATGTTAGGTTAGATGTGTTACAGGAGTGGTTATGTTAGGTTAGGTGTGTTACAGGTGTGGTTATGTTGAATTAGGTGTGTTGCAGGTGTGGCTATGTTAGGTTAGGTGTGTTACAGGTGTGGTTATGTTAGGTGTGTTACAGGTGTGGTTATGTTAGGTTAGATGTGTTTTACAGGTGTGGTTATGTTAGGTTACGTGTGTTACAGGTGTGGTTATGTTAGATTAGGTGTGTTACAGGTGTGGTTATGTTAGGTTAGGTGTGTTACAGGTGTGGTTATGTTTGGTTAGGTGTGTTACAGGTGTGGTTATGTTAGGTTAGGTGTGTTACAGGTGTGGTTGTGTTAGGTTGGGTGTGTTACAGGTGTGGTTATGTTAGGTTAGGTGTGTTGCAGGTGTGGTTATGTTAGGTTAGATGTGTTACAGGAGTGGTTATGTTAGGTTAGGTGTGTTACAGGTGTGGTTAGGTTAGGTTAGGTGTGTTGCAGGTGTGGTTATGTTAGGTTAGATGTGTTTTACAGGTGTGGTTATGTTAGGTTGGGTGTGTTACAGGTGTGGTTATGTTAGGTGTGTTACAGGTGTGGTTATGTTAGGTTAGGTGTGTTACAGGTGTGGTTAGGTTAGGTTAGGTGTGTTACAGTTGTGGTTATGTTTGGTTAGGTGTGTTACAGGTGTGGTTAGGTTAGGTTAGGTGTGTTGCAGGTGTGGTTATGTTAGGTTAGATGTGTTACAGGAGTGGTTATGTTAGGTTAGGTGTGTTACAGGTGTGGTTATGTTGAATTAGGTGTGTTGCAGGTGTGGCTATGTTAGGTTAGGTGTGTTACAGGTGTGGTTATGTTAGGTGTGTTACAGGTGTGGTTATGTTAGGTTAGATGTGTTTTACAGGTGTGGTTATGTTAGGTTACGTGTGTTACAGGTGTGGTTATGTTAGGTTAGGTGTGTTACAGGTGTGGTTATGTTTGGTTAGGTGTGTTACAGGTGTGGTTGTGTTAGGTTGGGTGTGTTACAGGTGTGGTTAGGTTAGGTTAGGTGTGTTGCAGGTGTGGTTATGTTAGGTTAGATGTGTTACAGGAGTGGTTATGTTAGGTTAGGTGTGTTACAGGTGTGGTTAGGTTAGGTTAGGTGTGTTACAGGTGTGGTTAGGTTAGGTTAGGTGTGTTACAGGTGTGGTTATGTTTGGTTAGGTGTGTTACAGGTGTGGTTAGGTTAGGTTAGGTGTGTTACAGGAGTGGTTATGTTAGGTTAGGTGTGTTACAGGTGTGGTTATGTTGAATTAGGTGTGTTACAGGTGTGGCTATTTTAGGTTAGGTGTGTTACAGGTGTGGTTATGTTAGGTGTGTTACAGGTGTGGTTATGTTAGGTTAGGTGTGTTACAGGAGTGGTTATGTTAGGTTAGGTGTGTTACAGGAGTGGTTATGTTAGGTTAGGTGTGTTACAGGTGTGGTTATGTTGAATTAGGTGTGTTACAGGTGTGGCTATTTTAGGTTAGGTGTGTTACAGGTGTGGTTATGTTAGGTGTGTTACAGGTGTGGTTATGTTAGGTTAGATGTGTTACAGGTGTGGTTATGTTAGGTTAGGTGTGTTGCAGGTGTGGTTATGTTAGGTTAGATGTGTTACAGGTGTGGTTATGTTAGGTTAGGTGTGTTGCAGGTGTGGTTATGTTAGGTTAGGTGTGTTGCAGGTGTGGTTATGTTAGGTTAGGTGGGTTACAGGTGTGGTTATGTTAGTTTAGGTATTTTTCAGGTGTGGTTATTTTAGGTTAAGCATGTTACAGGTGTGGTTAGGTTATGTAGTTTTTGAAGATTATAAAATTGCATGTTATATTGACTCCAGTATCATTAAAAACAAGCAAAATAAATGTGTAGAAATTGTTGATATTTCTCATGTTTAATTCAGCTGAACTGACCTCAAAGATCACTGACGCATGCAAAATGTGTACAGAACACTGAAACTACCATTACATCATTTTACGTTTACCCAGTTGTCCCCATTAAATTAGAAAAAAAAAGTCATTAAATATGAAGGAAAAATTATGTCAAGCATTTATTTAGAGACGTTACACTTGAATGGCCTCAAACTGACACCATAATTAAAAATAATACTGGCTTAAACAGATAAAGCGAAATGTCTCATAATTATTAGCAGTAATTAGGTGGCAAATACAAACACAGTAAATTTCACTGTAATGTCAGGTTTAAGCAGGAAAGTCAATCAGCAACTCTCTGAGTAGTAAATGAGTTATATGGAATAAAATGACAGAATACAAAGATAGTTTTCAGAGGTAAACAGTAAGAACCCAATAGAACCACAGAAGAAGCACTGCT
Organism: Colossoma macropomum; assembly: GCF_904425465.1. Classification (NCBI taxonomy): domain Eukaryota; kingdom Metazoa; phylum Chordata; class Actinopteri; order Characiformes; family Serrasalmidae; genus Colossoma; species Colossoma macropomum. The sequence goes on from NW_023494800.1 coordinate 1,393,613, forward strand.
TTCTTTACAGCCCAGATTCAGTTTAGTTTATAGATAATAAACAGATACAGATTCTATAAAACTCTTTACTTTATTCATCTACAGTCTTTTACATCATATAACTACCAAAATAATCACAGTGCTGTAGAGTTTGTACCACATACTAACCCGGTTATTATCTAGAACCTGTTGGGCATTTCAGTGTAATTTAGTTAGACTACCATCATGTTGGCCAAATTAATTATCTAGTACTTTGTGGTTTGTACCTCAGACTTACTTAGTTAATACCTAGAAGGCAAGAAAAGTGAATGAAAGTGTTACTCAAGAATTTTGGGCTTACTAACTTTATTATTTATAACTGTATTAATGCTAAGTAGTTTTATTGATATTGGGAAATATTGGGAATTCAGATTAACCCTTTACTCTCTCATACAGGTTGATGTCCAGCTGAGTGTGATGGCTGGTGCTGGGTGTGATGGGAGACGGCCTGTGGTATCTAACGCAATCAGAGCTCTCAAAGTGATGCTGCAATGTTTGTCAACACTCCTCATGTCTCATAACTGCCGGACAGCCAGCAGCTGACCGCAAGAAAAAAGAAAAGAAAAGCTGCCAGTGGAGGAGTGGAGGGGGTTTAATGCTTATGATTAAGGCTTTGCTGGCTGAATGTGTTGAGGGCAATAACTAACCCTCTCTCTCCCTCCATCTATCTCTCTCCCTCCATCTCTCTCTCTCCCTCCATCTCTCTCTCTCGTCCCCTTTCTTTCTATCTTCTTTGTCTGTCTTTCTCTCTTTTATTTCTCTCACTCTTTTTTCCTCCGTTCTGTTTTTCATTCTCTCCTCATTCTTGCTGTCTTTCTTTCTCTGTCTCTGTCCCTCTCTCTCTCTTTCTCCCTCTCTCTTTTTTCACTCTTTCTCCTCTCTCTCAATTCAGTTCACTCCCTCCTCATTCTTGCTTTCTTTCTCTCTTCTTTTTCTTTCAATCTTTCTCTTCTCTCTCTCTCTTCGCTTTCTCTTACTTTCTTACTGTCTCCCCTCAGACTTTCTCTCTCTCTTGCTCTGCCTCAGTCTGTCTCTTCTCTTTTTCTCTCTCTCTTTCTGTCTTCTTTCCATCTTATTTCTCTCTCATCTCCATTTTTGCCTGTCTTTTCTCTTTCTTTCTCTCCCTCTTCTTTCTCTTTCCATCTTTCTCCATTTTTCTATCTTTCCCTCTTCCCTCTCTCCCCTCATGTCTGTCTTTTACTCCTTCCTCAATCATTCTCTTTCTACCTCTTCCTTGATCTCACTCTTTGCTCTGTCACTCTCCTTTCTTCTCTTTCTCTCTCTCTCTCTCTCTCTCTCTCTCTCTCTCTCTCTCTCTCTCTCTCTCTCTCTCTCCTCTATGTCTCTCAATGTCAGTCATCTATATTCTGCCTGCATGCTCAAGCTTCTGCACGCAAAAAGCAAAGTCAAAAGGTATAAACGAAGCGAAATTCAATTTCAGCCTCGTGATAAAGACTTACAGATTCCAACTGGTTGCTTTTCATTCGCGACCCATCCACACAGCTCATCAGGGGCCGGGCGCAGGCGCTGGCCAGCAGATAAAACAATGTAAACGGACTGAATTAAAAAGGCTGTGAAGGAGAAAACAACACCACCACCACTACAAAGCTGTGCTGTCCACAGCCTAAGGACAGCTGGTGGAGAGGAGCTGCTGGAGTGGACAGGATAAGATTAGGGAATAGAAACATTTAGAGTGATGCATCATCTCCAAGGTGACCTTGACAGTGTGTGCTGGGATCAACTAAGGTCCTGCATAACATATTATAAGAAATAGCATTGACATTAATGGAAGACCTGTGAATTTATAGATGCATTAATCATATAATAAAATTAAATATGCAGTGGGCATTATTATAAATGGATGCAAATGCATAAACTGGCCACTTTATTAGAAACACCCACCTTGTGCTTCCACTCATTGGCCACTTTATTAGAAACACCTACCTTGTGCTTCTACTTACTGGCCACTTTATTAGAAACACCTACCTTGTGCTTCCATTCACTGGCCACTTTATTAGAAACACCTACCCTGTGCTTCCACTAACTGGCCACTTTATTAGAAACACCTTCCCTGTACAGCCACTCTCTGGTCACCTTTTTGGAAATACCTACCATTGTGATGCACTTTGATGTTATACAGTTACAAGATGTATTCAATCTTTTGCCACTCCAGTTATCAGCCTCTCTACCTCATTCATTACTTATCAGTTTCTGACCAAATGACCAGATTTTATTTGAGTGGACACATATTAGTGTCATGGTAGTGTGTGTGGTGCTAAGTTATTCCAGGTCCTGGTCTTTCTTCTTGGAGAAGGTGGTACAAACCTTTTTCCTGCCCTGTTCTAACTATTGTGCCTAAATTTATTGTGAATTAAAGACCAATGTTTACTTGCTGTCTTGCTGTCCACCCAGACAATGTATCACAGCCAGTATCCAAATTATTCTTCAGCTCAGATACCACCAGAAAAAAGAGCCAGTGCTGATCCCTGGAAAGAAACATGCACAATACAGAAATAAGAGATTTCACAAGGGCTACATTATAATGTTCATTTAAATGCTTCATGAAGAGATGGTCTTAAGTCAGTGTCCGAGGACTGTAAGGGACACCACCTGGACTCCAGAACAGAGAAGAGTCTTGAAACTTGTGTACTTAAAGCTTGAAGGTCTTGAGTTACATTTCCTTCAAGTAGAGAGGGACTGGTCCAGTCTTGACCTTGTAGAAAATGAAGGGAACACAGCAGTGGAGTGACTGAAGAGAAGATATGTTGCTGCATTCTGGATCAGTTGAAGGTCCCGATGTCCTGCATAGGAAGACTATCCAGCAGTGAGTTGCAGTGGTCAAGCTTTTAGATGGCATGAGACTGAACAAGCACCTGGGAGGCCGAATGGGTCGAATCCTCTGGATGTAATAGAGGAAAAACCTGTATAACCTGCATTCAATCACAAATTCTCGGCATGGTTATAGGAAAGGGCATTCAACACGTACTGCGTTAACACAGATTAACGATGATTGATTAAAACACCTGGAAGGAAAAAGGAAGGCAGGAGCTGAGAGCTGCTTTTGATGTGTTGAATTATGATCTATTATTGAAGAAGCCTGTTATGGGCTAGAATCAACAGTTATAGCATGATTTCAAAGCTATTTCTTGGATAGAAGTCAGAGGGTTTTTATAACGGATGTCTATTGGAGAGTAAAAAGGTAAATCAAGTCCCTCAAGGAAGTTGTCTTGGCCCGTTATTATATATATATATATATATATATATATATATATATATATATATATATATATATATATATATATAGTACTGAACAGAGCCAGGCTGCCGATGTGCACTGATGCCACTAATCTGTGACAGTAAAGGATCTTTCCAATATTCTGGATAAAGAATTCAAGACAGTGGTAAACAGTGAACTTTGGCTAAAATGCGCAGATAATAAAAAGTATAATAATCGGGTCCAAATCATCACTGAAAGGAGTTAACATTAAATATAGGCGAAGAAGAAATAGTACAAGTTCAAAAGCTAAAACTCTTAGGTGTTACAATTGACAGTGGATTATCATGTTCAAAACATATTGAGAACTTAATAAAAATTGGGAAAAGTCTTATCAGTAATATGGAGATGTGCAGCATTTTTAACAGAGGTCTCTGAAACTAGTGTCGGAATCACTGGTACTATGTAATTTATGCAATATGGTCAAATGCAGTAAAGAAATATTTGATGAAACTGCAAATAATGCAAAATAAGGCAGCAGGAATTACAGTACAATGTCTGTCTAGAACCAGCTCAAATAAAATGCATCATAAACTTAGATGGTTTCTTTCAGTTTCTTTTTTTGGTGATAGCAGCTAATGAGGATCCTAAAAATAAACAAATAAACAAGTAGGGTTTTCTACATGAGCCAAGAATAACCGCTCATCCAAAATCACACAGGACATTAACAGCCTGAGCATCTTCAGACAGAATGACCAAAGAGTTCTCGAATGAGATGGCAAGATCATAGTGAGGACCTGTATATTCAGGGATGTGTAGCAGCTCAGCATGGCTGGAATTCAAGTTCAGGTGCTGAGCTGCCATCCATGAAGAGATGAGACCTGACATGACCTGATACGACTGGAAACCTGAGTGTCAGAACGTGGGAAGGAAAGGATTAGTTGAGTGTCATCAGCATAGCAGTGATATCACCAAGAGAGTGAGTGTGAAGAGAAAAGAGAAGAGGACCAGCACCGAGCCCTGTGGGACACCGATAGAGAGTCAGTGGAGTGGAGGTGGATCCTCTCCATATTTCCTGGACAAACGCATCTACTCCAGCCATTCAGACTAATGTTGTCACTCACTCTTTGAAAAGGAGATGATATACGAAGAGGTTTTACAAAGATGTGGTAAGAAAGAGCCAAAGAGCATCTTTTAAATCCAAACTAAAGCTTTTCGTGTCCACCTTGTTCTACTTGCCTGACCTGTGTATCAACTCAAAAAGAGAAAAGAAATTCTTGAGTGCAGAAGGCGTGACAGACAAGTGGCGGAGGTGTGTTTGATTTAGTCTGGATGGCTGGAATAGACGCTGTAATGGAAAGCTTTTCTGTGCCTCCAGCGATCAGTCTTCGTGGCGTCAACAGCAGAACAGCAGTGGCTTTGCAGCCCACTGGTCAGGAATGAAAGGGGTGATTAAATCAAAATGCATATCACCAAATCAGAGATGACCCCATGCTGAATAAAAGATTGATGGCTGGCTGGCTGATTCTCTCTCTCTCGCTCTCTCTCTCTCTCACCCCAGGGGTCTTCCTCTTCTCTTCCTCATCTCTTTGCAATCAACAGCAAGCAGAGTCCTTCACCTACCAATTACAATACATGGGCATGTATTCTTTTATGCATAAAACACATTTAAAATACAAAATGTGTTTCATTCCAAGACACACTTTCACTGAAATACACTTAATTTCACTACTCTTTAAATGGAAATAACATCACAAGTACAAATCGGAGAAAAATGAGCCACAGTACTTCTACTCACATGCAGAGACTGTTCAATTTAATGCAACTCAATTCAATATAAGATTTGTTTATACAGGACTTTATCACAGTTGTTGTCACAAAGCAGATTTAAAGAAAATCTAGACCCCAAGCCCAAGATGAGCATCACCAAGGGTAATAGTGGCAAGGGAAAACTCCCTATGAGCAAGAGGAAGAACCACAGAGAGGCAGAACCCTTCCTCCTCTGGTCAACATGGGATAGCAAAATTTGCTCTGATTGAGCATCGTACTTCCAGTGGATGGGCTGGAAGGCAAAAAGCTGGGGGCCTGTGCTAGCTTAGGATTTAATGTAGCTGGCAAGGCACCTGAAGTTTCCTACCAAGAGAAGCCGATTGGCTGTACCTAGCCCTTCAAAATAAAGGTCTGTGCGAAGAACTGCATGAGTATTTATAGTAACAAAATAGCAAGTTTATCGTGAACACATATTTAGACCGAATGAACAGGGCATGTGCCACAATATATACACACATACTGACAGCTTTATTAGGACCACTACACTAATACTGGGTAGCTACTCCCTTTACTCTCAAACCAGCCTAACTTCCTCATGGCATGGCTTCCAGGCTTCCACAAGATGTTGGAAGCATTCCTTTGAGACTCCAGTCAATGTTGACATGATTGCATCTGGCAATTCCTGCAGATTTTTCAGGTGCGCTTTCATGCTGCGAATGTCCCGTTCTACCACATTCCAAAGGTGTTCTACTGCATTCAGATCTGCTGACTAAGTTCAAAGTTTCAAAGTTTTATTTATTTGTCACATACATAGTCTTACACGGTACAACTAGCAGTGAAATGCTTGGACAACTGCCCACTCACATGAAGCAAAAAGGTAATAAGGTTAGTCCAGAACGCTGCAGCCAGCGTTCTCAGCAAAACCAGGAAATTTGATCACATTAGCCCAATTTTGTGTACCTTACATTGGTTGCCAGTTAAATTCCGCATGAAGTACAAAATTCTCCTACTGACGTATAAAGCTCTGAATGGCCTTGATCCTCAGTACCTCAGTGACCTTATTTCCTATTATAAACCGACACGCCCACTTAGATCACAAGGTGCTGCTCATTATTAGTACCCAGAATAAATAAAGTTACGTCAGGGGGAGGAGCCTTTTCATACAAAGCCCCCCAGCTTTGGAATAACCTACCAGTCAGTGTTCGGGACTCAGATACAGCCTCCATCTTTAAGTCTAGGCTACAAACTTACCTGTTTAGTCGAGCCGTTGGTTAATTTGTTTTCCTAACTATGTCCCTCTTATCCCCCCCTCCCCCCTGTCCCCCCTCTTTCCCCCTCCCCCTCTTTTTCCCTGAGCTGAGCGGCTACCTGTCCTAAGAGGGTCTGACCTGAGATGCGGCCGGCGCACTGCACAGTGGTGTTAAACTGTATCCACTTATACTGTTTTGTGTCTGTGCTGTTATCCGGTGTCGACCAGAAGAGGGTGGGTTCCCCTTTTGAGTCTGGTTCCTCTCAAGGTTTCTTCCTCCTGTTGAGGGAGTTTTTCCTTGCCACTGTCGCCGAGGCTTGCTCACTGGGGGCGTGGACCCGGATTCTCTGTAAAGCTGCTTTGTGACAACATCTGTTGTAAAAGGCGCTATATAAATAAATTTGACTTGACTTGACTAATATAAGGGGAATATATGACGAAGTGAAATATAGAGATCAGAAACAGTAGTCAAATAAAAGAACAATATTGTACAAAAAAATATATAACAAAATATCTATGAAATAAGCACTAGAAACACAATGAAGATATGAAATGTGTGATGTGCACATGGCATTGTTGGAAGTGTTGTGTCTAGGAAGGCCTCTGAAGAATTCATTGTCATGAGTTGTGTTAAGCCAACAACAACAACAACTTGTTTAATATGAAAATCCTTCTTATCACAAGTGCAGCACCACCCGAGAGCCTCTGTGCTTGGCCACTTGGCATGGCCACACCTCCTGTGCTCCCATAGCAATGTAAAGCAATGGCAGGATGCTATGGTATGCCCAAAAACATCCCCATACCAGTACACCACCACCACCAGCCTGAACTGTTGAACAGTTGACACAAGGCAGGTTGAACAAAGTGGTTATCTGAGTGGCCGTAGCTTTTCTGTCAGCTCGAATGAGTCTGTCCGTTCTCCACTGACCTCTCTCATCAACAAGGCCTTTCCGTCCTCAGAACTGCTGCTCACTTGGATGTTTTTCTCTACTGTTGAGATTGTATTTTTCCCCCATTCTGATGGTTGATGTGAACATTGCCTGAAGCTGCTGGCTCTTGTCTGTACGATTTTATGTACTGCTACCACATGATTGGCTGATTACATCATTGCATGAATGAATAGGCATACAGGTGTTCCCCTTAATGCTAAATTGGCCCCTGGTGTGAGTGTGTGTGATTGTATATGTCTGTGTTTTTGCCCTGTAAAGGACTGGTGATCTGTCTAGGATGTCTCCTGTCTTCCATCCAATGACCGCTGAGATAGGCTCCAGCACCCCAGTACCCTCCCCATCCTATTAGGTTTTATTCTGCATTTTGGGTGATGATGGTTGGTTGGGTCAGTTTCAGGCATGACTGTCTTGGGTTTAGGTGAAGTTTGGACTAAAAACTTGCTGATGTAGTTTAGATCAAATTGATTAAAGTAGACTGACTGTTTTATGTAAATCTATGAAGCGGTAAAGAGTTGTTTGCTCTGTAGTTTTTTTTTACAATCTATTGTTGTTGTGCTAACTGTGGGAACATTTTATAAATGAGAACTCTAAAAATGCTTGTTAGCAGCTGTAAAAAAACCTAAGCACAAGTTATTAATTTTTCAGAAGATATTTCTGAGGAGATTAGACAGGGGTGAGGGATCGAGGGGACACCAGTGTTGACTTAAGCAGCAGCATTTGCCCAGAAATCATTGTGACCTGCCACATTTCCCTTGTAAAAAAAAATAATGAACAAACCAGCTTATAGTAATAAACTACTGTGACATTTGACAAAGAAGAAGAAGTGGAATAGCTCTTTAACTGAACCAGCAGCAGTGGAGCACTGCTGCCCAGAGCTCACTTAAAAGGCCGAGAAGTGAGCAGGTCATTTGCCCTTGGTGTCATTGCTACACTACTTTAAAATGCTTAATATTTTAAATTTGTACCTCTTGATTTTCTGGGTTTTAAGTTACATGACTGCTATGCTAGTTAGCTCAATAGCATGCTAAAGGCTACACATTTAACAACAACAAAAAGAAAGGCATTACACCACGGGTTCAGCTGTCCAGTGATGTTGCGTGAGCAGCAGTTCGAAAAGATGCGGTGGCTGGTTCACAGGTCTCAGAGGAAGCCTGTGTTTTGCCTTCACCCTTCTAGCGCTGGTGGTATCATGCGATTGGAGGGAGTCCTAACTAGTGAGTGGAACTGACGAATAAATTGAGGAGAAAACTGGGAAAAGAAAAAAAAATCTTTGCTTCCCGTTCGGACCGTCTGCAGGAATCACGGAATCACTGACTTACGACTTGACACGTCATAGTTTAATCAAAAAACCCTTTTCCATCACTCGTTTTCACATTTCGGCTTCTGCAAAATTCTAACTTTTCCACCTCGTCCTAGCACAAAACTCTTTGCGATATTTGGGTGTTTTTTCGAATTACAAGCTTTTTCCATCCAGGATTTTTGTTTTTTTTTTCAAAATTCGCAAAGAACTGGTGGATGGAAAACCTGCTACTTTCATGAGAGAGAACGACTCTGACCCAGACCAATACATTAGCATCGGCTGCTAGCACTAGTATTAGCTGTCAGCAGTAGCATCTGCAGCTAGCAGTAATGTTAGCTTTATGTGCTTTAATGGCTGGGTAATGAAAATTTTGTCAATATAATGCCAAAATATCATTTTTATTACTGATTTTAAATAGTTGCACAAGGTCACCTGATCAGCCAATGAGTCAGCCAATTTAGGGAGTTTAACCAGAATGACCAGTTTAACTGTCACTGGTGTTACACCATATTCATACAACACCAGTGACTGTAAAATATGTTTGGAGTTAAGCTCCTTTTTTGCATAAATGATACTAGGAGATGTTAATGGACATATTGAGATGATTTAGTTTTGGGATGAAAGAAATCGATTTTTTAAAACTGTATCCACCTGATTTTCCACTCCAAATGGAGAATGAGCCGACCAGAAAAGCTCTTCAGTACGGCCCATACTATGCAAACCGATAGCACCTCTAGCTACCTGGAAAATGCTAGTCTGCTCCTCTGCATCGCACAGTGTAAAAAACAGCTCATCAGATCAACCTAAAAACAATTACGGTAACACTTTCTATGAATGTCACCTTTGTAAGCATCTATAAACACATTTATAACATGGTATAATGTATTCATAAGGCTATATAAACGTGGTTATAAATATTTATAAAAAAGAATTGCACTGAATTACACTTTATAGCCATGTTTATTATACAATATGAATTGTTAACATAATGCATTATAAATAGTGTTAATAACATGTTATAATGTCAGTGCCAAAGAAGTCAGTCCCAGCTTGGAGAGCGTAAAGTAAAGACAAATACCAAGCTAATGGTGGTGTACATTACCTTTCCCACATTGGGTAAAACACTGATGCAGCTCTAGTTTAAACTCTGACATTTGAAGCCTGTAATGAGCTTTACTGTGAACGTTTTAGTGTTTCAGTAAATCCTTCAGTAAATACTTCAACTTGAAGCCTCACTCTGAACACTGGAGGAGGCTTTAGTACAGTACGCTTCACTTTACTTAGAGCAGACAAATACGACTTATGAGCTCTTATAATTTGTTATGATCAGTACTTATAATGTATTATGTTAACAATTCATAATGCATAATAAACATGGCTATAGCATATAATGCATTTTTATAAATAATCATAGCTATGTTTAAAATGTCTTATGAATGTATTATAACATGTTATGAATGTGTTTATAGATGCTTACAAAGGTGACATTCATAGAAAGTGTTACCACAATTACTTCATGTGGTAACAAGTAAATTAACTAGTTTTACTTTACCTGGGTACTTTGAATGAGTGATTATTAGAATCAATGTAATATTTTGAGTTGAATAAAACTAGTTTAATTGCTTGTTACATGATGTAATTTAAATTTTTTTAGGTAGATCTGACGAGCCATTTTTACTGTGTAAGAGAGAAACTGTGGACAGGTTGTGAGTTTTCATGGCAATGTGAGTACTGAGAGCCTTTGGCTAACAGGGAGTGCTAGCCCATCACTAAATTTTATGGCTTTAAAACAAATAGTTATTACTGTACACTGTAAAAAATAGCTTGTCAGAGCTGCCTAAAAATATTTCATGTATTAAGTAAATACAAGTAATTGAACCAGTTTTATTCAACTCAAAAAATTACTTTAATTAAGTGAATCGTTCATTCAAAGTATTTATTCACGTTGAATAAAACTAGATAATTTGCTTGTCATTTTTTTAGGTTAAACTGATGAGCCTTAAGTCTCAAGCCTGTCAATCTTTGCATCAAAGCAAAACTAGGGTATGAAAACAAAGACAGCTATTCATCAGCATGCAAGGATTAATACGCAAAAAAGAAGGTGCAACCCAATCATGTGCTGGTGAGACATTTAGTCTAGAACCCTGATGAGCCGTTCTGCCTTTCACAACTTGACTTTAACAAGCTTTATTTCTTTAGAGTTTGGAATATGATGGTGTGAAGTCATGCAATTTTGTGAGTATATTAGAATAATGCAGTTTCTTAAATACTGAATAAATAAATATATATACTTTTTTTAGAGTAAAATATTGTGTGTATTTATATTTACAGCATTGCATTTATTCTGCCAAATAACTCATAAACAATATTGCAAACATAATAATAGCAAAAATTTCAATCAAGTTCAGTATATGCATATGACGAAAAAAAAACAAAAACAGGGATGCTTGGAAGGACGGCAAAAACAAAACATGTCTCGGAAACTCAAGTCATGCATGACCTTGTTCCTCATACCTCAAGTCAGCGCCGCAGTTCCTTTCCGTAATTGTGATAGTTCTGTTTTTGTTATCAATTTAAATCTAGATGTATCACGAAGAAGGAATACATGGAATATTGGTTAATATAAAGTTGCAGAGTTTTAACATCTCCTGCAGATATTTTCTTCTGGTTGCAGTTTTTTTGAATTTGTGTTTTTAACTCATTGTGAGTCTCATTGTGAGTCATACATTCTACTTTTATGCAAATATCTTTCTTGTAATTACATTCAATTTGTGTCCTTTCTGCACAATCTTGAACAAAAAAGAGCTGTTACCTACTTCACACTCTGTTCCCAGAATCCTAGGATAGTTTGTCATTGCTTGCAGTGAGACCACCCCCTCACCAACACCCACCACCCCCCAGCCCCATCCCCAGCCCCATCTCCACCCCCCACCCCCCACTCGACTACTTCCACACTCCAAGTTTTGTCAGTATGATTATAAATCCAGAGTGCTGGATTTTAAACAGTGGGTGAAATAGTTAAACTAGAAAGAAACACATCAGCCTAATTATTAATAGACCATGCAAGAAGAGTTTAAAATGAGAAATGATTAAATTAAGAGCAGAAATAGAATGTTTACATCAAAAGAAAAATATGATCATATTTCACAGAAAATAAGGCTGTGAAAAGTGTTACATTTGGCTTAAGGAAGACATGTTTCACTTACAGATGCCATCCGTTTTTCTGTTCTTGTCTCATACCGTATCTTTAGCGTGTGTGTTGATAAGATTTGTATCTGGATTCTTGCTGATTACCAGTTTTGAGCAGACCACTTTCAAGCAATCTCCGCCCACTACTGAGCATTCTTATAAAGGTTTAGAGCAGCGAACAGTCAGGAAGCAGTGAAGAGGAGAAGAGACCAGATCAGAAATCAGAGGTAAATGTTTTCAGTAGAAGCCTTAAGCTTATCGTGCTACACTGTACAGCTGGAACAGATCGTGAGGTGATATGAAGTAATGTAATAGTTTTATTAATGTAACCTGTTTGTTTGGCTTTGCCTTTAAAGGATGATCACACTTTTTTTTCAGCACTCATGCAGAATTTTACAGTTAGGATGTTAACAACACTGTAAAAAGTGACTCATCAGATCTACCAAAAAATGACTTCATGTGGTAACAAGTAAATTAACCACTTTTATTTAACCTAAAAAAATTATACTGATTGAAAGAATTGTTCATTTAGGTTGAACAAAACTAAACAAAGTGTTTATTTAGGTTGAACAAAACTAAACAAAGTGTTTATTTAGGTTGAACAAAACTAGTTAATTTACTTTTTACCATATGAAGTCTTTAAGTAGATCTGACGAGACATTTTTTACAGTATACACAAAAAAAATGGTTTGTCACTTCAACTTTTAAAAAATCTTAAACAAGGAGTTTTAAGTGAATTCTATTGACTTTTTAAAATGTCTACATAAATTAATTTTTGAGACGTAAACAGAGAGATTCAGAGCGGTTTGGTGTGAAATGGTTCAGATGTCTTTACAGTGGTGGAGATAGGAACCAGGGGTCGCCATGACTACAACACAAATATAGACATTTTATTTAGTATTAAATATAGACATTTAATTTACAAAACCACCACACTGTAAAAAGTGTCTTGTCAGATCTACAAAAAAAATGACTTCATGTGGTAACAAGTAAATTAACTAGTTTTATTAAACTCAAAAAATTATACTGGTTGAAATAATCATTTATTCAAAGTATTTATTTTATACATTTTATAAGTATTTATTGAATAAAACTAGTTAATTTACTTGTTACCACATGAAGTCATTTTTTTTAAGTAGACAAATCCCAAATAAAGAACATTGGTGAATGTCAGAATCTGCGTAAGTGGGTTTAAGAAGGAACTTCTTCTTAAGAATGGTTGGTGAAGGAGATTGACTCAAACTCACAGTTGGGATCCAGGTGCAGGTTTAATAGCAAAACTGAAGTTGCTATGTTCAAAAAACAGGTGAGCACAAGTCCATACAAAGGAATCCAGGTCACAGTCAAACACACAGTCAAACACACAGTCCATGGCTGAATATCGAGAGAAACAAAAGTTACAAAGGCTATGAACTTTAGAACAAACATACAAAGAGACAAACCAGTAAGACTATGGCTGTGTTTGAAAAAGTCTAGTTCGTACAACTCACGACCGATTGTGTCCAAATGTAGTCAGTAGTATGCAGCATGTGACCAAGATGAATTTCTCCAGTAGCCAGATGACGTACTGCTTCGGCCAAGTATTCCAGTAAGCAGACAGAGCTGTCTTCATGACGTACTTCATGCCAAAACCCACACTGCCGTTTTGGGAGGACGTAACTGCTTGGTTTGCTGCAGACAACTGAATAGCCCTTTTTTAACTTGTGTAAATTTAATTCTTCATATCAAGATTTACATTTCTACATGTGAAAATTACATTTTCACTAATGAAAATGTGATTCTTACTACTAACAATATTACCCCCATTAAAATGAATGGGGAAACTCATGAATTATCACTAGTAAAAATAAAATATTGACTAGTAAGAATTACATTTTTTTAATAGTGGTATTTCCAAATACCACTTAAATTTTCGCATATGTAAATTGAATTCCTGATATCAGGAAAAAAAGGACTAAAAGCTAAAACAGCTTGGAGATTAGCTTCCTTTGCCTATTTAATGACGTTAAGTTACTGCACAGACAATGTGGTTAAAACAGTAACTTAATATTCAACCACACAATTCGCTCCGCATTGGTTTCCCAGGCTCGAGTGTGGAGTCTTATTATGCTTACTATTCTGTCCATCACCAAATAGAAAAGTAATGAAAACAAATTACTCACCTTTTTGCACAAACAGGAAAACGAGTCTCTAGAAACCACACAGGTTTACCACACAGACCAATCCAAATAAAACACCCTCCACTCTGTCATGGTATGTTTCAGAGCTCAACAGGTACATGACTCGACCAAAATATGTCCGCGTGTGTTGATAAAGACCTGAAGAGTGGCTAGCCATGGAATGAAGGGCTGAGGGCGGGTCTTGAGATTGGTCTGATTGGCTCCTGCCCTGTAGTACGACACACAGATTTTTCTGTATAATGGACACTATACTGTATATGACTGATAAAGAGTACAGAACATACTGATCCATATGCAACTTCAAACGGTCTTTAATAAAAACAGCTCAGTATTGGACAGCAAGACTTCAGGAGGTGTGGAGGGGAATCTGCAGGCATATTTGGCAGATTGTTTTAGGAATGTGACAACAAATACTACAATTTAATACTCATGGAATGCATGTATTCTTGCAATGTTTGTACTAACCATCAAATCTTTATGTATTTTTTTTCCAGAACCATGTTTCGGCTCACGCTGATCTTAGGTCAGTCATCTTGTTAGCGCATCGTACACTGATCAGGCATAACATTCTGACCACCTCCTTGTTTCTACACTCATTGTCCATTTTATCAGCTCCACTTACTATATAGGTGCACTTTGTAGTTCTACAGTTACAGACTGTAGTCCATCTGTTTCTCTGATACTTTGTTAGCCCCCTTTTACCCTGTTCTTCAGTGGTCAGGACCCCCATGGACCCTCACAGAGCAGGTACTATTTGGGTGGTGGATCATTCTCAGCACTGCAGTAACACTGACGTGGTGGTGGTGTGTTAGTGTGTGTTGTGCTGGTACGAGTGGATCAGACACAGCAGTGCTGCTGGAGTTTTTAAAAACCTCAGTGTCACTGCTGGACTGAGAATAGTCCACCAAAAACATCCAGCCAACAGCGTCCTGTGGGCAGCGTCCTGTGACCACTGATGAAGGACTAGAGGATGACCAACACAAACTGTGCAGCAGCAGATGAGCTATCGTCTCTGACTTTACATCTACAAGGTGGACCAACAACAAAGGTGCGTCTAATAGAGTGGACAGTGAGTGGGCACAGTGTTTAAAAACTCCAGCAGCACTGCTGTGTCTGATCCACTCAGACCAGCACAACACACACTAACACACCACCACCACGTCAGTGTTACTGCAGTGCTGAGAGTGATCCACCACCCAAATAGTACCTGCTCTGTGAGGGTCCATGGGGGTCCTGACCACTGAAGAACAGGGTAAAAGGGGGCTAACAAAGTATCAGAGAAACAGATGGACTACAGTCTGTAACTGTAGAACTACAAAGTGCACCTATATAGTAAGTGGAGCTGATAAAATGGACAATGAGCGTAGAAACAAGGAGGTGGTCAGAATGTTATGCCTGATCGGTGTATTTTCACACATGACAAACATGTGAGTCACACATTATTAAACAATGTATTTAAATCTGTATTTCTACAAAAATGACTGTCTTAAACAGGGCTCTGCACACTTGGTGTTTGTCTTCTTCGCCAGTATCACTATGTGGATGAGAGAAAGACCTGGGCTGAAGCTCGGAGATACTGCAGACAGCATTATGCTGATTTAGCCAGCGTTGATAAGATTGAAGAAACACTGGAGCTTATTAGCTTAGTAGACATCAGGTACAGCAGCCCAACCTGGATTGGACTGTATGATGATCTGAGCAGCTGGAAATGGTCTCTGGATGATGAGAGTTTCTACAAGGGGAATGAGAGAAACTTCAGGAACTGGTACAGGCAGAAACCTGTAAACTGGGGTGGAAACTCTTACTGCGTGTACTTTTCAAGCTATGCCTCTGCATGGGGGGAATACCCTTGTTCTTCGGCAATGCCATTCATTTGCTATGATGGTGAGCACAACTGTAATATATCTCCTGTAAAAGAAGCTCTAAATTTCAGTAACCTTTCCTAAAAATGCCTTATATTGAATTTGTTTCCTCTAGAAAGACTGGGTGTCACTGCAAGATATGTTTTTGTTAATCAGTACAAGAACTGGGCTGAAGCTCAGAGGTACTGCAGAGAATATCACACAGATCTGGCCAGTGTGAGGAACGTAACCGAGAACTGGGAGTTAAGATCATTGCAAAATTATTATTATGTTGCATGGATCGGCCTGTACAGAACCAGGTCCTGGTCCGATCAGAGCAACTCCTCTTTCAGCTACTGGAAAGCAGGACAGCCAGATAATGCTGGACAGAGTGAATACTGTACAGCTGTGTCATTCAATGAATCTGGACAATGGACAGATGAAAACTGTGCTCACACCCTGCCTTTCCTCTGCTACAGTGGTGAGTAGATTTCTGTCGTGGAAAAGATATATTTTTTAGATTATAGATAGATTATATTTTGCCTATTTATTATTAAATTGTTTATTTGTTTATTTTTACAAATATGTGAAGTCATTAGAACAACACAAAACAATGCACTGTAACACAAAAACAACAGTACACAGTCACAAACTTGCCAAATTGCTTTTTTTCCATGTCAAATTTTCCCTATTTTTTACAAAAAAAAATAAAAATAAAAAATAAATAAAAAATAAAGGAAGTAAAAACTGGGAAAGAATATTCAATAGTGATAAAATACCTTAAAGGGAAAAATACTGCCTAAACATAACAAACATAACAAATACTGTTAACATTTTTTACAGTGTAATCTAATTCATTATAAGGAATAGCAGTCTATATGAAAGTACTTTGTGAGATGTTTTAGTGTGAAGAACCTTTTTAAAGTTAAAAAAACCTCCAAAAAATAAATAAATACATTTTGGAAGAACCCTTAAGTTGGCAAACAACATTAACATTACGCTGTAAAAAATGTCTCGTCAGTTCAACCTAAAAAATTACCTCACGTAGTAACAAGTAAATTTAATATTTTTCTCGACCTAAATAAATATAATTCTTTCAATCAGTGTAATAATTTTTTTAATTTTAATTTTTAATTTTTTTGTCATTTTTTTAGTTGCTTGTTACCACATGAAGCAATCTTTTTAGACTTATCTGACGAGACACTTTTTACAGTGTAGGCTTTGTTCACACAGCAGGTAAAAGTGGCCCAAGTCTGATCGTTTTCTTCATATGTAGCACAGATGTGCGTCTGTGTGTCAGTGTGAACAGCAAAACATGCACTGAATCTGACATTTTCAATGCCGATTTGGGACACTTTCATATGTGGTACTGAAATCTGGTAAGTGTCCGATATGCACTAGTGGGACTTGGAATTCATGTGACGTCCATCAATCTAACTCGACATTCATCACAATTTTGCTCTTCAGAGACCTCATAAATATTTGGGCTGATGTTCCTGTACAAACAAAATTAGAAGTCACTTATGCAAGTTGGCTGGGGGCAGTCGTGGGCTGGAGGTTAGGGAACCAGCCTTGTGACCAGAAGGCCTCCGGTTCAATCCCCTGAGCTGACAGTATATGACTGAAGTGCCCTTGAGCAAGACACCTAACCCCAACTGCTCCCCGGGTGCTGTGGATAGGGCTGCCCACCACTCTGGGCAAGTGTGCTCACTGCCCCCTAGTGTGTGTGTTCACTAGTGTGTATGTGGTGTTTCACTGCACGGATGGGTTAAAATGCGGAGGTGAAATTTCCCTGTTGTGGGACTAAATAATAAAGGTCACTTAACAAACCACTCTGTGTTCGAAGAGATTTCGAAAGAAGTGGCTGAATGTGGTCGTAGGAGAACAAGGTTGCAGCATCAAAGAAAACTGAAGGTCTGAAAGCAATGCTTCAAGAAATCAAGGACACGAACCAAAAAAGCAGAGTAGACAAATAACGTGCTGTTTTTACAATGAGCTTAAGCACATTCTGGGTGATGAGCTCAGCTGTCAGCCATCTGAACATCTTATTCGCTCCTGAGATGCTGGTAAAGATGAAATTGAAACGCGTTATTGTTGACTCCATTGTTTACCTCTGGATGGGTGGGCCAAGTGAAGCATTGCTCTTCTACGTACGTGGATCAGTTTAGGAGCGTAACGTGTTCAGATGTCGTATATAAGTCACATTTAAAGAGTAACTACACACCACTATTTTCCGCTAACTCCACCCCTGGCTCAACTTTGAAAAATGCTCAAAAATGGGAGGGGCACGCTGGAAGCAGTGATGTTTGGGTTTGGAGGTGGGGCTGGGAGGGAAACCGGGTGGGCTGGGCTGCAGTGTTTTTGGAGCTATCGTATGTTAGCTACCAGAAAATAAGGAGAGTGACAGACTCAAACGGCACTTTAGAAACTTGAGGTTTTACAAGGTTTACGTTTTTTTCTCCACTACCATCCTCATCCTCATCTTCGACGAGGGAAGGTGTTTCTGATCAGGCAGTGCGTCTTGAGCCTTAACAGTGTGAGCCACTGACTCAAACTGCCCAAGAGTTAATGTAGTGCCAGAAAATGATTAGCAGCGTGTGAGAGAGGCGTTGAACGGTAGAATATTCCCTAAAACCGTTCAGCAGGTCCATATTCAATAACACCTGAGTCCTGATTTCTCAGATGCACTGAATTCCGAATGAATAAAGTGACTGTCAGCCAGGGTTTCCTGCAGTGAATCTAAATCCTTATGTTCTACAAGCTGTTCATGGCACTGGGAGCTTTATGGACAAGAATCCTCACTTAATCAGTCTGTCAGGTCACCTAATGTTAGGATGAACGTTATCAATACCTGTGCTAATCATAACAGCCTTGTGAGGTGGTGCTGGGGGTGTTTAGCTCAGAGCGTGAGTGTGATTCTCTCCTCACTCTCAGCTCCTGTGCTTTCATATTTATGAGCGCAGCACGAGTAGGGGATCATCGGGGCAGTAGCGTTGTTTGACTGATTTGCATACTGTGACGTGTCATCATACTTTGGCCTATAGCAGAGTTGAACCAGAGGGGGCACTGCAGAGGCAGAACTGACCACTATAAAAATGATATTGAAGAGCCTAACGAAAAACGGTGAGAAGATCAGATTTGGGCCACTTTTACTTGCTGTGTGAATGCAGCATTAGTTTACCTTGAACAGCCAAAAGAATATCATGACTCATTTCAACTGTTTTTGAGCGATTCCCCTGAAAAAAAGGAAAAAACAGACTGTTTGGTTTTCTTCTTCTGAAGATTTAATGACCTTGATGAAGCATTATCTGCAGTTGTTGATATGATTATTTGCTCAGAATAGCAATTAATGAAATGTTCAGATTGCTTTGCTACTTAAGCAGTAGAACACAGAGGGAGTGTGTTATCGCCAATAACATC
This sequence comes from Colossoma macropomum, assembly GCF_904425465.1. Taxonomy (NCBI): domain Eukaryota; kingdom Metazoa; phylum Chordata; class Actinopteri; order Characiformes; family Serrasalmidae; genus Colossoma; species Colossoma macropomum. The sequence goes on from NW_023494800.1 coordinate 1,412,744, forward strand.
ACGGCTGTGATTTGGTCGCCGTAGATCATCACAGCCGTGATGTTATTGGCGATAACACACTCCTCGAGTGTTCTATTGCTTTAATACAACAGTTAAATAAATAAAGTAATAAATTAATAAACTGGGCCGTGAACGCGGCGTTTAATATGTTTTAATGTTCGCAGTTCCTTCACCAAATTATAGTTCCTTAACGAGCAGCTTGTTGCTACGTCAGAGTAACGAGCTCCGCCCACTCGCTGCTCAGCCAGCAGTTCGTTCTCCAGCTCCTTACACTAAATTCCCAAACTGTCACCACTGAGCAGCTTTTTTATTTTTTATTGCGGCAGTTTTATGGCTCAGTCTGATTTGGTCAGACTCTGAAGATCAGACTACACGTTTGGCGAATGGTGTTGGGTTCATTTCTGGCTGATTCCAGGTTGTTTAGCTGTTCTTCTGTCTCAGCTGCCGACTGAAAAGCTGCTCAGTGGTGATGACAGTTTGGGAATTTAGTGTCGTCTCATCTTCAGAGTCTGACCAAATCGGCTATCGGTCAAATGTGATCTTAAAAGTGTCCATTTTCTGTTTGTGGCAAAGTAAGAAGTAAAAATGTTCAAATGTCTTGAGCGTCTCCTACAGCTGATAAAGACGTTGCTTAGCAACGGCATCTCAGTGGAGTGATACAGTGTTTGTGAAAAAACGTGATGTTATGGTGAAATAACAGCACAGTTAGAACGCCTCTCAACCAATCAGCTTGCGTGGCCAGAACTAACTGTTGCATAATCTGGTATAATGTCCACGATATACAGTCAAACGCTGCTGCACGTTAAAGTTCATGAATAAACGTCACACCCATTTAGAAATCTCTTGACACTCATGCTCATCTCTCACTCGTATTTCCAAACTAACAGCATTTCCCAATCGGCGAGATGTCCTTCTGTACGAGGACTGTAATTTCTATACTGTAGATAACTGGTAAACATAATTTCTACCTTCTGTTTTGTGTTTCTCTAGGAATGTCATCTACATCATCTCGTCAGTATCACTTCGTTAACGAGAGTAAAAGCTGGACTGAAGCTCAGAGATACTGCAGAGAGAATTACACCGACCTGGCCACCATTGAAAACATGGAGGATATGAACAGACTCAATTCCACAGTGAACGGCAGCTATGCTGGTTTAGCCTGGATTGGACTGTATGATGACCTGGACAGCTGGAGATGGTCTCTGGATGATGACAGTTTCTACGGGGAGGGAGAGAGAGATTTCAGAGGGTGGCCCCATCAACCAGATAACTACAATGGAATGGAGCTGTGTGTTTACATTAACACCTATGGAACATGGTCTGATGCTCACTGTGAAACATATTTCCCATTTGTTTGCTATGATGGTATGAATATGTAACTGATTATCTGGGATATCGTTTGGTAGTTCATCTGTCGACATAATTGATCAAATTATAAATGTATTTCAGGCAACAACGGAACTGATGAGTACATCTGGATAAAACAGTACAAGACTTGGGCAGATGCTCAGCATTACTGCAGAGAGTTTCACACAGACCTGGTCAGTGTGAGGAACATAACTGAGAATCAGAGAATTGTCAACATTATAGGGAGCTCTGCTGTTTGGATTGGTCTCTACAGGACCAGACTGTGGTCAGACCAGCACAATTCTACATATGAGAACTGGAGACCATACATCTTTGACTCACCTGAACAACCAGACAACGGTTTATATGTTTTGCGAGAGTATGGTGATCAGCACTGCACTGCTGTATCGTTAAGTGATTCAGGCCTGTGGACAGATGAGAACTGCTTAGTCACACTCCCTTTTGTCTGCTACAGCAGTGAGTTCATTTTTCTCTTTTATGTAATTTTAGTACACAATTCGTTTTTTTAAGACAAAATAACTAGATAACACCTCAGTTTCGGGGCAGTTGTGGGTTGGAGGTTAGGGAACCAGCCTTGTGACCGGAAGATTGCAGGTTTGATCCCCTGAGCCGACAGTACGTGACTGAAGTGCCCTTGAGCAAGACACCTAACCCCCAACTGCTCCCCAGGTGCCGTGGATAGGGCTGCCCCCTAGTGTGTGTGTTCACTAGTGTGTATGTGGTGTTTCACTGCATGAATGGGTTAAATGTGGAGGTGAAGTTTCCCCGTTGTGGGACTAATAAGGGTCACTTAATTAACAATTGGGTCATTCTATGGAAACATCCACTTTTCTCTCCATAGGAGTCACTGGTGTTACTGATCCTCATTGGTGTTACACATAATAAAGGAAACACCAGAGACATTTTTAATGAACAATGCATTTTACTAAATGGCTGCTACAGAACATCAAACCACATGTCAATCATGGAATATTCACTAAAATATGTAATTTAAAAATTTTTTCACAATTACCTCAGAATAAAGTCGGTCACACCAGTGACTTCAGCTAAAAGCTTCGTATGAAATCATGAGCTAAATGAGAAAATCTCTGATAACTGAAAGACACAGTGGACTCACCATGTGCTTTTCTTCATAGATCCTCAGAAAACAGGTAAAAGGAAGTCAAGTGATGTCATCAGTGTGACTTTTATTTCAAAATAAGAGATTTTTTGTTGTGCAGTGACACCAGTGACACGACTCCTGGGGACTTTTATTATATATTTTATAATATTTATTTGTCATTTGTTTTCTTTGTCATTTAAATCATATATTCCATAGTCATGTATAGATTATTGCAGTTAAAATAGCAGAAAAACTTTTTTTTAACCTCAAAATATGGCCTCAGCCTTTATACATGACTGTGAGGACAAGCTCTTCTGTGGTGCTCGGAATTCTATACAACTGATTTAAAAAAAATAATATTGCTAAATTGATGGATCAAGAAGGTGTAATTGTGAAAACACCTTATTGTTTTGTTTTAAAATATAAATAAATTCTAACCCTAACATGTTTAAGTGTAATATATTTCTAACACTAGGGACACAAAAATGGACGTTTTTGTAGAATGACCCAATTGTTTTGCTTCTGCTGGCAAAAACAACGAATTGTTGCTTTTTTATTGCTAAGCATCTAAAACACTACATTCACCCTCAATAATAAAGGCTCCTAAATGGTCCTTAGATTTGGATGTACGGTTCTGCAGTGCAGTGTAAACATGGAAGCTGTTTACTTATCATGAGTCTTTCTTGTGATAGAATTTTCTTCTTATGACCAGACAGAATCATCCTTAATGTGTGTAAAAATACTTATGCCTTTTAATGTTGATAATTCTACATGAAGCTTACAGTCCAGAAAGTGCAAGAATTTACAAACATCTACGTAAAAAGTTTGTAATGTTTTTCTCTTTTAAACAAAGGCTTCTGCACAGGGCTCTCATGTGACCCTCATCAGTATCACTTTGTTAGTGAGAATAAGAGCTGGCCTGAAGCTCAGAGACACTGCAGAGAGAATTACACTGACCTGGCCACCATTGAAAACACAGAGGATATGAACAGACTCATGAAAACAGTGAATGGCAGCTTCTTTGGTTTAGCCTGGATTGGACTGTATGATGATCTGGACAGCTGGAGATGGTCTCTGGATGATGACAGTTTCTACAAAGACAATGTGACAACCTTCAGAAACTGGTATATACAGAAACCTGTTAACTTGGGAGGAAACCTAATGTGTGTGCTGATTTCACATTTTTCCGCCACATGGTGGGAAGCCTCTTGCTCTAATTGGTTAAGATTCATTTGTTATGATGGTGAGTACAGCTGGTAAATACTGAAAACAGCTCTAGAAGCCCATAGTAATTACTTCAAAATGTGAAATATGATGTTTGTTTCTCTTAGGAAGAGTAAATGGCAGTCCAAGATATGTTTTTGTTGATCAAAACCAGAACTGGACTGAAGCTCAGAGGTACTGCAGAGAACATTACACAGATCTGGCCAGTGTGAGGAACGAAACCGAGAACTGGGAGTTAAGATCATTGCTAAAAAATTCTAATGCGTATTACCCTGCATGGATCGGCCTGTACAGAACCAGGTCCTGGTCCGATCAGAGCAACTCCTCTTTCAGCTACTGGAAAGCAGGACAACCAGATAATGCTGGACAGAGTGAATACTGTACAGCTGTGTCATTCGGTGATTTGGGACAATGGACAGATGAAAACTGTGGTCAAGCTTTACCTTTTCTCTGCTACAGTGGTGAGTATATTTCTGTTTTCTGGTTGAAATTTAGTAATGGATTTTTTAAATCCAAACCTGCCACAGTGACTATTTACCTTTGTTTGTGTTGCTTTATTACTGAATAATGAGTGTACAATACATTATTACATACACCAATCAGGCATAACATTCTGACCACCTCCTTGTTTCTACGCTCATTGTCCATTTTATCAGCTCCACTTACTATATAGGTGCACTTTGTAGTTCTACAGTTACAGACTGTAGTCCATCTGTTTCTCTGATACTTTGTTAGCCCCCTTTTACCCTGTTCTTCAGTGGTCAGGACCCCATGGACCCTCACAGAGCAGGTACTATTTGGGTGGTGGGTCATTCTCAGCACTGCTGTAACACTGACGTGGTGGTGGTGTGATAGTGTGTGTTGTGCTGGTGTGAGTGGATCAGACACAGCAGTGCTGCTGGAGTTTTTAAACACTGTGTCCACTCAGTGTCCACTCTATTAGACAATCCTACCTTGTCAGTCCACCTTGTAGATGTAAAGTCAGAGACGATAGCTCATCTGCTGCAGCACAGTTTGTGTTGGTCATCCTCTAGTCCTTCATCAGTGGTCACAGGACGCTGCCCACAGGACGCTGTTGGCTGGATATTTTTGGTTGGTGGACTATTCTCAGTCCAGCAGTGACACTGAGGTGTTTAAAAACTCCAGCAGCACTGCTGTGTCTGATCCACTCAGACCAGCACAACACACACTAACACACCACCACCACGTCAGTGTTACTGCAGTGCTGAGAATGACCCACCACCCAAATAGTACCTGCTCTGTGAGGGTCCATGGGGGTCCTGACCACTGAAGAACAGGGTAAAAGGGGGCTAACAAAGTATCAGAGAAACAGATGGACTACAGTCTGTAACTGTAGAACTACAAAGTGAACCTATAGAGTAAGTGGAGCTGATAAAATGGACAATGAGCGTAGAAACAAGGAGGTGGTCATAATGTTATGCCTGATCGGTACATCAGTTCTGAGGATTTTTCATGGTTTTCTAGCAGCGCCATCTCGTCAGTATCACTTCGTTAACGAGAGTAAAAGCTGGACTGAAGCTCAGAGATACTGCAGAGAGAATTACACCGACCTGGCCACCATTGAAAACATGGAGGAAATGAACAGACTCAATTCCACAGTGAACGGCAGCTACGCTGGTTTAGCCTGGATTGGACTGTATGATGACCTGGACAGCTGGAGATGGTCTCTGGATGATGACAGTTTCTACAGGGAGGGAGAGAGAGATTTCAGAGGGTGGCCCCATCAACCAGATAACTACAATGGAATGGAGCTGTGTGTTTACATGTCTTCAAGAGGGGAATGGTTTGATACTCCCTGTACTGAAATATGGGGATTTGTTTGCTATAACAGTAAGTGCTGCAAACATCAGAATAATTTAAATAACCTAATAATAAATCTGCAGCGCTGGTGATTCTGGGTGCGGCGTATAGAGTCTCCTGTGCAGCAGTGCTGTAAGTTAGAGTGAACACATATCTAAAGGCATGGCTTGGTGTGCTGCAGCCACAGCCAATCAGATCAGCTCTCCTCGATCTCTTTAAGAAGAGCATGTGATGTTTTCCTAATGGTGGAAGATCACTTTCTACAACCCAGACAAATTATCGTCATTTATTGCATATAATACGATAATATTTTTTAAAAAAATCGCTGACATGCTGATTATCTCTTGCTTAATGTAGTAGAGAAACTGTAGTGCTCTTAATTAGAGCTCAAACTAAGTAAAACCAAGTATTTTGAGTAATGACTCAGTTTTGCTTGCTGACGACTGGGATTTGAAGCCCGGCGAAGGTATTAACATCAGTCTTCTCGGTTGTCTTTGGTGGAATTCTAAACACTGAAACAAAAGTGATTGTAACATACAGTACATTAAATTAAGATTAATTAATCTTTATTTTGCCCTTTTTAACAGTTGTACCCCATTTATCGAAAAGTAATGGAAGGAAAAATAAGTTAGCTCATAATAATAAGAAGAACCCTTAAAGAATGATCGTTTTTTAAGTGTGTAGAATAACAAAACTGTACTTTTTACACTGTAAAAAACGTCAGATCAACCTAAAAATGACTGTGTATACATACATACATCATCTAAACCGCTTATCCTTCTGGGTCGCGGTGGGGTGCTGGAGCCATGACTGTGTAGTAATGAGTAAAATAAATACTTTGTAAAGACCTGAATTAATACTTTGAACGATTCTTTCAGTGTAATTCTTGAGTTTAATAAAACTAGTTTAATTGCTTGTTTTACTACATGCAGTAATTTCTTCGGTTGATCTGATCAGCCATTTTTTACAGTGTAAGGAGGATTTTCACACATCCTTTTTTAATGGCTGCATTTTGGGGAAAAAAAACAGTGGAGACGACACCTCTACAAATCTTCCTTTGATTTCTTGCCTGTATCTTCCTTACTTTATGCATAAATAGAGAAAAAAAAACTGTAGTTTGCAACATCTTTGAACATGGCTTCATGCCTTTGTGCTTGTTTGTGATAAGAGTAGGTCTGAGGAGGTGGTATCCTGGACAGGTCATCAGTCCATCGCAGGGCATAATAATATAAATAATAATAATAATAATAATAATAATAATAATAATAATAATAATAAATGTAAAAAAATACTTAATAATTAATTTAAATAATATATAGCCACACACAACTAACATGCTGTCATTAAAGACTGTATACCTTTAACCACTGTTGTGTGTTCCCTGTTAATGTCCTTACCTTAGCAGAAGAATGCAGACTGACTTGTTTAGGACTTTAAGATTAGGACTTGAGACTGTACTGACTCAGGACTTGAATCAAGACTCGACTGTCTCGAGTCAGGACTCGAGTGTGAAGACTTGAGACTTGCAACTGAGTGACTTGTTGCCACCTTTGATCAAAAGGGCTGCATACTTTAATTATTTTACATCTTTAAGTAATGAACAGCTGTCATCTTTGACAGGCATTAAAATCTCTCAGATCATTTTGGTTTTCGATGATCTTAAATGAATATATATGTATCTTTCACTGCTCTCTACTTTAGGCAGTAGCAGCACATATGTGTGGGTTTCTCAAGGAAAGACTTGGGCAGAAGCTCAGAGTTTCTGCAGAGAGTTCTACACAGATCTGGCCAGCGTGAGGAACCAGACTGAGCTGCAGCAAATACAGAGAATTTCAAATGGCAATGCAGTTTGGATTGGTCTGTATAGAAACCGACTGTGGTCAGATCAGAGCAACTCCGCTTTCACGTACTGGAGACCACGGATCCAATCAATACAAACAGAACCTGATAACGGTTTGTACTCAGCTGGACAGTATGGGAATCAGCACTGTACAGCTGCAGATCTAAAACATTCAGGACAATGGACCGACGAAGACTGCTCAGCCAGTTTCCCATTCATCTGCTACAGTGGTGAGTGGTGTAATTCTGTAAAATATTTTAAAACTAAAGACTTCTGGGTAACACTTTCTATGAATGTCACCTTTGTAAGCATCTATAAACACATTCATAACATGTTATAATGCATTCATAAGACATTATAAACATAGCTATAAATATTTATAAAAATGCATTATACGTTATAGCCATGTTTATTATGCATTATGAATTGTTAACATAATACATTATAAGTACTGTTCATAACAAATGATAAGAGCTCATAAGTCGTATTTGTCTGCTCTAAGTAAAGTGAAGCGTACTGTACTAAAGCCTCCTCCAGTGTTCAGAGTGAGGCTTCAAGTTGAAGTATTTACTGAAGGATTTACTGAAACACTAAAACATTCACAGTAAAGCACATTACAGGCTTCAAATGTCAGAGTTTAAACTAGAGCTGCCATCAGTGTTTTACCCAATGTGGGAAAGGTAATGTACACCACCGTTAGCTTGGCATTTGTCTTTACTTTACGCTCTCCAAGCTGGGACTGACTTCTTTGGCAGTGACAGTATAACATGTTATTAACACTATTTATAATGTATTATATTAACAATTCATAATGTATAATAAACATGGCTATAAAGTGTAATTCAGTGTAATTCTTTTTTATAAATATTTATAACCATATTTATAATACCTTATGAAAACATTATAACACATTATAAATGTGTTTATAGATGCTTACAAATGCGACATTCATAGAAAGTGTTACCAACTTCTGTTCCTAGTGGTGATCAGGTGATTGGTGACATCGCTAATGTTGCAATACCACACAAACTATTCTGAATGCTAACTGTTAAACTGTTTCCTAATGCCAACTGCTGACTGTGTGCTGTGGGCCCTGTCTAGGTGCACCTCAACCAGGTGAGAAAAGCACATACTTCTTAGTCTTCCTTACGCTCTAAAGTAGACAGCTCTTTAGACAGTTCTTAAGGGGGAACTCCACCAATTTTTCAAAATTTCTGTGTAACTCAATCATTGAGACATTAACAGGCTACAGTCTGGGAGAGCAGGGCACAACCTAACACGTTTTGTTGAATAATTTTTAAAGTATTTAAGTAATCATATTTTTTTTATACAAGCAACATTAATACCTCTGCTACAAACACTTTGTTTCCAGCTCCTACTGTTTAGTACAACTCCACCCAAAATGAGGAAGGTGCTGTGTTGCAGTTTAGCCCATGGGTGGGTTCACTGTAACAGACAGATGGTCAGTTTAACACCTACAAGAAAAGTCTAATCAATCAGTGCAAACAAAGTTAATCCAATATGATTTTGTGTTGTAAGAAACAAATATATTTTCCAACCAAACTGTCTTATATATTATCACTAAAATTATCTATAAGACAGACAGACAGATCAACTGATTCACACATCAAATTATATATGAACACTGATGTGAGTCTGTGTGTCAAACAATGACAGGGTTATTGTTTGTTCAGTGAAGGACAGCAAATAAAAACATCACACATCAGTAAAATATGGAACATTGTTTCTGAATAGCTACAACTGTACCAACTATTAATGTCCATTTTATTAATATACTTATCTAAAACCAAAACACTGACATCTGAAAGATCCTAATAAAGTAGAAGAAAATCTCTGTTTTCAGAAGTTTCTCTTTTTTCCCTTTAAAATCTGTGTAAACTGGAACAAAAAGACTGAATGTGCTTTATTAGTCTTTGTGTACTGAAGGTGTCTGAGCTGTAATGCTGTATAAGAACTAATCCCGCAGTGCGGAGGCTGGACTGAAGGCCAGCTGCACTTGCTGTGAGTTTGTCAGTTGCTACTAAACTGTGCTGCACTGTAGGAAACAAGATGATGATTACAGTAATATAAGGTTGGATTTTGTGATTCACACAAACAGCTCAGTAACCAAAAAATAACTTGTGTTGATAAAAATGACTTGCATGCCCTGAAAACACTCTTTGGCTCAGATCTCTTTAAAACATTGACCAATCACTCTGACTTTGGTGGGAGACCGCAGCTAGGAAATTTGGTGATGTGGCCAGAAGCTCATGCTGCTTGACCTTCTATAACAGTGTAAAAGTTTGTGCCCCGTGTTAGGTTGTTCCCCGCGCTCCCCTACTCCCGATGGGGCCCTCTGCTCTAGGCCTCTGTGTTAATTCCCACCTTAACACCCCCTTTAGTTACAACCCTGGTGAAAAATGTATTTTTGAATAATAGACATCCTTAAGAAAATGTTTTCATGAATCCTTAGAGTCTCAAGAAACACTGCATATCTTTGTGTACAGACTCTGCATATATCAGGCAAGCATGCATGTATTATAGCGATTATAACTCACCACGTTTGTCACAGGTCCTGTTACGGGACTGAGAGTGAAAGTTAAAGACACTAAGAATCGGTCTGGATCTCAGATTGAACGATTGGTTTTAATGCAGGTGAGTAGCTTTTCTTTCCTTACTGTCATTATCTAAACTGATAACCTGTTGCTTATTTCACCCTGATCTAACAAAGACCCAGTAAAGATCCAGTCTCTAATTTCTCTAATGGGAATAATAATCTTAATTGCACAGATTGTCAGGAAAAAGTGTAAAAAGACTTAAGAAACTAGTCTTAGAAGTCTGTGTCTCCATGTTGGTGGGTGAGCTGTAACTCTGTGCTCTGATGGAGCTCAGCTCATCACCGTTACTGCAGATACAGCCCTGCAGGTGGACAAACACCAACAACACAGACCAGAATGACCACAAACACATGAGCAGATATGAGGACACTTTAGATGAGTCTACTGAAAACACTACGAGGAGAAGATCAGCTGATTGGTGGATCAGTATGACCTGCACATCTCCAGAGTTCAGAACATTCCAGTGTGAGATTTTATAAAAACTAATAAAAGTGGCTCCAAAACTGCCAAAGCTCTTAAATAATAAACTCATACACAGAAATAAAGATGAAGCTTCTTATTCACCAGATTCTCATCTGAATTTTCTGTTCCAAATTAAATGGAGTTGCAGTTACACTGAGGTGCCTTAAACGTAGAACGAATTACGAAAGTTGGCGAATACACAGGTAACATCAGTAAATGCATTAATCTACCTCAATATATGAATCATTTTCCCTTATTCAATGCATTTATTGACCTCAGTATCTCAAACTTTCTCTTGGAGGTGTTTAATGAGCAGCTAACGAGCAGCACAGCAGAGCAGCTATTGAACGCATCTCACTGGCTGATCTAACGCCGCGTCCCAAACCACACACGTCTGCACTTCACCTAATACACTAATGAGTGCACTTCATCAATCAAATGAAATCACTAAAATATATCAGTTAATATACTTTAAATATGAATTACAAAGTGTTTAAAAACATGTTTTACTGCCTTTGCTGGGTCAGTTATGGCTTATTCTCATTACAAGCAGCCACAGCTCTGCTGAATGAACTTGACATTGCCTACTAAAATGGTGGCAGCATGATTGCGATGTCCTCGGAATACTATCAATGACCATTGTAGGTTTTAGTATGCACATCATTGAAACCCCTGCTGGTATTATGCTGTTGAGATTATCATGACGAAACATGCTGCTTCTGTGTTAGAGTTTGATAAGGGAAAGCAAGTTTAATGTAGCTGAGCTTTTGTTTTCAGCTTCAAGATGAGCTCATCAGGTTGGGACTTCCCAGCAACTTCACTCTGAAAGTGAGAAACCTGCGTAAGACCACTCCCTGATGGAGACAGCAAGTCTTTGCTGTTCACAAATACTTGGGATTATTTGTTGTTCTTTGGTAGTTAACAATAGTTCCCAGAATGATTTACATAAATACAGATTTTGTTATTCTTATTGAAAATGCACTTGATTTGGGTTATTGGGAAGTTTAAGATTGGTCAATCATTAAGGGCTACTCTTTTCAGCAACCGCATTATGAGCTAATCTAAATATTGCTTAAGTGTAACTTAGGAGCTGCTTGCTTTAATAATATTAGAGACTCTCAGATATGATTTATTATCAAACATGTGAAAACTATTAAAGCTATTTTATTGATCTATCGGTAAAACAGACTTCAGCAGCACCAACATCCAGCAGGCAGAGTTTTATTTACAACTAGAAAAAGAAAGTCAGAGAGGCAAACAGAGTCAAAAAGGGGTCAGGCTAGAATAGTAAATGAGAGAAAGGAGCAAGAAAGCAAACCAGGAAGTCAAACACTGGAACAAAATACTCGGTAATGCTCACGTGACTGATACAATACTTCGTAAGGAGGTTATGGAATCAAACTGGGCCAATGAACAGGTGACAATCAATAATCAGGTGCGTGGAGCGTGGATAGGTAGACGGCTGAGAGTCTGTGGTAATGTGATCCCCTGGAGGACGGTGGGAGTTGGAGTTCTGGATGAAGTGAGGGGTGATAGTCTCTGTCAAGTCGGTTCAACATGCCAAACACAAATGTGGGAAAAGAGATTTTTGTTGCAGTGTAAATTCAGTCACACACTGCATGATATAGCTGATATCTTATGTTCAGAATATTATAATAAATCAAAACATAACAAAGGTGTCCTGGAATGTAGTTAATGTAATATATAGTGGACTATAAAAAAGAAAGTACTGAGGAAATAATACATGCAAGAGGGTCACCATAAAGTTGGTTTGATACAAAGCAGAAAGGAGCTGATATATGAACTTCAAAACATCACAGTTTAGTCATCTTCCTTTCCTAAGTAATCAGCTTCAAGAAACAATAAGATTGGTAGTTTACATTGTACAGTATGGATTAGCAGTCCAGCATAAATCACTGTATCATTTACTACCCCATAGCCACAGTGCTGCAGCTGTTATTACCAGTTAATTGTTGGTTATTACTGGTATTTTCTTTCTATATTTTAAAGTTTTTACAATGCAAGTTGTTTGTTTATTTATTTATTTGTTTGTTTTTGTAAATGGTGTAATTTCTGTCATTATAATTTTGTGTTTTATCCTTGTTATAATCAAAGTTTGACAGTATATATAACCCCTTCCACAATTATTGGCGCCCCTGGTACAGATGAGCAAAAAAGGTCATTGGAAATTCACCTTTTGGTGAACTAGCTCAATCTCTCACTGAAAAAAAGAGAAATCTCCAAGCTTTAACTAAAATATATTTAATTTGGGATAAAAAATTCATCATTTTTTTAACAAAACCACATGTGCCACAATTATTGACACCCCTGCATGTAATACTTTGTACAACCACCCTTCGCCGATAAAACAGCACTTAATCTTTTCCTAAAACATCTTAAGAGAATACAGAGCTGGGAATTTGAGACCATTTCTCTCCACAATCTCTCCAGATCATCCAGGGTCCTAGCTCCTCTCTTGTGCACTCTCCTCTTTAGCTCACCTCACACCATTTCCTGTGTGCAATATAATCAATTCTTCATGTGCAATACATGTAAAATATCCTTATAGTGTAAAGATTTTTGCTCTTTTATTTATAATGTTTATATTCTTAACTTTGTGAAGGATAGTTTATGTTATATATATATATATATATATATATATATATATATATATATATATGGTAATAAGTAACAAACTGTAAACCTTGCTAATTAATAAGGTTATTAATAAGGTTAATACCTTATTTATTACTTCTTCTGTTGTTGCTTCTTTGTCTTGAGCGTCTTGCTGTCCCTTTGCTGCTGTAGCACTCTGAATGTCCCCCATTGTGGGACTAATAAAGGATTATCTTATCTTACATTATCTTAAAATATTTATCTTTACATAGGTGCTGTGAAATTACAGATTGGAATTGTTCCATGTGATTTGATCAGGTTTCCATGATACAACACAAATTTGAAACAATAACTATGTAAAAGTTACACTTTAAAATAAGACAGTTCCCATGTAGTTACGTTGGTACAGTGAAATTACAGAATGGTAATCCAGATATTGTTTTGGAGTTAGTTTAATACAACACACATTTTAATGAAGAACATTAAAGTTACTTTTAAAGATATGTTTTCTTGCTGTGTAAATACCATCGAATCACAGAATAGTTTAAAGCCAAAGAATTTTGGTTACCATTTCACAACAAGCATCCTACTACAGTTATCTAACTGCTAGGAAAGTTGGCATTTCCAGTGCAGATGCAGTGTAAGAACTTGCATAATGTACCTCCTAAGTCTTGTGGGAAAAACATCAGTTCACCCTATTACACAAGGGTAATTACATAAGATATGCTATTAATATTATTAATATACACTCATAACTACATTAAGTCGAGATGTGTATTTACATTATCTGTACTGTTGTAAACCATGTGCAACAATGAATATATATAATCAGTAGTTATGTTGTTGTTGTTCCATGTGTTGTTAATGCGTAACTACACAGTTGGACACTTTACATAAAATGCAACCAATTTTTCTTAAGTGGAAGTTTATTTCCCTTAAGTATTTGACTTTATTACATTTTTAAAATAAGCATTTTATGGTAAAGGATTACTTAAAAATTATGCTCGCTCTTCATTTGAATGTACTTGTTGAACGGCTGTTATCTCTGACAGGCATTAAAACCTGTAACTGATTTTATTTGCTATCTATCAGATCATTCTGGTATCTGCTGATCATAAATGAAGGTATGCATATTTCACTGCTCTCTACTTTAGGTAAAAACAGCACATATGTGCACATTTTTGACAGAAAGACTTGGGCAGAAGCTCAGAGTTTCTGCAGAGAGTTCTACACAGACCTGGCCAGCATGAGGAACCAGACTGAGCTGCAGCAAATACAGAGAATTTCAAATGGCAATGCAGTTTGGATTGGTCTGTATAGAAACCGACTGTGGTCAGATCAGAGCAACTCCACTTTCACATATTGGGAAAAAAGCGGCTTGATATGCATACTCGGAACCTGATAATGATTTGGGCTCACCTGGACAGCTTGGAAATCAGCACTGCACAGCTGTGGATCATTCAGGACAATGGACCGATGAAGACCGCTTAGCCAGTTTCCCATTCATCTGCTACAGTGGTGAGATAATCTCTTTTCTGTGTATTATGGTAAAATATTTCAAAAATAGGTCTTAATAGCACCAGAGAAAAGGGATGAATGAGTAGTGCTCCATTAACACTTATTAACTACCAGGGACTACTCAGTAGGTAATAGTGAACTAATGATCAGGGAAGTTCTCAGTAACTACTGAGACTCATTGAGAATTACACTGTAAAAAGTGTCTTATTTCATGTGGTAACAAGCCATTGAACCAGTTTGATTCAACTTAAAAACTACAATGATTGAAAGAATCATTCATTCAAAGTATTTATTTAGGTTGAATAAAACTAGTTAATTTACTTGTTACCATATGAAGATTTTTTTTAAGTAGATCTGATGAGACACTTTTTACAGTGTACTTTGTAACTGTGGTTCCTTAGAAGTACAACTCCTAAGTTAATGATCAATTCAACAGTAATAATCAATTGCTGAGTCTAACAAGGTTCCTGCTGAACTATTAACTAATGTAGTGTATTCCAACACTTCTAACAGTATTGAACACTACACAGTGTGCAGTCTGTAAAATATAAAGGATAATATCCTCCATTATTATTTACAGATACTGTAATAGCTCAGCCTATCTGAGTCTCTGCTTCACTCTCTTAACGCTGTATAATCAGTCTGGATTAACAGAACTAACTGCCTGTGTGTTTCATTGACGACCTGAACAACTGCCCATCCTGTGTGGTCTGCTGCTGTTCTTTATCTGCCCTGATCGGGTGCCCACTGCTCGCCAGCCTTCTGGACCAGTCTGACCACGATGGAGCTTCCTGCTGAGCAGCATTGTACAAACCTCACCTGGACGCCACTGACCCTCCTGATGACACTGCTGCATTTGTAATCATAGACAGTGCTACTCCTGCTTTCTCTGCTGTTATTGTTTGCTATTCAGTGTCGACCAGAGGAGGATGGGTTCCCCTTTTGAGTCTTGGTTCCTCTCAAGGTTTCTTCCTCTTGCTTTTAGGGAGATTTTCCTGCCACTGTCTCCATTGGCGACGCTCATGGGGGCTCAGACTCGGATTTGTCTGTAAAGCTGCTTTGTGTCGAGCCGAGCTGTACTTGAAGCTCGAAGTGCTCGAGGTGCAGTTCGAGTTTTGACCATTGCCATCAGGGTGGGAGGGGCTGGTCCACTTTTGGCTTTGTAGGCATCAGGGTTTTAAACCTGATGCAGCTACAGGAAGCCATTGAAGGGAGCACAGCAGTGGAGTGAAGGGAGTCCTGCTAGGACTGAGTTTCAGGTGCTGAGCTGCCATCCATGAAGAGATGTCAGTCAGACATGCTGAGATGCAACAGGAAACCTTTACACCACATACAAACAGGACAAGCCAGCGCCAATCCTTCCTGCCACTTTTTGGATTCCTTTTACTGTATTACTATTTTTCATCATTCTTTTTCAATTTATGCAATAGAGAATATAATAACTGGCTATCATATCCGTGTTGAGGCAACTGTACCACAATTAGAATGCGACACATAACTGCATAGAACCATTTAAGGGTCTTTGAGGTGTGATACAGAAGAACATTCTCCTTCAGGATTTTCTGATAGAGAGCAGAATTCATGGTTCTATCAGTTATGACAAGTCGTCCTGGTCCTGCAACAGCAAAGCAGCCCCAGACCATCACACTGCCACCATCATGTTTCACTGTTGGTATGATGTTCTTATGGTGGAATGCGGTGTTAGTTTTACGCCAGATGTAATGGGACGCACGTCTTTTAAAAAGTTCCACCTTTGACTCAACAGTCCACAGAATATCATCCCAAAAGTCTTAAGGATCATGTAGATGTTTGTGGCAAATGTGAGACAAGCCTTTGCCTTTTTTTGTCACCAGTGGTTTGTCTCTTTCAGCTTTCCCATGGATGCCATTTTTCTCACATTGGACCCAATATTCAATTGAATTTGGTTAACTAGCTAAGGGAGCAGTTACTTTTTCACAGGGCCAGGTAGGGCTGAAGTGATAAAAGTGATTTTGATGATCTGAAACATTAAAGTGTGACAAATATGCAAAAATAGAAGATATTGGGAAGGGGCAAATACTTTTTCACACTATTTCCCATCGCAACATAAACAGAACAAAATAAAGTTATAAATAACATTTGATTCAGTTTGAAATTGTGACATAATTGACAGCCCACTTGTTTACAGTACCTTTCCATTTTTCATGTTTGGGCCTTATTTTGAAGACACAATCATAGCCAGAGCAGATTTCACAGATCTGACTTTAGCAGACCTTACCCAGTGGTAGTTAAGGAGCTGCCAAAGTGTGCTACAGAGCCTCATCATGCTAATAGAACAGCACCTCTTAATTGACATTAATGTTTCTTGCTAATACCAGTATCCTTGATTTATCAAAATCAATACTCTGCAGCAGTTTGCACTCATAATCTGTTTATTATTTACCTAAAATTGTAGACATGAACGTTGTGGTGTTCATATCAAAAGGCAAAAATGAACTCATCAAAATTATTTCATACAGGGAGATTCACTCGAAAGAGGCCCCAAATATTCTGTAATAACTCTCTCTAAGACGAAGCAGTCTGAACAAAACAATGGGCAGTGTGTTTCTCAGTATATGGAGCTTTGAACAAGCTGGGATGCCCCTGCGTCGGAGCGATGAGGTAGGCGCCGGACAGCCGTCGCAGCGTTTAACCTCCGTTTGCAGCTTCCGTTGGCATATCCCCCCCCCCACCCCTTAATGTGTCTGGTGGAAAACGGAGATCATTCCAGCATCGCATATAATGCAATTGATTACACAGACGTCAAGGTATGTAGTTTATTTTTTTGGTTCAGATTGCTTCATCCTAACGGGAGTTACAGCAGAATTTTCAGGGCCTCTTTCGAGTGAATCTCCCCGTAATTATCATATGAAACTGGCCAATCAAATCAAAAAAATACCTTTGTGATAATGTTCATTTCTCACTACAGGATTTCTAAAACTATAATGCTGCACATTAATATTTGTGGCCATTATAGATTAAACACAGACATTTGAAGCTCATAAAAGTCATTCCAAATGCTTTATTTAAATCTAGTAAAAGTCATTATCATATATCTGAGCTTGTC
This sequence comes from Colossoma macropomum, assembly GCF_904425465.1. Classification (NCBI taxonomy): domain Eukaryota; kingdom Metazoa; phylum Chordata; class Actinopteri; order Characiformes; family Serrasalmidae; genus Colossoma; species Colossoma macropomum. The sequence goes on from NW_023494800.1 coordinate 1,430,398, forward strand.
TGTATCAGTGTTACAGTCACTCTTTCAGTAAAGAGTTCTGGGATAGAGCTGCTGCTGCTGTTTTACATTCCTAACAACTAACCCGAACCTGCTTAGACTACAGCTTGTATTCATTGTCAGCGACGTATGTAGAACCTCCAGAAGGACTAGTGATGTTTTATATCCCTCAATGTGATTGGTTGGTTCCTCTAACATGTAAGGCCTTCAGTCCAGCTCCTGAAATCCTAAACAATGGGAGAGCAGCTTAGCTGTATCTACCCAGATACCACAGACAACCCTGATTGGATGATTTTACATTGTTTCAAGAATTTATAAGTTTTGTTTCTGATTTAAATTTAACAGTGAAATTAGAGTTTAAATCCAAAAAGAATAATGAAATCATTGAATAGAAATGAAAAAAAAATCATTTATCCTATTTCATAAAAATGGTCAGTACACAGAAACAGCCCTGTAAAAAATCAGTAAAGGTGTTTATGCCCAGCTTTTCCACTGGTTTACATTTTCAGCACCACTCCTTTCACTTCAGACCAGCATGCTGTCTCTAGAGTGGAGGCTCTGGCTTTATTAATTCTGGCTGTGGTCACTTCTAGTATTTTTTTAGTGCATTGTTTGTATTTTTGAGTAAAAACAATAAAAGGTGAAAGCTGAGCTGCATCACTGTTTTCAGCAGTGACCCCGTGTACAGCTCTCTGGGGAACGGCTCGCATTGTTAGTGCTTTCTCTGGAGCAGTGACACCAGGCCAATCGCCTGCACATCCAGACTCTAAATATGATGAACGGGTGGCCACTGCAAGTACACTGGATAAACGTAATGCAGCCTAATACAATAGAGGAGGAGTGTGTCCGTGTGGGAAAATGGTCAGAGTGTGACCTCACAACAAAACACATTAGTAGCATGTAGCATGTAGATACTTAAAAGTTAAGTATCTACAAAGTATCTGAGGTGTACTGTCCAAATAAACTACTACCAAATTATAATGAATACAACTGCTTATACAAAATAAATAATCTTATAATATTAATTCCTACAAACTAATACTGAGAAATATTACATATATTCACAACATTTAGGATGTTTTTTGCAGATCACTAAGATTGTCCTAATTTAAAGACACAGCTTTCTCATCCTGAGCTCTGATTTGTGTGCATAGATGAAAGAACGAGCCACAAAAAGGACGTGTTGTGAAATTTTCTATGAGGACTTTCGCGGCTGAGGCAGGAAACAACCTCCTGAGATTAGCTAGCAGTGTGATTTCTTTCCTCCTGCTTTTTTGTGCATGTTTTCCTCCTTTTTTTATGATGTGCACAATAAACAAACAAAAAATAATATTGTAACACACGCACACACACACACACACACACACACATACACACACACACACACATACACACATGCATTTCCAGGGCTCGAGGCGTGTGCTGGAGGAAAGCCTGCTGGCTGTAGATGACTGAATAAAAACAATCGTAAAACTGGGGAACTGTTTTAATTATGTTACGTAAGCTGGGTTGCGTAAGCCTCGCTTCGCAAAAACATGTAGGTGTTATTTATTTAAAAAGAGAAAGAAAGAAAAATGACACAGACTGGAGGTTAGTAAAGGACAGAGTGATGGGAGGGCACGAAAGAGAGAACAGGGAGAGAGAGAAAATGGAGATGAGGCTGGCGGGGCTGCGTCACTTTTTTTAGCTTTCCTTCATGAAAATCGTGACATTTTTGCTTCTATTTTAAAAACTGTGATGTTTTTATGTTGGATTTAATAAAAATGTTATGTATTATATTTAAACTCCTACACAAAATGCGTCACATCCTCTTCTGAGCGGGGGGGGGTGTGTGACATAAGTCGTCATGGTGATGCTAAGGTGCCCCTGCCAATTTCTAACTAAGCCATCCCCTAGATAGATAGATAGATAGATAGATAGATAGATGCTTTAATAAACCTTAAATTCTGCAGGAGCAGCAAAAAAATCTAATTACTTATGTAAACTAAATGAGGAGACAGAAAAATGTCTAAGATGTTTAGGAGAGATTTAAGAGCTCACGGTCAGTTATATCAGTGCGTCATCACAGATTCTGAGAAATGCCTTAATAAAAAAAACAGCCTAACATCACCATCACAGGGATTTTCGGTCAGAAGCAGAGCGACCTGGAGGGAGTGCAGGTGCATATTTTAGTCATATTCCTCCTATTGAGGACAAAAGAGATGACCGACTGGCCATCTGGTGCACATGGAGCCCGCTGAGAGAGAGAGAGAGAGAGAGAGAGAGAGAGAGAGAGAGAGAGGGAGAGAGTCTATCAGTGCACTCACAGATCCAGGCGGCTGTCAGGCCTCTTATACTCAATCAGAAACTCAGCGTGTTCTAAAGATATTTGAATATTATTTTCTGTGTTTATTATTCTGAGACGTGAAGCAGTGAGGATGAACTGCATCAATGTATCAAGGATTCGGTATCTGAGAACCTATTGCGTCATGCATTTGCGTTGTTGCTGACAAATTTATGGAAATGTTCAATATTTTTGCCCAATATTGTATATTATGCTATTGTTCCAAAAATGTATAAATTAATAAATAAATAAGATTTGCATAATGACTAATTTAACATAAAAGCTTAATTAAAAACATTTAAAAACTTTTTCAAATGTTTCTTAAAACATGTTACCTCTTTTTAAAATGAGGAATAAAGCAAAGGTCAGAGTCTACAATTACATCCAGGTTTAAAACTTCGGATTTGACTTATGATGCAAAAAGTCCTCACAAATCAGTTTTTGCTGAGATTTAGTACCATCAATATTTTGGTTTAGCCCTGATTTCTTCCTCAACCTAGCATGGACAGTGAGAACAGCAGAGATCCTAAAATAGAACCTTGTGGAACTCCAAAGGAAACACAAACATTTGTAATGAATGATTTGAAGACAGATCATTGGAAAACTTTCTTGCTTCAGAATGTACAAATCACTCCAGTCTAGAACATCCAAATATGGAAACACAGCTGCAGAACAGGCCATTTAGAAAAATACATGGTTGTAATATTATATAATATTATAACTAAAAACATATGATCTCCATTCAGCCTACAGCAGTTTGTCTATCAAAGAAATATGAAGATACATGTTGTCTGCCTCTCACCGTGTAGAACTGGTGGATTTGTGTGTCCGTCTACATTCTGTGTGAAACTGACCAATGGACACTCAGGAAATCACTAAGGACTGACCATCACGCCGGAAACCCTTCATTCTTCATTCAGTCCACATCGGAGACTCATGTGAAACGGCGTGCAGAGTTTACAGCTGCTGAAGCTGCTGCAGCGGTTTTGGAAAGTAGTGATGAAGATAACGGAGCATTTAGATATGAAACATATGAGGATCATGATATATGTATAGTTTACGAAGATATGCCCTCAGCATAAGCAGTAAATCCAGTACGGAGAAGTGGAAGTACACCTCAGTTAGCTTAGTGCTAACATAATATAGTGAGTCCCATAGAGAGGTCAAAAATGACCATTATTGTATAAAATGAAGAAATTGAACAAAACCAATACTTTTTCGAATAAAAATTTTAGAAATGATCAGATGTTGTGCTTTGCAGAAAACAACACAATAAATTTGATTCCTATCTTAAAGAAGAAAATCTTTAAAAATCAGCAAAAATCAGTGCATGTCTATAGGGAATGTTTACTTCTGTGGAGTATGCTGAACTGCTGCCGTCTGTCCACTATTTAAAGTCGCTCATTCCCATTAAAGTGATGCAGAGTCCTGACTTTCAGAGTAAATGGTGTATCGTCACATAGCCATGAAAATCTAATTGATGTAGTCAACTTTACTCGTTGACCAACAACATTTAGTCCCCACAGTTTTCCTCCACAGCCTGACTTTTCCGGCAGAGAGCTCTGTCCTTAGTGCATTATTAAAGCCTGTTGGTGGGTCCAAGGCTAGTTATTATGACCAATAAACTGTAAAAGTGCCCAGCACACTCTCACTCTTTCTTCCGGCTTTCATCTCTCCAGAGTGACAAAGTCAATTTAGACCAATGGGAGAGGGATGAGATGTTTGAGGAAGAAGGATCAATAGAGTTTTTGGTCAGGCTGACCCCAGCGGACACTTCAGAAGAAAAGAGACACAGGAAATTAAACGAGGCGACTTGGCTCGGGCAATGGGTCGGCAATGGCATCCTAATGAGAGCCAGAGAGGACACACGATTGGCTGACGATGTCATTAGACGTCTCGCTGGTCGACCACACAGAGCTAGACCAGGTCAACAAAGTCTCACAGCCTAATGGTTAACTTTTTTCTCTTCTTTCACCTCATTAGGACTGTTGTTATGGCTCCCCAAAGTCTAAGCAAGTAATGGAACATCCACTTAGAAAGCCTTCTCTGAACAAATTACTGCAGCTCTAATAGTGGCACTAACATCACATCACGAACTCTGCCTGGAAGCTTCTTTTGTACAAAGCTTGTCCAGACCTGCAGAGTGCTTTTCTTTACTTTACTTCATTGAGTTTGAGTGTCCATCCTATATTACCTCACATCTCATCGGCGACACATTCAGAGACTTTGTTTTTAGCCCTTTTCAGATCGGATTAGCTTATCAGGGATATTTTTCATGTGTTTTTAGTGATCAATTTTTTTTAGGATGAGTGAGTTTCTAGTGGGTTGTATTTTCTATGAGCCCGGTTGTTTGAGTTACACATGGTCATTATTCTAGAAAAATAAAAATTGATGATATGGTGCATATGTGAATATAAAGTAATACTGTTTTACCTGTAGCTGCATTATAATTCCCTTTTCATTAGCCTTTCTCCTCCTGCTAATGTGCTCTTAGAGCGAGGATGCAGAAGAAGTTCTACCCAGGTTGATTGACTCCAAAGCATCTATTGGTTTGTGATTAAAGTTCAATATGGATGTGTGGACTAAAACAGTAGGGAATGTAATTTTCTCAGGGAAGGTGGGAGAAGAACACTGACAGGGCCAATCTGGATGGATATAAAATCCACCCTCAGAGTGGTTGGACTGCATGCATGCCCGTGTTGGTCATAGCATAATTTATCAGCATGAGAATTTTCAGCAGCTGGAACCCACAGGGCCTTCTAGAGGTTGTGTTGGGGGGCCAAAGTGCAATGTTTATGTAGGCCATTGTCCAAAAAGATAAGGCAGTAAGTTGCTTTAAAAATGCATTTTTATAACATTTAGCTAACGTTGGCTATGGAAGTATGTAAATTATTTTAGTAGACAGAAATAGTGTTTTTAATGTTTTTAATCGTTAGTGTTTTTTCACAAAGTCCAAGAAAAAAAAAGTTAAATTTGATTATATATGGTTATATAAATAAAGTATGTTTTCACACTAGGTGAAGGGGTGGGGTTAGGCTCTTTCTGGTCAGTTAAGTTAAACATGTTCACAGGCCAACTGTGACTGTGAATATGAGCCGTAGTCTAGGCAGAATCCAGTTAGTTGTTAGGAATGGAAAACAGCGGCGACAGCTCTATCCCAGAACGTTTCACTGTAAAACCAATACATATAAGATCAAACGTTTATTAACCACTTGAATGCCAAAGTTTTATTACACACTTCTATAACCTAAGAAGCCTTAGCATATAAAAAGCCTGGGATTCTAATGGGTAATGTCTGTTACAAGCTTCAAATGTCCATGTGTAGTCTAGAATCTATCATCTATTAAAAACCCAACACCTCTTATTTTATGAACCAATTCAGTGATGTTTTAAACATTCAAACAACCAGATTTTCCAGACAGCTCTTAATACATTTTCCTGCTCTGCACAGAAATGGTTGAAGTTGCAATTAAACTGTTTTTGCGTGGGTGAATTACTGATTTAATCACAACATGAATGATTATACGCTCTGTAGGCTGGATGGAGACCTAGATTTATTTTCAACAATAAATCAGAAACACTGTTGTTGCCATATAAAATAAAGTTTCTATATAACAGTCAAGCTTTCAGCTCTTGCAATGTCCAGTTATGGAATACAGTAAATGCCCTAGATTAAAGCATTATTGGTTAATAAAATCTATACATGGAAAGGTCATTCTTGAGCTATAATTCAGTGTAAAAATGCACCAGAAAGGCACTTTAGGACACATTTTACTGTTTTACTGGGGAACTAGGATTGGCAGTTCACATTAGGGTAGGGTTAATCATTGTTTAACAGAAGTAAACAAGGATCTAGATCAAAATTGAGTCCTGTAATATCACATAGCATACCCAACACACATTGGACCTGTCACACTTGGCTGGAGAACCCATAAATGACTGCATATCTCCCTTCAGTGCTGCGGCAATAACAGCATGTGAGCAAAAGCTAGCAGTCTGTGAGATAAATCCGTTATATATCCCAGAGGTGGAGTCAACATCCAGGGTAATCACAACAGAACCGAATTAGCTCTATATGGTTACACTGGAATTACTGCCCTGCTGCTGTGTTGAAGGAGCGTGCGAAAGCGTTTTACAGTGCTCCGTACAAAACAGATCCATACAAAAGTCTTCAAATGTGTCCTCCGGTGGAGCTCTTTCAGCACAGCTATCACGCCGGCTTCATCTCGTTACTTGCCGTGCCACCGAGGACTAACAGAATGAAAATGGATTTTGATGCAGCATTGCCTTGGGTTAGAGAGACCTTGGTGATGCACCAGAAAGATGCTCCTCTGGAGGTCTGAAATGGTCAGTGCAAAAGCGATATGATATAACCAAAGCAATATAAACAAAAGCAGAGGCCTGTGGGTCAGGAGCATCACATCCTTCAGCGTGGCAAGGGTAAAAAAGCCTTCAGGGCAATGACAGCTTTGTGTTACCAACTGGAAAAGTAATGTGGATATGTCATTTGTCCCAGGATGTACATCTCAGCTTGGCTTATGGTGTATTGTGTTTTATAACACATACAGTGGGGTGAAAAGGTCTGAGAGCCCTGGTGAAAACGCTTGTATTTTGCATTCCTTTTGAATTGCATGCAAAATTTTTTTTTCATTGCAAATGAAATTATCAGCACAACAATTGAAGAGAAAAGCAGAGTCCTTGAAATTTGAACACGAATTTCAGAATATCTTAGTATTTGGTGGTGTGTCTCTCTTTTGTTTTAATGCCAGTGTGCACTCAACTACACAAGTTTGTGTAAAAGTCTCTGATCAGCAGATCAGACCCACCTGAGCGTCTGAACACGAGCTTCACTGGAGGAGATCAGACTAAAAACACTCTGAGCTTTAAGTACAAAGACTAAACATGGTCAACTTCACACATCCGCTTAAATTTGAATAGTGATCTAGAAATATTGCAGAATTTCAAATATTTCTTCTTCATTTTTTTCTTTGTTTTTCTTTATCTTTTAAATTTTTAAAGATTTGAAAACATTCTGTTGTTTATTTCCAGGTTTACATGAAAAAATACCCGATTTTTAATGTGGCCTCAGGCTTTTGAACCCAACTGTGATAATATAACAATGTTATTTATAGAGCACTTTCATACAAAGCAACTCAAAATGCATCACAGCCAGTGCTGGGTAGTTACTTAAAAACAGTGACCTTTTACAAATGACTAAGTAGTGATTGTGGATCGTCCACTAACTCGTCCCACAGTTTTGAGGTATTGACACCATTCCAGCTCGGGACATTTGGACTGTTTGGTGTGCTTGTGTACAAGTTTTTAATCCCACGTATGGTTTCTGTACAATCATCGTTAAAGTATAAATTTATTTCCCATAGAATTGACCAATGTGGAACGTGGCACACCCATGTACTGTACTTCAGATTGACCAAAACACGCTGTTTTGCATATATTATCCCAGGAAAGGCCCCATAGCACAAATTCTTCATTGTTCTGATCCGCAATCATCTGTTTATAATTTTTTTAATTGTCTGTTCCTCCTATTGACTCCCATTTATTTCTGCATGCACCCAAGTCTCCTTTGTTCTGTGCCAGACAGCCACCGAGGCCCTAATCCAGGGATCGGCACCATGCGGCTCCTCATGTGGCTCTTTTACTGCCCTGTTGCGGCTCCACAGATCTAACACAGTTTCAACAACAAATGGTCTTAAATGCTGGAGTTAAGGTAGAACTGCTAATTCACCCTTTAACCCTGAAGATTGGCGTGCAGACTGCTGGTTACCATAGCAACGCAGACAACACTCGTGTCTACCTAGTAGCTAACGAAATGGCAAAGAGAAAGATTTGAGATGAAGATCAGTAATTTGGAGATGAATGGACTTACTTGCATTTATAATCACTCCAGCTGGTTTCCTGATACGTTTAATCTGCAACGAGAAACTGAAACACTAAAAAGTCGTGAAGCTCAAGTCAGTTTCTCATTCGCCAGCTTCTTGTTTCAATTTTCCCGTTTCACCTTAAATGGTGCAGCAGTTACATTCTGGCACCTCAGGCACATTTAAGGTGGAACGGGATAATAAGAACAAGAAGCTGCTGAATAAGAAGCGACTTCAGCCTCATAGAAAGTCGAACATTGAGAGGTGATTAACTAGAAGCATTCTATTTTTGAGGAAAAGTTTCCTGCCAGAGATGTGAGAAAAGCAGCTGTAGCTGAGCTAAAGCTCAAAGCAGAGCAAAGTGAGTCTGTGTTTTCCTTTATATTATATTTTTATCCTATACTTGTACATCAGCACACACTGAGACATATTTACAGCCAAGATGGTAAAACGGACATAAAATGTTGTGGCTCCCAAAGTGGTTTGATTTTTGTTGAAAGGACAAAATGGCTCTTCTTAACATTTGGCTTGTGGCCCCTCAAATACACAGCCAAACTGACCCACACTCGTCTATGTGTTGTTTTTTTCATCCCTCGTTTCTCCTATAGACTTCCATTCATTTTCAACAACACCTAGCAACCACTTGGCAACCCACTAATGAACACAGAGTCACACCCCGCACACCAAGACAACCTCCTAGCAACACCTTGGCAACCAACCCTCCTAACAATCCCATAGCAACCACTTAGCAACACTCTAGCAACTGCCTAGCAGGAAGCTTAAGCTGCACAGTCACTGCATTTTCTTCAGGAAATGCACTGTTCTAGTTATTTCTACTGTCATTGTACTGGGATTACTTTACTGATTACATCCTGGAAAATCCTCTTTAAACGTCACATCTGTACTAACTGGAAACTCGACAGTCCTTTCAGTCCTTTATTTCAATTCAGCCGGTCACCAATATGCAGTCATGCTGCACTGCTCATATTCACAATCAGAGTCAGACAGTGCTCATATTCACAATCAGAGTCAGACCCTGCACTGCTCATATTCACAATCAGAGTCAGACAGTGCTCATATTCACAATCAGAGTCAGACCCTGCACTGCTCATATTCACAATCAGAGTCAGACAGTGCTCATATTCACAATCAGAGTCAGACCCTGCACTGCTCATATTCACAATCAGAGTCAGACCCTGCACCGCTCATATTCACAATCAGAGTCAGACCCTGCACTGCTCATATTCACAATCAGAGTCAGACCCTGCACTGCTCATATTCACAATCAGAGTCAGACCCTGCACTGCTCATGTTCACAATCAGAGTCAGACCCTGCACTGCTCATATTCACAATCAGAGTCAGACCCTGCACTGCTCATGCTCACAATCAGAGTCAGACCCTGCACCGCTCATGTTCATAATCAGAGTCAGACCCTGCACCGCTCATGTTCACAATCAGAGTCAGACCCTGCACCGCTCATGTTCACAATCAGAGTCAGACCCTGCACCGCTCATTGTCACAATCAGAGTCAGACACTGCTCATATTCACACAGAGTCAGACCCTGCACTGCTCATGTTCACAATCAGAGTCAGACACTGCTCATATTCACACAGAGTCAGACCCTGCACTGCTCATGTTCACAATCAGAGTCAGACCCTGCACCGCTCATGTTCACAATCAGAGTCAGACCCTGCACCGCTCATGTTCACAATCAGAGTCAGACCCTGCACCGCTCATTGTCACAATCAGAGTCAGACACTGCTCATATTCACACAGAGTCAGACCCTGCACTGCTCATGTTCACAATCAGAGTCAGACCCTGCACCGCTCATTGTCACAATCAGAGTCAGACACTGCTCATATTCACACAGAGTCAGACCCTGCACTGCTCATGTTCACAATCAGAGTCAGACCCTGCACCGCTCATTGTCACAATCAGAGTCAGACACTGCTCATATTCACACAGAGTCAGACCCTGCACTGCTCATGTTCACAATCAGAGTCAGACCCTGCACTGCTCATATTCACAATCAGAGTCAGACCCTGCACTGCTCATGTTCATAATCAGAGTCAGACCCTGCACTGCTCATATTCACAATCAGAGTCAGACCCTGCACTGCTCATATTCACAATCAGAGTCAGACCCTGCGTTCAAACTGGCAGCAACTTATCGCTTCTTGTCGCCCAGATCACTGATCGCTCATAATGCCAAGAACATATCAGATGCGTTCCACTAAATTAAAATTCCTGGTTGAGAAATCGTTTGTATGCTTATTTTTATCTAATCCGTGTCTGTGCAGTCAGTATGTGAGGAAAACAGTTTTTGGTGCAGCAAACGTGCCACCACCGTTATTCCATCTCTAGTAGGAGCAATAATCTAGGAACCAAAAACTAGTTCCACAGTGGCAGAGACAGAGCGTGTACTACGCTGCTCAATGCTCAATCAAGTCCTATTGCTAACTGCCACATCATTTTGCTTTATACCTAATTTGCATAAAGTTCAATTCCGCTCAACTTTGCCACATCGCTGACTCCACCCACTTTGCGTTGGCAACATTCTCGCTGCCTCCTGTCTGAAGAAATCACCAGCTCTCATTGAAAATGAATGACCTCTGGCCACCGCCATTAGCTTGGTATTTGTTTTTACTTTACACTCTCCAAGCTAGGACTGACTTCTTTGGCACTGTTATAACATGTTATTAACACTATTTATAATGCATTAAATTAACAATTCATAATGTATAATAAACATGGCTATAAAGTGTAATTCAGTGTAATTCATTTTTATAAATATTTATAACCATGTTCATAATGCCTTATGAAAACATTATAACATGTTATAAATGTGTTTATAGCTGCTTACAAAGGTGACATTCATAGAAAGTGTTACCAAAAAAAACTATTAAGTATTCAGACCTTAGATATTTGGAAGGATTATGTTCTGATCTATTGAAACTCAAGGCATTATTAGAGATAGTAATAAGATAAATATATACAAATCATCATTTGTAGGGTTCTGAGAGGAGTCTGTCCCAAACCCTAACCCCTAAATTTACACTTCAGAAAATAATACTTACATTTTTTGTATGTTTGAAGTTGAAACATTTTAATTTATCATGAGTATTTTAATGAAAAAAATACTAAATACTACTGAAACACAGAGTTTTAGTCTTATTTTAGCCACGCCCCTGCATTTTAGAGCAGGAAGTGAGGCTGCGTCCCTGTCCCTTATGGCCACATGGTGAGCAGTTAGATCCCATTGTTTTGAAGTAAATGTGTTCCAAAGTCTGAAAATCAGTGTGGAACATTAAGGATTGTCTTTACCAAAACAGTTGTGCAGTTGTGTAAACTTTTTTTGTGTGTTTTAATGAAAAATATGATGATTTTATGTGTGACAGCTGTTCAAAGCTGTTTCATGTACTGGCTGCATTTTTGAGAGTTCTACTCAAATTGAGCTAAAACTGTCACGATCGATACCGAAACATTTGAGAAAGTTTGGCTGAGTTCTTAAACACTTCCATTTCACAATAATAGCACTTACAGATCTAGCAGGCCAGAAATTATATATATTCTGGATTTTGACCTCATTTGGTTGGATATTCATTTAATTTCTAACAAGAGGAACCAGACGAAAAGAGAAGAGCCAGTTTGAACAACCATCATCATCATCAAACATTTTTTTCAAGGATCAAAGTCCTCAAATCAAAATACCAAAAAATAGAACATGGCAGCGAGCGGCTCAGAGCTGACAAAGAGAAGCCTCGTCCCCTCCGGAGAGGAGAGAGGAGAGAGGAAAGAGGAGAGGAGAGACGAAACGAAACCCGGGCTGAACGGAGGACTGGAGTTATGTAACGGTCTCCAGGCGCTCCTCGTCTGCTTTTGAGGAAGCACACGTTGCAGCGCACCTGAGATGGAAGGATGGTGCGAGAAGAGACAAGAAAAAAAAAAAAAGAGACCTACTTGAAAGACAAAAAGCATAAGCTCTGCCCCATCCACAGTCCAACCAATTAACTTTTCATCAGCATAACAAGCTCTGCAGTAATGAAACGAGAGCCACTGCTGGACCCCCACCCCCCCAAACACTTAAGAACACAGCAAGAGACGGAAAAAAAAATCATCTCACGCTGAATTGAAATGAACTTTAAAGACCTCCCTCATTCATTCACTATAATAATAAACCCCCCTTGTCCCCCTCTTTTCTGCAGAGCCCTTTTTGTGAGCACTCACTAAGCTGGAAGAAACAATGTGTGAGGAAAAAGCTCCTAAAGTCAAAGTCAAAAGAACAACCGGCAAAAGTTACAGAGTCTGGAGTTAAAAACTACAGCAAAGGTTAACAGTAACAAAGGTTGAAAGAACCAAACAATTAATCAAAAGAGGAGCCAGGCAAAGAAACAGAAGTTTTCTTATGAGCCAACCAATCAGCCCTCAGTAGCAGTAACGCTAACCAATAAGCCCTCAGTAGCAATAATGCCAACCAATCAGCCCTCAGTAGCAATAATGCCAACCAATCAGCCCTCAGTAGCAATAATGCCAACCAATCAGCACTCAGTAGCAATAATGCCAACCAATCAGCGCTCAGTAGCAGTAACGCTAACCAATCAGCCCTCAGTAGCAGTAATGCTAACCAATCAGCCCTCAGTAGCAATAATGCCAACCAATCAGCGCTCAGTAGCAATAATGCCAACCAATCAGCACTCAGTAGCAATAATGCCAACCAATCAGCGCTCAGTAGCAGTAATGCTAACCAATCAGCCCTCAGTAGCAGTAACGCTAACCAATCAGCCCTCAGTAGCAGTAATGCTAACCAATCAGCCCTCAGTAGCAATAATGCTAACCAATCAGCCCTCAGTAGCAATAATGCCAACCAATCAGCGATGAGTAGCAATAATGCGAACCAATCAGCTCTCAGTAGCAGCAATGCTAACCAATCAGCACTCAGTAGAAATAATGCTAACCAATCAGCACTCAGTAGCAGTAATGCTAACCAATCGGCCCTCAGTAGCAATAATGCCAACCAATCAGCGCTCAGTAGCAGTAATGCCAACCAATCAGCGATGAGTAGCAGTAATGCCAACCAATCAGTGATGAGTAGCAGTAATGCTAACCAATCAGCACATCAGCCAAGCTCATGTTTGATGCAGGTTGAAACTGAACTTTGCAGGACAGTAGATCTCCAGCAGGTTGGTGGCCACTGGTGTTAACTCTTAAAAACTAAGGTGCCAAGTGCCAGGAGACCTTTGGAGTGACATTAAAGGATAGTTTAAAGAGCAGTATGTGTACATGAGTTGTGTGAGTGTGAAGAACCTTTTTAAAGTTCCACATGTAAAGGTTCCAGACTCTGTATTTTACCCTTATATCTAAGCCAAGAAACATTTAGGAACCTTTATTTGTAGACAATAAGTTGTACCTCTTGTTCATATAATTACAATTATAAATTAATCACATAAAGTTACTGTCTGAGAAAACCTGTAACAGGCAGGTTGCAAGTGCGAAGTGACTTTATTAGGACATTCCAATACTCATTGTTGTAGCAGGCAGAGATCAAAACACAGTCAGATCCATAATCAGACAAAACAAATAGAGTAACAGAGGTCAGAATCAGAGAAAACCAAACACAAGAAACAGACCCAGAACTCAGGTACTGAACACAGAGACTTGGTGGAACAAACACAGAGTGGAAACAAAGGGGTATATGTAGCAGTCCTAATGAGATCAACATGAGTTGCAGGTGTGTGGGAGAGGAGGAGAGTGGGCGGAGCCTGGAAGAGTCCAAGTCAGTCTCCCCAGAGGGGGAGAGACATGACAATTTGAAAAACACCATTTAACTGCCGTCAGTCAAAATTTATTTATTTTTTTTATTGATTTTTAGAATTATGATGACTGAGACACTGTTTTATGATAGTTTAGAGAACTTAAACTCCATTCATGGTGGAGGGATACATGCAGGGCGCTGTGAGGCAAAATAGTCCCCAAAGTAAACAGATATAAGTATTTATACTGGCTATGGATAGTTATAGGTTGGTGGTTGTAGGTTGAAGTGGTAGGTTTTGATGTTATTTATTGTATTAAATAACATTTATAAATAACTTTTCACAATCAGCAATTATTACAACCCTGTTTCCAAAAAAGTTGGGACACTGTGCAAAATGTAAATAAAAACAAAATGCAATGACATGCAAATCATTTAAACCCTGTATCTAATTGATAATAGTACAAAGACATCATGTCAAATGGTGAATCTGGGGAATTTTATTGTTTTTGGAAAAATATATGCCTGTTTTGGATTTGATGCCAGCAACACGTTCAAAAAAAATTGGGACGGGGCAACAAAAGACTAAAGTTGTTCAATGCTAAAATTATATTCTTTCTGGAAACTATTGATGTTGTGTCCTGCGGACTGAAGACTACCCAGCTTGTTATCAGCACACAGTTCAAAAGCCAGTATTCATGAGGGTTTAGGGGGGCATTAGTGCACATGGCATGGGTGACTTGCACATCTGTGAAGGCACCATTAATGCTGAATGATATCTGAGGGTTTTTGAGCAACATATGCTGCCATCCAGACGACGTCTTTTTCAGGGAAGGCCTTGATTATTTCAGCAAGACAATGTAAAACCACATTCTGCATGTATTACAGCAGCATCGCGCCGTATTAAAAGAGTCCGGGCACTAAACTGGCCTGTTCACAGAATGCTGTTAAAAGAAGAGCTGATTAAACACAGTGGTAAACATCCCCCTCTCCCAACTTTTTTGGGATGTGTTGCTGGCCTCGAATTCAAAATCGGCATATATTTTTTTCAATAAAATAAATTTCTACTGTTTCAACACTTGATATGTTGTCTTTGTACTATTTTCAATTGAATACAGGATTTTTTACAGGCCATTTTATTTTTATTTACATTTTGCACAGCGTCCCAACTTTTTTGGAAACAGGGTTGTATTACTTATTATTGCTATTTCCATTTCCTTTAGTACCTGGCTGCCTTTGAAGTGTCTTGGCTGCAAACCCAAAAGTTAGATAATTCAATGATTATATAGTTATATAAGTATATTATATAGTTTAGATTTGACATTTATTTAGTTAAACAACAAAATTTATTGTAAGTTGGTGAGCTAGGCTGTAGAGCTAAGTTTGGTCTTGCCAGGGACCAATATGGCAGCACATATGCCAATGTAGTGTCTATGTATATGTCAATGACCATGCCATAGACTATAATGAAAGTGAAACCAAATAGAGAAGAATTAATTAACCCTGAAAAAAAGCAGTTTAATGATCCAGTTTCTGGGCATTAAATTGAAACTGCATGTGGAAAACAAGAGGAAAGGCTTTAATAAATCAGTTTCTAAGTTTGATGCGAGGCTACTGCTTCTCTAACCGCAGGAGATGTCGTGTCCTTTCAGTTTAATTTCCGACAGTGTTGTATTCCTGCAGGGCCGCAGCGCTGCACAGTCAGTGCCCTTTCTGCTCCAACATACCTTATTCAACTCATCATCTAATTACTTCATGAGCTGATGAGGTGTCCTGGAGCAAGGAAGGCATTAAAGTGGAACATTTTCAAACATTTCTGCATAATTTAGTGTTTGAGATGCAAATAAAGTCATTCAGACTTTAGTGGTGGTTTGGTGTGAAATGGTTGATTGTAGACACTCAGATTTCTTTACAGTGGTGGTGATAGGAACCAGGGGTCGCCATGACTACAACACAAATATAGACATTTTACTTACTATCCAGAACCACCAGAGAACCTTCGAGTCTTCTGAGTTTATATGGAATGTTGATGATGGAAAATAGTGGAAAATCTGAGGACTGGGGACTATTTTGCCTCACAGCGCCCTGCAGATTATGTATCCCTCCACCATGAATGGAGTTTAAGTTCTCTAAACTGTCATAAAACAGTGTCTCAGTCATCAGGCAGTGAATTCATAACCATTTCATGTAGGAACTTTCTGTGAGGGAGCTTTTAGAGGTGGACGTCTGGTTCCTATCACCACCACTGTGAACACTTCTGACCCGGTTTCTCTAGAACAGAGCGATTCACACCAAACCACTCTGAACCGCTCTGAATGACTCTGTCTACATCATTTAGTTGTAAAAGTAACTCAAAAAAGTTATCTCAAACTTTGAACAGTGTGCTCTTTCAGCTCAGTGAAACTTTCCTAAACACTGCTCTGGTGTGTGACTTGCTCTAAGTTTCATCATATGTTCAAACACTTGTGCAAGCATTAGAAAATCATAATTCATCAAACTGGCTGACACCCACCCTGTTCACAGGGCCTTTGATGAAGTAACGAAGCACATTCACTGCTGTAATGATATGCAGAAGGGGAAGCCTGTAGTTTACACTCAGCCCCACCCTCACACTAATGGGTTTCTGCACCAATGTTAAACTGCACATCAGTGACACTCTGCACACACCCCTCCTGCAAGAATGGATAATTTTGCATAATCATTAAATCTGTAGCTTATCTATTTTGAGACTACAGGACAGTGAGTTCACAACAAGTCTGAGTTACAATACAATTGAGTCCAAAACATGTCTGAATACAAATACTATTGAAACTAATGAAGTCCACACTCAAATAATATTGAGTCTAAGTGCAAATACTTTTGAGCCCAAGACAAATCTGAGTACAAACACTATTAAATCCAGTACATTTCCAAGAACAAATACTACTGAGTCCAAGAAGAAACACTTTTAAGTCCGAGGCAAGTCTGACTACAAATGTTATTGAGACTAAGACAAGTCTGAGTAAAAATACTATCAGAACAAGACAAGACAGGGCTCCCGAGTGGCGCAACCGTCTAAGCGTTGGCCCTGTGATCAGGAGATTGAGAGTTTGATCCCTGGTGATGCTACAGTCGTCCGTAGCCGGGAGTCCGAGAGCGCACAATTGGCCTCGCTCTCTCTGGGTGGGTGGGATGGCTGCCCCTCTCCCCCATCACTCACTCAGCGTTAGCTGACGTAACAGATCTGGTTGGCCTCACTCTCTCTGGGTGGGTGGGATGGCTGCCCCTCTCCCCCCATCACTCACTCAGCGTTAGCTGACGTAACAGATCTGGCGGTTGGTGCTTTCCTCCGAGCGCGTTCGGCTGTCCAGTGACGTTGCGTGAGCGGCAGCTCGAAAAGAAGCGGTGGTTGGCTTCACAGGTCTCAGAGGAAGCCTGTGTTAGCCTTCACCCTCCTAGCGTTGATAGCATCGTGTGATTGGGGGAGTCCTAACTAGCGGGTGGAATTGGAGACGACTAAATTGGGGAGAAAATTGAAAATAATAAAAAAAAAATAAAAAAAAAGAAAAAGACAAGTCTGAGTACAAATAATATTGAATACAGTCTGAATACAATCACTTTCAAGACCAAGATAAGTCTGAGTCCAAATGCTATTGAGACCAAGACAAGTCAGAGTACAATCAATATCAAGAGCAAGAAAAGACAGAGTACAAGCACTATCAAGACCAAGATAATCTGAGTATAAATACTATCAAGACCAAGACAAGTCTGAGTACAAATACTATCAAGGCCAAGTCAGAGTACAAACACTATCAAGGCCAAGACAAGTCAGAGTACAAATACTATCAAGACCAAGATAATCAGTGTACAAACACTATCAAGACCAAGATAATCTGAGTATAAATACTATCAAGACAAGTCAGAGTACAAACACTATCAAGACCAAGATAATCAAAGTACAAACACTATCAAGACCAAGATAATCAGAGTACAAACACTATCAAGGCCAAGATAATCTGAGTATAAATACTATCAAGACAAGTCAGAGTACAAATACTATCATGACCAAGATAATCAGAGTACAAACACTATCAAGACCAAGACAAGTCTGAGTACAAATACTTTTGAGACTAAGACAAGTCTGAGTACAAATACTATAAGGTCCAAGACAAGTCAGAATAAAAAAATGAGCCTTGAGATCGGACTCCAGTTGTACAACACATCAGTTTATACAACTTAGTCATAGTCAGTAGTGCAGAGGTAGATTTTCCAAATTTATAGCTGTTCTAGCTCCTACAAAACTCAAGATAAAAACCAGAACACAAAAAGTCATTCAAAAAGCTGAGACTTTGACAGTGTGGTGAAATGAAGATTCCTGAACTTTTGGGAAGAAAGTTTAGCTGTTGTCCCGTGTTTTCTGGCGATTATCTCACAGTGCTTTTTAGGACGTTTAGTTAGGTACGTATTTGTATAGTGGAACATATCCGTACTGCATAAATATGAAGGAGGAAACAATGTCTGCATACTGAATAGTACAGATATCTTCACTCTGAATGACCTTTTCATCGACTCACATCAGAGTAAATTAAATGCCATCTACCTTGACATCACAGATATTTAGGGGAAATAGCCAAGAATTTAGCAAGTGATCAGTCCAGATGAAATCACTTCAATAGGAAGAACAGCCCTGTCGCTTATTCAGTTATGTATTTATTCATTTATTTATTTGAATGCCATACATTGGCACACATAAATCTCTGTATCTTCTGTTTTAATAGTTAAACACACTTTACACCAAAGAACAATGTCTGAAAATTTAATGCAAATGTAATGCATCGTCAAAGTTATGGCTTTTAAATTTTTGCACCTTTTATTAATAGCATTCATTAATTTCAAAGCAAATATTGAGACCACACTCACTTTTAAAACCCTCTATATCTCAGAAACCAATAAAGGTGCAAGCCTAAAGTTTTGTATGCTGTGATGGTCAGTTAAAAACTTTTTTTTTCTGAAATCTGGTGATTTGAGGCAGATTTACCCAGAATCCGCATGCACAGTCATTAAAGCTGTAAGTAGATTTCAAATTTCAGAGATTTTAAAGCATCAGCTTCAGGTTTATTGGTCTCTTTTCAGAGACTTGATCTTGTATTATTGTGAAGGACAGCCTGGGGCCATTGCTGAGATTGCCACTGAGTGAATAGACTTACCTATAAAGGTGTTGACAGCCTCCTCTACTCGACTGGAGAGAGATCTGTAAACCTGAAAGCGACAGCCAGGCTAACATTTTAGAAATACATATGAACTGACTGATAAAATCTAACAAAAACATTTTTGAAAAGCATTAAAAAAACTGTCCTTGGCTCAAATGATGCACAGAAAATCTTTCAGGTTGGACAGACTGCTACACGTGTATATCTCCACATCAGCTGACTCAAGTTCCTGAGCACCACATTATCCAGGAACCTGAAATGGGAGAGGAACACACTCTCTATCACCAAGAGAGCTGAGCAGAGAATGTTCTTCCTGAGACAGCTGAAGAAATTCAACCTGCCACAGAGTCTGAGGAACCAGTGCTACACAGCATTCATCGAGTCCGTCCTCATATCATCCACAAACATCTGGTTTGGTTCCCCCATCTTACAAAAACCAGCCAAACTCCAGCGCATAATCAGGACAGCGGAGAGGATTGTTGGATGTATCTGCCAACACTTCAGGACATCTACAACAGCAGAGCGCTGGCAAAACTACAGCTGACCCCTCTCATCCTGGACATCACCTAGTCCAGACATGCCCCTCTGGTAGAAGATTCAGGACCACCAAAACCAGCACAGCCAGACATGCTAACAGCTTTTTCCCCAGAGCTGCAGCTCATTAACCACAGTGGACACTCACTGTTTAAACTTTAACTGACCATCAAACCTTCTCATTGTCTTACAGGAATATAATGCTTATTTACACAGCTGTGCAAATGATCATATCATATTCTGTAGATGGGTCATTTTCCATTTAGAGGGGAAACCATGTCACAAAGGTTGCAGGGCTTAAAAAGATGCTTAAAATATTAGACATATTAGTTGACCTAAGGTTAAATAACACTTTTCCCTTATGATTTTCTGATTTTTCTATTTTATCCTGCTTCATAGTTGCTCTGCATCTGTAAAACAGCTCGCCACAAAACCAGTTTTCAACATTTGAGAAACCATTTTATTATAAAACAGTATTTTAAAAGGTTTAAGTTAGGAATTTGTATAAATTGTTATATCATTACTCTTGTACTGCATTTTAAAAAATATGTATTTTATTTAAAAACTAATTTGTCACTAATTTTAACACTCTATTAAACTGCTTCTTTGTGTCGAGGCTCATCAGAGAGGAAGCATCTCAAGGCATGAGAAGGCAAGTCACACTCGCTCACTATATTTAATTAATTTATTAAAAAATGTGTTTATCAGGCAGCTCATAACTTCCATGTGTTGCCAGTGTTATATGCTTTAATTGCTGAGTAATGAGAATTTTGTGAAAATAATACTAAATATCATTTTTATTACTGATTTTAAATAGTTGCACAAGGTCACCTGATCTGCCAACGGGTCAGCCCATTTACAGAATCCTCAGGTTTAACCAGAATGTCACTTGAGTCACCGTCACTGGTGTTACACCATATTCATACAACACCAGTGACTGTAAACTATGTTTGGAGTTAAGCTCCTTTCAGCATATATGATAATAGGAGATGTTAATGGACATACATACATCATCTAAACCGCTTATCCTTCTGGGTCGTGCTGGAGCCTATCCCAGCTGTCATTGGGCAGAAGGCAGGATACACCCTGGACAGGTCACCAGTCCATCGCAGGGCAGACAGACAGACATACACAGTCACACACTCACACACTCACACCTAGGGGCAATTTTAGCATGTCCAATCAGCCTGACTGCATGTTTTTGGACTGTGGGAGGAAACCGGAGTACCCGGAGGAAACCCACACAGACACGGAGAGAACAGGCAAACTCCACACAGAAACGACCCTGGTCACCCGGCCGGGAATCGAACCCAGGCCATTCTTGCTGTGAGGCGACGGCGCCACCGTGCCGCCCTGTTAATGGACATATTAAGATTATTTGGTTTGATGATGAAAGATATAGATTTTGTAAAAATGTATCCACTTGAATTCACCCTCCAAATAGACAACGAGCCAAATAACAGTTAATATGTTTACTCAGACCTGCACATGTACAGATATTCACACTTCTCTTAAGCTCTTTCATGTTGGCTCTTTATTCTTTATTGTATTCATTGTATTTTTATGTTATTTGTCTCTTAGTTAAATGTTTATTATCACTCTGTGTCTGTCTGGTCTGTTCAGTGTGTTAATGTCATACATTGTGTGACTCACCAAGACTGATTCCTTGTATGTGTAGGTGAAATAAAGTGATTGTGATTCTGATTATTGAAGGGTGGGACTGTAATGCGAACATCTTGTGGAGCATTATGGGATATCTCACCCACCTTCGATAGTGCTTTTCTATGCATCCAGTAAGAAGATGTGTTAGCACTGTTACACTAGTGTGTATTTGCATGAATTGTGTACACAGTGAAGGGTTCCTGCTCTAAATCTGATGAGATCAATCTGTGTTTTAGTGTCTCTCAAACTGTGTTTGAGCAGGAAAATCAGCAAACTGTGAAGGAATCCAGCCTATCAGGACTGGAGTTCTCGACACCTGCTTTAAAGGAATGTGCTGAGCAATTTATGGAATGTTTATAATGCTAATAGTTCATATTCTAACTATCATTTATTGTTGAACCACTGAAAACATTGCTAAACTTACGGTGTAGTGACTGATGGTTACTAAAATACATAACATCTGATTATTGCATTAGAAAATATTGGAAAATGCAGTACAAAATGGTAAATCATGACTGTACAGTACTGGGCAAAAGTCAAAGACCTTAATTTTTCATTAAGTACAAGTACTTCATTGTTCAGATGTTTCTGATGAGATTAAATATAAGACAACCTACTTGCATAATGAAGGAGAAAGTCAAAGTGAGAAAAAAACAGGAGTTAAAGCTAATCTTAACAACCACCTGGAAGAGCTGGTAGATCCCAAAACTGCAGTTCAAAAACTGATTGAAAGCTACAGAGAAAATGTGTCTCCTAACAACCACCTGGAAGAGCTGGTCGACCCCAAAACTGGCCCCATCAGATAAACAGCACTTAAAGCTTTCATCTCTGAGAGAGAGGAGAAAATCAAGCTGCTTCAGATCTGAAAACATCCACAGGTGTTTCTGTCCATCCTTCCACTGTGAGAAGACGACTCAGCGCTGTGGGTCTGAAAGGATGTTTAGCTGTCAAGAAGAACCTCACTGAGAAAAGGAGACGGACACATCAAACAAAGAAGCTGAACGATGGACTGACCACCCCAGAGTCCAGACCTCAACACCACTGAATGTGTTTGATTACTTCAGAAAATGATCAACCAGCTTCTAAGACTGAACTTTGGAGGTGTGTCTGCAGATTCTTTGAGGAGCTGAAAGTGAGTCTCCTGAAAAGAATGGAAACTGGAATAAAGGGAAAGAGTGACTCACTGACTCACACAGCTGAGAGTAGATTTAGCTGTTGAGGCTTCTGGGTAATTGCATGTTATGTTGTCTGCTTTTTGTTCCTGATGTTGAAAAATGAAAAAGGTGTGCTTAATGGTGTGATGTCCTGTCATGCCGTGTCCTTGTCTTCCTTTGTTTCCTTGTTTTCCTGTGTCATGTGCTTTTGTTTTGGTTTCCTTAGTCACACCCCTCACCTTTTTGTTCTTAGCTCCACCCCTGTCATGTCTCTCATCTTGAGTGTTTGTATATACACCGATCAGGCATAACATTCTGACCACCTCCTTGTTTCTACACTCATTGTCCATTTTATCAGCTCCACTTACTATATAGGTGCACTTTGTAGTTCTACAGTTACAGACTGTAGTCCATCTGTTTCTCTGATACTTTGTTAGCCCCCTTTTACCCTGTTCTTCAGTTGTCAGGACCCCATGGACCCTCACAGAGCAGGTACTATTTGGGTGGTGGATCATTCTCAGCACTGCAGTAACACTGACGTGGTGGTGGTGTGTTAGGGTGTGTTGTGCTGGTATGAGTGGATCAGACACAGCAGTGCTGCTGGAGTTTTTAAACACCTCAGTGTCGCTGCTGGACTGAGAATAGTCCACCAACCAAAAATATCCAGACAACAGCGTCCTGTGGGCAGCGTCCTGTGACCACTGATGAAGGACTAGAGGATGACCAACACAAACTGTGCAGCAGCAGATGAGCTATCGTCTCTGACTTTACATCTACAAGGTGGACTGACAAGGTAGGAGTGTCTGATAGAGTGGACAGTGAGTGGACACAGTGTTTAAAAACTCCAGCAGCACTGCTGTGTCTGATCCACTCGCACCAGCGCAACACACACTAACACACCACCACCACGTCAGTGTTACTGCAGTGCTGAGAATGATCCACCACCCAAATAGTACCTGCTCTGTGAGGGTCCATGGGGGTCCTGACCACTGAAGAACAGGGTAAAAGAGGGCTAACAAAGTATCAGAGAAACAGATGGACTACAGTCTGTAACTGTAGAACTACAAAGTGCACCTATATAGTAAGTGGAGCTGATAAAATGGACAATGAGCGTAGAAACAAGGAGGTGGTCAGAATGTTATGCCTGACCGGTGTATATATAGCCCTTGTTTCAGTCTTGTCTTTGCTTGGCGTTGAATGTGAATGTGTGTTTGTTTGTTCTGTGTTGTTCATAGCTTTTCTGTTGTGTTTTAGTTTTGCCTTGTGGTTCTGTTTCATTTCTTGTTTGTTTTTTTCTTGTGTTCTTGTTTTTCCTGCTTATTGCTCCTGTTTCTACTATCATACTTGCATCCAGCCTCATCTCCTGCTCTCCCAACATTACAAAAGGCTGTTTTGACTGGAAATTAAATAAGTGAAGTCTGGTCTCTCTGACTTTTGCGCAGTGTTGTATACAGTCCAACTGTAATAATAATGGATAAAATGAACATCATGTACTTTTATCTGTTTTATTCAGTGACTAATGCAGAGAATCAGATTCTACAGGGCCACATCATAACAAAAATCAAACATTTACAGAAAACGCATTAAATCGCCAACATCAGCAAACAAGCCGGACTCTCATGTATCCTCCAGAGTCAAACAAGCCTTCGTGTCAGAGATTCCTGTGTTTGTCTGCTAAGGTAAAGCTGTGTTCGCTGGTGTGAATGAGTGTCTGCATCTACCCTGTTTAAGATGATCAGCTATCGATGTGGCGGGACATTTGGAAACCTGTTTAAACATTTGTGCTTCAGACGTAAATTAAAATAATTAGATAACACATCAATAAACATAGAAATTAAAATGTTTATATAATATGTTCTGTTAAAGAATGTGTCTATTAGATAATGTTGAGTTTCTAAATCCACCTGTTTTCCCCAAAATATACTACGTGTAGGCTGTGTATTAAAGTCTGCAAATATTATTAGGTGACTTCACATGATACATTATGAAGTACATAATAAACTCAAATCTACACTTAAGTGGGAATTCCACTGATTTTTCTGGTTAATTATATGGTTAAGATGTAAACAGAGTGATTCAGAGTGGTTTGGTTTCTAGAGAAACTTACCGAGTCAGAACTGTTCACAGTGGTGGTGATAGGAACCAGACGTCCACCTCTAAAAGCTCCCTCACAGAAAGTTCCTACATGAAATGGTTATGAATTCACTGCCTGATGACTGAGACATTGTTTTATGATAGTTTAGAGAACTTAAACTCCATTCATGGTGGAGGGATACATGCAGGATGCTGTGAGGCAAAATAGTCCCCAAAGAAAACTTATTATTTCAGATTTTCCACTATTTTCATCATCAACATTCCATATAAACTCAGAAGACTCGTGTAGGTTCACTGGTGGTTCTGGATAGTAAATAAAATGTCTATATTTGTGTTGTAGTCATGGCGACCCCTGGTTCCTATCACCACCACTGTAAAGACATCTGAACCATCTCACACCAAACCACTCTGAACCTCTCTGTTTACATTTCACACACTGAGTTATGGAGAAATTAGTGAATTTTCTTTGTGACGTTTCTATGGAAACTCAATCTTCCATCAAAAGTCATCCTTGCAGACTCTGCACAGCTAGTCCTGCGATCAGAAATAAAGAGAATTGTATTTGTTTATTTATTTATATCTCTTTTTTATTATTGACTGGCAAAAAATATCCACAGCTAAATAGGGTGCATGGTTCATAAAAGAGTTGAGCTCCTTTTCCTTTACAGTATTTTTGTTCATTTGAAAGACAATGAGTAAGGGGGAGAGAAAGCTAATTAGCATGGTTCAAAGCTATCCTTGCATAGCACAAAGCTCACTACATAAATGTAAATTATGCCTCTAATGTGCAAAATGCATAACAATAGGTTGGTACAAACAATATTTATTATCTTTAGAACAAGTATCATCATGGAGTATTTATATATGCAGTGTGTTCTATATTTATATATATAATATTTTCCCCGTATGAACCACCTTTTGTTCTTTAGGCATAACTCTCTTTTCATATATATATATATATATATATATATATACTCATGTTTATAAAGCATTTCAGAAGAGTCTGGCTCCAAAAAGCAGTCTCTGATGATGGAATATGTTGTCACTGTCCACTTGCATACGGATCATCCTACAAATCCCAGAGTGCATTTCATCGCCAGTCACGAGTCCCGCCCTTTTTTTCCCATTTTGCTCAAAAATAATCCTTCAGCAAACATCTACAGCAAATTATACAGTGGGTTTGGGTGTCGTTTAACTGTTTAACTCATCCAAAACATCCCATACATAAACCATTTCATTATTTCAATAATAATATTAGCATATATTTAGCATATATACTATAGCTACTGAAACTCGGAGCACAAAAAAACAAAAATATTGACCAAAAAAATGTTTTTTTTTAAAGCTACTACATAAACTGACCCCAAATGAACAGAATGACCATAGTCTAAAGTTTGATCGTGAAAAGCCCTTACTATTCTGATATTGCTACATCAAAGTAATTGAAATAAGATATGATAACATCAGTGTTTCTTGCAGGAGACAAAACAACAACAAAAAAAGAGCTTTTACATGTTTGTTTTTGATTCATAAGTGCTTGTTAAAAAGGGACTGACATCATGCTACAGAAAAACAAAGGTAACACTTTACTGTAGGACAGTGTTAATAAGGCTGAACAAAGCCTACATAAGCTTGTCATGACAACTGACATAAACCTATATGAATATTCATAAACACTTCCAGTATGTGTTGTTTGTTATAAAGGTAGCATTTGTTAACTTTCGATGCCAAGTTGACATAACATTATATCGGGTCAGTTATGGCCAAAAGTATGTGGACACTTCTCCTAGTTATTGAGCTCAGGTGTTTCAGCCACACCCATTGCGAACAGGTGTATAAAATCAAGCACATAGCCTTGCGGTCTCAATAGACAAACACCAGCAGTAGAATGGGTCATACTGAAGAGCTCTTTGACCATAAATATGGCACTGTCATAGGATGCCACCTTTGCTACAAGTCTTCATGCTAGACCTGCCCAACTGTAAGTATGATTATTGTGAAACAGAACTGTTTAGGATCAACAACAGCTCAAACACGAAAGCAGTAGACCATTCAAACTCACAGAGTGGGGTAAAAATCATCTATCCTCTGTTGCATCACTCACTACAGAGCTCCAAACTGCCTCTGGAAGCAACATCAGCACAAGAACTGAGCATCAGGAGCTTCATGAAATCAGTTGCACACAAGCCTAAGATCACTATGCGCAATGCCAAGTGTCGGCTGGAGGGGTGTAAAGCTCCGCCACTGGACTCTGGAGCAGTGGAACCGTGTTCTCTGGAGTGATGAATCAGCTTCTCTATCTGTCGGTCTGAGGATGAATCTGGGTTTGGTGGATGCCAGGAGAACGTTACCTACCGGAGTGAACAACAGTAGAGTTTG
Organism: Colossoma macropomum; assembly: GCF_904425465.1. Taxonomy (NCBI): domain Eukaryota; kingdom Metazoa; phylum Chordata; class Actinopteri; order Characiformes; family Serrasalmidae; genus Colossoma; species Colossoma macropomum. The sequence continues at coordinate 1,457,360 of NW_023494800.1, forward strand.
GTGGAGGAGGGATGATGGGCTGGGCTGTTTTTCAGGGTTTGGGCCCCTCAGTTCCAGTGAAGGGTGATGTTGATGCTGCAGCACAAAGACATTTTACACAGTTATCTGCTTCCAGTTTTGTGTCAGCAGTTTGGGGAAGAGCCTTTCCTGTTCCAGCATGACTGAGACCCTGAGCACAAAGCAGCTCCATAAAGACATGGAGTGACCAGTTTGGTGTGGAGGAACTCCAGTGGCCTTCACAGAGCCCTGACCTCAACCCCACTGAACACCTTTGGGATGAACTAGAAGATTGTGAGCCAGAACCTCTCGTCCAACATCAGTGTCTGACCTCACAAATGCTCTTCTGGATGAATGGACACAAATTCCCACAGACTCTCTCCAACATCTTGTAGAAGCTTCCCAGAAGAGTGGAAGCTGTTAGAGCTGCCAATGGGGACCAACTCCATATTAATGCCTACGGATTTAGAATCTGACGTCCAACAAGTTATATAGGTGTGATGGTCGAGTGTCTACATACTTTTGGCCATATAGCATACACTCAAAGATGGTTCTTTAAGAGGTCTTTAGTAAAGACTGTGATTCTGTATAGAACTATGAACACTCAAAGACAGTTTGCATGCTTAAAGCGTTCTTTGCATGATGAAATGGTTCTTCAGATTGATGGAGAATGTGTTGTATATGGTTCTACATAGAACCTTTTTGGAAAGGGTTCTATATAGCATCCAAAACAGTTCTGCTATTGTTACAATGTCAAGCTTGTAACAACAGAAGAACTCTTTTGGTGCTATACAGAAACATATACAACACATTGTCCATCAGTCTGAAGAACCACTTCATGTAAAAAAACTTTTTAATCATGATTAAAGTGGTCTTTGCATGTTTACGGTTCCATATAGAACCATTTTCTTTACTAAAGAACACTTGAAGAACCATAAAGAGTGTAGTTGTTACATACACTTGGCATCAAAGTCTTTATGACAAATGATGCCTATTGGAACAAACTTTGGTAACATTTTACTATAGTGTACAGTTCATAAGACTACACGACACCTACATAAGCTTCTCATGTGAACTGACATAACCCTACATAAATGTTTATTAATGCATATTCGAATAGACGTCATCTGTCACAAAGGCTACTTTGATCACAATTGGCAAATGTAACATTTAGGGCAAATAATGTCTATTGGAATAAGCATTAATAAACGTTTATGTAGTGTTATGTCAGTTGTCGTGACAAGCTTATGTAGGTGTCTTGTAGCCTTATGAATTGTACCCTACAGTAAAGTGTTACGCAAACTTTTATAAATGTTTACGAAGGTTTATGTCATTTGTCATGATGAGTTCATATAGGTGTTATGTAGCCTTATGAACACTGTCCTACAGTAAAGTGTTTATTGAAAGAAATGACAGATTTGCCACTATGGTACAGCCTGTAAAAACACTGCACTAGCCTGCATGGCTAATGGTTCACCACGGATAGCATCCAGAACAGAACAGAACAGGCTCATCTTCAAACGGCATGTGAGACAAAAGGCAGTGTAGCTGGTACTTTCTGAGTAATGTTTTCGAAAGGTCAACCAGAGACAACCAACGCACAAAAACCTGAAAGTAGAGCGCCACCTAGGAAGTACCCTTTCAGCGAGTATCGAAAAGGCACTGCTCTTAACGTCCAGTGCATTCTCTCTAATGTAGCGCTAGCGGCTAGCAGCAAGAAACAGCAGAACGCAATGTCGTCTTCGCAATCTTACGTGTCCCTAACGTGCAACTGTGCCATGAAAACCATAAACCAACATAAAGAACTGTGATTTAATACTTAATATAAAATGCATTCCCACAATATTACAGTTTTACATTCTTTCTTAAAGTCTAGCCCGTCCTGAACACGCCTTCGAGAGGACATCTCGCTAATTTACACTTCCATACTAGACCTAAACTGGCATTTAACGGGTCACCAACTCGTTTACTTAAAAAAAAGTCACTTAAATGCTTCTTTATTTTTACACAAACATCCCTCAACGCAAAATACAAAGGCTCTCTTCGTCCACTTTCTGAGGTTAGTCACAACTTAATACTGACATCTCTAACTTTTGTAATATTTACATTAGAACTAAATAAATAGTCTTATACATAACAGCGGATGGTTCTACGTCTTTAATATCTTTAAAATGAGTGACTTCTTGTCCACTGAGACATGTTTGTTTTTATTGCTATTGAAACCCTATTTGAATATAAAACATAAGTGGGTTAAGCTCTGGTCTACTACAGAGAATGGAAGAACACTCAACCGTGATTGAAGGTAGCATCGTTTTTTAGTCGATTGCCAGACGGTAGCTGGTCACAGAAACAGAAAAAAACAAAATAAAAGTTCAGCCCATGCAAAAAACTCTGTACAGGACGAAAGCGTAATGCGACGACGTTGAGATAAACGAGTAACCAAAAGTAGAAGGATCCCCTTTTCCATTGTAACTCTACTGTATGTGCGTTTGTAGAATGATCTCTTGCGCAAGATATATACTGCTTATATACAGTATATATACACAGGTATACGTTATTTTTTTCCTTTTTTAATAGCACATGTTCAAAGTGAAATATTCATGTATTTTCTTTTTAAAAAAGCACGTTTAGCACATATTGCAGATTGAGTCTTTTTTCCAATCTGTTTTTTTCTTTCTTTTTTTAAACTAGGAAGATATGTTACACAGGAGCAAAGTGGAGACTGGGGGACTCGACCACTACTGACACAGTTTGTTTTTGTTTTACTTGTAAAGAGACATTCAGAAAAAGAAGAAAGAGAAAGAAAGAAAGAGAACAAAAGGATGGACGAGGATTAGTGGGGCTGCAGGGCGCCTTGCAGTTTGGGCTTTTTATTCAAGTAGGTTGCCCAGTAGACCAGGTTAAAGGTTCCGAAGAGCAAAGGGAAAGCTATTCTGGCGATCCTGTCGATCTTGCTCACGCTGTTGAAGGTTTTCTTCGCCTCCGGCGGCTTTGGCTTGGGCTCCTCCTTGGGTTCGGTGGGTGGTGGGGGTGCGCTTTTGGCAATGGTGGCCAAACCAGGGTCCCTGGCGATGTTGGGGGCGAAGGCTGTTGCCGTGGCAGCAGTGTAGGTGTTGTTTTTCTTCAGCAGGGACTCCTTCTTCTTCTTTTGCTGTAACGAGGGTTAGTGGTGGGCAGGTTAGCTTAGCAAGAAGATGGTTTTTACTGAAAAATATGTTTTCTTGGTGAGTGAAATCATCTTAAATCAAGCCAAGGTGCCTGAGATTACTCATTATGAGATGTTGGACACTCTTAAAGTGCTTCAGGGGTTCTTTAGTAGAGAATTATTCTGTTGGACTAAGTAACTGAGTGACGTACCTTCTCTGGCACCACGCTTTTCCCGTCCCAGGCATAGCCCCTTTTCGTGAAGTAGTTGACGGTGGCGAACTCGATGAGGGCAGAGAAGACGAAGGCGTAGCAGACGGCAATGAACCAGTCCATGGCGGTGGCGTAGGCCACCTTGGGCAGAGAGTTCCTGGCGCTGATACTGAGGGTGGTCATGGTCAGTACAGTGGTCACTCCTGCAAGTGGGGGAAAAAAACATTCACTTTTTAAGACTTTGTATTTTATTTTTAACCCAATGTTCAATCCCAACTACCTCCACCTGTCTAACTCTCTGCTACTGTATGAAAGCTGTCAACAAGGGTCTGGCCGAAGTGTCGTTTAGTCAATAAAATGAGCTGAAATTAAGATTCATCTGCAGTGTTGGCTGAAATCTCTGTGTTTTGTCTTGAGGATTTGTAAGTGTGCAAACATCAGATAGAGGAATAAATTTAAACACATTTGCAAGAAACATTTTTGCAAAATTATATATATATATATATATATATATATATATATACATATTAGCACTGCTGTCAGAACAAAACCTCGTATCTGCATTGTTTTTCAGTTCTTGACATTATTTGAAAACACCTGTTGCTCTTTACATTGTGTGTAAATTTCATGAAGAATGGACCAAAAGAAATGACTCAAAATTACTTGGGAAGAATTTGGTTCCATTGACTTACACTATATATATATATATATATATATATATATATATATATATATATATATATATATATATATATATATATATATCAGAAAATATTTCAATGCATCATGAAATAGATTTTTTTTTTAAATAACTTGGTATGATTTAGAGTTGTTTTCCTGAAGTTGTTCATAAAATACTGCAAAATAAATGACTCTTTCGAACAAGTATTGGGAGATATGGAGGTCTGTCATTGTTTACCTTGTTCCTCAGCAGACAGCTGAAGGGCCAACAGCCTTCTTCAATAATACCGTTAGTCTTTACTAAAATAATCACATGAAATAAGTTTGTGTTTCAAGCTCTAAATGCTTCAGATGTCTCAGTATAATTAGAGCTGGCCTAAGCAGTATTAAACTCTGTGGAGGAAGGGGATGTAGAAAACCATAGCATGTTTTCATGCACATGTGTGTAAAAACTACCAAAACATGAGCTGTTTTAAACGTATATGGGGGCATATAATATACACACTTCTGATTTGTTTATTTTGGGGGTCTTAGTTGTAGCAGTGTGTTAAACTAACCCCCTCGTGTGGAGGCTGTACCTTAGTCTGTCTGTGACTTTATGATGAAAACATTTACAATAAATACAGTTACTATAATGGCTCCAATACAGTCGTCACAGTGAATCTGGACAAATATCTGCACAACTCCTGTCAATATTCACAGATAATGCTGGTGTAGGAACACAAAACATGACCATAAACATGTTCTACTTGAACCTATTTAACTCCATAAAACATCCATGTTATTTTTAACAAGTATCTGATCATAAATATCCTTTATGCTAAATCTGTCCTGTTCAAAAAGCCAGATCCCACTGATTGAGGCATATGTGTGCCACATTGCACCTAATCACAACAAGCGTGACTGGTCAATGAGTGAAATCCATTAAATGGGTAAAGCATCAGTTGCCATCTCGCCGGCAGTCTGTGCATTAAAGTTTAATTAGATGGTGGAAGGCTTGCCAGTGCTGGAGGCCCACCAGATTTCCACTCCTCCTTTCCATTTACAGAGACCAAACCTCTCTCTGCCAGCTCTCTCAGGAGCACACAGAGAAGGTACGCAGCAGAATGGAGCTATTAATAAGTCTTTACGTTTAAGACTTTAGATAAAGTATGCGGTCAGAAGATAAAAAATATAGCACATAGTGAAGAATTATTCATGCGTCTAAAGCTGCCAGCAAGACGTATCTGGGTTGGCTAAATTAATTTACACCAAGCAGGATGATAAGCACAGCTAATTACGAGATTGTTCATGTTTTTTACAGCGCAGATGGTGACGCTTGAAGAAACAGTAAAAATACAGCTGGAAAAACCTTCAGTAAACTGGGCCCGTATTCCAGAAACGTCCTAACTCTGAAATCTGATCTGTTTAGTCTCCATGACGACTGAATTCAGGACAGTAGCTATTCCACAATAACAGTTCCTAACTTCATAATCTCATCATGAACTCCAGATAAGAAAACAGCATCACACAAACATCCTAACTAGACTAAACCTCCTAAATCCTGTCCTAACTTTAGGATGAACCCCAACAGGGTCCTCACTTCTGTTTAAGGTCCGTTTCTATGGTTTTTAGGCAGCTGAGTCAGCAGCATAGTTCACTACCAGCATAATGAGCTCCATTTATTTCTACTGTAAAACGCTGCTTTCACTGTGAGATGATTTTCTTTTCTAACTCTGCGTTTTAAAGATCTCAGACGCTGCAGACTCGATCTCCACCGCCCCTCTGATCACCTTCGTGTGTTAATGTTGATGATGAAATATTACAGTGATGGTGGTGAATAATGAGGAGACGGAGCTGAACGTGTGTCTGTTTATTAGGAGGAGTAACGTTAGCGCGCTCGGCTAAAGCGTTTGGGAAATGGAGACTGAAACTGTGGAGCGGTGACGCTCTGATAAACAGCAGTTTATCACACTTTAGTTTTGTTTGACCTTCTTTACATCAGTAACGGTAGCTGTGACTCACACTTTTAACATTATTTTGATTACGTGTTTACGTTTCAGCTGTGTGTGTATGGTCAGTTGCTCGGAAACAGATACAACTTCGGTCGAGTAGGTTAAGATTTCCTAACTTGAGATTTTTCATAAATACTCAAGTATTCCTTTATAAATATGTTATTCAGTGCTTATGCATGTGTTATGAAGTCCCTATTTTAGGCTCAAATAAAGCGCTACCTTACGTTCAAGATTACAAAAACAACCCCTCTCATGTTCCACTTGGTTCTCCTGCTGGATTGCTGTTGTCTTCTCCAGAGGATTTATTTACAGAAGTGTTGATGCCTCATTAGGATTATTACCATTTGAGCTCATGCATATTCAACGCTGCCTCAACAAAGCTTCGTGAAGTGCGAAGAACAATCGAGAGACGATGCCGCTTTCTCCGTGTCACGGCTTTTCCCGAGCGGCTCAGTGATTAGACGGCTGGCGTGAAAACCTGTGGAGGACCGGTATCGATTCCCTCCAGGCCGGCGGGCGTCTCCATCCACAGAAGGTCATGCTTCTGTAAACATGCTCTTGAGCGTGAGCAGTATGGCTCCGAATGACTTAATCTCCCTGTACAGGCGAACAGAGTGGACTGAATCACGCTGAAAATGCAGCTCGCTTTCGATTACCATCACTGCACCCCCGCCCACCGACTCTCCCTCCCCACTCTCCCACTCCGAGAAGCGCCAGGCAGTCAAGACTCAAGCGGAGGAACATGGCTGATATCTATTTTCTGGCTAAGTCTCTTAGCTGAGGCTGTGAAGTGATGGAGTGGGCTGGCAGTGTGCCGACAACACATCATCTCTAAGGAAACTGGGGGGAAAAATATGGGGGCTAATGTATTGGATTGACTTTCACTGCGAATATAATCCAAAACCAGGACTTCAATCAAGAACACACAGCACTCCATTCAGCCACTTAATAAACACCTGCTTAATAAAGCATAAAATTGTCCAAAACAAATAAATTACTGGGGAACAATTTACAGTAAGAGTACATCAATAAACAGAACGCTTAACCAGTAACCATTACCAAATGGTTAAGTAATGTCTTAATGAATCAATAACTAATGATAATAGTGATCAATACCATATTATACGTTTTTTAAGGGTGCTTGTAAAGACCAATGGTTCTATTAAGAACCATTAACACTCAAAGAACTATTTGCATGATTAAATGGTTCTCTGCATGATGAAATCTTCAGACTGATGGAGAATGTGTTGTGTATGGTTCTATATAGCACCAAAAAGGGTTCTTCTATTGTTACGAGCTTGACATTGTCACAACAGCACAACCCTTGGTGCTATATGGGACCATTTTTACTATATTTATCTATATAGAACCATATACAGCACATTCTCAGCCAATCCGGAGAACCATTTCGCCATGCAAAGAACCATTTAAGCATGAAATGGTTCTATACAGAGCTCATGGTTCTAAACAGAACCATTGTCTTTAATAAAGAACCCTTGAAGAACCATCTTTCTAAGTTTGTACTATGGGTAAGACAATGGCGATAAATCAAAACTGCCATTCATTTTTCTCAGAGAGACAACCAGCTTAGACCCAGAGTTCCTACTATGGAATTTTCTTTGAGTGTTCATGGTTCTAAAAAGAACCACTCTCTTTATTAAAGAACGCCTGAAGAACCATCTTTTTAAATTAATTTTTAAATGAATGTGACTAAACATTTGGGACAGTAGGAACTAAGCATTACTGAACAATTTACTGAAGTCTATAATAATGTCACCTAAGGTCTTAATTAAGTCTTAAATATCTACTGTATGAACACAGAGTATCAGTAGTTAATGGTTAATTGAGATATTACTTAAGCATTTAGTAATGACCATAAACGACTTAATACGATCTAAAATGACATTAGCTCCTATTTCTATGATAAATTGTTACATTGCTTAACCATTTAATACATTTAGTACTGTTTATTACTTTCTTAAGTACCGACAACTGATGTACTCATTTTATTATGAAGTATTATGAATTTTTGTTTTGATCCTTGTGGAAAATGAAAAAGCAGGCTGTGGAATAGAAACTCTAAATGTGAGTTATGTTCACTTTTGGAGCTACTTTGCGTCTGATTACATATTACAGCTCAGTTTACTAAGAGCTGTTTGCAGCGACTGGTTTTGGAATTGTTTCCTTTGTTTTAAAGCGGGTATAAATTTGAGAACAAATTATGGTCACATTAAGGCACATTTTGTGCTGTGCCTGCCCTTGTACATACATCTGACCCACACTTCCTTAGTAAGTCAAAAAGTATCAGAAAATGTGTGCTTGGTTACCAAATCTACCAGTGTATGCAGGCGTTTAAACACCTACAGTCAATGACATGATTTGCTGATTTTTTAAGTGAAAATAACACATCCTCTAACAGATTTAACGCATAATTTCTATTAATATTCTATATGTGTAAGACATAAAATATGTCGCTGCTATTGGGACAAAACCTTGCATCTCCATTTTTTTAATTTGAAAATGCCTGTTGCCTTTTACATTGTGTGTAAATGTCATGATGAATGGATCAAAAGAAATGGCCTAAAATGATTTGGAAAAAAGTCTGGTTCCATTGACTTACATTGACAAAAGTAAAGTAGGGTTTTCCTTTTTCCTGTAAAGATATTAATTAGGAGATACGAGGTTTTGTTCCGACAACAGTGATATACACCATAACTTTTCCACAGGCAACAGTTTATTTATTAATTTATTTATTTTTTTACATACCAATATGTTAAATTCAGCAAATAAACAGTAATTTAGCACTGAAATGTGCAGAAGTGTGTCTCTGTAGAGGATGTGTTACTTATTTACACTTCAAAAATCAACAGTACGTGACATTTCCAGCGTTTCTCCTGCAATGAAGGTGTTAATAGTGAGTCTGTGCTGCAGTAACAGCCTCTACTCTTCTGGGAAGGCTTTACACTAGATGTTGGAACATTGCTGTGAGGATTTGATTGAGCATTAGTGAGGTCAGGTACTGATGTTGGATGGTCAGTTCTGGATCACTCCAACTCATCCCAAAGGTACAGGATGGAGCTCCATCAGTCCAGAGAACACAGTTACACTGCTCCACAGCCCAATGCTGGGGGGCTTTATACCCCTCTAGCCCACGCTTGGCATTGGACATGGAGACCTTAGGATCATGTAGAGCTGATCCAGAGTGTCCCGTTCTATTGATCAGTGTGAGATTATGGAGCCTGTATTAGTAATAGGTGACCTTAAAGTAGCCTTAAAAGTGACCTTAAATTCACCCTTTAAAAAGTCTGCCTTGATACTTTTGGACAAGGTCCAAATAAACAATTTTTGCATCGTTAAGCAAATCAGCATTTTTCAAAAACTTTTCTCATGTGATGAATTGTTGACAATTACAATCCATGTCATTTAACAGAGTTTCTTTTACAAACGCAACAGGATACAGAACTAATTACACCACTAAGAGAGCACACAGCGCACAGCAATGCAATTAGCTAACAGCTAACGGACTCAGGTGGGCAGGAACCCATGGAGCTAATGGCGTCAGTGGACAAGGGCTATTATTCAGCTCACTGTGACAAGATGACAAGTTCAGACTATGTAAAGTGAAGACTGAAAAGGTAAAACGGCATTAACTGGGGGCTCAGCTGAGAACAGCAATTAAATCAATCACAGGACTGTTGGCTTTAGCTCACTTATTCAATGTAGAGATACTTATGTATAGCCTTGCCCCCTGTATGTAAGCAGGAACATAACAGAAGTGTGGAATACATGACTTTATAAGCTTTTGTTTTGTAAAAAAGATAAGTTTCATGAATATGACACCCTCCGCTAGCCTGCCATTTAACCATTATAGTTCACACTTGTCAAATTCAGACTTGTCAGAAATTGCAGGCGATCCTGACAGGTTTCGCATCCATCCGTTTCACAGCTCTGCCCGTCTCTGCCGAGTCTCTCTCCGTGTTGCTAAACTGTCAGAGTTGGTATTTTGAGTACTTTAGTTCATGCTGTGAAACCTACTGTCATTTTAAAGAATCTGGCAGCTTTTCCGTGAAGCAGAAAAAGGAAAACTTTTCCATATGTCAAATCATCGCTGTCCCAAAAAAATCCTCCACTTTTTGTTCTTTTTTAGTTTTCTGCATAATTTGAGCTCAGCGTTGTGTGAAAATGTGGCTGTTTGTTATGTATAAATGCACCGTCAGGATTGCTACTCTATTTCATTGTACTCTGAAATGACAATCAAGGATTCTACAGCTGTGGGTTCATAACACGACTTCTAAAGTCTTAACAGATTATAAAAGACTGGGCGTCTCACACTGTCACACTGTTTTTTGCAGATTTTTTGGGTAACTGAAATATTGGGGATCCACACTAAACCTTTAGGGATCACACACTAATCAACTTTTAAGCTGTTGTTAAGCTGAATGGTGCTCAATGAACTCAGGGGAAATCTTGCATTCTCCCATTTCTAGGATATGCAGGTAAACAAACATGTAGCGGCTGCTGCTGTTTTCTCTGCTGTTTGCACCGACACAGTTAAGAAGCAGCAGTAAACATGTTTGAGGATCATTAATCTAAACATGTAATCAGTGTGGGTTTTTTAGAGTTTTAAATGTACATAATTCAATCAATAATAACTCGATTGTGCTCGTGCCTTAAACTCAGCTCATTAAAAAGCTTCACTCCACACGTGAGGAACTTTTTGCCATTTTTCAATCAATCAATCAACCCAATCAATACATTGAGGGAGACCCTCATTTACAATGTAGCTGAGATTGAGAAGTTGTACAGTAAAAAATTAAATCAAATGCTATAATTAAATAATAAAAATCATAAAAGTAAAATTTAATAATAAGAAGGTACCAATAAATTGTAAAATCAATAAACGATTAAAATTACAATACAGTAACTTATCAAGTAACAGAGCAGACAAGGGTAAAATAAATAAGAACTTCCTGTATTTTCTTCTTTTGTGCCCTCAGTTTTCATTGGTTGTTGCAGGAATTCATTCAGATCAAGACTCTGGCCAGTTTACACTAGATTACACTCAGGCAGGTCGAAAAAATCAAACGTTTGATCAATTCTGACTGGCTGAAATGCGATTGGGAAGCAATAAATCTGAGTCTGTGCTGCTCACACACGACTCAACTCTCTCTCCAACTGTCACCTCTGACTGATCCAAAAATCTGCAGACTAGAGCAGCTCAGACTCAGCCAGACTGAGAATCGGGGCTAAAATCGGGGTAAAAGTCATGTAGTGTAACTCCGGCTTCAGTCTAAATCTAAATTTCATGATTAATGGACCATTAGAAATGTTCCAACATTGCTTTGAACAAAATTTCTTTACATTAATTTTCTCCTGTAAAGCTGCCATTTTGGAGATACTTGTTTTTCTTTGGACAGCAACAGTATTTAAAAATGTTATCACAACCCTTTATTCTGATAACATCAGGATGCATAACTACTGGGTGGGGCTTACAGCAGTATTAGGGTGGGGAGAATGATTGAGGATCTGTATCGCTGAGTGGTCAAATGCCAGAAGACAAATTGCATGAACCACCGTTTTAAGCACCGCCATTTAGCAAAATGGTTAGCTAGACTGCTACTTGGTCACAATACATAACAGTGTTAGGGGTAAAACTAGCAGTGCTGAATGTAGATGTTCCACAAAGTTAACTGAAGTTCTCACCCATTGTTCAACAAATACCCACAGATTATTTCACACAACATCCATTTCAGCTATTATTCTACACAAAATAGTGGTGAAGAAGCCAAATTGAAATGCAACATTGCTTAATCCTTTCTCATCATTGGTCTGGACTAAAGGAACCAGCAGTTATTTTCTGCTTTTTATTTTATTTTATTTCATTTAATTAAAGTATTTTATCGCAACTTTAATTTGATGTTAGCTCTTTTACCGTTATATTGTATTTTACTCTCTTATTGAATCATTATATTCTAAAATGTTTTTTTTTTCTTATAACCTATTATTATAGTTGGTTCTTTTACATACTTTTAATTTGTTTTCATGCATATTTTATCACAATTTTATGCTTATTTCATATTTGAGCCTTAATTTTTATTTCTTTACAAATCATCTTATCCATTTCATTTTATTTTTAGTTGATAAATTTCATTTTTAAATCTTTTTTTGGTTCTTCCTTAACCCCTGTTTAACTTGCTCGGCTACACTGTAAATGAGGGTCATCCTCATTGTACTTCTGAGTTGAAATAAAGGCTGATTGATTGACAAATGTCTCCTCAACAAGACTCAGAAACAGTGACTGTGCGTAAATCAGCAGATCCATCAGGCAGCAGCTTCGCACGACTCGGTAAACAAAGAGCTTTAAAGAGAGCTAATCTTTCCAAAGTCACAGAGCGTTGGGAAAAGAGGATCGGGGTCCTACTTTTACAAAATAAACTGGAACAGAACATTTTTAATTCACAATGCCTTTCATAACCACTGCGCTGTCATTGAAGGGCTTCATAATGGACAAATATATTCCAAATAGGTTTTACACAACAATGATTAAGCACTCAAATGCATATCCTCTTTAATCAGAACAATGTCTGAGGGATAAGCGTATCCAGAGTGGGATTTTAAATTGCCTATTTATCTAATGCGCAAACCTCCCCTTTAGAACCTATTGTTGAGTCTTCCTGCCTCAAATGAGAGCCAAGCGCCGGATTGTTTTCGGCTTTGTGCTGTGCTGCTAGATTCATTTGAGTCATCTGATTGAACAAAAGACTATTAATTTTTCTGACAAAAACTAACAATCGACTGCTCATCCATATAACTGCAGATAACAACATGTAGAAGGGCATGACAGACCAAGCAGGCCGAATCAGGCTGTTCATGCTAAGTCATGCTATGAGGTAGGGCTGGGCGATACGGCCAAATACATATGTGTACATCATTCAACACTGATTCATGCTTTTCCTAAAGCTTAGTTCTAAATGTGAAGTGTTTTTGAACCCTAAAGAAAACAAAAGCCTTATTATGGTGCAATATGTCAGCAACAGAACTCTAGATAGAGTGTGGTATTGTAAATAATATCACGACTGTGTATTGGACGAGCCATGATTTTGTGTCACCCTCAAATTTTATATTCCTTTTATGCAAGAGTTTTGCAAAAGTAGCGAAAGAAGTAAAACAACGAAATCCCTACTATGACTTTAAATATCCCCAATTTAGATGTATTCAATTCCACCCACTAGTTAGGACTCCCACAATCACACAAGACTACCAGCGCTAGGAGGGTGAGAGCTAGCACAGGCTTCCTCTGAGACCTGTGAAAAGCCACCACATATTTTCAGACTGCTGCTAACGCGGCGTCATTGGACAGCTGAACGCACTCGTAGGAAAGCGCTAACCACCAGTTCTGTTATGTCACACTTCTTGGCCTCCCGGCTACAGATGGCGGTAGCATCACCGGGGATCAAACTCTCCATCTCCTGATGACAGGACCAAATATATACTTTTAATATCAGCAGTGTCTTCCAACAAAAAACGTTCTAGCAGCTTAGAGAAAAGTGACTATTGTTATTGCTTACCAACCTTTCTTCAGTGGAGTGATAAAATAGAGTGGAAAAAGACTTTTATCAGATATATCGAAAAACTGATCTGTAAAATGTTCATTATCGTTTTCACCCGGGCTTATTATGAGGTTTCTTCAGTGAATATGATATATGACCACATGGACTGAATGTGATATTAATATATGGTAATGTCTTCTAAGAAAGATGCAGATTGTTCACTAGCAGTAAGAATGTAAGAGGAACAAGAGAAATTACTGATGACAACTGGAAAACGTTCAAGAAGAAATTCAACACGTTTCACTGATTACAGTAAAGCCTTCTACTATATCGACCAATTAAAATTATGGAATATCCTCCGGAGAATGGGTACACCAGATTATCTTACTGTTCTGATGAGGAACCTCTACACAGATCAACAAACCAGCCAGAAAATGGACACACAGGTTCCAAATTGGCAAAGGCGTCAGACAGGGTTGCCCCATATCCCCATACCTGTTCAACCCGTATGCTGCACATATAATAAAAGAAGCAGAATCCAGAATTCAAGATTGGTGGAAGAAACACCAATAACCTTTAATATGTAGAAATGTCATTCGTAGTTGAAACTCTGCTTGATTTGGGACCTAAAAGCCCTTAAAGAACAGAGTGAAAAGACGGGAGCTCAGTATGAAGAAAACAAAGATAATGACAACCTTAAAGGTCACTAGCTTCACCACTGGCGATGAAGATGTAGAAGTGGTGGACAGCTTTTACCTACTTGAATCAATTTTCAACAACAATCTAGCAGTCAAGAAATATGACACTTGGCAGAGAATGAAGGAGCTTGAAAAGATCTTCAAGTGGAATGATGTTCCTCTGCAAAGAAAGATCAGAAGTGACCAGGCTGTGGTCTTTTCTGTGGTTCTTTGTGGATGTGAAAGCTGGACAGTAAAAAGTGGGACAGGAAGGATTGATGCCTTTGAACTTTGGTGGTGGTGAGGACTTTTGGGAGAACCTTGCATGGCTGAATGACTGGGCTTTTATTCTGAGGTCACTCATAAATTCTAGTGGTTGCAAATTTTGAGGCTTAATTTGTTATCGAGCTGAATCTTGACTTCAGAATTGAAAATATAGGTATTTTTTACTCCTCTAAGCAGTAGTGAAGAATATGTTAGCTATTTAGAATGATGTTCTTAACAGAATGTAAAAACACTTACTACATGAAGCCTTATGACTGCTTCACGGATGTCTTAGAGCACTCTAGCTAACGCATCTGAGGGCTGCAGAGGTACTATCTTCTGTAAAGCAGCAGTTTGGGATACGACATCATCAGGAAGTAGAGAGGGAGGTAAAGTGAGGACAGAACAGCTCAGCCAGAGCTAAATCCCTCCTCTATGGAACGTGTTACATAATACATCACACATACACACAGGCCTTCAGACTTTAAATATCACTGTGTGCTCTTCGGAATTATGAATTATTTTGCATGCATTCTCTTCATATTTTCAAATTAGACCTAATTATAGCCTGATTATAATTAATTGCCACTAACAATGACATTAAAACTGCTTGGTAAGACTTTACTGTAGGCCAGTGGTCCTAAGGCTACATTCATTGCAGTTGACATAATCCTATTTAAATGTTTATAAACATTTCTTCAATAGGCATTTGCCAATTTTGAAGTCACAGTGACGTAATTGTGATCATCCGATATAGCCTGCCAGGTCACTGGATGAAAGATATGCCCACTAGATGAAAAATAAAAGCAAGAAGGTCTGAATAATGTATACCCTGCTCCTCTTAAGCATATTAAACAGCTCATAGATCATATAGGAACACATCTGGTATTTCATTTTCCAGATTCACTGCCAGTTTTTCACTGGCGGAAAAGGTCGCATTGTATTCTGACACAGCATACAAATACATTCAGCTCATTACGGACACATTAATAAATGTCATTAATATTTATTTGGACATGTCTTAATTAGATTTGTTTGGATCTGTGTGGTCAGCTTGCTAAATAGGTTATCTCTGCGCTCTCATCGTAATGATTACCGGGACTTCAACGGGAAATAGCCAGTCAAGAGTAACAGTTTTTTGTATGGTGATGCACCAAAATGTAAATCCTTGGCTGAAACCAAAATTCAGGACACACAGGAGCATAAAACAAAAACAGTTTGCTTAAAGTAAGAATACTAAGATAACCACAGTACATCTTTAGCTACATCATGTGCCAAAAAGGTCCTTGACAACAGAGAACAGTTGATCATCCAGGTCACTGAACTCCATTATTGTTAGTGATTCTTTGCTATTTCTCTGTGGTTTGTGAGTGTTTTCATCATGTATAAATGGCGCTGGAGGGATACTCTCCTTTCTGGTTCTGTTGTTGTGCTGTGTTCTGCGTATCAGGTCATGTTTTCAGGTCAAACCTGCAGTGGAGAAGGTATTGCTGTCTTGATGCTCCACAGAAGCAGAGATTACAAATCTCTTGTCAGATGTTCCTTGTAGAAAAGTATTTGCATATGGCTGATATTCTCACTGTTGATCTTCTGTCAAACTGTTTCAGCGCATTTCAAAAAATCAAAAAAGAGATCTTCTGAATATCTCTATAGGTTCTTCTAGACAATGAAATCTGCCGCTGAGGTGTTTCTTTAAAGGAAAACAGCTTAGTAATCTCCTATGTCTCCTCTAAAGGTTTAGAGATCTCAATAAAGTTACACATTGTGCTCAGGTGTGAAGATAATAATTCAAATTAAACTGTCATTTCTCCTTTGTCTCTCCTGAATGTCCTCTCATGTCTCCTGTTTGTCCTTTAAGTGCATTTTACAGTGGTTGAAATTTCTGTGCACCCCCAATTTTTAACGTTTGAAGTTGCTTGTAGCTCGCTGCAAGCGGTAAAAATATACTTGAAGCTTTGAGCATGGCGAGTGCGCACCTCTTCCATCGTTGTTCACACATGACAATGAATGCGCTTAATGCACATGGCAGGAATAAGAGGCCACATTAAAGAAACAGACACACCACCTGAGCTGCAGTAAAGTGTTTGTTAGGAAAGCTGCTCTGAATGATGTCCTCTTAGGTTGTTTTCACGTTACAGCTTTTTCCAAACCAAGCACAGCTCTGCGAGTTCGGTACACTTAGTCGAGTGTGAAAGCTGTTTTTGAGTTCGAGAGTGGTCCTGAGAACCAATCTCTTTTCCTCCTGAAATTGGTGGTCTGGGTTTCACTTCGTGCCAACTCTGGTGTGGCCCACTGTGCATGTGGAAGCTATCTGCTCTCAGTATCATGACTTAACAATTTATTGCATTATTTCCTTTTTTAGGTTTTGTGATGGCGGAAGGAGGACGATTATGGCCAAAAAGCGCTGTTCGTCACTGCTTGAGCGTTCATATCCAAGGAAAATAATAAAAAGCAGCAAACAGATGAAGCTAGAGCTGACCATTTTGCACACCTGCACACCTAAAAGTAATGTATGGAATTGCACAAGCAATCCACGATCCAGCAATAATGAGACCCTCCGCTAAACGAGCCCAGAATCATTCCTGGGTGCAGACTCAAGTATACAGGACAAGTGTGAAAATGCTCTTAAAAAACAAAACACAATGCAACAAAGCAGTTTGCACAATGCTAACTGCTTCCAATACCTGTTAGCTACATTAACCTCGCAGCTCCAGTTCTAAAACTAAAGAGGTAAACTTCAGACACCAAACATGTCTTGGCTGATCAATTACATTCAGGTTATATAAGGAAAACTTACTAATTAATTTTTGTTTTAAAAGATAAAACATATCAAACCTTCCATCTAGGATTTATTCAACATAAACAGAACTTGGTTAGCATTCAGTCATCAGACTAACTGGCCCCCTGACCACGTCTCTGTGAGGCTGAACGAGCTCTAAAGAGCGAGACACAGTTAAAAGCTTATTGATCTGTCTTTTCCCCAGAGATCAATTAGAACACTCACCGAACACAGTCCTGGCGGGGACCGACTCTCTGTTTAGCCAGAAAGACACCTGCGATAGAATCACCGTCATGATGCATGGCAGGTACGTCTGGATCACGAAGTAGCCGATCTTTCTCTTCAGGTGAAAGTGTGTCGTCATGACAACATACTCTCCTGGAGCGTGGATGAGAAGAGAGAGCACATTATATGTAGCAGTTTGCTAATTAGGATCTGTTAGAACTGTTAACAGAGATCAGAATCTGACTGTAATCAATTAGCAAATCCAGCACAGACAGTTTAATCGGGCAGCCTTTAAATACAGCTTAACTTTATTTCATTTTTATTTGCGACTGGACAAATCCAATCAAAAACAATGCTTGAATTGATTGATTTGAGGGCTGTGCTGACGTTGACTCTCAAATCTAGTTGCTATGTTCTTAAGCAACCAATACACTGAGATTTTAGGCTGGTTTCAAGGTTACAGTTAGATTTAGATTTAATTGCATTCAACTTAACCTTCTGTTACAGTTAAAACAAATTCAGTTGCATGTTACTAAAAGAAAAGTTGAAGATTTACAGATCATTTATAAATCATCTAAATTATCTTTCATTTGTTTTAATTTACATATCGCTGCTGTTGGAAGAAAACCTCCATTTTTGCTGCTTTTCAGTTTTTGACAGAATTTAAAAATGCCTGTTACCCTTTGCGTTGTGTGTATTGTGTGTCTGATATTTACATATTCACAATAGATATCAAATTATGTATTTATTTATGTATTTATTTAGCTGGAAGGGACAAATGTATCAGCAGAACAACAGAGCCACATTTTTAAAATGTTATTTTTCTTCAAATCTTATTTTTATTCATTATATAAAAAAATAATAAAAAGTGATGTGGACTCTCAAATGTAGTTGCTATGTTCTTCATCAACCAATGTACTTAGATTTTAGGCTAGTTCCAGGTGCAAATCATACACACCAAAAAAACATAACTATTAGATTTTCAGTTTGAGCCATAAATGTCAAAATTCTGTCAAACTATGAGGACAAAAAACACCCATTCTGGTATTATGATGGTGCTAAACTAATGCCAATTCTTATAAACAGTAACATTTAATGCTTGTGAAAGTCATTCTGTGTGTTTTCTTTGAATCTTGTAACAGTCATTATTATATATCTGAGCTTGTGTGTATCAGTGTTACAGTGACTCTTTCAGTAAAGGGTTCTGACACAGAGCTGCCGCTGTTTTACATTCCTAACAACTAACTGGAACACTGCTTAGACTTCCAGAAGGACTACAGGGATGTTTTTTCTCATAGTTCCACAGTTTGATTGGTTCTTTATTCTGTCACTTCCTAAAATTTGTGGATAGTTAATCTAACATGAAGTCCTAACCAATGGGAGAGCAGCTCAGCTGAATCTACCTAGATACCACAGAAAGAACAGTCCTGATTGGATAATTTTCTGTGGGGCGTTTTAAGAATTTACCCCTTTTGCTTTCAACTAAAACTGAAGTATTACTACATCACTTACCAGTTTAAATACAACAAGCAACAAACCTTTATATAAACTTCTTGTTTTTTATTTACATTTTTATTTATGTTGTTAATTCCATGATGGAATTCATGTTTTTGAAAGTGACTGTCCTCAAAGCACAACTGTAATCTGTCATTATAGCAATCTCTCAAATTATTCTCTGATGAGTCGTCTATCTTTTATCTGAGTCGACGGCTTGTTGAACACAAATTCTCTTGCACAGTAATGGCCACCAATTAATTGAGCACCGCGACTCAGAACTCTTACCACAAACCATTTCCAATTGATCCGTAATAAATAGCCTTTCTCGCTTTGACAGCTACAGACACGGTAATCAATATGTACTTATTCAACAGCCATGCAAAATTGATTGTTCACCTTCCAATCGATAAATATTGCAGGAAATCTCTCCGAGGGCAGGCACCCGCACTTGAAACAACACCAGCCAATAGACAACTTCAAACAGTACCGTCCTGCGCTTAACCTTCAGAAACTGCATAAATCTCATTAGCATGTTAATTAATCCTGCTATAGCTGGAATACAGCACTGCACAGAATCTACACAGCACCTGCCTCTCAGAGTCCAGACCCTCAAAATCCCCCAGTTACTGTAGTTTGTACAAATGGCTAAATCTGTACTTGTTAAAGAGGTGAAATCACCATAATGACAGCTATACACAATATTCACAAAGCTCTTTTCATACATAATACAATAATCAGAACTTACTGTATATCTTTACCATTTTCATGAGTTTGTTTTAAATTGTTTTATTGTATTTTGGATCATCTTTCATTTTGAACGTCCATTATAGGTCCTCTATAGGAGCTCAAATTATTAACAACCTATCAAACTCAGCTGATTTTGTACAACATCAGGATTAGATTTAGGTTTAAAGTTGAAGTTAAGGTTACAGTTAGATTTAGATTTAATTGCATGCAGCTTAATGTTCAGTTACGGTTAAAACATATTCAGTTGCATGTTATTGTTGAATGTTGAATGTTCAAAAATATCATATGATACCTGAAGACATGTTCACATTTCACCATAAATATCAAAATATTTATATTTATTTTCTTTTTTGTTTGTTTTTTTTGTGTTGTTTTGTTTTTTGCTGGAAAGGATGAAATGTACCAGCAAAACAGCAGAGCCACATTTTAAAATAAATTTTGACTGATATTATATTTTTATTAATTGAATAAATTATAAATATAAAAGACAATCTACAAATCATCTACAGTGGACTACAGTACAATTTTTGTTTGTTTGTTTTAATTATATGTACAAAATGCTATGTATAAGTAAAGGTTGGGAAAATGGCACAAACATAACATCATGACACATGAAGACTTTCACATTTTAATTTATATATATATATATATATATATATATATATATATATATATATATATATAAAACTTATTTTTTTTAGCTGGAGATTTAACACTGACTGATGGAGAAGACAAAGTAAGATCAGTAACCAGCAACATCTGAGCTTTAACAGTGTAGATGAATGTGGGCTCACTATTTGGCAAGCATCAGGTCATGGTTGTCATTTTGTTGATGTGTTAAAACTGCTTATTACTGATTTTTAAGGTGTTAATGACCTAAGTAATGACCATTAATAAAGTCATTTTAGACCATTGTAAATGGTTTATGAGGCCAGTTTTATTTTACAGTGGTAATAATTTTAGCAAAAGTAAAAATGTGTCTTTAAATGTGTCCTCTTTTCTGTTTATTTGCTTGTTTTAGATACACATTAATTGTAAGTGATTTCTTACTTGGCCAGTAAAACGGATTCGTGGGTTCTCTGTTTTAATATTCCACTCTGATAAACAGGGTCAGCCATTTGCTACAGTCTGCTGCCCGTATCAATCAGCCCACAGTAGGAGGAGGAGGGAGGAGGGAGGAGGGAGCGCTCTGCACATCCACGAGGGAAACGACCGAATCTGGGGCATCTGCTTCTGCAGATGAACTCACTAACGCGCAGCAGCTCTGTGTGCATCTGAGTAGTGAGTGTGAGACGTAATGGACTCACCAGTGCTGGACTGGACCACCCCCGAGTCCACCGTCTGCCCCATCAGGTCGTACTGGTTCAGACGGGATCCGTCTTCGGCCACCACCACCGACTGAGCCGCACCGCGCGTCCACACATATACGACCTCAGCCCGCGTGTACGCATCTAATCAACAGACAAACACGTTTTCATTTTATTACGTACAAAAATGACACATATTTGCCAGTTAAAGGGCTCAACAGGTAGAAAAACACTAAAAAAAGACTTTTTGCTGTTGCCTGCTGCATTGCTTGCTCTATCATTGTGTATATAGATCAGTTTCATCTGTCTGTGTTGTTGTCTGGATGGAGTGATGATATTTTTTAATCACTTGGCTTTATAAATGAGAATACATTTTTCTACAATTCTGTGTGCACTGCAAAATATGATATCTTAGTGAGTGAAATCATTTTAAATCTTGTCAATAAAAGTAATATTTCCAGTTGTGACATTGTTGTAAAAATTAATGAACACATTTGAGATTAAACATTTCGAGCAATCCACTGAAATCATCCCAATTTCCATTTACTCTATTTTTTTTTAGCTAATATTGATAATTTGGCTTGAATTAAGCATTCACTGAAACAAGTAAAATGATCTACCATTGCAATCATTATACTAGATGACTAGATAAAATGACTTAAAATGACTAAAAATGACTAGAATTCTATTAATAATCTTACAACATTCTTACAGTAATCTCAAATTGAGAAACAGTATATATATTTATTACTTTTAAGAACTACTAAATAACATGTGGTGACTGAAAGTGTTATATCCAGAATAGGGATGTGTGCAAACATTAGTAATCTGTTATTTTTTTCTTTCAATAGTCATTTTATATTAACATATTGACAATATGGAGTTACAAATATGCAAATAGAAAGCTCAGCATTTGAAAACTGCCATGTGAAACAGTAACGCAAGTACTCTAATACATTATATGGCCAAAACTGTCACATCTCTATGAGAATGGTATGATGTCTCATTCCAAAATCATGAGCATTAATATGGAGTTGCCCCCATTTACGGCTATAACATCCTCCACTCTTCTGGGAAGCTTTCTAGAAGATGTTGGAGAGTCTGTGGGAATTTGTGTCCATTCAGTCAAAAGATCATTTGTGAGGTCAGACACTGATGTTGGACGAAACAGTCTGGCTCACAATCTCCATTCCAGTTCATCCCAAAGGTGTTCAGTGGGGTTGAGGTCAGGGCTCTGTGAGGCCACTGGAGTTCCTCCACACCAAACTGGTCACTCCATGTCTTTATGGAGCTGCTTTGTGCTCAGGGTCTCAGTCATGCTGGAACAGGAAAGGCTCTTCCCCAAACTGCTGACACAAAGCTGGAAGCAGATAACTGTGTAAAATGTCTTTGTGCTGCAGCATCAACATCACCCTTCACTGGAACTGAGAGCCCAAACCCTGAAAAACAGCCCCGCCCATCATCCCTCCTCCACCAAACTCTACTGTTGTGCATTCCAGTAGGTAACGTTCTCCTGGTATCCACCAAACCCAGATTCATCATCAGACTGACAGACAGAGAAGCTGATTCATCACTCCAGAGAACACGGTTCCACTGCTCCAGAGTCCAGTGGCGGCACTTTACACCCCTCCAGCCGACACTTGGCATAGTGCATAGTGATCTTAGGCTTGTGTGCAGCTGATCAGCCATGGAAACCCATTTCTTGAAGCTCCTGATACACAGTTCTTGTGCTGATGTTGTTTCCAGAGGCAGTTTGGAGCTCTGCAGTGAGTGATGCAACAGAGGATCGGCGATTTTTAAGTGCTTTGTGCTTCAGTGGTCCACCACTTCGAGGCTGAGCTGTTGTTGCTCCTAGGGCAGATCTAGCATGAACTGACTTGTGGCAGGGGCAGCATCCTATGATAGTGCCAAGCTTAAAGTCACTGAGATCTTCATTTCGACCCATTCTGCTGCAGAGATGTGCCATGTGCTTGACTTTATACACCTGTTAGCAATGGGTGTGGCGGAAACACCTGAACTCAATCATTAGGAAAGGTGTCCACATACTGTTGGCCATGTTTTGCAATTATATGCACCCCTAATCCCAGCCATATTCTATGCTAGATTCTTCAAAGTAGCCACTCTTTACTTTTATGCAGAAATGACATTTTGTTTTGGAAATAAATTCAACGTATTTATCTTGGAAACAAATTTCAAGCATTTAAGCTTAAGCTTTTAGATCTTCAGACGGCTCCAAACGTTTGCCTGAAAGTGCAGTCAGTGCTGTAAAGCACACAGTGAAAGTCCTGAAGCTGTGCTCTGGTCTGTCAGGACACTCTGCTGCAGTACGGTCCTCTACTGCTGCAGAGGCGCTTGAGAAGCTGAAATATTTAAAGCCACGGTTTTGGAGTCACTGGCTTATTTTCTTATTCATAGAGGGTACGTGTCTTTTTCCAGAGCAGACGCAGCTGTGCTTTCTTTTCCAGGATGAAGTGAGGTCAGACAAGAGCGAGACAAACACACCCGGCCGAAATAGGCGGGGTTTGGGGCTGAGTGACGAGGGAGACAGAAAGAGGAAGACAGAGAGACAGAGGAGGGCATGAAATGGCCTTTGGGCGTCGAACACCTACGAGGAAAGCTCCTGTCTGCTGAAACTTAGCAGCGCGGACATGATCGAAGTGGATGAGGAGGGGAAAAAAGGGAAAGCCGTTACTCACAGCTGCCAAATTTGAGGGGGCAGGCATGGGCATCCATGGGAAAATCCTCTAAATGCATGGGGCACTCCGCTCTCACTGTCAGCCTGGGAGACAGACAGACAGACAGAACGACAAGAAAGAGAAAGTGCAGAGACAGAGAGAGAGACAAGAGAGTTCAGCGTGAAACGCGAGGTGACGAGAGGATAGAGAGCCAGACAAAAAACAATTTGCAATATTTACACCTCCTGCCAGCCAGACTTAGCTTATTTTAAGAGATAGTCCAGTAGCGACGGTTCTGGGTCTGTATAGATGAGGTGGCTGTTGGGTGACCAACTTTAAACCCAGAAATATGAAATTATTCAAAAACAACCCAGAGAACAAATCTTGGTATCTGACTAATGGTATCTAGTCAAGTGAAATAATCTTATATGTAGTTATTATATCTAATATTTCTCATTTTGAGTTTATAAGATGATGCAACTTATTTCTAAACAATTTTACTTGTTTTAAGTAATTTATTAAGTCAATTATCTCACAGTATTGGCAGATAATTTTGCTTGTTGTATGAAATATGCTTGAAATAAGCCAAAATATCTGCTAATATAGTGAGATCATATAGTCAAATCACATAAAACAAGTAATAAATGTCTATTTAAACAATCTTATAAGCTTACAACAATCCTAACATGGGAAATATTGGATATGTCAACTAGATTTAGGATAATTTTACAAGTTTTCATGTGAACCAAAATTGCACTGAATGAATGTGCTTTTGTGATTAAAAATAGTTTTACAAAGTCATTGACCAAAAACATCTTTCTGCATTTGATATTTACTAAATGAAATGTTAGTAGTTTAATTTTTTTTAATATATTAAAACTGTTTGTAATAAATAAAAAAAAAATCATCCAATTTTTTTTGCAATGCGAAAAAATGATATATTGGCAAGTGAAATGATCTTAAATCTTCTCATTTTGACATGTTTTTAGTGATTCTAATAAGTCAGATCATTATATTAGCAGATGATTTTACTTGTTTAAAGTATATTTTTTACAAAACGCAAAAATGATCTGCTATTTACAGTGAGATTAGACTTTCTAAAATCACTTACAACAAGTAAAACAGGTCTAGAAATAAGTTACATAATCTTATAATAAGCTTACAACAACCCCAAATTAGGAACTATTAGATATTTCATCTTCAACACAAAGAAACAGAAAAGTCTGAGACCACACAAAAAATCTGAGATTGTTTGCCTTTAATCATGGAAACAGAACATTTCATAATAAAAATAAATAAATAAATAAATAAGCAAACAAAGAAAAGTTATCACAATTAAAATGAAAATATTAGAAATATTAGAAATTTTGCAATATTTCTAGATCACTATTCAAACCTGAAGCGAATATGTGAAATTGTCTATGTGGAGATGTTTTGTATTAAAAGGTCAGAGTTATTTTTTAGTCTGATCTCCTCCAGTGAAGCTCATGTTCAGACGCCTCTCAGGTGGACTTGATCTGCTGATCAGACGATTTTGTCACAGTTAGTGGCCAAAGTCATGAAGTCAAGAAATGAGGACAAACAAAAGAAATTCTGAAATTCATGATAAAAACTTCAAAGACTGTACCTTTTACTTAGATGGTTATGCTAATAATATAATTTGTAATTAAATATTTTGTATTAAATATGAAAAGAATGCAAAATAGAAGCATTTTCACTGGTGGTCTCAGACTTTTAGACCCCACTGTATATAATTCAGTAGATATAGTTTACAAGTGATATTTATTATTATTTTTGAGTTTGTAGTGTTTATCCTGATTTCGATGAGTTTAGTCTCTCAATCCAGCCGTTTTTTGGTGTTGAAGCACAAACAAACACTCTTTCAGGAAAACATCACAGTAACTTTCTATACTGCAAATGAAACTGGTGAATTTCTAGAACTTTCTGAATAGCAATGAACGATACCCAACTATCAGGATTGATTACCTAAGAACCAATCATTTACCAGCTTCAGTGGGGGGGCACCTGTACCGGCCAGTCAAATTTCTGATAGGGGGTCAGTGCCAGCCTAGACCCACCTAGACACATCACTGCTGGTGATGCAGTTGACACAATGCTGACTATATAACTATGCTAATTTGTGGGCTTCCACTACTTGTTAGCTATGTTAGTCTCACAGCTCCAGGGCTAAAACTAAAGAATCAAACTTCAGACCCCAAACCCGTCTTGGCTGACTGACCACCTCTGAAGTGTGTGTGTGTCTTTTAAGTCCAACTGTGTTGCACAAAAGTGAAAGAACCTGCACAAACCACTCAAGGCTACATTCACACCAGCCTGAGTTTGACAGAATGATGAAGCGGAGGACGTCAGCCCACTCAGGACGTTTCTCCCATTTGTCTTATCCGTGACACAAATATGAACTCCCCCCATCCCCCTAATCTCCTAATAAACACTCTAAAGAATGCTTTACGGCTCTGAGCGTCCTGACCCGCGCATTAAGAGCCTCTCCCGCCAGCCACGAGTTCACATCTCGGCTTTATTTATGACGTGGTAACTCAGACGCACGGTGACACTGTTCCCCCGCGCAGTAGCACAGCCTTATCTCCCCCTTCCTTATGCAGCATGGAGGCCTGTTCCCTTCACATCACTTTTGAGGCAATAATCCATGTTTTCTGGAGGGTGGAAAGAGCTAGAATGGCTATGTTGTGTGTTTTTGAAACTGGTCCCAAACCTGAGAATCCAATGTTTTGCTATAGACTGATTTGAGGTTAGCAACTTAAATCTACTTTACCACAGTCATAGTAGCTTGAAGCTAACAGTTTGAGCGAATGTGCCACATGTTCAGGAGTAAATGGTTTGTTTTGGAAGTTTAACCCTCTATTTCACGGTGTTGCCATATGGCAACAATTACTTTATCTTAATTTTACTAAAAAGCAGTGATATAAAATCTGTGTTTTCTTATTTAATTGTGGAAAAGGGGTCTTTTACTTTGAAAGGACAAATACTTCATGACATCGCATGACCAGGATTTTTTATTATGGTGTTGTCATTACCATACTTTCCAAATACCAATTGAAATTGTATTCATTTCCAATATTTGTAAATATTGGGTCATACAATTCACTAAGTATAAGTCTGATTTGTTTGTTCTTGTTTTCAATAAAAGGATAATTATTCAATAAATATAATATATGATAGAATTCAATAAAAAGGATGTTTTTAGAGAAAAAATTAATTTTATGGTCCTTGTTTTTTATTTTTATTTTTTATTTTATGATGCTATGGTACAATTGCGCATTGTTGCCAAATGACAACAATTTACCAAGTAACCCACTAAATTTTTAGAAATAAATATATACATTTTTTTAATTTCATTATTTAAGCAATTTCAAACAACAAAAACACATTAAAACATGTTATCACATTTAAGTAATATTCATGCAGTAGAGGATTAAGATTTGATGAAAATAAATAAACGTTTTCATTAACAAGTGAAATTAAGTAACTATATCTTTTGCAAACTTGTGAGACAGTAAATCTACAAAAGATTACAAGATTCCAGCAAATTTTTAAGAAGTCATGGTTTGGCTAGCAGCAGGTTTAGCAGTCACAGATTGTCTTGTAACCTTTTTTTATACAAAATCCAAGAAAATAATTTGTACACATTATAATTCCTCCAAACTCCTTGTGAGATTGATGGTAGAGCAGCATCAACTCAGCGTGTGGAGCAACCAGATGCCTCACGCTAGCGCTCGTTAACCTGCACTAGCTTCTCTTTACAGTGTATCGCTCTAGCTCCTGCTAGCCCCACTTTAAGGTGTAGTTTGCTATCTCCTGCTAGCCTCATAGTGCAATAGCTCCTGCCAGCTTGCGCTAGCCTCACCTAATGGTGTAGTATGCTAGGTCCTGTTAGCCTGCGCTAGCCTTACCTCATGGTGTAGAGTAGGGTGCCCTCCTCTGTGATCCGCAGCAGTTTGTTGGGCATCGTCATGTTGTGCGCCACTGATTTCTTCCCGTTGTGGAAGAAAGTGTCTGGCGTCCAGATCTTGCTGGCCATCAGGTTGTTCAGACGCAGCACGGCCATCGGACCTTTGAATTTGAGACGCTCGTCTTTCCAGCTCTGTCTGAAGAACACGTCTATGGTGTACTCCTGCATGAACAGGGAGAGATATCAGCCTGGACCAGCCTGGACTAGCCTGCCACAATGGAATGGCTGGTATAAACAAGGTAGAGCTAAGAACTTGTGAGCCCAGGTGTGAAAAACTGGGGGGAACATGGACTTATTAAGTGGGAACAAGCTGAATGTGAAATCCAACACCAATCCAAGGAGGCAAAATTCCTGTCGTTAGCACATGGATGGAATGTAAGTTAGCACGGCTGAAAAGTCCCCCAACAAACTCCCTTTAGGCATATACAGATGTGCTGCATGTGCAGCAAAATAAGCGTTACCTCTATAAGAGATTCACTAGTTAGCTTGTTTTGCTTGTATTATCAATTTTAATCCAGATGTTAAAAAAGCATGAAAAGGGCTGGGAGTCAATCCCAAAAAGAATCAGTTCCTTGATACCCAGGGATTAAGAGCTTTGGACTCGATTCCACATAGAGACATTCAAATTTGCCTGTACCTGTGTGCTTACAGAAAGTGAAATATTAAAAAATACATAGTTTAGATTGCTTTTACTTTAAACAAAGTGGAAAACCAAGTAAAATATACAGTAATAAAAAAACTTGCACAATTTAATGACGTTACCAGTGCCAAAACATCTACTCTACCTATAGGAGTTGACAAAAGAAAACCAGGTACAACTTAGCCAGCACTCGTTAGTCAGCTAAATTAATTTAGCCTGCATTAACATAAGGTCAACTATAATTAATACTGTACTCTTTTTTGATAGATATCCTTCTCTATGTCTTGTTTTTTTGGGATTGAGAAAATTTCTGTAATCAAACAGCCCTAGAGATTAGAGGAATTTGGGGGCGGGGTTTAGGGAGCACATATTTCTGTTAGCAGATAATCCAACATCAAAAGTTGTTCCTAGATGTATTTTCTCGTTACGAGATCAAACAAGATAACAACGTATAAATATCTTTTGAAAATGTAAATTTCAAAACTTTCAATTTATACCACATTTGTGTTTTTCCTATTTCTGTAGAAGTACCATATGAGCCCGATTCCCTATTTCAGTAAAAGTACTGTTACTGTAGTGATATTTTACTTAAATATTAATTAAAGGAAATTTCTCAGGTAAGAGATAAATAAGTTATTAAAAAGTTTAATAAGATAGATAGATCACTTTATTAATCCCAGAGGGAAAGTCATCTAATACAGCAGCACAAAGTGCAGTAAAGAGCAAAACAAGAGCAGAAGTATTGCTGTACCCTATTATACAGATACACAAATAGAAAAAGTAAAGATATATAATAAAATATACTAAAACAACCATAAATTATAGTGTGCAGTAAGTAAATTTGCATAAATATAATGCAGGTGACAGTGCAGTGGTGCATGTCATGTCCAGTGAATAAACTAAATGACTATAAACTGTAAATGATACCGTATGTTTATAGTTGTACTTGCCTGGGTGTATAAAAAGTGGCAGTGCAATATGTAATATTTATGGATGTATAAACAAAATGGCAAATTCTTGAGTGATTCAGTTTGTTTCCGAATATCTGCAATCACAAAGTGAAAATACATCTGCGCTCTCTTGGTTACATTATTGGAAACTACTTCTACAAACAAAACTAAACTCTGTACTTTTACTCTGTAATGGTTACTAATTATTAACGTAGTGGAATAAAAGTAGTTTAGTATGAATTATGATAGAATTCTACTCAGACAAGCACTGTTTGTGGGAAAAAGTCGGTATTTGCTGTAATTTGTTATTCCCCACCTCTGATTATGATTGCAGTGTTTTGCAAAGCAAAGCATGTGAACGTGATTCATTATTAATGATGCACTCAAACTGTCACATATGAACGATTACGTAATGTAAACCAAATGCACAGCACAAAAATAATAACTCTAGCATTCTAAAGGTTAATCCCAGGATTGTTTGTTCTGCTCTGATGTTCCTTCACTCTCTGTGTGAGTTTATTCAGACGTGGGTCCAGCTGAGAGGCCAATGAAGTGCCGGCAGCCAAAAGCAGCAACACACGTGACGCTAATTCATGCTGACCGTCGCAGCCGCGAGCGTCTTTTCTGGCTTGCGTGCAATCGGCTCCGACAGAGCGGGTAAGAAAAAAGCACAAGATCGTTTCGCTGTGGTTTCACTCCAGCAGGATTTTAGTCAGACGTAGACACGTAATCTCCAGCTCACGTCTCGCTGAGAAAGAGGAGTCGACAAGGCGGGACTGGACAATACAGTTTATCAGTTTAGTTGTCAATAGCGATAATGCAGAGAGAGTGAGTAAACATACTGTTAGCCCAGCTCTCACCAACTATAAACAACACAAAGTTGTCGTTTATACCTGGGGTGGAAAAGACTTACAGTTAGCTCCAGAATTACTAGGACCTTTCATGAAAATGGTGTCAAATCAATAAATTAAATAAATCACACATGCAGTGAGTGATATTTTAGGATTAAACAGATGTCATAAGTTGCACATTAATATTTTTACACTGTTTGGGGGGAGGGGGGGATTTTCATTTGTAACTTTTTTTTAAGTTTCAAAAACATTGGCACCACATTAGCAATATATATCAATACGTTTCTATGTGTTTTTGACGTGTGTTTCGTGTCATTATCTTTCTAAAAAATCCATCTATGGCCAAGTATCAGCATTCCAGCTAAGGTGGACAGATTTAGAAGAAAAAAATTAATTGTTCCTGCTTTTCAAACTGTTTTATTATCATCTTGATTAAGCATAAAGGTAAAGTCAATTGACTGAATCTTCACAGACAAGTCTTCACTGCCTTATTTGAAATGACAGCTCTTTGGTTTTGCCCTGTTGATGGACGTCAGAGGGATTTTCCCTGTTTGTAACCACATATTTATACCCCAGGTGAACAAGAAGTGGTCATAGAGACCATTGGAATTCATGGAGACTAGGAGAAATTTAGTTATTTTTCCCCAAAGATACTTATTTCTTTTATTTTATTTAAAATATTATTTAGGGGTGTCAATAATTTTGCCCCATATGTTTGAAAGAATACCTTTAAAATAAAACCACACTCTTATAGCAATAATTTCTATTAGACTAATGTTCAGCAATTTCTCAAAACGTTTTTGAGGAGCACTTGAGTCGTTATCTTAATATTTTATTTATTTTATTTATTATTTAATATTTTGTATAAATGTTTTTTGAGGGGTTGTGGAGTTGATTGTAAGTGACTGTATTGTACATTTTCATTCTTCAAAGTGCTCATTTCAAATCTCAGCAGATTTTACTCCTTGTGTCTCGTTTATCAGTTGAGTTTTTACTGTAATCATTTGTCTTCATGTCTTTGTGTGAAGAGCCAGATCACTGGTCACTTATATCCATTGGTGCAAATTTAGAGGGGACGGGTCACTCCCACTTTTTAATATAATGTGCGATCGTTTTTGTGGGGTAGCAGGATGGTTGTCGAACAAAATACATAGCTTATATTACTGGTAATATTTCCCATTAAATCTCCCACACCAGTCATATTAGAGTCTGCAGCAGCGCTTAGTGAAGCAGCTAGCCTATCAGATAACTTGCTCATGAGAATATGGCAGCTCGGCTATAGCTTTTCAATGTTGCCCCCTTTACCCCCAACTTCTCAGACCAAACTGGGACCTCTGCTTTATAAATAATAGAATTTATAAGCACAGTCATTTGAGCATGGGTGAAAGCCCCACCCACTTTACTCTGATGGGTGGAAAAATTAGGTGTTTTTTCTTGGTTGGGGGGGCACCATTGATGTATTTCTTGAAGGCTGCTCTTGTCCCTGTTGCTAAGCAACAGCTAGTGATAACTACCAGGCTGTCAAAATTAGCCAAACATTTAGCTTATTAATTATATTACAGAACATAATAAAACAATAAAACAAATAATTATAATTACAGACAATGCAATCGGATATAAAATAACAAAACAATGTAAAAAAAAAAACAATTAAATGAAATCTCAAGCACTGCAGTGAAAAGACCCCAGCTGTGCTACCAAGCTATACATTCAATATGTACAGGCAAAAAATAGAACTACTACTGTTAACTAAGCAACATAGTACAATTAGCAAAAACAAGCTAAACTTAAAAAGCTGCTTTTTGTCTTTGTTATGATTTAGATCAGTGGAAGACTGCAATCACTAACGCCTCCTCCAGAGCAGCTGCAGATTATCTGTGATCGGACTGGTCAGCACAGAAAAACACTGTAGATTCAGCTGAACAAAACATAAAAATAAAGAGGCGCAAAAAAATTCTCTCCAATTAGAAACAACAGGATTAAGACATCTCAGCAGCACCCAGATGTCTCGATTTGATCATCGGCAGGGGTTCAAAGGGAAGGTGGTAAATGAAAGATGATGGAGAGTGAAGGATGTATCATCCACACAGTTTCACGTTTTATTTAATGTATTCTATTTTCTTACTGCATATTTTTGTATATTTCTAGTTGTAAATATGCCTGTAGATCGGTTTTCTGTATATATTCTTCTTTTCATATTGTACCACCCTTATTATTATAACCGTGCTGTGTTGTGTGACTGATACTGACGGCTAAATTTCCTTCGGGATCAATAAAGTATCTATCTATCTATCTATCTATCTATCTATCTATTTCATTGTTACATGCATAAAAAGTTCTGTATTAATAAATTTCCCTTCAGAACTCAACCAAACATGTCATCGCCAAAGACACACCAAGCAGTTTCACAGGCAAAACTGAATTGTTAGCCATTGTTGAATTGTTGTTGAACTGAATCTGAAGCCAGTATGAACCCCTGATTGTGACGATTTCCACTGAAATGAATGTAATTTCACTGTAAAAAACGAATGTAACTGGGCCTTTACGGTGACGGAGCTGCAGCAAAACAAAGAACAGCTGCATGACGCTGGAGCGCGCCCATATGCCGGAGAAGTAATTAAGTGAAATTATGTGGAAACGGCGATCACTCAAAGCAGCGGTTTCATACGCAAGACAAGGGCGTCTCTCTCAGCTGCTGGAGGACCATCTGACTCCTCTCTGTGAACTCATATGTAAAGACCACAGTAATTCATCTTAATTCAGGCATTAAAGACCATTAAAGCGGACACTGGAATCGGTCACTAAACAGTGACTAATGAGAAACTGTGGCATCTCACTGAAACAGCAGCCTGTTTTAGCTCTCTTAGCGCGTTATTTTCACCTGCTCAATTTGTTTCAGTGGAAATGTGTATGATTTATGTGGATATTAATGTGTGTACTGTGTATGTATTTTGAGTCTAATGGGTTTATATTTTTTTCTTATATGTTTTTGTATATAAGTACTTTAAGGGGGCTACACCTCCAAGATTTTCACTCACCTTCACACCTGTGTAAATGTGATTTGACAATAAACATGATTTGAGGATTTACAAAAATGCACTCATCTTCATAGGTGAGCAATGCTGTGTTTATTGTGTTAGTAGTGCAGGATTGTTTGACATGAATAAAGCTGAAGCTGTCTGTTTATCTCCACACGGCTGTCTTTGTGGAGAGGTGTGAAAAGTTTTTCACAGCAGGGGTTCTCACCCCTCCCCTCTCACTCCTCATTGCTCGCTAGCAGCTCAACAACATTTCACACTCAGAGAGATGACGGAGTCCCAGTTCATCTGATGACAGAGTTACAGGAAACAAATATTTATTTAATTATATTAACTAAAAGTATTTGAGTTGAGGTCCAGTCTACAGGTGGAATGGCCACTAGGGGGCACTGCAAAACTACAGTAGAACTTAAATTAAGGTCAGTTCGCACTGAATCCATGTCTTGTACAGACAGAAAAGCACAACAATTGGTGTGAAGTTTCCACTATGTCAAAAATTGCATTGTTTCTGGAAAAAACGAATGGTATGATTAGGCTTTGGCACACTTTAATAATAATAATAAAAAGTATTACATGGTAAAAATTGTGCTTTAACTAAAAATTAACTGGGATTTTTTTTAGGATTTTAAATTAAAAATATCAATTAAATTAAACTTTTTCAAGTTAAAACCATTTTTTATAATGCATGCTCTTAAATATCATGGTTCTTTAAGAGTTCCTTAGGAAAAAGAATGGTTTTATTCAGAACTATGGGTTCTATATAAAACCATTTTATGCTTAAATGGTTCTCTGCATTGATTGAGAATGTTTTGTTCTACATAGCACCAAAAAGGTTTCTTCCACTGTTCCAAACTTGACATCGTAACAACATCAGAACCCTTTTTGGTGCTACCTACAAACATATACAACACATTATCCATCAAACTGAAGAACCATTTCACCATGCAGAGAACCATATAAGCATAACATGGTTCTATATAGAGAACCTTTTGAAGAACCATCTTTTTTTAAGAAAGTAGAGATGTGAAACTACTGTTTATTTGCTGTGTGTAACATTGGAACATAATAAAACATGAAATGTAGCCTGTGCGAAAGTTTTGGCATAATTTATGTTTTATGTTTTACTTTTTTCCAATATATTAAACTTATTTCACATATTTTCACTTAGAAAATTGACAAATGTGCAGTTTTCAAACTTCACAGCTACAACATCCACGAACAGGTTAAACTGTTACTGTCCAAAGAAAAAGAAGTATCTCCAAAATAGTAAGTTTACAGGAGAGACCAAAAACACTCTCACTTTATAATGTACGTTAATGTAATGAGGTTTTATTCCAAGTGATTTTGGAGCATTTCTATTTGTCCAATCATCATGAAATTTTTACACACCAGAAAGGATGGCTAGTGTGTTGAACTGATGTAGTAATAGAAATATGCAAAAATGGAGGTACATGGTTTTCTTAGGACAGCAACGTAAATAATGTTACAACATTCGTACAAAGGTTTCATTATGAGAAATATTAGATGTGTTAGCCGGGTGTAAAATGATTTCCCTCCAAGGCTGCATTTCTTTGCCGTGTGAAATGAAAGGATTCCTCCTTTCTTTCTCTCTTTCCGTCACTGCCTGAGCCAGACAGGAGGAATGATTCCATAACAAAGCACATTTCATCAGCGGCGCCGTGTGTCTGGCGTGTGGAAGGGCAGAAAGCAGGTGACATTTAGAGAAGGTAAAGGCTTACCATGTCGTGATCCGAAACGGGGCCAATGCTGGTCACGAAAATGTCAGTCTTCACTTCCGTTACACGCTCTGTTGGAGCAAGAAATTAGCAGTGTGAGTGTCAATCAGTGTCGGCCATTAGCTCTAACAAACCTCTTAATACCGCGGTTCAACCGCCGTCACCTCGCCAGCTAATCACCACAACCATTCTACTCAACGCTTCCCTAAAAAGGGGCTCAAAGTTCAAGATCAGTGGCAAACAACGATTCCGATGACATCTGAGTGTTTGTGTTAGTCAACAGTCAACAGTACACAATAAACAATTATACAACAGTTAGTTCCGGTCACAAAGCTGATTGGTTGAGAGGCTTTCTAACTGTGCTGTTATTTCGCCATAACATCGCAGGTTTTTCACAAACATTTTGCCACAAACATTTGATCAGACTCTGAAGATGAGACTACTCATGAGTCTCCGATGTGGACTGAATGAAGAATGAAGGGCTTCCGGCGTGATGGTCAGTCCTTTCCTGAGTGTCCATTGGTCAGTTTCACACAGAATGTAGACGGACACACGAATCCACCAGTTCCACACGGTGAGAGGCAGATGACGTGTATCTCAGCCCCTCTTCATAGGCTCATAACTCCGGATGTGAGTCTCATATGATCTCGTGATAAGATGGAATGGAAAGGGCGACTCTACAGATTCAGGAAGTGTTTGAACTGGATTTCTGAGCTGGATCATCACAAAGATACAGACACAGATATAGAAACAGAGAATTTGACGCACAGGTGAGTTTGTG
This sequence comes from Colossoma macropomum, assembly GCF_904425465.1. Taxonomy (NCBI): domain Eukaryota; kingdom Metazoa; phylum Chordata; class Actinopteri; order Characiformes; family Serrasalmidae; genus Colossoma; species Colossoma macropomum. The sequence continues at coordinate 1,493,094 of NW_023494800.1, forward strand.
GACCCCAGAACATTAACTAAACTGTGTTCTCCAACAACCTCTTTGTGTTTGAGTAGGAGAAACTTGCAGAGAGAAAGCTAACCACCAAGCAAAAGCTAACCAATGATATAAAACTGAGCATCTTGTTTGTTTGTCCATCTATCCATCTGGCTGTTCATTCAATCGGCCATGCCAGTGTTCCCCAGATGCAGAACCAGAAGTAAAGTGAATAAGAACCATCTTTAAGGCATTTTTAGCGAGTGGACACAGCGAAGTCTACAGCACCGCTTTTATACGTAGAGCCCATTTCACACGTTTAATTCTGCTTTAGTGACACAGCAGACTGGAAGTGTTGGACTGAGGGACGTCAATCACGGGTGCTCATTAGAGTATCAGACCACGCCCATACTGTTCTCAGATAAATCGGATTTAAAAATTGTTGTTTGTTTCTTTAAAACTCTTTAAAACATTTAGGAAAAATCTATTTTAAGTATCATATGAACAGTTTTAATGTTCGCTGAGGCTTTAAAGACTGATATAAGTTCAGTAGCTGCTGCAATGTGATAAAACTGATAAACAACTGTGAAAAATAGTGTTATTGCTCTCTTAGCTATGTAACAATAAGCAAGAATGTTCAACCATAAGAAACAGAGCCTGATGGACATGCATTTTATTTATATATGAAGTCTTTTCAAAGACTTTTCTCAGCAAATGATTCTGCAATCTACACCAAACACTGTCGGAAAAAAAAACTACTGAGCATCAGAGCTCTGGGCAGGACTGTTTTTTCAGTCCCACATGATTTCATCCCACTCCCGCCCACTCTCGCAGAAAACCATTTCATTTGTCCCGCATGAAACATTTTGGCCCGCACAGTACAGTGAAGGCAAACTGGCATCCAGTATCTGACGCAGTCTGTTCACAAACTCATTATTCTCTGCTGAAATAACACGGCAGTCGTGGTCATCAGGCTCAGTGTGAGTAACTTTACCAAACGTCATTTATTCCCAGTAAACACGAAGCAGGAATTCAACCACACAGAGGTTATTTTGGGTGTTTTGCTTCGCAGCTCTTTAGAATGACATTTTATTTCATATTCATTGTTTATATGTATGATTTAGCGATTGTGCTGGGATTGTTCATTAGGTAACACTTTATTTGGATCACTTTAGATACTTAATTTACTTTCAAGTTACATTCAACTAAATATCTACTAACCCTAACCCTGGTCCAAATCTTAACCCGGACCTTAACCTCAACCCAAAACCTAAACCCAAGCCTCACCCTGGTCCTAGCCCTAACCCTGGTCCAAATCCCAACCCAGACCTTAACCTCAACCCAAAACCTAAACCCAAGCCTCACCCTGGTCCTAGCCCTAACCCTGGTCCAAATCCTAACCCTGACTTTAACCTCAACCCAAAACCTAAATCGAAGCCTCACCCTGGTCCTAGCCCTAACCCTGGTCCAAATCCCAACCCTGACCTTAACCTCAACCCAAAACCTAAACCCAACCCTCACCCTGGTCCAACCCTAACCCTGGTCCAAATCCTAACCCTGACCTTAACCTCAACCCAAAACCTAAACCCAACCCTCACCCTGGTCCTAGCCCTAACCCTGGTCCAAATCCCAACCCAGACCTTAACCTCAACCCAAAACCTAAACCCAAGCCTCACCCTGGTCCTAACCCTAACCCTGGTCCAAATCCTAACCCTGACCTTAACCTCAACCCAAAACCTAAATCGAAGCCTTACCCTGGTCCTAGCCCTAACCCTGGTCTAAATCCTAACCCTGACCTTAACCTAAACCCAAAACCTAAACCCAAGCCTCACCCTGGTCCTAGCCCTAATCCTGGTCCAAATCCCAACCCAGACCTTAACCTCAACCCAAAACCTAAACCCAAGCCTCACCCTGGTCCTAGCCCAAACCCTGGTCCAAATCCTAACCCTGACCTTAACCTCAACCCAAAACCTAAATCGAAGCCTCACCCTGGTCCTAGCCCTAACCCTGGTCTAAATCCTAACCCTGACCTTAACCTAAACCCAAAACCTAAACCCAAGCCTCACCCTGGTCCTAGCCCTAACCCTGGTCCAAATCCCAACCCAGACCTTAACCTCAACCCAAAACCTAAACCCAAGCCTCACCCTGGTCCTAGCCCTAACCCTGGTCCAAATCCTAACCCTGATCTTAACCTCAACCCAAAACCTAAACCCAACCCTCACCCTGGTCCTAGCCCTAACCCTGGTCCAAATCCCAACCCAGACCTTAACCTCAACCCAAAACCTAAACCCACGCCTCACCCTGGTCCTAACCCTAACCCTGGTCCAAATCCTAACCCTGACCTTAACCTCAACCCAAAACCTAAACCCAAGCCTCACCCTGGTCCTAGCCCTAACCCTGGTCCAAATCCTAACCCTGACCTTAACCTCAACCCAAAACCTAAACCCAACCCTCACCCTGGTCCTAACCCTAACCCTGGTCCAAATCCTAACCCTGACCTTAACCTCAACCCAAAACCTAAACCCAACCCTCACCCTGGTCCTAGCCCTAACCCTGGTCCAAATCCCAACCCTGACCTTAACCTCAACCCAAAACCTAAACCCAACCCTCACCCTGGTCCAACCCTAACCCTGGTCCAAATCCTAACCCTGACCTTAACCTCAACCCAAAACCTAAACCCAACCCTCACCCTGGTCCTAGCCCTAACCCTGGTCCAAATCCCAACCCAGACCTTAACCTCAACCCAAAACCTAAACCCAACCCTCACCCTGGTCCTAGCCCTAACCCTGGTCCAAATCCCAACCCAGACCTTAACCTCAACCCAAAACCTAAACCCAAGCCTCACCCTGGTCCTAGCCCTAACCCTGGCCCAAATCCTAACCCTGACCTTAACCTCAACCCAAAACCTAAATCGAAGCCTTACCCTAGTCCTAGCCCTAACCCTGGTCTAAATCCTAACCCTGACCTTAACCTAAACCCAAAACCTAAACCCAAGCCTCACCCTGGTCCTAGCCCTAATCCTGGTCCAAATCCCAACCCAGACCTTAATCTCAACCCAAAACCTAAACCCAAGCCTCACCCTGGTCCTAGCCCAAACCCTGGTCCAAATCCTAACCCTGACCTTAACCTCAACCCAAAACCTAAATCGAAGCCTCACCCTGGTCCTAGCCCTAACCCTGGTCTAAATCCTAACCCTGACCTTAACCTAAACCCAAAACCTAAACCCAACCCTCACCCTGGTCCTAGCCCTAACCCTGGTCCAAATCCCAACCCAGACCTTAACCTCAACCCAAAACCTAAACCCAAGCCTCACCCTGGTCCTAACCCTAACCCTGGTCCAAATCCTAACCCTGACCTTAACCTCAACCCAAAACCTAAACCCAAGCCTCACCCTGGTCCTAACCCTAACCCTGGTCCAAATCCTAACCCTGATCTTAACCTCAACCCAAAACCTAAACCCAAGCCTCACCCTGGTCCTAGCCCTAACCCTGGTCCAAATCCTAACCCTGATCTTAACCTCAACCCAAAACCTAAACCCAACCCTCACCCTGGTCCTAGCCCTAACCCTGGTCCAAATCCTAACCCTGGCCCTAACCTCAACCCAAAACCTAAACCCAACACTCACCCTGGTCCTAACCCTAACCCTGGTCCAAATCCTAACCCTGATCCAAAACCTAAACCCAAAACCTAAACCCAAGCCTCACCCTGGTCCTAGCCCTAATCCTGGTCCAAATCCCAACCCAGACCTTAACCTCAACCCAAAACCTAAACCCAAGCCTCACCCTGGTCCTAACCCTAACCCTGGTCCAAATCCTAACCCAGACCTTAACCTCAACCCAAAACCTAAACCCAAGCCTCACCCTGGTCCTAGCCCTAACCCTGGTCTAAATCCTAACCCTGACCTTAACCTCAACCCAAAACCTAAACCCAACCCTCACCCTGGTCCTAGCCCTAACCCTGGTCCAAATCCCAACCCAGACCTTAACCTCAACCCAAAACCTAAACCCAAGCCTCACCCTGGTCCTAACCCTAACCCTGGTCCAAATCCTAACCCTGACCTTAACCTCAACCCAAAACCTAAACCCAAGCCTCACCCTGGTCCTAACCCTAACCCTGGTCCAAATCCTAACCCTGACCCTAACCTCAACCCAAAACCTAAACCCAACACTCACCCTGGTCCTAACCCTAACCCTGGTCCAAATCCTAACCCTGATCTTAACCTCAACCTAAAACCTAAACCCAAGCCTCACCCTGGTCCTAGCCCTAACCCTGGTCCAAATCCCAACCCAGACCTTAACCTAAACCCAAGCCTCACCCTGGTCCTAGCCCTAACCCTGGTCCAAATCCTAACCCTGACCTTAACCTAAACCCAAAACCTAAACCCAAGCCTCACCCTGGTCCTAGCCCTAACCCTGGTCCAAATCCCAACCCAGACCTTAACCTCAGCCCAAAACCTAAACCCAAGCCTCACCCTGGTCCTAGCCCTAACCCTGGTCCAAATCCTAACCCTGACCTTAACCTCAACCCAAAACCTAAACCCAACCCTCACCCTGGTCCTAGCCCTAACCCTGGTCCAAATCCTAACCCCACCACTGTTTGTTTTAACCACCTGACGTTCTAAAGCAGAACAGTAAAATAAAAGCCTGAAGACGAGACGGTTCTGTGGAGTCAGTACAAGTTAAAAATGACTAAAATGGAATATGGTGTAATTACATCTCCTAACTAAAGGTACTAAAGATGTTCCTTTGAGGGTTCCACCCCAGTTACGGTTTAGCACCATTTGTTTCTGAGAATGTATGTTATTGTCCACTTAAGCCCATTTTTATCGTTTTATTGTTTAAAGAAAAGTGGAAGAAAAACACCATCATACTCCATTAAATGATTGACTCAGACTCTGAGTTTAGAAATTTACAGCTAAATACAGATGTTAACTACACAAACAGTCAGACTGAGGCACATATGAGATCATGTGTTCTCCACATGCTCTGAGCTGTTTCTCTCAAAGAGAGTAAAACACATTTTAACAAATAAATAACAATAAATATGATAGAAATGACTATACAATTAATACTATTTAGCTCTGTTTTCCCATTTCTATTGATTTTGAGGATTAAAAACAGCTCATAATAAATATGCAACTCAATTTTAAATGAAAAATAAAGCCTGTCTTGCTGTGTATCAGAGTTTTATCACTCAGCCTGAATCCAAGAGGACAGAAAATCAATAAAAAATATGGCCGCCTTATGCTAATTATTCATTTTTGCTCAATTATAAGCCATAGAATGAAACACCTTCCAAATTCTTGCATTTTCAGCTCAAAGACACTGTGGGCCAACGATTTCTGAATTTATTTATTTATTTATAAGCAAATTTTTTTTTTTGCAGGCGCTAAATACATTTTTGATCAAAATTTATAAACATATCAAATTCTGTTAGCATGGCAAATAATGGCATATCTGAGGTCTAACGTACGGCATGTGTGACTGTCTCGTAAATACTTTATAGTTGGAATTGACCAAAATACCAAAAAATAACACAAAATTACCCAAAGGCTCTAAAAGTTAAATTAGAAAATAACTGATATATTACATTATTTCTCATATAACTGATAGTGACAGCCCTAAATGCAATGAAGTTAAAGCACTTAAGAACTCATTTAAGGTTTTGAGGACACAATATATGACTTTATGTCACTGGAATGAATGTTGACACCAGGAAGACTTTCCTTATATGCCTTGCAGTTGTCAAATAAAAGGTTCTGGTCGTGATTCTGATATTTTTGGGCTTTGTTTGTGGAGAGCGGCGTCTCTCGGCCTCGGGCTCAGTACCGTCACTCCTGAACATGAGCGGTGATTGATGTCGAGTCAAAGCTGCCAGTCAAAATCACTGTCAGCTCATCATATGCTGTAAATTTTCTGTTACGTTAGCGGTTGGCAAGCGATATATGATGCTCGAATGAGGTCAGGAGCGCAGAATGGAAAACATAAACGGTAAACAACAACAACAATGTGCCGCTCTGATGAATCATGGCGGGTCTGCTCAGCTCTAATTCAGGTTAAGTGTTAAATGATGTGTGTTGATGGTATAAACAACAGTTACTCAACGTGCTTTTCAGTCCTGCTACCCAGACGTGGAGTTTTCATGTCTACATGCAGATGAAGAGCCACAGAATCCACTTGTTTGCTGCTCGGTCCTGCGTTTGTTTGATGATTCGCTTAAACTGAATGGTTGATCTGTCAAGTTCGTTGCTGTTGTCTGTCTCTTGTTAGTTCACAAGTGTTGTTAGTTTTGTCCAGTGGTTTTGTCTATTTATTGTGACAGTGCTGTTGGCTCTGTCTAGTGCTTCTCTCTTCCTTTCTCTCTCATTTTTCTCATGCTTATGTCCTCAGACTGAGAACAGCACTGTTAAAAATCAGAGCAGCTCAACTCAAAATGATATAGTAACTGATTACGTTGTTCACACAACTCAAACTTAGTTGAGTCAAAAATTCTCTCAGAATAGGTAAATAAGATAGATTTGCTTTTTATACTCAATTTCTCCACCAGCCAGGACGCTTTCCATCACACGATCCTAGTACCTTTTTTCCTCTTGGGTACTCACTTATGGATGGCTATGGCATCACTGGGGTTCAAACTCACAACCTCCTGTTGGGGTGATAGTCCATTGCACCACTCAGGAACATGTATAACAACTCAGATTTTGTGTCTACAAATGTTTAATACACTGGAGAAAATATTTGTTGTTTTAACTTTAAAGTGTGTCATCATCTCACATGGTGCAGCTGTCTAATAGATCATCCCAACATCAGGAGACTGTGAGTTTGAATCCCAGCTCTACCACAGCTGTCCATGTCTGGAATCCCAAAAAAGAAAAAAAAATGCCAGATGGGACTGTGTGATAGACGGAGCGCCAGCTAGTGGGGAAACGGAGTAAAGAATGCAAAATGGATTTTGTTTATCTAACTGAGATGCAGACCTAGAAACAGTAGCTGGGCTCTAAATAAATTTCTGATCAAAATTCATAAACATATCAAATTCTTTTAGCATTTATGTGGCAAATAACGGCATTTATGAGGTCTAACATATGGCATGTGTGACTGTCTCATGTAAATACTTAAGAATTGGAATTAGATTTTTGACTAAGAAGTTTGAGCTGGGTGAACTCAAAGTTGAGTCAACTCAAGAAAAGCCCTGTAATCAGTTACTAAATCATTTTAAGTTGAGCTGATTTATTACAGTGAGGTGAGTTTGTGCTCACACCTACATTCTACCACGTAGGTAAACTCTGCTGTCCAGGCACACTAGGTTAGAGAGTGGCTGCCATCCCTTGTATTTTTGGGAAGATTCGCCAAGTGTAGTTGGCTAGTTCTGCTTCCTGTGGTGGTAGTTAGGCTAGACTTCTAAAACAATACAGCTCTGGGTAGTTTCTGTTTTATTCTGTTCGCTTCTTTGGTACCGTACATGTTCTGTCTCTGAGGTAAGACCAGCTCAGCCTCAGAACTGGTGTGTTGTCCTGCTTGTTTATGTCTGTTTGTGCTACACCATTGTGTGCAGTCATGGTCTTGAATAAATTCTATTTTGCCATAACCCCCCCTCCCCCCCCCACCAGTCACTCCACACTCACCAGTACTCTAACCATCCCTCCAGTTCTACATCAATCTATCTAATTTGTTTTCATCTCTGCTTACCGCCCTAAACCGTGGCCCTTTAGTGGGGACGTACCAAGTATGTACCAGTTTGCTTGCTCACTTTAAATTGTTTCTATTAACTATGTAGTTACATATTAACAATACATGCAACAACAATGTGTTCATTGTTACGTAATGTGTAACACAGAGAACTCAAGATTATCCTGATAATAGTACATAAGCATAGTAGTACGCTTGTGTTGTGACATGGTAACCAAAGTTCTGGCTTTAAACCATTTTATAATGTGACAGAATTTACACGGCAACAGTAGATGCCCATTTATGTTCAAAAGGTTCGTCCAATCATATCTTATCTTTGTCTTTATTTAATCACATGACCACATCACAAATATTCCAAAGTAACCATGTAAACATTTAAGCAGTTCCTTTGTACTCATTAACAGTGGAATTATACACACAGATACACAGATATATAGAACCATGAACACTCAAAGGACCTTTCGCATACTTAAAGGATTCTCTGCATGGTTAAATGGTTCTTCATTCATTCGCTCAGGTTGATGGAGAATGTCTTGTATATGAACCTTTTTGAAAACAGTTCTAAATAGCAAGGCAAGGCAATTTTATTCACATAGCACCTTTCATACACATTCAAAGTGCTTTACAGATGAGGAAATACAGTCAATTTAAAAAGTGAAAGAGAATAGAAATTAAAAACATGATTAAAACATGATTAACATCTGAAAGAGAAAATCATTAAACTAAAAATCAAATTAGAAATTAGATTATGATAATCAAGAGCTTAATAATAGCACCAAAAGGGTTCCTCTATTGTTTCAAGCTTGGCATCATAACAACAGTAGAACCCTTTATAATGCTACACAGAACCATATACAACATGTTCTCCATCAACCTGAAGAACCATTTCACCATGAAAAGCATAGAGCAAACATTTATTTCAGCATAAAATGCTTCTCTGAGTGTTTCTGGTTCTTTATAGAACCATTGTCTTTACTTAAGAACCTTTGAAGAACCATCATTTTTAAGAGTAAACACTCCTGGGCCAAAAAAATGGGCCAGGCTCACTATGGTTCTGTATAGAACCTTTTTGAAAATGGGTCTATATAGCACCAAAAAGGGTTCTTCTACTGTTACAAGCTTGACATCATAAAAATAGTAGAACTCTTCCTGATGCTACATAGAACAACATACAACACATTCACCATCAAACTAAAGAACTGCTTTACTATGCAAAGAACCATGGATATGGAACCATGGATCTCTGAGTGTTTACGGTTCCATATAGAACCAATGTCTTTAGTATAGAACCCTTGAAAAAACATCTTTTTTTTAAGAGTGAACACTCCTGCACAAAAAACTGACCAAGCCCAAAATATAATGTTTTAACTGAAGGTTCTGGCTGGAGTCCAGATTTAAACCCTATAGTGAATATTTGGTCTCACATTAAACCCAAACCAGCTCAACAGTGTTTTCAGCTGTTTGAAGTCATCAGTGCTGAGTGGATCAATACTCACTCTTCTTTCTGTAAAAGACTGCCTGCACATTTACATACTTGGCCCATTTTTTTGCCCAGGAGTGTACAGGACACTAGATTCAATTTTAAAGGACTTATATCATGGAATAATGAATTTTCTGAAGTTTTTAAAGGTTTTTTGATGATAGAAAATGTATTACTAGTTTTCCAGCCCTGAAACAGCCTGTTTTAATTGAGCTGTGTGTGGTCAAATCTGATCGTAAAATGAGTGTTTGAAAATTTTACCATTTTATTATTCATCAGTTTCATCTTTGCCATATCTGTATGATCACTGTAACAATAGCAGAACCCTTTTTGGTGCTATATAGAACCATATTGCTGCTGTCAGAACAAAACCTCGTATCCCGATTTTTGTTTTTCAGTTTTTGACATATTTTGAAAATGCCTGTTGCCCCTTACATTATGTTTATGTTTAATGATGAATGGACCAAAAGAAATGGCCCAAAATGAATTGAAAAAAATTCTGGTTCCATTGACTTACATTAAAACTAAAGCATGTTTTTTCCTTCTCCTGTAAAGTTACCATTTTGGAGATACGAGGTTTTGTTCCAAAAGCAGCGAAATACAACACATTCTCCCTCAATCTGCAGGACTGTTTCACCATGCAAAGAACCTTTTAGGCATGCAAAAGGTTCTCTGGGGGTTTATGGTTCTATATATAACCACTGTCTTTACCAAAGAACCCTTGAAGAACCATCTTTTTTTTTTAAGAGTTGTGAAAGGTGCTCTAAACAACACGAACCTCCGAGTCCAGGCCTGAGACGGTTGTCGTAGCCGTCCAGAAGACTGTCCAGGATCCTGGTGAAGACAGTGGTGTTGTCCTTCTGCTCGTCCGAGCCATTCTGGTTGGAGCTGACGAGGCAAAAGAGTGAAAGAAGTTAGAGTTAAACAGCAGAAGAGCACGCTAAAGAGATGAAGAACCCAATCAGCAAAGAGGAAAACGGCAACGACCCCCTTTGGGACGAACCTCCCGATGAAAGAGAATTCAGGATTCAGCGCCGAAGAACATCACATCGTCTTTCATCTACATGAGGATACACAGCAACGATGCATAATTAATGTGCTAATACAGCCTTTTAACCGCGAGGAAAGAAGCAACTGGACACATGCAGCACATTTTAGCCACGTAAAACAAAACGAGGGGAAAACAAAAGCCCAAACGGTCTCTAATGGCACGAAGCGTGTTACCATCTACGCTCATAAATATTTCAGCCGAGCGATCAGGACTAAAGAGAGATTTAATCAGCTCTGGATAAATTGGTGGTGTTGTAGTGGGGGGGGGGCAGTGGGGGGGACGAGCTCTCCTCCACTAAAAACAATCACTGGCTAATGTTATTGTTTATTTGCTGTTTGTTTATTGTTTATTTGTTGGTGCAGACCAGACCGGACAGAGTAAACACTGGAGAGCATTTGGAGAACGTAGAGACATGACTGCAAGGAGACGAGGAGGTCATCAAGATTAGAGAGAGAGAGAGAGAGAGAGAGAGAGAGAGAGAGAGAGAGAAGGAGGAAGATATAGGAGATGAAAGAGAGGAAGAGAATGAGAAAAGGAGTGAGAAAAAAAAGAAAGAGAGAAGAAAGAGCGAGAGGCCAAAAGGGACAGAAAAAGCAAAATGAAGAGAGAAGGGAAAGAATGGGAGAGAAGGAGAGAAAAGAGACTGAGAAGAAAGAAGAGAGAAAATAAAGAGAGAGAAGGGCAGAGAGGGAGAACGAGAAGATAAAGAGAGGGTAAAAGAAAGAGAGAGAAAGAAAAAGAAAAGAGTGACAAAGAAGGAAGAGAGAGATTAAAAAAACAGAAAGAACAAGAAACTGTAAAAGAAAAAAAGAACAGAAAGAAAGAAATAGTGAGAAGGAGGGAGAGAGAAAATGAGAGAGGAAGGAGGAAGATAGGGAAAGACAGAGGGGAGACAGAGAAGAGAGAGGGGAGAGGAAGAGAGCGACAGAGAGAGGAGAGATAAATAGAGAGAAAGAGAGGAGAAAGAGGGGAGAGAGAGAAAGAGAGAGGAAAGAGAAAGAGAAACAGGGAGAAATCAAGAGAGGAGAGAGAAAGAAATAGAAAAGAGAGAGAGAAAGAGAAGAGAAAAAGAGAAAGAGAAAAATAGGAGAGAAACAGAAACAGGGAGAGAGGAGAAAAAGAGAGAGGAGGGTGAAAGAGAAAGAGAGAGAGGAGTGAGACAGCAGAGAGAGAAATAGAGAGAGGAAAGAGAGAGAAGAGTGAAAGAGAAAGAGAGAGGACAGAAAGAAATGGAGAGAGAGAGAGAGAGAGAGAGAGAGAGAGAGAGAGAGAGGAGAGAGAGATAAAGAGAGGAAAAAGAGAAACAGAAATAGAGATAGGAGAGAGAGGTAAAGAGAGGAAAAAGAGAAACAGAAATAGAGAGAGGAGAGAGAGGTAAAGAGAGGAAAAAGAGAAACAGAAATAGAGAGAGGAGAGAGAGAAATAGAGAGAGAGAGAGGGAGAGAGAGACAGAGAGAGGAGAGAGAGTGAGAGAAATAGAAAGAAATAGACAGAGGAGAGGAAGAAATGGAGAGAGAGAGCAATAGAGAGAGGAGAGAGAGAGAGATAGAGAGAGAGTCACATGGCAGTGAGTGTGAGCTGCTGAATAACTGAGTTAGCGCTGGATGCTGACACATACGCTGCGATACACAACCACACGTCACGTTACACAGAGAAACACACGAAACTATCTATCAGGAACGGACAGAGTGATGAAGGGAGCGATGCTGCGCTGTAATTGGGGAATGAGAGATGTGTTCAGAGTGGCAGGAGGAGGAGTGACACTCGTTTATCCAGAAAGAACGTAATACAGCTCAGCAAAGCCTCATTACATCAGCCTCACAGACTGACACCAACACCAGCAGTAACACACACACACCTGTTTGTTTTTATACCTTATCAGGACGTGGGGTCAGATTTGTGCCCAATATGTATATATATATATATATATATATATATGTAAGATCTTACATGTGACAATAGCATTTAGAACAGTGTATTAATAGTATGTCCTATATTTATTTATATGTAAGCATAAATATGTCATAATAATATGTCCTAAATAATTTTCTATGTAAACACCTATATGTGATAACATACTCCGTATATTTTGTACATATGTAAGTATGTACGTAATGGTAATTACATATAGTAATTATATATACTAGTAAGACATCCAATATGTATATATGTAAGCACCTCTCCACAGTAATAATGTATAATATATAAATATTTATATGTAGTACAAATAATGTTCCATATGTAAAATATATATCATCACTGTCCAAAAAACATTTTTCCCTTTTTTGTGTATTTTTTTTTTTCTACACCATTTGAGCATTGAGAATGAACATTTCATGATGAACGCTTCACATTTGCTTGGAATAAAACCTCTTTACATTAACTTATATTAAAAGTAAACAATGTTTTTGACCTCTGCTGTAAAATTACTATTTTGGTGTTTTGGGGAGGCATGTTTTTCTTTAGAAAGCAACTATCTTAAGTATATGTAGTAACAATTGTGTTACATGTATATTATCAATATGTAAAACCTTGTATCCCCAAAATGGTAACTTTGCAGGAGAAGGAAAAAACATACTTTACTTTTAATGTAAGACAATGGAACCAGAATTTTTTCCAAGGCATTTTGGGCCGTTTCTTTTGGCCCACTCACCATGAAATTTACACACAATGTAAAGGGCAACAGGCATTTCGAAATTATGTCAATGTGAAATTATGACAACAGTGAGATATACATACATATATATATATATATATATATATATATATATATTTAGTTTACATATATGTATTTTCCGATGGTTCTGGCTGGTCAGAGTCCAGATTTAAACCCTATAGAGAATATTTGGTCTAATTTAAACACAAACCAGCTCAGCAGTGTTTTCAGCTGTTTGAAGCCGCCAATGCTGAGAGGATCAATACTGACTCTTCTTTCTGTAAAAGACTGCCTGCACATTTATCAAGCGCCTCAGAGTAAGAGCACTGATCAAAGATCAGGTCATGGAGTTTTATTCAGCGAGATAAAAAGCATAAGCTGATCCTAGATCAGTATTTTTACTCTAAGACGATAAAAGTGGGTCACTGTCTGCAGATTTACACTCAAAACTTCAACATTTAAAGAAATCAAAGTGAAAATCTCCCCCATATTAAGTTATTTTATCTGTTTGTTTCATGATTTGTTGTTCACACCATTAACAACAATGTTTTGCCATTTTGGGCTCGGCGCATTTTCTTTTCTCAGGTGTGTATTGGACATTAGATTATACTCTAAAGGTCTCATATCATGGAAAAATGAATTTTACAAAGTTTGTATAGTTTTTGATGATATAGAAGGTATCACTAGTTTTCCAGCCCTAAACAGCCTGTGTTTAATTGATTGATCCTTATTTGTCAAAGTTGCGTATGGTTAAATAGGATCGTGTATGCAAATTTGACCATTATTCATCATTTTCATCTTTGCCGTATCTGTATGATCACTATATACAACACATTGTCCATCACAGAACCCTTTTTTGGCCCAGGAGTATGTATGTATATATATATATATGGCTGTTGTCGGAAGAAAACCCTGTATCTCCAAAATGGTAACTTTACAGGAGAAGGAAAAACTTACTTCACTTTTAATGTAAGTCAATGGAACCAGACTTTTTTCCATGTCATTTTGGGCCGTTTCTTTTGGTCCATTCATCATGATATTTACACACAATGTAAAGAGCAATAGGCATTTTCAAATTATGTCAAAAACTGAAAAATGACAAAAATGGAGATACAAGGTTTTCTTCAACAATAGCGATATATATGCAGTTAAGTATATCCATATGTCACAATGAAACAATAAAATCCTTGCGCATCAAAGGTGACTTTAAAACAGAGATATACCAAATAAACCCTCCAAAACCACAACCAGAGGAGGATGGGTTTCCCTTTTGAGTCTTGGTTCCTCTCAAAGTTTCTTCCACTTGCTTTTAGGGGGTTTTCCTGCTACTGTCGGCATCGGCGCCACTCATGGCCGCTCAGACCCGTTTTCTCTATAAAGCCGCTTTGTGACAACACCTGCTGTAAAAAGCGCTACATAAATAAACCCTGATTGACTCAACTCTTCTTACTCTCTGTGGAACTATTTCTGACCTGGAGTTCACTGAAACAAGAGGAGAAACTGTGTGGAAAGTACAGATTATACACTTTCAATCCAGACCACATCAGCGTCTGTGAGCAGAAGAGAACAGATTTTATTATGAGTTGAATTTGATGAGAAGTTACTGTTGTGTGTTCAGTCCTGTGTCACAGAAAGAAAATAAACGCTTCATATTTATTGCCGTTTTTGTCATTTCCAGTTGAAAACAAGTCCCGAATCAAACCCATCGCATGTAAACATAATTCTATGTTACTAACTATGTATTCAATCACATAAATGCCATTACGCAGAAATACTGATGAAAATGTGATGTGTATCAGACTGACAGCTCTGGCCTGGCAGGGGTTAAACGCCGCAGCAGGCACAGAGTACATTTTGGATAGAGGGAATGGCTGGGGGGGTGCGGAGGGGGGTGGATGAGCGAGGGATGGAGGGATGAATAAAGCAGAAAGCCATGCAGCGCACGTGTTTCTGAGCTGCGGACACTTCCCCCAATAAAAGATTGTGCAGCAACCCCATCTACAGGTCAGCCGCACAGCAACAGTGTGCAGCTCAGAGGAAAAAACACAGACCCCTCAGAGAGTTCTGCACTGTTTCTGCAGAGTTCAGCTCTATCCACTGTTCTTCTTTCATAACAGCGCTTATAACACTGTTAATAACCTGCTTATTACACTACAGCGGAACGTTAATATCGCAAATAAACATATCTTTCTATAATGTGATCCGACAAGCTGTTTATTTATTTATTTAATGTTATGTATATATGAGAGATGATGCACATCAATTAATTAACTCTTAATTAATCTTAATTAACTCTTAATTAAATGCGCCAGTGTTGGCCAATCTATCTATCTATCTATCTATCTATCAGGAATGTCTGTTTTATTCTGGTCTTATTTTTAACTAAATGTCAGTTTTTATTCTTTTTATCTATCTATCCATCCTTTAGGAATGCACATTAATCACATTTTATCTATCTATTTTATCTATCTATCTATCCATCCATCCATCCATCCATCAGGAACACACCTTAATGACCTCAAAGGTAAATGCGTATATGTCCCGTATGTATGTTCTTGGCTTATTTTCAGCCATTTGTCAGCATCTAATTTTTCAAATAAACAAAATAAGACAGTTTACATACAAACTGGGTAAATTACTACAACACAGCTGCCCAAATTGTACCCCATGCACCAAAACTGGCCCGTGAGACGCAACAGAAAGTTACTCCAGCATAGTATTATTCTATATCAAGCTTAATTACATCTAATAATTCTTGTTTCATTTGAAAATTCTGATTTTTAAAAGGTTTTAGTAACAAAACACAGTGTCACATTACAAAATGCATTTTAAAAACGTGATAAAAACCTGATTTGAGCTCTGCCTACCTTCTTTGTTTGCTTACTGTTTGTTTTTTGACCCTCTGCCCACCACGACCGATGCTTTAGGCTGTTCTAACAACAGATTATAAAACAGATCTGGTTTAGCTGCAGTGATCTTAGCAGAAAAAAATGAAATTATGAGCACATTTGATTAGGAGATCTGATGCCACAAACTGGTTTAATGCATGACCAGTGCTGCCTTTAGTTTCTCACGTTATATGCAAATCCAATACACATCCAAATCACATGCATTCTCTTATTAATTTGAATAAATGCATCATTATTGTAACAAATGACTCCTCAGTGTCTTCATTCAGTCTCTCTTTACACATCGCACCCAAAACACAGATGTGAAAGCGGGTCTTCCAACTCCTCCATCCTCCTTCGCTCCTTCCTCTTTGACCTTGTTTGAACTTCCTAGCAGTGATACAGTGTGATGACTGAGGATTCTTACCTCCATTTGAGCCAATTAAGCATTAACGAGTGGCACTTTTCAGTGGGTTGTTTATCTTTATTGTCTTTGTCTTTGCATGCGTCTCATTTCCTACGGACACGTTAAAATCGATCAAATCCTCCACCATTCAGAAACACCACTACTCCTTGTTTTTTGCGGGGACAGTCACCGGCATGCTGTCTTTAATTCCGCACTGGTGGCTTCCCGTCCCGGTCTGAAGGGGATTACCAGCCGCAGATTATTTTTTTTGAGACCGTGGAAGCAACTGACTTCGGTTTGAACTGCCTAAAGCCACAGAATCCTCATTACAATCCCAAGTAAAAAAAAAACACGTACCTTTTGCTACTGCTCAAAACGTTGGCCACCAGCAGAGAGGCCCAAATCCAGGCGGCTCCCAGCCGACCCCACATCCTTCCAGAAGAGCGATTCCTCACTGGAAAAGAGGAGAAAATGAGAGGAGGTTAGAGGAAAGCATTGAGGTGTTGCTCTGAAACCTCTGAGCTGGGTTTCTTGCAATGCAACCACATTTTAGGGCGCATTTCGAGCCGCTGCAGACCAAAAGTGCAGGTCATTAGAAGCAAGCCATGCTGCAAAAGCATCTGCACTGAAACTCCTCCAGATTTAGCACACGCACGTGCGTTTCTGACCCAATCTATTCCGCGAAGCGTGGCTCGTGCAGCCCTGCGTGCAATCGCACCCACAGGAAAGGCAGCAGAAAGTGCATTATGTATTCCAACGTGAGCAGCCGAGTGTTAAAGCCGGCGTTGCTCCAGTAAATAACCTTTACTGCTCAAACATCTGAAGGCAAGCACGCCTTCTCCGCGAGCCAGCCGCGTTCGGGGAGCCGAACTGCACGCGCTCTGTTTTTAAATGGACGGCGAGAAACCTATATACACATATATATGCATATATACTGTAAACAGAGGCTGCAAATATCACAATTAGCCCAGCAAACGCGGCGCCTCGCGCGCTCGCGCACGTGCCGAGACGCATTTCGGCACGCGATCCGCATCCGGATCTTCCAAAGCCTTTATTTAAAAATATAATATCTATGCATGCACTCGCGCGCTCCTCTGAGCCTTTTTTTACGCATAGGCACGAGGACCTCTTAAATCTTGCACGAGACAAGGCAGGAAAAAAAAAACCCTCACCCGTTGCTGTGGAGGTCGGTGTGAAAAAGTAAATGCACCCCCGTTCGCCTCTCAAGTGCGCGCGGAGCGAAGCTGGCTTTGCTCGCGAGCCGGATGTGTTTTAATAGAATTTTTATTTTGGCGCACGCACCAAAACGCTTGAGTGACGTAGCGGCCCAGCGTTCACCAAAAAACTGTGCGTTTTTTCGCAATGCACGAGCGATTTCCCAACCCCCTGTTAGCCTCGCGGGTTTGCAGCTCGCGCACCTTCAGGAAGTTGCACTCGGTCGCGATGAAGACCAAAGCCGAAAAGGGTGACGAACAAACAAACAAACAAACAACAAACACGCGCGTCCACTTTATATTTCAGCCCATGCATGCAGGCACGCACGCGCAGCCTATGGAATGGATGGAGGAGATGCGGTCCGAAAGTGCACCCCCCCACCCCCCCACTGCATCATTCACTCCCCAACGCACGCGCATGCAAACGCACCTGATCGTGCACTCGCACTCGCACGCGATGTAAACTTGCCGGACACAAATGAACCACAGAAGAAAAGCAAAGCACCAAAGCACCCCTCTCTTCCCGGTGCACGAGCTGATCTGTGCGGCCACTAGTAGCTCGAGGCTCCAGCAGAGGATGCTGACGACGCTGAGCGTGCGCAGCCTTACTTAAAAAAAAAAAAATCTCCACTATAAATGATGCCTGGCTCGATACTTCAAATATATGACATGTATCGCGATATTTAGTTTCGGTAAGTTTAAACAGACACCAAATTCGCGCTACGCTCATCCAAACCAGCAATGCGCGCGGGTGCTGCTTCAGAGCTGACGATAACCGCAACGTGCTCAGCAAAGCGTATCGTGACGTTTCAATCGCGATGATGACAGCATACCGTCCTATCGCCCAGCCCCAAAATCTCAGCGGCGCTGAAACTGGGGCTAGAGCTCGATTTTTATATCAGAATGGAAGGTGGTCCCCAAGATCGCCCTCTCTAAAGCCCCCCAGAGCCCCCAAAAACCCCCCAAAACCCACCCAGTTCATTTCCTGTCCTTTTTTTTTTTTAACATGCTGCACAATTTCGCTCGCACTGCTGTCGACTTAATCTCTTTGCAGTGGCTGGAGGAGAGAGAGAGAAATCAAATCCTCTTACATTTTCCCTCGCTGCCTCTCTCTCTCTCTATCTCTCTTTCTCTCCCCCATCCCTCTCTCTATCTCTCCCTCTATCCATCGCAATTTTTCATGCACCGGCCGTCAAAACAGCGCGCTCGCGCCTACATGCATGTACACACACATATACACACACACACACTAATGCAGCAGCGTCCCCCCCAAAAAAGATACGGCATCCGTCACTTGATGCATATGGCTACCTAACTGCACTGCATCTATCTCTCTCTATCTCTGTCTCTATCTCTCTCTCTCCATCTCTCCATCATCATAGCGGCGCGACGTGCTCGCGCGCAAACTCACCGTCTTTTACAGATACAGAAGATTTTTCCTCACTGATTTTTTTTCCTCCGAAAAGCAGAACAAAATCAAAAAGACGGACCTCCCAAAAAAACAAATATTCGTCCTGAGATGAAATATCACGCGCCCTCTTCTCCTCCTCCTCCTCCTCCTGCGCTGCAAAGGCTCGAGCGAAAGAGGCTCCTCCGCGAGCTGCCGAGCGTGTGTGTGTGTGTGTGTGTGTGTGTGCGTGTGTGCGCGCGCGCGCGAGCGAGCTTGTGTGTGCGTGCTTGCGCGCGTGCGCGTGCGTGCGTGAGGGTTTTTTTGGACTCATTTACGCATTAGGGAACCCAGATGGCATTTTAAAGGGGAAAACACGCGACACACAAAGCGCGCGCGCTCCATCTTTATCTGTGGCAGATTGGTGCTGTCTGGAGCTTGGCGCATAATGACACGACGTGGCACGTGAGATGGAAACACAGCAACAACAGCAACAACAACAACAACAACAAACTGAAGGCAGTTGAAAGTGAACGGAGAGACAATGTCAGGATGTGCGGACTCGTTTAGAAACAAGAGGCTGTTTTCTTTTCTTTCTCTCGCCGTTCTTTCTTTCTTCCTTCTTTTCGTCTTTCCCTTTATTTCTCACCTGTCACCTGGCTCGATACGTCAGATGTGAGACATGTATCACGATATTCAGCTTTCTCACCTGAATCTCTTTCACTTCTCGTTTTCTTACTCTTTCTTACTCTCTCTCTCTCTCTCTCTCTCTCTCTCTCTCTCACTCTCTCTTTCTTTTCTTTCTATTACCCTTCTTTCTCACCCCCTCCTCTCTCTCTCTCTCTCTCTCTCACTCACTCTTTCACTCCCCTTTCTCTATTTCACTCTTTTCTCTCCTCTCTCTCTCACTTTCTCTCCTTTCTTTATTCCTTTTCTCTTTCTCTTACATCCATGTCTCTCTCTCACTCCTCTTTCTCTATTTCACTCTCTTCTCTCCTCTCTCTCCTCTCTCTCTCTCTCTCTCTCTGTTTCTCTCTCCTCTCTTACTCTCTCTCCTCCCTTTCTCTTTCTCCTGTCTCTCTCTCAGTCTCTCTTTTCTTCATTCCTTTTCTCTTTCTCTTACATGCCCCCCTCTCTCACACACAACACCTCTCTCTCTCTCTCTCTCTCTCTCTCTCTCTCTCTCTCTCTCTCTCTCTCGCTCTGTTTTTCACTCATTCTCTGCCTCTTCACATTGTGATTGTGACTGTAGTGCATTGGCCATTAACCAGAGTAGATAGATAGATAGATAGATAGATAGATAGATAGATAGATAGATAGATAGATAGTTAGATAGATAGAATTTTTTAATAAGACTGCTCGCCACATTTAGTTTAGAGGTAATTAAGGTTAATTAAGAGTTAGTTAATTAATGTGTATTGTCTCTAATATCTAATTATAATAATGAATAAGTAAATATATTTGTGATGTGTGTCAGCAAAATACTATTATGATAGTTATAATGAATTGCTTGCTTATTTATTTATAATTTACTGTCGTTATTTGCAGGTAATATAAACCCTCAGCGCCCCCTGAGCTCACTGTCTGTGCCGGATCTTAGAGCCACTCTGAGCTGAACAGTTTTGTGAATCAATCTACTGCAACAGACAGTAACGTCAGCTGAAAAATCATTGGTGCTCACCTGCCCACCGTCCAGGACTTGTACTGCTCCAGAACCAAGAAACAGGCAGTGAAGATCACTACAGATTCCTCACACCCTGGACACAACCTTTTACAGCTCCTCCCCTCCGGCAGGCGCTACAGAACACTGAACACTAAGACTGCCCGACACAGGAGCGGCTTCATTCCTCAGACCCTCACCCTCAGAAACAGCTGACCAGTCATATCATCTGCTGGGCCAGAGCTGCTCCTGTGTTCCCCAGATAGTTACTACACCCACACCATCCACACCATCCACACTATCCACACCATCCACGCTACTAATACACATTACTGTTGTTTGCACTACAACACACTTTAATATATTTATTTTAAGGTCAAGCAACCTGATCTTCTGGCCACATGACCACATTTCCAAGCCGCAGTTTCCCACCAAAATTCAGAGCGATTGATCGGCGTTTTAAAGAGATCTGAGCCAAAGAGTGTTTTCAGGTCATGCAAGTAATTTTTTTCAGCACAAGTTTTTTCGGTTACTGAGCTGTTTGTGTGAATCATAAAATCCAACCTTATATTACTTTAATCACCACCTTTTTTCCTACAATGCAGCACAGTTTAGTAGCAGCTGACAAACTCACAGCAAGTGCAGCTGGGCTCAAGTTCAGCCTCTGCACTGCAGGGTTAGTTCTTACACAGCTCAAATACCTTCAGTACACAAAGACTAATAAAGTAAACTTAGTCTTGTTTATATTTTACTGATGTGTGATGTTTTCATTTGCTGTTCTTCACTGGACAAACAATAAATCTGTCATTGTTTGACACACAGACTCTGTCGGTGCTCATATAGATAATATGTAATGCAGTACGGCTGGATTGCAATGGTTGCAAATATAAAAATATATTCTTACAACAAATAATTATATTGGATTAACTCTGTTTGCACTGATTGATCAGACTTTTCTAGCAGGTGTTAAACTGACCCTCTGTCTGTTACACTGAACCCACCCATGGGCTAAACTGAAACACAGCACCTTCCTCATTTTGGGTGGAATTGTACTGAATGGTAGGAGCTAGAAATAAAGTTCAAGTGCTCGTTTGTAGCAGAGATGTTTATGTTGCTTGTATAAATATATGATTATTCCAGATTACATTTTTTTTATTATTTCACAAAAACCTAAATGTGTTAGGTTGTGCACCACCCTCCCCTATTTTTGTCTTTAATAATATTGTCAGCTTATTGCTTGTACTACGTATATATTGTATATTGTCAGTAAATTATATGTACATTGTTTCTATATTGCATATAATACTAGAGAAACATAAACAGCTGGAACCAACGTCCTTGTGTCTGACAACATACTTGGCCAATGAATTTAATTCTGATTCTGAATTAAATCAGGAGCTCCCACTGCTTATAATCTGACTGAGAATGGACCACTGGCCGCATCTATCTGGACAATGGCCGGGAGGGTCTGACTGCAGAGGCGCAGAGCCACAGATTTACACCAGCAGCTTCAGTCCAGCGGTTTCAGGCCAGTGGAACACATGCGCAGTAGGACAGCACGATTCTACCATGTAAACAGTGTCCTTATAGGAAAGCTGAGCATAACGAGTGTCCTATTCATATTCATACTGGCCACTTTATCAGAAACACCTACCCTGTGGTTCCACCAACTGGCCGCTTTATTAGAAACACCTACCTTGTACTTCTACTAACTGGCCACTTTATTAGAAACACCTACCTTGTACTTCTGCTGATTGGCCGCTTTATTAGAAACACCTACCTTGTACTTCCACCAACTGGCCACTTTTTTAGAAACACTTACCTTTACTTCCACCAACTGAACACTTTATTAGAAACACCTACTTGTGCTTCCTTTAACTGGCCACTTTATTAGAAACACCTAAGGCCGGTCTCCTCATTTACAATGTCTCTGATGTAATATACAAATCAACCACTGGTAACCCATTTAAACCATAAGACAAAACACATTACAAAACCATCAGAAACCAAAGAAACACTTGGTTTCTGTGGTTTTTCCAGCAGTGACACATTCAAAAAGTTTTTGCCTAAAGCTTAATATTATGCTATATTAAGTTTTATTCATGCACATGCAATGTAAGTTAAGTGTAAACATAAAGCCCCTGTATTAAGTGGAGAATTCTTTAGCTATAGGTCTACATAACCCATTAGCTTACCCAGACCACATCAGCTGCAGTTTGTGTAATATTTACCCTGTGAATCTCTATATGTGTTCAAACCAAAGTTTGTTTTAGCCTAAAGCTTACAATATGACATTAGCCAAATGCAAATTTATCACAAATTTATTGTAAACCCACATAAAGTTACTGAAATGTTGATTAGTCCAAAACTCACTAAGAAAAGCCAAAGCAAGTGTCGGTGCATGCTTTGAATGCCACTGGCCTGAACCTGCTGGACTGAAACTGCTGGCGTGAAACTGCGACTCTGCAGACAGATATTATTGACAATGGCAGTGATGTGGTCAGAAACTGACCAATGATGAACGGGGTAGAGGGGCTGATAGGCTGCGTCTGAAACATAATAAACGCTGCTTACTCAGACAGTATTCTGAGGCAGCAAGGCACCCAGTCACGTCTGGATCTAATGTTTGTTCGTCCATTTCTTTGAAGGCAGCATAGATCCTTCATCCTTAAATGTCCCATAATCCTTTGTGTCTGTGCAAATTCAGTTAGGAAAAATAGCAGAAAACTCCAGACACTGTGGACAACATTGCCTTCTAAGGCACTGACTTATGAGACAGTACAGGCAGCAAGACATCAAGACAGGTGCCTTCAGGTTCAGACACGGCCATAAATTGTGCAGCAACAAATATTCTGTAACTGTACGCCTACACAGGGAGCTATAAGACAGGTGTTTCTAATATAGTGGCCAGTGAGTGCAAGCACAAAGTAGGTGTTTCTAATAAAGTGGCCAGTTGGTAAAAGAATAAAGTGTTTCTAATAAAGTGGCCAGTTAGAGAAAGTGCAAGGAAGGTGTTTCTAATAAAGTGGCCAGTTAGAGGAAGTACAAGGTAGGTGTTTCTAATAAAGTGGCCGGTTAGTGGAAGCACGATGTAGGTGTTTCT
Organism: Colossoma macropomum; assembly: GCF_904425465.1. Taxonomy (NCBI): domain Eukaryota; kingdom Metazoa; phylum Chordata; class Actinopteri; order Characiformes; family Serrasalmidae; genus Colossoma; species Colossoma macropomum. The sequence goes on from NW_023494800.1 coordinate 1,516,603, forward strand.
AATGAAGTGGCCAATGAGTGGAAGCACAAGGTAGGTGTTTCTAATAAAGTGGCCAGTGAGTGGAAGCACAAGGTAGGTGTTTCTAATAAAGTGGCCAGTGAGTGGAAGCACAAGCTAGGTGTTTCTAATAAAGTGGCCAGTAAGTTGAAGTACAAGGTGGGTGTTTCTAATAAAGTGGCCAATGAGTGGAAGCACAAGGTGGGTGTTTCTAATAAAGTGGCCAGTGAGTGGAAGCACAAGCTAGGTGTTTCTAATAAAGTGGCCAGTAAGTTGAAGTACAAGGTGGGTGTTTCTAATAAAGTGGCCAATGAGTGGAAGCACAAGGTGGGTGTTTCTAATAAAGTGGCCAGTGAGTGGAAGCACAAGGTAGGTGTTTCTAATAAAGTGGACAGTGAGTGGAAGCACAAGCTAGGTGTTTCTAATAAAGTGGCCAGTAAGTTGAAGTACAAGGTGGGTGTTTCTAATAAAGTGGCCAATGAGTGGAAGCACAAGGTGGGTGTTTCTAATAAAGTGGCCAGTGAGTGGAAGCACAAGGTAGGTGTTTCTAATAAAGTGGACAGTTAGTGGATCCTCCTCGAGGCAGCACTGAATAGTGCAGTTATGATACCTGTAGGATGAGATCAGAAGGAGGATTAAAGGGAGAATCGTACAGAGGAGAGATATGATGAGGGGGATTAGAGTAGAACGCTCAGTTATGATTGGATCATTTATGATGAAACTTGGCCCCCATTGGCTGGACAGAAACACAGGGGAATCTGTGACCCACTGTGATAAAATATCACCATTCAGCCACATTTATGTATTTATTTATCTATCTATCTATTTATTTATTTATTGGTAGGGGCTATTGTACAGTGAATGTGAGTTACTTAAATAATGTTTCTTTTAGTATAATATTTTATGTAGCTACAGTTAATAAGTATGTAGCAGTCTTTTAGAGAGGGGCAGAGAGAGTGAGAGAGAAAGAGAGAGGGATGGAAGAAACAGAAAAAAGGGAAAGAGAGAGAGGTAAAGACAAAGACTGTAAAACCATTCTAGTGTGTGGACTGATATCTGGACTGATGGACTGATATCTCCTGTTCTAGTGTGTAACAACATCTATTGATGTTGTTTATGGACTGATATCTCCTGTTCTAGTGTGTAAGAACATCCATTGATGTTGTCTATGGACTGATATCTCCTGTTCTAGTGTGTAACAACATCTATTGATGTTGTCTATGGACTGATATCTCCTGTTCTAGTGTGTAACAAGATCCATTGATGTTGTCTATGGACTGATATCTCCTGTTCTAGTGTGTAACAACATCTATTGATGTTGTCTATGGACTGATATCTCCTGTTCTAGTGTGTAACAAGATCCATTGATGTTGTCTATGGACTGATATCTCCTGTTCTAGTGTGTAACAACATCTATTGATGTTGTCTATGGACTGATATCTCCTGTTCTAGTGTGTAAGAACATCTATTGATGTTGTCTATGGACTGATATCTCCTGTTCTAGTGTGTAACAACATCTATTGATGTTGTCTATGGACTGATATCTCCTGTTCTAGTGTGTAAGAACATCTATTGATGTTGTTTATGGACTGATATCGCCTGTTCTAATGTGTAAGAACATATATTGATGTTGTTTATGGACTGATATCTCCTGTTCTAGTGTGTAAGAACATCTATTGATGTTGTTTATGGACTGATATCTCCTGTTCTAGTGTGTAAGAACATATATTGATGTTGTTTATGGACTGATATCTCCTGTTCTAGTGTGTAAGAACATATATTGATGTTGTTTATGGACTGATATCTCCTGTTCTGGTGTATGAGAAAATCTGTATATGTTGTTTATGGACTGATATCTCCAGTCCTGGTGTGTAGAAACATCTAATGATGTTTGTTATGGGCTAATATCTCCTGTTCTAGTGTATAGCAAAGTCTATTGATGTTGTTTATGGACTAATATCTCCTATGGTTGCGTATAAGGACATGTATTGATGTTTATGGACTAATATGTTCTATTATAGTATATAGGAATATCTATTGATATTTTGTATGAACTAATATCTCCTGTTCTAATGTATAGAAACATTTATTGATGTTTATGGACTGATATATCTCCTGTTCTAGTGTGTAGAAAAATCTATTGATTCTGGACTAATTTCTCCTGTTCAAATGAAAAGGTAAGTCTATTGATGTTGTTTATGGACTAATATCTCCTGTTCTAGTGTATAGGAATGTCTATTGATGTTGTTTATGGACTGATATCTCATGTTCTAATGTATAGAAATATATATTGGTGTTGCTTATGCACTGATATCTCTTGTTCTAGTGTATAGAAGCATCTATTGATGTTTATGGAATGATATCATCATTTCTAGTATATAGGAATATCTATTGATTTCATGGACTAATATCTCCTGTCCTAGTGCATAGAAACATGCATTGATATTGTATATGGACTGATATCCCATGCTCTAGTGTACATGAACATCCACTGATATCCCATCTTTTAGTATATAGTAATATATATTGATGTGGTTTATTGACTGATATCTCCTGTTCTAGTGTATAGGAACATCTATTGATATATTAGTAAAAGAACAGTAATTATTCCAATTTTAACATTATACTAGTATATAAGTATACGCTGTGTCTCCAGTCTGTGTTACATTAATGGATATTTCCTCTTAATGGACCAAACAGACACACTGAGTGTTCATAACCATAACCAGCGCTGTGGATCTGCAGTTTATGTAACAGTGATTATGACCTGAACTGCAGTGCATTAAAACCTCTCTGGCCATCTGTTCATCCCCTTTTTATGTTTCTTTCAGGACCACCACTTCTTCTCTACTTCTCCAGGCCTCCAGGGCTTTGTTCTCCACAATCTGCACTGTGTAATCATCATCAATTTGATGGTTTAAAGGTGCAATTTGGCAAAAATGTCATATTTACCCAGTTTCCTCACTTTACCACAAGATTAGTCGATCAGCCAAGATATGTCTGGAGAAAAAAAGCTCATACCTCTCCAATGTTTACCAAATAATTCACAGCAGAACTAATTAATTTATAGTGCATATTACATAATTCATACAAGACATTCAATATGTAGTAGTTACTGAATAATTCATAGTAGATCCTGAATAATTCATAGTAGTTACTGAATAATTCATAGTAAATACTGAATGATTCAGAGCAGATGCTGAATAATTTACATTAGATACTGAATAATCCACAGTAGATACTGAATAATTCATAGTAGACACTGAATAATCAACAGTAGATACTGAATAATTCATAGTAGACACTGAATAATTCACAGTAGTTACTGAATAAATCATAGTAGATACTGAATAATTCACAGTAGATGCTGAATAAATCATAGTTTATGCTGAATAATTCTTAGTAATTACTGAATAATTCACAGTAGATACTGAATAAATCATAGCAGTTACTGAACAAATCACAAGAGATACTGAATAATTCAAAGTAACTACTGAATACTTATAATAGAAACTAAGTAATTCATAGTAGATGCTGAATAATTCATAGTAGATACTGAATAATTCATAATAGATACTAAATCATTCATAGTAGATACTGAATAATACCTAGTAGGTGCTCAGTAATTTATTTTTCTTTACAATATTTAGTAGTTACTGAAAATAACTAGTTCGGTAAAAAACACGGAGAATTAACTCCACTAATGAACTGCTTTAACAATGTCTCCAGCAGAATCTCAACTTGCTTCGGGAAACGCGGATTCCTGCCTAAAATAGAAAGGCGGAGAGACATTTCTCGGATTCGGCGCTTCGTGGTAATGAAACACTGGAGAAAGTGACATGATCAACACCCGAGCACGACTGTAAAACCTGTCACCGCGCATCTCCTCCCCATCCCCACATCTCAGCTGAAACTCGCGCCGTTACAGCTAATCATATGAACGTGTGGAAAAGGCCAGCAGGTACTGCGTAGGCTCCACATCCACAAACCTGCACTGACTGTCATCAGTCAGGACGCCTACACGCAGCAGCCAGCTGCCCATAAAAACCTCCAATTCCAGTTCAATTCAACACAGAGGCTATTTTAAACACAGATAAACAAGCCGATAATTAACCCTCTGCTATTAAAACGTGAATGGGGAGAGCTGATGAATGTATTCTGTGTAGAGGTCAGAATGAAGTGATATACATTGCTTTATTTTTGTCAAGAGGAATATATAGAACACTTATGGCAAGATTACATTACTAAAAGACTATAATTAACCCTCTGCTACAGAAAAATGCAGTGCAGGAGAGCTGACGGCCTGTGAAGCACTTAGAATGAAGTTATGTATATTGTGCTATTTTTGTCAAGACAAAGAACAGAAATGTATTGCGTGATTTTATATAGCTGTGGTTATTTTTGAGGAATTGAGTCAGAACTTTTTATAGTGAGGCTATAAGCTCTCTTTGATGTTGTTGTGAGAGTGATTTGCATTCAAGGTGATGTTTTTAGCTCTGTCAGTAGTGCTGATCAAGGTTTATACTCACTGGCCACTTTGTTAGAAACCCCTACTTTGTGCATCAACTCACTGGCCACTTTATTGAAAACACCTACTTTGTGCCTCAACTCAGTGGCCACTTTATTAGAAACACCTACCTTGTACTTACACTCAGTGGCCACTTTGTTAGAAAGGTCTACCTTGTACTTCAGCTTAGTGGCCACTTTATTAGAAACGCATACTAAGTACTTCAACTCAGTGGCCTCTTTATTAGAAACACCTACCTTGTACTTCAACTCCCTGGCCACTTTATTAGAAACACCTTGTACTACTACTAACTGGCCACTTTATTAGAAACACTTACCTTGTGCTTCCACTCACTGGCTACTTTATTGGAAACACCTACCTTGTGCTTCCACTCACTGATCCCTTTATTAGAAACACCTTCCTTGCGCTTCGACTAACTGGCCACTTTACTGGAAACACCTACGTGGTTCTACCAAAAGGTGACAAACTGACCAGTGATAAGGGCTAGAGGCTAACACAAACTGTGCATCAACAGTGGGGCTACAGTCTCTAACAGTACATCAGCAAGTAGGAACTACAATAGAGAGATTTCTAAAAAATGGACAGTGAAATTTTGTACATCCTTTTTTGGCTCAGAGACAAAGAAAGACCACATCATGCTGCTGCATTTGGAGTGGCCCTGCGTTCACCTCAGCATGACTGTGTCTCGTCATCCGTCGACTACCCCCTCGTCTGACTACACTGCAAAGTACAATTACACTATGCGATCAAGCCTGCACTCCAGGCCAACAATTTGAGGGCTATTTCAGTCTTTTTCGCTTTTGGACACTGTCACGTCCAGCAGCAGCCAGCTATCAGGATTTGAGTATGATGGCTGGAAAACAGGCGCTGTTTATAACAAACAGGAATTTAATAAGTAATTCCTGTCAGAATGGGTGGCTGGTGTGACATGACTGGATATTGTGGGTCAGAGTCTCATTGTGCAGCACCGATTCAGAGCAGTTCTCTTGGCAGGCAGTGCTAGCATCAGGCAATCTGTTTACTGAGAGAATAAAACTGGCCTGGAAACAGCATTCACACTACGGGTGCCTGTGCAGAGGTGCATATTTTTCTCTCTCAGTATGTCAAATAGCTAAAACAACAAGAGAATACCACCACCAGCAACAACAACAGCAAGAAAAACAACACTATCAATAACAACACCATCAATACCACCAACAACAGCACCACTACTATCACCAAGAACAAAACCAAGAATAAAAACAACACCAATAACATTACCATGATCATCACTAAAAATACCAACACTATTAACACCATCACCACAGATAACACTGCTATCACCAAAAAAATACCACCAACACCAAATCAGCAACACTGCCAGGATCAACAAAGCCATCAAAAACATCATCAATACTACTACCAACACCCCCACTCTTAATAACACCAACACCATGAATATCAACACCAAAAAACACCACCAAAAACATTGTCACCACCCTCAGCATCAAAACGAACAAAAAACACATTCAACACAGCTAACATTATGAACAATAATACAACACCAAAACAAAAATGCCCCGACAGCAAAACAAGAACACCAACAACACACCCCACCAACGACACTAACCCCCCAACATCAATGCCACCTAAAAACAAAACCAAATATCACCAGCAAGAACAGCACTGCCATTATCAACAGCATCAACAATAAGAGTGTCACCTCCACCAACATCACAGTAACAACACCAATAACATCAATGCCACGATCAATTACACCAAAAACACCACTACCAACTCCACCATCACCACCAGCAATAACACCAATAACAACAATAACAACACTGCCAATAACAATACTAACCCTGTTCCCTCATCACCAGCAACAAAATCAACAACAGCAGCAACATCAATGACAACACCACCACCAATAACATCACAGCCAACAACAATGACAACACCACCACCAATAACATCACAGCCAACAACAATGACAACACCACCACCAATAACATCACAGCCAACAATAATGACAACACCACCAATGACATTACAACTAACCAATAAAATCAATAAAATACCAACCAATAAAATCACAGCCAACAATAATGACAACACTACAAATGACACCACAACCAACATGACCAAGAACATCGCAGCCATTAACAATGACAACACAACCATAACATCACAACCAACACCACCACCAATGACATCACAGCCAACAACACAACCAATGACATCACAGCCAACAACACAACCAATAACAGCACAGCCAACAACAAAAACACCACCAGTAACATCACAGCCAACAACAACAATGACAGCACCAATAACTTAACAGTCAACATTGACAACACCACCACCAACACAGACAACAATAACACTAGCAATAACATCACAACCAATGACAACAATGACAACACCATAGTATCATAACCAATAATGATGACAACGCCACCAGTTACATCACAGCCAACAACAATGACAGCAACACCATCCATAACATCACAACCAATGCTCCTCAGCTCTTCTCCTGTTGGACAGGCTTGTCTTTTTGGTCTAAGTTATCAGGCTAACAGAGAAATCATGGCTCTCTTTGTTCCAGCTCTGCAGAGTCTTTGGACTGGACTAACTTAAGTATTCATTCCAAACAGAAAACAAAAGCACTTCTTTAAGTCACTTTAGATCAGAGCATCTGCTAAATGCCCTAAATGTAGATGTAAACATCACCAACATCAACAACAACATGACTGTCACACGGTCAGTTTACTGAACCACCCAAGAAGTTTCAGAATTGTGAAGAGTTTTAGTCGCTCTGATGCTCGTTTGTTAGGATGGGGTGACCTGGGGCCACAAACCGAGGCAGGTATGGAATCTTCTCTCTCTCATACACACCTGGACACTCGTCTGTTTCACATCACACTCGTATCAATCAGTGTCAAGCCTGACTGACCTTCTACTGACCGCTGTTACCTCCTGGAGGAACGCCACTGCTCATTACCCTTACAATTCAAGCTCTCTCTCTCTCTCTCTCTCTCTCTCTCTCTCTCTCTCTCTCTCTCTCTCTCTGTTTTCTTTTCTCCTTGAACAGTGTGCACTTCCTTTCTCTTTTTCTCAGTCTGTCTCTCTATCTGTTTCTCTCTCTCTCTTTTTCTGGCTCTTTTATCTCCTCCACTCTCCACACCTTGTTTAAGAAGATAAATGGTGTGGAGCTCCTGCTGCAGAGAGAGACGGATAGAGAGAACCCCCAGGGTTTCTGAGCACCTGGAGGAGGAATGAAAGAATGAAAGAAGGACATGCTGTCTTTCTACAGTCGCAGCCAAGATTGGACACATCTACTCATAGCAGAGCCTTTTTTCTTTGACTATTTTCCATGTTTTAGGATTTCAGTCCAAACTATCTTCCATTTTAGATTCTTTCTCCACTCCTTGCTTTGCTGCAGCTTTACTGTCTCACAGAAAGGTCACATGCATTTCACATGTGATCATCACATGTGGAGTCTCTAAAAACACATCTTCACAAGTAAAACATCTGACATCACGTGAATGACATATAATCACGTGGCATCATGTGAATGACATATAATCACGTGACATCACGTGAATGATATTTAATCACATGTGACAGTATGTGGATGTTACCACACACCATGTAAAAATGTGATCACATGTAACATTGTGTGCATGTGATCATATGTGACATTATGTAAGAATGTGACCCTGTGACATCAAGTGCACATAATCACGTGACATTATGTTGATAACATGTGATCGCGTGACATTATGTGATCAAATCTCATATCATGTGAATAATGTGATTACATGTGACATCATGCATATGTGATTGCAGGTAACATCATGACATTAACCTGTGACACCATGTTAATGCGTGATCACATGTATGATGTGATTAAAATGTAACCATGAGACACCATGTGATTATCATGTGATCATATGCAATATCATGTGAATGATCACATAATTAGTGTGTGGTCACGTGATATGTGAAAATGTGGTCACATGTGACATCACATAATTGGCATGTGACTGCATGTGTCATTGAATAAGGTGATCATATGTGACATCATGTTAAATGGTAAAAATGTGATCACTTGCGACATCAGGTGAATAAAATGTGATCACGTGACGTGAATGTGATCATGTGATATCCTATCAATAGGTAAACATATGAAAAGTGTAAATAATGAATCATAATGTGAGAAATAACATATAGATAAATACAAATGTACATTACATGTGAAATGTCCACATTTAAAAAGGGTCTGAAATAACATATGAAGTGTGTTTGAATTTCAGAGTCGTTCAGAGTGGTTTGGTGTGAAACGCTCTGTTCTACATAAACTCACCGAGTCAGAACTGTTCACAGTGGTGGTGATAGGAACCAGACGTCCACCTCTAAAAGCTCCCTCACAGAAAGTTCCTACATGAAACGGTTATGAATTCACTGCCTGATGACTGAGACACTGTTTTATGATAGTTTAGAGAACTTAAACTCCATTCATGGTGGAGGGATACATGCAGGGCGCTGTCAGGCAAAATAGTCCCCAAAGAAAACTTATTATTTCAGATTTTCCACTATTTTCCATCATCAACATTCCATATAAACTCAGAAGACTCGTGTAGGTTCACTGGTGGTTCTGGATAGTAAATAAAATGTCTATATTTGTGTTGTAGTCATGGCGACCCCTGGTTCCTATCACCACCACTGTAAAGACATCTGAACCATTTCACACCAAACCACTCTGAATCTCTCTGTTTACACCTCAAACACTCAATTATGAAGAAATTACTGTATAATATTGCAGACAAAATTACTCATGAAATAACGTGAAGTGTGAAGTGAAATTCATGTGATTCATGTGACTGGACTAGAGAACATACACATATCAAAAGACAAGAGTGACTCAAAAATAAACTAAAATTTCACACACGCATAAACTTTACTATTTATTTTTGTCTTAGAAAACAAAATTCAAGCATTTAAGTATAAACCTGTGGATCAAAATGTCTTCAACTCTAAATAATATACATTCAGTCAGTTGAGTGATACTGTAATGTACTGCTTAGTCTTTATTCCTTTATTTCTCTTCAACATATTTTATCCTCATGTCTCTGTCATCGGAAGAAAATCTCATATCTCCAAAATAGTAATTTTACAGGAGAAAGAAAAAACCTACTTTACTTTTAATGTAAGTCAATGGAACCAGACTTTTTACCAAGTCATTTTGGGTCGTTTCTTTTGGTCCATTCATCATTAAATTTACATGCAATGTAAAGGGGCATTTTCATATTATGTCAAAAAATGAAAAATGACAAAAATAGAGATTTTCTTCTGACAGGAGCGATATGCTGAATATTTACATATACTTCCAGTCAAAAGTATAAATATGTGTTTATAATCTTAGACATTTTGATCTAAAAATGTAGGCATAAATTGGTTTCTAAGAAAACTATAAATAGTAAAATTGATACCTATGTATGAATTTAGTTTCAAAACAAAAATTTAAATAAAAAAATAAAAATGAATTGAACAACCATTCGAAGATTTGGGCATTAATAATAGAGTACAATGTAAATTTAAATTTTAAATAATATTGGATAAAAAGAATTTTTAGCAGTTTTACTCAATATTTCAGGAATTATGTGAACAAGCAGTTATTAAGTGATAAAACATACACTTTAATTATCTGTTTAATTATCTATTTTAGTTGAGTTATCTGCTTTGAGATTTGATCTCCACTTCTGAGATATGATGAAATTTAGATATTAATTTTATTAGAAGGTGATTCTTAATGTTATTTGTGTTCATTTTGTGTGAATTTCAGATACATATGTAAATTTCAGATTAACATTCAGGTTTAAATGTCTTGAATATGATGAAAAACACAACTTGTGTCTTGTTTTTTTTTTTTCTTTTAGTTTATTTCCTTGTACTGGTTTGTCAGTATCTCTGCTTCTGTCTGTCAGCCAGCATCTGCATCTTTGCATCTCTCCCTCTCTCTCTCTCTCTCTCTCTCTCTCTCCCCCCCCCCTCTCTCTCTCTCTCTCTCTCTCTCTCTCTCTCTCTCTGATATGCTAACGGTGACGTGCCCCCTAGTGTGCAGCATGAACTGGCCCAGACGCTCTTCAGCTGTAGGGAAGCTTTAATCATTCTCTCTGCCTTTTAAACATCCCTGTTATAAGTTCCTGGGTTACTGCGTCTTTGGAGAGCATACAAAGCTGAGCTCACCTCATATTAAATGCATAACAGTCAAGACAATAATCATTTTATGCACTACAATCAAAATGGTAATAGGTTTGTGTTGGCGCTCTGTACGTTCTGTTGAAATCCAAGGGCACTTTAAAGTGAGCCGGTGCAGCGGCGCTCAAAAGTTTCCCTCAATAGTCTTTCAGATGTTAAGCAAGACTGAAGTGGAGGAAACTTATTAAAGCAATAGTTTGGTGATAAATCAAGGAGAGTCTAACTGCAGTACTGCGCTCTCAGAGACGGATATGATGCTGCACAGTGGTCGAGAGGCTGAATAGGCACGGAAGGCAGTGCGTAACATTTTTAGAAATGGTTAAACACTATGGCTCCCAAATGGTTCCTTAAACCCTACATAGTGCACTATGTGAGTTATGTAATTGGGACTTCTACACTACAGTGCAGTATACAGTGGGGCAAAAAAGTATTTAGTCAGCCACTGATTGTGCAAGTTCTCCTACTTAGAAAGATGAGAGAGGTCTGTAATTTTCATCATAGGTACACTTCAACTATGAGAGACAAAAATGAGAAAAAAAATCCAGGAAATCACTTTGTAGGATTTTTAAAGAATTTATTTGTAAATTATGGTGGAAAATAAGTCTTTGGTCAATAACAAAAGTTCAACACAATACTTTGTAACATAACCTTTGTTGGCAATGACAGAGTTCAAACGTTTCCTGTAAGTCTTCACCAGGTTTGCACAAACTGTAGCTGGTATTTTGGCCCATTCCTCCATGCAGATCTCCTCTAGAGCAGTGATGTTTTGGGGCTGTTGCTGGGCAACACGGACTTTCAACTCCCTCCACAAATTTTCTATGGGGTTGAGGTCTGGAGACTGGCTAGGCCGCTCCAGGACCTTGAAATGCTTTTTACGGAGCCACTGATGGAAAGAGGTTTTGGCTTAAAATCTCACGATACATGGCCCGTTCATTCTTCCCTTAACACGGATCAGTCGTCCTGTCCCCTTTGCAGAAAAACAGCCCCAAAGCATGATGTTTCCACCCCCATGCTTCACAGTAGGTGTGGTGTTCTTGGGGTGCAACTCAGCATTCTTCTTCCTCCAAACACGACGAGTTGAGTTTTTACCAAAAAGTTCTATTTTGGTTTAATCTGACCACATGATATTCTCCCAATCCTCTTCTGGATCATCCATATGCTCTCTGGCAAACTTCAGACGGGCCTGGACATGTACTGGCTGAAGCAGGGGGACACGCCTGGCACTGCAGGATTGGAGTCCCTCTCGCCGTAGTGCGTTACTGATGGTAGCCTTTGTTACTTTGGTCCCAGCTCTCTGCAGGTCATTCATCAGGTCCCTCCGTGTAGTTCTGGGATTTTTGCTCACCGTTCTCATGATCATTTTGACCCCACGGGATGAGATCTTGCGTGGGGCCCCAGATCGAGGGAGATTATCAATGGTCTTGTATGTCTTCCATTTTCTTACAATTACTCCCACAGTTGATTTATTCATACCAACCTGCTTGCCTATTGTAGATTCACTCTTCCCAGCCTGGTGCAGGTCTACAATTTTCTTCCTGGTGTCCTTCGACAGCTCTTTGGTCTTGGCCATGGTTGAGTTTGGAGTCTGACTGTTTGAGGCTGTGGACAGGTGTCTTTTGTACAGATAACGAGGTCAAACAGGTGCCATTAATACAGGTAACGAGTGGAGGACAGAAGAGCTTCTTAAAGAAGTTACAGGTCTGTGAGAGCCAGAAATCTTGTTTGTTTATGGGTGACCAAATACTTATTTTCCACCATAATTTACAAATAAATTCTTTAAAAATCATACAAAGTGATTTCCTGGATTTTTTTTTCTCATTTTGTCTCTCATAGTTGAAGTGTACCTATGATGAAAATTACAGACCTCTCTCATCTTTCTAAGTAGGAGAACTTGCACAATCAGTGGCTGACTAAATACTTTTTTGCCCCACTGTATACAGGGTGGGACAAAATACTTTGAAAAAAAAGTAGTGATGGCTGAATATTGAACAGACTGTCCTGAATGTATTTAGTCATTTAATGTATTAAATTAAGAGTAATATATTCATAATATGTAGAATAGTCAACATATTTGTTGTCTGAAGTTTGCTTCTTTACTTTTAGCACTGGATCTATGAGGCTAAGGTAGCTAACAAGGAATGGAAGCTTATACCCCACCAATTAGCAAGGTGCTAACTGCATGCTTACAGCATCACACTTGCCTCAAACTATGTTAAGAACATTTTTCAAAGTTTCTGCATAATTTAATGGTCAAGTTGTAAACAGAGTCATTCTGAGTGGTTCAGAGTGGTTTGGTGTGAAACGCTCTGTTCTAGATAAACTTACCGAGTCAGAACTGTTCACAGTGGTGGTGATAGGAACCAGACGTCCACCTCTAAAAGCTCCCTCACAGAAAGTTCCTACATGAAATGGTTATGAATTCACTGCCTGATGACTGAGACACTGTTTTATGATAGTTTAGAGAACTTAAACTCCGCTCATGGTGGAGGGATACATGCAGGGCGCTGTGAGGCAAAATAGTCCCCCAAGAAAACTTATTATTTCAGATGTTCCACTATTTTCCATCATCAACATTCCATATAAACTCAGAAGACTCGTGCAGGTTCACTAGTGGTTCTGGATAGTAAATAAAATGTCTATATTTGTGTTGTAGTCATGGCGACCCCTGGTTCCTATCACCACCACTGTAAAGACTTCTGAACCATTTCACACCAAACCTCTCTGAATCTCTCTGTTTACATCTCAAACACTCAATTATGCAGAAATTACTGTATAATATTACAGACAAAAGTACTTTAGCATGGCTAAAAATAGTTTAGTCATCTCGAAGCCTGAATTTTTCTCGATACCTATAATTTCTATCAATAGTTTGTGATAATTTAGGCAGTTTTCATGATGCTAATTGGTGGTCTATAAGCTTACATTAGCTTGTTAGCCTCGTAGCTACAGCTAAAGTAAGTTAAAGAGAAAAAACTTTGCCAAACTATCGCTTGAAGAAACTCCACAGAGGTACAAACTGGTCAGAACTCTTTGCCATCTCACTCTGACTCTGAGTTTAATCAAACGTCATTTCTAGGAAAAGGTAAATTATGCTTTCAGGAGCGGCTAAATGCCACCATCTCGCAGGAGGACCATAATTACACTGAGGGCCTCTCTGCCAAACAATCATCCATCAAGGAGCAGGAGAACTGATGAAGAAGGTCAAGTGGTGGGCAGGCTGATTCCTCACCCACGAAAGCCTGGAGAGAGGGCCAAGAGAGGAAGCTTTGCTCCTTCAGCTGTGTGGGTGAAGTGACCTGCATGAGTCAGCAGATCACCACGTCCACCTTCGTCCACTTACGTCGCTAATCCGTTCTTCTCTTAAAGCAACTGTTTGGAGAAAGTCAGCAAGCGCTACAAAGTTTGAACGCCCCCGGTCAAATTAGATGTATCTGTTGGTCTTCTGAGTGTAAATAAGTTAACATACTTTCTACAGAGACACACTTAAATATGACATCTTGCTGCAAATTTTAGTGCACAATTTCTATTTATTTGAGTTTAACATTGGAAAAAATAAAACATATAATGCAAAATGTGCCCTAACTTTTGCACAGGCCACATTTTATGCTTTCCAATATATTAAATACAGTAAATAAACAGTAATTTTGCATTAAAATGTGCAGAAGTGTGTCTCTGTAGGGGATGAGTAACTTATTTACACTTAGAAAATCAACGGACACATATCATTTGACCAGGGGTGCACAAACTTTTGCATATGACTGTAGCTGACTTAGATCTATTGAACATCAGACAGTGAGTTAGTATAAGAATAAAAGTCACAGGTGGTTGTTCTGTTAACTCCCTTTCAAAAGTCATTTAACTCAAAATCAGCCACAAATAATTTGAAATACACGTAAAAAATGGCTCTTCAAGTGTTCTTTAGTAAAGAAAATGGTTCTATGAAGAACCATAAACACTCAAAGAATCCTGTGCATGATTACAGGGTTCTTTGCATCATGAAACATTCTTCAGATTGACGGAAAATGTGTAGTAGATGGTTCTATATAGCAACCAAAAAAAAAAGGGGTTCTTCTATTGTTATGATGTCAAGCTTATTACAATAGAAGAATGCTTTTGGGTACTATATAAAACCCCATTTAAAAAGGTTCTATATAGAACTATCTTTAGCACATTCATGCTAATTTTCAGTCATTCTGAAGAACGCTTTCACCATGCAAAGACCTATTTAATTAGGCAAAGGGTTCTTTGAGTGTTCATGGTTCTATATAAAACCATCGATGACACTTTCTATGAATGTCACGTTTGTAAGCATCTATAAACACATTTATAACATGTTATAATGCATTCATATGCCATTATAAACATGATGATAAACATTTATAAAAATGAATTACACTTTATAGCCATGTTTATTATACATTATGAATATAATGCATTATAAATAATGTTAATAACATGTTATACTGTCAGTGCCATTGAAGTCAGTCCCAGCTTGGAGAGCGTAAAGTAAAGACAAATACCAAGCTAACGGTGGTGAACATTACCTTTCCCACATTGGGTAAAACACTGATGGCAGCTCTAGTTTAAACTCTGACATTTGAAGCCTGTAATGTGCTTTACTGTGAATGTTTTAGTGTTTCAGTAAATCCTTCAGTAAATACTTCAACTTGAAGCCTCACTCTGAACACTGGAGGAGGCTTTAGTACAGTACGCTTCACTTTACTCAGAGCGGACAAACACGACTTATGAGCTCTTATAATTTGTTATGAACAGTACTTATAATGTATTATGTTAACAATTCATAATGCATAATAAGCATGGCTATAATGTTTAATGCATTTTTATAAATATTTATAGCCATGTTTATAATGCCTTATGAATGCATTATAACATGTTATGAATGTGTTTATAAATGCATACAAAGGTGACATTCATAGAAAGTGTTACCAAACCATCTTTACTAAAGAACCCTTGAAGAACCATCTTTTTTAAGTGCGTAATTTTAAAGAAATATTATTGAACTATTTCATGTGTTGCTGGCACTGAGACAGATTATGTTGGACTAATTAAAATCAAAATCTTAATCCAATATTCAAAATCTATTTTTTTTAAAACAACTATTTTTAACATTATATTAAAACACAGAAATCTAGGAAACTTCTGGGGCTTCTGAGTGGTGCAACCTTGCAAATGTTCATTCCAACATGAGAAGATCATGAATTTAAGCCCCAGAGATGCCACAGCCATCCATAAGTGGGAGCCCAAGATGAGAAAATGCCCGGTACACTCTCAGAAATAAAGGTACTAGACTGTCACTGGGTCAGTGCCCCTCTCATCACTGGGGTGGTTCCCTCAAGGCTCCATCTCAGTACCTTTAGTCAGGGAACATAACTGAACCATAATCCACTGAAATGATATGTTCTACGCTGTACTGACTCCACACACCCCGTCTCGTCTCCAGGCTTTTATTTTACTGTTCTGTTTAAAACATTCGGTTATGAAAAGGTACAAATACGAACTTTTCATCTGGAAACACTTATTTAAGGTTCACAATCAGACCTTAGAACCACTGTTGGAGCTTTGAGGGAACATTTACACTGTTTGTACCTTGATGAACGAAAAATGTACCTGAACAGAACCTTTATTTCTAACAGTGTAGGATTATGGGATAGTGTCCCAGCAAGTGGAGAAATTGAGTAAAAATCTAATTCTATAATATTTTGCTAACTAAGAAAATGTGAGCTAGATGAACTTTTGACTAAAGTTAGTAGTCTAAGTTGATCTCTAGTGACTCAAACTGAGTTACCTTAGAATAAGTTAAGCTGATTTTGATTTTTGCAGTGTTACATCACCAGAACCTGCATCCATATGCAAAATAGAGTTGTAAGCTCAAATGCTGATTGTTATTTTAAGGATTATCACTTTTTATAAAACAGTTCGGATGGCACAATGTGATTGGCTGAGCCATTCTGCTGTCCTTTGCAATAACCATATATTTTTCACAGTAGCTTTTTGGTGCGTCTCATCTAAATGGCCGTTGCCAGGTAGAGCACACCTTTAGCAGTGTCAGTCTGCGGAGGAGCTTTTCTCTGCTTCCAGCACCAAATTATACAGTCTATCAAGGTTTCATAACTACAGCAGCATCAAGCTGAAGTTTGCAGTGTTTGAACAGAGAGTAGCTATCGAGGTAAATAAAGAAGAGGGCATTACTGACATTAACCTTCTGGGGTCCACAAACTCGCCTGCCATCAAATTCTCTGTTTCTATATCTGTGTCTGTATCTTTGTGATGATCCAGCACAGAAATCCAGTTCAAACACTTCCTGAATCTGTAGAGTCGCCCTTTCCATTCCATCTTATCACGAGATCATACGACACTCACATCCGGAGTTATGAGCCTATGAAGAGGGGCTGAGATACACATCATCTGCCTCTCACCGTGTGGAACTGGTGGATTGGTGTGTCCGTCTACATTCTGTGTGAAACTGACCAATGGACACTCAGGAGAGCACTAAGGACTGACCATCACGCTGGAAACCTTTCATTCTTCATTCAGTCCACATCGGAGACTCATGTGAAATGGCGTGCAGAGAGTTTACAGCTGCTGAAGCTGCTGAAGCTGCTGCAGCAGTTTTGGAAAGTAGTGATGAAGATAACGGAGCATTTAGATATGAAACATATGAGGATCATATTATATGAAGAGCCTTTAAAGGAGAGTTTAAGGAGATATGAACAAATCAAGAGAATGACCTCAGACCACAGAGGGGTAACCTGACATTAAATGAATGAAATGAGACTCCTCCCCGTCCAAACTTGTAGTATTTTTGTGCCTGTGAAGAGATTTAACATGATTCCTTACAATTTTTTTCATGTTTGTTGAAATATCAGCATATAAATTAGTTAATGCTAGGTAATATTGTGACTTTCATCATCTGTCATGTAGTTTAAGTTCACTTTTAGCTTTGGCTGGTAATGTTAGCCTGCATTTGCCAGTTTTAATTTATTTAAAAGCTCTGTTTTGGGTTCAGCTGTTCCCCTGCCTTCCTTATTATTCGTCAGCTTTGCTAACATATTAACCTTTTACCTTACATACTCAAGTTCATATGACTCAAACTGGTATGCTGACAACTTGCACAGAACTGTTAAAATAGAAATGAGGACAACATTCATTTAAAAATGAACTCTCCCACGCTCACTCCAAACTGATTCTGCTACACTTTCGTAGTAGCCTGATGTGCAGAGGCTCCTGGGAACTCAGGGCTTAAAAGGATACATTGGTGCATCTTCAAAATGTGGACAAAAGAAGGATTCTTTTGAAATGGGACAGTGCTTCTGACCTATGTGGCCAAGGAATAGGACATTTGAAGCTAATTCAGCTTTTCAGATAGCCTGTAACTGTTTTAGCTGAGTTTAACTTTGTCTTATTTATTTAATTTTATTATTATTTCATTAGTTTTTATTTACTTTTTTCCACAATTATCCTATTTGACCTCAATTTTATTATCATTTTTTCTTATTTATTATTATATCCTTTTACTTGACTGTTTTGAATTTTAGTTTGCCTATTTATCCTGTTTGTAACACTGGGTTGACGAACCAGACATTCACGGATATAAAATAAACAGTAAGGTTTATTAAAGTGAGGATTAACCAAATGAACCAGGTTTACACCAAACCAGGCCAAAAACCAACACAGCAAAACACGACACACAGGAGAAGGCAATAGGCAAAGTAGAAAAATAAGTGAGGGTTGAAACCAAACAGCCAAAACACAGGTAATCTAAACCAGAGAGTCGATAACGAGAAACAAAACAAGGTCATAACAGGGCATCCAGCAAAACCACTGACCAGCTCAGTACACACTGACCAGACAGAGACAACACTTTACAAACAAAGAGTGAAGCTGACAGACATTTATACACAGGTAAACAGGTGATGACAATCAGGACTCAGGTAACTGGGATCTGCTGGTGGACGGATGATTGGTTAGCCGTGTCAACTGAGGGATCTTGGGAATTGGAGTTGGTGAGACAGTGTGAGTCTGACTGAGAACCGGGAAACGTAACACTTTAATGTTGAAATCTTAATTAATTGGCTTATTATATTGGAATTCTTTTATATCTCTCCTTCTTAATCAAGTCTTAATAGATCTCTTTATTCTTTACCATTTATCTTGTCTTATTTTTCTGTTAATGTGTTCATTGTAGTCTTCAGATTAGTGGAGAATGTGCTGCAGATGGTTCTGTATAGCACGATAAGGTTCTTCTGACATAGCAGAACACTATTTGGTGTTTTATAGAACCATATACAGCACTTTCTCATCAATCTAGAACCATTTCACCATGCAGAGAACCATTTAAGCAAGAAATGGTTCATTAACAGTAAACTTTGTCTTCCATCATCATCTGCAGCTTCGGTCACTCTTAAAATAACTCAGTGTTAGGAGTTTACAATGTTTTATTTAGTCTAACAGGCTCAATATCAGAGTTTCTCCTGTTTGTTTTCTTGCTTTGAATAAAAAAAATAAAAAAAAAAGGGGACAATAAATTATTTTGTACTCCAGTCATAATAACAGTTTGTGTATTTGGCGTATTTTAAATATATAATCATACCAAAATACTCAAATCACATTATTGAATAAAATTTTAGATGATGCATTTGATCATTTCTTGAAAAATCACAATCAAATTATTGGGAAGTCAGATTTTTACATCCCTACTGTTAATTTAACACAAACAAAAAAACAGGAACAAAGTAAACAAGAAAATAAAAGAGCATTAGAAAAAGGTAAATAGAAAGAATTTAAGAAAGAAAGCGAGAACACAGTGGTAGAAGAGAGAGAAGAGAAGAGAAGAGAAGAAAGAAGGAAAGGAATGGAAACGAATAAAGAAATAAAAGAAAGGAAAGAATGGAAAAAGAAAGAAAAGGGAAGAAGGGAACTGCGCTGTGGAGTTTGTAGAGGTTGAGCAGCTGCTGAGTGGAGCGTCAGTCCGGACTGAAGCAGATGGAGCAGCTCCTGCGCTCCGGTTTGTTTCCATGGTAATGCAGAGTTGACCTTATTTTCACTTAATAGTTTTGTGCCCCCCCAACACAGCACAAACACATTTTCATATAATAGTGTTGCACCTAATCATGTCTCCATATCTATCATCATCTATTACATACATGTAAGTATTTCTATGTAATAATATGCCCCAATGTATGTGTGTGTATATTCATTCATTCATCCATCATCTAAACCTCTTATCCTTCTGGGTCGCGGTGGGGTGCTGGAGCCTATCCCAGCTGTCATTGGGTGGAAGGCAGGATACACCCTGGACAGGTCACCAGTCCATCGCAGATATACATATATATATATATATATACATCGCTGTTGTCAGAACAAAACCTTGTATGTGCATTTTTGTCATTTTTCAGTTTTTGACGTAATTTGAAAATACCCACTGTCCTATACATTGTTTGTAAATTCCATGATGAACGGACCAACAGAAACGACCCAAAATCACTTGGAAAAAAGTCTGGTTCCATTGATTTACATTAAAAGTAAAGTAAGATTTTTCCTTCTCCTGTAAAGATACCATTTTGGAGATATGAGGTTTTCTTCTGACAGCAGCGATATATATATATATATATATATATATATATATATATATATATATATATATATATATATATATATATATAGCCTAAAACTGCACATATGTAGTAGTAATTTATCTCATATGTTTCATTTGTATTATGTATATATGTATATATTGCTGCTGTCGTAAGAAAACCTCGTATCTCCTTTTTTTTTGTTTTTCAGTTTATGACATAATTTGAAAATACCAGTTTCTCTTTACCTTGTTTGAAGAATGTTTCATGAAGTTTCATGAAGAATGGACCAAAAGATATGCCTCAAAATAACTTGGAAAAAAATCTGGTTCCATAGACTTACATTAAAAGTGAAGTAGGTTTTTTCCCTCTCCTGTAAAATAATCAATTTGGAGATATGAGGTTTTCTTCCAACAACAGCAATATGTAAGTATATGTATGTAACAATATTCCAAATGTATTATATATAAATACTTATAAGAATGTGTTTCCTTTTTTTATACATATATCAGTACTATGTCATACTAATAATAAGTCCTACATGTATTATATATATTATCAGTGTCATAACAAAACATCGTATTTCCAAAGAAGTAATTTCACAGAAGTAACAAACATTCTTTAAACTTTAAACAGTAGTTAATGTAAAATGATTTTATTCTATGCCATTTTAGATCATATCTGTTTGTCTGTTTGTTATAAAATTTTGATATCAAGTAAAGAGCAGCTGGTAAGTTCACATTATGTCACAAATAAAAACGACAAAAATGTTTTTGTTACAAAAGCAACCAAGAGTGTGTGTGTGTGTGTGTGTGTGTGTGTGTGTGTGTGTGTGTGTGTGTGTTTTTCAAAGGTTTTTCAAAATTATATTTTTTTAATCTTATTAAAAAGGACATGATGTGCTTTATTAAACCTGCATATATATTTGCATTTATATCTCTGTGCATTTTCTATCTTAGAAATAGTGAGTGTTATTAAAGCATTTAACTGCCTGTTTCAGTTATTAAACTGTGCTGGTCTAGTTGCTCCATCTGACTGACTGGTTGCGCCGCCTGACTTTTCAGACTAATTTCAAATTAAACAAGCATCTGCTTAGACACCCGTAGAGACATTTGTCCTTTAACATGAGTTTATACTTAGACTTTATCAAATAAACAAACATTATTATAATACTTCCACATGTTCATGGTTCTCCTGAGGTCAGACCACCTGACAAGATAAACGGAACCTTTTTAACTGTGACTCAAACATCACATTTTTACTACATTTGTGACCTCGGCATTGCACCATGAAGGTCACTTGGGGTCTTCTTTATAATGCGGTATTCTGGCCCCTCTTTTTAAAAGCATGTCAAATGATTTTGGCTGTGCTTACTAAATTATTTTTTGGGAAAATAATGGACTTGGAGACAAAAAATGCACATCATGTCAATGGTCTACAATGTCTCCTTTGTCTTATACTAATTTAATATTTTTATGTAAGAATATGCCCCGTATGTATTATATACATGCAAGTATCTATATGTAATAATAACATACTCCACAAAACTGGCTCTGGTTTTGGGAAACAAGCTTTAGGGGTGCGGTACCTAGAACAGTGCCATGGGCTCCACCTCCCCTCCCCACCAACCCCCACATGTGTTATTTGTGTTATTTCATGATGGATTGTGGGTTAGTTAGCATGAGTCTTGTGTTTACTGTACAGTGAAGCTCTATGGCTACTAGTGACCTTTCCTGTTATCCCCGGCTGTGTTGATGTCCCTTTTCAGCTGGTGTTAATAGAGAGCACTACTTGTAGCAGATCATCATGGCCTTTCCTGTGTCTCCTTCTTCACCAAGATGCTACAGTATATATATAATAGATATTATTATATGTACCTATCAATAACATGTACTTTCCCATCTGCAGCACATATTTCCACTCAAGCTCAAACGCACGTGTTTGTAATGCAGAGCATGTGCAAATGTGTCCTCGTTGCACGTGTAGACAAATAACCCAAGGGGACGCTGCATTAGCATCAGCATTATCATTAGCATAGCCTCTGTCCAACACACTCCAGCTCCCATCCATCTTCAACCTGATACACACACACACACACACACACACACTCACACACACACACATACATTTTTTTAAGCAATGTCAGGGTCTGATCATAAATAGAAAAAAAATATATATGTATGTAATACAAAATGTGTGTATATATATATATATATTTATTATTTGCAGTATCCACTCTTTCCCTTTATTCCAGCTTCCATTCCTTTCAGGAGACTCACTTTCAGCTCCTCAGAGAATCTGCAGACACACCTCCAAAGTTCAGTCTTAGAAGCTGGTTGATCATTTTCTGAAGTAATCAAACACATTCAGTGGTGTTGAGGTCTGGACTCTGGGGTGGTCAGTCCATCGTTCAGCTTCTTTGTTTGATGTGTCCGTCTCAGAGATGAAAGCTTTAAGTGCTGTTTATCTGATGGGGGCAGTTTTGGGGTCGATTAGGTCTTCCAGGTGGTTGTTAGGAGACCCATTTTCTCTGGAGCTTTTAATAATTTTTGAATTTCAGTTATGGATTTATTTTTAATTATTTTATATCTAAACTCCTTAGAAAAAAAAATAAATATATATATATATATATATATATATATATATATATATATATATATATATATATATATATATATTATGAGACCCATAAGTGGCTCTATACCTTTATTAAGTTTGTTTTATTAAAAACAAATCATGAATCTCATTACTTTGTCAGTCATTACGCTACTGAAACTTTACCAAACTACTGACTGAACATTCCATTTTGTCACTAATAAAACAGTCACAACACTAAACTGTACCAAATGTATCAGTAGTGACTGTTTCAGTAGTGTCTGTTTCAGTAGTGACTGTGTCAGTAGTGACTGTTTCAGTAGTGTCTGTTTCAGTAGTGACTGTGTCAGTAGTGACTGTTTCAGTAGTGTCTGTTTCAGTAGTGACTGTGTCAGTAGTGTCTGTTTCAGTAGTGACTGTGTCAGTAGTGACTGTTTCAGTAGTGTCTGTTTCAGTAGTGACTGTGTCAGTAGTGTCTGTTTCAGTAGTGACTGTTTCAGTGACAACTTTGGCTCATTTTGAGCTCAGAAACTCAGCAGTTCATGACCAGCAAACACAGCTTTGAACAGCTGTTCACACAGAAAATCATCATATTTTACATTAAAACACTAAAAAGTGCTGAACTGCAGGAAATATGGCGATTCTTAATGTTCCACACTGATTTTCAGACTTTGGGACTCATTTACTTCAAAACAATGGGATCTAACTGCTCACCATGTGGCCATGAGGGACAGGGATGCAGCCTCACTTCCTGCTCTAAAATGCTAAAATAAGGCTTTCAGTAGTGATATGAGCATTTCTTTTAATCAAATTTTGAATTTAAAAATTAGGCTTATGATAATTATAAATCTTTTAACCTTATTTTAAAGGAAATCAAAAAGATGTTTAACAAAGCCAAAAATACAAAAAAGGAGGTATTATTTTCACAAGTGTGAATTTAGGGGTTAGGGTTTGGAACAGACACCTCCCAATAGAAAGTACCCTATAAATTATGATGTTGTATATATGTAGCTTATTACTATCTCTATTAATGTCTTGGGCTTAAATAGATCAGAACATAATCCTTGTAAATATCTGAAATCTGAGTACTTATTAATTTTATTATTATTTTTTTTTTTTACTGTGGGATCACAGTTTGAACTAATTCATCAGACTGGAGCACATATATTAAGCACTAATATTATGTCACTGGAATATGTTTAAAACATTTTTGTCCTGAAATACATATAAAAACAAACAAACACACACACACACACACACACTAAATTCAGTAGAACTCCTTCACTAATGTATGAACAGTCCTGAAGAAATGGACGCTTTAGTCTGCCTGGAGCTTTGTACCACCATGTCATGTGTGCTGTATCATATCTTATCACTGATATCTTTTGACTGTGGAGATAAATTGCTTTCTTTTTTCTCTCTCCTTCTCAGCTTGATTTGTTTATTGAGCCAGACAGATCACATGTATCTACACAGACAGAGCGCAGAGCAAGCTGGAACCTGCTCCAACAGGCAAAACTGAGAAACGGTCTGCATGTGCACTCACAATAATATCTTATACCATCTGTTAACTGCACTGAAAAAAAACAAACCAAAACAAAAGACTGGATTTCTAGAACTGCTCAAACAATGTGGAGGTGTTCAGTATCTCTAATAGACCTTTCCTAGAACTGCATGACTCACTGTTATCTATAAACATGGACTAAAGAGGGAAATTTCACCATTTTACCATTGGGGCTAATTTAAAGGGCTCATGTCCTACATTTTCACGTATTTTCACTTACAAAGTTTGTGTTTGACTTAATCAAATAAGGCTGAATGGTGGGGCTACACTGCTGTAGACTGAATGGGTGGGGCTAAACTGCTGTAGCTGAATGGGTGGGGCTAACTGCTGTAGCTGAATGGGTGGGGCTAAACTGCTATAGGCTGAATGGTGGGGCTAAACTGCTGTAGGCTGAATGGGTGGAGCTAAACAGCTGTAGACTGAATGGGTGGGGCTAAACTGCTGTAGGCTGAATGGGTGGGGCTAAACTGCTGTAAGATGAATGGGTGGGGCTAAACTGCTCCAGGCTGAATGGGTGGAGCTAAACTGCTATAGGTTAAATGGGCGGGACTAAGCTGCTGAGGGTTGAATGGGTGGGGCTGAGCTGTTGTAGGCTGAATAGGTGGTCTTAAAATTAACTTGGACTCGACAAAGGTGGTCTTGGTTTTAACCCTAAATTGTACATTACTCACAAAATCTCAAAACAAGGCTATGTGTCCCCAAACTTTTGCCGGACAGTGTATTTCACACGAGGATGTAACACTTTCTGACCGTCCGTCCCACAGGCTCGGCTCGGCTCCCCAGCCACTAAACTTTCGTTCGCACTGAAAGATCATTAGGCCTGCCTGAAACATTAATTGCTGACTATTAGGGACTTGATTGTTCCCACATTACTTCAGTTGGGGGGAGGGGGGGGTGTAGTTACTTATTATCTGAAAATTAAGTGCTACATAATTAGGCTGGGTGAGATATGAAAAGCACAAGTCTCTCTGATTGCTGAACATGACGTTAGGAGACAGGACAATGCTACATGACTCACTAAGGCTTTTTTAGTGACATTAGCATTTAAATGCCTTTAAAAAGCCCATTTAAAAGCCTTTTAAAAGTGGAAATAGCAGTTCCATCATATCACAATTCAGCTCAGGAATCTAACTTCTCAGACTCTCCCTGGACACTTTATCAGAAACCCTGTTTTATACCTTGCTGAAGTACAGTTAGAGACTGAAGCCTGTAAAACACAAGGCCTGCAGGCCAAGCCATTAAAAGTATCTTAATTATAATTCAAAAAGATACATTTCTATTAATATTAGTTTGTTTCACCATGAGCTGCACTACAATTCCCAGCATACACTGCTACTATTAAAATGACAAAAAATGGCCTAAAAGACCCTATACACAGTAGAATTAAAAATATATTGCAAACTTATAAACACAATGCAATGTTAAATTATTGTTTCTAATAAAGTGGCCAGTTGGTGGAAGCACAGGGTACGTGTTTCAAATAAAGTGTCCAGTTAGTGAAAGCACAAGGTAAGTGTTTCTAATAAAGTGGCCAGTTAGTTGAAGCACAAGGTCAGTGTTTCTAATAAAGTGGCCAGTTAGTTGAAGCACAAGGCGGGTGTTTCTAATAAAGTGGCCACTTAGTTGAAGCACAAGGTCAGTGTTTCTAATAAAGTGGCCAGTTAGTGGAAGCACAAGGTCAGTGTTTCTAATAAAGTGCCCAGTGAGTGGAAGTACAAGGTGGGTGTTTCTAATAAAGTGGCCAATGAGTGGAAGTGCAAGGTGGGTGTTTCTAATAAAAGGGCCAGTATGTGGAAGCACAAGGTGGGTGTTTCTAATAAAGTGGCCAGTAAGTGGAAGCACAAGGTGGGTGTTTCTAATAAAGTGGCCAGTTAATGGAAGTACGAGATAGGTGTTTATAATAAAGTGGTCAGTTAGTGGAAGCACAAGGTCGATGTTTCTAATAAAGTGGCCAGTTGGTGGAAGTACAGCTGACACATCATGTTAGCTAAAAAAGGGACGCAGTGAATCAAACAGGGTCATTTGTCAGTGGTTTTGATGTTATTTTTAGCGAAGCCTCATGAGGATTTTTAATTAGACCATGCGGCTCTTTTTTTAAGGACTGATTTGCCGTGTTAAATGAATGCAGTGGCGGCAGGTATGAGCAGAGATAATCTGCTGCTATTGTGGAACACCACAGATAGGCTTATCACCCTCTAGAGAGATAAGCGTCTGCCTGTGAGGATGGGGAGAACTCTTTAGGATGAAGGTATATGGTTTAGAGAGGAGACTTTAAAGCTGAGGGGTGATGTCTGGGGACGCTTCGTGAAGGGTACAGGATTAAATCGAGGAAATCCTGCAGTTATGTAGAGAAAAAAAAGACTCAAAATGGTCTCTGCGGCTCGGTAAAGGAAGTATGCACTCTAAATGTATTTGTTTCAGCGAGCGCTTTGTGCTATTATGGTCAGTAATGTTGCACCATCACCTGCTATGGTGCTGTTATATATTTCATTTATTATCATTTTTAATTTCTGTTATTATACATCTGTACTGCTATCATTGTGTTCTTATTTTTCCATATCTTCTTATTCTATCAGTAAGGTAGGTGTTTCCAATAAAGTGGCCAGTTAGTAAAGCAAAGGGTAGGTGTTTGTAATAAAGTGCAATATATATATATATATATATATATACATACAAAGATGGGAGACAGATTGCAAATCTGATGCCATATGACAGTTCGGTATTTGACTGGAGCTCATGAGTCTAAACGGCATCATAATAAAATAAATATCCAAATTAAAAAATATGTAAAAACAAATAAATAAATACAGAAATACTCAACACAACCATAATCCCATATCTCTTTGTTTTTGTATCTTATTCATTTATTTAATCAATCATTTTATTTATTCATTGTTTGGATCTAGAGATTCATTATTTCATCATTTTTATTATAAATCCTTTTAGTTACATTTTTATTTCCTTCTTTGTTCAATATGTTTGTTTATTTGTTGTTGTTTCCTGTACTTTTGTCCTTGTAAAGCCCTCTGAGCTGCATTTAGTGTATGAAGGGTGCTATAAAAATAAATATAATATGTATTCATTTATTATTCATAATTTCTTTAGCATCTTTTATTATTATTATTAATATTATTTATTTATTTAGTAGACCCATTAGATCTAGTATTAAATTATGCATTATCGACATTTGTAGGTGTTAAAATTACACACATTATAAATTAAGTGAACATATACAACATGATATTCAAACAGAAATTAATTTAAAGCAATTAAACTGCCTTCAGCACCAGAATAAAAACCATTACAGAGTCTTTCTGTTCTTATCTTAGTAGACATATACTGTCTCCGTCAACGTAAACAAACAGAAACCTCATTTGCCGGTAAATTAAAATCCCCCCATAATGTTTAATTCTCACAAATAGACCCGATCAGAGATTCTCTGTGGTGATGGGTAACCCAGGTAACCCAGGTAACCCAGGTAACTCTGTTATTATTATAATAATTATTATTATTATTATTACTTAAAGACATGAGAATTAATACTACATCAGCATGACTATTACAATCACTGGATTATGTATTATAGCACATCTTTCAGATTCAGTTCCACTCTTCACCTGCACCCCCCAAGAACCCCCCCACCAGTCGAGGCAGAGCAGAAGGGGGTCTGGACTCTGGGTGTTTGATTGAGACTCGCTCTCTGAGCTCTCTGAGTGTCTGTGAGGTCACAGAGGCTGCAGGCTGTGCACCAATAGGTGGCACTCTACCCTTTTTGACCAGTGACGGTCACTCAGCCGTCCCAAAGGCCAAGTAGACACACTGTACTCATCCATTAGTGACCACGGACAGAATTTACTGCCTTAATGGCTGATCAGTGGTCAGTGCAGTTTAACCCCTTAAAGGGCCCAGATTTAAAACTACTGAAAACAGACCATAATTCATTTTTAAATGACATCACTTTTTCCCTTACAATTAAACAGGCTGTCTTTATTACAGGGCCACTGATATATGTAAATGAGCTCTGTTCTGATTGGGTATCCTGTATTGTGCATCATTCAGAAAGCAGTCTGGGCTGAAACACTCAACCTCAGTGTGAAATGCTGGCTGTAGGCTGAATGGGTGGAGCTAAACTGCTGTAGGCTGAATGGGTGGAGCTAAATTGCTGTAGGCTGAATGGGTGGGGCTAAACT
Organism: Colossoma macropomum; assembly: GCF_904425465.1. Lineage (NCBI taxonomy): Eukaryota > Metazoa > Chordata > Actinopteri > Characiformes > Serrasalmidae > Colossoma > Colossoma macropomum. The sequence continues at coordinate 1,545,313 of NW_023494800.1, forward strand.
GCTCCAGGCTGAATGGGTGGAGCTAAATTGCTGTAGGCTGAATGGGTGGAGCTAAACTGCTGTAGGCTGAATGGGTGGAGCTAAATTGCTGTAGGCTGAATGGGTGGAGCTAAACTGGGCTGAATGGGTGGGGCTAAACTTCTGTAGACTGAATGGGTGGGGCTAAACTGCTGTAGGCTGAATGGGTGGAGCTAAACTAGGCTGAATGGGTGGAGCTAAACTGCTGTAGGCTGAATGGGTGAAGCTAAACTGGGCTGAATGGGTGGGGCTAAACTGCTGTAGGCTGAATGGGTAGGGCTAAACTGGGCTGAATAGGTGGGGATAAACTGGGCTGAATGGGTGGGGCTAAACTTCTGTAGACTGAATGGGTGGAGCTAAACTGGGCTGAATGGGTGGAGCTAAACTGCTGTAGGCTGAATGGGTGAAGCTAAACTGGGCTGAATTGGTGGGGCAAGTATGAGAAGAGATGTTTTATTGTGATATTAATTTGATTAAAAGTTCTTGTTTTAAAAAGAAGAAACAATTATATTTTTGCCACATTTTTGGAAACAAACAAACTGAAAAAGTCAAAGGTTCAGACTCGAGAATGAAATCAAATGTAGATGTAATTCATTATGTAACTAATTATGTATTTAATTATTTACATAATGCAAAATGAATGCATAGCATCACAGCAAAAAATGACTCCAGACATGTGATGGTTAACTGGTTTTAGATTTATGAACGCGTTTAAAGGGGAATTCCACTGATTTTTATATACTTTCTGTATAATTAAATGATTAAATTTAACTATTTTTGCCAACATGTTAAATTTAGCAAATAAACAGAAATCATGCACTAAAATTTGGTTTGGTGTGAAACGCTCTGTTCTAGAGAAACCTACCGAGTCTGAACTGTTCACAGTGGTGGTGATAGGAACCAGACGTCCACCTCTAAAAGCTCCCTCACAGAAAGTTCCTACATGAAATGGTTATGAATTCACTGCCTGATGACTGAGACACTGTTTTATGATAGTTTAGAGAACTTAAACTCCATTCATGGTGGAGGGATACATGCAGGGCGCTGTGAGGCAAAATAGTCCCCAAAGAAAACTTATTATTTCAGATTTTCCACTATTTTCCATCATCAACATTCCATATAAACTCAGAAGACTCGTGTAGGTTCACTGGTGGTTCTGGATAGTAAATAAAATGTCTATATTTGTGTTGTAGTCATGGCGACCCCTGGTTCCTATCACCACCACTGTAAAGACATCTGAACCATTTCACACCAAACCACTCTGAATCACTCTGTTTACATCTCAACCAAGCAGAAATTTTGAAAAATCTCTGGAATTGCCCTTTATGTCTGATGATATTAGTACTGTAATATACTGGCATACATGTTTCCCTGAGCTGAGTACTGGATGAACGAATATTTTTTATACTTGTGTTATTCATCTTTTCCATTTTGGGAGCCAGACTTTGAGCACCAGACATGCTAACGAAGAGGCTTTGTTTTCGTGAGAGGCATCAGACTCCAGCCTGGACAAGCATTGCTGACATTCTGATCATTTCACTCCATTCCTGTCTATAAACACTGACAGACAGAATCAACTCCTTTTTTTAGCAGATTTTACGGCCCAGAGAACAAAATTCAAGCTCAATTAATTTCAAAATTCCAGTCCTAATTGAACGTCCTCCAAAATAATGACGCTGTTACCGAACACCACAGTCGCAGTGCGGCATTTATTCTTCCTGTTTTCACTCGTTCTGTGAGGCTGGTTTACTTTTCCCTCATTCACTTTCATCCAGGCACTTCATTAAAGAGCCTTAATGTGACAGATTGGCAGAAAAATCTAATTTACTCAGTTTCATCCCTTTAACACAAACCACACTCTGTAGTTCTACAGCTACAGACTGTAGTCCATCTGTTTCTCTGCATACTTTGTTATCCTGTTTTTCAATGGTCAGGACCCCCATGGACCCTCACAGAGCAGGGTGATGGGTCATTCTCAGCACTGCAGTAACACTGACAAGGTGGTGGTGTGTTAGTGTGTGTTGTGCTAATACGAGTGGATCAGACACAGCAGTGCTGCTGGAGTTTTTAAACACTGTGTCCACTCTATTGGACACTCCTACCTTGTCAGTCCACCCTGTAGATGTAAAGTCAGAGACGATAGCTCATCTGCTGCTGCACGGTTTGTATTGGTCATCCTCTAGTCCTTCATCAGCGGTCACAGGACGCTGCCCACAGGACGCTGTTGGCAGGATGTTCTTGGTTCTCGGTCCAGCAGCAACACTGAGGTGTTTAAAAACTCCAGCAGCACTGCTGTGTCTGATCCACTCAGACCAGCACAACACACACTAACACACCACCACAACGTCAGTGTTACTGCAGTGCTGAGAATGACCCACCACCCAAATAGTACCTGCTCTGTGAGGGTCCATGGGGGTTCTGACCACTGAAGAACAGGGTAAAAGGGGGCTAACAAAGTATCAGAGAAACAGATGGACTACAGTCTGTAACTGTAGAACTACAAAGTGCACCTATATAGTAAGTGGAGCTGATAAAATGGACAATGAGTGTAGAAACAAGGAGGGGGTCAGAATGAAGTGGCTGGTTGGTGTATATCATGTATTTAATAGGAAAATAACAGACTTGGACACAAGTGCATCTCATGTCACTGACCCATATACATACGTTTAATTAGTTGTTCTTAACGTCTGTCCCTCGGTTCAACTACTACACACAGCATGAAACTCAGTCACATAAGCTGACACAACCCAAACGAGTGGAGGTAAAGGTTTCCAGAGGGAATCTAACATGAGGATTTACACACAAAGCATCAGCCGTTCACACAATGAGACAGTAAGTAGGTGTTCACTGTAGTCTTAAACGCCAGAGCTGCCTATAGATAGATGTGGTGCATTGCATCCAATACATTTAGCAACACATATGATTCATACCGAACTAAAGTCTGCTTTTTTCCTGATTTCAGTGCAGGCTGTGAGAATGAACCACGCTAAGAGCAAACGTGCCAAAGAATGAGTCAACCGGAACATGTAGCTGGATATAAATAAACCGCAGTTCTATATGTAAATACGGTGCATTAAGGCGTGTGATTGGACTTGAAACACCTCCACTTAATCGGAAACTGAATATATAATCGTATGCAAATCGTTAAGTAAAAATGGCATTAGGCTTTATTGCACGTGTGGGCTTGAAATCGAACCTAATGACAAAAAAAGAAGAAAAGTAGTCTCTGCTTGCTTTAATTAGGTCTCAGAGACATTTCAAGCCCCACAATGACAGAAGTAATTATGTTTAAAAAAAAAATGAAATGAAATAAACATTCAAACAAACAACATAAATAGATGAACTGATCTGAAAGGAGGCTCGCTGTTGCCGGGAAACCAAACCATCTCTGAGTTTTTTATTTATTTACAGTTATTTATATATAATTTTCCCTTGCTGAGGTAAACTTGGATGGAAGACGGTATTCAGACTGAATGCGCAATCTATATTTTGGGATTCTTTCATTATTATTTTTATTATTTATTTATTTATGGCAGCTTTTATTCCTATTGCTATGAGCTGTTAATGTTGGGGGGGCAAACAATCGTCAGAGTGGCTATTCATTTCCAGAGGCTTTTTAAAGGGCATATGCAGCTGTGTGCATGTGAGATGATGTGTGTGGTGAGATGAACGTATCTACAAAAAAGTGTAAATGAGAAACAGACAGACGTGGTTTTTCGTTTTTTGCACCTTTTCAGGTGCAAATCAGATGCATTCTGCCGGTGCGATCCGTAATTTCACATAAGAAGGAAAAAACTTTCTTAAAGGGGACGTTTTATGCTTATTTGTGTTCCTAATTTTATTCAGAGTAGATTTACAGCTTCACTGTTACAAAAACACATTATTTTCCTCATACTGTTTATCTCTATTCACCCTCTGTCTGAAACGCTCTGTTAGAGCTCCTGTGTATTTAAGCCCTGCCTCCTGAAGAGCCTAGTGTGCTCTGATTGGTCAGCTCGCCCACTCTGTTCTGATCGGTCAACCTCCAGGTTCCGTCCCTGTCCTGCAGTCTGCAGACAGACCCTTCTCTCCTGAGCAGCTGTAACTCCGCGGTGGCTGTTTCTCCAGCGGCGTCGGTTCTGCCATATCAGTTTGATCCAGAGTGGATCCTGAAAGTCCGGTCAGCGTCTCTCTGAACACACTCTTCCTCCTCCAGTAGCCGCTGTGCACTGTGTGAGGGGGCCAAGCTCGCCGGTAGACAGGCAGTAAGGACTGTGTTGTGAGATGATGTCATCCTGTAACAAAGGAAAAGGGCTGGAATTCCAGCGAGGCGTTTCAGGCAGCTGAGAAAAGTGGGTTCTGTGGGAGAGAGTCTCTCCCTCTGGAGGGAACGCTGAGCTCTGGGACTGCAGAACGTTTACATGCACAAAAAGCTACAACACACTAAAGGAAAGAGAAAAAACAGAAAAGCATAATAGGTCTCCTTTAACTTTGAATGGAAGTTAATGGAACAAGATTTCTTTCCAAGTCATTCTGGCATTTCGGACAGTCTGTTCATCCTGAATTTCATCATTTCTTTTTAATTTGATATGAATTTGAAGGAAGATTGTGTAAAATGTGCATTCTAACAAATTTAAAGTGTTTTTGGGGTTTGCATTCATGTAAAATATTGCTTTTGTTGATCTACACATAAAAAAGGTTCTTTGGTAAAGGCAATGGTTTTATTTAGAACCATGAGTTCTGTATGGAACCATTTGCATGCTTAAATGGTTCTTTGCACGGTGAAATGGTTCTTCAGATAGAGAATGTGAGACAGGATGTGTTGTAGATGGTTCTATATAGAATCTTTGTGAAAATAGCACCAAAAGGGCACCAAAAAGGGTTCTGCTGCTGTTACGATCTCAAGCTTGTAACAATAGCAGAACGTTTTTGGTGCTATATAGAATCTTTTTCAAAAAGGTTCTATTTTGAACCATACACAGCACATTCGCCATCAGTCTGAAGAACCATTTCACCATGCAAAGAACCATTTAAGCAAGCAAATGGTTCCATACAGAACTCATGGTTCTAAATAAAACCATTGCCTTTATTAAAGAACCTTTGAAGAACTATCTTTTTTTAAGAGCGTAAACTAAGAATTTGCTTTTACCACTTCAATAAAAACAGTCATTTTTTGGTTTGACTGGTGAACCTTTTTCACACCAAAAGTAGGTGGAGATGTTACACTTACAGCTGATTACATACAGTTGTGTGCAAAAGTTTGTGCACCCCTGTTTCAATTTCATGTTGCTGTTAATTTTCTAAGTGTAAATATGTTAACCCCTTAAATGGCCAGGGAGCACGGGCAGGCCCAAAGCTTTATTACACACTTCTATAAACTAAGAATAGCTGAGCCAGTTTGCATTGAAGTCCCTGTAGTTACTGAATAATAAGCCTTAGTATGTAATAAGACTGAGATTATAATAGGTTAACACATCCTTTACAGAGAACACACTTCTGCACATTTGAATGCACAATTACTGGTTATTTGCTGAATTTAACATGTTGGGAAAAATAAAACAAAAATGTTTTGCGTGAAAAAGTTATGGCACATTTTATATTTTATGTTGGATTTTCTTCCAATACGTTTCCAAAGAAATTGTGCATTAAAATTTATGAAAAATCTTGATGCAGTATTTATGTGTGAAACTTCTTTCACTTAAAAAAATCAATAAAACTTGTAATTTGACTGGGGGTGTTCAAACTTTTGCATACGAATATACATACTGTATATATGCTAAATTTTTTTGTACTCAAAATGTATTCGCCTTAAAAGCCTGTGACGCAAAACCGCTCATCGTGGCGACTTCCACTGAAAAGAAGGTCATGTTGCTCACAAAATTCGCTGCTAAATGCTAGTCTGACTTCGCTGTTACGCTGCGTTCAGGTGCTTATTGGAAGGTTGTACATACCAGGTGGTTAACTAATGAATACGACTCCACAGGAGAAAACACCTGTTCACTGGAATCATATAGAAACACATCAGGCATGTTTAATGTTTCCCCTTCAACACAACAAAAAGTTGTGTTATGTGTCACATCTCATGAACCTATCATCTAGTGTATTATCTAGAACAGTGGTTTTACACCTGTGGGCCCCCACAAAGGGCCGTCGGGGTCCTGGTAGGTGGCCGTTGGCAGTCATTTTAATGTGTGTATATATATATATATATATATTCTGTATATAATATACATATATATATAATACCTACATATTAAAGATGAGCTCAGAGATACATCTGGAAAAATGCATAACCAACACAGACAGCTGGATATACTTATATTTTCAGAGCAAGTCAATGTGCAACATTTCTCTTTTTGATCATTTGGATTTCATCCCTTACTGAATAAATGGCTACAAATAGAAATTTTTAGGTGTTTATTAAGTTGTGTGGTTATACAGTAAAGTGAAATTTGATAGGCTACATTGATTATTGTGTTATGTTTGCATTTGAAGTGATCAGGCAGTTTAAATCCTCTTGTGGGCTGCAAAAGCTTTTCCAGTCAGTTGTGTGAACAGTGAGTGAGGTTGAGAGCTCCTGATCCACAAATCCAATCCCAAAAAGTTGGGACAGAAGGTAAAATGTAAATGAAGACAGACAGTAATGATTTTCACATCATTTTTGACCTGTGTTCAACTTAAAACAGCACAAAGACGAGATATTTAATGTTTCACCTAATGAACGTTACTGTTTTTGCATATATATGCTTATTCTAAATTTGATGGCTGCAACATGTTCCAATAAAGTTGGGAGGGGGGAGGGGGGTGTTTTCCGCTGTGTTACATCCCCTTTGTTTTTAACAATGGTCAGTAATGGTTTAAGAACTGAGGACGCTGATTGTTGTAGTTGTGAAAATGGAATTTTTTCCTCATTCTTGCTTGATAGAACACTTCAGCTGCTCAACAGTCTGGGGTCTCCTTTACTGTATAATGGGCTTCATAATGCGCTACACGTTTTCAAGTAAGGTCAGGTGTGGACTGCAGGAAGGTCAGTCTAGCAACTGGAGTCTCTTACTATGAAGCCAGGCTGTTGTAATGTGCAGGATGTGGCTTGGCATTGTCTTAAACCGGGGTTACACTGCATGGCTTTTACCCTGATTTTAGCCCCGACTCTCAGTCTGGCTGAGTCTGAGCTCGTCAGCTCTAGTCTGCAGATTTTTAGGTCAGTCAGAGTCGACAGTCGTGTGTGAGGGGCAGAGACTCAGATTTACTGCCTCATTGATCACGTTTCAGACCAGTCGGAGTTTCTCAAACATTTTTTCGACCCGACTCTGAGTGTAAACTAGTGTAAACTGGTCAACGACTCCTCCAACAGCCACTGAAAACTGAGAGCATGAAAGAAGAAAATACAGCAAGTGAACAAAGAAAAATGGTAAAAAGTCTTTTAAAAGAGTTTAAGGCACAGTCGAGTTTATGTACATTTAAAACTCTAAAAAATACCAACTGATCATGCTTTTTTAAAATCCATGATCCACTTAAACATGTTTACCTGCTGCTTCTGTACTGAGTCGCCGCAAACGGCAGAGAGAACAGCAGGGTCTCCTAGTAACAGGAGAACACGAGTTCACACGAGTTCAGTGAGCTCCGTTTGGTTCAGCAGTAGCTGAAAAACTGAGTAGTATGTGATCCCTAATCATTTAGTGTGTGATCCCCAATATTTCAGTCACCCCAAAAAACTGCAAAAAAAGTCCAGACTTTAATAATCTGTTAAGACTTTAAAAGTCATGTAGTGAACCCGAGGCTTTACTGAGACAAGCAGGGACGTCCCTGAAAAAGACGTCATCTAGATGGCAGCATATGCTGCTACATAATGCGTATGAACCCCCTTCACGGAAGATGTGCAGGTTACCTACCTAATCAGTATCCACTAATACCCCCTCAACACCATGACAGACGCTGGGTTTTGAACTTTATCCTGGAAACAATCTGGATGGTCCTTTTCTTCTTTGGTGTAGCGAAATGAAAGGTCCATTATTTCCAGAAACAATCTGAAAGGACTTGTCAGACCACAATACACATTTCCACCAGTTCATTTCAAATAAGCCTCAGCCCAGAAAAGTCGGCGGCGTTTTTGGACATTGTGATTATTTAGCTTCTGCTTTGTGTCGTAGAGTCTAAGTTTGCAGCTGTACATGCAGCAAAAAAACTGTGGTTACTGGCAAGACTTGTCTGCAGTGTTCCAGAGCCAATGTGATGATATTAATTACAGAAGCATGTCAGTTTTTACTGCGGCGCAGCCTAGTGTCTGAGGGGTCGAAGTTCATGGGCATTCAATACTGTTTTTTTGGCCTTGCCCTTTATGACCTCTCAGATTCTCTGAATCTCTTAATAATTTTATGCACTGCAGAAGAAGAATCCCTAGATTCTTTGCAATCCTGCCTTGAGAAAAAAACGTTTGCTGTTAAACCGTTGGATAATTTGCTCATGCAGTTTTTCGCAAAGCGGCGAATGAGCCTTTCGTGAACGTTCCTTTCATACCCTTTTTACCTACTCACCTGTTTAGCTGTGTTGCAGGCATCAAATTAGGAATTGGTGCATATTTACAAAACTCAATAATGTTGATAAGGTAAAATATTAAATAGCTCTTTGTGTTGTTTTCAATTAAATACCTGTAAAAGAGAGTTTTATTTACATTTTTACCTGCTGTCCCAACTTTTTTGGAACTGTACAAGCCTGAGTTTCCCTCTTGTAAATACGACTTCTTCATCTGTCGAGTGTAATTTACACAGGAAAACTGATATTTCCCAGTTTCCAACACCAAACACAGCATAAATAAACTGAACTTTAATTTCAGACACGCTTTGCGCTGCGCCTGTGTTCCTGTGTACATCTGGCCATCTATAAGTTGGTTAATTTGAGATTTTGGGGATTTCTCTTTTGATTTGTGTCAACAACAGCTTTTATTTCTATTGCTATGAGTTGTACACAAATAGGAAAAAAAACAAAAACAAAAACAAAACATAAAATCTACAAACGTCAGAGTGGCTACGAAAGACTGCTATCTATTTCCAGAAGCCTTTTAAAGGGCATATGTAGGTGTGGGAATGTGAGATGATGCGCATGTGGAGGTGAACGTATCTACAGAAACGTGTGAAAGAGATGATCTTACCCAGCAGGGACGTTACAGCTTCAAACAAACAAAACAAAAGCTCTGGTTTCATTCCTGGAAGAATCATGTCAAGTCAATGAGTCATAAAGAGAAGGAAAAGCATGATTTCAGGAAAGGAGTGCTGTTAGAAACTCCATACAGACTTCGCTTCAGGTGGATTCCAGCGTCCATGGATTGTGCAAGTGTATGTACAGTGCTGTGCAAAAGTCCACCCTTCATTTATTTAATGTCAAATCAAAATGGTCATTAAATCCAAGTTATTCATTTGAGAGTTAGGAATAACAGATTTTTCAGTATTTCTGCATAATTAAACAGTTAAGATGAAGTCGTTCATAGTGGTTTGGTGTGAAACGCTCTGTTCTAGAGTCAGAACTGTTCACAGTGGTGGTGATAGGAACCAGACGTCCACCTCTAAAAGCTCCCTCACAGAAAGTTCCTACATGAAATGGTTATGAATTCACTGCCTGATGACTGAGACATTATTTACAACAGTTTCGAGAAGATTTTGGCCTAAAATCTTTTGCTGAGTCTATATGCATTCTGACAGGGAAAAATGAATAACTTCTAATTAAACGGGAATTCCACCAATTTTTAAACATTTCTGCATAATAACTGAGTGTTTGAGATGTAGTCAGAGAGATTCTGAGTGGTTTGGTGTGAAATGGTTCAGATGTCTTTACAGTGGTAGTGATAGGAACCAGGGGTTGCCATGACTACAACACAAATATAGACATTTTATTTACTATCCAGAACCACCAGTGAACCTACACGAGTCTTCTGAGTTTATATGGAATGTTGATGATGGAAAATAGTGGAAAATCTGAAATAATAAGTTTTCTTTGGGGACTATTTTGCCTCACAGCGCCCTGCATGTATCCCTCCACCATGAATGGAGTTTAAGTTCTCTAAACTATCATAAAACAGTGTCTCAGTCATCAGGCAGTGAATTCATAACCATCTCATGTAGGAACTTTCTGTGAGGGAGCTTTTAGAGGTGGACGTCTGGTTCCTATCACCACCACTGTGAACAGTTCTGACTCGGTAGGTTTATCTAGAACAGAGCGTTTCACACCAAACCACTCTGAACGACTCTGTTTGGTGGAATTTTCTGTTTTGACTGTAAATTGAATAAACGACTCGACTTCTGCACAGTGCTGTATGTGTACGGTTTAAACTCCATGGTAACCCACAGGCCCAAAAGTGCTCGAACACTTCGAGAGTCCTCTGGAGCCTCGGAGAGGAAAAGGGAAAAGGTCAAGAGAAGCTGCGTCGTCCTCTTCTAGCACAGGAGTGGACACAGGTTCAGCTAGCAGCACGGGTTCATAAATCCCTCCCTCCTCCATCCATCCATCCATCCGTCCGTCCATCTGTCCATTTTATCCCTCCGTCTCCTGAGATTGTGTGGAAGGGTCTATGAGGCCGCTCACACGTCTCTGTCAGAGAGAAACAAAGAGGAACATGATGTTCATATTGCAGTGTTCTACACTGTAAACACAATGATTTGATGTTGTTATCTAAAATTCAGCACCCTGGCTGCCGGAAAATGTTGATTTTCTCACTCAGAAAAGCAGTTTGTGGCACAAACAAAATAAAAAACGACACATTTTCAGCTTTGTTAGATCATGTGCTTTAAATATCATACATAAACGCAACAAGAAGCACTAAGAAATCATGTTATTAATGGAGAAGCACAAATTTTTGTCTTATTTCAGATATATAGTTATATGCAAAAGTTTGTGGGCACCTGGTCAAATTACATGTACTGTCGATTTTATGAAAATAAGCTACCACGTCCTCTGCAGAGAACACACATCTGCACATTTTAATAAATTAATGATATTTGCTGAATTTAATATACTGGGGAAAAGTTCAAATGTGGCCTGTGCAAAAGTTTCAGAATTTATTATTATATATTTTCCCCAACATGTTAAACTCAGCAAATACACAGAAATTGTGCACATAATTTGGAACAAAAGGTCATATTTACAAGGGAATTCCACTAATTATTCAAAATTTCTGTATAATTAAGTGGTTAAGTTGTAAACAGAGTCGTTCAGAGTGGTTTGGTGTGAAACTCTCTGTTCTAGAGAAACTTACCGAGTCAGAATTCACAGTTCACAGTGGTGATGATAGGAACCAGACGTCCACCTCTAAAAGCTCCCTCACAGAAAGTTACTACATGAAATGGTTATGAATTCACTGCCTGATGACTGAGACACTGTTTTATGATAGTTTAGAGAACTTAAACTCCATTCATGGTGGAGGGATACATGCAGGGCGCTGTGAGGCAAAATAGTCCCCAAAGAAAACTTATTATTTCAGATTTTCCACTATTTTCCATCATCAACATTCCATATAAACTCAGAAGACTCGTGTAGGTTCACTGGTGGTTCTGGATAGTAAATAAAATGTCTATATTTGTGTTGTAGTCATGGCGACCCCTGGTTCCTATCACCACCACTGTAAAGACATCTGAACCATTTCACACCAAACCTCTCTGATTCACTCTGTTTACACCTCACACACTCAATTATGGAGGAATTTAGAAAACTGGTAAATTCCCCTGTAAGTTTGCTCTCTGTAGAGGATGTGTTAACTTCTTCACTTCACAAAACCTGTCATTTTAACATGGATGTTCATATCTTTGCATACGACCTTTAGTATTAAATGCTCTCATGCTAATTTAGTATCATATACAGTACAGGAACTGATCTGATTTGACACTGTTCTCCATATTTAGATCACCTAGACCACCACAAATCAGTGTGGAGTGAAAATTATTGCCCCTACATTCTTAAAAAAGATGGTTCTTAAAGGGTTCTTTAGTAAAGAAAATAGTTGTATGTAGAACCATGAACACTCAAAGATCCCTCTGCATGATTAAAGGGCTCTTTGCATCGTGAAAGTGTTCTTCAGATTGATGGAATATGTGTTGTAGATGGTTCTATATAGAACCTTTTTTGAAAAGCATTTTATATAGCACCAAAAAGGGTTCTGCTGTTGTTGCAAGCCTGACATTGTAACAAGAGGTATATAGAACCATATACAACATATTCTCCCCGAGAACCCTTTAATCATGCAAAAGGTTCTTTGAATGTTGATGGTTCCTCATTTAACCCTTTTCTTCACTAAAGAACCCTTAAAGAAACATCTTTTTGAAGTGTGTACTACTACTGATAATAATAATAATAATAATAATAATAATAATAATAATAATAATGCATTTTATCCTGTAGTGAACAGTGATGATTAGAGTTAGGCTTCCTATTGAGAACCTAAATGTCTCTCTATGATAAAGCCAATTTCTGCTAGCGCCCCTATGGGAAGTCTTATAGTATGTGAGTACTAGTCTAACAGCAATTCATGTTATATTAATTTTACAGTGACTCTTTCAGTAAAGAGTTCTGACATAGAGCTGCCACCACTGTTTTACATTCCTAACAACTAACCAGAACCTACTTAGACTACTGCTTCCATACACTGACGTATCTAGAACCTACAGGACTACAGTGATGTTTTCTCTCATAGTTCCACTCACTGTAAGTCAAAGTATGATTGTTTGGTTTCTCTATCACCTGCCTAAATATGTTGGTAGTTAGTCTAACGTGTGAGGCCTTCAGTCCAGCTGCTGCAGTCCTAACCAATGGGAGAGCAGCTCAGCTGTATCTACCCAGATACCACAGAGAGAACAATCCTGATTGGATCATTTTCTGTTGACTGTTATAAGAATGCAACTCTCTCATTTCCAAACAAGATTTAACGATGAAATAAGAGTATTACAACAATACATACAACCAGCTTGATTATTCTATTTAATACAAATGTGCATTTTTGTGATTTGACAGAAATCATTAGGCCTTCTCTGAATGGTCTGTACAGATCTCTTAGTGTATGTGGCTTTATTTCATCATTAGCCATTCATCAATGCACCATAAAACACTAAGAATTAAATGCATGAAGTGCTAATAATGATTGAAGGCTAGGAGGCGCCGGACAGCATCACACAGACGGGATCATACTAACGGGGCTCCTTTAATTCTTATTGAATGTTACTATAATGAGCATTTATTGGAGAAATAATCCTTTAAGCCTTCCTCTGTGTGAAGGTCTCTGAATTGTTTTTACTAGCGAGCAGCTCCACTGCTATTATCTGATGGAGATCCGGTATTGATTGGCCATTTGCTGGCTGAGAGGGAGCGAACGTTACCTCAGAGGACCTCACATAAAAAGTGCTGAGCACTTTGATTCTGAATGAATCTGCTCTTTTTTCCTACTGCACTAAAGTGTTCAACTGTACAGTGCAGTATAATCCAGTTATCAGAAACTTCCCATCATCCAGTTGGAAACTGGACCTTTAACCCATCAGCTTATCAGGCTTATTACATCGTCGGGTGGATTATTCAGAAAATATATGGAAAACAAGAGTAATTTTTAAATTACAGCAATGAGGAATGGAAACCTGCAGATCCTGGAGGATATTTAAGGGGTTAGAACAAGCATATATGAGAATACAGATGTAATAATAATATGCCCTACATGTATTATATATACATTCAATCGATCAATCTTTATTGAAACTCGGGGGGAACACTAAGCCTCATTTACAGTGTAGCCGAGCATTATGCAAAAAAGAAGGGACTGAAAAGAGTAAATATGCATTTGTGATAGCAAAAGTGTAGGAAGGAAAATAAAAAAATTAAATACGACCAAGCAATTATTATTAAAACAGCAGATGAAAATAAAATGATAGGAAACTTTAAGACAAATAAGACGAATTAGGACAAAAATTAAAACTATATAACAGCAAAAATATATAAATATATATATATATATATACACATTTGTAATAAAAATAAATAAATAAAAGTACCGAGTAGTACTCAGTAAAAAACAAAACAATAGAAAATATTACTAAAAAGTAAAAATCTTAAAATGATAAAGTAATAAAAAATGCAATACCTATATTTAATTATTATGTGTCTCATATGTATTATTTGCCAAGGGTTCCCAATCTCCTCCTGACCCACTGGACCCAAGCCACAAGTGGGTTATTAATTAGTTAATGAGTTGAATCAGATGTGCATTATATATATATATATATATATATATATATATATATATATATACACACACACAATGAACATTGATATTCATGTATGTTCATTCCATATATATCAAAGTTCATCTATTAACCTGTCCCATATGTACTGTGCTAAAGTCTTAGACACCAAAGCACATTATTAAAGTCACTGATCTTGACAATACGAGTTTTTTCGTTGTAGAATCACCATATATATTTAAAAGAAACATAAACATACATTAAAATACATTAAAAAGTAATAAGCAGTAGAGGGCTTCTGAGCTAGTTTGAAGAACAGTTTGGTTCCAGATTTCTCCTGGACGCCCTCACATTTTTATGAGTTAAATTCAAAATCAGCACCACCTGAATAAACACTTTAAAATAATAATTGATTACCAGCTTTTGGATAACGGATTAGAAAATGTTGAGGATATTTTTGCACTGAAAATATAGGAAAACAAACACGCGCAGCCCTAACAGTGCGGCTGAGCACATCAGAGCAGAATGATGATAAATGTGGCCGGCGTCCTGCGCTGCACTGACACGTCTGGCTGGGCCGTAATTGAATGATCATTACAGTGAAGCTACAGCAGAGCGAGAGAAAACGGAGGATCCGCAACCGACTGACGTTTAGAGCTTCTGATTTATGAGAGAGATTCTCCCCCCCAGTCTGGCACTCCGGTGGGCAATAAAGAAAGGAGCTTATCGCCCGCAGGTACACGCACACACACACCGGCGCATCAGACAAATGTGCTTCCTTAATGTTTGAGTCTGAATGGAACTATCCGTTAAAAAGCCACCACAAGGCCTTTCAGCCTGCATTCACTCAGCTTTATGTGATCCTTTTATTCCACAGCGTCTCTCCTCCTCTTTTCTCTCGGCCCTTTTTTCCTCCTCGTGGGTTTCGAAAAGGGAGCGAGGCCGGAGATAACGTGACCTACAGAGTCTGAGTGCACTTACATTAAAGCGATAGTTTGAAAAAAAAACATATCTAACATTTTTCCTCCGAAAACCACAAGTTCGTCATCCAAGTCATGTTTGTTGTCTGTAGTTTATAGTTGAAAATAAATGAAAATAAGTTGACACACCCACTTTAACCACATCCTTAAACATGACATTTTTCTGCAAATGTTACTGCACAATTTCTATTTACGTAATAAATTTAACGTATTGGAAAAAAATAGAACATATATAAAATGTGCCATAACTTTTGCACAGGCCACGTTATGTTTCATTTTTTCTAATTTGTGAAATTTAGCAAATTCACCCTAAAACCTAATCCTAAACCTAACCTTAACCTCACTCCAAAGCCTAATCCTAACCCTAACCTCAACCTCAACCTCAACCCACAACCTAATCCTAACCCTCACCCTGGGCCTAATCCTTACCCTAACCTTGACCTCAACCCAAAACCTAATCCTAACCCTAACCTTAACCTTAACCCACAACCTAATCCTAACCCTCACCCTGGGCCTAATCCTTACCCTAACCTTAACCTCACCCCAAAACCTAATCCTAACCCTAACCTTAACCTTAACCCACAACCTAATCCTAACCCTCACCCTGGGCCTAATCCTTACCCTAACCTTGACCTCAACCCAAAACCTAATCCTAAACCTAACCTTAACCTCACCCCAAAACCTAATCCTAACCCTAACCCTGGCCCTATTTCTAACCCTCACCTTCACCTCAACCCAAAACAATGTTAATGTTAATGGAGCTTTCACAGATAAGCAGGTTACTCACTAACACTAATACCTCCCCTCACCATGACAGATGCTGGATTTAGAACTTTACACTGGTAACAATCTAGATGGTCCTTTTATATCCATAAAGGACTCGGCCTTTCATGGATGCCCCTTTTATATCCAAGCTTGACCTGTTTAATGTGTTTTTTGATTTCACAATATTTCTAGTTTAACATTTTCCCTGTCCCAAAATTTTGAAATGTGTTGCAGGAATCAATTTCAGAATGAGCATATATTTATCAAAAGCAGTATACTGTTAAAACAGTAAATATCTGAGTCTAAAACTCTCTTTGTACTATTTAAAAACAGGTCAAACAGAATCTGCTGATCACCGCTTTCTGTTTCGATTTGCACGTCACATACCGTCCCAACTTTTCTGCAAGTAAAGTTTGTATAAAATTCATGTTGCTACTGTTTTTAGCTACACTAATGTACTTTAGTCCATGTTTACAGAAAGCAGTGAGTCATACAGAGTCAGAAACCACATATTATAGTCTATCACAGATACTGAACATCTCCACACACTTTGAAGCGGGATATGATTTAGGCATGCAGTTAGCACCATGCTAACTGGTAGCACATAAGCTTCCATTACTTTTAAGTTATAATAGACTTAAATCTCCAGAACTAAAACCAAAGAAGCAAACTTTAGACACCATTCGGGTAATTTTTCGCCAAACTATCACTTTAAGATGTGAAGTTAAATAATAAGGTTAAAGAATAGAGTTTTATATATATATATATATATATATATATATATATATATATATATATATATAATGTTATATAAAAGTTCTACAAAATTAACATCTAGATTCGTTACAGTAAAAGTTAATATCCATAATGAAATGACGTTCTAATAATGTTAATGTCAGGAAATTAAGTTTTAATAAAATGAATATTCCAAATGAAAATCTAAGAAAAAAATATATTAAGAAAGATATTTATAATAAGACCGCTTGTAAATGATATTTGTTTTTATTTATTTGTCAAATGTACATCAATTATAAAATTATTCATTATTACTTCAAGTATTGAATAAAAAAACATTTTGGCATGCAGAGTACTTATTTACATCTTATAATACATTTATATTATAAAATACATATTGTATCTGGATTATAAATTACTGTTATATATAAAATAACTAAAATATTAACATGACAGCTGATTCCAAACTTTTGAACACTAGATTATATTCTGTTATTTAAGTTTATATAAGGTATTATTTAAGATTATATAAGTGTTTTTATCCACCTGTTTGTCATGTATGCGCGGTGAGGGGGCTGCCGGGGGGCTCTGACAGTCCCACTGCCGTCATGTGATATAAATACGGCCGAGCGGCCCGAGGCTCTAAAACATCAGAGTGTGAGTGACTGTTTGAGACGTATTCTCCTGTCAGAGCTGAGGAACCTGCTGCTGTCCACTCTCTACTGCGGCTCTTTTAACTCCTGCTTGTCAAAACCTGAGGTTTCAGGACACAAACTGAGTTTCTAGAAGTTTTCACGCACCTACAGTGCCCATCAAAAGTTTGGAGACACCTAGCGGTAATATTTTACTCTTGGTGGAAGTTATAAAGCCTTTGTAATGCTTTTATTAATCATTACAAAGTAAATAACTGCTAATTGGCCAGCTGCTTATTACTACACTCTATAAAAAGATGGTTCATCAAGGGTTCTTTAGTAAAGAGAATGGTTCTATATACAACCATGAACACTCAAAGAACCTTTTTCATGATTGAAGTGTTCCTCAGCTTGATGGAGAATGTGCTGTAGACAGTTCTACATAGAACCTTTCTGAAAAGGGTTCTATATAGCACCAAAAAGGGTTTGCTATTGTTACAATGTGAAGAACCCATTTTGGTGCCATATAGAAGCCTTTTGAGAAAGGTTCTATATAGAACCGTCTACAGCACATAGAACCCTATATAGAAGCCTTTTTGTGCTATATAGAGCCATATATAATACATTCTCCATCAATCTAAAGAACGCTTTCATGATGCAAAGAACCTTTTAATCATGCAAAGGGTTCCTTGAGTGTTCATGGTATAGAACCATTTCTTTGCTAAAGAACCCTTGAATAAGCATCTTTTTAAAAGTGTACTTTATTAGGCAAATATATCCAAAACATTTACATATTATACATCATAATCTATGATGTGTTTATGGGTATCTGTTCGAGTTGCAGTGCTCTTTGGCAGGGATTAGGGGGACGTAATATGATGACATCATGATAAATTACCCCAAAATATGCCTTTCTGAGAACATCATGGACAGTGTCAATACTCTAAGAACAGTGAACTGCAGCACGGTACATGAAATGTTGAATAAAAACCACTGTATTCAGTTTCTGATTGTATTTTTTAAATGTGGCACTGCTGCTTTTTTTGTTTTTTTGTTTGTTACAATTCTTAAAAACTCACAAAAACCAAATATCCTAACACATATCGTGTGTTGTGAAAAACCAAATTTTTATATTTTATTTATAATGCTTTTATATTTTCATATCACCCAGCCCTATCTGGGATTACCAATTCCAGTTTATTTGTTTGTTTGTTTTTTAAAATACAGTACACAAACATCTATTTACAATCAATTTACACATTTTGTTGATTTTAAGTGAAAAGAAGTTTGCACCACCTCCACATGGAACAAACTTAAATGATTTGTTTTTGAAAAAGGGTGAAAAATCTTAAAATGTGGCATGTGCAAAAATTTAGGCACCCTTTTGGCTGAACTTGCAGCTTTTGTTTGGTATTTTTGTCCACTTTTCCTTGCAGAATGTTTCAAGTCCAGAAATATTCATGGTTCATCTTGCACACAGCAAGACCAACCCACAAATCAATAATACTGAATTACAGTAAAGTCAACTCCAAAATCCTCCTCTTTTGTTTTGTTGATCAAAAAATTCTTCTTAAAACACACTTACGCAGTTTTGACGAAGATTCTGACATTCGCCAGTGTTTCTGGGATTTGTTCTTAGGCAAGATCAGAATCTACACACACTCAAGAGCACAAAGGTGAGAACAGTTCTGCGCTTTAAGGACACGTCATGAATCTGACGTTGTTATGATTCGATATCCAACCTCTTTTCATCTTCAGTTTCTTCAGTGACTGCTGGCATGTCCTGAGCCACACAACCCCAAGGCATAACAGATTCAGCCCACTGTTTAACAGTTGGCACGGAGTTCTTTTCATCGAATACTGCTCCTTTTTCTTTTCTTCAAACATGCCTTTGGTGGCTGTGTTCCATCAGACCAGAACACTTGATTCCAAAATCTATCTGGCCTATCTATATGTTGAGTTGCGGACTTCAGACAATGACTTTGTGATGAGACCACAGTTAAGGTTACGTTCCGATAACTCTTCAGTGTAGATGATATTTGTCCGACAACACTGCACAGTGGGCCACAGTATCGCTACTCCCACACCTGCGAAATCTTCCTGTGGATCCTTGGCAGTGATGTGGGGGTTTTGCTTTGCATTCCTGACCAGTCTATCAGCAGTTTTCTCTCAGATCGTTCTTGGTCTTCCAGATCTTGTCTTAGCTTTCACAGTCTTCTCTTGCTTTGTAAGAGTCAATTATCTATAGTTTTAGATCCTTAGTCTGGTGCTTAGATGAAGCCATTGCTGATATTGAGAAGTCACAGAATTTATTATGTTTTAATCATGTTTTTTTTTATTTCTACTATCATTTACTTTACTTTTTTTTACTATTTTCTGACTGTATTTTCTCATTTGTAAAGCAATTTGAATGACAGCAGTGTATGAAAGGTGCTGTTTAATTAAACTTGCCTTGCCTTACTATGCTGTGGAATTATATGTACCTGACTTGGACTAATAAGCCAAATAAGCTCTGAGACCTTACACAAAAAAATCACTAGTAGATCAACAAGAAGCCCAACTTTTGCACAAGCCACATTTCATGTTTTATTTTTTCTGATATATTAAATTTAGAAAATAAATAGCAATCATGCATTAGAATTTGTAGACGTGTCATTTCTAAGTTTGTACCATGCACATGTTGTTTTAACTTTTTTCTTCACTTAGAAAATCAGAAATATGTAACTTAAGCAGACATGCCTAAACTTTCATGTACAATGTCTAAACATTTCTGATCAAAAACAATATGGGCTGTAATGTATACACTGTTTGACGCCAATAACGAAAAGTTCCAGTGGGATTTTTTGCTCAACTGTCACTGATTTAGAGCAGAAATCCATCAAAAATGGTCAACTACATACAGTGTGAAGAGAAAATTGGGTCAATTTGTCTTTTTCAAACTGTTCCTATGAGTTCTATGAGTTTCCGAACTTTTCTTCTTCCCAAGAGATTTCCCTTTCCTTTCTGGTTTTCATTCTCTTTCATATAAAAAACAGAAGAATCCAGACAAACATCTCCATTCACCAGCACGAAGCTATAAAATATAAATGCCATCTTCTCTTTTTTCCACCATCAAAACCAGCTGGCTCGATTTCTCCAGTCTTTCAACAGGACGCTCGCTCTCTCTCTCTCTTCCTCACTTTCTCTCTCTCACTTTAATGCCATTGCAAATCTGAAATTGTCAGAATCAACTTGAAAAGTGCTGCTGATGCCGAGTTACTGGCAGCGCGTCTCCGGCAGCCTCTCTCAGGATCAATGGAGCGCTGTTAGCCGCGAGCCGAAAGGCCGGAAGATTCCCCCTGTTATGTAAGAGCATCGACTTACATTGTAGGAGGAAATGCTCGCTGGAGCAGGACGGCGGCTCACGTGGCTTCATATCGACTCAAAAACACAACCTGAAGACCTTCATTTCCATCACACCGGCCTCGCTGAAACAGTTCTCCTACAGTTTAATGACATAACTGCCTTCGTTTTGAAGGAATGACTGTTTACATGCTAAGATTTTTGCCAATCTGATTGAATACATTCCGATTATAGATTAAAACTGAGGTGTTTATTCTCACTCTACTCAACAACCTGATGAAAATCTCCGTTTACATGCTCACTACAAGAAACTTGATCCAAAATTACACGTGTGTAGAGAACCGCTTAATGTAGACGTTACCATGACAACCAGCATCAAGTGAGTCCAGTCCGCGTGAGACGAGCAGCAGTGAGCAGCGCTTGTGTTTTTAATTGCTTTAAAATGACGTCAGACTCAGGAAAACGTCCTTCACATGTCCTTATTAAAGAAGGCCGAGAGGAAGACGTCGTGTTCTGAGACACATAAGCTGGACGTCCGTCCCACCGCCGTCTTTTAAAGATCAGAGCATAAACTTCGTCTCCTCTGCAGACCAGTTTCTGCTCCGCCATGTTGAACGGTATAAACTTTCACTATGACGCGACGAACATGATCAGAACGGACTTAAACTTTCCGATAGGGAACGTAATCAGATACAGGCGTTTACACGGATATGCTGCACCAGTTAAGGTGGAACGGGAAAATTCAAACAAGAAGCTGGCGAATAAGAAGCCGACTTCAGCTTCATGTTGTTCTCTGAGGCTAAAATCAGGCCAATATGTATCGTCGCTGTCCTGCCTCACGCGTGCAACTCAGAAACCCTAAATACTACAGAAAAAAAACTTTGGCTTTATGCAGTGAAGTTGTCTGGTTGTTGTGCATTCCCAAGCTAACAGTGATGCTAGGTAAATTCAATGGTTACCGTAAACAAAATAATGGCTAATTTAAATGTTTTAACATATTTTCTACTCTTTTCTGGAGTGAAGGCAACAGATAAATGGAGTAGCTGCTCCCATCTCTGTCATTTAGACTGAGACTTCTTATCCTGTGCAAATCACTCATAAACATTATAGGCGTCCTGAGGTGAACTGGTATTGTCCACCTCTCTGCGGAAAACTAATCCCATCCAAATAGAGCTTAAGACACAACTAGGGCTGAACTAGTTGGGAAAAATATCTAACTGTGATTTTTCTGACCAATAATGCAATCAAGATTTTTTATTTTCTATAAATTATGTTTAAGTCCTTTTTTTCCAAGTCCAGCACATTTTTCAAGCTTGAGGCTTGAATGCTGAACACAGTGCGCCAGATGGCCAGTTCACAAGCTCTGTGTTATTAGGTTCAATTTCCCTACTTAAAACATAAAGACAATGTTGAAAAATGTACAATATATATAATTTGGAAATTCAATATGAAAACAATTTCAGCCTTAGACACTCATCCACGTCATTGTTCCAACGAATTTTATCGTTCATTAATATTGTTTTTAACAACCTATGATCTATTTTAATCCCTAATTTTGTTCTTGTGTTTTATTTATCTATGTTTTAAAAGTCTGGTTCTGGGTTAAATTTGGTGAACCTCAAAAGAAATCTGGCTTCCTGTTTGCCAGCTTCTTAATCAAACTCTCCTTTCCACCTTAACCTGCTGAGGTCCATAAACTCACCCGTGCATCAAATTCTCTGTTTCTATATCTGTGTCTGTATCTTTGAGATGATCCAGCTCAGAAATCCAGTTCAAACACTTCCTGAATCTGTAGAGTCGCCCTTTCCATTCCATCTTAACACGAGATCATACGACACTCACATCCGGAGTTATGAGCCTATGAAGAGGGGCTGAGATACACGTCATCTGCCTCTCACCGTGTGGAACTGGTGGATTGGTGTGTCCGTCTACATTCTGTGTGAAACTGACCAATGGACACTCAGGAACTCACTAAGGACTGACCATCACGCCGGAAACCCTTCATTCTTCATTCGGTCCACATCGGAGACTCATGTGAAACGGCGTGCAGAGAGTTTACAGCTGCTGAAGCTGCTGCAGCGGGTTTGGAAAGTAGTGATGAAGATAACGGAGCATTTAGATATGAAACATATGAGGATCATGTTATATGAAGAGCCTTTAAAGGAGAGTTTAAGGAGATATGAACAAACTGAGAACATCACCTCAGACCACAGAGGGCTAAATGGTTCCCTAATTTCATTAAAAAATAAAGTTTCTGGTAGTTTGTAACTAAACCCATAGGGGCCAACAGCAACACGCAAAAGTACTCAGGGCTTTTGTGTTCACTCTCTGTCTCTGTCTGCTTTTGCCAAACTTATCTGATCAGATTTTTGGCTTACGGACCGGATTAGATCCTGAAATCTCTCGACGTGGCTTGCTGGTTCAGAACCAGAACCAAAATCCGGTTGAATAAATATGGAGAAGAGAAAAGCCCCCAAATCCAAGCTTGCTTTAGTTGAAACTGTTGTTATTCCACAGGCACAAACAAAGTGTTTCTGCAAATAAACCTGAATTCCACTGATTTTTCTCAATTTCTGCATAATTTAGTGGTTAAGATGTAAACAGAGCGGTTCTGAGTGGTTCTGAGTGGTTTGGTGTGAAACGCTCTGTTCTAGATAACCTTAATGAGTCAGAACTGTTCACAGTGGTGGTGATAGGAACCAGACGTCCACCTCTAAAAGCTCCCTCACAGAAAGTTCCTACATGAAATGGTTATGAATTCACTGCCTGATGACCGAGACACTGTTTTATGATAGTTTAGAGAACTTAAACTCCATTCATGGTGGAGGGATACATGCAGGGCGCTGTGAGGCAAAATAGTCCCCAAAGAAAACTTATTATTTCAGATTTTCCACTATTTTCCATCATCAACATTCCATATAAACTCAGAAGACTCGTGTAGGTTCACTGGTGGTTCTGGATAGTAAATAAAATATCTATATCTGTGTTGTAGTCATGGCGACCCCTGGTTCCTATCACCACCACTGTAAAGACATCTGAACCATTTCACACCAAACCACTCTGAATCTCTCTGATTACATCTCACACACTGAGTTATGGAGAAAATTTGAAAAATCTATAAAATTTTAGTCACTTACTCTCTCTCTAAACCCCCCCTTTCTCTTTTTCTCTCCTTTCTCTTCCTCTCTCTTTCTCTCATTCTCTCTCCTTTCTCTTCCTGTCTCTATCTCTCTATTTATCTTTCATTCTCTCTCACTCCCTCTCTCTCTCTCGCCTCTTTCTCTCTCTCTCTCTCTCACACACACACACACATATTTCTCTCTCCTTTCTCTTCCTCTCTCTCATTTCTCTCTCTAATTCTCTCTCCTTTCTCTTCCTCTCTCTATCTATTTCTCTCATTCTCTCTCTCACTCCCTCTCTTTCCCCTCTTTCTTGCTTTCTCTCTCTCTCTCTCTCTTTTACACACACACACATTCTCTCTCCTTATTCTTCCTTTCTTCCTCTTTCTATCTCTTTCTCATTCTTTCTCTCTCTATATATATCTCTATTTGTCTCTCAGTATCTCTCTCACTCCCTCTCTTCCTTTTCTGTCTCTAATTCTGTCACTTTCTTTCTCTCGCCCCTCACTTTCTCTCTCTCCTTCTTCCTTTGTCTCTCCCCTCTCTTCTTTCTCTCCTTTCTCTTCCTTTATTCCTCTCTATCTCTTTCACTCTGTCTCTCTCACTCCCTCTCTCTCTCTCTCTCTCTCTCTCTCAACTCTCATCCTCTCTCTCTCTCTCTCTCTCTCTCTTAACTCTCATCCTCTCTTGCTCTCTCTCTCACTCTCTCTCTTAACTCTCATCCTCTCTTCCTCGCTCTCTCACTCTCTCTCTTAACTCTCATCCTCTCTCTCTCTCTTAACTCTCATCCTCTCTCTCTCTCTTAACTCTCATCCTCTCACTCTCTCTCTCCCTCTCTCTCTCTCTCTCTCTTAACTCTCATCCTCTCTCTCTCTCTCTCCCTCTGTAGTTAGGAGAATAACTTCTCGTCACTCTGAGGATTGTATATCGCGCTCAGTGGTCATTAGCACCCTGTGGTCAGTGCGTTAGTGTGACCGGAGGATCTGGCTGTGGTTATGGTTGTGGTGTGTGTTCTGTGAGCGCCGAGTCCGGGTCAGTGCCGTCTCTGAGCGGTTACGTAATCGGAGGATAATACACTGTCAGCTCTGTTTAGTCTTCTTCCTTCTGAATGAGTGTAACAGATCTTTCAGCAGCTCCAGCCACTTCAGCTCAGCTCAGACCTCCAACCTCAGAGGCTCTGACGCTCAGACACCTACAGAGTATCCTCTGTCTGTCCAAAAGTACCCAGAATGCCTTACTAATCGGTGAACTCTGCAACTTCAAAGGGAAATTCCACTGACGTTTCCAGATTCCCCCATAATTCAAAGATGTAAACAGAGAGATTCAGAGTGGTTTGGTGTGAAATGGTTCAGATGTCTTTACAGTGGTGCTGATAGGAACCAGGGGTCGCCATGACTACAACACAAATATAGACATTTTATTTACTATCCAGAACCACCAGTGAACCTACACGAGTCTTCTGAGTTTATATGGAATGTTGATGATGGAAAATAGTGGAAAATCTGAAATAATAAGTTTTCTTTGGGGACTATTTTGCCTCACAGCGCCCTGCATGTATCCCTCCACCATGAATGGAGTTTAAGTTCTCAAACTATCGTAAAACAGTGTCTCAGTCATCAGGCAGTGAATTCATAACCATTTCATGTAGGAACTTTCTGTGAGGGAGCTTTTAGAGGTGGACGTCTGGTTCCTATCACCACCACTGTGAACAATTCTGACTCGGTAAGTTTATCTAGAACAGAGCGTTTCACACCAAACCACTCAGAACCGCTCTGAATAACTCTGTTTACATCTAAACCATCTAATTAATTTTGGAATTGCCCTTTAAGGTGCACTCATTTCTGACACAGGCTTTCATGTATAGTGTGTAATTTGATATGGTAGTTTATATATACTGGTTTATATAAATTCCTCTGACATCACAAACATAACAAGACTAACAAAAGCAAGTGATCAGTGTATAAACTGAGTTTACCACAGAGAATTGTTTTTCTGTATATACACTGTTATTTGTCAACAAGCATTTTCCCATTAGGTGCATCCATCAATACTCACTTGCCACTTTATTAGAAACACCTACCATATACTTCCACTCATTGGCCACTTTATTAGAAACACGTACCTTATACTTCCACTCACTGGCCACTTTATTAGAAACACCCGACTTGTGCTTCCACTCGCTTGCCACTTTATTAGAAACACCCGCCTTGTGCTTCCACTCGCTTGCCACTTTATTAGAAACACCTACCATGTACTTCCACTCATTGGCCACTTTATTAGAAACACGTACCTTATACTTCCACTCACTGGCCACTTTATTAGAAACACCCGACTTGTGCGTCCACTCACTTGCCACTTTATTAGAAACACCTACCATGTACTTCCACTAACTGGTCACTTTATTAGAAACGCCTACCATGTACTTCCACTCACTGGCCACTATATTAGAAACACATACCTTATACTTTCACTCATTGGCCACTTTATTAGAAACACCCGCCTTGTGCTTCCACTCACTTGCCACTTTATTAGAAACACCTACCTAACTAACTGGCCACATTCTTAGAAACATCCGCTTTGTACTTCAACTCACTGGCTACTTTATTAGACACACCCACATTGTTCTTCTGCTAACTGGCTACTTTATTAGAATATCTTTCCTTTTTTCAGCCTGATGGACAATTCATCATTTTCTGCTTTGGTCTGAACCAAAAGAGCCCAACGACAAGTATAAACACACCATGAACAGTAACTGTATCCTGAATGCTGCCTTTGCAAAATGTAACTTGGACTGAACACAGGTATTTGATTTCTGTATTCTGAATACTTGTCTTCCGTTACTTTTCAACCCTGGTGAGCAGTTGTGTTGCCCTACCTGGACTCCATGGTGTCTTTGGTCAGATAGACGATCCAGTAGACCAGGTTGAAGGCGCCGAAGCTCAGAGGGAAGAGGATGCGGGAGTATTTATCGATGATGCTAGTTCCCGCTAGCATGGCGTTAGCAGGCACAGCGGAACCCTGCTGGCGGAAGTCCGGCGGGGGTGGTGCGGAGAACCGGGGGGGCGTTTCCCTCTGAGACAGAGAATTCAACCTCTTCTTCAACACACCTCCAGGGTCCAACGGAGGCTGAACACACAAAAACAATAAAAATAATTATCAACTTCACTGATAAACAGATAGAGCACAATGTCAGACTGTAAAGGTGTTTCAATGCTAGGCTGTCAATTCAGGATATAAAAGTCAAAACTTGGTCGAAAGACGAAGGAAAAACCCAGATCAACGATAATGCTAACTTCTGCTAGTGTCCCTAGAGGATTCTGGTAGTTTGCTAGCACTGCGCTATTGCTTGTAAGCAATAAGCTAATTTGCATTAATGTGTTTTGGCTGTTTCAGATTAAACACAAACATCTCAAGCTTCTATAAGACGTTCTATGTTTTACTTGGAGACAGATGTTTTAGCATATATTTTACCTTTAAGTTTCACAGCTCCTGATACTGTTTTCCATTTGTGTGCACCATTTTAAGAGAAGGAACAACCATGAACCCACACCAGCAGGAGCTCACAGTGCACAACTGCAGTTTTCAAATTAAGATGTGAAACAGTTTATTACCAAAAGATGCTGAGTTACTTAATACAGTTTTGAGGATTGATATATTAGCTTGATGTATTGTAGCTCCAGTGCAAAACCAAAAAGGCAAACTTTGGACTGCAAATATGTCTTAGCTCATTGGCTACATTCCGGACATGAACAATAAAGCTATACAGGACCTATAACAGTATCTTACTGAATATGCCAGGCTTATCATAAATATATATATATATATATATATATATATATATAGATATATATATAGATATATGTACAGAAATGAGTATGAAAAGTCAGTATGAATTTGCACTGAACATTACTATTACCAAAATAAACACAGCTAGCTTTTAGAAAATGCTAGTAAAGTTACACACAATGAAAGCTAACGATAAAGACGTGCTGTTTGATTGTATCTAACCAAATATGTAAAGTTTACCTTAAAAAGGTGGGATCCCACCTTTAGACACTCGAGACACCCTAGTATAAGCTTCCACTACTTGTTAGCTACATTACCCTGCTGCAAAAACCAGCACAGACCAGCACATGTTGTGTTTTGGATGCTGGTATGGTATAGTGATGCTGCTCGACCAGCTAAACCAGCACCAGACCAGCACTACACCAGCACAAACACGCACAAACCAGCTTACACCAGCATGGAATACAGGATGGTCTGTGCTGGTTTTTGCCACAGGGTTCATCAATACTGACATTTTTTTAGCAAGAAAAAATATTGTGCCAATTATTTTTAGATCACAGAAATGAAGCTCTGCTAATCATTCTAACACAGTTTTAACAATAAATAGTCTTAAACACTGGAGAACTGCTAATTCACCCTTTAACCCTGAAGACTGGTGCACAGACTGCTGGTCACCATAGCAACACAAACAACAATCTTGCCTAGCAAATAGCTAATAACAAGACAAAGAGAGAGATTTAAGATGAACATCGATAATTTGGAGACGAATGGACTGATTTGCGTTTATAATCACTCCAGCTGGTTTCCTGATACGTTTAATCTGCAACGAGAAACTGACAAACACTAAAAAGTCACGAAGCTGAAGTCAGTTTCTCATTCGCCAGCTTCTCATTCGCATTTTCCTGTTCCACCTTAAATGGCACAGCAGTTACATTCTGGCACTTTAGGCACCATTTAAGGTGGAACAGGAAAATTCGAACAAGAAGCTGGGGAATGAGAAGCGACTTCAGCCTCGTAAAAAGTCGAATGTTGAGAGAAATTTCACAAGAAACTGTTCTACTTTTGAGGAAAAGTTTCCTGCTGGAGATGTGAGAAAAGCAGCTATAGCTGAGCTAAAGCTTAAAGCAGAGCAAAGTAAGTCTGTGTTTTTGTTTATATTTTTAGCCTATACTAGTACATTATCACACACTGAGACATATTTACAGCCAAGATGGTAAAATGGACATAAAGTGTTGTGGCTTCCAAGGTGGTTTGATTTTGCTGAAAGGAAAAAATGGCTCTTCTTAACATTTGGGTTGCGACCCCTGAGCTAGTAGATAAATTAGCCGCATTACTTAAGAAGCTAACTTCAAAAAATCAAATATATCTTGACTGATCGACTTCATTTGGGGTAAGGATGAAAATTGAGTAAATTATTGATTTTTTTGCCTTCTCCAGTAATCTTTTATCTACTAAACTGAAGTTGTTCAATAACTTAATCACTTAAAGTATAAAATAAAACACAACAGTGACCAGGTTTGGCTCAAACTAGCAGTCAGTCCTCCATGGCATGCATTACGGGAGCGATCGCTCTCTGTAAAGGGCTTTCTGGTGTTTTTTTCTGGCAGTGTCTGACGGCTCTGACTGGGCTTTCATGGCTGAGCAGGTTTTCAGAGCTGCGTGTCAGCTGTGTATCTCCGTGTGGCTCCTGGCTCGGCCTGCATTAATGCTGCTGCTATTTTCACCAGCGCACCAGGCAGCGCTCAACCTGGGCTAAACGCCCGCAAAGTCGGACGTTCACACATAGAGATTTTCTTTCTTCTCTCTTTCACTGTATTCTGAGCCAAAAGTAGCCAAGGCAGATAACAAGCTCAATGTGTTTCAGTCACAAATGATATTTTCATAGTTTTCAGGTTATTTAGACATTAGTTTAGGCTTTTAATAATGCTTTGAGAATGTATTAAGTGAAATGTGAAACAAAATTCAAGCTGCTGCTACTGTTTTTAGCCATGATAATGTTCCTTTTGTCAGTGTTTATAGATAAGAATGTGTCATACAGTGTCAGAAACCTCATAATCAACTCAATCAGATTGAGATTAATTTCAGCATAAAACTACCATTTAATATGTTGTTGTGTTATGCTGTAATTCACAGTTTTATAAGCCTTTCATGTTTTCATTCATCACTACAATTCCCAGCACTAGGGCACAACCACTGGGAATCCCTGTGGAGTCAACCAATCAGTTAGACTAATAAAGACAACCAAACTAGCATTAGTGTAACTCCTACCTCCATCATCAAACAAAATCATAAAGATAACAGTGGCTTCTTTCCCAGCTAACAAAATTACGTTCTCAGAACGTTCCCCTAACGTTCCATTTTGGTTGTGGGAACGTTGCATTGGAATGTTCCCTCAACGTTATTTTGTCCAGTTTTCTTAATGTTCTCAGAACGTTCTTTATAAGTCATGAAAACGTTCCTAGAACGTCACCTCAACCATATTTGCAACAATTATTTATTTTTATTCCTCTGGAATAAACCGGAGAAGACTGGCTGCAACCACCGAATCTCCGTCACCATGGCAACAGTACTCAAAACAGGCTGTGGAAAACTCGTTGTTTCTAGTAACAGCAGTTTCAGTTTTTAATGTAGTTTTTATTAAATGCATTCAGAAAAAAAAGAAGAAAAAAGAAAAGTAATAGCTTATCTCAAATCTATTATTGAATTAAATATTAGGTTAAGCTAAAAAAGTCCAGTAGAACAAAATGGATTCGGTTTTCAACTGTGCACCTCATCATCTCAAAAAATGGATGTAAGACAGTTGACTAATGTTTCCTAATATGTGTCTAAAGAACATCATGCATACAGTCCTTTAAACTATTTATTTAAAAAAAAACGTTAAAAGAACGTTCCTTTAACGTTACACTGAGAACGTTTCAGACTAACATTGTGAGAACTTTGATCAAGGTCACATAACGTTTACCGAACGATCTATTGACATTACTGTGAGAACGTTTGCTCCTAACATTAGGAGAACCTTTACATAACGTTAGTCAAAGTTGTGGGAACGTTCCCTGTTAGCTGGGTTTCTACTGCAGGGCCGAATGGTTCTGAGCACAGAGGGTAACCGTTCCAGTGGCGTTTCCACATGGACACGGTTTGACACGGAACATTTAAAAACGTATGGAATGTTTTTTCAGCACGGTTAGCTAAACGTACTTCGGTCCACAGAACCGGTGGGATGACGTTGCTATTCGCTGACTTGTTCTATTTTTATGTCGGTGTTGTGCCACAGTTTCCTGCTGCATTAGTTCAAACTTGAAAACAATTAAATAAGTTCAGTTTGATCACACAGACGGAAAATAAATGAAAGCATTTTAACCCCCCCAATAGCAAGAGGACAGTGGGCCACTGTCGGCCCACTGATGGCAAAGCTGGTGGTCCACTGGCATTTTGCTCAGCGTTTTACAGGCGGCCCACCAGTGTTTAAGCAAAGTAATAGACAAAATTCCACTTAGCATCACTCATTTTCCACTCACAGTCCAATTTACAGATTTTTTTTTCTTCCTTCATTTCTTTAGTTATACTTAAACATAAATTAGTTTAGTAAATAATTTTAATCCGGCACAGCGTCAGCAACACTCTATAAAATCATTTTATATCAGGCCTGGTCTTTATTTTTTTCTCTCAGTTATTTGTAATTTTTGTCTAAGTTTATTTTCTAAAATAAAAGCCTCTGTGCGTTTAAAATCTGCTTGAGGAGATTAAAAACTAGTTAGAGCTTGTATGCAGGACTGTAATCTGGGTGGTCCGAGGGTGGTCAGCAGGGTGCCGACCTTATCAAGCTAGTGGACAGATACATGCTCACTATCTGAGCCACCATTCAATAAACATCAAAGCTTCAATTTCTAAGTATTAAACGGTGCTGATAACCAGGACAGAGTAACTGGTAAGCATTATCTTAACTAGCATGCTGCCAGCTCTGCTCACTACAGAACAGGTTCAATTCTGACTAACAGAAGCTTTACTGACACATGTTAAGATGAAAATGACTCAAATCTGAGGAAGCGAAGTCGAGTGGCTGATTAGAGGGACAGAAAGCCGATATTAAACCTGTTCTCTGGTGTCTGGAGCTGTGGCCTCCTAGCTAAGCTAATGCTAGCCGTTCCTCTCTCCTAGTTAACTTAGCATAGCTAAAGAGATCCAAACACCCCAGTGCAGGTTCAATTCGACTAACTGGTGCTCTGTTATCACAAGTATAGATGATAAAACTTATAACAGCGAGAGCAAAGTCGACCGAATGATGGTGGAGCGACAGAAAGACAAAATCGAACTTGTTCTGTAGTGCTTTAAGCTGTAGCCTGCTAGGCTAAGCTAACGCAAGTGCACAGTACCAGTGCAGGCTCAGTTCTAGCGAACCGATGATTAAAAACACCCGTTTACAGGATAAAGACTCGTATCTGAGAGCATAAATTCAAATGACTGGTGTTGAAGTGACAGAAAAATAAAAATTTTCTGTGGTGCTTTGAGCTGCACCCTGCAGGGCGACGCTAAAGCTAATGTAGCTAGTTATTCTGCTACAGGTGAAACCCACCGCAGTACAGGCTGTTTCAGTAACAGATGCTCAAATAACCCCCGTTTAGAGGATAAAAAGGATGAGAGCAGCTGAGAGACTGGAGTTTGAGTGACAGACGGAATCAAACTTGTTTTGTGGTGGGTGGTGTGTGCATGGCTATTAGCCTGTTAGCAGTTAGCCACTCATTTGTGTAGTTTCCTTGGGTTCCTGGTTCTGACTTAGTGGTACAACAGATGGAAAAAGAATCCATAACCGGCCTCACGAGTCCGGACCAGCGAGGAACGGCCCAGTACGGCCCTGAGAACCATTTACCTCGACAGTGGAAAAGCGGCCAGTGTTTTTACCTTTATTCAGCACTAAATGAACACCAGAGACATGTTTATGTACCGTTTTAGTCAGAAAAAAGTAGCCTAGCTGAGATTAGGTATCTAGACAGCCTGCTAATTAGCTAACGTTAGCTTCAGTAAATTTTAATGATGATTTTAAAGCAGTTACTACAATTATGCAGCTGCAATGAGGTATTTGGCTTCATAGTAGTGATGTCCCAGACAGTGAGCATATATCGGCCCGCTGGCTTGGTAAGGTCGGCACTCCACGGACAGTTTGTCACTGCTGGTCCACCCTTGGATCACCCAGATTACTGTCCTGCATACAAGCTCTAACTAGCTTTTAATCTCCCCAAACAGATTTTAAATGCACACAGACTTTTATTTTAGAAAATAAACTTAGACAAATATTACAAATTACTGAGAAAAAACAATAATGACTAGGCCTGATATAAAATGGTTTTATTTAAAATGTAGCTGACACTGAGCTGATTAAAATTCTTTAATAAATATAATTTCTAAAGTATAACTAAAGAAAGATAAGATGGTAAAATAAGTAAACTGGACTGTGAGTGGAAAATGAGTGACGGTGAGTACTCTGCTCAAACATCGGTGGGCCACCCAGAAAACGTTAAAATGCCAGTGGAGCATCAGCTTTGCCAACAGTGAGCCGACAGTGGTCCTATATCCTCTGCCTCCCTTCTAAATTGACAAGCTAACAAAGAAAAACAGTCAACCACCAAAAATTCACCGCAAAGTAACTTGTTTTCCTCCCAGCTTCAACATACATCAGATATAGAAGGCATTCCTAGTCCTGAAACAGAAAAATCCCACTCTAGTGACAGATGCAGCTCAGCTAGGATGCGAGTAGGCATATTTATAACAGACGTAACAATGATTAGATTTTTCATTCAGGCTGAAGTGTCATCTAAACAACTCGACACAGTTGTCTGAAGGTTAAAACACCAGGCTGATTCATGGGGTTTCATCTTCCAGCCTCAGAGCTCCAGTGCAAAACTAAAGAAGCCAACTTTAGGGACCAAACATGCCTTGGCTGATCGACTACATTTGGGGTAAGAGGCAAAGTTGATTTATTGCCAAACTTTAAGCTAACAGCAGCAGGTGGAAAGGGAGATAGAGCAGAAGTGGTGGGGGGTTTAAGGAAGAGTGAGTAAGCCACACTTTCTTTGTTCCTCCACAAAGCTGCAAGGCCTTTCCACCCACCAACTCAGCCACCAACTTAGCTACTGCAGGCATTGTGAGCAAAATACAAAACCAACGCGTCAAACACACCAACACGAGATCTCCCACTGACGTCAGGAGACGGAGAGAAATCTGCACATTTCTTTCACCCATTCATTCATTTATTATGTCCCTCACTTTCTGTCCTCTCTCTCGCTCCCTCGTTGTCACTGTGGCGTTTTTTTTCCAAAGGTCACCGCGGGGTTTTGCCTTTTGCTCTGCGGCAATCTGAACATTTCCCCCTTTGTGCTGCGTTTAATCGAGCTTCTTACGTAATGATACTCCACTGGCTGTCTCTTCCGTCTAGTGAGCTCCTCATCAAAGAGAGAGCGAGGGATGAAGGGGAAGAAAAGGCTGCACTGAAGCAAACCCTACACAACAGGGTGGGGTTGGGGTGGCGGACATGGAGAGAATTGCCCCACAGTTGGAACATTGTTCCTCTTCAATTGGAATATTGTGTCCCCTCACTTGTAATACTCCCCTCCCCACCTCAATTGGAATATTGTTCCCCTTCAGTTGGAATACCCTCCCCCTTCTGTAGAAATACTGCGCTCCCTCAGCTGGACTATTGCTCCCCCTCAATTGGAATCTTGCCCCCCCACCCCCACTTAGTTAGGAAATTATTCAGACTCAAATGGAATATTGTTTCCCCTTAGTCAACATACTGTCCCTTCATAGTTGGAATACTGCCTCCCTGAGTCTGCAGTTAAGTCCCCTTCAGTTGGAACACTGTGCCCCTTCAGTTGGATTCTTGATCCCCTCAACTGAACAACCGCCCTTTGAGTTGGAATACTGTCCTCCTTCAGTTGGAAAATTGTTCTCCCTTAACTAAAAATATACTTCCGCCTCAGTCTTAATATGGTTTCCCCTTGGTTGGAATACTGTGCCCCCTCGTCCCTCATATTCTTTCTCCATAGTAGAAATACTATGGCCGCTCATTTGGAATACTGCCCCGAGCCCTGTGTGGGAATAAAGTCCCCATTTAGTTGGAATACTGTTCTTCCTCATTTGGAATACTGTCCTCCAGTCTGAAATTTGCCCCCCTCACTTGGAATGCTGTTGTCCCCAGTCAAAATGCCAATCAGATAAAGCTCTCTACCCTTTGAGCAGGAATACTGTCCTCCTTCAGCTGGAATATTGTTCCCCCTTAATTAAAATATCATTCCGCCTCAGTCTGAATATAGTTTCCCCTTGGTTGGAATACTGTGCCCCCTCGTTTGGAATACTGCCCCCAGCCCTTGGACTATTGCTCCCCCTAAATTGGAATCTAGCTCCCCTCTTTAGTCAGAACATTGAGAATATATTTCGTCCCCTTTTTTGGAATAAGTCCCCATTCAGTTGGAATACTGTTCCTCCTCATTTGGAATCCTGTGCCCCAGTCTGAATTTTGCTCCCCTTTAGTTGGAATATTCTTTCTCCACAGTAGAAATACTATGCCTGCTAATTTGGAATACTGTCCTCAGCCCTCAGTGGGAATATTGTTCACACTCTGAAGGAATATTTTGCCCCTTTTGTTGGAATAAAGTCCCCATTCAGTTGGAATACTGTTCCTCCTCATTTGGAATACTGTCCCCCGTCTGAAATTTGCCCCACTTCAGTTGGAATATTCTATCCCCATAGTTGAAATACTATGTGTGCTCATTTGGAATACTGCCCCCAGCCCTCAGTTGGAAAATTATTCCCACACAGAAAGAATTCTGTTGTCCTCTCTAATTTGGAATATTGTTCCTCCTGACTGCTGTTGTCCCCAGTCAGCTGTGTGTCACCAATTTCAGGTTGGTTCATTTTCTCATGAAGTATCAAAATGTTTTCACCCTTCCTTTTATAATGGATCTGGCTGAGACTTAAGGATGAGGACCCTGTTGCCATGGAAAACACATCGTTACCTATTTTTGTAATGATCAATTATCAAAACAGGAAAGCTGTTATTGGAGTGGAGGTGTCCACTTCTGTCATTTCTTTTGCCTTATTGTCCTAATTAACTTTGCCACCAGGCCTGCACTAAAGTGAGAGGAAGTGGATGAGGAAGAAGAGGAGGAGGAAGATTACCGAAACAACTTCCCCGTCGCTCCCAGCAGCCGTTGCCATGGTAGCTCGAGCGGCATTGGCCCGGCGAAGCTCCCGATTTGCCTGCAGAGTGGAGAAATAATTGACAGCGGCGAACTCGATGAGGGCGGAGAAGACAAAAGCAAAGCAGACGGCGATGAACCAGTCCATAGCAGTGGCGTAGGACACTTTAGGGAGGGAGTGACGGGCGCTGATACTCAGAGTGGTCATCGTCAGTACTGTGGTGATGCCTGCAAGAGAACACACACAGAAACAGGTCAACTTACAACAAACAGCAGGAGTGAAAAGTTTGGACACGTGCACACAGAAGAATATTCACTATTTTCAATAAAATCGAACACATGAAAGCACCTTCATGAGGAGCCATCTGAGATGCTTCTCCAACAGCACTGAAGAACATATACCTACCAGCCGCTTCATTAAGTCCACCTCCTTGTTTCTACACTCACTGTCCATTTTATCAGCTCCACTGGCCATATAGTTTCACTTTGTAGTTCTACAGTTACAGACTGTAGTCCATCTGTTTCTCTGCATACTGTGTTACCCTGTTCTTCAATGGTCAGGACCCCCACAGGACCACCACAGAGCAGGTATTATTGGTGGTGGTGTGTTGCACTGGTGCGAGTGGGTCAGACACAGCAGTGCTGCTGGAGTTTTTAAACACTGTGTCCACTCACTGTCCACTCTATTAGACACTCCTACCTTCTCAGTCCACCTTGTAGATGTAAAGTCAGAGACGATAGCTCATCTGCTGCTGCACAGTTTGTCTTGGTCATCCTCTAGTCCTTCATCAGTGGTCACAGGACGCTGCCCACAGGACGCTGTTGGCTGGATATTTTTGGTTGCTGGACTATTCTCAGTCCAGCAGTGACACTGAGATGTTTAAAAACTCCAGCAGCACTGCTGTGTCTGATCCACTCAGACCAGCACAACACACACTAACACACCTCCACCATGTCAATGTCACTGCTGAGAATGATCCACCACCCAAACATGACCTGCTCTGTGGGGGTCTATGGGGGTCCTGACCACTGAAGAACAGGGTAACAAAGTATCCAGAGAATGGACTACAGTCTGTAACTGTAGAACTACAGAGTGAAACTATACGGTCAGTGGAGCTGATAAAGTGGACAGTGAGAGTAGAAACAAGGAGGTGGACTTAATGAAGTGGCCGGAATAGGCAATTTGCATTTGCTTTGAAGGGTTAACAGTGTAATTCCATATGTAGAACTACAACGTGCTCCTATATGGTCAATGAAGCTGACAGAGAAAGGAAGATTGAATGAGAGAAGAGAAGAGAAGAGAAGAGAAGAGGGGTTAGAGGGCGAGAAGAAATGGATCTGTTGGGCCAAACTGGGCTCAGTGATGCGTGTTAGCATTACTGGTCATTCACTCAGAGAGCAACATGGACTCGTATGGAATAGCTCCAGGATAAACACTAGCTGTCCATTTATGTATCCACACAGAGAGGAATGAAGAGCATAACAAGACACAATGGAGTCCAGGTTATTAATGTCATTGTTTTTTCTGGATAGCCTGCTGTTAGTTACTGTGCATCTTCATTAATCTTCATTAAGGTTCCTGAGTGTTTTCACTCACTCAAAAACCATAAAGACACATTTCACACAGCCATAACGAGGGAGATCTGTGTAGGCTGTGGCAGAAGATACAGTTATATTGAGATGTAGTACGCAAATGTGTATACTGGTTTTCAAAGTGTCCTTGTCACACATATTCTCGGTCAGAGATGCAGCAACACCAGCACTAAATGACCAGTTCAAAACACATAAACCAGAACATCCAGACCATAAACTCAGAGCAGGGTTGGAGACCACTGAGGGTGTTTTTCCACAGCACAAAGTTGCGGAAACATTGCGCACCACAAAACTAGAACTAGCTTTTTCCATTGGTCATCAGTCCAGTACTGAAGGTTCCAGTTTCATGGCTTTTTGGTACGTGCTCATGATTGATACCATCAGGACTTAATGGTACTTGAGAATGTTCTCTTCTGACTTTGGTAACACTTGCAGCTGAGGCTAACAATTCAGCAATTTCTTTACTTTTACAGG
Organism: Colossoma macropomum; assembly: GCF_904425465.1. NCBI lineage: Eukaryota > Metazoa > Chordata > Actinopteri > Characiformes > Serrasalmidae > Colossoma > Colossoma macropomum. Next base: position 1,583,135 of record NW_023494800.1, read on the forward strand.
TGAAGATTAAGCCACTGAGCACTATTACAACGCTCCGGAGCCGCATGCAGCTCTTTTACTGCCCTGTTGCAGCTTCACAGCTGAATCTGATTTGTAGGTAAAATTAAAATAATCCTCCTTTACAGTAAAATAAAGCTCTGCTGATCGTTCAACACAGTTTAACAATAAATGGTCTTAAACTCTGGAGTTAATGTAGAACTGCTGATTCACCGTTTAACCCTGAAGATCAGCACAGACTGCTGGTCACCATAGCAACACAGACAACAGTCTCGCCTAGCTAGTAGCTAACGAAACGGCAAAGAGAGAGATTTAAGATGGACATTGATGATTCACAGACGAAGGTACTTATTTGCATTTATAATCACTCCAGCTGGTTTCCTGACACGTTTAATCTGCAGTGAGAAACTGTCAAAAACTAAAAAGTTGCGAAGCTGAAGTCAGTTTCTCATTCGCCAGCTTCTTGTTCGAATTTCCCCGTTCCACCTTAAACGGTGCGGCAGTTACATTGTAGCACCTCAAGATGTAACAGGAGAATTCAAACAAGAAGCTGGCGCGTGAGAAGTGACTTCAGCCTTGTAAAAAGTCAAACAAGACATTTTACAAGAAACTATTGTACTTTTGAGGAGAAGTTTCCTGCCGGAGATGCGAGAAAAGCGGCTATAGCTGAGCTGAAGCTTAAAGCAGAGCAAAGTAAGACTGTTTTCATTTGTATTATATTTTTAGTCTATATTAGTGCATCAGCACATACTGAGACACATTTACAGCCAAGATGGTAACACGGACATAAAATGTTGTGTCTCCTAAGGTGGTTTGATTTTTGTTGAACCTTTGGTTTGCAACTCCTGTCCTGGATGCTTCCATTTTACAATAATAACACTTACAGTTCACCAGGGCAGATCTAGCATGAACTGACTTGTGTCAGAGGTGTCATCCTATGACAGTGCCACGTTTAAGGTCACTGAGCTCATCAGTACGACCCTCTACTTCCAGCGTGTGTCTATAAAGACTGCATGGCTATGCGCTTGATTTTATACACCTGCTTGCACTCAGGTGTGGCTGAAACACCTGACCTCAATAATGAGGAGGGGTGTCCACATACTTTTGGCTATTGTAGAACTAAGACCCAGTAGTTCCCATTTGGGTCAGTTCTTGTGGGAAGTGGGAAAACATGACTTCAGAAAAACTCACACCAATAATCGCTGATCTTGAGCCTAAAACATCTGCAAAACTGTCTTCAGTTAATCACTTATTCAGTCACCTTAAGAGTCATCACAGAAAACTACAGCCAAATAGTCAGAGAGAGAAACACAGACCTCATTGTCTCTTTGCTCCAGCACAGCCTTTGGCTCACTGTCCACTCAATAATTCAGCTGAGATAACGGTTAAGTCCCTAAAGGTCTGCCCTGCTCTACCCTACTGCCTGTGTGTTATCCCTGCAAAGAAAACTAAGAAAGAGAGAACGGATAGAGGAAATGAGCTGTTCAAAAATGCTAATGTGGCTAAAACAAGTTCAAGGATTTGGACCGTTAAATTGGGACAAAGCCAACAAGCCTGATATCTTATATTAGCTTTTTATTAACTACTACATAACATGTCCCTACGATACTAACAGAGCTGCAATACCGTATTTCTAATAATTCCTATGATGAGTCATTGTTTTCTTCATTTTGAGAAAGCCTTAAATGTCCTACGCCTTGGTTATTACATGTGGTAGCACTGAAAGTGGGTAACAGTCCTTTTAGAGACAAACTGGGAAACCAAAATCAATCACATTTCAGCGCCAGTAGTTGCAGTAAATTGTCATTTACTACATTATAATAAACAAATGAGCCAGTGTTTCACCAGTTGGTTTCAATTAGAGATGCAATTTTTTCTCCTCTTCTGATATCTGAAATACAGTTGTATGCACAAGTTTGGGCACCCCAGCAAAATCCCATGTTCTTCTTGATTTTCTAAGTGAAAATAGGTTAACACATCCTCTACACAGACACACTTCTGCACATTTTAAAGCATAATTACTGTTAATTTACTGAATTTAACATATTGGAGGGAACTCCCACAGTAACTATTTAAAAAAGTGAAGTATTCAGATCTTAGATATTTACAAGGATTATGTTATGATTTGCTTAAACACAAGGCATTAATAAAGGCAGTAAACAGCTAAATATACACAAAATTATAATTTATAGGGTTCTTTCTATTGGGAGGAGTCTGTCCCAAACCCTAACCTCTAAATTTACACTTCTGGAAATAGTACATACTTACAATACTATACATACAAAATAAAAATAATAATTTTTCTGAAGGGATCTTTTTGATTTCTTTTAAAGTGAAAGATGAAAGATTAAGATTTATTATGAGTTCAATTTTTAAACAGAAAATTTCATTCATGAATTCGTATTCAAAAACTGCTCGTCACTACTAAAACACAGAGTTTTAATCTGCCTTAGAGCAGGAAGTGAGGCTGCATCCCTGTCCCTCATGGCCACATGGTGAGCAGTTAGATCCCATTGTTTTAAAGTAAATGAGTCCCACAGTCTGAAAATCAGTGTGGAACATTAAGAATCGTCATATTTTCTGCAGTTCAGCACTTTTTAGTGTTTTAGTGTAAAATATGATGATTTTCTGTGTGAACAGCTGTTCAAAGCTGTGTTTGCTGGTCATGAACTGCTGAGTTTCTGAGCTCAGAATGAGCTAAAATTGTCACTGAAACAGTCACTACTGAAACAGTCACTACTGAAACATTTGGTCACGATCAATCATTAGTTTTAATAAAATAAATATTTTTTAAGGTTTAGAGTCACTCAGAGCAAAAGGATTTTAGTCTAATGCTCAAGATCTGTTAAAAGCCCCAAATTTGTTTCAGCTCTGACTGTAAACCAGTTCAAGAGAATCATCTGTAAACTGTGTACGGATCTGATACCAGTACTTTGTTCAGGCTCTCAGTAACATTAAAGATCAATAATCACACTTCTAAAACCACAGTGAACAGCAGAAGCTCTGATATTGTTTTTATTCTGCATAATTTAGTCATTAAGATGTAAACAGAGTCGTTCAGAGTGGTTTGGTGTGAAACGCTCTGTTCTAGAGAAACTTACAGAGTCAGAACTGTTCACAGTGGTGGTGATAGGAACCAGACGTCCACCTCTAAAAGCTCCCTCACAGAAAGTTAGACTCTACTTACTTCATAGTTCAGATGTAAACAAAGTCACCACTGTGAACAGTTCTGACTCGGTAGGTTTCTCTAGAACAGAGCGTTTCACACCAAACCACTCTGAATGACTCTGTTTACATCTTAACCACTTAAGTAGGCAGAAATTTTGAAATTCCCTTTAAGGTGCATCCACTGCTGACACAAGCGTTTACATATAAAATTTAATATACTGGTTTATAACTTCCTCTGACATCACAAACACTAATATAAGCAAATGTTGCATTATTGTCTAAATTGAGTTTACCACATGCAATTAATTGTTTCTCTGTATACACTGTTATTGTGAACAAGCATTTTCCTATTAGGTGCATCCATTTAAACTTACTGGCCACTTTATTAGAAACCCTGACTTTGTGCTTCCACTTACTTCCACTTATAGGAACCAGACATCCACCTCTAAAAGCTCCCTCACAGAAAGTTCCTACATGAAATGGTTATGAATTCACTGCCTGATGACTGAGACACTGTTTTGAGAAGATTTTGGTCTGAAACATTTTAAATTCGCTCATGGTGGAGGGATACATGCAGTGCACTGTGAGGCTGAATAGTCCCTAAACAAATCTTCTCAGATTTAGCAAATCTGAGTCTCTACAATGAAGCGTTTCACACCAAACTACTATGAATGACTTTGTTTGCATCTTAACCACCAAATTATGCACTCATTTCAAACAATGGGTGGAATTCCCCTTTAAATAATATAAATATTCTAGCATTGGGTGGAGCTACCCAGAATTCTTTGTGACTTTGGTTTCTGGTGTTGTATTGTTCTTATTTTGCATTGGTTCTCTGCACATTTTGCGAAGTTACGATGTTTTCACCAATACCGATAAAACTGTGGGTTGCCGATATTATCGGCCAACCAATATATCGGTCGGGTTCAAATCAGTTCATTAACGACTTTCAGCAACTTCTGAACCAGCTTCCCACATTAATTCCCACTGCAGCACTGACTCCACACCACACCTCGCCACAGCACTCGCAAAACCACAGAACCTTCTCTCGCCCTGAAGGAACCTGATATCAGCGCTGCTTTAGCCTCTCTGTCCACACTAACCTTACAGGTTCTCCGTATTTGTTTTGGAGGGATTTGCAAGAATGGCAGAACATGTAGGAGGGCAACATGCATGATGAGCGCCTAAGCAGGCTGGAGTGAAATGAGTTTCTCCTTGTCTGTGCCATGGAGACAGGAAGCCGCTGTGCAGTGCCGAGGCGGCAGCCCACGTATCCGCGGAGGCAAGAGTTCCAGATAAAGAAACATCCCCTGCAAGAGGCTCCTTAGAGTAGGAGAGCTGTTTCTAGGGTAGTTATTCCCATAACAGTGAAGGTTTATTGAAGCGATAGTTCATGTTTGGTGTCTGAAGTTTGCTCTTTTAGTTTTAGCTCTGGAGCTACAAGGCTAATATAGCTCACAAGTAATGGAAGCTTATGTCCACCAATTTACACTGTGCAAACTGCATGTCTAAATGAGGGAAACTCTATTTACTGCATAGTTCAGATGTAAACAAAGTCACCACTGTGAACAGTTCTGACTCGGTTAGTTTCTCTAGAACAGAGCGTTTCACACCAAACCACTCTGAATGACTCTGTTTATATCTTAACCACTTAATTAGGCAGAAATACTGGAATTCCCCTTTAAGGTGCATCCACTGCTGACACAAGCGTTTACATATAAAATTTAATATACTGGTTTATAACTTCCTCTGACATCACAAACACTAATATAAGCAAATGTTGCATTATTGTCCAAATTGAGTTTACCACATGCAATTAATTGTTTCTCTGTATACATGATTATTGTGAACAAGCATTTTCCTATTAGGTGCATCCATTTAAACTTACAGGCCACTTTATTAGAAACCCTGACTTTGTGCTTCCACTTACTTCCACTTTATTAGAAACACCCACCTTGTGCTTCCACTCACTGGCCACTTTATTAGAAACACCCACCTTGTGCTTCCACTCACTGGCCACTTTATTAGAAACACCCACCTTGTGCTTCAGCTAACTGGCAACTTTAATAGAAACATCTGTCTTGTGCTTCCTCTAACTGGCCACTTTATTAGAAACACCATCTTGTGCTTCCACTCACTGGCCACTTTATTAGAAACGCCTACCTTGTGCTTCAGCTAACTGGCAACTTTAATAGAAACATCTGTCTTGTGCTTCCACTAACTGGCCACTTTATTAGAAACACTCACCTTGTGCTTCCACTCACTGGCCACTTTATTAGAAACACTGACCTTGTGCTTCTGCAAACTGGCAACTTTAATAGAAACATCTGTCTTGTGCTTCCACTAACTGGTCACTTTATTAGAAACACCACCTTGTGCTTCCACTCACTGGCAACTTTATTGGATACACCCACCTTGTGCTTCCACTTACTGGCCACTTTATTAGAAACACCCACTTTGTGATTCCCCTAACTGGCCATTTTATTATAAACACCCACCTTGTGCTTCCCCTATATGGCCACAATATTGAAAACACCCACCTTGTGCTTCCACTAATTTGCCACTTTATTAGAAACACCTACATTGTACTTCCACTCACTGGCCACTTTACTGGGAACACCCATCACCACTGTGAACAATTCTGACTGTAAGTTTCTCTTAAACAGAGCATTTCACACTAAACCACTCTGAATGACTCTGTTTATATCTTAACCATTTATTTAAGTTGAAATTTTAAAAAATCAGTGGAATTCCCCTTTAAGTGATCTAATGCTCCAGTGTAAAACTAGAGAAGCGGACTTCAGACACCAGACATGTCATGGCTGAATGAGTACAGGGGTAAAAATTATGTAGAGTTGTTTTTTATGCTTTTTAAGAGTCACAGAGAAGCATCTCAGAAAAGCTCCGCCTTCCTGCTTTCAGTTTCTTGATGCATGATGATGGAAAAGAGGACTATGGCATGCGCCCATCTCCTGGGCCCCGATGACGGCCGCGAGAGTCGCAGGAATGCGGGGCCCGAACTCTGAGCGAGTACATAGCCCGGCACGGATGGCGGATAGAGGAGAACCGCAAGTGAGTGGGGGGCGGCACGCAAATTCCAAACACCGCCAAGGGACGCGAGTGATGGTGGCAGGAGGACGTCAGCCGCCGAGACCAGACTACGACGATGACGGCCACAAGAGACACAAAGGCGGGATGTGAGTCCTGAACTCCGAGCCTGGGCCCCACCTGCTGTTCCACAGTGAGGCTGCTTCACTTCACCTCACGTTTGATCCAGGCGGCCGAGCTGCGGAGCGGGGGCGGTGACGAGGAGGCGGAGCAACAAGCTCTCGTTCTCTCTCGGCTCGGGTGCTCAGAGCGAGCGCCTTTTAAAAGACCGGAGAGGGAACAGAGAGAGAGAGAGAGACGAGCAGCAGCAGCAGCAGAAAAGCCTGAAGAGCCGAAAAGCTTAGTTTGGATAACAGGACTGAGAAGTCTAGTCTGAAGCCACTGAAAAGTGACCAGCGCAGGTTTTGGTTGTTTGGTTTTGTTTTGGTTGTTTGGAGTGAAAATAAAATTGATGGCTGCTGTCCAGCATCCTTCACGAGCCCGGGGTAGCACAGGTTGTGCTGCAAGGATATTTCTTTCTGAATTAGATGAGCACGGTGCTTTGGGATGTCGTTGTTAGATTCAGTCATTCGGGCCTAAAACTAGAGTTTAGTATGTGATGTTTTTTCATGTTCATTGTTATTGCAGTATTCTGTAGAGCAGTATTACATCCTTCAGCCTCATCAGTTTGACAGAACCCCAGATTTTATATTGTTATTATGTTTTCATTCATCAATCTCCTCTCACTACACCCAGCATGCATTATGCAAATATATCATTGGGAATCTCTGTGCTGCCACCCAGTCCTGACTGTTAGCTTAGCCACTGAGCTGTAGGCTAACACAGTGGATCCTAAACTATGGTTGGTGTACAGCAAATAATTGAACCTTCATTTAATCTTCATTTCATGGATATTAATAACATACAGTACATGACAAATATGTGCTCTTCATTTATTGTTATTTGTATAAAAGGCTGTATTGGTCCTTTCTGAGTGTCACACGTTCTGGATAAACTACCTTACAGTTTATTCATTAGTTTATCATCATTTTTTTTATCTTTTTACCTTTTTTTTTAGTTTGATGATCTGAAACTTTCAAGCGTGACAAATATGCAAAAAATAGAAGACATTGGGGAGGGGGCAAATAGTTTTTCACAGCACTATATACACTGATCAGGCATAACATTCTGACCACCTCCTTGTTTCTACGCTCATTGTCCATTTTATCAGCTCCACTTACTATATAGGTGCACTTTGTAGTTCTACAGTTACAGACTGTAGTCCATCTGTTTCTCTGATACTTTGTTAGCCCCCTTTTACCCTGTTCTTCAGTGGTCAGGACCCCCATGGACCCTCACAGAGCAGACAGTATTTGAGTGGTCTAAGTGGATCAGACACAGCAGTGCTGCTGGAGTTTGTAAACACCTCAGTGTCGCTGCTGGACTGAGAATAGTTCATCAACCAAAAATATCCAGCCAACAGCATCCTGTGGGCAGCATCCTGTGACCACTGATGAAGGACTGGAGGATGACCAACACAAACTGTGCAGCAGCAGATGAGCTATCGTCTCTGACTTTACATCTACAAGGTGGACTGACAAGGTAGGAGTGTCTAATAGAGTGGACAGTGAGTGGACACAGTGTTTAAAAACTCCAGCAGCACTGCTGTGTCTGATTCACTCATACCAGCACAACACACACTAACACACCACCACCACGTCAGTGTTACTGCAGTGCTGAGAATGATCCACCACCCAAATAGTACCTGCTCTGTGAGGGTCCATGGGGGTCCTGACCACTGAAGAACAGGGTAAAAGGGGGCTAACAAAGTATGCAGAGAAACAGATGGACTACAGTCTGTAACTGTAGAACTACAAAGTGAAACTATATGGTCAGTGGAGCTGATAAAATGGACAATGAGTGTAGAAACAAGGAGGTGGACTTGAATGATATTTGTCTAAATTTAACACTGAATATTATGATTTTAACTGTAAGACTTTAATGCTGCCTGTATTTTATTAGTGAATTAAAATAACCCAGTGTTGGGTCAACATAACCCTGTATCAGAGTAACTCAGCCTGCTGGGTTATTAATATAAAGCGGCAATGCTGGGTCAGATTACACCAGCATATCTTCTGTTATAGAGCGGCTGTTTTCAACCCCGAATGTTTTTAAACCACTTTAATAAAAACAGCCTGTTTACTTCTAAGAGATAAAGAGAGGTTGGAAAACGGTCACTTACAAATAAATTCAAAATCCATTGGTAAATAAACACAGACGGAAGCCATAAAAGGATCTCAGGGGAATAAAAAACTAGAGAACTGATGGATCTGGTCTTTTTAATCTTTCCTAAAAAGGGGCGAGAGGTGTGGGGCGAATCATGAGGTTGTTTAATTTCTTTAGAAAACTCATTGCTGCAGATTTACTTTGCTGAACTTTTATTCCACCCACTCACTCCCAGTGGGTCTGGAGAACAGTCTCTTCAATTAGTCAAAGAATAAACACAACACAAAGCATGATTTGCATTGTTTTCCATGTACAACAAAGACCACCATCATGCTGTCAGCAGCTTATTGAAAGATGATGATGAGTCATTACAGAGAAGGAAAAAAACAACAGAATCCAGATCAGTATAGAGATGTACGATATCGAGAACGTATCAGTGTTAGGACTATACAGTTACATACACTGATCAGGCCTAACATTATGACCACCTCCTTGTTTCTACGCTCATTGTCCATTTTATCAGCTCCACTTACTATATAGGTGCACTTTGTAGTTCTACAGTTACAGACTGTAGTCCATCTGTTTCTCTGATACTTTGTTAGCCCCATTTTACCCTGTTCTTCAGTGGTCAGGACCCCCATGGACCCTCACAGAGCAGGTACTATTTGGGTGGTGGGTCATTCTCAGCACTGCAGTGACACTGACGTGGTGGTGGTGTGTTAGTGTGTGTTGCGCTGGTCTGAGTGGATCAGACACAGCAGTGCTGCTGGAGTTTTTAAACACCTCAGTGTCGCTGCTGGACTGAGAATAGTCCAGCAACCAAAATTATCCAGCCAACAGCGTCCTGTGGGCAGCGTCCTGTGACCACTGATGAAGGACTAGAGGATGACCAACACAAACTGTGCAGCAGCAGATGAGCTATCGTCTCTGACTTTACATCTACAAGGTGGACTGAGAAGGTAGGAGTGTCTAATAGAGTGGACAGTGAGTGGACACAGTGTTTAAAAACTCCAGCAGCACTGCTGTGTCTGATCCACTCGTACCAGCACAACACACACTAACACACCACCACCATGTCAGTGTTACTGCAGTGCTGAGAATGATCCACCACCCAAACAGTACCTGCTCTACCTAGCACATAAACATCCACCAAGTTCATATGCAATGAAGCACACAACATCAGGTCCACATGAGGCGCAGTGGACACAATAATTGTATTTTTTAATAAACGATACATTGTGCAGCCCTATTTCAGTGCTCTCTTGGTACATACATCTCAATTGGAGTTAAACCTGAATGTGCAGACCTGCTTCTTTATTCCTTTCTGGTTATGGGGGATATGAATGGCGGTGTAAAACGGGTCATTAATATAAATCAGCAGAGGCCTTTTTGGAACCCATCTCCACCAGTATAAAAGCACTGGGACTGAAAAGAAGGAGCGATTGGTGAGTTTTGGACCATTAAAACTTCACACAGATCATTTGCAGACTCATGGTCCTCTTAACAAGCCAGACTGATGGCTGCCTTCAGCTAAAATCACTCCAGCGCTCCCTCATTACCAACACGGCTTAAAATCGCTCTGACGGACGAAGCTGAAAGAGGAGTAAGTCTTTTGCTTCTACTGCTCTACATGTGGCTCGAGGGAAGCACGGGAGAAGGAACTGCACACTGATGTTTGGACAGAGGATCAGACAGAGGTGAGGTCAGACACTGTTGGAAATAAAGGTTCTGTTCAGGTACGTTTCTCGTTCATCAAGGTACAAACAGTGTAAATGTTCCCTCAAAGCTCCAACAGTGGTTTTAAGGTCTGATTGTGAACCTTAAATAAGTGTTTCCAGGTGAAAAGTTCGTATTTGTACCTTTTCATAACCGAATGTTTTAAACAGAACAGTAAAATAAAAGCCTGGAGACGAGACGGGGTGTGTGGAGTCAGTACAGCTTAGAACATATCATTTCAGTGAATTATGGTTCAGTTATGTTCCCTGACTAAAGGTACTGAGATGGACCCTTGAGGGAACCACCCCAGTGACAGGAGGGGAACTGACCCAGAGACAGTTTAGTACCTTTATTTCTGAGAGTGTTTGTTTCTTTTACATATATGCTCTTTCCCAATTTGACGCCCAGAACACATTCCAAACAACATGGAACAGGAGCATGTTTACCACTGTTTTACACAACTGTCCTTTAACAGTACTTAATAATCAAAACTAAATCAGTTTTAAAAGTGGAATTATTTGTTTTTCTATTATACAAGTCTTCGGCTATGCAAACAGGTCCTTCATTGTTGTATTTTTGCACTTATTTTCAGTGGGAGACAGTTCTGGACTGCAGGCTGGTCAGTCTAGCACCTGCACTCTCTGATTACACAGCCGTTGTATGTTATAACACGTAAAAATGAACATCCCTGAAAAAGACAGTGTCTAGAAGGCACCATATAATGGTGCTTTCACAGATGCAGGTTACCCACTAATGCCCCCCACACACCACACTCTCAAAAAGCTGATAAACCAAACATGAAAATAAGATTCAGGGTTTTCCAGGAAACATTCAAGCTCCCCAAGCTCATGGAGCAAACCATCCCCAACCATTCAGTCCAGCAGTTAAACCAAGAACGCTAACTCTGCAGCGTCAGGCTGGATGAACGTCTGTCTCCTCTCAGTTTGTGTGAGAGAAGCAAAGAGGGGCAGCGAGGAAGTGAAAGCAAAAAAAGAAAAGGAAAAAAGGAAGAGGAAGATGCGCTGGTAAAAAAGCAGCGCTGCAGGCAAAGAAACGCTTTTATGAGCAAGAAAAAGTTGGTCCGAATTAACCTCAGTCGATCACGTCCCTGAGCAGAGCGCTCTGGGAGATTTCAGCTTTTAGTGAAGGTTCTGTTGACATGGCTGGAAGAGTCTTACAGTCCCTTTCAATGTCTCTCGCTCTTTGCTCTCTCTCTCTCTGTCTCTCTTTTCTCCCAAAATGAAGACATAAGTTAACGTGGAGGTTAACTGGCTTCTGCTGATGTCTCAGTCAAAGAGGGAAGAGCTTCAGTTGTAGACTTTAGTCGGAGGTTCATGCAATTACAATCAAGCTGAACCAGCAGACAGTCCAGATCATCACATTCCACCCAGCAAAATTACAAAAGGCACAAAATGAAATCAAAAGCTTGAACCACAGCATTAACAGGCCTTCGGTCCCGAGGCTGCGGCTGATTAAAGCTCATCACAGTTTAACATACAACACAGCTGAACTTCAGCTGAACCCAGAGAAAAAGCGTCTTCTCTCTGAAATCGGACCGATTTGAAGATGTTTCTGTCCGATGCCGATTTTAAGAGACTAAAGTTTCTGATAACAGACAATAGAGATAATATACACTCCTAAAAAGATGGTTCTTCAAGGGTTCTTTAGTAAAATGGCTCTATGTAGAACCATGAACAATTACAGACCCCTTTGCATAATTTGCATCATCAAAGGGTTCTTCATATTGATGGAGAATGTGCTGTAGATGGTTCTATATAGGACCTTTTTGAGAAGGGGTCTATACAGCACCAAAAAGGGTTCTTCTACTGTTACAAGCTTCACATCATGACAATAGAAGAACCCTTATTGGTGCTATATAGAACCATATCCACTACATTCTCCATCAATCTGAAGAAACATTTCACCCTGCGTTTTCAAAAAGATTCTATACAGAACCATGAACACTTCAAGAACCCTTTGCAGGATTAAAGGGTTCTTCAGATTTATGGAGAATGTGCTGTAGATAGTTCTATATAGATCCTTTTTGAAAAGGGTTCTATATAGCACCAGGAAGGGTTCTTCAACTGTTACAAGCTTGGTGCTATATAGAACCATATCTACTACATTCTACATGAATCTAAAGAACTATTTCACCATGTGTTTTCAAAAAGGTTCTATATAGAGCCATAAACACTTTAAGAACCCTTTGTACGATTAAAGTGTTCTTCATATCATAAAAGCGTTCTTCAGATTTATGGAGAATGTGCTGTAGATAGTTCTATATAGATCCTTTTTGAAAAGGGTTCTATATAGCACCAGGAAAGGTTCTTCTCCTGTTACAAGCTTAACATTATAACAAGACAGGAACCCTTTTTGGTGCTATATAGAACCATATCTACTACATTCTCCATGAATCTGAAGAAACATTTCACCATGCATTCTCAAAAAGGTTCTATACAGAACCATGAACACTTCAAGAACCCTTTGCATGATTAAAAGCTTCTTTGCATGGTGAAATCATTCTTCAGATCGAAAGAGAATGTGCCGTAGATGGTTCTATTTAGAACCTTTTTAAAAAGGAGTCTATATATAGCACCAAAAAGGGTTCTTCTATTGTTACAAGCTTGACAACGTAACAATAGAAGAAACCTTTTAGGTGCTCTATAGAACCATGTACAACACGTTCTCCATCAATCTGAAGAACGCTTTCAGGATGCAAAGAAGCTTTTAATCATGCAAAGGGTCCTTGAAGTGTTCATGGTTCTACATAGAGCCATTTTCTTTACTAAAGAACCCTTGAATAACTTTTTTAAGAGTGTAAAGCTGATATAATTAGAGATTTTTTAGGGACACATAATCAGAATCTGCCAATTATTACTGCAAAAATTATTCAACGATCAGTCAGATCAGTTTTCTGATTTGGTCTGATCCGTGTTGCATGTTTAAGGTACATAAGGTGAGGCAGGGAAGCACCTCGATCCATAACTATCCATGACTCACGGGGCTGAACAGCCAATCGCCTCTTAATTTTAATGTAGCACTTATCCGAGTCACGTTCTTTAAACAGGCAACTGATTTTTCACTTGCAGTGAATCTAAAATGCTAGTTTGTCCCGTCCTTTCCAGAAAAGTCACACAAGTTTCACAGGTGAAGTGTGAAAAAACCATCATACACTCAGAAACAGGTATTTTCTGATTCCTCACAACGATGATACCATATTATCCTCCCTGTTTGAGAGAGAATACAGCAGAATGAGCGAGCCTGCGACTGTAATCCATCTGCTTTCGTCCTCCTTTACCACGCCACAGAAAACGAGCCACTCTGAGTGATTCAGGTCCATCATCAACTTCTGCCAACAGTTGTGCATTAAGCTAATGAAGCTTACTTTATACACAGACATAAAAGTACAAAAAACGTGCCACGAATGCCAAGTAACTGGAAGAGCGAGTACAGCTCCCCTCCTACTGTAAATCTTCAGATTAGCATTCCTTAACTAGAGTCCAGACATCCCACAATGTAATATAAATACATCTGTTTTTATTTAATAAGATCCAGCTTTCAGGTCGACATTCTCCAAGTAACGATGCATCCTTGGCAACCCACCCACAATAAGGCCCCCACATTTCATAGCAGCAAAGCGTGGTATAATACATATGTGTGAGTATATGAGAAGAACAGTCCTGCTAAAAAAGCAGTTTCCCAGAATTGTGATGAAACGTAACAAATACCTGAAACGTGATTACTCATGATTACTGATTACTGATTGGTGATAAGTGATCACTGAGTACTCGAGTCCCCACGCACATCCCCACTATCGAACCAATGGTTAATTTTATCCCTAACAGCAAGACACCAGGAGGACAGATTAAGAGAAATCCACAAAACGCTGACCTACCAAATACAGTCCTGGCAGGAACGGATTCTTTATTGATCCAGAAAGACACCTGAGCGAGGATGACGGTCATGATGCAGGGGATGTACGTCTGGATCAGGAAAAATCCCATCTTCCTCTGCAGGTGGAAGTGAACCGTCATGACTATGTATTCACCTGCAAGAGACAGGACATGAGCGAAGTCGTACACGCCATTCCAACATGGAATTTGACTAGGGGTGCACAAAATTTTGCACACGACTGTATACAGTGGACCTCTGAGGTAGGTCATGGTAGGTGGAAGCACAAGGTGGGTGTTTCTAATAAAGTGGCCAGTAAGTTGAAGTACAAGGTGGGTGTTTCTAATAAAGTGGCCAATGAGTAGAAGTGCAAGGTGGGTGTTTCTAATAAAGTGGCCAGTGAGTGGAAGTACAAAGTGGGTGTTTCTAATAAAGTGGCCAGTGAGTGGAAGCACAAGGCGGGTGTTTCTAATAAAGTGGCCCGTGAGTGGAGGTACAAGGTGGGTGTTTCTAATAAAGTGGCCAGTGAGTGGAAGTACAAGGTGGGTGTTTCTAATAAAGTGGCCAATGAGTGGAAGTGCAAGGTGGGTGTTTCTAATAAAGTGGCCAGTGAGTGGAAGTACAAGGTGGGTGTTTCTAATAAAGTGGCCAGTTAGCAGAAGCACAAGGTGGGTGTTTCTAATAAAGTGGCCAGTAAGTTGAAGTACAAGGTAGGTGTTTCTAATAAAGTGGCCAATGAGTGGAAGTGCAAGGTGGGTGTTTCTAATAAAGTGGCCAGTGAGTGGAAGTACAAGGTGGGTGTTTCTAATAAAGTGGCCAGTTAGCAGAAGCACAAGGCAGGTGTTTCTAATGAAGTGGCCAGTTAGCAGAAGCACAAGGTAAGTGTTTCTAATAAAATGGCCAGTTAGTGGAAGCACAAGGTTGGTGATTAATTGATTACAGAAGTAATCGTTAGTTTACAGATCATGTTACCTGTGTTGGACTTTAACCTTTCACTCGAAACAGTCTGTCCTATGAGGTCGTACTGCAGCAGGTTGGACGACTCCTGAGGAACTTCCACTGAAAATAACGGCCCTTTCTTCCACGTGTACACGATTTCACTGACGGGGTAGGCGTCTGCGGTGAACAGAGGCAAAAACAACAAGCTCCAGTTGTGCTCAAATCACCAGATGCCTCTACAGTTGACAGTACGAGCTTTTACAGTTGACTTACAGCTGCCGAATTTCAGGGGACAGGAGTGACCGTCCATTGGGAAGTTTATCAGCCTCATTGGACATTCTGCATTGATGGTTAGTCTGCATGTGAATAAAGACAGAAACAGCATAAAGCAATGAAAACGTATGAAACAACACCAATTTTTTTTTTATTATCACCAAAAAGGTAACTTTACAGGAGAAGGAAAAACGTTCTTAACTTTTAATAAAAGTAAATGGAGAAATATTTTTTTCTAAGTAATTATGGACCATTTCTGTTGGTCAATTCATCATGAAATTTTGACATAACATAAAGGACAACTGCCTTTTCCAAATTATGTCAAAAAATAAAAAACAAAAATGGACATACAAGGTTCTGTCCTGACAGCAATGATTTGTAGCTGGAAACAACCGTAAATACAGTAGAAAATACAGCAGACAAATTTTCAGTCACTGATTAGTGCATATTCATAAATTGCAGCAAATTTAATTTTTGTGCCACTACAAGTGAAGTGGAGGAACATATGACACTTATAAAAGCTGTATTCAATTCATAACTTAAAACTGCATGTAAAGTTACAAATTAAAATTATAGTAAAATACACTAAACATGTTAAAATTACAAATGTAAATAAAAAATGTTGAAATAAAGCCAAAAATGAGGACAAACTGGGTCACTTTTGTACAATTGCACAAATGACCGTACATTTATATTGCTTCATATTTATGCTTTTCAATGAAAACTGAAAAATAATGAATAAGGACCTGTAGTATTGAGAAGTACTGTATATTACAACTATTGCAACAGTATATTATTATTATTATATTAGATATGGAGGCACTTGGCCCATTTATTTTTTTCTGTTAATTTCTTTGCCGTTTTTACTCTTTCAGCTATAAAAAAGTGTCATTTTTGGTCATTTTTGGCCAAATATTCTGGCACACCCTTCATAGCGATGATTTATTGAGCATTCCGTACATCTGCCAGCCCTGAGCAGAGCGTGAGGATGAAAGGGTGAAGGACTTTGCTGCTGATTTGGGAAGCGCTGGGCTCTGGCAGTGAGTCTTACCGCATGGTGTAGAGGATAGTTCCGTTCTGCATGATGCGGAACAGCTTGTTGGGAGTGGTCATGTTGTGGGAAATGGAGCGTTTGCCATTGCGGAAGAACGTGTCCGGAGTCCAGATTTTGCTGACCATCAGGTTGTTCAGGCGCAGGATGTCGATGGGGCCCTCGAACTTGAGCCGCTCGTCTATCCACGTCTGCCGGAAGAACACGTCCATCGTGTATTCCTGAGTGACATGGATACGTGCCGTTTTATACAGTGAAGCAACGAAGCACTTTCCATAACAAAAGTCTGGGAACGCCGACTGCTTTTAACACAAATCATCAGGTCAGTTTTAACTACAGGTCAGTAGAAAACAACAGATATAACAACGAATCTCTGCCAGTTGATCACAGATATTCTTACAGGTACTGTTTGTAACCAGAAGTCTAGTCTTTGGATGGATGTTTAAATTAAATTCTTTATTTAATTGTGAAGACATGCAGGATTTTACTACATAAGATTATTAAAATCTCTTTGTTTAATTATTATAAAACATTTTCAGCCATTTTGTAGCACAAAATATAGAATTAACCCCTTATAATTCCAGGCTTCCCTTACATACCACGGCTTATTACTACTGCATGGACTACAATGCAAACTACACTCAAAAATGATGGTTCTTCAAGGGTCCTTTAGTAAAGAAAATGGTTCCACATAGAACCATGAACCTTCGACTAATTATACGATTTGACCAGGGGTGCCTCAATTTTGCAAGACTGTATGCTAAGAAAACCTTTGCAGATGTTTCTACTTTAGCCTGAAAATCGCCAAAGACATTTTAGGTGTCCCCAAACTTTTGACCGGCAGTAATGACCCAAGCGGTTTCTGAGCCACACACAGCACAGCGACCACGACTCTGCCTACAGATCAGAAACGCGGCCAAACAACAGAGCCAGGCTGCTTTTACTCAACACGACTGTTGTTGTGTTCCAGAGCTGCGCGTGGAGACTTATCATCCATACTGCCTATCGGATTGTCGGGGCGGATCACATGGCAGCGTGGAGGATAGTATAGCACAGAGGGGAATAAAAGTCAGCTCAGCCGGGACCCTCACTGACAGGGATTGTCAACCAGATTAAAATCGCTAAGCTAAGCTGCTCTAATGACATCCTGCCCAAATGCCAGAATAATGAAGGCTGGAATGGACATGACTTGAGGCAGCGGACGTAAAAGAACTGGAAGCAATTACTGCAGACATTCTAGCCAGTGGTAACATGATGAAACACTGGTATATGTGCATATATACAGTATATACTGCTTAAAACCATTTATCTCAGCAGTAAACACTCCTACTGAGCTTTAGAATAAACGTAAACAAGCGCCATTTCAGTTGGTTTTAAACAGTAGTTGATATCTTGTGAGCTGCACACTTAAAAATGACCATTTTCTAAGGGTTCTTTAGAAAAGAAAAGGGTTCTGTATAGCACCAAAAAGAGTTCTTCTATTGTTACAAGCTTGACATCGAAACAAACAAAGAACCCCTTTTGGTGCTACATAGAACCATCTAACACACCCTTTCATGATGCAAAGAACCCTTCAATCATGCAAAGGGTTCTCTGAGTGTTCATGGATCCAAAAGGGTTCTATATAGCACCAGGAAGGGTTCTTCTCCTGTTACAAGCTTAACATCATAACAAGACAGGAACCCTTTTTGGTGCTATATAGAACCATATCTACTACATTCTCCATGAATCTGAAGAACCATTTCACCATGCATTCTCAAAAAGGTTCTATACAGAACCATGAACACTTCAAGAACCCTTTGCATGATTAAAAGCTTCTTTGCATGGTGAAATCATTCTTCAGATCGAAAGAGAATGTGCCGTAGATGGTTCTATTTAGAACCTTTTTGAAAAGGAGTCTATATACAGCACCAAAAAGGGTTCTTCTATTGTTACAAGCTTGACAACATAACAATAGAAGAAACCTTTTAGGTGCTCTATAGAACCATGGACAACACGCTCTCCATCAATCTGAAGAACGCTTTCAGGATGCAAAGAACCCTTCAATCATGCAAAAGGTTCTCTGAGTGTTCATGGATCCACAAAGAAACATATTCTTTACTAAAGAACCCTTGAGGAACCATCATTGTTAAGTATGTAGTTATAAAAACACAGGTTTGGTTCCTGACTTCTCGCTGCACTCCAGCCATCACATGGATTTGTTCAATTCCTTCACCTGATTTAACACTGACTAAATTGAAGTATTGATTAATTATTGATAGACCAGGTATTGGATGATAGCGCTAGGCTTCCTCGAGGAGAGCTTTGGAAATGATTAAGCAAAAACACTGACATTCATGAAACTGTTACTTACTGTATTTGGGCTTCATTCTAAAATTAGTGTTTTATGAGCAAATAAACACTTTGTGATGAAATTCAAGTTGACCAGCTTTGTGATTCTATTTTTTTTTTATTTCAGACGCCTATTTGCGCAATATATCATCACTCCTGAAACCAAATCATGTATAATAAAGAAGATTTTTAAAAGTGAATAATTTTTTAATGTAAGTTAATGTAATAAGGTTTTATTCAATGAAATGTTAGACCATTTCTGTGGGACCATTCATTATGAAATGTGAAATAATGTAAAGGACAACTGACATTTTAAATTATGTAAAATACACACACACATATATATAACTTTCACGATATACGATGCCTCGAGCTTTACACAAACAACAAATCAGCATATCATGACTGCTACCTTTATAAGACTATAATAGAATACATATATATATATATATATATATATATATATATATATATATATATATATATATATATATATATATATATCTCACTGTTGTCGGAAGAAAAACCTTGTATGTCCATTTTAGTAATTTTTCAGTTTCTGGCATAATTTGAAAATCCTTGTTGTTCTTTACATTGTGTGTAAATTTCATGATGAATGGACCAAAAGAAACGGCCCAAAAATGACTCGGAAAAAGTCTGGTTCCATTGACTTACATTAAAAGTACAGTATGTTTTTTCCTTCTCCTGTAAAGTTACCATTTTGGATATATGAGGTTTTCTTCTGACAACAGATATATATATATATATATATATATATATATACACTCATGCTTTTTCACAGT
The DNA here is from genome assembly GCF_904425465.1 of Colossoma macropomum. NCBI lineage: Eukaryota > Metazoa > Chordata > Actinopteri > Characiformes > Serrasalmidae > Colossoma > Colossoma macropomum. The sequence continues at coordinate 1,602,617 of NW_023494800.1, forward strand.
ATAAGCATTTTAAAGCATATTCTGTTCCACTTGCTGCATCCATACCCTGTACAAGTGAAGTGCGCTTGACTTTTACTCACGTACCATTTCCACATCTGACACTGGACCAAAGCTGGTGACAAAGATGTCTGTTTTGACCTCGGTGACAGGACCTACACAGAGATGACATTGTGTTTCTATAGAAAAAATACATTTTTAAAAAAGGAATAAAGAAATAAACACATCCACCAGTGCCTGCTGGACCTCATACGTGTTATAAACAGTGCTGAACTGAACTGATGAAAACAATGAGCCTAAAGTGATGAAAGAATAGACTAACAATCACAAACTGCTTTCTCTGTTGAAAATGAGTGGTGTTCATTTATTCACTCATTCATTCATTCATCCATTCATTTCACTAGACTGTCAGTGTGTCTGCTGAGATTCGACTGAATGAGTCACTGTAAAATCACCCACAATTGGCTTCGATTCACGACGCTGTGCTTACCAATCGATATTCTCTCGATATTGACCATATTGACAGCTGCAATCATGTAACTCACTAATGACACCAGCGCTGGGCGGCGGGAGGAGAGCTGGAGTGAGGCGTCCTAACAATGCGGCCACAATAGCCGGCATAACTAACAGAATGTCTGTCCTCAATGACGCTCACCGTCACAGTTCTGCATCCCTAACCAGAACAGTAAATATGCAGAAACGTAACTTTTAAAGAGGGAAAATTAGCACTCTCAAAAACAGAGGTGTCAGATGGAACCAAATAAGGGTTCTCTGGGGTGATACCATTCACTTCCCTAAGGAACCTTTCAATGGATGCATTTTTGATGTGTGTTTTAAACTCCATGCAATATAAAATTTCTACACCAATGAAATGCCTTTCCTAGAACCACACATTCAAGCCAAGAAGAACTGAAGAACCATTATTACATGTTATGAGTGTAGCGCTGGTTGATATACTGACTGGTATACGGTGATATTTCAACACCATCATATGGCTCGTTTTTAATTTTTGCAATATTATCACTGATGTTCAATCTGAAAAAAGATGCTGCGTAAAGGAAATGGTTCTATTTAGAACCAGGAGTTCTATATAGAACAATTCATGCTTAATTGTTCTTCAGACTGATGGAGAATGTGTTCTCTATAGCACCAAAAAGTTTACACTGTCAAATTTGTAACAATAGCAGAACGCTTTTTAGTGCTATATAGAACCCTTTTCAAAAAGTTGCTATATAGAACCATCTGCGGCACATTCATCATGCAAAATACCCTTTAACCATGCAAAGGGTTCTTTGTGTGTTCATGGTTCAGTATAGAACTATTTTCTTTGTAGTAGAACCCTTTTTGGTGCTATATAGGACCCTTTTTAGAAAGGTGCTATATACAACCATCTGCAGCACATTCTCCATCAATCTGAAGAACCCTTTCACCATTATACAGAACCATTTTGCTTACTGAAGTGTTCATAACACATTCTATATCGATCTGAAGAACAATTTCATCATGTAAAGAACCATTTTAGCAAATAGAACCGTTCCCTTTACTAACCCTTGAAGAACCATCTTTTCTAAGAGTGCATGTGATACAGATACAGAGCTTATATCCATGTTAATGTCCATAAAATAGCATAAAGCAAAGCATTACTTGGAAACCGGTGCTCAACAGAAGGATATCGTCATGAAAGAACACTTCTCAACCAAACAGACAGTTTTATGATAGTTTGGGCCTAAAATATCATTTCAAACTCATACATACAGGGCGTTGTAAACAAAATAGTCCCCACAGAAAAAAATCTGCAGGTAAACAGAGTCGTTCAGAGTGGTTTGGTGTGAAACGCTCCATTCTAGATAAACTTACCGAGTCAGAACTGTTCACAGTGGTGGTGACAGGAACCAGACGTCCACCTCTAAAAGCTCCCTCACAGAAAGTTCCTACATGAAATGGTTATGAATTCACTGCCTGATGACTGAGACACTGTTTTATGATAGTTTAGAGAACTTAAACTCCATTCATGGTGGAGGGATACATGCAGGGCGCTGTGAGGCAAAATAGTCCCCAAAGAAAACTTATTATTTCAGATTTTCCACTATTTTCCATCATCAACATTCCATATAAACTCAGAAGACTCGTGTAGGTTCACTGGTGGTTCTGGATAGTAAATAAAATGTCTATATCTGTGTTGTAGTCATGGCGACCCCTGGTTCCTATCAGCACCACTGTAAAGACATCTGAGAGGGTCATTTTTGGTTTATGTTGTTCTATTTCGTGCACTTTAATCATTCAGTAAAGGACCTGCAGACACTGTGAGCGTCAGATTGTTTGGAAAGAACAGATTAAAATCTATTAAACTTAATAAATAGTAAGTTCCTACTATATAAATGTGGTTTACAGTTCTCTGTTGTGAGCTGATGCAATATTTACAGCTGTAAGACAGATTTGAGGTGGTCAACTTTATTCTCTCACACTTAAATATCAAATATAAACATCTGATGTTGTGATGCAACGCGATATGTGATGTATCAGCACTTTAATTTGCAGAATTAAAGTGAATTTGAGGACAAATGTCTGCAGTACCTCCAAATCCCGGTCGAAGCCTGTTGTCGTATCCGTCCAGTAACCTGTCCAGTATGCGCGTGATGTTATCCAAATAGATGCTGGTTTCAGTCGGTGCGCTTGACCAGACCTGCCGCACACTGCAGAACGCGCGCGGGGGGGGGTCAACATTTTCATTTTTCTTCACAAAAAGCTGCTGAAAAAGTTCTCCATCTTTTTTAAAACTCACTTTACTGCATCACTCCACTCACACACGGGCACAGAAACACGGCCAGCGCCGCGCAACAGATCCACACACCGCAAATACCGTCCGCATTACAAACACACCAGCACTGCGCGCGCTTACAGCGGCGAAACAAACAAGCACGAGCGCGAAAAGACAGCAAAAAGTGCACTTTCTTACTTACCAGGAGAGGAAAACGCACGTGCACATCATCCAAGCCATGGCTCTCACTCTCTCACTCTCTCTCTATCTCTATCTCTGTCGCGCGCTGTGGCACGAGGAAGGGTGGGTGGTGTGGTGGGGGTAGTTGGTGTGGGGGGGTGGTTAGTAAACTGCCCCCTTCAGACGCTTGCGTGCGCTTCTTCAGTGAAGGAGCTTTTTTACGCGCACGCGCGCGCGCCGGAGGAGGCATGATGGGAGATTCTGAACTGGGGCTTCTTTTATGTTGGTGCCAGTGTGCGCGCGCACAGATGGAAAGAAAATGAAAGCAAAGGCTGGCAAAATGTGTCATATGTATGCTGGAGATTGTTTCTGCTGAAATGATGATAGAAACCAGTAAAAGGTTCTGCACAGTGTCTAATGGTGTTCTGTGTTTTCCTGATGGGCTGATATCACCGTGTGAAGGAGTCTGATGGTTTAACACAGACTCGAGCACTAAGAGGGCCTTATTTAAGAATCTGAACAGCTCAGTGGGACCGAGAACATCTAGGTTTATTCCAGTTTTAAGTAAAAATTTGTTAGAACCTGAACTGAAATGTAGCCACTTGTAGCAGACCTTGAAATATTACATGAATACTTGAAATATTAAACACATTATCTGCCAATATAGTGAAATAAATGTACTCAGTAAAATGACCTAAAATAAGGTAAATCATTTTAAATCGGTCTTACAACAATCTCAACAGGAGACACATTAGATTTATTACTATATTTAAGATCATTTTACTCGACATCATTTTTTGCAGTGTATATATATGTATATATATATATATATATATATATATATATATATATATATATGTGTGTGTGTGTGTGTGTGTGTGTGTGTGTGTATAGTAGCACTGCTGTGTCTGATTCACTCAGACCAGCACAACACACACTAACACACCACCACCACGTTAGTGTTACTGCAGTGCTGAGAATGATCCACCACCCAAATAGTACCTGCTCTGTGAGGGTCCATGGGGGTCCTGACCACTGAAGAACAGGGTAAAAGGTGGCAAAATGGACAATGAGCGTAGAAACAAGGAGGTCGTCATATATACATACACACACACACACACAGACACATATATATATATATATATATATATATATATATGTATAATCTCCATTTGACCTAATTTGAAAATGTCTGTTGTCTTTTACATTGCATTACAACCCCAATCCCAAAAAAAATTTAAATTGGGATGCTTTGTAACATGTAAATAAATGTAAATAAAAACAGAATGCAATGATCTACAAATCTCATAGGCCCATATTTTATTCCCAATAGAGCATAGAACACATATCAGATGTTGAAAGTGAGACATTTTACCATTTCATGAAAAATATGAACTCATTTTGAACTTGATGGCAGCAACACATCTCAAACAGTTGGGACAGGGCCGAGTCTACCACTGTGTAGCATCCCCTCTTCTTTTAACAGCAGTCTGTAAACGTCTGGGAAGTGAGGAGACCAATTACTGGAGTTTTGGGAGAGGAATGTTGTCCCATTCTTGTCTGATGGTTTTTGGTTTCATGATGAAATGTTTTCTATTGGTGAAAGGTCTGGACTGCAGGCAGGTCAGTTCAGCACCCGGACTCTTCTTCTACGAAGCCGTGCTGTTGTGATGATGCAGTATGTGGTTTATTGTCTTGCTGAAATATGAAGGCCTTCCCTGAAAGAGACGCTGTCTGGATGGGAGATAATTGTTGTCCTAAAACCTCTATGTACTGTTCAGCATTGATAGACCCTTTCCAGATGTGTAAGCTGCCCACACCATAGGCACTAATGCAGCCCCAGACCATCAGAGATGCAGGCGTTTAAACTTTGTGCTGATAACAAGCTGGATGGTCCATCTCCTCTTGAGTCTGCAGGACACGGTGTCCATGGTCACAGAACAGTTTTCCATTTTGCCTCAGTCCATTTTAAATGAGCGTTGGCCCAGAGAAGACGGCGGCGTTTCTGGATCATGTTGACATATTGGGGATGCTACACAGTGGTAGACGCAGCCCTGTCCCAACTTTTTTGAGATGTGTTGCTGCCATCAAGTTCAAAATGAGTTAATGTTTTTCATAAAATGGTAAAATGTCTCACTTTCAACATCTGATATGTGTTCTGTGTTCTATTGTGAATAAAATATGGGTCTATGAGATTTGCTAATCATTGCATTCTGTTTTTATTTACATTTATTTACATTTTACACAGTGTCCCTGCTTTTTTGGGATTGGGGTTGTAATGCAAAGTTTTACGATGAACAGACCAGAAACGGCTCAGAATGACTTGTAAAAATGTCTGGTTCCATTGACTTACATTAAAAGTGAAGTGTGTTTTTTTCCTTCTCCTGTAAAGTTACCATTGTGGAGACACAAGGTTTTGTTCTTACAACAGCAGTATATACATACAGTTAAACCTTTTTAAAAGAGGAGGTCTTAAAACCTACCGTTGTGCTTGATATAGTCACCTGGCGCCTTTTCTTTGCTGCAAGCTAGTTTTGCTTTAGAGTTTTAACTTTTGTGGATGCAGTGATGAACTGTTTTCACAGACATTGTTTTTCAGAAGTGTTTCTGAGTCCATGCAGTGATTTCCACTACAGAATCATGTCTGTTTTTAATGCAGTGCTGCCTGAGGGCCCAAAGATCACGGCCAGCAAATACTGGTTTTCAGCCTTGTTCCTTACATACAGAGATTTCTCCAGATTCTCTGAATCTTTTAATGATATTATGTACCGTAGATGATGAAAAGCAGAAGTTCTTTGCTGTTTTATGTTGAGAAACGTTATTCTTGAATCGTTGCACTATTTGATGGTGCAGTCTTTCACAGAGTGGTGAACCCCTCCTCATCTGTACTTCTGAAAGACTCCGCCTCTCTGAGATGCTCTTTTATACCCAATCATGTCACTGACCTGTTGCCAACGCAACTTTACCAGTCTTTTGTTGCCCCTGTCCCAACTTTTTTGGAACGTGTTGTTGGCATCAAATAAATATTTTTCAAAAACCAATCAAATTTCTCAGTTTCATCATTTGATTTGTTGTCTTTGTACTATTTTAAATGAAATATAGGGTTTAAATGCACAGCGTCCCAACTTTTTTGGAAATGGGGTTGTATTTACACAGAAATGTGCAGTAACTCTTACACTATGTGGAAGAACAGAGGGGTCAGAATGCTGTGGAGGTCACTGCTTTATCCAGCACTCCCACCACACAGACTTCACCGCCAACGTCGCCGGTTTTGGATGAGACCCGGTCAGACCTCTAGTTTGTGGGACAGCTTTAAAAATGAAGTGGTTGTTGCAGAAGAATGGCGAGAGAATTTTTGCTTGTCGAGGATGTCGCTGTTGTCGTTGAGCCGCTGACCGCGTGTTTCTGTGTTTTCATGTGGACAGGATTTTTTTTTAAAACAAAAGAGGTAAAAATAGTCTTGTACACGTGGACTAAGCCTGAAGTTATGTAGCTGCTTTTGTCTCTGCTGTGATGATGTAGTCGATTAAGGCCGTTCTTCCTGCTAAAATCAAAAACAGCAGACAAGCTAATGAGCTAACGTACTAAATAGTCTCAGATAAGAAACCCTCCATTTTTCTGACTATAAAGGACTTTGTAATTATGACTGTGTAGGTGGAGACAGTGAAAGTGTAATGATAATAATAATAATAATAATAATAATAAGGGCATTTATGATGTAGCATGGTGGTTGGTATAGTGTAGTGGGTAACACCTCTGCCTTCTATGCTGTAGACAGGGGTCCAACACCCTACACTATACCAATAAGAGTCCTTGGGCAAGACTCCTAACACTGCCTTCACTTACCTGTGTAAAATGATCCAATTTTAAGTCGCTCTGGATAAGAGCGTCTGCCAGATGCGTAAATGTAATAATAATAATAATAATAATAATAATAATAATAATATGTTTCATTTAAATGTGCCTTTCAAGACCTCAAGTAAAGTGGTAAAATTAGTGATTAAAGGTTAAAGTATAAAATGTGGTTTAAAAAGTCAGGATTTTGGATTATTTATTTATTTATTTACAAAATGTTTCCTTTGTCATATGTTTAAAATTCTATGGGCCCCTTTTTAAGGACTACTGTAAGCACAACATCAGCACTCCAGCACTGCTAAGACAATTCGGTGAACTGCTTGTCAGATTTGCTGTCTCATAAACGGTGGTTGTGCCAAGTTGAAAGGTTCATGTAAGTGAGCCATTAAGCAAACCTCAGCCTGCACTTTGCTTTCAGTTGTTTCCGGCTCTTCCATGCAATATTTTTCCAGTGAAGTTTAATGCAGGGCGTTTATGATGTAGCATCTAAAGTCAAATGGTCTGTATTGTCATTCTACAATATAACTTGTATACATTGGAATACATATATACATATATATATATATATATATATATATATATATATATATATATCCTGTGACCACTGATGAAGGACTAGAGGATGACCAACACAAACTGTGCAGCAGCAGATAGTCAGAGCTATCGTCTCTGACTTTACATCCACAAGGTGGACTGACAAGGTAGGAGTGTCTAATAGAGTGGACACAGTGTTTAAAAACCCATCCACTCGTACCAGCGCAACACACACTAACACACCACCACCACGTCAGTGTTACTGCAGTGCTGAGAATGATCCACCACCCAAATAGTACCTGCTCTGTGAGGGTCCATGGGGGTCCTGACTACTGAAGAACAGGGTAAAAGGGGGCTAACAGAGTACGCAGAGAAACAGATGGACTACAGTCTGTAACTGTAGAACTACAAAGTGCACCTATATAGTAAGTGGAGCTGATAAAATGGACAATGAGCGTAGAAACAAGGATGTAGACCAAATGAAGTGGCTGGTTAGTGTATATTTCATAAATCTTAATTTAGAGGGTACCTTCTGATGGGAAGCCCTAAATTTAAACATTAGCATTTTTATTTAATGTTGTCACTTTTTTTATTTATTTAAGGTTTTTGTTTTTAGATTTTTCATCAGTTCAGTTTTTAAATAAAAAAAGATTTTTAGTGTATAGGTGAAGCTGTATTTTAGCCATATATATGTATATATGTATGTATATACACACACAGACACACACTATATGGACAAAAGTATTGGGACACCTACACATCACACCTACAGGAGCTTTTATGACTCCCATTCTGAATCCATAGGCATTAATATGGAGTTGGTCCCCCTTTGCAGCTCTAACAGCTTCCACTCTTCTGGGAAGCTTCTACAAGATGTTGGAGAGAGCCTTTATGGAGCTGCTTTGTGCTCTGGGGCTCAGTCATGCTGGAACAGGAAAGGTTCTTCCCCAAACTGTTCCCACAAAGCTGGAAGTGTACAGCTGTCCAAAATGTCTTGGTGCTGAAGCATTAAGGTTTCCCTTCACTGGAACTAAGGGTTCTAGACCAACCCCTGAAAAACAGCCCCATATCATCATCCCTCCTCCACCAAACTCTACAGCTGGCACAGTGCAGTCAGGCAGGTAACGTTCTCCTGGCATTCGCCAAACCCAGTCTTGGCTTTCATACTGCCAGGCAGTAAAGTGTGATTCGTCACTCCACAGAATGCGTTTCCACTGCTCCAGAGTCCAGTGGCGGCGCTTTACTCCACTCCACCCGACACTTTGCATTGGGCATTTTGATCTTAGGCTTGTGTGCAGCTGCTCAGCCATGGAGATCCATTCTGTGAAGCTCCTAACGTGCAGTTGTTTTGCTGATGTTGCTTCCAGAGGCAATTTGGAGCCCTTTAGGCACTGTGCACTTCATGGTGTACCGCTTCATGGCTGAGCTGTTGTTTCTAGACGCTTCCATTTCACAATAATAGCACTTATTGAGGTGGCCACCTGGTTTATCCATCTGTTAGGTGTGGCTGACACACCTTAAGTTAATAATTAGATGTGTCCCAATACTTTGGTCCATATATACATATATATGTATATATATATATATATATATATATATATATATGTATAATTTATGTAATGGCCCTGATTTTCATCATGTAATGGAAAGGAATGGCTATAAAGTACACTATGCCCCATTTCTATTGACTTATATGGAGAGATATTTTTTATTTATGTAGTTTCTAACACCTGATGCAATGCCAGTACAAGCCAGGCACAAATATAAAACCTTCTAGCACAGCTATAGCAGCATCGCTATCACAGTAAACATTGCAGGACAATATGACTCACTCTAAACTAATGGATGCTGCGCTGGAGCCAAGCTGGCTCTATGGATGGGAGTTTATTCAGATCGCTGTAGTGTGAATCTGTTTGGCATTGGATCTAATGCCAGCCACTGAAAGAGACACTGGGCCATTACCCTAATCCACCGGCATGAATGTGAGGTTTTAAAGCGTCAGCCTACTCGCTGCCACTTGATTCATTTGGAACGTAATGGGCCATTTCCTCAGTATTGGCAGCAGCCGGCCCTTATGACCTAAAATTGCAACCGGTATGATTTCCCATAAGTACTGGTTTCATTATAGCCTCTCCCAGTATGGAGGATAAGGAGAGCTGATCCAGTATCTACTTTTTCCAGTCAAGCTGTCCACTCCAATGAGGGGCGCTGAAGCCAAAAACACATTAGAGTCACATTAAAGGAGTAGTTTGGCACAATTTGCATGATTTCTTTTGCTTCTGTAGATTTTTTTAGTTGTGAGCTGGAGCGACGATGCTAACAAGGCTTAGAAGACCATATCCCACCAATTAGAATCAGAATCACAGAGTACCAGGTGGACAAGGAATTTCTCGTGGTGCAGGTGGCAGCATAGAATTAAATCCAATGAAATAAACATAGAAAAAGATATAATATATTGTAGCAGCTGCCACTGGCTTCATTATGCTTTAGGGAGCTTTGTAGGCGCAGACTCACCCGATAATGCTACGTTCACATTACAAGCCTCGTTGCTCAGATCTGATTTTTTGCTCAAATCCGATCTCTCTGATACGATGGTTCACACTCGTTTAGGTGATTCAAATCGGTCATTGATGCGACGAACCGGCGTCCTGAAATGACCCTCATGAGCACATCCTACTCAGTAACGTCACGTGAATGAATCACGTTCATCATCAGCACAAACTAACGAGCAGAACGAGCTTCACTGAGAAGATCATTAACTCTGATCAGCTCTCAGCTTCATTATTAGAGCGAGACAAAGGAGAAAAAGGTGAGATGAGCTGCTTTTCCACCGTTTACAGGCTTTAACTTCTGTTCGGCGCTGTTGCCATGGTAACGCTGAATTATGGCGCGGTGGAAAAAAACGCATAAATTCCGATCTGAACGTTTTCATTAAGGTTGCATGACCACAAATCGGATACGTATCCGATCTAGGACCATATATGAAAGTGTCTCAGGTTGGATTAAAAAGATCAGATTTGTGTCCACACAGCCCTGAAAACATCAGATCTGAGTCACATTAGGGCAGAAAATAGGATCTGTGCCACTTCAGCCTGGTAATGTGAACACAGTGACATTTGTTGTTGTTAATGTTGTTTTTGTTGGGTTTGATAAGCGTTCGTGTTTGAAGTGCTTTTAGTTTTTGCTCATCTTCGTACATCTCAGCTGTCTGATTTGTACTCGGTTATGTTGTCTTCGTTGTGCAGCTGAATGTGCTGCACAGACTAGACTTTATAGCCTTACAGTGAAGGCGCTGCAGTCTTGGTTGTGTTTATTTGAATCCAGTGTTTGGGTTGCACTGCTGTCAGCAATAGACTATAACCTGATGTTATGACACTGTAGGATGTTTGGAAATTGCATCTACCAAGCTGGCCTACCCAAAAGTGCATTTCTGCTAATAATGTCAGTGACGCTTATTAACACTGTAAATCATCAGTTTATTACAGTTATGTTGATCTTTATTATTCCTGCATGCAAAGAAAGACATACAGGTTTACACTGTTTATCATGAGTTCTAGGTTTTAGTGCTCTGGTTGATCAGCTGAGCTTAATGCGTTTAGTTTTAGTAGTCAGTTATGGATTACGCTTCGTATTTCACCCCATCCTGTGGAATTAAAGGTTCGACCCACCTGCAAATTTGTCACGTCCACCCAAAAACAGCAATCCTGGCACTGCTACTGATTAGCACCAAGCTAGTCAGTAGCCATAAGCTTCCATTACCTGTTAGCTACATTAGCCTTGTAGCTCCAGTGTTAATATTAAAGAAACAAACGTCAGACACCAAACCTGTCTCAGCTGATCAACTACATTTGATCTAAGGGGGCGGAACTGCTCTGATGTTTGGCCAAACTTTCCCTTGAATGGCGGTGCTGTGAGGGAATATAAGTGCTGGTTTTGATGTCCCAATCGAAGAGCTTGAGAGAGAAAGACCTGAACTTTGGCACACTGAAACCCAGCGGAGCAGAAAGAAGCTGAAAGCCCGGAGATCAGCCAGGCGGAGCAGGAACTGGGAGGAAAACCAAAGCCAGGCTGGCCACTGGAGTGTGAACGCGGGGGCTAAAGGTGTGCCAAACGGCCGCAGACGCCACGCTGCTGAGCCCAAATGTTTTGCAGTCGCTCCGTATGGAAGTGCATGACACCGTGCTGCAGTCAGAACCGACGAAAACAAACACAAAACTGACACTCACACACAAAAAAGACAAAAAAATACATGTAAACAGAAAATATTGGAACAGTCAGGGTCACTTTCACAGCGCGGTCAAATCAAAACAGTCTGTCTGGCTAGCGCTGCACAGCTGAAATGAAACGAGGCCTGGTTTGCATGCAGACTGCTGCCTGTGCGGTAGATTGTTTAAAAATGCACAATTAAAAAAGGCCTGATGATTTCAGACCAACAGAGGCATGAATGTTTCATTTCTGTCCTAGATAATCCCAGCCGTTATTGACTGTTTCCCTAAATGAACCTCCTCAAATGTGCTTCTTCATGGATAATGCATCGTTTTGGAGACACGTGCTCACTGGAGACGGTCATCAAATGACACGCCATGTTCTGACTGTTAACAAAGTGGAAAAAAAACACAGGTTGTGTTTAATGATGAATCAGCGGCTCTGTGCTGATGATTTGGGTATATTTATATGCACTGTTAGAAATAAAGGTTCTGTTCAGGTTCATTTTCTGTTCATCAAGGTACAGACAGTGTAAATGTTCCCTCAAAGCTACAACAGTGGTTTTAAGGTCTGATTGTGAACCTTAAATAAGTTTTTCCAGGTGAAAAGTTCGTATTTGTACCTTTTCATAACCGAATGTTTTAAAACTTTCATTTCTTTATTTATTTCTTTTATTTATCTTATTTATTAAGTTACTATGTTGTTGTAATTTTAATGGTTTATTGATTTTTTTTTACTACAATGATTTTTATTACTTTTTAGCGTTTGTTATGTTTTTACTATTTAACTTAAACTTAACTCAATCCCTGATCTCTGTACACTGTTAGAAATAAAGGTTCTGTGCAGGAACATTTTTTCTTCATCAAGGTACAAACAATGTAAGTGTTCCCTCAAAGCTCCAACAGTGGTTTTAAGGTCTGATTGTGAACCTTAAATAAGTGTTTCCAGGTGAAAAGTTCGTATTTGTACCTTTTCATAACCGAATGTTTTAAACAGAACAGTAAAATAAAAGCCTGGAGACGAGACGGGGTGTGTGGAGTCAGTACAGCTTAGAACATATCATTTCAGTGGATTATGGTTCAGTTATGTTCCCTGACTAAAGGCACTGAGATGGACCCACCAGTGACAAGAGGGGAACTCACCCAGAGACAGTTTAGTACCTTTATTTCTGAGAGTGTAGATGTCAGCCTCAGATCATGGGCCAATATCAGTGCCAATCATTTACCCACTTAGGTAGCGAATCACGACAGAATCCTGCAAAAAATGATGCCTGAACTGCTCTGGGAGTAATTTACTCAGTAAAAAGGTGGATAAAATTATGTTTCTAAACATGTGAGCAAATAATCAACAAATTATGCACGTTCAGCTGATTAACCAGCATATTTAAAAGACATGTTTTGATGTGTTTGGACTGAACATCACACCAAACCTTCTAACTGCTGCTGTAGGAGGAGGAAAACTCACTCAGCAGCGTTTCAGATCAGATTTAACTGGCACTGAAATCAAAACAGCCTCTTCTTACAAAATCAAGTTCCATGTTTGGTGAATCCACCTCCTGTGTGTGGAAAGCAGGTTTAGATTGTAATTCAGATCAGTGATGAGTGATTTGACATGGTGAGATTTTAACTGCATGTTCGGATCATTTTACTGCAAGTTTTTACTCCAATTTACAGTTTCACTGGTGAAAATTCATTTCTATGTTCAAAATTATATTTTTACCAGATAAAATGACATTTTTACTAGTGAAATTTTAATTTTCACATGTATAAACTGAATTCCTAGAATCAAGAATGCAGGAAATAAAAGCTAAAACAATAATTATAGTTAAAACATGTAAATTCAATTTTTAATTCTGTAGAAAAAATGACCACATTTTAAACTTTAATTCATGTTAGTAGAAATTGTAACTGCCATTAAAATGAACTTTTAATTTTTTACTGATGAGAAATTAAATCTTACGTGCTAAAATATAATTCTTACAATAAAATAAATGATATTTAAGATGTTATAATCTGTTTTTTATGCATCTTTTTTTTTAAATAATGCCATTTGCAGCACTTTTTCCCTTAAAATTCATAGCTTTGTTTCTGAAAATTTCATTTTTCTTTGTTTCTTTGTTTTTTTCTTTGCTTTTGGCAGCCAAACAGAGCTTCACTTGGCAAGGGTCTTTAATATGTATGAACTGATAAGAACAGGTAAGGAAAAGCTTCACACAGAAGGAGAAAAAAAAATGTTTGGCGTGCAAGATTATCAGTTAAACTCGTGCTCGAATGAATTTGTCACTTGAATAAATCACACAAATAAATTGCACTCGAATTATAAAGGCTTTTGATATTTTTTAGTGCCAAAATTTGTACACATGATCAATAAGTCCTGTCAATTTTCTCTTGTGCAGCAAATGCGATGACTGTGCGATGCTGAATGCTCCATTATGTGTTTTGTAGCACAGTTTAGCGGCAAGTTTAGAGCAATAATCTAATATGAGCTATAAAAAAGATCCATTAAAACCTATAAAATGTTATTGTGGAGAGGAAAACAGGAAAATGTCCTCCTAACCTTGACCGGAACCCAGCAGGTGTGTTTTCCTCAGGCTGGGGTAGTTAATGAAGCATGTCTGTTCTGGCTATTGGGCTTCCTTTTTCCGGTTAGCTGAACCACAAACCTGAAGACTCTACCGGTGCTGGCACAGCCATTTTCACCAAAACGCCAGAGAGTGAGTGAAATGCCAAGCAAACCCGCGGCTAACGGGCAGCATTTGAAGGGGAACAGCGTGAGGCCGGCGTGACTGACAGGGCTTTAGAGATTAGCTTTACTGATTAGCTTTGCCAAATGAACATCTGATGTATTTTATGCATTTTATCATCCATCAATTCCAAAAATCTACAACTAATTAAGAAAGCCTTTTATAAGAATTTGTTTCTGCCAATTATAATTAATCATCTCAGTAAGGTTACCTGAAGTGCCTTCATCAATATAAGGCAAGTCAGTGCATTTGAATGTATTGTAATCCTGGATTAGATGGTAATGTTTGCAGTGTTGCTCTAAATGACTGTATTGTATGTAACTGATATGAATTATTATTGTTTTATATTCTGCATTGGATGTTATGATGACGTCCTCAGAGTTGGGTCTGTTGAGTGGTCGAGCTGTTTGGAGGCCAAGGGTGAATTTTAAACGTCAATAAATTCAATCTTAAATGTTGAGTCGAAGCCGTAATGACCCACAGTCATAATTATTGGCACCCTTGATAAAGACACACTCTTAAAAAAGGTGGTTCTTCCAGAGGTCTCTAGTAAAGGCAATGGTTTTATATAGAACCATGAACACACAAAGAACCCTTTACATGCTTAAATAGTTCTTTGCATGATCAAAGGTTTTTTTGTACATGGTTCTATATAGAACCTTTTTGGAAAGGGTTCTGTATAGCATCAAAAAGGGTTCTGCTATTGTTATGATGTCAAGCTGCAAAAGGAGAACCCTTCTTGGTGCTGTATAGAACCATATACAACACATTCTCAATCAATTTGTAGAATCGTTTCACTATGCAAAGAACAATTTAAGTTTGCAGTGGTACTTTGAGTGTTCATGGGTCTATCTAGAACCATTCCCTTTACTAAAGAACCCTAGAAAAAGCATCATTTATAAGAGTGCAGGTAAAAAAGGTTCTGTTTATTAGCCTATAGATCAGAGGTTAGGCTAGCAGTCAGGATTGGATGACACCACAGGACTCTGGGGTGGTCAGTCCATTGTTCAGCTTCTTTGTTTGATGAGTCAGAAGGCGTAATGACCCATAGTTAGCCATAATTATTGGCACCCTTGATAAACATACACTTTTTAAAAAGATGGTTCTTCAAGAGTTCTTCAGCAGGGTTCTGCTATTGTTATGATGTCAAGCTACAAAAGGAGAACCCTTCTTGGTGCTGTATAGAACCATATACAACACATTCTCAATCAATTTGAAGAATCGTTACACCATGCAAAGAACAATTTAAGCTTGCAATGGTTCTTTGAGTGTTCATGGGTCTATATAGAACCACTGACTTTACTAAAGAACCCTTAAAGAACGATCATTTTTAAGAGTGCAGGTAAAAAAAGGCATGGTTTTGTTTATTAGCCTATAGATCAGTGGTTAGGCTAGCAGTCAGGATTGGATGACACCACAGGACTCTGGGGTGGTCAGTCCATTGTTCAGCTTCTTTGTTTGATGTGTCCGTCTGCTTTTCTCAGTGAGGTTCTTCTTGATCAGCTACACATCCTTTCAGACCCACAGCGCTGAGTCGTCTTCTCACAGTGGAAGGATGGACAGAAACACCTGGGGATGTTTTCAGATCTGAAGCAGCTTGATTTTCTCCTCTCTCTCAGAGATGAAAGCTTTAAGTACTGTTTATCTGATGGGGGCAGTTTTGGTGTCGACCAGGTCTTCCAGGTGGTTGTTAGGAGTCACATTTTCTCTGTAGCTTTGAAGTTTTTAAACTCCAGTTTTGGAAACTTTTGTTTTTGCACCTTGACTTTCTCCCTCCTTGTGCAGGTGAATTATCTCATATCTAATCTCCTCAGAAATTTCTTCTTTAGTCATTTTAGATGCGCATGAGAGAGAAATGTGTGAGGCAGCTGAGGTGAGTTTGGGTAATTTGTGTGAGTGTTATTGTTTGAGGGGAACCCGATGTCAGTAAGTACTTTGGGGACAGCTTTAGTTTGAACTGGTTGGTTTTAAGACTGGAAGGATTGAAAAGCAAAAAGGGAATTCCACCAATTTTCCAAAATTCCTCCATAACTCAGTGTGTGAGAGTAAACAGAGAGGTTCAGAGTGGTTTGATGTGAAATGGTTCAGATGTCTTTACAGCGGTGGTGATAGGAACCAGGGGTCGCCATGACTACAACACAAATATAGACATTTTATTTACTATCCAGAACCACCAGTGAACCTACACGAGTCTTCTGAGTTTATATGGAACGTTGATGATGGAAAATAGTGGAAAATCTGAAATAATAAGTTTTCTTTGGGGACTATTTTGCCTCACAGCGCCCTGCATGTATCCCTCCACCATGAATGGAGTTTAAGTTCTCTAAACTATCATAAAACAGTGTCTCAGTCATCAAGCAGTGAATTCATAACCATTTCATGTAATAACTTTCTGTGAGGGAGCTTTTAGAGGTGGACGTCTGGTTCCTATCACCACCACTGTGAACAGTTCTGACTCGGTAAGTTTATCTAGAACGGAGCGTTTCACACCAAACCACTCTGAACCACTCTGTTTACATCTTAACCACTTAAATATGAAAAGATGTTATAGAAATTTGGTAGAACTCTTATTTAAAGTGGTAGTCAGGTGCACCAAAGTAAAGACTGGACAGATGAAATACTGATTGATTTGGTATTAGATTGATTTGAGACTTTTTGTGATTTTCATTTAGTATAGATTTTTCCAACATTATTAACTTATTGGCTGGTTAAATTAAACAAAAGGTGGTCTCTGACCAGCCGAGACATGTCTGGTGTCTGAAGTTTGCTTTTTTAGTTTTACTACTGGAGCTATGAGGCTAATGTAGCTAACAAGTAATGGAAACGTATACCCCACCAATTAGCATGGTGCTAACATGCCTAAATCATCACATACTGTTAAACTGTGTGGAGTCGTTCAGTATCTCTAACAGACTTGATTCTGCAGATCCCTCCACGCATACAGCCTCTGTTCACTCACAGAATGAGGTAAAAATAAGAAACAGAGATAAAGACGTGAATTTAACCTTTTATAATATGAGATCGGTTCCTACAAGCCCTCGGCACCAGTGAAGATTAATCTCAGAAGGCCTACAGCGCCCTCTAGAATTATTAGAACCCTTTAGCACACCTAAGAAGAGCGAGGAGGTCAGATCTTCCACTGAGGTGTAGAGCTGGGGTATTTTATTTTGCCGTTTTGTAAATTATCATTATTGTGAATTCACTTTTCTGAGTATCACTCTTAAAAATAAAGGCACCACAAATACAGATTCATTGTGCGACGCCATAGAAGAACTGCTTTTTGTTCAAGTATGTGTTCCTGCAGACCAGACCAACTCCAAATAGGAATCTCCAAATGGGTTTGTGTTCTGTTAAATGCTTTGTTAGTGGTCTAAAACCAACGTACAGTACAGAATCAGCTCCAGCAGGTCCACGATTCATGTTCAACTCGTTTAAAACTCATTGGCTTATCTCAATGTTATGAAATGTTTACCTTTTAATATCGTAGGATGGTCTCAGGAGAAACTCAGACACATTGAAATGTCTGTCCATAACTCGGCTTTAAACTCAGCTCAGAACAGCTCACGAAAAAGGGGAAAAAGCCATTCTCGGTCTAGGCTGACTCCCGCTGAGTGCGTTTACATGCACTTGATGATACAATAACTGCAGAAAATCAGATTTTGTCAGTAATCTGATCAACGTGTTTACATGCGCTTGAGTAATCAGATAATGGGGAAACTCTGGGTCTACATAGCCACGTTTACATGCAGCCTGATCCGACTAATAGCTCAATCGGAATACAATACGTCCATGTAAACACCTCAATCGGAATACAATACGTCCATGTAAACACCTCAATCGGAATAGTCTAGTCCGATTGAGGCCATTCGGAATACAATTTCTATCCGATTGAACGAGGTGGGTGTAGCAACCCCAGCCGAATGATGGTCAACTCAAGAACTGATGATTCATGAAGGTTTATTTCCTTAGGTTTCATGAATTCACCGTAAGAGCTGAATTAAAACAACACAAAGGATGGTTGAAACCATTAGTTCGCACAATCTAAAGTTGATATTTTGACAAACATATCTTACTTCTTGAAACCATTGACAACACAAGCTTGACCCTTGAATATTTAAAATTTAAGAGTATAGAACAACGAGGCTGAAAATTTGCGGGAGCGGCTTACATTGTATGGGTCACATAAGCACAGTATACATTATCAGAGAAACACCTTACGAGTACTCTACAAGCTCTTTGAGAAAGCAGAATCATCAAAATAAAAAATACATTTTAGTTTAACAAATTGCCTTGTTCACCTTCAGCTAGGTGCTAAATTTGCAGAGTTTTCAGTGAGAACCTTTCAGCGTGTTTATCTTCATGAACTGTTTTCCCTCCATTTCTTGCACATGCGCAGTAACATGAGCCAGTACACAACAGCACTCGCCAAATTAAAAGTCAGCGTATTCTTACGTGTACACTCAAAGCAAAGTTGAGAAATAAATAAACGATTAAACAAAGAAAATGCCTCTTTTTAGGGTCATTTACAGTAGGTAACCTCTAAATAATCCGTTAAATAGAAGAATAATAGCCATGTAAACGCCTGAATCCGATTACATTCCAATCGGAACGTGTAAGTATGTTCTGCGCATGTGCATCGCGTCATGGCGAAAGTTTATACCGTTCAACATGGCGGAGCAGAAACTGGTCTGCAGAGGAGACGAAGTTTATGCTCTGATCTTTAAAAGACGGCGGTGGGACGGACGTCCAGCTTATGTGTCTCAGAACACGACGTCTTCCTCTCGGCCTTCTTTAATAAGGACGTGTGAAGGACGTTTTCCTGAGTCTGACGTCATTTTAAAGCAATTAAAAACACAAGCGCGCCAACTGGAAACTCATCTCACGCGGACTGGACCTCACGTGATGCTCGCTGTCATGGTAACGTTTACTCTAATCGCTGCTCCACGCATGCGCGTCATTTTGCATCGGATTACTTGTAGTGAGCATGTAAACGAAGATTTTCCATCAGATTGTTGAGTAGAGTATGCATATAAACACCTCAGTCTGAATCTGTAATCGGATTGTATTCAATCGGATTGGCAAAAATCTTTGCATGTAAACACAGCCCATGAGTCAGACTGTAATCAGATTTCTGCTTTACAACCAGCCAATAAACTTCCAGAAGAAGACGAGACGTAAACGTAATGTAAAACTCATGAGCGGCTTTTTATTAAAACATTGCGCCGCTTTACCTGAAAACATGAACATACATCATATAGAAGATGATGAATATTTAAATCCTTCATTTCGTGTTTGGTTTCAGCTTCGCTCCGAAAGTGTTTTGCTGCGTCTCGTCGCGATGATTTCCGGTACCACCGTCTGTTTTCACACATGCTCAGACTGAGAAATCCGAAAGAAATCAGAGTAAGAGTTTACAGCACTGAGAAATCTGATTACTGAGCTCAAATCCAGCCTCTTTATCGGATTTCTTAATTTTTTAGTTCTAGACCTTACTCCGATCTAAGAAATCGGAGTGTGCTGTTTACATGAACATTTGAATAATCAGATAACTCCAGAAGTCTGATTAAATGTAAATGTAAACAGAATGTCATTCATAATATAATAAATGTGGTATTACTCTTTGGCTGGTGCATACTGTCTACTCTAATTTGCTCTGAAACATATTGTTTATTACATAAAAAATAATAATTAAATATTGTGATGTTATAGTTGTTATTATGTTGGCTGGACTCAGGGAGGGGATTTCTTAAAAGCATCTTCAGGCATGTCAGTAATTCTTGGAGCCACTGTAGAATCAGACCATGTTCAGATTCCAAAAGTACAAGAGAAACGCCAAGAGAAATCTCACGCTGTCTCGGCAAAATGACAATTCAATCCAAGTTATTTTCATCTTTTGTCCATCTGCACTGCATTTTGTCCTTGAGCAGATTTTGTTTGCCATTTATTTCATGCTGGGCTCATTTTATTCATGCAAAAGATTGAGTAAGTAGGAGATTCACTTTTTCTTGTTTATGCTACTTCTAAGAACCCTCCAGATTAGGGCTTTAAGGTGGACAGCATTCATTAAAAGATAATCAAGTGTAATCTCTGCCAAACCTGCCCTGCTCAATGTTGGCTAACTGTGGCCATTATTGTTCTAGTAAACTTGGCAGTGCTTTGCTTCTAGAGGCACAAAACACAGCGATCCAAAGCCACTTCTACCAAACTCTACAACAAAAACAGTTGTTGATTACTATCAGCCTGGCACTGGATATAAAAAAAAGTCAATTCCAAGGCTTTGGGGCTCCACTGAACCAAAATCAGAGCCAATAGTCCAAAAAGAGAAAGTCTGGGACAGCAGGAATGGACATTGTGCCAAACATTCAAAAAAGGTAAAATAAAATCACCTCCGAAGCAACAAGAACACCAACAAAACCCCAGAACAACAGCAAACTTTTGAAGGTTTTTAAGATACGCTATATGGACAAAAGTATTGGGACACACCTCTTAATCATTGAATTCAGGTGTTTCATTCAGTCTCATTGCCACAGGTGTATAAAATCAACCCCCCAGCCATGCAGCCTGACTTTACACACATCAGTGAAAGAATGGGTCTAAAGAGCTCAGTGAATTCGAGTGTGGTGCTGTAATAGACGCCACGGTTACAAGTCAGTTTGTGAAGTTTCTTCCCTAGGTTTTCCACGATCAACTGTGACTGTTATTATTGAAAAGTGGAGGCGTTTAAGAATCACAGCAACTCAGACACGAAGTGTCAGACCACAAGTTACAGGTTCGGGTCTCCGAGCTCTGAGGAGCATAGAGCATAAAAGACACCAACGCTCTGCTGATCAATAAGTTCTAGACCTTACTCTGATCTAAGAAATCGGAGTGTGCTGTTTACATGAACATTTCAATAATCAGATAACTCCAGAAGTCTGATTAAATGTAAATGTAAACAGAATGTCATTCATAATATAATAAATGTGGTATTACTCTTTGGCTGGTGCATACTGTCTACTCTAATTTGCTCTGAAACATATTGTTTATTATATAAAAAAAATAATAATTAAATATTGTGTTGTTATAGTTGTTATTATGTTGGCTGGACTCAGGGAGGGGATTTCTTAAAAGCATCTTCAGGCATGTCAGTAATTCTTGGAGCCACTGTAGAATCAGACCATGTTCAGATTCCAAAAGTACAAGAGAAACGCCAAGAGAAATCTCACGCTGTCTCGGCAAAATGACAATTCAATCCAAGTTATTTTCATCTTTTGTCCATCTGCACTGGATTTTGTCCTTGAGCAGATTTTGTTTGCCATTTATTTCATGCTGAGCATAGAGCATAAAAAGACACCAACGCTCTGCTGATCAATAACTGCAGAGTTCAAACCTCCTCTGGCATCAACATCAGCACAAACACTGCACTGGGAGCTTCATGACATGACACCTACCTTGTGCTTCCTCTAACTGGCCATTTTATTGGAAACACCTACCTTGTGCTTCCTCTAACTGGCCATTTTATTGGAAACACTTACCTTGTGCTTCCACTCACTGGCCACTTTATTAGAAACACTTACCTTGTGCTTCCACTCACTGGCCACTTTATTAGAAACACTTACCTTGTGCTTCCTCTAACTGGCCATTTTATTGGAAACACTTACCTTGTGCTTCCACTCACTGGCCACTTTATTAGAAACACTTACCTTGTGCTTCCACTCACTGGCCACTTTATTAGAAACACTTACCTTGTGCTTCCTCTAACTGGCCATTTTATTGGAAACACTTACCTTGTGCTTCCACTCACTGGCCACTTTATTAGAAACACTTACCTTGTGCTTCCACTCACTGGCCACTTTATTAGAAACACTTACCTTGTGCTTCCTCTAACTGGCCATTTTATTGGAAACACCTTGTGCTTCCACTCACTGGCCACTTTATTAGAAACACTTACCTTGTGCTTCCACTCACTGGCCACTTTATTAGAAACACTTACCTTGTGCTTCCTCTAACTGGCCATTTTATTGGAAACACTTACCTTGTGCTTCCACTCACTGGCCACTTTATTAGAAACACTTACCTTGTGCTTCCTCTAACTGGCCATTTTATTGGAAACACTTACCTTGTGCTTCCACTCACTGGCCACTTTATTAGAAACACTTACCTTGTGCTTCCTCTAACTGGCCATTTTATTGGAAACACTTAGCTTGTGCTTCCACTCACTGGCCACTTTATTAGAAACATCTACCTTGTGCTTTCACTAACTGGCCACTTTATTAGAAACACTTACCTTGTGCTTCCTCTAACTGGCCATTTTATTGGAAACACCTTGTGCTTCCACTCACTGGCCATTTTATTAGAAACACTTACATTGTGCTTCCTCTAACTGGCCATTTTATTGGAAACACCTTGTGCTTCCACTCACTGGCCACTTTATTAGAAACACTTACCTTGTGCTTCCTCTAACTGGCCATTTTATTGGAAACACTTACCTTGTGCTTCCACTCACTGGCCACTTCATTAGAAACACTTACCTTGTGCTTCCACTCACTGGCCACTTTATTAGAAACACTTACCTTGTGCTTCCACTCACTGGCCACTTTATTAGAAACACCTACCTTGTGCCCCCTTGACTGGCCACTTTATTAGAAACACCTACCTTGTGCCTCCACTGACTGACCGCTTTATTAGAAACACTTACCTTGCGCTTCACATCCTCTATCGGGGAAAAAATTAAACATAAAATGTGGCCTGTGCAAAAGTTATAGCACATCTAATAAAGTGGCCAGGGTTTCTAATAAAGTGGCCAGTCATAAGGAATTCTCTTTAAGATCAATAACTGATTCTTTCTGCTATGAGAAAAATTGTGTATTAATTTAAACTTGGCAGTTTTGATTGAATTCGGTCCCGAGCGTCACTTCACGTTGGTGAGATGAAAGCTGATACAGAGTCGGGGGAGAAACGCTGAGTAACAGACGCAGCCGAACTCGTTCCCCTGATTCGCTCTCGCTCCTATAGATGTTAAAGCAAAATGAAATATTGACACATATTTCATCACACGAGGCTGAGACGTCGTTTTGAAGTAGATGAAAGAAGCCCGTTTGACAGCCGTCAGCAGACGAGCGTAATCAGAGTGGCCTCCTGTTTGTCTCTCATAAAACCTCTTTTTATAAGCGGCTGTCAAGGTAGCGCCGTCACCTCCAGCTTCAGCCATTTGAAAATTCATTTCAGAACATAAATGCTCAATTTAGAGCAAATTACCACCGGGAAACATGCAGGTTCACTTCCTGACAGAGCAGAGCATTCTCAGAGTAGAACACGTTCTGCAGAGGATCTTTAGAGCTCAATAAACAGCAGATCACTAATCATACCAGACTTTACATCTCTTCAGTTTCTAATGAAAGTTTTATTCTAAATATTAATTATCACTCAGTTAGCTCTCTATAGCAGGTCTGCTCTGTCATTCTCTGTGTATGTGTGTATATATATATATATATATATATATATATATATATATATATATATATATATATATGTGTGTGTGTGTACATATACTAATAAACACACACACACACATGTATGTATATATGTATATATATATATATATATATATATATATATATATATATATATATATATAGGGTTATATAAATATATACACAACCCCATTTCCGAAAAAGTTAAATAAAAATAGACTGCAATGATATGCAAATCATGTGAACCATACTTTTAATAAAATGCTACAAAGACAACAAATCAAGTGTTGAAACTGAGAAATTTTATCGTTTTTTGAAAAATATATGACCATTTTGAAATGCCGACAAAACGTTCCAAAAAACTTGGGACGGGGTCCTGTTTACCACTGTGTTATCACCTCTACTTTTAACAACACTCTGTGAGCATTTGTGAACTGAAGCTCTCTGGATCTTTTTTGTCATATTTTTCATTTCATAATAAAGTCAGATGTTCTCAGTGGTGACAGGTCTGGACTGCAGACAGGTCAGTTTAGCCCCCGGACTCTTTTAATACAGAGCAATGCTGTTGTAATACATGCAGAATGTGGTTTGACATTGTCCTGCTGAAATAATCAAGGCCTTCCCTGAAAAAGACGTCGTCTGGATGGCAGCATATGTTGCCTAAACATGTATACATTGTTCAGCATTAATGGTGCCTTCACAGATGAGCACGTCACCCATGCCATGTGCACTAATGCCCCCTATACCATCATGAATACTGGCTTTTGAACTGTACACTGATAACAAGCTGAGTGGTCTTTAGTCCGGAGGACACAGAGTCCATGATTTCCAAAAAGAATTTCAAGTGTTGATTCGTCTGACCACAGGACACTTTTCCACTCCCCCTCAGTCCATTTTAAATGAGCTCAGGCCCAGAGAAGGTGGCAGCATTTCTGAATCCTGTTTATATTTGGTTTCTTCTTTTTTACGTTTTAGAGTTTTAACTTAAATTTTAACTGTTTTCTCTCTCTCTATTTCTCTTTCTATCTTTCCTTTTCTTTCTCCTTTTCTCGCTGTTTCTGTCTCACTTTTCTGTTCCTTTTTCTTTTCTTTTCTCTCTCTCTTTCTGTCTCTCTTTTCATTTTTCTCTCTCTAACCCTCTCTATTTGTCTCTTTCTGTCTTTCTTCCCTCTTTCTTCTTTTACTTTCTCTTTCTCTCTTTTACCTTTCACCTTTTTATCTGTCTCTCTTTCTATTTTCTCTCTACTGCCGTCTCTTTCTCTTCGCGTTCTCTCTCTCTCTCTCTCTCTCTCTCTCTCTCCCTCTCCCTCTCTCTCTCTCTCTCTCCTTTTGTCTTTTATTTGTCTCTCTTCCTTTTCTCTCTCTTTCTGTCTTGCAGTATTTGTCTCCATCACTTTCTCTTTTTTCTTGTTCTCTTTTTCTCTCACCTCTTTTTTCTTTCTCTCTGTCTTTTTCTGTCTACTGTTCCTATCCCATCTCTTTCTACTCACACTCTCACTTTCTCATTCTCTCTCTCTCTCTCTCTCTCTCTCTCTCTCTCTCTAATTACTATTAAAAATTCCTCTGACTATAAAACCCCTGTCTCAGAATATAATAACACAACGTTTATCTTGATTACTGATACACATTTCATTAAACAGCATCCTGCTTTTAAATGGCTGAACACAGAACACACACATCTACACTCACACACTGACAGGGAAACGACACACTGACTCCAGAACTATAAACATGAAGATTATCTCATCTAAACATTGACATTCACACCACAATGCTGGAAACACATGAAGGAATCCATACATCATTACACTCTAGACTCTCAGCTCAGCTCTGCTTATTGGCTTTGTATCCATTATGTTTAGATTAGGTGGTAAATGATGTGTGCACACTTAGCAAAATGGTACTTTAAGGGTTCTTTAGTAAAAGCAATGGTTTATTTTCATGGACCTCCTAAGATTTTTGAGAACTTCAGGGCCTTCAGGACCCCCAGGACCCCTTGTCTTTTGCACCTTGATTGTAAAGAAGCACTGTAAAATGTAATGGTCAATACCTGTTATTATTTCAATGATGAAATGCATGTAAATAACCTACACACACTGTACTTATCACTTCTGTTAATTTACAGAAATAGATTGTGAATTCACAAAAATGTAGATTTCATAGACATTTGGGTAACACTTTCTATGAATGTCACCTTTGTAAGCACCTATAAACACATTTATAACATGTTATAATGTATTCATAAGGTATTATACACATGGTTATAAATATTTATAAAAAAGAATTACACTGAATTACACTTTATAGCCATGTTTATTATACATTATGAATTGTTAATATAATGCATTATAAATAGTGTTAATAACATGTTATAATGTCAGTGCCAAAGAAGTCAGTCCCAGCTTGGAGAGCGTAAAGTAAAGACAAATACCAAGCTAACGGTGGTGAACATTACCTTTCCCACATTGGGTAAAACACTGATGGCAGCTCTAGTTTAAACTCTGACATTTGAAGCCTGTAATGTGCTTTACTGTGAATGTTTTAGTGTTTCAGTAAATCCTTCAGTAAATACTTCAACTTGAAGCCTCACTCTGAACACTGGAGGAGGCTTTAGTACAGTACGCTTCACTTTACTTAGAGCGGACAAATACCACTTATGAGCTCTTATAATTTGTTATGATCAGCACTTATAATGTATTATGTAACAATTCATAATGCATAATAAACATGGCTAGAACGTGTAATGCATATTTATAAATATTTATAGCCATGTTTATAATGCCTTATGAATGCATTACAACATGTTATGAATGTGTTTATAGATGCTTACAAAGGTGACATTCATAGAAAGTGTAACCGACATTTGAGTATGTTTTACTGGTTGTTGCTGTTATTATGATGGTAAAATACTCATAAATGTATGTCAGAATAATGTGGTTGAAATAGTGAATATGTACAAATTTATTGTTGATTAACAGGTTTTGTCTGGATTTTTTACCACTTTTTCAGATTTTTTTACAGTGTACACTCTTAAAATAGATGGTTGTTTAAGGGTTCTTAGGTAAAGACAATGGTTCTATATAGAACCATGAGCACTCACAGAACCATTTGTGTGACTGAATGGTGCTCTGCATGGCAAAATGGTTCAGATCAATGGAGAATGTGTTGTATGTGGATCTATATAGCACTAAAAAGGGTTCTGCTATTGTTATGATGTCAAGCTTGTATACAATGGCAGAACCCTTTTCAGAAAAGATTCCATATAGAACTATTCTAACGTCCTGTGTTGCCCTGCCCTCATCTTTCTCTGTTTTCTGTCTGTGTCTGCCTTTGTTTACCTTCCCTCATGTGTCTTGCCATGTGCTTTTGTTCTGGTTCTGGTATTTGTCTCCACTTCCAGCAGCACTGCTGTGTCTGATCTACTCAGACCAGCGCAACACACACTAACACACCACCACCACGTCAGTGTTACTGTAGTGCTGAGAATGACCCACCACCCAAATAGTACATGCTCTGTGAGGGTCCATGGGGGTCCTGACCACTGAAGAACAGGGTAAAAGGGGGCTAACAAAGTATCAGAGAAACAGATGGACTACAGTCTGTAACTGTAGAACTACAAAGTGCACCTATATAGTAAGTGGAGCTGATAAAATGGACAATGAGTTTAGAAACAAGGAGGTGGTCAGAATGTTATGCCTGATCAGTGTATGTTTTTAAGACTCCAAAAGTCGAACATAAATGTAAAAAGCCTCAGCTGCCCCCTGCGGACCACTCTTATGTCTCCACCACAGTCAAAATCAGACCTATGCCCTTGCTTTCCCTGGTAACTTTTACATGTGTAAAGCAACTGAAAGAACTAACTACTAACGAAACTAATTACTAATCTTCAGTAATGTGCTCAATGCTGCCAACCTCACAAGTAAAGGACACCTGAGCTCCGGACGTAGAGAATCATGTGTGATAACAGCCTGTAAGCAATTGACAGAAACTGTAAATAGTGACAAAGTTGTGTGTGAACAGATTGTACCATCTCTTTTATTAATCATATCACTGGTGGAGATCCAGCTGTCTGTGTTTTTTACTGCTACGTTAGAAGCTGTGAGCCAAAAGAAGCTGTAAAGTCTTTCTCCAAAGCGGAGCGCCCTGGCACTCGTCCGCCTTCCGCACTTTCAGCACTGATGCAGAAATGAATCTGGGAAGCTTCCAAGTTTGTAGTAAAAGCAGGTAAAGTGGGCAGAACAGAGCGATAAAAATACCCTCACAGTCAGCGTCGTTGCTAAATCTGGCCTCGCTGTGTTTACTCCACTTCACTGTAACCACTCACACAAAAACAACAACACCTTTTATTTTGATCAAACCTTTTATAACTAATTTAATAATAATTTATAGCAACTTTAAATCTGTATGAATAGACAGACACACCTGAAATAACAGGTTATACACATTTTTTAACAAACTTGTAAAACTGTCAAATTCTCCTAGGTTTACAGGCAGAACTGAGGAAGAGAACCTCTTTCATAACTGTTTTATGTATATGTTCATTCTTATGTTCTAAACATACAATAAAATGTCAGTTGCAAAAAAAATAAATAAAACAGCAAAATTGGTTACCATAGTAACTGATTATTCTGGTGGAGAATTCTAGAACTTGCTTACTGTAAAAACTGTTTATTCAGATACAGAATTCCAGAGCTCAGTTACCATGGTAACTGATGATGTAGGTGGAAAGTTCCATATTTTCAGCACAGATCTGAGGCTGTAACATTAAAAATCTCAGTAATTGACTGTTCAGGTAAAGAATTCCAAAACTTGGTTATTATTCCGGTACAGAATTTCCAGAACTTGGTTTCTGTAGTAATTGTGTCACGCATCCAGCGAGCTCTCAGAGGGACACGGACTTCACCTCCCAGAATCCACTGGGAGATCACATGACTGATCAACTTCCCTCACACCCGGAGTCTGACTCGGACTCCATTGGCCAGAGTTCTCTGGGAATCACATGACACCTGACCTTCCCTCGCACTCCTATCAGCGCTCCGGCTCACCAGAGTACTAATATGTATCACCTGTGTGTTGGTCATGTGACTTACATAGTTTAGTTTATAAGCTCAGGCTTTAGCTAGAGCCAGTTGCGAGGTATTTTTGTGATCTACTGAGTGTTTATTCTGTTGTTTGTATTCTGTTTTTGACCGTTGCTTTGTTATGTCGACTCCTTTTGCTCTGCCCCTTTGGACTTTTGCTGGACTTTTCTGATTCATGTTTTGGACCCTTTTTGCCTGTTTTACCGACTACGTCTTTTGGCCTGTGTTTAACCCTGTGACGCTCATTCTGCTGTGCTTTTTGGATTTGACCCACTCCTGTTATTTGAAACCGCTGTTGTGTTTTCAATCCGCAAACGTCTGATTCCTGTTGGCACGTTACAAATTGATTATTCAGGGACAGAATTCCAGAACTTGGTTACAGTAGTAACTGATTATTCAGGTGGAGAATTCCAGAACTTGCTTGCTGTAGTAATTGATTATTCAGGGACATAATTCCAGGATCTGGTTACTGTAGTAATTGATTATCCAAGTACAGAATTCCAGAACTTGCTTACTCTTGTAATTGATTATTCTGGTACAGAATTCCAGAATTTGCTTACTGTAGTAATTGATTATTCAGGGACATAATTCCAGGATCTGGTTACTGTAGTAATTGATTATCCAAGTACAGAATTCCAGAACTTGCTTACTCTTGTAATTGATTATTCTGGTACAGAATTCCAGAATTTGCTTACTGTAGTAATTGATTATTCAGGGACATAATTCCAGGATGTGGTTACTGTAGTTACTGATTATTCAGGTATGCAATTCCAGAACTTGCTTGCTGTAGTAATTGATTATCCAAGTACAGAATTCCAGAACTTGCTTACTCTTGTAATTGATTATTCAGGTACAGAATTCCAGAATTTAGTTACTGTAGTTACTGATTATTCAGGTATGCAATTCCAGAACTTGGTTACTGTATTAATGACCACTGGGATAGGCTCCAGCACCCCACGCAACCCAGAACGATAAGCAGCTTAGAAAATAAGTGTGTGTGTGTGTGTGTGTGTGTGTGTGTGTGTGGTTAGGTTAGTAATTAATTATTCAGATGCAGAATTCCAGAACTTGGTTACAGTAATAATTGATTATTCAGGTACAGAATTCCAGAACTTGGTTAGTGTAATAATGACCACTAGGATAGGTTCCACCACCCCTGCAACCCAGAAGGATAAGCAGCTTAGAAAATATCTGTGTGTGTGTGTGTGTGTGTGTGTGTGTGTGTGTGTGTGTGGTTAGTGTAGTAATTGATTAATCAGGTACAGAATTCCAGAACTTGGTTACAGTAATAATTGATTAGTCAGGTACAGAATTCCGGAACTTGGTTACTGTAGTAATTGATTAATCAGGTACAGAATTCCAGAACTTGGTTACTGTAGTAATTGATTATTCAGGTACAGAATTCCAGAACTTGGTTACAGTAATAATTGATTATTCAGGTACAGAATTCCAGAACTTGGTTACTGTAGTAATTGATTAATCAGGTACAGAATTCCAGAACTTGGTTACTGTAGTAATTGATTAATCAGGTACAGAATTCCAGAACTTGGTTACAGTAATAATTGATTATTTAGGTACAGAATTCCAGAACTTGGTTACTGTAGTAATTGATTATTCAGGTACAGAATTCCAGAACTTGGTTACAGTAATAATTGATTATTCAGGTACAGAATTCCAGAACTTGGTTACAGTAATAATTGATTAGTCAGGTACAGAATTCCGGAACTTGGTTACTGTAGTAACTGATTATTCAGGTACAGAATTCCAGAACTTGGTTACAGTAATAATTGATTATTCAGGTACAGAATTCCAGAACTTGGTTACAGTAATAATTGATTATTCAGGTACAGAATTCCAGAACTTGGTTACTGTAGTAATTGATTAATCAGGTACAGAATTCCAGAACTTGGTTACTGTAGTAATTGATTATTCAGGTACAAAATTCCAGAACTTGGTTACAGTAATAATTGATTATTTAGGTACAGAATTCCAGAACTTGGTTACTGTAGTAATTGATTATTCAGGTACAGAATTCCAGAACTTGGTTACTGTAGTAATTGATTATTCAGGTACAGAATTCCAAAACTTGGTTACAGTAATAATTGATTAATCAGGTACAGAATTCCAGAACTTGGTTACTGTAGTAATTGATTATTCAGGTACAAAATTCCAGAACTTGGTTACAGTAATAATTGATTATTTAGGTACAGAATTCCAGAACTTGGTTACTGTAGTAATTGATTATTCAGGTACAGAATTCCAGAACTTGGTTACTGTAGTAATTGATTATTCAGGTACAGAATTCCAAAACTTGGTTACAGTAATAATTGATTAATCAGGTACAGAATTCCAGAACCTGGTTACAGTAATAATTGATTATTCAGGTTCAGAATTCCAGAACCTGGTTACAGTAATAATTGATTATTCAGGTTCAGAATTCCAGAATTTGGTTACAGTAATAATTGATTAATCAGGTACAGAATTCCAGAACTTGGTTACAGTAATAATTGATTATTCAGGTACAGAATTCCAGAACTTGGTTACAGTAATAATTGATTATTCAGGTACAGAATTCCAGAACTTGGTTACTGTAGTAATTGATTATTCAACTGATTAAACTTTCTTAACTTTTTTAATGCTCACCTTTTAACTTCATTTCTGCAAACCTATTAACTTAAATAATGTTAAACATAATTGCTGATATTAACTTTGTCACCTGTCAACAGCATTAATACCAACCTATTGACTTCATTAATGCTAAATTAAAAATCATGTAAAAATCATATGACGTGGTTATTACATCTATAAAATGTAGTTATATTGAGTTTTATCAATACCGCCCAGCTCTATCTTGCGTAACACTCTGCTAATGAGCTGTTCTACAGGCGTCGGTGAATATTTGAATAACAGACAGAGAGGAATCTTATTACACTGAGCCTCAGTTCTGTGTAGTTCAGGATTTAACCTCGCGGGTCAGTCGGCTGTCCTGCAGCGTGTAAAAGGAGTCTGTTTTTTCCATCTGGAGATTGGACCTTCAACCTCACATCTACTGACCGAGTGCTTCAGCAGAGAGTCCAAAAAGAGCAGAGATTGGGGGCAGCCCCCCATAGGCCTGAGCAAGGGTGGGAGATTTTGCTCTTTGCTCTCAGCTGAGCTCTTTCTGCACCAAGAAATCCGCCCTGATTCAGAAACGAGTCTCTATCCTCGTGTGAGCGAACCAAAACTCAGTGCCCTGATGCAGTGAGCAGAGGACGAAAGTTCAAGATATTTCAGGGGGAAAAGTTTGCAAAACAAATAAATGTGCGGACAAATAAATACACACCGATCAGCTGTAACATTAAAAATCTCCTTGTTTCTACTTTACTAAAGAACTCTTGGAGAACCATCTTTTTTAAGTGTGAACAAAAATTTAAATTTTAATAAAAAGTTTAATTGCAAAACAAGGATGTTTGATTTTTTTTTATGATTTTATGTGTTTCTAGTATGAAGGCAGATTATGTCGATTAAAGCCACGGACACGTCATGACTGTTCACTGTTCACATGGCGAATGATGCGACACCAGTTTTTTGTGCGCTAATTTGCAGTGAAAAACAAGGAGGCAAAAGAAAAGAATGTGGGAGAGAGGATGGTTGATGTTGTATAACTCCTCCCTTGGGTTTCCGCTCACCCCATTTCCTGCA
The DNA here is from genome assembly GCF_904425465.1 of Colossoma macropomum. Taxonomy (NCBI): domain Eukaryota; kingdom Metazoa; phylum Chordata; class Actinopteri; order Characiformes; family Serrasalmidae; genus Colossoma; species Colossoma macropomum. The sequence continues at coordinate 1,635,104 of NW_023494800.1, forward strand.
CTCTCATTGGCTGTAGCTCATTGGCTCCCTGACAGGTCCAGAGTTTTAGCCTGCTGGATCTCTTTCGGCGTCGGTGAGTCTCTCAAATGGCAACTTTGAACAGTTTACTCAAAGCGATTTGTGAGCCCTGAATAAAGACCAATTTGCCTCTAATCTGGGGCTTTTCTTGGCGATCTCCAAAACTGAGAGGACTAAAATTGTGTAGTGGGAACTTATCTTAACTAAAATGAACATTTTAAACCAACATTTTTCAAATTCTTCGTTCAGCTCACAAAAAATGACACAGCAATTTTAAGCTGGGTTTTTTTACAAGGTGTGCTCGGCTTTTAAATGACACTTCAGACTCAGCGTACTTCAGCGTTGAACTAATTTGCCATGGCCGCAGCTGGAACAACTTTGTTTTGTCAAGTGAATCAAAAATGAATGCATTTGATGGACAGAGCTACAGCCACGGAACATAAGACGGAGCTTCAGCGTGGAACTACAGATGGTTCCAACTGGGAAAATGTCTTAATGCTGTTAAAAGTGCAGTGGTGTTATAATTTATTGTGTCAGTGCGAAATCCATAGCACAGTTGTGTTAATAATTAGAAGAGGAGATTGTGAATATGATTTGAATGTTGATGAAAAGTTTTGTTGTGAAAAATGTTTTTTGCAGTTTTTGTCTTTTTTTTCAATTCTGTCGACACAGAATGTACATTGAATGTGAATGTAATGCACTATGCCAGGGGTGTCCAAAGTCCGGCCCCAGGGCCAAATGCGGCCCGGGGACAGATTTTAATAGGCCCCTGGCCAGTACGCTGCAGTTCTTCCTTCTACCTGATGGTGGCAGCAGTGCTGTAAAATCACAGTGTAACACTGCACTGCGGTAACGAAGTAGCTAAAGTTTAAGACCCTTTCTTTTCTGACTGACCTGCAGCTTCATTTACTGACCCACATTTAGTCCAGACTGCAGCCATTAAGCTCAGACTAACACTGAGAATCAGAGATTTTTTATAGAAACTTGAACTTTTTCATCAAGAGTCAAACGAGCCTCACATTTCAGAAGACTGTAATGAATTTAATATTAACAGAGGTGAAACAGCAGAACATTACAGTAAATATTCAGGAGAGAAACTAAAGCACCAACTTCATTTCAGAGCAAATTTAATTTCAGTTCAGTAAATATTAACCTTTTAAGACTGAACAGTAAAACTGAACCTGAAAATGTGTAGATTTTTATCTAGTCTAAACAAATAAACACTTGAATAGGAAAATAATTCATACGTTGCACATATTTTGCTGTTATTGATTTAATCATTTGTTATGAGTGCTGACTGATCCAAATCCAATCCAACAATACAAGAACCCTTGTGCGTCTTGTGATATGAAAACACAGCATCTATGCTCTATTTTTTAAACTTAATATTTTGAAAAATTTGTAAATAATATTTCGGCCCTCAGATATTTTTACACTGTATGATTTGGCCCTCTTTGGACAAAAGTTTGGACACCCCTGCACTATGCAATAAGCATGTAATTACATAAACGCATCTGAATAGCAGTTAGCAGTACAGCAGTACATGCACCATATTTAGCTTAAGTTTGATGTGAATAAGTACACTCTCAGAAATAAGGGTACTAAACTGTCTCCGGGTCAGTTCCCCTCTTGTCACTGGGGTGGAACCCTCAAGGCTCCATCTCAGTCCCTTCAGTCAGGGAACATAACTGAACCATAATCCACTGAAATGAGATGTTCTAAGCTGTACTGACTCCACACACCCCGTCTCGTCTCCAGGCTTTTATTTTACTGTTCTGTTTAAAACATTCGGTTATGAAAAGGTACAAATACGAACTTTTCACCTGGAGAAACTTATTTAAGGTTCACAATCAGACCTTAAAACCACTGTTGGAGCTTTGAGGGAACATTTACACTGTTTGTACCTTGATGGATGAAAAATGTACCTGAACAGAACCTTTATTTCCAACAGTGAACTGACTGAGCAGCAGCTTTCCAGCTAAAGTTTGGTTCAGGTTAAAATCACAGCGTTTGGCTCTTAGAGAGAGTCGCTGGTTTTGAATGCAGTTGTTTGTTCTGGGGGTTGAACTGTAAACCATAGCGCTCCTGTGTGGCTCCATACACCATCGCCGAGATGCTGAAAGCAGAGGATGTGGCTGATCTGTCAGGACAGGTGTTGCATGATATTGGTGGAAAGGTGGGAGGAACAGGTGGTAACGATAAACAAACCCTCATTATAGCGTCCTGTGTGACTGCAGCAGGCAGGGATGCTGCTGCTCTTTGGGTTTGGATGTAAAGCTGAAAGCTCATTTCCACCATGATGAAATTTCAGACTCAGAGCTCGGCTTTCAGGAGAATTTCAGAAACTAGATTAGACAACAATCCAATCCTCTATTGGATTATTATTACTTAAACATGAATAGAATGTTTTAATGTATTTTTATTACTTAAACTTGCTTAGATAATGGATATTTTTTTAAAAAAAACATACGTGTAATAAAATATGGGGCATCATTTTCTTGATCAAAACCAAATTTACTTCTTAATTTATTTTTTTTTAATGATCATAATCTAATTTCTAATTTGATTTTTAATCTAATGATTCTCTCTTTTAAATCTATTGTTTTAATCACGTTTTTTTAATTTCTATTCCTCCCCTTTTTAAATCGGATCTGCATTTTCTCTTTTCTAAAACACTTTGAATGACAGCAGTGTTTGGAAGGCGCTGTACAAATAAAGTTGCCTGGCCTAATCTTTCTCATTCAAAATCATCCAGTGCATTTAGTCGTCTTCAGCGGGTCTTACTGACTAGAAATGCACAGTGGACCAACTGTGATGTGGTAAGGCGAGGCCTACCCCATCACCAGTGAATACCATCCCATCCACTATAAAATATGTGTGTGTATAGATGTACTTACCTGTGTCTGCCTGTGAAAGGAGAATTAGCAAAAGGGGGACAGCAGGGAGACCTACGCACCTGATCCTTATCGGGAGGATCCACCGATGGGCAGAAAGGGGAGGGGTCTATTCCTCATCTAATATCCTGTGAAAGGAAAAAGAAAATAATTAAGTTGCTATAAGTTAATGGGCCCAGACAACGTATATACCGGTAACGAATTGTTTAACCTAGGTTGTTTGTATACAGCGCTGTCATTTGTTTCATGTGTAAACCACCCTGTTGTAACCTCATGGTGGGGAATGGGATCTCCGAAGGCGGGGCTTTGGACTTAAAACCCGAGGGTTCCTAAGAGAGAAGGCTACTTCTCCCCATGACTCTGTTTGCCACCGAAAAACACTAGCAGCTTGTAGTGTCTGAAGTAATGGTGTGGGGGAAGTTGTAAAGGGAGTTGGGACCCAGCCTCGCGGCTGCTCCCCATGCCATGACTAAGCCTGACGCTTAGTATATATTATAAATACTTTACTTTCCGTTTATTTTTCGTTTTGTACAGTTTTTGTTTCCTGTTTTCACATCGTGTAAATAAACTACTTGTTTGTGCACTCTACTTTTAGTCTTGCTCATCCTATTGGTCGGCTCACCCTCGCAGACCTTACCAGTAAGCCACATGTAAAACCCAAAATCCTCTTCACGGGGTTTAACATCTTCACACCAACATATAATTTGGGTGGGATGTCGGAAAACTGAAAAATAAAAACTGTGGTTTCCAGTGGTGTAATTTATAATCCAGATAATATGTTACAGTTAAAAAAGTGTTTAAAACTACAAAATATATATTTTTTTTCATTTTAAATGTAATCAAATGTTGTAAACATGGTCTCAGAGTAGGCTTGTGCTATGTAAGTCAATTACAGTCCAATGGGCTGAGTTCACCCAGATCACTTCTATATTCGCATATAGTTGCCATATGGCAACAAATTCATTTTACCATTTTACCAAGAATCTTATCACATCTAAACTGGTTTTAATGATCAAAATCGAAAGTTAACATAGAATTTCAGTCTTTTTCTGAAGGAATTTTGAACAATTAGTAAACTTTGGGAGCCCTCTGGTCACGAGTCCTCATTAGTGTAAAGAGTCCATTGAAAAAGTACTGCAAACAGGATTTTGGTCATGTGATGTCATCAAGTATTTGTGCTTTCAAAGTAAAAGACCCACAATTCCACAATTAAACAGTAAAACATGGATTTAATTTACAGCCTTTTAGTAAAATTGATATAAAGTAATTGTTGCCATGTAATGTATGTAATAGAGGGTTATCTTTTGAATCATGTTCCAGAGAATGTCTTTATATTTGTATTCTTTGTACCCAACACTGTAAAAAATACATGTAAAAGTGGTAAAAAGTCCAGACAAAACGAGTTCACAGTAAAAGTGTGTTTTCTTAATGATGGTAAAAATATGTAATATTACATGAACTGTCATTAAAATTCTTAGAAACTCACTACTTCAACCACTTATTCTGACATACAATATTTTATCATAATAACAATACCAACCATTAAGAAGGAGTCCTAGGGCGGGTCTGGGACCCCCTGCTTTGTCTCTTGGACCCCTAAATATCTCAAAGGGAGTCCCTAGAAATAAACGTTTTAGCAGATTATGCTGTCTCCAAAAAATAGACCCTCAAATTCAGCAAAAGGTCATCGTCATTGGTCTACCTTAGGGTGGCGTTGTAGCAAATTGGTTCACCAAACTGGGCCTTCATACGCATTAAAGGTTCTGAAAAGGTTCTTTAGTGAAGGCAATGGTTCTGTTTAGAACCATGACTCCTGTAAGCAACCATTTGCATGCTTAAATAGTTCTGTGTGGTGAAATGGTTCTTCAGATTGATTGAGAATGTGTTCTGCATGGTTCTGTATAGAACCAAAAAGAGTTTTTCTATTGTGATGTCAAGCTTGCATAGAATAGAAGAACCAAGAACCAATTTCACCATGCAAAGAACCATTTAAGCATGAAATTGTTCTATATAGAACTCATGGTTCTAAATAAAACCATTGCCTTTAGTAAAGAACCAATTTGCTACAACGCCACCCTAAGGCAGACCAATATCTATCTACATCTATTTTTCCCAGAGAGCATAACATCATAATAAGTTAATTTCCAGTTTCCAGGGACCCCCAGTATTATGATTTTGAGACATTTGGGGGTCCAAGAAATGAATTAGGGGCAGGGTTGGGACAGCTACTGAAAAAATTAGCAGTTAGCTACTTTGTAGCTACTTTCCCAAAAGTTGTAGGTAGCTACTTTTAGCTACTTTTTGAAAAGTAGTGCACTACTTTTTAGCTTTTCCTAACAAAAATCAACAAAAATAACTGAATACAAACCAAACAATTTTGTGCAAAGAATTGTCAACTGTTGAAATAAAACTGCTCCAATTTAAACATTTCAGCAAGATATACAGACACGACATTCAGAGTCCTTTAAACTTCAGCAACACTTCAGCCTCAAAATCCTCATCAGTGACTCTGCCTCTGTTTGGGGTGAGAATCAGACCTGAATAATCTCTCCACTGCTGCAGAGCCGTTGTACGGAGCCCCTAAGGCGCCGTGGTTAAAAAAAAAAGTTAACAGCTTGGCCGTTCCCTCACAAATGTTTCACATTATGATGCAACGGTTTGCATTCACTTGCAAAAGCTGTGCTTTGCTTAAGCTCAGAAATGAAGCAGCTCATTGAATTTTACTTTGATCTTGGATTGAAATATAAACACAGTGTCGCTTCTCAAAATCAAACATGATTCTGCTGTTAGTGGCTCAAACTGAAACTGAGGTTGAGTGTCGTGGTACAGTAAACGCTACATTTACACAGCCTGCAGGGAACGATTGCTGAATAAACTCAGCACAGACTGGTGAAACTGGGAAAACAGTTTTCAATGTTAACTATGCTAAAAACAAAGCTCTAATGGAGGCAGTGTCTTTTGCGTGGATTGCCTGAAGCCTGTGGCGAAATTGTAGTGAAAATTATCGCTATAGCTACACAAAAATTTGTAGACACTACAGCTGTTAGCTACATTTCATAAAACTGTAGCAGCTACAGCTATTAGCAACAAAAAATAGTAGTTAACGACAAAAAGTAGCTTGCTACTTAGCTACTCCCCCATCCCTGATTAGGGGGTCCCAGACCCCCCAGAACCTCTTGTGTTTCCTATTTACCTATACTTGTACTTAAACTTTTCTGTTTATTTGTCAGTATTAGCCAAGTATACTTAAGTATAATTTTGTTTAGTAGTTATATCTTTGATAAGCACATAAAAAGTAAACTGAAACCATCTTCACTTGTTTTTAAGTGCACTAAAAGCACACTTGAACAAGCAAACTTGTCTTGGTTGATTACGTTTATAGTAATGGGAGAGGAGGAAACTGGGTAAATATGATTTTCACCAAACTATGGCTTTAGTGGTGTGAAAGCTCTGGGCGAAGTCATGCATGATGAGGAGAGCGCCCACGCCTGCAGCTCTGTGAGGGAGGAAAGGCTGGTGTTGCCCAACAGGTAAAAACAGGCAGGCAGTCAGGAGAAGAGTTACAAATCTCAGGAGACTCTGCTGAGAGAAAGAGCGACGAGACCTGAAGAAAACGGCTGGAGAGGAATTTCAGGGATGGGTGCAATTTTAAGGGGAATTTTTCAAAATGTCTGCATAGTTAAAAGGTCAAGTCATTCAGAGCGGTTAGACGTGAAACGCTCCGCTCTAGAGAAGCTTGGTGAGAGGATCCAGACTGCTTTTCTGTTTTCAGTATTCACTGCTATATTTTCATTGTCATTTCTTTAGCCATATTGCTCTTGTCCTCCTCATCTCTTCAAATTTATTAACATCTTTTATCCTTGGGGTCGATTTAAACCTCCGGAAAACATTAGAGTTCTGGTGGGAGTTCTGGGTTCTGTTAGTGGTTCTCTCACTACTACAGGTGTGGTTCTGTTAGGTTAGGGCGCTAAATCAGATGGATTATTAAATTGCATGTTACAGTGACCTCAATGTCGTCCAAAACAAGCAAAACAAAAGTGTGTAAAATGTTGATATTCTTATGTTTTATACAGCTAAAACAGCCGGGGCTCAAACTGACCCCGTTTACCTCTGGTCATTTCCTGCAAAGTGTCAGGATTAAATCTGGATGAGGCCAAACCATAAAAATGCAAGTGTAAATGCAGCCAAGACAACTTTTGATTTGATACGAATCTGATCACTCAAATCAGAAGGTGGACTGTCACGTTATAGCAGTGTAAACACATCTGTCTCTCCAAGACTCCCCTCCCTATACAACCGAATCCCCTCCCAGTACAACCAGTACTCCTCCCAGTACAACCAAACCTCCTCCTAGTACAACCAGTACTCCTCCCAGTACAACTGAAACCCCTCCCAGTACAACCAATACTCCTCCCAGTACAACCAATACTCCTCCCAGTACAACTGAAACCCCTCCCAGTACAACCAATACTCCTCCCAGTACAACTGAAACCCCTCCCGGTACAACCAATACTCCTCCCAGTACAACTGAAACCCCTCCTAGTACAACCAATACTCCTCCCAGTACAACTGAAACCCCTCCCGGTACAACCAATACTCCTCCCAGTACAACTGAAACCCCTCCCAGTACAACCAATACTCCTCCCAGTACAACCAAACCTCCTCCTAGTACAACCAATACTCCTCCCAGTACAACTGAAACCCCTCCCAGTACAACCAATACTCCTCCCAGTACAACTGAAACCCCTCCCAGTACAACCAATACTCCTCCCAGTACAACCAAACCTTCACACTACAACCAAAACCCCTCCCAGTACAACAGAAACTCTTCCCAGTACAACCAAAACACCTCCCAGTACAATCAATACTCCTCCCAGTACAACTGAAACCCCTCCCAGTACAACCAATACTCCTCCCAGTACAACTGAAACCCCTCCCAGTACAACCAATACTCCTCCCAGTACAACCAAACCTCCTCCCAGTACAACCAATACTCCTCCCAGTACAACTGAAACCCCTCCCAGTACAACTAATACTCCTCCCAGTACAACCGAACCTCCTCCTAGTACAACCAATACTCCTCCCAGTACAACTGAAACCCCTCCCAGTACAACCAATACTCCTCCCAGTACAACCAAACCTCCTCCTAGTACAACCAATACTCCTCCCAGTACAACTGAAACCCCTCCCAGTACAACCAATACTCCTCCCAGTACAACTGAAACCCCTCCCAGTACAACCAATACTCCTCCCAGTACAACCAAACCTCCTCCTAGTACAACCAATACTCCTCCCAGTACAACTGAAACCCCTCCCAGTACAACCAATACTCCTCCCAGTACAACCAATACTCCTCCCAGTACAACTGAAACCCCTCCCAGTACAACCAATACTCCTCCCAGTACAACCAAACCTCCTCCCAGTACAACCAATACTCCTCCCAGTACAACTGAAACCCCTCCCAGTACAACTAATACTCCTCCCAGTACAACCGAACCTCCTCCTAGTACAACCAATACTCCTCCCAGTACAACTGAAACCCCTCCCAGTACAACCAAAACTCCTCCCACTACAACTGAAACCCCTCACACTACAACTACAACTGAAACCCCTCACAGTACAACTGAAACCCCTCACAGTACAACCAAACCCCTCCCAGTACAACCCAAACCCTCCCAGTACATCCAAAACTCCTCCCTGTATAACAGAAACCTTCCCAGTACAACCAAAACACCTCCCAGTACAACCAAACCCCTCCCAGTACAACCCAAACCCTCCCAGTACATCCAAAACTCCTCCCTGTACAACAGAAACCTTCCCAGTACAACCAAAACACCTGCCAGTACAACCGAAGCTCCTCCCAGTACAACAGAAACCCATCCCAGTACGACAGAAACTCCTCCCAGTACAACCAAAAAATATCCCTTTAACAAAGTGCTAATAAAGGTTTCATTTGTGTCCAATATCAATAATAAAGGCTCTGAACTAAGGGTCACTTTAAATCCTGGTCAGCAGATTTAGAAACTGAATACTTTAACTGGTAAATCCGGTGTGGCTCACCTTCTGTCACCTTCCTTCAGAACGGCCAGTTTCCCATAATACCCATAATAAGGACGGTTGACAAGACCTTAAATAAACTGCAGTATTTTCTACCTCAGTGGTTTCGGATGCTTTATGACACACTGTGAGTCATGATGTCCGGAATATCTGTGCAGTTAACCAGAACTGGGCACATATAAGGTGATAGTTTAGCAGCCCCCCCCCCCTTTACTCCAATCCTAACTGACCAGCCGGGGCATGTTGGGCTTCTTTAGTTTTAGCTATGGAGCTATGAGGCTAATAAGAAATGGAATTAGCATCACAAATTAACATGGGGCTCAATTTAACATGGACTTTTTATGTTGTTATAGAAGGTCAATCAGCGTGAGCTTCTGGCCACATCACCACATTACCTAGCCGCGGCCTCCCACCAAAATTCAGAGCGATTGGTCAGCGTTTTACAGACATCTGAGTGTTTTCAGGGCATGCAAGTAATTTTTTCAACACAAGTTTTTTCGCTTACTGAGCTGTTTGTGTAAAACCACAAAATCCAACCTTATATTACTGTAATCACCACCTTGTTTCCTACAATGCAGCACCGTTTAGAAGCAGCTGACCAGCTCACAGCAAGTGCTGCTGGGTTTAAGTTCAGCCTCCAACACTGCAGGGTTAGTTCTTACACAGCGTTACAGCTCAGTTGTGTTGTGTTGTGCTGGTACGAGTGGACCAGAGTTTTTAAACACTGTGTCCACTCTCTGTCCACTCTATTAGACACTCCTACCTTCTCAGTCCACCTTGTAGATGTAAAGTCAGAGACGATAGCTCATCTGCTGCTGCACAGTTTGTGTTGGTCATCCTCTAGTCCTTCATCAGTGGTCACAGGACGCTGCCCACAGGACGCTGTTGGCTGGATATTTTTGGTTGGTGGACTATTCTCAGTCCAGCAGTGACACTGAGGTGTTTAAAAACTCCAGCAGAACTGCTGTGTCTGATCCACTCAGACCAGCACAACACACACTAACACACCACCACCACGTCAGTGTTACTGCAGTACTGAGAATGACCCACCACCCAAATAGTACCTGCTCTGTGAGGGTCCATGGTTGTCCTGACCACTGAAGAACAGGGTAAAAGGGGGCTAACAAAGTATGCAGAGAAACAGATGGACTACAGTCTGTAACTGTAGAACTACAAAGTGCACCTATACAGTAAGTGGAGCTGATAAAATGGACAATGAGTGTAGAAACAAGGAGGTGGTCAGAATGTTATGCCTGATCGGTGTATAATTTGATGTGTGTGTATCAGTTGATCAGTCTGTCTGTCTTATAGACGATAATATATAATGCAGTACAGTCAGAAAATATATTTGTTTCCTAGAACATATAATCATATTGGATTAACTCTGTTTGCACTGATTGATCAGACTTTTCTAGCAGGTGTTAAACTGACCCTCTGTCTGTTACAGTGAACCCACCCATGGGCTAAACTGGAACACAGCACCTTCCTCATTTTGGGTGGAATTGTACTGAACGGTAGGAGCTAGAAACAAAGTTCAAGTGCTCGTTTGTAGCAGAGATGTTTATGTTGCCTGTATAAAAATATGATTATTCCAGATTAAATATTTTTTTTAATATTTGCCCCCCTCTCCACGATCTGATTACATGGTTTCTGATACGGTTATTCAGAAAAATAGACAAAAATACAGACAAAATTCCTAAATGGAAGCTTTAGCTACGTTAGCCTCATAGTGCCGGTGCTAAAACTAAAGAAGCAAACTTCAGACACCAAACCTGCCTCTGCTGTGTGACTACTTTTGGTGGGAATTGTGTAATTTAGCCTCTTTTTGGCTGAACTATCACTTTAAACTTGCCAGAACAATCCAAAACAATGACGTAACACTGTCTGGCTCTCTTTGCTATGAAACACAAGCCCAGCGTCCGGTTTATTGGTGTTTGTCTGGAAAGTGTAGAAGAGTTTGAGGGTTTTCAGCGACTGTGAAGCCATATCACAATCATATTTCCAAATGCTTAATGAAGTTAGCTCTCTATTGATGCATTTACTGGATTATTCTCCACCGCTTCCCAGCATCCTGGTGTAGCAGGACGAACACATACAGAGTCGAGGCTAGAGCAACGAAGCACGAGCACAAAGTCAAAATGCTTATTATTTCAATACTTTTTCGGTTGAAGTACAAAATAGTAAGCTGCTTCATTATGATCTGCATTTTTATTGCATTCAAATCACAAATAAAGTGACAGTTTGATGATGAATCTAATTTACACTGTTTTCTTCCTCCTCTTACCCCAAATGTATTCAGTCAGCATGTAGTTTCAGCACTGGAGTTAGCCTGGTGCTATCCTTACTTTGGTATGGCCAAAATTCAGGCATCACCATAGATATACATGCCTAGATGCCGTGTTGCCTGTTGTTCTCTCTCTGAGGCGATACGTCTGCGCGTCCGCCATCTTGGAGAGGTCAAGATCTGCTTGTGAACAGATTCACTTGTGTTGAGAGACGAAGAGTCTCAGGATTAAATCAGCCACAACTTCATTATTACTCAACCGATTTTCACCAAATCTGTTTAGTTATAATCCTCAGACACAGATTAATCCAGGCTGCTCGGATCTGCTCTCGGCAGCTTTTATTACTTTAATAACTGATCGTGATAATTAGCCGTCCGGACCAGCAGGAAAGTGTTCAGTCTGCACCTGACGTTAAAAACCAAGTTTAGCGCGAGAAACACAATCAGACACATCAGCAGATCCATCAATGTGTGAATCACTTCTAATATTAATACACACAAAAATAAAATAAACCCCCAAAACACAGTAAGAAGGACAAAGCTGAAGTTGGCTTCCCATTCGCCAACTTTATGTGCAAGTTTTCCCGTTCCACCTCAAATGGTGCAGCAGTTTCTGGTGCCTGAAGCTGCACCATTTAAGGTGGAACGGGAAAATTTGAAAAAGATGCTGGCAAATAAGAAGCTGACTTCAGCTTCGTGTAAGAAGGTGCTAACGTTAATCTATTATGAATATGTATCTATTAAGGAATGCTTACTTAGCTGCAAAGCTTTAACCATCACTGTAAATAAATAACTACTACATAAAGTTTAGACCATCTGAATAGACTATTAAATAAAATAAGCTTAATATAAAACCAGAGGAAAAACAATCACATCAACAGTGTCAGAAACCACATAATCAAGTCTATTAGAGATACTGAACAACTCCACACAGTTTGAGGCGAGGCTATATGATTTAGGCAGGCAGTTAGCACCATGCTGATTGGTGGAGTATAACCATTACCTCCCTGGTAGAAAAGCCAGCATTGACCAGTATATGTTGTGTTTGGGTGTTGGTATGCTGGTCAACCAGCATGACCATGCTGGGGTGACCTGCTAAACCAGCACTAGACCAGCACAGACCAGTTTAGACCAGCTGAACGTCTTGCTGGTCTGTGCTGTTTTTTGAGCAGGGTTATTAACTGCATTAGCGATGGACTGGCGACCTGTCCAGGGTGTATCCTGCCTTCCGCCCAATGACAGCTGGGATAGGCTCCAGCACCCCACCGCGACCCAGAAGGATAAGCCGTTTAGATGATGTATGTATGTATGTATGTATGTATGTATTAGCTGCATTAGCCTCGTAGCTCCAGAGCTAAAACTAAGGAAGCAAGCATGTCTTGGCTGATCGGCTACATTTGAAGCAAGAGTAAAATCACGAAGAGGGACTGCAGAGTGGATGTTTGGTTAGAACTGTCACTTTAATGTTTAGTGCAGCAGCATTTATGTACTTGGTGCCTTCCTGAGACTCAGCTGTTGTTTTTGGGTTGTATTTTCAGTCCTGAATCCTGAAATACAGCATGTTTCTCAACACTAAGATCATATAAAGTGCTCTCGCAATGCTGGGAAGAACTGAGGTTGGAGAATTACGCCTGATCTTCTAGTAGAAACAAAGTTCAAGTGCTTGTTTGTAGCAGAGATGTTTATGTTGCTTGTATAAAAATATGATTATTCCAACTCAATTATTTTTTTAATATGTGTCCCCTTTTCCACTACCTGATTATGTGGTTTCTGATACTGTTATTCACAAAAATAGACAAAAATACAGACTAAATTCTCACTTATTAGCTATGTTAGCCTCATAGCTGGTGCTAAAACTAAAGAAGCAAATTTCAGACACCAAACCTGCCTCTGCTGATTGACTACATTTGGTGGGAAGAGGGGGAATTGTGTAATTTAGCCTGTTTTTGGCTGAACTATCAGTCAAAACAATGATGTAACACTGTCTGGCTCTCTTTGCTATGAAACACAAACCCAGCATCTGGTTTATTGGTGTTTGTCTGAAAAGGAAGATCATATAGAGTGCTCTCACATTGCTGGGAAGAACTCAGAAGAATCTCAGTGTCATTCATAGTGGAAGCATTGGACGAAATATCAACGCAACTGCTGTTTTTCAGTTTACTTCACTTGTGTTGACGTTCACTGTTAGAAATAAAGGTTCTGTTCAGGTACATGTTTCGTTCATCAAGGTACAAACAGTGTAAATGTTCCCTCAAAGCTCCAACAGTGGTTTTAAGGTCTGATTGTGAACCTTAAATAAGTTTCTCCAGGTGAAAAGTTCGTATTTGTACCTTTTCATAACCGAATGTTTTAAACAGAACAGTAAAATAAAAGCCTGGAGACGAGACGGGGTGTGTGGAGTCAGTACAGCTTAGAACATATCATTTCAGTGGATTATGGTTCAGTTATGTTCCCTGACTAAAGGTACTGAGATGGAGCCTTGAGGGTTCCACCCCAGTGACAGGAGGGGCACTGAGACAGGGACAGTTTAGTACCTTTATTTCTGAAAGTGTATTATATTGTTGCTGTCCAAACAAAAACAAAACAACAAAAATGTATCTGTATTTTTTTCATATTTTATTTTTCTATATCATTTAAACACAGCACTGCCCTTTACATTGTGTGAAAAATGTATGATGAAAGGATCAACATAAACCAAGTTTAGTTGAAATAAAATGATTTTACATTCTCTTGCATTAAAAGTTAACAATGTTTATCCTTTTTTTCTGTAAAGTTACCATTTTGGCAATATTATAATGTTTCAGCTTGGACTGCATTTTGAATGAGGAATGAGGAAGATACAGGGCAGCCAATCAGAACAGAGCTCATTTACATATATCAGTCTTAAGGGAAGAGTAAGGCAATCAGCTGGTTTAACTTTAAGGAACAAAGTGAGGTTGTAAAATGGGCACGTAAAAATGAATAATGACTGTTTTTGATAAATAAAACAACACAAATGCTGGTCTGAGTGGATCAGACACAGCAGTGCTGCTGGAGTTTTTAAACACCTCAGTGTCGCTGCTGGACTGAGAATAGTCCACCAACCAAAAATATCCAGCCAACAGCGTCCTGTGGGCAGCGTCCTGTGACCACTGATGAAGGACTAGAGGATGACCAACACAAACTGTGCAGCAGCAGATAGTCAGAGCTATCGTCTCTGACTTTACATCTACAAGGTGGACCGACAAGGTAGGAGTGTCTAATAGAGTGGACAGTGAGTGGACACAGTGTTTCAAAACTCCACTCAGACCAGCGCAACACACACTAACACACCACCACCACGTCAGTGTTACTGCAGTGCTGAGAAAGACCCACCACCCAAATAGTACCTGCTCTGTGAGGGTCCATGGGGGTCCTGACCACTGAAGAACAGGGTAAAAGGGGGCTAACAAAGTATCAGAGAAACAGATGGACTACAGTCTGTAACTGTAGAACTACAAAGTGCACCTATATAGTAAGTGGAGCTGATAAAATGGACAATGAGTGTAGAAACAAGGAGGTGGTCAGAATGTTATGGCTGATCAGTGTATAACCCGTTTTGCAAAGAATAATAATAATAAAAAATCGATAACAATTAATATTATGATATTATGATTATGAAAATAATGATATTTATTTGCCAATGTCATTATTGACACCAACAAACAAACACAACGACATACTTGTGGAGGTCTCTGTGGCTCAGGGGGTCCTAAACAACTAATTATACTGCATTTTATTCTTGTGCAACCGAGTGAATCATTTGATTCATGTAAATTCAAAGCACAGTTTTTTTCAGTGTAGAGGATGTCTAAACGGCTCTGTGGGTTGAAACGTATCCTTGAATCCTGAATATTTACACATGAGGCAGTCGTTAATGAGATAAACCTGAATTTTAATCGCATTAAAACCAGCGAATCATTTCAGTGAACCGAGTGAGGAGCCACGCGAACCGAATCAGTGAAATGGATCAACTCAAGCATCGTTTGGAAGCAACCTCGCACACATGCGCACTCTAGAGGATCTGTGCTCTCGTAGTAGTTTGTATGTTGGTGTAAAGACCCTGTAGAGTCACCCAGCTTTAGTGTAGGTCATGCCGATTGACCCCAAGTCACCAAACGTCCGGTCTATCACGTTTTGCGCAAAGACCAAAAATACAAACAACTCTCCCACCCTTCTCGCGCTCTTCTCGGGGGGAAAAAGACTAATGAATCACTCGGTGCCTCCATCTGATCTCTGCCCGAGCAGCACAGCCCGCTCTTTAAGCTCTGCGCAGCTTTGACACCCCGTGCGTAAAGTGTGCGCCAGCGTTTGCGCACGGACACGCAAACAGAGCGCTTCATTTCATGCGCCTCGCTCTCACTCTCCTCTTGGACTTTTCCCCTTTAAAACGTTTTCCCTTTTTTTCACACCCTCCCCTCCTGCTTGGCGCCTTCGTGTTGTGCTGGAGCGTGCGCATGCGCACCACCAGTGGAGTCACGGCGCCGGCCAGAAGAAGTTGGAGCTCTTCTGCCTTGAGAGAGAGAGAGAGAGAGAGAGAGAAAAAGCCTCCAAAAAATTCCACATCTGCACGTGTATATATGAGACGATGAGGATGTTTAGGATGAGGAAGCCTGGCCTGGCTCGGGTCTGGACTCTCCCCGTGCTGGTGGCGGCCGTGTGCGCGCAAAGGTGAGTGCGGATCGGCTCCGTGCGCTCTTTTTGTGTTTTTGCGCTTTTACGCATCGTGCAACTTCCCATCTCCCCTCGGTTCTCGGCTCTAACGCTGTGACGGTGTTAACGTGTCTCTTCTTCTTTTCCCCCTTTCTTCCTTTCCTCCTCTGTCTTCCTCCCAGTGTGAACGACCCGAGCAATATGTCACTGGTTAAAGAAACTGTGGACAGACTGCTGAAGGGGTACGACATTCGCCTCAGGCCAGATTTTGGAGGTAAACGAGAACCAAATGTTTGTTTGTTTATTTATTGTTTGTTTATTTAAATCCATGGCGATGTTGTGAGGCATGCTAGTCGAAGCGTACGACAAAACAGCAGCCCATGTGCGCGCGGCTGAGCTGAGCCTGGTGTGTTCAGGTGCTCGGTAAACGGTAAACGGGCCACTTTGCTTAAAATAACTGGTTGGTGACCTGTTTAATGCAGCACGCGGCTAACGGGGAGGGCTAGAACAACTTAGAGCCTGGATTGATCGTGCAGATCCTGGCGCGTGCTCTGTGCGTTTGGGATGCGTTCAGGCAGCGATACGTGTGTGTGTGGATGTGTGTGTATGTGTGTGTGGGGGGGTGTTCTGCGTTTGGGTGGGCGCGTGCAGCCTACTCCATACTGATAAACGCACGTACAGAGCTGGCAGTAATGCCTGGATGGTTGTGCTTTAGGGGTTAATGAAGGAGGTGCATTACCTTACCGGTGCAGATACGTGTAGTTTTGGTGGAGAGGCACGTGCTACGGGGGTTAACACCGGGGATGCATGTGTTAATAGGGGAGCTATGTGTGCTTTTGTCATTGTTACTGTGTTTTTTGGAGTAAATTGAGGAAATGCATGCATTTCTGTGCAAAATGCATGTATTTTTGGGGTTAATAGTGGGTTATTTTTAGAAATATCTGTTTTTTCCCCTCTATTAGGAGACATGTATGTGTTTTTGTGAGTTAGTGTGGGCATGGCATGTCTTATTGGGGAGGATACAAGAATTTTTGGCTTATTTGTGCAGGTAAATGCACTTTTTGGGGTTATTAGTGTAGGCATATTCATTATTAGTGGGTATATTTCTAGTTTCTGTAGTTAATGTGGGAACTGCGTGTGTTATTGGGGATGATACATAAGCCTCTCTGTGTTACAGTCATTTTTCAGGCTTATTTATTGGATATATGTATATTATTGGTGGTAACTATAGGAGACGCATGTGTTTGTATGGCAGTAAGGGTGCAGTTCGCTCTCCAGCTCCATCCGAGCTCTTAATAATGTGTCTGATGTTGAGTTAAATAAGAGTAGAGGAGGGACTGCCCATCCCACAGCGTCCACTTGCTTCTCACGTGCTCACACATGTTTAGAAATGTGCTAGAATGACATTATTTTAATGCCTTTGGTTGCTTTTGTAGGTCCTCCGGTGGGAGTGGGGATGAATATAGATATAGCCAGCATAGACATGGTATCAGAAGTCAATATGGTAAGTAATCAATTATCATTTATCTGCGTCCAGTGTGTCCACATGACCTGCTGTAGCCCAGTGCACAATCACTTCCAATGATCCACTGTGATTATCCCATTTATCCACTTCCCCTGCGCCCATTACTGTACTACGGAGGGAGGCCGTGTCCCAAATTCATCACTAGTGGCCTTTACCAAGTGAGCAACATCTGTTCGCCCACATTATGTAGGCTCATTTTGTGTATGAGTCTATATTCAAGGCAGAAACGTTCCTGCTTTGCAGGCATGTCGGTTCAGTGGAAGGCGCTAAGTCTCCATAGAAACGTGAAATGTCTCCAGCGAGTAAATCTCACATGCACGTTAGTTCTAAATTCTGAATTGCTGGAAGCTAGAACCCGTCAGCACGCTGTTTCTGGCTGGGGTTTGTGCTGTTGCTGCTCTGTCAGACAGTGCTGGAGAAAAACAAAGTGTATTTTTTTTTCCTGCATGCAAGAGCATCCCCTAGTGATGATTCCTGAGAATAACCTGTGAGGTTTGGAGCTGCGTGTGATGATTTCTGGGAATAAACACATGGGCTTTGGAGCTGCGCTTGATGATTTCTGAGAATAACCCACCAGCTTTCAAACTGATGGTGTTTTGGTTTTGAAAGGTGGCTTTTCTGAAACAGAAGACATCATTTGGCTTTGCTTTCAGCTCAAAATTTCAAGCTGTTATTCTCGGTTCCAGGTTTTGTGTGGTTATGAAGTCAAGTGGCCTCACTTTTCTAAATGTTTCTTCTCTTGAATATGAAAATACATCTTTTATTGAATTGCAGTTTGTGTTTCTGTAGCACTAGCAGCATTAAAAATTCTCACAGTGTCACACTATTAAACTTGAGATATATTAATGTATAAATGCATTAAAAACCAGTGAGTTTGGCTTTCAGTTGTACAGCTTTGCATGGTCTTCAGTATTATGTTGCACAATATTGATAAAATACCAGTGTTGCAAAAACGTTGCTACATATTGTTTACATATTACGCAGTAGTGAATCAATACAACAATATTACATATTGACTTGCAATATTTTAACCTAAAATGATTCTTCTCTATTACATGAATCAAATCAAAGCACCCATCTGGATCTATGGTTGGTCAGAATGCTTAGTTGCATATAGCCTTCTGCTGTATTAGTATTAGGCCAATTTCAGTATGACAGTTGGAGAGTATCCACACCAGTTTATCTAAAATTTCAGCATGTAAACAGAGTCATTCAGAGTGGTTTGGTGTGAAACGCTCTGTTCTAGATAAACTTACAGAGTCAGAACTGTTCACAGTGGTGGTGATAGGAACCAGACGTCCACCTCTAAAAGCTCCCTCACAGAAAGTTCCTACATGAAATGGTTATGAATTCACTGCCTGATGACTGAGACACTGTTTTATGATAGTTTAGAGAACTTAAACTCCATTCATGGTGGAGGGATACATGCAGGGCGCTGTGAGGCAAAATAGTCCCCAAAGAAAACTTATTATTTCAGATTTTCCACTATTTTCCATCATCAACATTCCATATAAACTCAGAAGACTCGTGTAGGTTCACTGGTGGTTCTGGATAGTAAATAAAATGTCTATATTTGTGTTGTAGTCATGGCGACCCCTGGTTCCTGTCACCACCACTGTAAAGACAACTGAACCATTTCACACCAAACCACTCTTTTGTCAGTCTATCATTCAGTAATGTCAGAACATCAGTTTAACAACAGTTGCTACATATTAAGCAGTGCTGCTAGCCAGGAGAAAGAAGTTGGTTAGCAGTAGCTCTGTGATCACAGCTCTGCTCAGTACAGAATGGGCTTGATTCTGGCTCACTAAACTATGTATATATAATGAGTCATTTTTGAGGTAGATAAGTTGAATGACTGATGTTGTGATGACAAAAAAAAATTAAATCCAGTCTGTTCTGAGCTGCTTGTAGCTGTAGCGTAGTAGCTAATGCTAAGCTCCCCAAAGTGCCACTCAGATTACACATTTTAAAACATTAAAACTCGTATCTGAGCGCCTGTTCGAGTGACTCAGCCTGTTCTGTGGTGTCCGTAGCTGGTAGTTGTTGTTGAGCCGTTTGCTGGTAGCTGGTTCAGATTTAAGCTGGTCTTTGTTGATCAAGGTGGTTGACAAGTGGGACAACCAGCTGGACTGGACAATAATATACCCTTTGCTGGTCAATCAGCTGGTTAAGCCGGTAGATCAGCTTAACTGGTTGGCCATTAAATGGTATGTTTTCACTTGAGTTTGATGGTTTAGCTGGTCTGCCACTGAGCTAGTCAATTGCTTGGTCACGCTGGTCATGCGGGTCAGCCAGCTTGGTCATGCTAGTCAGTCAGCTTGGTCATGCTAGTCAGCCAGCTTGGTCATACTGGTCATTCCAGTTGGCCAGCTAAACCAACAAATCAAATATATCCTATGGTGCTCAGCCAGCTTAGTTGATCTACCAGCTTAACCAGTCTGACCTGGCCAAGCAGTTTTATTAGCTGCGTCCTGCTGAGGCCATTTGGCTCTACAGTACAAAAGAGGCCTTTAAGGTCGAC
Organism: Colossoma macropomum; assembly: GCF_904425465.1. Lineage (NCBI taxonomy): Eukaryota > Metazoa > Chordata > Actinopteri > Characiformes > Serrasalmidae > Colossoma > Colossoma macropomum. The sequence goes on from NW_023494800.1 coordinate 1,655,077, forward strand.
AGTTTCTGTGAAGCTGCTTAATTTTTAGATCAGGTTAGACGTGTTTCTGTCTCTGACTGTGACTGTTTCCAAATCTAAGTGGGTGGAATGTGTTTATTTGGCCGTTTACTGGAAACGGCTAAACATTTGACTAAAAATTATATGTGTGCTGAAATTCGGTTTAGGAAAAAGCTTACAAGCTTGTCCGCAAAGTTTTAAAGTATGTTAGTTTAACTGTTTTTGTTTTACTGGAAGCTTTTTTTGGGAGTTTTATCCTGGTGGAAGGAGCGAATTTGCCAATAATAATTTACTTCAGTAATTTTTTAAGATTTCATTAAAAGCATGAACAGCAAAGACAAAAAGGCTCAAATTGTATGTGTTCGGCCCAGTGTGTCCTGAATTTCATTTTGGTTGAGTGGAATTTTATTCTGGCCAAGAATTTTTACTACTAATGCTACTAATTACCAGTGTGTTATTGGCTATATTTTTATATTTGATACTGATAAAACCACATATTGTGAATATTGCCGACATTATCAGCCAGCTGATATATTGGTGAGCCCGAAAAGACAATTAAACAGTGGGATGAAACAGAAACAATGAAATATTTCAGAAATGGCAGCCAACGTGCAAAGAATAACTGAAAATAATGAAATTGATTGTCTTGAATGTCAAATTTGAGTATGTTGACTCTGTGCAGACTGGTTTTATTTATTGGCAGCTTTTCTTTTCAGCCCAGTGAGTCCTAGATTTTGGTTTTGGTTGCAGCCAAGAATTTTCATTCCGGTGCATCACTTTGCGATAGAACTTAGTACCGTTAGGGCAGCCAACCCTGTATAAAACTCCATGTGGTCAGAAGTGCATAAATGGGAGTGTCCATCAGGTTCTGTTTCTGACTGTGGGAGAATTATCATCATGCAAATTGCCAGCTTATCATTGCTGCTTTATTGGGAAGGTAAACTTTAACCACTGATTATTTTTAGTTGAGTAAATCGTGAACGTCGTCGTTCACGGCCTTGATCTTTAGTTCATATATGGATCTTCTGATGAGCAGAAATGACAGTAAACTTTGTTGTGAGATGCTGATGAGTCACAGAGCTGGGCTGTGTGTGTGTGTGTGTGTATTTAAACGATCTCATTGAAAGGCCACGAGAGTGTAAATACACACATCACTGCTCCGAAGGCTCTGTGAGCTCAGATTTTCTCTGGCTCTGTCTCTTGTATGCAGTCATGTGGATTAAACATTTCTTTTGCGCTGGGTAACGAGCTGAAACGAGCCGAGCGTCCAGCTCAACATCAACTGAAGCCTGATGTCATGTGGCCTCCAGTGGCTAACCGGATATTCGGCCGTGGCGTTGGAAGCAAAGGATCGCAGCAGTCTGCATAATGGGGAGAAAAAAGGAGCTGGCCGAGCTCGAGAGTCTGAATGCTCAGGCTTAATCGCCTAATAAAGGCCCATTTTACAGGAAAACAGGCAAATACACAAATAAGATTAACCCCTCAGACTGTAAGGGTCTTCACTTCGTCTCTCAGAACTGCAGAACTAATTTCAGAGTTTCAGTACTTTCACAGTAGATACTGAATGATTCACAATAGATACTGAATGATTAACAGTAGATACTGAATAATTCACAGTAGATACTGAATAATTCATAGTATTAATTGAATAATTTATAGTAGATACCGAATAATTCATCGTAGATACTGAATAATTCACAATAGATACTGAATGATTAACAGTAGATACTGAATAATTCACAGTAGATACTGAATAATTCATAGTATTAATTGAATAATTTATAGTAGATACCGAATAATTCATCGTAGATACTGAATAATTCATAGTATTAACTGAATAATTCATAGTAGATACTGAATAATCCATAGTAGGCATTGAATACTATAGTAGTTACTGAATAATTCTTAGTAGTTCTGAAATAATTAATAGTAGATACTGAATGTTTCATAGTAGACCATTAATTATTCTTTGTAGATTCTGAATAATTTACAGTGGTTACTGAATCATTCATAGTAGCTACTGCGTAATTCTCAGTACGTTCTTAAAAATAAAGGCGCCTTTAGGTCTTTGCATGATGCCTAAAAGAACCACTTCTACATCCCCAAAGAACTGTCCACCCTCCATGGATGGATCTTGGGAGAACCGTATTTGTAAATGAGATGTATGAGTGTGAAGAACATTAGTACAAACTCTTTTATGTAGATGATCACGTTATGAAGGTTGTTTGAACCTTTAGAAGTTCTTCACATTCACAGAGTCCCTTTTTGCAGGGAACCAACATTCTTTCTCCTGTGGCTTCGCTTGAATAATCCTTTGTGACTCCTTTATTTTAAGAGTGTAGATACTGAGTCATTCATAGTAGTTACTGAATAATTCATAGTAGATACTGAATAATTCATAGTAGATACTGAATAAATCATAACAGATACTGAATAATTCATAGCAGGTACTGAGTAATTCATAGCAGATACTGAATAAATCATAGCAGATACTGAATAATTCATAGCAGGTACTGAATATTTTATAGTAGTCCATTAATTATTCTTTGTAAATACTGAATCATTTACAGTGGTTATAGCAGATATTAAGTAATTCGTAGTAGATACTGCATTATGTATAGCAGATATTGGATAATTTGTAGTGGTGACTGAATAATTCATAGTAGATACTGATGAAATTCATAGTGGATACTGAATAATTTGTGTTATTGAATAATTTATACTAGATACTGAATAATTCAATAGATATTCAATAATTTGATCAGATGAATGTTTGATCTCTGTAGTCTCGGATTCGACCCTGTTTTTAGACCCAGTACATCTCAGCACCAAATCCTCATGCCATCGCTAAGTCCTGCTTCCTTCTTTGCCTCGTCAGGAGGGTCACTGAGAGTGGGGTCTGGTCAGCTTGGAGGCTGATGGTCCGGCTCTGCTTTGATGTTTCTCTCTCCTTTTGTTTTCCTGTACGTCTCCAATCATGTCTCACTGTCGGAAAGCTTTATGGCAGGAGGACGGCAAAGTGTTGGAGGAGGAAAGACCCTTTAAACTGACCTGAGGTCAGTCCTGCAGCTTCTCAGGCAATGAGAAAGCACTAAGTCTTAGTTACATCTGTACTATTAGTTTTAACACTAGAACTACAAGGCTAGTAGCGCTAAATAGTAGCAGAAGCTCATAGCCCACCAAGTTCCCATGGTGCTAACTGCAACATGTCTTACCTGATTGACTTCATTTTTCAGAATTCCTGCATAATTAAACAGTTAAGATGTAACGCTGTGGAACGCTTCATTCTAGATAAACTTACAGAGTCAGAACTGTTCACAGTGGTGGTGATAGGAACCAGACGTCCACCTCTAAAAGCTCCCTCACAGAAAGTTCCTACATGAAATGGTTATGAATTCACTGCCTGATGACTGAGACACTGTTTTATGATAGTTTAGAGAACTTAAACTCCATTCATGGTGGAGGGATACATGCAGGGAGGCAAAATAGTCCCCAAAGAAAACTTATTATTTCAGATTTTCCACTATTTTCCATCATCAACATTCCATATAGACTCAGAAGACTCGTGTAGGTTCACTGGTGGTTCTGGATAGTAAATAAAATGTCTATATTTGTGTTGTAGTCATGGCGACCCCTGGTTCCTATCACCACCGCTGTAAAGACATCTGAACCATTTCACACCAAACCACTCTGAATCACTCTGATTACATCTCACACACTGAATTATGGAGGAATTTTGTAAAACATGGCCCATTTCATTTGCTCTGTTGCTAATTTGCACATTCTGCCCACACTGAGGGCGGGACTTATCATGAATATCAGCCAGTCTCCTTGTTTATCACTGTAAATCAGCAGGTTTGCTCCGGTACGTCTTAATCTCTGCATGAATCGCAGGAGATGCAGTGACTGTAACAGTTTAAACTGCAGCAACATGGTTTCAGACATGCCGCGTGGAGAAACCGAGCTGTCATCGTGCTCTGGTTCACACGTCTCTTGGAGCTGCCTTCAGAAATCTGTACAGTGAATGACATGCTGAAGTGAAGCGTCTATAAGACTGACTGTTACACATCCTCGGGTCTGTCTGACTGTATATAGCACAGTCTCTTACATATCAGAGCCTCAAAACCGTCTTCGGATCAGAAATAGTGAGACTACACAGTCGTGTGCAAAAGGGAAACCACCCATTTTTAAACATTTCTGAATAATTCAGTCCTGGAGGTGTAATCAGAGTGATTCAGAGTGGTTTGGTGTGAAATGGTTCAGATGTCTTTACAGTGGTGCTGATAGGAACCAGGGGTCGCCATGACTACAACACAGATATAGACATTTTATTTACTATCCAGAACCACCAGTGAACCTACACGAGTCTTCTGAGTTTATATGAATGTTGATGATGGAAAATAGTGGAAAATCTGAAATAATAAGTTTTCTTTGGGGACTATTTTGCCTCACAGCGCCCTGCATGTATCCCTCCACCATGAATGGAGTTTAAGTTCTCTAAACTATCATAAAACAGTGTCTCAGTCATCAGGCAGTGAATTCATAACCATTTTATGTAGGAACTTTCTGTGAGGGAGCTTTTAGAGGTGGACGTCTGGTTCCTATCACCACCACTGTGAACAGTTCTGACTCGGTAAGTTTATCTAGAACAGAGCGTTTCACACCAAACCACTCTGAATAACTCTGATTACATGCCAGCCATTTAACCATCTAGAATTTTTGAAATATCAGTGGAGTTCCCCTTTAACACATCCTCTACAAAGACACACTTGTGCACATTTTAATGCACAGTTCTGTTTATTTGCTGAGGTTAACATATTTGAGGAAAAAAAAACGTAGAATGAGGCCTATGCAAAAGTTACTGCACATTTAATATTTTATGTTTTATTTATTTTTCTAATATGTTAAACTCAGCAAACTCAGAGACATTGTGCACAGATTTTTCCAGAGAAATGCCAAATTTAAGTTCACTGTAGAGCTCGGGTTATTTTCACCTAGAAAATAAAAAAATGTGACGTGTAATTTGACCTGGGGTGTTCAAACTTTTGCATATTACTGTAGCATTTTTATGCATTGCTCATGGTTTGTGGTGTGGTTTGAGGGGGGCTTCACCTTTGCTTTTTTTTTATGTCCACAAGTGTTAATTTACATGCAAAACATAATTTTGAGACGGTTCCTAAATCTGAAGTGGACGCAAGAGCAACACAGTTACAGTGGGGAGTGAAATCTTAAGCTCTGTGAAATAAACATGACAAAAGCAAAATTCAGTAAAAGCTTGGATGTAGTAAACTGCCATCTTCAATTTGGCCACGAAACTGTAATCAGTCTAATAATAAAGAAAAAAATAGCGAATGTGATGCAAACTGTCTGAGAGTTTTGTGCCGCTTGGCTTGATGTGTTGTTTTCCAAAGCCATTTTGCCTTTAACCTTTCCAAGCGTACATTTCATTACCAAAGAACTTGTTTTTCTTGTATTTTATCCAAAATAAGATGAACCTTATCTGGTTGAAAGGTGAGGCCTGATTTGATCAGTAATCCATCTTAAAATGTACACCATAACATACAGGTGGCTTTGTTTAGGCGTATCTGACTGCAGCGCTGGGCTCGTTCAGCACAGCTCAACAGATCAGTCTGATCTACATCTACATTAATGATAATATTGGCATCACATCAGCCCACTTTTACAAAATGTTCTTATTAAAAATCATGCTCACGTTTATGTATTTCTAGTGTTTTGCTGTGGTTTGCATGCATATTTTAAAAATCTGGTGGTTTCTACCATCACTGGGGTCTGTTACCATGGTAACTCGGTTAACCAGCACCAGGTACAAGCTTATTGTTTATGATATGATATCTGACAATGAGAAATAGCGTACAAAGTAAGTTGCAGAATAAATCTTCTCCATTGCTTTTAAATACCGATACAGAGAAAATGTGGCTCCTAACAACCACCTGGAAGAGCTGGTCGACCCCAAAACTGCCCCCATCAGATAAACAGCACTTAAAGCTCTCATCTCTGAGAGAGAGGAGAAAATCAAGCTGATCAGATCTGAAAACATCCACAGGTGTTTCTGTCCATCCTTCCACTGTGAGAAGACGACTCAGCGCTGTGGGTCTGAAAGGATGTGTAGCTGATCAAGAAGAACCTCACTGAGAAAAGGAGACGGACACATCAAACAAAGAAGCTGAACGATGGACTGACCACCCCAGAGTCCAGACCTCAACACCACTGAATGTGTTTGATTACTTCAGAAAATCATCAACCAGCTTCTAAGACTGAACTTTGGAGGTGTGTCTGCAGATTCTTTGAGGAAGTGAAAGTGAGTCTCCTGAAAATAATGGAAGCTGGAATGAAGGGAAAGAGTGACTCACTGAACACTGAAAAAATATGTTAGATTTAGTTGTTGAGGCTTCTGTTTTACTGACAGTGAACAATTGAATGTTACGCTTTGTTCATCAGGACTTCCTACAAGAACCAAACAAACTACAACTTGTGCAAAATGCAACAGCAAAATATTAACACAGACTAGAAACCAGAATAATGTTAGAGCAGTTTTAGCTTCGCTGCGCTGGCTGCCTGTTTCCTTCAGAATGGAATATAAAACTTTACTGCTGGGTTTTAAATCTCTTATTGATAAAGCACCTTCATACGTTTCTGATAGATGATTTTCCCGATTGAGCTTTAAGATCATCTCTTACTGCTTCTCCATATTCCATATATAAAACTTAAAAAGAGCAGAGAGGTTCTGTTTTTATGCACCAAAGATCTCGAACACATTACCAATACGTTACCAATAATCAGTGTTTTTAAAAAACAGTTAAAAACATATTTAACTGTTTTTTACTGTTTCATTTGTTTTCACTGGAACATTATATGAGTTTTACTTTCTTGTCAGCTGCACTTTTATTGTATTTTTATTTATACTTTTATCTTGTTTTTTTTTTCCTCAATTTTTCTCCCTGATTTAGTCGTCTTCTATTCCACCCGCTAGTTAGGACTCCCCCACTGGGAGGGTGAATGCTAGCACAGGCTTCCTCTGAGACCTGTGAAGCATCAGCACATCTTTTTAAACTGCTGCTAATGCAACGTCATTGGACAGCTGAACGCGCTCGGAGGAGAACACTAATCACCAGATCTGTTACGTCAGCTAACAGACGCCTGTGGTGGCTAGCATCGCACTGAGTGATGGGGAGACAGGGGGCATCCTGCCCACCCAAAGAGAGCGAGGACAACTGTGGATGTAGCATCACCAGGGATCGAGCTCATGATCTCCTGATGACAGGGCCAAAACTTACGCTGCATTTACACCATTCCAGCGTCGACAAACGTGAACGCACTCCCCCTCTTCAGCTGGCCGCATGTGGGCGTTAACAAAGACGTTCCCTGCATCATCCAATTAAATCACATCCTGCTGAGTCAAATTTTAATTAATATATGTGCTGATTTTCTAATAATCAAAAAACAAATTTAGTATGTTATTAATTACAAATCTCCATTTTTGTTGTTTTTCAGTTTTTGACATAATTTGAAAATGCTTGTTGTCCTTTACATTGTATGTAAATGTCATGATGAACGGACCAAAAGAAACGAAACAAAATTACTTGAAAAAATTCTGGTTCCATTGACTTACATTGAGAATAAAGTATGTTTTTTCCTTCTCCTGTAAAGTTACCATTTTGGAGATACGAGTTTTTCCTCCGACAACAGCGACATAAATATATATATATATATATATATTTAAAAATGTCTAGGTTTGAAATGGTTTGGAGCTTTTCCTCTGTGCTCCACCAGATCATTTGAATACAGAACGAATGTTTCATACATTGTGTTGTGAACACTTATCATGCAAACACCAGCTATCTTCTGATTGGATAGACGCATCACGTTGGCTGGATTAATCTGCACAAAGTTCAGCTCGGCTTTTTGCCGCACCGCATCCCCCAGACTCGCCGCGCCGGACCCATCATGCACTGTGCGGCCACGTCTGGCAGAACTGACGCTTTCCATTGAAAAAGAATGGGATATGTTGCAGTGCGTGGAGTAGTGTAAAGGCAGCGTTAGACGGTTAGACGCTCGGGAGCCCATAGCTTACGGTTTTAATTGTAATTATTAATATATCATTTTTCTCCTATTTATTATTCACTTATTTTAGTTTTGATTATCTTTTTTTCTCTTCTTCCTCTGTTGTTTTTATTTTGGAATTGTGGCACTTTGAGCTGCATTTTATAATGTATAATCATAATAATGTTTGTAAATATACATTATTATGATTATTATTATGATATAAATGAAGGGCGGTCTCTGACTTCTGCACCGCGCTGTAGCCAAAGACAATATAATTCAATGCTAAAAGCCCTTTGACTGGCAGATGTGGCCGAGGTTGTGGCTGTTCCTGATGTAGACACACCGTGTGTCCTGCTGCTGTCCTGGTGTGATGACCGTAGCTGGATTGGTCCAGTAGGTGAGATGGTGATTACAGCAGGCTTGTCTAGCAGCAGGAACAAAGGTCGAACATGATTACAGGCGATGTGAGTGGTCAAGGCAGGCCGGCTAAAGCTTCCTGACATTAACAACCTGCCAGTCTGGGTGTGGTTATGGGGAAGGTCGCGCTCTCTCACCGCTCTGGGCTGCGGATGATTCACGGCCGAGACGTGGAATACAAATGAAAGGGTGAAAGTGAAACCAAGGGCTAACGAGTGGGGCCACGCAGCCCGCGGGCCGACGGCCAGCGTTTGTGTTTACTTATACTGCTTTTTGAGTAGAGCTGCTCTTCCTTTCTCTCTTTATCTGCACTGTTATTCTGTCGCTTTTCATTCCAGATAAGTCAGGCTGGGTTTTGCTAACCTGATACTCAATATCAGGGGTTTGACTGGCCCACCACATTTAGCTGGACCAACATAATATGGGCGGTAACACTTTCTATGAATGTCACCTTTGTAAGCCTCTATAAACACATTCATAACATGTTCTAATGCATCCATAAGGCATTATAAACATGGCTATAAATATTTATTAAAATGCATTACACGTTATAGTCATGCTTATTATGCATTATGAATTGTTAACATAATACATTATAAGTACTTATCATAACAAATGATAAGAGCTCATAAGTCGTATTTGTCCGCTCTAAGTAAAGTGAAGCGTACTGTACTAAAGCCTCCTCCAGTGTTCAGAGTGAGGCTTCAAGCTGAAGTATTTACTGAAGGATTTACTGAAACACTAAAACATTCACAGTAAAGCACATTACAGGCTTCAAATGTCAGAGTTTAAACTAGAGCTGCCATCAGTGTTTTACCCAATGTGGGAAAGGTAATGTACACCACCGTTAGCTTGGCATTTGTCTTTGCGCTCTCCAAGCTGGGACTGACTTCTTTGGCACTGACAGTATAACATGTTATAACAGTGCCAAAGAAGTCAGTCCCAGCTTGGAGAGTGTATGTTTTTAAAAAAGAGGCAGATTTCATTTCATTGTTCAGATATCAACTTTATTTTGGGAATCAAATAAAATTTTCAATCGAGTGCACTAGACACACATTTATATGTTTGATGCTCAACAGTTAATCAGTGAAAAGTAAACGATTAATCATTGTTTCAGCACGGCTCTCAAAATGACAGAGCTTTTACTATTAGAACTGCACACTTAAGTCTTCATTAAAAGTGGATGATATGATGAAATGTAATATCACAGTACTACAGGACTTTTTTTTAAACACAATGTATCTCGATATATACACCGATCAGGCATAACATTATGACCACCTCCTTGTTTCTGCGCTCATTGTCCATTTTATCAGCTCCACTTACTATATAGGTGCACTTTGTAGTTCTACAGTTACAGACTGTAGTCCATCTGTTTCTCTGATACTTTGTTAGCCCCCTTTTACCCTGTTCTTCAGTGGTCAGGACCCCCATGGACCCTCACAGAGCAGGTACTATTTGGGTGGTGGATCATTCTCAGCACTGCAGTAACACTGACAAGGAAACAAGGAGGTGGTCATAACGTTATACACCACATCTGATTAGTAGGAACAGGCAAAGTAGTGCGAATTCAAAGTACTATGAATTCAGTTACTATTCAACATTTCAAACACTGTGCTGCACTAAATCCAATGAAACAGGACTAATTATGCTCACTTTAATCAACCACACAGTTGGAAAGTGAGTTCTGGTGACGTCCACAATGTGCTCAGAAAAGCATTTTGTGACATATTGTGATGTTATATTACCATAATTATAGATATTGTCATACTGCCCAGCTCTAGTCTTGACAAAAAAAAGTCTCTCTGCAAAAATGAAGAAAGGCGGAGCGCCTTTTTGACCGAAAATTCCATATTTATGAGCATCCATTGAGAATAAAAGTCTTCTTCGACCCAGAGGGATTCTCAGAAATCTGCGCCTGATCTTTCGAGATGCGTTTTGTTGTTCTCATTAAATGAAGATATAAGGATCGCTCCTCAGAGACCGAACAGGTTTGGAAAAGCAGAGGACGCCAGGAACTCAGTCTTTGTAGTATTAGGATTTGGAGCCGGTTCCACTCTCTCATGAGCCAAAATAAACTGTAAAGGTTTTAGAGCAAATCATCAAAACAGCAGGTTCTCGCTTCCTTAAGCTGTTTGGCTGCATTCTCTCCTGTTCCGCTTTCATCTCCTCCTCTGCTAAATGTCAAGCGTTTGTGAAAGAATGCTGATAATGATTCCCAAGTTCGGCATTAAAATGACACTTTGAAATGCAAAATCTCGTGTCGCGCCATTTATACGAGCTAGAGGCGGAGCTAATTCGGGAGAGTGAGATACTCGTTCGCATCATTACTAATGAAAAACAAAAATCATACGCTGAGCAGAAGCTACAAAAGCACAACACAGAATATGATGCTTTGGGCTGTGTTTACAGAGAGAACAGACGCAGCTCTGAATGTGGTTCAGTCAGAAACACGTTCTATAAGGCCTTCCATGGAACCTTAAGATCAACAAACATCCTTTAATGCAGGGGTTCTCAACCTTTTCCACCCTAAGACCCACCTGTGTGTATCTGCAAAGCATAGCGGCCCACGGGACAACTAAAAAAACAACTTTATTTTTCTTTTCTTAAATGCCGACACTGAAAACCTGAAAATTAGGACCTGAAAAAGATCAGATCGGCCAGTCTAGTCATCCGTAGGTTTGCAGGTATGTAAAAAATAAAAGGTGGTAACCCTTTTGTTGCCAAATGAAGGCTAAAGCAGAGAGTTAATAGCAGGTTTTACGGTGATCTGGCTGTGTGTTTGTGTTGTATTTCTGGTATATTTGTATTGTGTGATGTTGTGTATTATGGGATGCTAGAGCTGGTTTCTCTCACTCTGGCTAGTGATGTCAGATTCCTCTGGTGTGAATCATGTCGCTATTTTTAACCCTTTGTTTATAACATGAAGGCTAAAAGCAGAGATGTAGTATAACAGTAGTGAGTGGGTTTGGGTGATTTTGGAGCTGATCTCTGGCTGATGGACGGTCACAGGTGGATGAAATCACTCTGGATGGTGAGGCAGAGTCTGATGATGATCTGATGTGTGAATCATGTCGCTGTTTTAACCCTTTGTTGGAATATGAAGGCCAAACAGCAGAGCAACAATATCAGGATTTTAGGTGATTTTCCGAGCCGAATTACTCACTGATGCTGATGTCACAGCTCAGTGACGTCACTCTAACAAGTTAGGGGCGGGTCTGCTGAATGGCCTGATATCATGTCTGTAGCTTAAACCGTTCTGAAGTTATGAAGACTAGAAGTTACTTATGGGTTTGGGGAAAATGTGTATGAGGTAGATGTGATTTGGAGCTGCAGTTCAGCATGTTTTCACTGAAAATGTTCCACTGGCTTCCCAAAAGAGTAACTGTTTGGTCTGGAGATGTTTCTTTACTTTCGAGGGTTTTTGTGATCTATGTGAAACCTCACTCCACTCACCGAGCTTTTGGATTAGCGTCATCACAATTAACATTAATGATGAATCTTACTTGATGTCTGTTTCTTTGTCATTGGTCAATCAGTTTGAGTTTAACCACTCAGGTCGGCCAAAAGATGCTCCACTACGATCAAATGCATCTCTTCACTATGATTTTATGTCTGTTGTTTTTAACAGCAGCTTGTGCTGAAAGTCTGTAAAGAGTCAGTCGTTATAACGGTCTTTATGCTGACTGTACGGCGCCGTCGTGCCTCTAGAAGAGAAGGACAGCCAGCTCTACTGATGCCTCCCTCATTTGATCACAGAGCGCGTTTCCATCAGCAGTGAACTGAACAGGGTTTGGTTGGAAGCAGATCGAGACCTGTGGGTTTCTGCCGGACAGGTTCAGCTGTTTGCTGCAGACCTGAATACAGGTGGAGTGTTCACACGTGTCAAACAGAGCGAACTAAAGAAAAAGGTGTGGTCCTCACCAAACAAAGCGCCCTGAGAAACCTCACCATCTCTGGTTCGCTGTCTGTATCGCAAACATTGTCTCAGACTGATGATGTTTAATTAGCCCAACACTGCGACGTTTTTATTTGTACGTCTCTATTAATAATTATATTGGTTATAATAAAAAATTGGTGAAAACATTGATAGATTTTTAATTATTAAGTTAATATTTTTCCCACTTGTGTTTTTATGACTTACAGTGACGTTACCAGCCCACTACGAATTACTGCCTCCCTCTGAGCGAATCACTGCCTCCCGCGGACCACTAGAGGGTGCTTCATAGTGGTCCGTGGCCCACAGGTTGAGAAACCCTGCTTTAATGGATTGTCTGTTAATTCAAAGGGGAAATATTCTTCCATTTACAGTAGCTTACTAGCTAATTTATCCCATAAGCTTCCAAATACCAACACTTGGGAGAAGGAATTGTCTACAAGTTTTAAGATTTTGCATTCTAAATAGCAATACTGACATGTGGAACACGTCTCTTTATATATGAAAATGACAGACGCTCTGTATTGTAAATGTACAGTAACAAAATCCTATCATATTTATAAAAGAGTTTTTTGAAACAGGTCAGTGCAGATAAAACCTTCTAATCCTAAGAACTCACTTTCTGCTTGGAGTTAAAGGTTCTATCTGGCAAAACATGAAAAGAAGCAACAATTTTCAAGGAACACAAACAGTTTATACTCATAGTTTGTCTACATTATCATAAAGTTGAATTTAATGCTTTCTATGACATTTTTAGGACATTTATTTGTATTAGTAATTTTTTTATGATATTTATTTCTTGTTCTAGGACAATTTTTTTTTTTCTCTAATTCAAAAAGGCATTGCAGATTAAGTATAAAGGTCAGTGCTAAATATTCTGTCCAGTGCAGAGGTCAGTTTTAGGTACCATTAGTTTAAGTTTCCTTTAGTCAGACAGAAACCAGCTACTGTAATAAACTGTCCCAGCAGGTCGGTGTAGCCGGTCAGTCGAAAGGCCGTGTGAGGTTTTGTTTATATCAGAAATGAGACTCTAATAAGCCAAAATGTCTAATTTTGGGAGAAAGAAGAAAAAGAAAAAATGGATGAAAGACATTTATGTTTATGCTGTAATTAAGAGCTCGTCAATTCAAATTGCAGTTCAACAATTCAAAATTCATTGATTTCTGTTGGAAGGACAAAATGGCTCTTCTTAACAATTAGGTTTGACCCCTGGTCTAGGGTGTGGCAGATGTTTGGAGGCTTGTGGGTGCAGGGGTACTTGAGAATACTGTGCTTGAATGTTTGCAGGCTGTTGGCTATGTTAGGACTATATGGCAGGCCCTGGATGTGTACATAGTTTTGTACTGAAATGTCTTGATGGGAAAGATATAAAACAAATAAATTCCCTAAAAGAGAAGCTGTATCGCCTCGGAGGTTCTAGAGTGCAGTAAGAGAGAAAAGCTGCCCAAAATCTGAGGAGAGAAGAACAGAATGATTATAGACGGTCAGTGGCATCTTTGAGGAAAACCCTCAGGGTATTACAGGAACATCATAACTCTGAAATCTTATCTGTGTGTCCGTCTACGTTCTGTGTGAAACTGACCAATGGACACTCAGAAAATCACTAAGGACTGACCATCACGCCGGAAACCCTTCATTCTTCATTCAGTCCACATCGGAGACTCGTGAAACGGCGTGCAGAGAGTTTACAGCTGCTGAAGCTGCTGCAGCGGGTTTGGAAAGTAGTGATGAAGATAACGGAGCATTTAGATATGAAACATATGAGGATGATGTTACATGAAGGAAGCTGATTGAGGGTGAAGCAGCTAAATAATGATCTTTTTCTGAAGTTGTATTTGAGTGTCATAAAAGGTCGGTTTTTAGAGGCTCCCCACAGTTTTCATGTTGAGACAATCAGAGGTTCACACAGCAGGTAAAAGTGGCCCAAACCGGTCTTTTTCTCTGTATGTGAGATGTGTGTCTGTGTGTCAGTGTGAAGAGGTAAACACCCTGAATCTGATATTCTAAATTCCGATTTGAGATGCTTTCATATGTGTTACTGGAATCCGACACGTATCCGATCTGCGGCAGTGCGACTCAGTCTGAACAGCCAGATCGGAATTCATGCAACTTTTACGCCAATCCGACTCCGCATTCGTCATAATTTTGCGCTGCTGAGACTCAGAAACATTTAGGCTGATGTTTCTGTACCAAAAAATTAGAAGGCACTTATCACAACCGCTCCGAAGAGATTTTGAACAAAACAGCCAAACGCGGCCGTAGGAGACGGAGGCTTCAGCGTCGAAAAAGTTTAAAGAATCCGAGGACGTGAAGAAGTGACCGCACCCTTTTTATGGCGAGCTTGAACACATTGTGGGTGATGTTTACTTCTGGACGAGCCACGTGAAGCACTGTTTCTTTGTGCATTAGGGGTCAGTTTAGGCGCTGACCTGTTCAAACTGATGCCGCATACAGGTCACATTTAAAAGTTAATGTGAACAGCCAAACCAAAAAATGGAATTTGTTGAGAAAATCAGATTTGGGCCACTTTTACCTGCTGTATAAACGTAGCCAAGGTTAATTAAGGGCTCTATTTCACACCTTGTTTGCAGTGATGTTTTCGGTATAATGGGAGAAATAAGAAGTGGCCAGGCTCCCCTTAACCTGGCTCTGGTGTTGTCCACTACACCAGTTTTGGTGTTTCGGTGCACTCCTAATGTCGAGTTACCTTACACCAGGGCTGCTCAGTCCTGGTCCTGGAGATCTCCCACCCAGGAGAGTTCAGATCCAACACACGTGGCTCATGTAGTCAGATTCCCCTTAAGGCCTTGGTTAGATTAGGGGTGGAGCTAAACTCAGGGTGGTAGATCTCCAGGACCAGAATGAGGCGCCCCTGCCTTACACTGACTGACTTGGCTGCTCTGGTTCAGGTGTCAGAGTCGTGCAGTGATGTCGGCTGTAACGTTCATCCTGACAGAGCGCTGGTGGACTGGTGGTCAGTGGACGGGCAGTGTGTGTGTCTTATTGACCCAGCTGCTGCTGTGGAGCTCCAGCACGCTGAAGATAAGCAGAGCGTTTGCCCTCTGATACTCCACTCCATATGGCCTTCATTAGATATGAATAAGCCTGTTTGCTGGGTGGATCACTGAGCAGCACTGTCCTCAGTACAAACACCACAAACACTCTCTCTGTATATATATATATATATATATATATATATATATATATATATATATATATATATATATATGGAGTCATTTTGGAGCTTTTCTATTGGTCCATCCTTAAATTTAAAATCTGTAAAAAAGCAAAAAACGGCAGAAATGGAGAAACGAGGTTTTGTTTCGACAGCAGCGACATATACGCCCAGGTGATGGTTCTTCTTTAATAAAGAAAATGGTTCTATATAGAACCACGGACACTCAAATCACGTTGCATGATTAAAGGGTACTTTGCATTATAAAAAGGTTCTTCAGATTGATGGAGACTGTGTTGTATATGGTTCTAAATAGCACCAAAAAGGGGTCTTCTATTGTTACAATGTCAATCTTGTAATAATAGCAGAACCATTTTTTGGTGCTATATGGAACCCTTTACAGAAAGAGTCTATATAGAACCATCTACAGCACGTTTTCTGTCATTCTGAAGAACCATTTCACCATTTGACCATGCCTACGTTTTTTTGAGTGTTCATTTTCTTTACTGAAGAACCCTTAAAGAACCATCACTTTTAAGAGTGGATATATATTTTTCTCTCTGTCTTTTCTATCTCTGCCTCTTTCTTTCTCTCCTTGCTCTCTTTGCTGTCTCTTTTCTTTCTTTTATCTCTCTGTTCTCTCCTCGATCTTTTTTCTCTTTCTTTTTACTTATGTCTGCTTCTGTTTTCACTCTCTCACTCTTTTCTGTTTT
Source organism: Colossoma macropomum (assembly GCF_904425465.1). Lineage (NCBI taxonomy): Eukaryota > Metazoa > Chordata > Actinopteri > Characiformes > Serrasalmidae > Colossoma > Colossoma macropomum. The sequence goes on from NW_023494800.1 coordinate 1,671,380, forward strand.
AGCTGTTTTCCTCTTTTTATCAGTCTTTTTTCTTTTTGCTCTTTCTTTTCTGTCTCTCATCTCCCTCCTTTTCATATTTTTCTCTTGTCTTTCATCTCTTTTCTCAGTTTTATCTTTCTGCTCTCTCAATTTCTCTCCTATTGCTGTCTTTCTCTTTCACTTTTATTTCTTTTCTCTCTTTAGCTTATCGCTCTGTGTTCCTTCTCTCCTGTCTCGTTCTCTCTCTCTAACGTTCAGATAGCTGTAATAGAATGAGTTGGTATTAACTGTTGCCAAATCAATGAACTCTTAAATTACTTTAAACATGGATCACATTATTTCACTTTTCTAATGTTTGTGAATAAAATAACTGGAACAAACAAAAAGCAGCAGAAAAACAGTTCAGTGAACACCAGTTACTGCTCATCATTGTTGTTGTTGTTTATAGGCTGTAATTGGTCTAAATCACATCCTCAGTAAAGCACACTGAGACATAATTCATCACAAACCACATAATCAAGTATTTTAGAGATCATTTAAAGAGGAATTCCACCGCAAATTACTGCATAACTCAGTGTTTGAGATGTAAACAGAGAGATTCAGAGTGGTTTGGTGTGAAATGGTTCAGATGTCTTTACAGTGGTGGTGATAGGAACCAGGGGTCGCCATGACTACAACACAAATATAGACATTTTATTTACTATCCAGAACCACCAGTGAACCTACACGAGTCTTCTGAGTTTATATGGAATGTTGATGATGGAAATAATAATAATAATGAGAAAGTTTCTGATAATTATGACTTATGATCTCAAAATAATGATTAACTGTCTTGTAATAAGAAGAAAATAAACTAATTAGAATGAGATACTAAGTAGTTATTGATATAATGAGAAATAATTATGACACTAAGTCATTATCATGAAATACTAATTCATAACTATGAGATACTAATGTGAAGTACTAGGTTGTATTTATGAGATTGCAAGTCATAATTATGACTTAGTAAGTCATTATTATTAGAAGCGTTCTACATTTTATGGGATCTTATAAGATAGCAAGTCATAAATATGAGTAACTAAGTCTACCTGAAACACTAAGTCATATTTATGAGAGTGACCAGGTTGTAATTATGAGATTCAGTTCAAAGTAAGTAATTATGGGAAATCATAATTATGGCATGATAAGTAATTATTATGATAAACGTCCTCCATTTTATAATCTCATTATTATTAAATAGCATATCATAAATATGAGATACTAAGTTGTAAATATGAGATACTGTGATAGATATGAAATTCTAAGTCATTATGAGACAGCTAGTCATAATTATGAAATACAAAGTTGTAAATATGAGACAGGGTCTAATTACTATGAGATAGCAAATGATAAATATGAGATAAGGTTTAAATATGAAATACTGTCATAAATATGAGATGCTAAATCATAAATATGAGATTCTAAGTAATTATTATGAGACAGCTGGTCGTAATTATGAAATATTAAGTTGTAAACATGAGACAGGGTCTAATTACTATGAGATAGCAAATGATAAATATGAGATACTAAGTTGTAAATATGAGAAAGTCATAAATACGAGATACTGAGTAATAAATATCAGATTCTGAGTCATTATTATGAGACAGCTGGTCGTAATTATGAAACACTAAGTTGTAAAAATGAGACAGGATCTACTTACTATGAGATAGCAAATGATCAATATGAGATACCAAGTTGTAAAAATAAGATACTGTCATAAATATGAGGTACTAAATCAATATTATGAGACAGCTAGTTAGCATGCTAAATTGTAAATATGAGACAGAATCTAATTACTATGAGATAGCAAATGATAAATATGAGATACTAAGTCATAATTATGGGAGGCGTTCTCATTAATTGACTCATGATTTACTAAATGGCTTTATTTTTTTTTCAGTGGTGGAAACGAGATTCCACACAACACTGTAAATAATACAGTTTATAGTTAATGTAGCAGCTTTTGTGGTTTGAAAGCTGCTGTCTCAAATTTTTATTTCCCTATAGAAATGATTCATCCATCAGCCCTAGTTTACACCTTCATTTGGTTCCCCTTCCTGTAAGCTGGACCGATGCGTGTGCACATGTAAGGCTGGTCTTCGGGGGTCTTTGCGTCGTTAATTACTGTGAGAAAGAGCCGGCGGCTTGATGACTGTAAGCGTGTGGCTGTAACCTTTGGAGCGGCTGTACCGTCGCTGGTCTGGAGGTTTTATTAGGGGCTGTGATTCACTGATATGAGTCAAAGCGAGAGGCTCTGCGGCCCCTCAGAGTCTGTGCGTGCTCAAATATCCCCCCTGAGCTTTGCCTGCTTGTTTTGCGTAATGTAACAAGCAGTTCACATGATGACGGCAGAAGCGCTCCCCGTTTCTCTAACACGACTCGAATGTCAGCGACAGAAAAGCTGCAGCAGATGCGAAGCTGCTTTTTGACGGGTTTGATTTAAGCCTGTTGTTTCCTGTGATGAATGAAAGTCAGTGGATTAGAGTCGTGTTCTCTGATTGTGTTGGTTCTCCTTTAGTGTGCGATGATGGGGCAGTTGAGTTGACCCTCAGACGTCCAGAGTTATGACTGTCGTTTTACTGTATTGTTCAAATATAATAATTCATTACATACAGTGCTCTGTTTGCGCCCCCCAAACGTTGTTGTTGTGTTGATTTTAGTGTAAGTAAGTGAACTCATCCGCTACAGAAACAATCAATAAAATCATAAAATCAATAAAAAAAAAAAAATAAATTAATAAAACAAATATTTGGGGGGCACACAAACTTTTGCATATGACTCTACACATTGTAAAAAATAAAAGGAGGCCGTAAAATAAGCACTATTGCTTCCTTGAAGAAACATACATGGAAAAGAGTTTTGTGTCAGTCTTTTTAGGATTTAAAAGTAATTGTAAATGTAATTTAAACATTCTAATCTAAAGATATATATATATATATATATATATGTGTATGTATATGTGTGTGTATATATGTATATATACTCACATTTCAAAAAAATGATACTGAATAGCCCAACATCTTTTGAGAACATCTCATCTGTCATTATTCTAAATGTTATTGTCAACACGTGAGTTCATGAGCTTCTTCTGGTGCAGATTCACGGCGACTTGCATGCTATCAGCGCTCCCTGCTGGAGAAACTTATGGCTGCAAGTGAAAAAACAAGGCGTTTTCCGTCATCACAGTGGCGCTTTCATAATTCAGCACTTAATCCATACAGAAAATACTGCACATCAACCGTAGAGGAGGAACAGAGGAACTTTCTCTCCAGGTTAGAGTTAACTGAGCTGCTTTATGCCAACTTTTAAGTCATTTTAGCTCGTTTTTTACTGCAGCGAGTCACTTTGAGGTGAGCTGACGTTCCAAAGCACGTTGGCTTCATTTCGATCCATTCACGTAAAGTAAATGAAGGGGAATCTAAGCAGTATAGACAGCGTTACAGTGCGTAGCAGAGAGAAATAACACAGACGGTTTCTCAACAAACTTCTCAATTTCAGTTCAGTTCAATTCAAAATTATTATTAGCCAGACTGTCGAGCATGTTACTGCTAAAGCATCAGAACTGTAGCAATGAACAACGAAGACAGTAATGAAAATGAAATAAGATAAAGGACTAACACAAATAATAATCATTAATTATTATAACTACAATATTACAGTATTATTATTGTTGTAAATATAATTATACTCGTTAATAAACAAATAATGTATCTCTCTCTCTCTCTGTGAAACTGACCACACGCTTCTCAAACATGATTCCCAGTTTCCCAACATATTTTCCAAGCTGTTTGATAGTAAATTAATCTAGTACCAAAACAGTGATTATCTTCACACATCGCCATCAGGCTACCTGTCCATCATCGATGGTATCCGATTACATCGCCCCATCGCCCAGGCCTACCGTCCACACGATTTCTCCGCTGGTTTCAATGAGCCACAAGTCAGAAATCATATAAAACTGACTTTATTATCACTGGCGATAACTGAGACTAACTGAGGGTTAAGCTCGCAGAGCTGGACGCTGGGAAGTGAGCAGAGCCCTCTGAGCAGATTGAACCTGGTTAAATTGGAGATTTGTGCAGAACATGTCTGTGAGTTTTACAGCCTGACATGAAACAAACAGATTAAGCTGTAAGCTGCGTGATTCACCCTGGAGTTTATTGTCTGTCCATGCAGTTATCAGGAAAGTAAGAGTGAAGAAGAGTCTCTCACACTGCACACGGCGTGATGGACCAGTTCCCCTCCACTTCCACTAAAGGAGACGGACAGGAGCTGCTGGACATATTAAAGCACCAGTGATGGACTCAGGTTTAGTCTGCAAATAGTTCTTTGAGAAAAATATCAGTTTGTTCTGAAATAAGTAAACTTGTTTAGAGCTTTGTAGTGAATTATACTGAGTGTATTTACATGCACTCAGTAATCAATAATCAGATTTCTGCAGTTATCTGATTATTCGACTGTCATGTAAACAGCACACTCAGATTAAGAAATTCTTTCTGATTTCTTTCGGATTTCTCAGTCTGAGCATGTGTGAAAACAGACTGCGGTACCAGAAATAAGCGAGCAGCGTCGCTGTGAGATGCAGCAAAACACTTTTGGGGCGACGCTGAAACCAAACATGAAATAAAGGATTTAAATATTCTTCATCTTCTAGATGATGTATTATCATATTTTCATATTTTCAGGTAAAGCATGAAGACCCGGAGTTTCCCCATTATCTGATTACTCAAGTGCATGTAAACGTGTTGATCAGATTACTGTTCATCTGATTTTCTGCAGTTATCAGATTATTAAGTGCATGTAAACGCACTCACTGATACTTAGAGCTGACAGTGTTTATTGTTATCATGATAAAGTGGCTGTACTGTTTAAGTTCAGGCTGTATTTTATTTACAGTGAGTCGAATCGCTTCTGTGTCTCCGTTTTATATGATTTGACATATTTCAAGTGTCTACTACCCTTGAAATATGTACGTTCGGATATCTCTATTATTATTATTATTATTATTATTATTATTATTATTATTGTTTTTTTGCTGTTGTTGTTAATATTGCTATTTCTAATAGTTACAAACCTGAATTTGCATCCCTGATTAGTCCAGTTTAAATAATAGTAATTACAACACCTTAAATAGTAATCGCTTTAATAATAATATCTTTATTTATAGAGCTTTTTTCATGCTGGTGGCAGCTCAGAGTGCTTTACAGAAGTTGATAAAGCTTAACAGTAATTGAAAGTACTATGAGTATTAATTTAATATCATATAAAACAGATCAGAGTAAACAGATAAACACCAAAGAGAGACGTGGAGTTTTAATTAAACGCTGAGTTAAAGACACGTTTTTTAGATGATTCTAGTGATTTGTATGATTTTAGCTCCTGCTGATGCAGAAGTTAAGGTACTTACAGATGTCAGGGACAGTAAAGCATAATCAATACAATAAATATATCGATTTTGTCTGAATCAACAGCTCAGGTCAAACTGACAATCCTCTTAATATCTTGGTTTGGAAACTGTGGACGGCTGATTCTGACAGATAGATACATAGATAGACAGAATGATAGATAGACAGACAGATAGATAGATAGATAGATAGATAGATAGATAGATAGACAGATAGATAGATAGGCAGACAGAATGATAGATAGACAGAATGATAGATAGATAGATAGATAGACAGACAGAATGAGAGATAGATATATAGATAGACAGAATGATAGATAGATAGACAGAATGATAGATAGACAGATAGATAGATAGATAGACAGACAGAATGAGAGATAGATATATAGATAGACAGAATGATAGATAGATAGACAGAATGATAGATAGACATAGATAGACAGACAGAATGATAGATAGACAGAATGATAGGTAGATAGATAGATAGATAGATAGATAGATAGACAGACAGACAGAATGATAGATAGATAGAAAGAATTTTAGATAGATAGATAGATAGATAGACAGACAGAATGATAGATAGACAGATAGACAGACAGAATGATAGATAGATAGATAGATAGATAGATAGATAGATAGATAGATAGACAGATAGACAGACAGAATGATAGATAGATAGATAGATAGACAGATAGACAGACAGAATGATAGACAGATAGATAGATAGATAGATAGATAGATAGATAGATAGATAGACAGAAAGCAGCTGTTGAAATGAACATGGATTTGGTTGCAAATCCCAGCAAAACAACAATTTCTCAGTTCGCTCTTCTGAAATACTTTGATGGGTTCCCGGTCTCAGTTGACGACACCTGCGATAAATAATATGTGTCACTAAATTTAGCTCCTTTGCTATAATAAACATTAGTGAAGCAATTTGACTGATTTTTGCCTGAGAAATATTAGAGGAGGTGTTTTAGTTTGTTACATCACTACATGTAATTCATTATAATGATTCCAAAAGATGCTTGAATCGCTGAATCAAATTGAATCAAACTGGTCTTAACTTACAATAGTTGTTTTTGAATTAAAACCTATGAATCATGAATCGAATCAGCTAATGTAGCTAGCACATAGTGAAAACTTATACCGCAGCAATTAGCATGGTGCTAACTGTAGGCCTAGATCATCACTCACTCACCTCAGACAATGTGCATCTCTAATAGTCTTGATTCAGACACTGTTATCTATAAACATGGACTAAAGTACAGACAGTATTCAGGTTTCTATACGGCTGCTGCTGTTTTAGCTATGCTAATCTACATTTTCTGCATTGTATCGATGAGCAGCTGTTGAAACGAACATGGATTTATTTGCAAATCCCAACAAAACAACAATGCTGCGTTTCCGTTTTGGTTTCAAGCCATAAAACAAAGAGATCAATAAACTGCCAGATGTGTAACACAAAGGTGGCGGCTGAAGGCGCTTTATTTTAAAAAGCATGTGTTATTATGCTGTTATTAGACTTACAATGTAACAGTGGCTTGAAATGAACAAAGAGACAATTAAAATGTTAATCACACTTATTTGTTTGACCATTAATTTCAGGATCATGACAGGCCTGTTTGAGCAAATCTGCTCCTCAAACGTGTTTTAATTCAGATCTGATCGGCTCTGTTCACACCTGGCGTTAACGTGGTGAACGATACAGCAGGACTGTCCCACGAAAACGTGACGGTACAGTTACTTCAAGCTTTTTGCTTCTGAAGTATGAGATAAACCATCGAACATCAGTGAACACTGTGAACCGCTACCTGTAAATGCTTAACTACACTGTTAGAAATAAAGGTTCTGTTCAGGTACGTTTCTCGTTCATCAAGGTACAAACAGTGTAAATGTTCCCTCAAAGCTCCAACAGTGGTTTTAAGGTCTGATTGTGAACCTTAAATAAGTGTTTCCAGGTGAAAAGTTCGTATTTGTACCTTTTCATAACCGAATGTTTTAAACAGAACAGTAAAATAAAAGCCTGGAGACGAGACGGGGTGTGTGGAGTCAGTACAGCTTAGAACATATCATTTCAGTGGATTATGGTTCAGTTATGTTCCCTAACTAATAGGGGTGTAACGATACATCGCGATGCAAAAATGTGACAATGTGCATCATAGAGATGGACGATAACAAGTACATTCTGTTTATTGTGCCATCTAATGCAATTGCATTTTTGAACAAACAAGAGGTGCAGTTGATTTTACCCACACCAGCACATCATACGTCAATCTCCCATACGCCACAGTCTTTAGCCTCAGCTGGTGTTTTTATTGAAAATGACATTTTCAGGACTGTTTTCTGTAGAAGATAATGACAGATTTCAGCTTCTAGTTAATACGCTGGAGCCCAAGTGCAGCGTTCAGTCACGTCTGCACTTCTGTAGCTCTGTTTTATCGGCCCTGTACTATGAAACAACAGCAAACGTGATGCAAACTTTGAACGAGGCAGAGAGCGTAGTAATAACAACAGTAGGGTGGACTTCGAGGGCTACCCAGAGCCAAGTCACTATAATCAGTGACTAGAGAGAGGAAAATAGTGAGCTTCTACTCCAAACTCGCTCTATTTTCGAGTCGCACCCTGGGCAAAACATAGCCGAGGTGCTGGGGGCGGAATCAGTTGTTTTGGATTGGGAACTGTTGTTAAGGACAGAGCGCACAATATGGAGGTAACAGTGAAAGAGGCTCGACTACCACCACGCATAAAGCGTTTTTTCTGTGGTGGTAGCACGTTTTAAATCTTCCCAAGTACTTTAAAGCACGTTAAAACTTGCTGCCCAGTCTCAGGTGTAAACCACGTCAGTCGTTTGCTGGGTCGAGTGAGACGAATAACGTTAGCTGCCTTCTTCCACCACCGTGCTGGCGTCCCAACAGTTACAGATCCCACCGCATAAACTCATCATAGACGTCATCACACGAATGGAATAGCTCGGTGTCTTGAACAACAGGCAGCCTTAAGGGCAGCTCGTGTGTACGGAGAAACGTCGAAATGCCCGTGTGTAACGTTTGAACAGAAAGCAGACGCTCGCGGTTTGAAAACAAAAAGGAAGCTTTACTTGGGGAATCAGGGATGAGCACCGTAGTCAGATAACGAGCATGGGTCAGTTCCAGAAAACACAGCAAGATGAGAATGGCTACCATAACAGACAAGGGCAAAACAGGTCGAAGTCCACAAAACAAGCGAAGGGTCAAAATCACCAATCCGAATAACCAGGCAGAAGTACAAAAGGGCAAATCCAAAAACAGAGTCAGAGAAAATGATACGAATAAAGTCATAACCAGGAAAACAATCAGAAAGAAAACGCTCAGTAGTTTCGTAGAGAAAGCAACACCTCGCAAAGAGTCTAACTAAAGCCCGGCTTAAATACTATCTAAAACAGCTGCAAAGCATCAGTATTCAGGCGAACTTGAGCGATGAAATGAAACCTCTGAAAACAGCCACCACCTGACGGAAAGAACTCCACAGCTTCACTCAGTGTCACAATTTTCCCTTTTCCTTCTAATTTCTTTTAATTGCAGCAGAGAAAACGATATTTTTGTTTAAATCAAATGCAAATTTGTCAAATTTTGTACAAGAAATGTACACAGTATTTGAATTGTTAGTCTTCAGAAATAAAAAAGGGATATTTATTATATGGTGAAGCTACAATAGAATGATTTGTTTACAGTTTTAAAGCTCTGTTCCTAGTAATTTCCTTTAACTGCAGGGGACTAAAGTTTTTGGTTTAAAAATGTGTGCAAGCAAATACATTGTTTACATTGTTTACACTTCAGAAATTAGAAAAAGAATGTCATTCGTAATTTTTGTTCATTCAAATTTTGTTTAAAATATCGTAAGAGAATCGAATTGTGAACTTAGTATCGTGAATCTAATCGAATCGTGAGCATCGTTACACCCCTACTGACTAAAGGTACTGAGATGTACCCTTGAGGGTTCCACCCCAGTGACAAGAGCGGTCCTGCCCCAGTGACAGATTAGTACCTTTATTTCTGAGTGTGTTAATGATGAGTCCAGCTGACTGATAAAATAAACAAGACACATCAGATAATTTTGATAAACTGATTTATTTTGAACGCTTTTATAAACGAATTAACTTTTTAAAATTTTATGTCCAGACTGGAAGAAAATTAGGATTTGAGATTTTTAACTTAAAAAAACAAAGAAAATTTTAACCTAAAAAAGTAAAGAAAATAGTTCTATAAGGAACCATGAACACTCAAAAAACCTTTTGCATGATTAATGGGTTCTCTGCGTGGTGAAATGGTTCTTCAGATTGATGGAGAATGTGCTGTATATGGTTCTAAATATAACCTTTTTGAAAATGGTTCTATAGAGCACCAAAAAGTGTTCTTCTTCTTCTTCTCTGAAAGAAAAAAAAAAGTTATCAAAGTTTAAAATATATTTAAAAATATTTGTTTGTGTCTTTTCACACATAGAATACAATAAAAATGCAACTTTATTCAAATAAACAGTGTTGCTATGGTGACCAGCAGTCTGCGCTGATCTTCAGGGTTAAAGGGTAAATCAGCAGTTCTACATTAACTCCAGAGTTTAAGACCATTTATTGTTAAACTGTGTTGAACGATCAGCAGAGCTTTATTTTACTGTAAAGGAGGATTATTTTATTTTTACCTACTAATCTGATTCAGCTGTGGAGCCACAACAGGGCAGTAAAAGAGCCTCATGTGGCTCCGGATCCACTGAATTATACCAGTGTGCATGTAGAGTAAGTGTGTCCACTTTTGTACTGGATTGCCATGAGCACAGATTGTTAGCATTATTGTCCGTTTTTATTCTTATTATTGGTGTTATTGATAATTTTTTGGTTCGTTAACCACAACTGAAGCGTGTAGATGCATTTCTACCAGATGTGAGTTTGATGGCACAGATACACCAAAGATGAAACTGATGAATAACCAAACTCTGAGTGAAATTGGCCGTTATACGTTAAACAAGCGTGTGCAGCTTTACTGAATAAAGCCGTGTTGTGCTTAATACAATTTTGCATCCTATTTTAGGGGCTGCAGAATTTGGGATGGGAGCTGCTGCCCTTCGCCTCCATGTAGATCTGCTCCTTAACTTAAATGGAGTCTTTTTTTGGATCATTTCAGACATTGACTGCTAATTAAAACAACCTCTTAATTTATTTCCCCATTTTTCCTCAGCCAGGGGATTCGTTGGCTTGTATAAACGTCCAGCTCCATTAGCTACCATTACCTCAGCCTGACAACACCTTCTAGTGCTTAGATCATCTGGAGAGTAATGCATCTCCTGTCATGTAGACCAGTGGAGAGGAACTCTATGGAGTCCAGCAGTGTTTACTCTGAAGCCTTTCAGCACCACGCTCTCAAACAGGGACGGGAACGGCCCGACAAACGGTGTAAACCTGCCAGAGAGCGAGCTGCTGCTGGGACACATACAGCTTCAGCATTCATCATTTATAGCTCCCCAAAAAAGGGGGATGTCAAGGTCAGAGTACGTGCCCAGTGGAAAGCACACAGAGGGAGTGAGCTGATGTTTGGATGGATGTTGTGAAAAAGGACGAGTTGTATTATTCATAGCCCCAGAGCTGGGAGAGTGTAGCGCCTGCCATGTGACCTTCTGTATCTTAAAGCTTTTTAATTTAAGATACAAGAGAGCAAACATGCTGCAGTGGCCAAGACTAACAGAGAGGAGCTGTTTTTCTCTTTAACCCTTTCGTTCCGAGCCAAAAAGAGCACCAATGTATGCCTTTCAGATTAGATTAGGAATTAAAGAAAATAAAAGGGATCTTAAACTTACTGTTCCTGCAGCGTAGAACCCCGAAATGCTTCAGAAGTAACAAATTCCTCATGCAAAACATGAGACGAACCCCAGGCAGGTTTATCAGCTAATCTAAGGGTGATATTTGTGCAGCATTAATAGCAGGAATTATTTATATGGATGATTCTTCTGAATTGGTTCAACCTGCGCTCTTACAATTAAAAAAAGAAATAAATGAAAAAAATACATTTTTATATATATATATATATATATATATATATATATATATATATATATATATATATATATGAAGTATCAAGAGTATTCAGATCTTAAAAATTTATAGGCATTATGTTCTGATCTATATAAACTCAAAGCATTCATAGAGATAACAGTAAACTAAATACATCATTGCTATCGAAAGAAAACCATGCATCTCCATTTTTGTCGATTTTTGTTACATCGTTTCAACACACCAGCTGTCTTTTATGTTGTGTAAACACTTCAAGATTCATGGACCAATAGAAATGCTCTAAAATCACTTGGAATAAAATCTCTTTACATTAACTTACATTGAAAGCTGAGTGTTTTTGATGTCTTCTGTGAAGTTACTATTTTGGAGATACTTGTTTTTCTTCGGACAGCGACGATATACAAAATCATCGTTTATAGGGTACTTTCTTATAGGAGGAGTCTGTCAAAACCCCAGCCCCTAAATTTACACGTCAAAATAATACTCACAATTTTTTCAATATAAAGAGAAGTTTTTAAATAAAAAAGAGCTCCCACATTTTCATATTTTTTCACTACAACAACAAAAAAAACAACACAAAGTTTTAGTCTGTAGGCGGAGCTTTATTTTAGCCACACCCCTGCATTTTAGAGCAGGAAGTGAGGCTGTGTCCCTGTCCCTCATGGCCACATGGTGAGCAGTTAGATCCCATTGTTTTGAAGTAAATGTATCCCAAAGTCTGAAAATCAGTGTGGAACATTAAGAATCGTCATATTTTCTGCAGTTCAGCACTTTTTAGTGTTTAAGTGTAAAATATGATGATTTTCTGTGTGAACAGCTGTTCAAAGCTGTGTTTGCTGGTCATGAACTGCTGAGTTGCTGAGCTCTAAATGAGCTAAAATTGTCACTGAAACAGACACTACTCACACATTTAGTAAAGTTTGCATAGAGTTATACAGAGCCCCTAAGGGGCCGTGGTAAAAGTTAATGACATTGTGTTCCTTCGCAAATGTTTTGCATTACGATGCACTGGTTTGCATTCGCTTGCAAAAGCTGTGCTTTGCTTGAGCTCAGACCCAAAGCAGCTCATTGAATTTACGTCGATCTCGGATTGAAATGTAAAGATGTGTCACTCAAAATCAACTCAAAATCAAACATGATTCGGCTGTTAGTGACTCAAACTGAAACTGAGGTCGAGGGTCCTCGTACAGTAAAAGCTACATTTACAGACACTGCAGAGAACAATAGCTGAATAAACTCAGCACAGACTGGTCAAACTGGGAAAACACCTTTTAACACCAGCTATACTAAAAACAGAGCTGTAATGTAGTCAGTGTCGTTGGGCATCTCTGGTCCTACGTTTGCTTGCTGTCTGACAAGCATATATTTTGCGAGGGAACGCAATGGCATAAACTTTTTTTTAACCACGGCCCCTTAGAGGCTCTGTAGAGTTATGATTGTTTTGGTAGAGACAAAATGGAATATTCAGTCATTACTTTTAATGAAATGAACACAATTAAGGTTTAGAGTCACTCAGAGCAAAAGGACTTTAGTGTAAAGTCCCAAACGTGTTTCGGCTCTGACTTTGATCCAGTTCAGTAGAATCATCCATGTAGTTTGCCAGACGGTGTATTTTGGCTGTGCGTCGTGATGCTCTGTAATGAATACTGCTGAGTATGATGGATTCAGAGTCTCGGCAGATTCGCCACATTACTTCTTTAACTAAACAGCTGCAGGTGGAGCCCACGTGACCATCTCCATTACAGCGCCATTACACTAATGAAGGCTGATATAAGCGAGCGCTATAAGCACTATGTTTAGTCGTTGGGTAATTGTCATAATGGCCGCCTCCTCGCTTTGATATTCCCTCGTTTCATTTCTACAGCTTTGATCAAATATCAGAAATGCAATAAACCTTTATGCTCCCCGTGCATAGAGCCCCTTTCATTATCGGGCTAATGAAACAAGCGATGGTTTTGCTCCATTTAAGAGGCAATCATGGCCAAGGATGGAGGAATGTTAATGTTTTCCCAGAGAATTAATTAACTGTGGATTGTTCTGCATCGCACCTCTTTTCTCCAGCTAATTGTGCGAAGTGCTCGCTTAGGTGTTTCACGAGCCTCCCGTCTGGAAATCGTGTAAAATATTCATAGCCGCCCTAAACCCTTCCTGAGACACGTGTAACGGTGTCAGAAGAGCGGGAGTTAATGGAATATGTCATGCTAAAATGGCTAATAGGCTTGCAGGAACGGGTTAGCATTATGATAATATGAACATACTGGCTAATTGCTAAGTCTTCATGTTCAGTATGGGTGGTTGGACACAAGCAGGCCTCGTCCAGGCCTTATCATCACATATAGGGATGCACCAGGATGGGAATTCTGGGCCAGTGCCTATTGGGGCTGGACCGATACGAAGGTTTTGTGACCGAGAGCGTTTGTGGGAGACTAAAGGCCGTAGCAGAGCAGTGCCAAGTGCTGCTATACTGCAGAGAATGTATCACAGTGAAAGGGCTGATAAATCCAAGCTCATGTTTTATTTTACACTCCAGTCACAAAGTGAATGAAACAAGACTTCCAACATCATTTATCACGTTTGGCACCAGTTCACTGCCTTTATACAAACTCACTGTTTACTAGATGAAAGTTTAGAGGTGAAAGGAGATGAGGCTAGTACCGTTAGCTGAGGTAACAGACCGTTAGCATTTGTCTGTTGATCTGAAAGACTACCTCTCTGATTGTAGGTGATCTACCATGGCTTTTCAATGGTCTCTCAAACTTCTTCTTTAGTTTGGCCCATTTTGACAAGTGTGACATGCCACCCGTACTGCAGATGAGTAAAGCAATGCCTTTGATTTTGGCACATGCATCACGCAACGTATTGGATCCGCGACCTGATTGATTAAATTCAGGTTGGTAAACCAAAACACAGAAGCAGATTTCAAGTAAGCTTTATTATTAATGCTTTGACTGAGTCGTTAAGTGTGCCTGTTTTCATACAAACGAGTTTTTTGGTGTGAATGGTGGCAAATGTGAGAGTAGAGTTTCCCTGCAAAATTTCTGACCAGTAAACAAACCCTTATGTGTATAATTTGATATAATTTGCAGTGTAAAACCAACCACATCACATAAAACAGATACAATATCACAGAAACCCAGACTCTGGTTTGGAATTCAGCAAACAACCTGGGTGTGAAAACAGCCTGAGTTGACCAAGCTGACATTAGCTTGATAGCTAATGGTTACCTGAAAGTGTGGCTCAACCTCCCTCCCTCTCTATACGATCATTGCAGATGGTGATGAGGGTCATTGGAGCATCCGGCTGCCTATTTACATAGCACAAGTCAAATAAAGTTCGATTTTTGAGTAAAAATGTCAAACTAGGGCTTTTCCTGAGCTAAGTGATGTTAGCACAGCTGCAGCCCTCCTTGAACTTGATGAGTGGTCTTCTGGTGTGGCGTTAATATTGATCTTACGCGATCTTAAACGGCATTTAACCCGTATTGTTTACACGCAGCTTAACGATGCCATTATGTGACAAATTAGCCAAAGTCAGCAGAAAATTCCTTCATTAAGGAGACACTGAATCCCTCGCGGCTGTAACGCGACTGCTCGGCTCGCGCTGGGGGGGCTCTTCAAGGCTATAATTACCAACTTGACTTGTAATGGTTGGAGGCACCCACTTGTCTGCAGTGTTTAAGAGAGGGGGCTGTCAGGGCTAATTAGCAATAAAAGGCGGTCATATTCGCCTGAAAGTCCAGTTGCTAAATGTGTAAATGAGAGATTAGCGCCAGCGCTGAGACCGTGGTGCCAGAAAAGCCACCTGCTCGCATGCAGGGCGGTTATTTGGAGGATGATTTCAGATATTTAAAGGAATATTTCAGCCAGAATTGCTAATAAAGCATTAAACATAAGGTTGCTGTCATATGAAAGACTGATACTGTATTTCTACACCATTAGGTACATCAGCTGCCCTTTATATTGTCCGCCCATGTCTTGATGAATCGACCAATAGAATCTTATGTTAATGTGCATTAAGAATGTTTTTTTTTCTCTTTTTTCTTATGAAATATACTAGTCATATACACCGATCAGCCATAACATTAAAACCATCCTTGTTTCTACAGTCATTGTCCATTTTATCAGCTCCACTGACCACATAGGAGCACTTTGTAGTTCTACAGTTACAGACTGTAGTCCATTGTAAATTGTTAGCCCCCTTTCACCAGCAGAGAGCACAGGAAGGGGTCTATGACTGAAACAAGCTACTCAGATATGGAGGGACCAAACCATGACGTGATTTAAAAACAAGTAGTATTCTATATTGAATGCGATAGCAGCCAGTGCAGATGTTTCAGGGTATGGCTGATGTGATCCCAAGACCTGACATGGGTAAGAACCCTTGCTACTGAATTCTGAACATCTGTTCAAACAGTTGAATGATGAAGAACTGAGATTAAACACCGTGTCCACTCACTGTCCACTCTATTAGACACTCCTACCTTGTCGGTCCACCTTGTAGATGTAAAGTCAGAGACGATAGCTCATCTGCTGCTGCACAGTTTGTGTTGGTCATCCTCTAGTCCTTTATCAGTGGTCACAGGGTGCTGCCCACAGGACGCTGTTGGCTGGATATTTTTGGTTGGTGGACTATTCTCAGTCCAGCAGTGACACTGAGGGGTTTAAAAACTCCAGCAGCACTGCTGTGTCTGATCCACTCAGACCAGTGCAACACACACTAACACACCACCACCACGTCAGTGTTACTGCAGTGCTGAGAATGACCCACCACCCAAATAGTACCTGCTCTGTGAGGGTCCATGGGGGTCCTGACCACTGAAGAACAGGGTAATGCAGAAAAACAGATGGACTACAGTCTGTAACTGTAGAACTACAGAGTAAAACTATATGGTCAGTGGATAAACAGTGTAGATAGAAGGAGGTGGATTTAGTGAAGTGGCCAGTCAGTGTAGCTGCACAATATTTGTGGTTAAAATAATGAAAACATCAATATTTATGAGTAAAGTTGTTAAAATGTTTAATATTGCTTATCATCCAAGCCCTTTTAGCCATGCTAGTCTTTTGATAAACAGCAGATAAATCACTAATCAGCGCTGTGTTACTGCTCTGTGCTCTGATTCAGTGGATTTACTGTGGAGAAAAAGCCTCGGTGTTAGACAGAAGCCTCGTAAAGTCGGCCGGCGCTGCCCGTCTCTGTCCTTTCCTTCATTCTGTCAAAGTTACACGAGAAGTGTAAGCATTGCTTCATTCGATCACTCACAGCCAATGAGCTTCTATTGTATTACCACCAATTACTGCAGCGATATGGCAGCTGGTGTGTGTAAATATGTTTTAGCAAGGCATCGGCTGCGAGGCGAAGCAGACGTCTTGCTTTTATGAGTTTTGCTGTTGCCTAGAGACCAGTTGATACTGGTAGAGGTGTTGTAAGAAATGAAAAAAATAAAATAAATAAATCCGGCCATATTTCGAACTGATTTCCATCCCGTTTGGAACGGTTCCACTGACTGTTTTGAAGGCAAGCGTCTACAAAACAAATTTTGCAAGACAGAAATACACGTATTTGAGGAGCACTGAGGGCCAGATATGAGAAGGCACAGCGCAAAATGTGCCCAGATGCGGCTGCGATATGAGCTCCAAATGGGCCTGAAATTAAAGTGGAATTCCACTTCCACAGAATTCACCCATAATTCAGTGTGTGAGGTGTAAACAGAGAGATTCAGAGTGGTTTGGTGTGAAACGGTTCAGATGTCTTTACAGTGGTGGTGATAGGAACCAGGGGTCGCCATGACTACAACACAAATATAGACATTTTATTTACTATCCAAAACCACCAGTGAACCTACACGAGTCTTCTGAGTTTATATGTAAATATATGTATAGTAACACTTTATTTGAAGGCTACCTGTATAAGGACGTTATAACACATAAATAAAGAATTATGTACTTTTAAAGTGATAGACATTTATTCCTTTTGTAACATCTTAAAGACTGAACTTGTACATATATACACACACACACACACACACACACAGAGTTGATCTGCGTGGCCTTGTGTAAGCTCCATCATTTGAGAAGAACATAGTTATAACAGTGTTATAAATTAAACTGCCCATCACTTTAGTTTAAGGCCCCTTATGTCAGTGTTATTTACTTCATAAAGCATGTTATGTCATCTTGCGATTAATAACATAAGTTGTTCATAAATACTCAAGTATTGTTT
This sequence comes from Colossoma macropomum, assembly GCF_904425465.1. Taxonomy (NCBI): domain Eukaryota; kingdom Metazoa; phylum Chordata; class Actinopteri; order Characiformes; family Serrasalmidae; genus Colossoma; species Colossoma macropomum. Next base: position 1,689,061 of record NW_023494800.1, read on the forward strand.
TATAAATGTTATTCAATGCTTATTCATGTGTAATGAAGTCCTTATGTAGGTAGCCTTTAAATGAAGTGTTACCATATGTATAAATAAGCTTTTAGAGGTGGACGTCTGGTTCCTCATCAAAGAGCATCATCAAAGTGTACTTCACATTGATGAATAATGTGCTGTAAATGGTTGACATCACAACAATAGAAGAACAGTTTTTGCTGCTATATAGAACCATTTTCAAAAAAGGTTCTACACAGAACCGTATACAACACATGCTCCAACAACACCAAACCACTCTGAATGACTGTTTAACCATTTAATTATGATGAAATTTGGTGGACTGTAGCTAATTATGATAGGAAAATCAGTATTTAGAAGAGGGATTTAGTGAAGAGTCAGCTGAGTGGACCTTTATAGTAAACAGCAACTTAATAGTTGGTTAATAAGAGTTCATAATTAAATAGCTGTTACCAGTGCATTAATAAGTGCTACTATTTCAATTATTAGCTGTTTACTTTGTGACAGACAAATAATTAAAGCACTGTGAATGCTTTTTATATGTGTATTATATTTAAATACAATAATATATCTTTATAAATACACTATATAGCCACAACTTTACATCAGGCATCCAGTTCATGAATACTGATGTTTTAAAAATAATATATTTGCCGATTATGACCAACAATGATTAACTAGGCATTAAGGAAACGTATCAGTTGTAAGATAAATATCTACTTAAGCCATAGGATGTAGACTGTTATTATGTAGCTACTCATAATTACAATTATTAATTAACTGGCAAATGCTTAATATTTTAAATCGTAATTAATGGTATCAATATAAATCATCAAACTGTATTTAATGACTGGTTTCTATGTATATCTCTATCACTAAATACATGGTTAATAATTCAAATAGTACTGTTCATTAATGAATATGCAACTATTATGTTATTATTGAAGAGTCATTAGACAATAAGTTGCTGTTTATTAGGGCCTGTTATTATAAAGTGTTGCCAAATCATATCTGTTAGTGTTTGATTATCTATTTTAAGGCCTAAGGGCTCATTAGGGGGTCGTGGACCATCCAGGACCCCCTATATTGCACACTTTAGATGACATATCATCGTATTGCCCTCCTCTGTTTCACAGCTCTTGCTTAAAATGCCTCCGTTTATTTTGTTCAACAAAAAAGAGGCTGCACGTGCACGAAGCCCTGCTCCTCATCAGTCCAGCCTCTTTATACGTTCGTCATCCTGCTCTCTTCTGTCATCTACGGCTTGTTTACTGCACCCTGCTGTTCCTCTCTCAACACTTCCTCTCTCTCTCTCTCTCTCTCTCTCCCCATCGTCCCTCAGTTTAGAGCGCCCTTTGATCAGCAGCATCTGAAACCACTCGTGGATTTTCAGCTGTGAAATTAAGCTGGCTTCTAAACCATGTCCAGGATTTTTAATTAAAGATTCAAAACGTGGCCCCCTCCCCCTCTTCAGCTGGAAATACTGAAGCGGCCGTCACGCTGCGGAAAAGTGGGGCGCGTTTTTCCGACTTAGAAGAGTGAAAAAAAAGGAGGTGAGGAAAGGCAGCTGTTTTAATGAGCTGAAAAGTTAGACGTCACAGAGAATACAGATCATCTTCATCATCTCAGTGCCAACTTTAATGTTTGCTGGACCAGTAACAGCGCCAAGATGGCCATTTTGGGCTGGTGTGACAAATTTGCGTCTGGGCTGAATAAGAACTGGACAAAATGGCAAAAAAAAAATGCATCACAATCAAAGTTTTATATAATGATATTTATTTTTTCTGACATCTGATAAGTTTAAAAAAACAAAAACTATGAATACATTGATTTTGTTACCACTTTAGAGTAAAAATTGAACATTAAAGATTAACTGTGCTTTAAATAAGTAATTAACTACTCATTATATTGATTAAGTGTTTATTAAGTACTGATTATGTACTTAGTATTTAGTAACTGAGTTGACTGTTAACTGACAGTTCAGTCTGTTATTAATTCTTAGATTATTTACTCATTAACTGTGTATTAACTTTGTGTTACACCTCTAATCTACTAATAAGTCTGTTTACTCATAAAGATGTGGATTTACTTTAAAGTTAAAGTGGTTCCACACAACTATGTTAAGTAGCTTCTGAGACACTTGATTGAATAAGTGATTTGAGTAAAGTCTAATTAACCCTCTGGGTTCTGTGGTCATTCTCTCGATTTGTTCATCTCTCCTTAAACTCTCCTCTAAAGGCTCTTCATATAACATGATCCTCATATGTTTCATATCTAAATGCTCCGTTATCTTCATCACTACTTTCCAAAACCGCTGCAGCAGCTTCAGCAGCTGTAAACTCTCTGCACGCCGTTTCACATGAGTCTCCGATGTGGACTGAATGAAGAATGAAGGGTTTCCGGCGTGATGGTCAGTCCTTAGTGATTTCCTGAGTGTCCATTGGTCAATTTCACACAGAATGTAGACGGACACACGAATCCACCAGTTCCACACGGTGAGAGGCAGATGACGTGTATCTCAGCCCCTCTTCATAGGCTCATAACTCCGGATGTGAGTCTCGTATGATCTCGTGATAAGATGGAATGGAAAGGGCGACTCTACAGATTCAGGAAGTGTTTGAACTGGATTTCTGTGCTGGATCATCACAAAGATACAGACACAGATATAGAGACAGCAGATTTGATGTGTGGGTGAGTTTGTATAGTCCAGAGGTTTAACTGGACTGATTATTTTTATGTGTTACCCAAAATGAAATGTTGGATTTACTTGGAAATCACTATGGCAAGTGGTTCCATGTAACTATGTGACTTTTGCACACTTTTTATACTGTAAGGAGAAGTTTTATACACTTTTTTTTAAATTTAAGTATAACTTTTGCACATTAATTGCACTGTACAGATAACTTTTGCCCCTTTTTGGTCCTGTAAGTGTAACTTTGGCACAGTTTATGTACTGTAAGGATAAGCTTTGCACATTTTCTTGTACTGTAAATATAACTTATACACATTTTCTTTGCACAGTAAGAATAACATTTGCACATTTCTTTGTACTGTAAGGATAACATTTTTACACTTTTGGTGCTGTAAAATAAATTTGGACATTTTGGTACTGTAAGGATAACATTTTACACTCTTGGTACTGTAAAGTAAAATTTGCACATTTTTTGTACAGTACGGATAACATTTTTACACTTTTGGTACTGTAAAGTAAAATTTGCACACTTTTTAAACTGTAAAGTAAAATGTGCACATTTTTGTACTGTAAGGATAACAGTTTTTCCCCTTTTTATACTGTAAAGTGAAATTTCCACATTATTGTATTGTAAGGTTATCATTTGTACTTTTTATGTACTATAAAGATAACATTTTTACACTTTATATGCTGTAAAGTAAAATATGCACACTTTTTGTTCTGTAAGAATAAAATTTGCAGACTTCTTGTACTGTGAAGCAAAGTTTACACATTTTTGTACTGTAAACAAAAATGTGCACATTTTTTGTATTGTAGGGATCGCATTTGCACATTTTTTAGTTCTGTAATGTAAAATTAGCACATTTTATATACTGTTTTTTACTTTTTGTATGTAAGGTAATATTTGCACACTTTCTGTGCTGTAAGGATAACCTTTGCATATTTTTTGCACTGTGAAGCTAACTTTTTGTCACACACCTGAGAATAGCATGCCTGCAGTGTGTTATACTGTACCCTTGTGTATGTGTATAACAGCAATAAACCTGAATTAAATTGAATTTAATGACATGAAAGTGCTGCAGCCTTCAGGGTGACCTTGCTGTGTCGTTAAAGAAGCTGAGAACTCCCAGTGTTCAGCAGCTATCTTGCCAGATGTGGAGCCAGACACCTTCAGCCAGCTGCACTGTAACTTGCTGTGAGTCATCAGCCGTATGAATGCCAGCGTGTCCTCCTGTGAGAGCCTGAGAGGTGTTAGAGAGCTTCTTCCACTGACTCCATTAGGATCCTGCCCTGACATGAGTGGAAAGTACGGCCAGAAACTCAATGAAATCGAGACGGAACATGCAGTCCTAGATGGGTGCTTGTTTGGCAGGTGTGACAGGTAGTGGAGAGGTGGAGAAGAGCAGTGTGGAGCCAACTCTGGATGGCAGAAGTCCAAACTTATTAATTTCAGTGGTGACACAGATCCAGAGATGTTTGGGAGCCTCACAGTAGAAACCTTGCAGTGGTAGTCAGGTTCCTTCCCAAGGGATCCAGCTCCATCATGCATCTGTACACCTTATAATGGCTTAACTGGCTTACAGGAGGCACACAATGTAGGGAACAATGGAAGGTGATATGTCTGGATCACATAATTAAATCGCTTAAGATGAGCCGTTGAGAGTGGTTTGGTGTGAAATGCTCCATTCTACAGTAAGAACTGTCCACAGTGGTGGTGATAGGAACCAGACGTCCACCTCTAAAAGCTCCTCACAGAAAGTTCCTACATGAAATGGTTATGAATTCACTGCCTGATGACTGAGACGCTGTTTTATGATAGTTTAGAGAACTTAAACTCCATTCATGGTGGAGGGATACATGCAGGGCGCTGTGAGGCAAAATAGTCCCCAAAGAAAACTTATTATTTCAGATTTTCCACTATTTTCCATCATCAACATTCCATATAAACTCAGAAGACTCGTGTAGGTTCACTGGTGGTTCTGGACAGTAAATAAAATGTCTGTATCTGTGTTGTAGTCATGGCGACCCCTGGTTCCTATCACCACCACTGTAAAGACATCTGAACCATTTCACACCAAACCTCTCTGAATGACGTATGCAGAAAATTGATGACACTAGAAGACTTTTGAAAGACTAAAGTCTGACACCCTCTCACATCTAAAGACCGTGTCACGGTTTTTAGTCACAGACTATGATTTTGCAAAGACTAGAAATCTTGCAGTGTCAATATTTACAAGACTGCAACTAGATTTTTGAGATTATTTCCCATCATGCACCTGGTGGAAATTCACAGGCAGATAAACACTTTTCCTTCCACTCTATAGTGGTACAGATGGGAAGATATGTTGGCTGAGCATGTAAAGATCTGGGGCTCAGTTCACTGTAGAGCTGTGTACTCTGGCAGATCATCACCCAGAATTGTATTAATTAACCTGTAAAATGTGCTGCTACTTTTTATTTAATATAAAGATTAATATAAAGATTTACACGTCAACACAACATGCAGCGAATCAGCACTGTTGATTGAGTGTCATGAACTAAACCGTAAAAAACAAACAAACAAACAAAAAACAGTGTAATGGAAAACAACAAAAGGAAAACAAAAACATTGATGATTCCTCAATAATGCCATTCCTAAAGTCCTCTGCACTTTTCCTTACATCACTGTTAAACTCAGTGAACCTGAGATATTAAAGCAGTCAGTTTACATATTAAGTTAATATGATTATTGTATTAAAGTGGAGCAGATTTGCCTTTTTTACAGAGATTTCAGGATCTCACGCATGCATCTCTCTCTCTCTCTCTCTCTCTCTCTCTCTCTCTCTCTCTCCTCTCTGTACCTGTACTGCGCCACGCGAATGCGCTCACCCATAAGCACTCTTGCGCGCCTCTGGCAGCGCCAAGATAAGAAAATGACCGAGTTACCGTAGGGCTGGGCGATAAAACGATAACGATAAGTATCGCGATATAACTTTTCCTTGATAGAGCGATAAGACAGGTTTGATAAATGTTCGATATAATACACCGTTCTCACACTTCCACGTTTTAGTGAAAGCCCTGGTGGCATTTTCTATTGCAAGGAAAGCGACACTACTCTGCTGTCGCCAGGAGAGGGCGCACTTCCGTATTTTTCGACTTGATTAGAGAGGGAGGGGGCCACGAGTAAAAAAAGGGTCGCCAAATATACTTTAGCAACGGCTGAAATGCGGAGTTATACAGTCCCTGTCTGAGTGGAGCGCCTGGCGATCTGTTCTCCTGTGACCGAGTGTGAGTGACGAGGTCAGTGGTGTAACTGTACTGTCCTACAGCGAACTCACCTCTTTCCGTGCATCCTAACAACTTTAGCGGTGTTAAATCACGTCTGCAGCGCCGTGTTACAGCGCCAAACCGCCATATTTTAGTATTAGTGCATTCTCGAGCAACGAAAGGGAAAGAAAGAAGTGGTTCATGTTCGAAAGTAAACTGAGGAAGCTGTGAGGCGTTGGAGAGCGGGAGGGCGCTGTCTTTCCAGGCTAGCTGTTTTTAGCAGCTGGCTAACTTGAAGCAGCGCTCCGGCAAAACACGGTGTATTGATGATACTGTAGATCAAACAAGACACAAAATCACCGCTTTCAGTTTAAACGTGCCTAAAAGGAGGACTCTGTGACTGGTGAGAGAGATTCACACTGCAGATAATGCTTTTACACAGCGAGCGTCAGATATACTGCGGTTCACCCCTCAAACTACTGCGATAGCATAGAGAAACCCAGCCGTCTAGCTGGTGTCTGAATACTGTGATCTGCTCTGACATGGATGTGGTAGGAGTGACCGCAGTGACCTACCGGACCGAGTCGACGTTGTTGAGAAACTAAAGAGTTTAGCGCTGTTGTTGGCCACTTGTTTAGCGTTTGTAGCGGGGTAGCCGAGCGCTCGTCACCAGACAGCTAAAAATAATCTGTTTTCTTTCTTAAATCATGACTATTACAAAAATTGCAGCTGTGCTTTTCCAGCTGATAAAAACAGCTCAGAAACTTTCTCCCACTGTCCCAAGACAGATTAGTGAAATGTTCCACTGTTTGCCGAGTGTTTGTCATGATCGGACCATAAGTGATAGTTTAAAACCACAGTTAACCACCCAGGAGCAAAATCAGCCTTCAAACGTGAAAACATTTATCGCGATATGTATCGATATCGAACGTTATGAATTTTGTTTATCGTGATAACGTTTTTGGCCATATCGCCCAGCTCTAAGTTACCGCCATCCTGACCACCTCACACTTAACGATCGAGGTGACGCGAGTGCGACGGAACTCTAGCAAGACTCTCGTGATTTTATTCCGACATTGGAAATTTGTCTGCGACAGTGAAATCGCTTGAAAAGTCGATTGGTGTAAGGCCAGCATAATGCTAACTCTTTAGGAAGTCTTTTTGGGGACTTATTGGCTTCTTACAGGGATTTTTGTGGATATCACAGTTCACTGGTTGAAATCTGATGGGATAACATGTAACACTGAACATTGTGGCTCATTACAGGAAGTCCCGTCTTTTAATAAAAAGAACCAGTTGCTTTGATGATAAAGGCTTAAGCTGGGAAACAGTTGCTTTCTGTACTCACTGTTTTTGACTAATATTACTAAAGTCTTTATACAAGAGACGTTATCAGATCAGTAACCATAACCATCAGCCAGCTGGTGTCCATAGAAACAGTCATTAGAAGGTCAGTGTCTGTAGAAACTGCAGTGAAGAAAGCTGGTGTCCATAGAAACAGCTGCAATGAAGGTTTGCCTTCTCTATGAACTGTTAGCTTGGCTATCAGTTTTCGAGTTTATAGATCTTAGTCTTGCATGATTTGAAATAATGGTATGGGGGCGTGGCCGAGGTGGTCATGGAGTAAAAAGGCTTCTATAATGACGAGGTTAGTTAAAGTTTTTAAGGCCTTACTGCTAAAATGTAAACTTGCTAACAAGACTTTAAAACTTTACTACTAAATGTAGGTTAATGGTTTGGATGTAAAATGCTACACACTAGCTTGCTAATAAGGCTTTTTGGGGTATTATAAAAACAACAATAAATAAAAAGTATTTATAATATTTATGAAATATTTATAAAATTTGTAAATATTTATAAAAAATAACAAAACTCAGACTTCACTGCTATACGTGACCCCCTAACAAGGTTTTTTGGGACCTTACTAAATATTAATTTGCTCACAAGACTTTTTGGACTTTACAACTCAGGTCTAACTACCTAGTAAGGCTTTTAAGGCTTTATTACTAAACACTACATTTCTAGCAAGGCTTTTTGGGACTTCACTACTAAACACTATTTGAGGTTTTACTACTAAACGCTAAATCTCTAACCAGGCCTTTTGATGACTTACTAAATGTTAATTTGCTCACAAGGCTTAATGGGACTTTCCAACTCAATGCTAACAACCTAGTAGGGCTTTTTAAGGCTTTATTACTAAACACTACATTTCTAACAAGATTTTTTGGGGCGCTTACTAAATGCTAACAAGGCTTTTTGGGACTTAACTACTAAACGCTAACTCTGTAGGCTTCTTGAGGCCATACTAAATATTACTTTGCTCACAAGGCTTTTTGGGACTGTGCAACTAGACGCTAACTGCCTAATAAGGCTTTCTGAGGCTTTACTAAATGCTATGAAGGCTTTTTTTACACTTCAATTCTAAATGTAACTCCCTAACAAGGCTTTTTGGGACCTTACTGAATATTAATTTGCTCATAAGGCTTTTTGGGACTTTACAACTCAATGCTAACTACCTAGTAAGGCTTTTTAAGGCTTTATTACTAAATGCTACATTTCTAACAAGGCTTTTTGGGGCCTTATTGATTGCTAACAAGGCTTTTTTTGAGACTTTACTACTAAACGGTAACTCCCTAACAAGGTTTTTGGGACCTCACTAAAAATGAATTTGCTCACAAGGCTTTTTGGGACTTTACAACTCAATGCTAACTACCTAGTAAGGCTTTTTGAGGCTTTATTACTAAACACAGCAACACATGCTTCTCACACAATTAGCACTCAGTGCTTGGAAACCGGTTCCCTGCGGCTGGTGCGCGTCCAGCGGCTCGGCAGCCTGCTTTTTTTTTTTGCTGACAGTGAAAGATGAGGCTGACGTGATGCCATCAGCTGCTCGCGTACTCTGCCTTGTTTGTCTGTCAGGGGTTACGGCGGCGGGACTGACAGCATATTGTTGAGCAGCACTCATTGTGCAGCGATAATCTGTCCCCCACCTGTCCCCCCACTGCAATCATTCGGTAATGGTGGAGGCCGGTGCAGAGTAGTGGATTAGGCCCAGAGAGTGACAAACAAAAGTGGGTTAATCGCCACTGCTGGTGTCTTCCGCCCGCTGTGGGAGCGCTCTATTAGATTTTGTGCGATTCCAGCCCACACTCTTTCCTCATTCCCTCATTCCACCCTGTCCTGATTGTCTGCAGTTGTTGGAGCATTTGTTTTCACTACTGTCACTAATGTCATCACACTTTCTGTTGAAGTGATTTTACACTAAGGGTTCCTTACTTGATTTTCTTAACTGAAGTAACTAGTCTACTTTTTAATTAAACGGTAGTGTCAGATAGCAGAACATGAGGAGAAGTGTAACTAATGTTAATTTGCCAATAAGGATTCAAGGTAAGATATGCTAGTCTGCCAATTAGTAATACAGTAAAGTTACTTAATTTTTAGTATGTGTGTAATGGATATCTGGACTGGTCTATATATATTGCCTCCCCCTTGATTTGGTTGCCATTTACTTTAATATTCTGCAGAAAAATCACCTTGTTTTTTTTAAATGTGCATCAGTGATGCAACAAATTTCTTGACTGAAACTGAATTTCAGGATGCACAGTAAACCAAAACAAAAAGAAAAGATTGTTTTATATGTAATTTACAGTAATAGAGCATCTTGTGGTTTCCCAAAGGCATTTAAAACTGAATTCTCTCTGCTATAATGATGGAAAACATCTCATTTTTTAAAATGGAGAGCAGATCGACATGGTTTTGGAAATCCTGTCTAGTGAAGTTTCTCCAGCAGTATAAGAATGATCAGTGTTACTGGTTTTTTACATATTAGTGGTTAATCAAAGTCCATTTACACCTGTATTATAAAGAAAACTTACATTTTATGCAAATGAAATGAAGTATTCTATTCTATTCTATTACAAAATACAACCCCATTTCCAAAAAAGTTTGGACGCTGTGCAAAATGTAAATAAAAACAAAATGCAATGATGTGCAAATCATTTAAATCCTATATTTAATTGCAAAATAGTACAAAGACAACATATCAAATGTTGAAGCTGAGAAATTGTTTTTGAAAAATATATGTGAATTTTGAATTTGATGCCGACAACACGTTCCAAGTTGGGATGGGGGCAACAAAAGGCTGGTAAAATTGTGTAATACTAAAAAATCACCTGGTGGTTAATTGGCAACAGGTCAGTAACATGATTGGGTATAAAAAGCATCTCAGAGAGGCGGAGTCTTTCAGAAGATGCAGGTCAAACCTCTAGAACACAAAGAAGAAACCATATATAAACAGGATCCAGAAACGCTGCCACCTTCTCTGGGCCTGAGGTCATTTAAAATGGACTGAGGGGAAGTGGAAAAGTGTCCTGTGGTCTGACGAATCAACTTTTGAAATTCTTTTTGGAAATCATGGACACTGTGTCCTCCGGACTAAAGACCACTCAGCTTGTTATCAGTGCACTGTTCAAAAGCCAGTATTCATGATGGTAAAGGGGGGCATTAGTGCACATGGCATGGGTGACGTGCACATCTGTGAAGGCTCCATTAATGCTGAACGATACATACATGTTTTGGCAACATATGCTGCCATCCAGACGACGTCTTTTTCAGGGAAGGCCTTGTTTATTTCAGCAAGACAATGTAAAACCACATTCTGTATGTATTACAGCAGCATTGCTCTGTATTAAAAGAGTCTGGGTGCTAAACTGACCTGTCTGCAGTCCAGAACTGTCACCACTGAAAACATTTGGCGCATTATGAAATGAAAAAATGACAAAGGAGACCCTGAACTGTTCAGCAACTGAAATCCTATATCGAGCAAGAATCGGAAAACTTTTCACTTTTAGCAATTACTACAGCAATTGGTCCTCCTCAGTTCCCAAACACTTACAGAGTGCTGTTAAAGAAGAGGTGATGAAACACAGTGGTAAACAGGCCCCCGTCCCAACTTTTTTGGAACGTGTTGTTGGCATCAAATTCAAAATGTGCATTTATTTTTCAAAAAACAATAAAATTTCCCAGTTTCAACATTTGATATGTTGTCTTTGTAGTATTTTCCTTATATGTTTTACATGATTTGCAGGTCATTGCATCCTATTTTTATTTACATTCTGCCCAGCGTCCCAACTTTTTCAGAAATGGGGTTGTAGTTTACTGCTGTAGCTCATAACTTCATCCACCAAAATATTATCATTTGAGAAGGGAAATGCACAGGTCGCAGTCATTTCTGGGCCTAAACAAGCTTCAAATAAAACATATAGAGTGGCTTTGACAAGCGTCAGTTGTCTGCATTTCATCTGGAATGGCCAGAAAATGTTAATGTGAATCACTGTTAGCTTAGCGCTAACATAGTCTGAGAATCCCACAGGGGTGCCAGCAGAAATTAGCTTCACATCACATATATAGATATGATTCATCAGAACTGACGCTCGAATAAACCGAAGCTCATGATTACACTGCACTGACCTTAGATTAGATTCAGTTGCTGCTCAGCTGATGACTCTGCACGACTCTTTTGAGCGTATTTTCGCTAGGCTAGCTCTCGGAGTGGAAGCTTCATTATGTTTGCAGTGATGGGAATGTTGAAGATAAAAGAACAAACAGTTGAAAATACTGTAATATCCTTCTGCTAACAGTGAGAGTAAACATTAGTTCTGATTCAGTTGCTCCTCTGCTAATGGAGAATGACCTCCTCAACGCTCTGAATGTGTCCACGGCTCATGTGCGCCGACCGCTTGATGGATTTTGGCGTCGGCTGGAATGGCACGGAGCACCGCTAAAGCAGTGTAGAACAGCTCTGATGTGCTAGCAGAGACGAGGAAAGGTGAACAGCTACACTGCAGCTTTCTCAACATGTCCAGAGTCAAGTCGAGGCAACAGCGTCCAGCGCTGCGTAGAAGTCTTCGGTCAGAGGAAATGATATTTAAAGCTATCTATCTGGGCAGTAAGTGTTTATTTGCTTGGAAAAGTACTAACATTATGCGGCTAGTTTACTGCCCTCTTGTGGCTCCACAGCTCAATCAGATTAGTAGGTAAAAATAAAATAATCCTCCTTTACAGTAAAATAAAGCTCTGCTGATCGTTCAACACAGTTTAACAGTAAATGGTCTTAAACTCTGGAGTTAATGTAGAACTGCTAATTCACCCTTTAACCCTGAAGATCAGCGCAGACTGCTGGTCACCATAGCAACACAGACAACAGTCTCGCCTTATTTGCATTTATAACTGACAAACACTAAAAAGTCGTGGGGCTGAAATCAGTTTCTCATTCCACCTTAAATGGTGCAGCAGTTGCATTGTGGCGCCTCAGGCACCATTTAAGGTGGAACGGGAGAATTCGAACAAGAAGCTAGCAAATGAGAAGCGACTTCAGCCTCAGAAAAGAATTAACGTTGAGAGACATTTTACAAGAAACTGTTCTACTTTTGAGGAAAAGTTTCCTGCCGGAGATGCGAGAAAAGCGGCTATAGCTGAGCTAAAGCTTAAAGCAGAGCAAAGTGAGTCTGCGTTTTCGTTTCATATTATATTTTTTATCTTATACCAGTATTTATTAGCATAAACTGAGACATATTTACAGCCAAGATGGTAAAGTGGACATGTGCCTCCCAAGGTGGTTTGATTTTTGCTGAAAGGCTTTTCTTAACATTTGGGTTGCCGACCCCTGCAGTAGGTCAAGCGTGCTAGTGGTGGAATCCAGATCCAAGCAATGATTGGAGTAGAGGTGGGCAGTATGACAATATTTATCATTATTGTGATTAATTATGTCAGAAGAGAGAGCTTAATTAGTCCTGTTTAATTGAATTCAGTGCAGTGATGTGCTATATTAAATGTTAAAAAATGGCCAGGGTCCACCGGCAGGCCCAAATTACACACTGGCTGAGCTATTCTTAGGTTATTACACACTTATGTAATCTAAGAATAGCTCAGCCAGTTTGTATTGAAGTCCTTGTAGTTACTGAATAATAAGGCTTAGTATATAATAAGCCTGGGATTTTAAGGGGTTAAATAAAACCTCAGATGACTGGAATGTTTTACTGAAAAGCTTATAAAGAAGAGGAACCAGATTAGTGTCCTTCTAATCAGGTCACTTATAAATAACCTTACTGAATTACCTTTTTATTATATTTATGTGTATTTGTGTTTACTCTTGTGTTATATAGTGTTTTTACTAAGGGCTGGCTACTTCAAGACATTTACATTCACAATATACATCAAAATATTAGAGATATTTGTAGATTTGAAAAGTTGGAACAAATAAAATAGAACCTGTAGTGCCACATATAAAAATACTATGATGATAAAAATAATAAATCTAAAACTACAGTGGTTTTTATTCAGTGTTTTATGAACTGGGCTGCACTAAATCAAACTAAACCTGCTTAATTATCACTGCTGTGGGAAGAAAACCTCATATGTCCATTTTTGTCGTTTTTCAGTTTTTGACATAATTTGAAAATACCTGTTGCCCTTTACATGGTATGTAAATTTCATGATAAATGGGCCAAAATTACTTAATTAAAGTACGTTTTTTCCTTCTCCTGTAAAGGTACTACTTTGGAGATACAGCGTGGAGCTCACTTTGTAAAGAAATCACGTAGTTAGTGCTTTTTAAAAACTGACGATGTCCATGATATGTTTAGAAAAGCAATTTGTGACATAATTTATCACAATATTGATAAAACATCGCCACCCCTAGCTTTTACAAGCTAAAGCACAGTTACTGCCCAGAGATATAGTTTTAACCAATTTTCTCGGCTGACCTAAGACCCTCTGCCCAGTTCTGTGTGCCCTCCTCCGCCTATCGGCGCTCGAACAAAGCGATGATGTTCAGCTCGTCGCTCTGCCCCGGGCTGGTGTGCATGGGGGGAGGTGAGAACAGGAGCGATAGGGAAAGTGACAGGAAGGCTATATTTTCAGCATTCTGCCTGTCTTCACTCATTAGGTCCTCGTTTAAGCGTGCGGCGTCGGTGTGGACGCAGTGCCGGAGAGGCAGTGTTACAGTCGCAGTGCTCACGGACAGATCTGTCAGCAGAGCGAAACGTCTCACAGCTCTCCAATCTGCTGTGAAGTCCTCATCGGCCCACTCTGTCTGGACCATAACAGCAGAACCCGTCTACTGGACCCTGTTCTCTATAAAAGGGGTCTCAAACTCAGATTGCATGGTGGCTGAGAGCGGTTGGGAATCACCAAAGGCCTCACGATACAATATTATCACGATACTTAGGTCACAATATAATATTACTGCGATTTTGTGATATGCTGAGTACTGGAATAAGATATACTGTGATTTATTACTTTTTTCAACTGCAAATGTTGTCCTCAAAGGAGAACTTTGTCAACATCTGTTTTATCTAATAAGATATTTTTCAGTCTGTTCAACTCACATCAGTCATTTTCAGTCATTTTTATTGCAGCAAAATAGATTGTGAAGCAAACAGACTGACTTACATGGTCATAAAAACCTTGCTTTAACCCTCTGGGGTCCACAAACTGTGCATCAAATTCTCTGTCTCTATATCTGAGTCTGTATCTTTGTGATGATCCAGCTCAGAAATCCAGTTCAAACACTTCCTGAATCTGTAGAGACGGCCTTTCCATTCCATCTTATCACGAGATCATACGAGACTCACATCCGGAGTTATGAGCCTATGAAGAGGGGCTGAGATACACATCATCTGCCTCTCACCATGTGGAAGTGGTGGATTGGTGTGTCCATCTACATTCTGTGTGAAACTGACCAATGGACACTCAGGAACTCACTAAGGACTGACCATCACGCCGGAAACCCTTCATTCTTCATTCAGTCCACATCGGAGACTCATGTGAAATGGCGTACAGAGAGTTTACAGCTGCTGAAGCTGCTGCAGCGGTTTTGGAAAGTAGTGATGAAGATAACGGAGCATTTAGATATGAAACATATGAGGATCATGATATATGAAGAGCCTTTAGAGGAGAGTTTAAGAAGAGATGAACAAATCGAGAGAGAATGACCTCAGACCACAGAGGGTTACGTTTATATAATACAATATCGATACTTGGCGTACATGTATTGATACAATATTGCCATACAAAATATTGCGATACGATGCTGTAATGATTATTCCCCCACCCTTAGCTAAAAAAATACGAAAAAAAAAAGTGTCCACTGTTTTTTCAACTATGAAATTAACAAAAGATTTAAACGAAAAACTCAAAACAAACACCAAAAACTTCAGCTGTTATCAGAGAAATGAGTACAGCTTCCCCCAAATCACACAGCCTGATTAATCTGGATGATAATTAAACTCCAGTGTTTGATAAGATCATTGACACAGATTTCAGTGTCCTGCTTCATTTCCTCATATAAACTCTCCATTTATTCTTATTCAGAGCAGCGCTGAGTCGCCTGAGTTAGTTTTTTCTGTGAAAATGTAGGAAATGAAGAGGAAAATGAAGTGGATGAGGTGGTCCAGTTCTGTTGGCCAGAAAGGCCTTTGAGAAAACAATCCCACAGAGTTTAAAGGATATCAGCTACTGTTATCTACACAAATGGACAATAAACTGTAGCCTGAATTTTGGGGCTTCATTTCAGTTTCTCCAGCAGCAAGACTGTCTAAGGTTGTGCCCTGTTATCATGAGTTTGACCAAAAAAGCCTCTAGATATTAGAGAGGCTCTGAAAGTTTGGCCGAAAATGATCATAAATGATTATTATGTAAATATAATTTGCTGTTATAACTGAAAAATTATTGAGACATTATTGATTTTGTCACTGTCATTTAAACACAGCAGCCATGATTTACACTATATGAAAAGTTCATGATGAATGGACCAATCACTTAAAATAAAATCTCTTTACATTAACTTACATTAGAAGTATGGAATGTTTTTCTTTCTCCGTGTTCTCCTTTTTGGTTTTCGGCCAAGAATTTCTGTTTTGGTACATCAGTAGCAAAAAGCTTACAGTACACAAACTAATTATTTTGTTTTTTTGTATTATTGTTTGCTGGAAGCTCATTTTGTTGTATTGAAATGACTGAATTTAATACATTTGTTTTTTCTTCATTTTCTTGATTATTTCTTGAATATTTTTCATAGCATTTAAAAGTATAAATAGAAAGAGTAGAATGCTGAACTTTTTTTCAGTTTTGATCCAGTGTGTCCCATATTTCATTTTCAGTTTTGGCCAAAATATTTCATTTTGGTGCATCACTGCTAATCATCAGTGTGTTAAGTGAGACACAGGAGTCCAACTTTCTGAGTCCAACATTGAAAATCTGGGATTTTTTTTTTTTTATTTAAACCTCAAAATAAACAACAAAACACTTTAGAAATTTAGAAATAAATCTAAACCAAATAAAAGTTATGACAGTTAAAATGAAGAAATGTTGAAGGTTCTGCACTGTTTCTGGGTCTCTGTTCAAATTCGGGCGAATGTGTGGAACTGATCCTGTTGTCAGTCTCGTGTTCAGACTCTACAGATTCAGGAAATGTTTGAACTGTTTTTCTGCACTTTTTTATCACAAAGACACAGAAACAGAGATAGAAACATTGAATTTGGTGCGTGGGCGAGGTTATGGACACCAGAGGGTTAAAGCAAAAGGAGGACGCACCACCAAATATTAAGAAATTCTGAAATTCACTAAATTTTCAAAGATTTTACTTTTCCCTCACACTGTAATGCTGCTGATAGAATTTAGACAGAATAGAATAAAGAAAATCTTTTTATTAAATTAGAAAAAAGGCAGAACAGCAGCATTGTCAGTGGTGCTCTCAGACGTTTGGACCCCACTGCATGTTTGCAGACACTGATAAAACCACAGGCCATAAATATTTCCTGATTATGATCTGCCGACTGATCTATCGGTCAGTCCTAAAGGACAGTAAGGCAGAGGGATGGAGAGGATTACTCTTTTTGCGTGTCGTGTTGGCTCTTGTTTTCAAACAGGTCATCAGTGCTGCCAAATCTCTCCATTTTTATCTCTTTATCCCTCCGTTTCATTCCTCTTATGTCTGTTTTTTTTTTTTAAGTGATCCTGCTTGCGTGTAGTTCCAGACACATACAGTATTCACAGCCTTCATTCTCCCTCAAAAGTTTGGGGACAGCTTTAGTTTTCCTGCTGTTAAATTCCGACAGAGTAAGAAAAATCCCTGTGCAGGTTCAGTTTAAGTACTTTTTGGGCCAGTAATTGCTGATGATGTGTTTATGTTTATCTTCAGCCCTCAGCTTTGTTTTAAATACAGAATCTTCTTAGTATGAAAGACTTTAAATAATGATTTGACAGTTTTCTTTTCCAGTCTATTGTAAAAAGCTTATTATTTTTAATGTGCTTTAAAGAACTGAAAGGTTTGAGTGCTGACATCACAACAAGGGGATAAAGTGGGCGTGGCCTTTGGCTTTATTCCCAAGACACAGCCATCCCTTATTAGCACAAATATTTACACGTGATGCTGTTTTCCTCAAATTAAAAGAGCTCAAACTGTTTTTTATTTTATAAAATATATATATATATATATATATACACACATACATACACACAATAAAAATAAACAGAATTATAAATAATAATATAAAATTAACAGAATGTCCCTTATTTATCAGAGTTGTGTTAAAAGTATCGCAAATTTGGCCGCCTTTAATGACGTACTAACTACTCTGCGTGTGATTCGTCAGCTTTCACATGATATTGAACTGATTGGAGATTTGAGCCCAATTTAAGAATCAGCTTCAGTGCCGAAGCCTACCAGCATCTCATGTAAATGATATGTAAATGAGGTGCTGCTAGGCTCCGGCACTGAAGCTGATTCTTAATTTGTGACATAACATATTTAAACATCTATATTATTGCAGTGTGTGACACTAGCTGTGTTGTGTATTGTTTATCTTGTGGGCGGAGTCAGTAGTGCAAAATAAAAGCACATTGTAATGTTTTTAAATGTAAGATGGAATAGTTGCAGTATTCATTTGCACCAAATGCTCATGTAAAATAAGTACATCCACTTCTGTACTGGGTTGATTTGTGCACAGACTGCTATTGTCAGTATTACTGTTATTTTCTATATTATTATTTTCAGTTTTTGACATCATTTGAAGATGCCTGTTGCCCTTTACTTTGATTGTAAATTTCATGATGAATAGACCAAAGGAAATGTCGCAGAATGACTTGGAAAAAATTCTGGTTCCATTGACTTACATTAAAAGTAAAGTATGTTTTTTCCTCCTGTGAAGTTACCATTTTAGAGATGGTTTTGTTCAGACAACAGTGACATACTGATGATACTTTTGGTTATTTAACCACAAATCAAGCATTTTTTTATGTTGTTAAAATATTTACACACTCCTACCAGATGTGAGTTTGATCATACAGATACGCCAAAGATGAAACTGATAAATAACAGAATTATTGTTTTGCATGTGCTTAATTTAGTGCCAGATTTCACCGCATGCCACTTTGAATAATAAGTGCCAATGTCCTATTAATTATGTATAATTATCCAATAATAATCCTAATTAGAGATTATAGGGAAGTCAGTGATGCCAAATGTGCACAAGTTGCAAAAAACTTGAAATTAGCAGTTTCACTTTTTTATCGACAAACCAAAACTTTTTCACTAACCTTTATTTTTCAGACAACAATATCACAATTATCACAAAAACAATATTAGTTTTTGTGCATTTTCATTTCAGTGTCTGAAATTTGCAAAAAAAGCTGATGGAAACGCAGCTGCAGTCACTCCAAAATGAAACAGTGTCATTTCAACACAGGATGAACATCAGATTCTTGCTTTGTGTTGTTATGAATGGAACCGAATACAGCTAGTAATGATGAAATACCACATTACAGACGTCTCTGATCACTTGCATGAAGAACAGTTTAAAAGGGAGGTGTCCTCAAACTTTTGACGGACAGTATAGGTCAGTGGTGTCGTTGGTAACGGGTCACAGTTTGACTCCTGAGAGCGGCTGAAGATTTATTCTTCATACCTACGAACTCCTCCACAGATGACCGTGAGAGCGGCTGATGCTGAAGGAGAGAAATCCGCTCATTAGTGCAGGAATCAGCCGCTCGTCGCTCTTCATCAGAGAGCTGGAGAAGCGCTGCGCTGTTTCAGTGGAGGAGGAAACGCGATGTGAGGAGAAAACGATGCAGGAATTCAGGGTCCGACTGATACTGCAGAGCTGTAGTCTGAACTACTGAGTCTAAATGAGAGCAGGCCCAATTCAAGACCAAGCCTCAAAGGGGAATTCCACCAATTTTTCTAAATTTCTATACAAGTGTTCAGTGTGTGAGATGTAAACAGAGAGATTCAGAGTGGTTTGGTGTGAAATGGTTCAGATGTCTTTACAATGGTGGTGATAGGAACCAGGGGTCGCCATGACTACAACACAAATATAGACATTTTATTTACTATCCAGAACCACCAGTGAACCTACACGAGTCTTCTGAGTTTATATGGAATGTTGATGATGGAAAATAGTGGAAAATCTGAAATAATACGTTTTCTTTGGGGACTATTTTGCCCCACAGCGCCCTGCATGTATCCCTCCACCATGAATGGAGTTTAAGTTCTCTAAACTATCATAAAACAGTGTCTCAGTCATCAGGCAGTGAATTCATAACCATTTCATGTAGGAACTTTCTGTGAGGAGCTTTTAGAGGTGGACGTCTGGTTCCTATCACCACCACTGTGAACAGTTCTGACTCGGTAAGTTTATCTAGAGTGAAAACAATGATAAAAATGAAAGTTATAATCATGAAATCTCAGTGCTTGTTTATGCAGAGTAACTCAATACCCAAATTGAAAAAAATATTTTCCGAATGCATTTACCACATATATCTTTGCAATAAATGATTTTTTATTAAAATATTTTAGCAATGTATGAAAATGGCCAAATATATTTTGAAAATGCCCTTAATTATATTGGTTATTATGTCTTTAATTGTATGTGGTTTTAACAAAGCTTACAAATATAACTGAAATATTCATGAGCTGAATCAACGGTACTGACTTATGTGATCTGCACTGTACTTTACATTAACCATGTACGTCTGCAGTCAGACTCTCACACACACACAATATATTTCACATAAACAAGATATCAGATCATAACTGCATTTTCACAGAGTATCAATACCCACAACACTCGCTTCTGTCCTGTTAAAGGGTCATTTGATCAGATTTAAAATGAAGATACTGGAACACAAATTCATTTCTAAAGGTATCAGACAGTGAAGAGCATCAGACAGGATTCTGGATATTTTCATACATTTTCAAATGGATTTGATAAACACGTTTACATACATTTATTCTTGTATGCTACATCGCTGTGTGTAATATTTCCCCATACATTTTATAATTAAATACGAATACCATTCACCAAACCTGTAGTCTGATCTTCAAGTCTGACCAAATCAGACTGAGCCATAAAACTGCCACAATATCAAGTTCAGCTCAGTTTTGTCAGCTTTTCCCAGATCAGTATTAATGTTGTTTTGTTCCAGCCAGTCTGTAAAGCATCTTACAGCCCATTTAGTTTGGCGAATGGTGTTGGGTTCATTTCTGGCTGATTCCAGGTTGTTTAGCTGTTCTTCTGTCTCAGCTGCCGACTGAAAAGCTGCTCAGTGGTGATGACAGTTTGGGAATTTAGTGTCGTCTCATCTTCAGAGTCTGACCAAATCGGCTGTCAAATGTGATCTTAAAAGTGTCCATTTTCTGTTTGTGGCAAAGTAAGAAGTAAAAACGTTCAAATATCTTGAGCGTCTCCTACAGCTGACAAAGACGTTGCTTAGCAACAACATTTCAGTGGCGTGATACAGTGTCTGTGAAAAATCTGTGATGTTATGGCGAAATAACAGCACAGTTAGAACGCCTCTCAGCCAATCAGCTTGCGTGGCCGACACTAACTTTTGTATAATAAGCCAGTATATTCTAAAATACATTTTAGTGTTTGGAATGTATTTCAACATCGACTGCAATGTATTTGACTTGTATTTCAAATATTTAAAAATACACATCCATATATATTTTTCCCATATGGGCATCCTTACAGACCCACAGCGCTGAGTCGTCTTCTCACAGTGGAAGGATGGACAGAAACACCTGTGGATGTTTTCAGATCTGATCAGCTTGATTTTCTCCTCTCTCTCAGAGATGAAAGCTTTAAGTGCTGTTTATCTGATGGGGCAGTTTTGGAGTCTACCAGCTCTTCCAGGTGGTTGTTAGGTGGTTGTTCTCTGTAGCTTTATGAACTCCAGTTTTAGAAACTCCTGTCCTTTCATTTTGACTTTCTCCTTCATTATGCAAGTGGATTATCTTACATCTAACCTCCTCAGAAACATCTCCTGGGAATATTTAGGAGGTGAGATGGAGCTTCAGTTGTGGAATTAATCCAAAACATCAGTTATTTTAGAATTTCATATCAGTCTTATCAGGATTTTAAGTGCACCATTAGCCCATATTAAATCTGTGCAAAACAAGTCTTCATTTTATTCATGAATATAAATCATTTCTCATGTTTCATGCAGTGTTTTATTTCTTCGTAATGGATCAAACAGATAAGCGCTTGTGCGACAGATCAGGTGTAAATTATTTATCCAGTAGTTTAAAAAAGTCTCCAGCTAATCTCATGTAAAGAGCAGCTGGACGTCTGCATGCCTGGTCACATTTAAACCCATATTGCTGTTGTTGTCTGCTGGTAACTCTAGGAGGTTTCATGTTTATTTCAAGACGAAGCTGATATGGTATCATTGCATCACTGAATTGGAGCTGCATTGTCGCGTTATTGAGTTTAGATGGTTTCTATCTTCAGGAAGATTCTGTTGCATTTTAATGAGCTGCCTCATCCAAAGCCTGTGTCTGTTAGACTCTGAGTGTCTACACGCTCAGAAAAACGGTACTAAACTGTCACTGGGGTTGAAACCTCAAGGATACGTCTTCAGTACTTTAAGTCAGAGAACAGAACCATATTTCATAGCAGTTCTGGGTTTTAAATCACATTGAATTCTTATTTTAAATCCCCGGGCCAACATTCCTTGGCCACACCACCACCCCCCCTTTTCCAGGGGACCTATATACTTATATATTTTTTTTCTTTCACTTCGCTATTAATATCGCAACTCATCGTTTATTAATGATCATATAGATATAAGGTGATGTGGCACCACAACCACCCAACACCCCTCCAAACACCACCCCGCCACCCTCGCACCCATCCCCTGATTTGAGTGAAACAATGAACAGTAATAACAAAAAAAAAAAAAGAAAAAAAATCGCATTGAATTCTCACAGCCTGTCTTTTCTCCAGCCTTTTTATTTTATTGTTCGGTTGTAAAGCTTAAGGTTATGAAAAATGTATTTAAAGTGCACAGTTGAACCTTGAATCCATCACTGTGGGTCCTCGGTAGGACTGTCCTATGAAGACTCCTCCTTAGTAGCCTATTGGTCACACAAATGGAAAACAGTCCTAACAAGGCTGCGTGGTGACGCCACGAGAAAAGCTGCGTCTCTTGCAGTTGCGCGAAACTTGTGAGGTAACTGGTGAGAGAAAATGGAGCCTGTTGTGTTGCGTTTGTCGCTTTTTCATTTCTTCGTGGAAATGGAGGAGATGTTCTTATGACGTACGATAAACTACATATTTACAGATACTTCCAAATAAAATACGATATACAGACGATATACGATATATGGACGAATGCTTTAATTAATCAGTCATTTTACACTTTATGAAGTAACGAAGACGAATTAAAGTACATTTTAAACCGAGCTCTGCTCCAACGGCTTTGATTTCCGCCATTTTCGTGGTGTTTCTTTTTTTTCCTTCATGTCATTCGTGCTCAGAGAACTGTGGGTAACCGCAGGCCTGGTAGGAAACATCTGATGCGTCCTCAAAATCACTGAAATCTGTCCCTAATTCTGAACCTAACCCTAACCTTAATGTTGATAATCAACTGAGTATCACCAGAAAGTTTGTTAATAAGTACCTGTAGATCATCTATAGGGGACCATTCAAATACAGTGTGACCATGTTGTAATGGAAGCTGATGCGCTGGCCTGAGCTGGACGAACCCTGTTATTCAGGTTAGTAAATAATCTTAAATTGGAAACCTGAAGAAGCCACACATGTCTTGGCTGATTGACTACATTTATGATAAGTGGGGAAAATTTGTGTGATTTCTTTGCTTTAATCCTCTGACGAAAATGAAAATAACAAAGATTAAATAGTCCTACAACACTCTCCTCTCTCGCTGTCCTGCAATGGTCAGCACAGATGCATCCAAACAGCACGAGCTGAAGATCAACAGAGAAAATATCAGCCGTGTGAAACTTTCCCAGTTTCTATGAGAGACATTAAACACGAGATTTATAACATCTGTTCATGTGGAGCATCAAGATGCCCAACAACTTCTCCACTGCAGGTCTGGTAGCACCTGAACGTGATACACACAATACAGCAAAACGACAGGAGCTGAAAGGAAAGTCCTGCAGCTCGCTGACCCCATCCGTACACTCGGTTAGTGAAATGATGAAAACATTCACAGAAAACAGACAAAGAACAAAGAATCACTAACAATCATGGAGGTAATTGACCTGGATGACCAGCTGCTTTCTGTGGGGTTTTATTTATTGTAAGCTTTTTTTGGTTTCAGTTTTCGGCCCATTGTGTCCTGAATTTCAGTTTCGGCCAAGAATTTTCAATTTGGTCAGCCCTTCATTCTCAGCGTAATGATTTATCACTCCAGAAAACAGATAATCTGTGCTTGGCGTGTGAGGAAAGCTGGAGAGGAGTGTAGGAGGCAGGAGGAGAGAGTTTCTTTCCTGCAGCTTCCACAGTTCAGCCACATCCTCACCCACAGAGACCCCAAAACACCCACCACTCCGAGCATCATCAGCACACATCAGCACACGCACTGCAGAGTGGTGACCTAGCAACCAGAGAGAAGGAGGAGATCCACCAGAGAGAAGATTCGCACGACTGTACCATTTACAACCAATTTCAAGAGAAAATACATCAGTCTAGTTCTTCTTGGAGTTCTAGATATAAAGATACAGATGTAGTATCCTGTGTAAATGGAGCGGTTGGTTTGGTATGTGCATGGTGTAGGCTTCCTTACAGCTTTGTGGTTTAGCTAGTTAACCAAGTCGTTTTCTACATAAACTACCTACTATCAAACTTTGGAAGAGTTTTTCCAATGTAGCTGGGACTAAGCAGTGTTCCGGTTAGTTGTTAGGAATGTAAAACAGCAGCAGCAGCTCTGTGTCAGAACTCTTTACTGAAAGAGTGACGGTAACGCTGATACAGACAAGCTCAGATATAAGATAATGACTGTTACTAGATTCAGATAAAACATAAGGAGTGTCTTTTACAATCTTCAAATGTTCATATTTAATGTAGATAAATATGCAGTTGTCTTATCTTAGCCTCAGATCCTGTGGAGTGGAGCTAGCCTATTGTTTTGGTATTGTAACGAAGACGCTCCAGATGGGTTCGAATTAGTGGTGGCACCCTTGAATCTGAAGCTTCGAGGTGTGTGCCAAAAAAATGACACCCATTGCTTCGAATCACTGTGTCGGTGCTTGATTCGTTCTACAATGATCATGTGACCAATGACGTCCGAAGCTTCATTTCGGCACACAACCACGTGACTGCTTCGGGAAAAGACTCAAAAGCAGCAAAGCCCGGGGAGCGCTTTGAGGGTCGTTTGAGGAGAGAGAGAGAGAGAGAGAGATACAGATAGACAGATGGATAGATAGATAGATAGATAGATAGATAGATAGATAGATAGATAGATAGATAGATATTGAGATTAAAAAGATACTGAAAATTGAGTTTTATTGGTTTATTTTATTTAAACGACAAATACCATGGTTGTAATGCGCTCGAACACAGTTTTAAAAGCTGTAAAATGGATGTTCGCCAGATACACGAAGCACTTTGAGGTTTTGGCCACCAGATGGCACTAATGTGCACTGTGTCATGAAGCTTCAAGTAATGAACCATTTTTCGACACAGTTGGGAGGACAGCTTCAGAGCTTCAGAAAGCTTCGGTTTGCCATCACTAGTTCGAATCCATGATTCCTGTTTACTCAAAACACAATATCAAAAATCACAAAAAACAGAATCATAGATCACAACACAGCAAAGGTTCCAAAGGGAGTTCAACAAACAGTCAAAGAGTCAGAAAAAGGTCCAGGCCAAAAAAAAATCCAACAGATGTGAAGAAACAAGGCTTGGTACTCAGATGAACTGGCAATATTTCAGAGATCCAGTCTGAGTGAAGGTCCTTATAAAGGGAGGTTAATGAGCTGCAGGTGAGAGAGGTCAAGGTGTCACCAGGAAGCAAGTCAGTACTCAGGTGAGGCTGACCTCTGGTGACAAAGGCAGGTATTGCACCTGACAGGTTTGTGCATCGTGTAGGCTACATTATAGCTTGGTGATTAGCCTGCTAGCTAAGTCATTTTCTGCATAAACTATGAAACTATGGTTGAGTTTTCAAAAAACATAACTGACTGTGAATATGAGTCGTAGTCTAGGCAGGTTCTGGTTAGTTGTTAGGAATGGGAAACAGTGGCGGCAGCTCTATGACTCTTTACTGAAAGAGTGACTGTAACACTGCTCAGATATATGATAATGGTTTTTATAAGATTCAGATAAAACACATACAACGACTTCTACAAGCTTCAAATGCTTGTATTTAATATAGAACAGCCAAAATAAATAAATAAAAATAAATATAAATAATTATGCAGTTGTCTTGCCTTTGCCTCAGATCCTGTGTAAATATGCATAGTGTAGGCTTCCTTATAGCTTTGTGATTAACTTGCTAGCTGAGTCAGATTCTACACAAACCATGCATTTCAAATCTGAATTAAATGGCACATACAGAAATCAGTCTGTTTCTCTCTTTCTGGCTCTGTTAAACTCAGCCATTAAACTGAAACCAATTAACATGCTTTCTATCCAGCAGCCCCCCTTAAAAAAGAGAGAATCTGCTTATTTCATTCTGATGCACAGGGAAAGTTCTTTGTCTACCTGAAGGGCCGTTTTACTCAGCATCTTCCTGAGGACACAAAAGCTTCCGCAGATGGGCTGATCTTATCAAGTAAATGGCTTTTAGCTTCCAAAACTGCACCTACTAACCATTAGAGCAGGAAAGCACTCTGCTGGAGTTTGGAGTAATCTGGAGAGGTAGAGATACACGAGAGAAGAGCCAGTTTTATTCTGCACACATTCGCATGCCCCGAGTGCCTCCTCAGGAGCTCAATGCCATCCAAGGTGAAGTGTTTTATCATTCTCTTTGCTGGGTTGGAGGCTTTGCATTGTGGAACTGAACTTCTCGTTCCTCATGGTAGAAACATGATCTTTCTGAACCCAAAGTTTCATAGTGTGTTACACTGTGAAAGATACCTTACATTACAGTGAAAACGATATGATGCAGCATACCAATAATGCAGTATAATGCGATGTAATACATAACACTGAGAACAATACAGTAAACTACATTGTGAATATTACAGTACACTACACAGAGAACAATATAACGCACTACACTGAGAATGATGCACCACACTACGCTGAGAAAAATGTGATACACTATGCTGAGTACGAAAGAATAAACTAAACAAAATCCTCACAGTTGCCTCAAACCATGTGGGGTTGATTATGTGGTTACTGATGTTATGACACACTATTAGAAAAATGTATGTTGCATCGCTAAGAACAAGTAAAACCAGGCATATTTCATTACCTGTTAGCTCCTTATTAGGCTTATTTATTTATTTATTTCTGATTTATTTATTAAATTTATTCCTACCGCTTTAAGACATCTCGAGTCCTTGCTGATGGCTGAGTATGTGATGTCTGAGCATCAGCGGGAGAGTGTTAGAACCTCCCTGGGGAACCGCTTAACCTCAGCGCCGACCCACTCCACTCCACTCTGTAACACCAGTGCAGTGTAACCCTTTTGGCTTTTTTCTGTTAAACTTGTTTACTTTGGCTGAGTTTAGATATAAATTCTGCATCTAACATTAATAATTAGTACAGTACTGTGTCATTTCTGATTGTTTATTGAAGTTTCTTAGTTAAACCATACAGTAATTTTTCTTCAGTAACGTTGGCAGAATGTATTTCAATAGGAATATGTGTGACTTTCGTCTTTGTAGTTGAGCAAACAAGTCAGCATTTATAAACGTTTGCCGTTTCTTTATTGTATCAGTAGTTTGACAACATTATGCGCAAGATTTATAATCTCTGTCAATAACAGGAAAGTCCCTGGTGGCAAACCGACACCATGTGTAGACTCACTATATGACATGACAAAAAACAACAAAGTGCACTACGTAAAAATAATGGAATTCACTGTCTTAGATGACTAACTGTTCTCTGTTATTGAGGATATTTGATATTGCGGCACATGTCGCTGTTGTCGGAACAAAACCTCGTATCTCCAAAATGATGACTTTACAGGAGAAGCAAACAACCTACTTTTCTTGAATGTAAGTCAATGGAAACAGACTTTTTTTCAAGCAATTTTGGGACATTTCTTTTGGTTGGTTAATCATGAAATTTACACACAATGTAAAGAGCAACAGGCATTTTCAGATTGTGTCAAAAACTGAATAACGTCAAAATTGGAGATTCAAGGTTTTGCGATATTTTAGCTACATACGATATTTACTTTAATGTTTTTACTTTGTGTAACCTGTTTTTAGCTTCTTCCTGGCCAACTGTGGCCTGAATTTTGTTTTCTTTTTCAGCTGTGAATTTTCATTTCGGTGCCTCACTAACAAATAAATGCTCACTGCTCAGATAAACAGCTGTAAATATCATTATCTCAGCTACTTCTGCGCAGTACGAACGTGAACAGCTTGGCTTGCCATGGTTACCTGAACAGCTTCAGCTGAGCCGCTGTGGTCTCGGCTCTGTTTGTTTCTCCGGTCTCGCTGTAGCGGCTGTGTTCTGCACTCAGGCTGCATATGGTATTACATTATAGATGGCTGTCAGTGCGCTGACAGGCTGAGCGTGAGCCCCACTGTGGTCCAGCCCAGCGTAGCTCCAGGGATTCGCTCAGCGAGAAGCTGCAGGCAGTGGTTTTTACTCCTGATATCTCATGTATGTCTGAATTCTGCCGTATTGTGTCCTGAGCGATGATATCAGAGATTTGCTGTGGCTGTGATGGAGCGAGTGCATCGCTGTGGATGAACAGCTAGTAAATCTAGATTAGCCCTCAGCTGCTGTATGAAGTGCTGGTGAGGAGGCAGAACGGAGAATTATAAGATTTTGGTCACTAAAACAGAGGTTTTCAAATGCCGGGCCCTGGACTGGTCCCGAGCTGTGGATTGGTTGATAATGGGCCACAGAAATCTGACAGAATAGAATAGAATATAGAATATTTTTTACTGTTGTTGTCCAAATACAACGAAATTGGATTGGAACTTCCTGGCTGGATGCTATTAGTAAAATAAGACATAAAGTCTAAATATATTTTTTTAAATCTGTACAAAATAGAATTAGGTCCTCAATATGCAAACAACAAAATTAAGTAGTGACAGAGTTTCCTATTATTATGTGAGAGCAATATAAATAGAACTAAACAACATATTTATATGGTAACAGTGCCTAACTGCTGAAATCCACTATTTTACTGTAATCATTAATGTACTGAATAGTATTAAAATACTATAAATAGTATTTTAATTTAAAGCGTAATTCTTCTCATCTCTTCTAAAACATATGGTCTTTCAAGGGTTCTTTAGGAAAGACAGTGATTCTATATAGAACCATGAACACTCAAAGAAACTTTGCATGCTTAAATGGTTCTTTGCTTGGTGAAATGGTTCTTCAGATTGATACGGAACTTTTTGAAAGTGGCTCTATATAGCACCAAAAAGGGTTCTGCTATTGTTATAGCACTATTAAAAAGGTAGTTTTTCAATGTTTTTTTAATAAAGAAAACATGAAAGCGTTTTTCAGGTTGATGGCAAATATGCTGTAAATGGTTATATATAGAACCTTTTTGAAATGGGTTCTGTATAGCACCCAAAAGAGCTCTTCTATTGTTACGATGCCAAGCTTGTTACAATAGAAGAACCCTTTTGGTTGCTATATAGAACAATATACAACACGTTCTCCATCAGTCCGAAGAACCATTTCACCCTGCAAAGAACCCTTTAATCAGAGGCAGTCAGAGGCAACCAAACCTCCATGTGTTGTGACATCACAACCACACCTTACTGGCTGTCTGGTGCACCACATTCAGGGTTCCAGCCTCAAGCTGGAAAAAGTGGATATTCTGGTGTTTTTGAACATTAATTTATAGAAAATAATCGCAATTTACATCGCAGCAACGATGATAGTCAGAAAAATTGCCCTTCTCTCTGAGTATCAGCTTTAGCATTAGCATTAGCAGGATGGGCTGTGTTTGGAGGGGCGGTAGATGAGAGTACAGCTATATGGAGCACAGCGTTTGGTTTTCCTTCAGTGCAGACTCACTGCTCATTTCTGTCAGCTGTACTGACATTAGTGGCTCCATCCACGAGTTCCACTGGTCTCCACTGCCCGCCGCTCCTTTAAGCCCCCTGTCCCTGCTGTCTGCTGCCGACACTCCCACACTCCGATACTCCTCGAGCAGCGCAGGAATGCCAGTTCTGAAACTCTGACAGCAAGCTCCCAAAACTCGTTTCCAAAGCTGTCATTTTTTGCAGAACAGTTCTGACAGCACATGTTCTGAAACCTGAAACCTCGTAGTGCTCCTGACTTGTGTATATGTAACAAGCTCAGACACTGTAGCTCGGAAATGAATGAGAAGTGAAAGATTAGGCTAAGCTGAGAAGCGTCTGGACGCAAAGAAACAAGAAGTGTGCCAGGAGAGCCACATTTACAGCAAATACCCAAATATTTACCAGTTTAGGAAATATGTGTGTAGTGTAATGCTTATAGGTGTATGCTGTATACCGGTAACCAGTGCATGTAAGGGCCCAGCTTACGCTGCGGGCCGCCAGCAGAGGGCGACGGCGGCAAGGTGCCATAAATTCAGGAAACTCCAGTTCCCAGAAGCCCTCCTTTTTAACCAGAAGCCACATCAGCAAACACCATGTATTCTGTAAGGTCCAGTCCCATTTCACCTCTCGCCCCTAACAGTAGGGTGTCCTGATTCCTGTTGAGATAGAGGGTAGGGTGAAGTGTTAGGGCTACATGGCCCTCTGGAGGCCTTGTAGAAAAACCGGCAGGATGGCTGCACAAGAGACCAAAGAAACCCACAAATGTGAGAATTTTCTCTGTTGAAAAAATACAGTAACCACTGTTTTATCTTAGTTTAATGTCGTTTCAGTGTATTTTGGTCATTTTTATCATAACAAGCATTAAAAATCACTAGTAGTGCTGATGTCTCAGTAGCTGGCTAGCTAAACTTCCCGTTCCACCTTAAATTTTTAACTTTTAAGATGAAACGGGAAAATTTGAACGAGAAGCTGGTGAATATCTGACTTCAGCTTCGTATCACTAAAGAATTAGTGGTGGGTGATAATAAATAATTGCCCCCCTCTTTGAGCGTAATGCTTATAGAGGTGTACGCTGTATATAGGTAACCAGTGCATGTACGGGGCCAGCCTGCACCACCGGCTGCCAGCAGAGGGCGACGGCGCCGAGGTGCCATAAATTCAGGGAACTCCAATTCCCAGAAGCCCTCGGGCTGATTAGGCCCAACTTGGCACACCTGTGGACTCCTCTACTTAAAGCTGTGGCAAACAGCAGCACTTTGTCACACCTTTGTAGAGGGGTGACCGGTACGGTACTCAGCCCAGGTGGGAATTTAGACAAAAAGGAAAAGAAAAGAAAAGAGGGTTGGAAAAAACAAAAAACAAAAGAGAGAAATTGCCCCAAAACTACTTAAAAACCAAAAGAAGGCTTGAGCGAGAAACGACATACAAAGGCGTTTGCTCCTCAAAGAGCAAACAGGTGAAACATCACGCTGACCTTCCTCTCATGATCACAGAGGAAGTGTCTTTTGTTTTCTGATTCTTTTATTTCACTCTTCTATCTCACCCTTTGTTTGAGCACACTGCTGTCAGCACCCCCTTTGTTTTACCTTTTCCCACCGGTGTTTATTCCCATTCGTTGAGGTGTTTTTCGTACAATCAGTACATTGGCGGTTCGAGTCTGGCTCTGAGCCACCCCAACGGGCACAACCACCATATTCACACTCCATTGCCTCAATCAAATCATTTAAGACCCTTTCTTACGGGTTTTCCTCTCTGCACTTGGGTCCGGCTCCCTGCCGTCACGTAACAGTGAAGCTGTTCGTTCACTTTGTTTTTGCTGCCTATCATTGTACAATCGTACATAATAGGAGCTTTAGTGGGACATAAGCGCTTGGTGGGCTTTCTTAGGCTAATCATGTGTGCATTGTGAAGGCAAGACCACATAAAGACTCCTCCCCCCCCCTCCTCAAATCGGTCAGTGAAAGCCATCGTGGGTTGTCCATGCTGTTAAAAGGTTGGGATCCTCTACACTAAAATCACACTAAACATGTAGACACTTCAGAATCGAGCTCAGGTTTGAAATGATATGCAGCAAATGAAAGACATGCTACTACAGGTACATTGTTTACACACCTGACAACACTGCCGGGAGTCTCCCGCTGGGTTCCTGATTGGTAATTCCTCCCATTAATCACCTGATTTAATAGTGATACTAATCAAATGGTTGTTTCTCAGTGTCTGTGAGGGATGTGTGTCTTGGTACCTGGCAACCCAGTCTGGAGGCAGAGCTGAGCGTGTGCGAACGACCCTGCCTGACGTCACTCGTCACTCACCCCCTCAGCTCTGCTCAGTTTGTCACAGGAAATGGATGAAGCGGCTTCCAAGAAGAAGAAATATGCTTCCAAATTTCAGTCTATTTGGTGTGAGACCTCCTTTTTTACCAGTAGCCTCATCACACCATGTGTTTTGTAAGGCCCAGTCCCATTTCAGCCCTCGCCTCTAACATTTAACTCTACTACTTGCGCATCCACGTGGGTAGGGTGTCCCGATTCTTGTTGAGATAGAGAGGGAGGGCTACATGGCCCTCTGGAGGTTTTTCAGAGACTCCGAACAGAGAGTTATGAGGAAAAAAGAAAAACCGGCAAGATGGAGAACAAGAGACCAAAGAAGCACACAAATGTGAGACTTTCCTGTTTAACCTCTTTTTTTCTTCAGGGTATATTTTGGTTTTTCCATCTTAATTTACATGACCAAATCAAAAGGCAAATTATTCTGTAACTGCATGAAATAAATGTGAATTATTTTATTTATTTATTTATTTTTTGTAAAAGTCCCCTCAAATTAACAGAACATGTTTTATGATCATACACATTGCTATATGCTTACAGTTTACTGCTGAAAGCCAAAAATCTTAGACGCTGTTTGTATTATTTTATAAAAATAATGTTTACAGAGCAGATCACTGAAGAGACGCCGTCTGTTTATAGTTTATAGCCTAGATTTGAGGAAAAATGGGTCGACTTTCAGTAGAAAAATAAATTGTGAGTTCAGCTTCTTTAATTATAAGGGTTTAAAATTACATCACCCATCTATTTGACTGGAAAGAAGACAGTTACAGCTCTGATACGACACCCAGCTTTTAATGTAGCTTATGAAATATGAAAGTTATGAAGAATATGAAAGGTTGAAAAGGTTAAAGAATTACGATAATCACTATCATCTGAATTTTGGTCCTTTTCTTCATAACAAGCATTAAAAAATCACTAGTAGTGCTGATGTCTCACTAGCTAGCTAAACTTCCCGTTCCACCTTAAATTTTTAACTTTTAAGGTGGAATGGGAAAATTTGAGTGAGAATCTGGTGAATATCTGACTTCAGCTTCATATCACTGAAGAATTAGGGGTGGGTGATGATAAATAATTGCACCCCTCTTTGAAGGCATATGATGCCCTAAATGTAACTAAAGCCCAGCAGTGAGGAGCTGAACTTTACCCTCCTCTGCTGTCACTGCAGACTGGCAGGGTCGCCTACAGAGCAGCGCTGGTAGCTGTTAATGAAGTGATGCTCTTTTTATTTGAGGGTCTCATTTCAGAGGAAGATTTCAACCACTACCCTGTAACTCAGTTCCAAGGGGCAACACTCAAAAACAAGGAGTAGGGGTAAAAATAAGAAATGGGACTGGGGCTAAAATATATCGGGTCACATTTATTGTAGAGCATGCTGGGGAAAACAATGGGCCTCATTCACCAACCGTTGTTAAGGCGAAATTTCTTCTCAAAACCCACTTACACAGTTTTCAGGAAGACTCTGACTCACCAGTGTTCTCTTATGTGGGATTGGTTAGGCAGGAACAGAATCTACACACTCAAGAGCACAAAGGTGAGAACAGTTCTGCGCTTTAAGAACACGTCATGAACCTGACGCAGACTTTTTCTTAGGATCTTTATCAAGAACACATTTAAGAACAAACTTAAAGATATTGGTGAACGACGCCCAAAGTTACCAAACATGCAAACTATGCTAAACACAGCCATTTTACATTTTTTGCGAATAATGTGTGCTTTTTTAATGTATTTTCCTATGAGCAGTGAATTTAAGCCTAATTAAAGTCATTTTACTTCCACGTCCTTGTATTTATTCTGTTAATCTGCTGTGTGGGGTTATATGAGGGTGGGGGCATTGTGAGTAGGCCATTTGCTGAAAACCTGGAAAATCTCCCTCTTTTTCACAGCCTAAAGTTGGCAGGTGTGTGTTTGTTAATTAGTGTTGGCTTTTGCAACAGTTATGCCAGCTTTACACCAAATGACCTTTCAAGCAAGTTCCAATATCAGAATGAAATCATGAGAGTTTTGCTGGAGTTGCATCGCGCTGGCGTCATCTTGATCGTGGAGTGTGAGGAGGTCAGGGCGGCCGTCTTAAGTCAGTCTTTTTGAAGCTGCGATAAAATCAACTGTGTTGAAAGTTTATCGCAAGTTGTAAGTCTTGGCTCATGCAAACAGTGACGTGCCAGAGAGAAATGTATGCATGAGAGCCTGAAATCTGCTCCACTTTAAAACAATCATATTAACCTAAAATGTAAACTGACTGTTTTAATACGCATGTGAAATGTGCAGAGGACTTTACTGATGGCTTTACTGAATTATTGATTTTGCTTTCTGTTACAGTGATTTTGGTTTTTTATGGCTTAGTTCATCAGCAGTGCTGAATTGCTGCATGTTTGATGTATAAATGATGTATAAATCCTCATATTAACTAAAGTAACTGTACTTTTTACAGGCTAATTATAAAGATTCTGGGTGATGATCTGTCAGAACATACAGTTCTACAGTGAACTGGGCTGAGCCTCAGATCTTTACACGCCCAGACAGTGTATCTTCCCATTTGTACCACTACAGAGCAGAGAAGGAAAAAGGTTCCCCTGCTGGTAAATTCCCACCAGGTGCATGATGGGAAATGATGTCAAATCTAATGGCAGTCTTGCAAATAGTGACCCTGCGAGATCCCCAGTCTCTGCAGAATCACAGTCTGTGGCTAAAACTCTGACACTGTCTTTAGGTGTGAGAGGGCCTTTTTAAAGTCTTTTAGTGTACGGTTAGCACTGCTTTCTTCAGTGTAGCATTACTTTCTTCATGGGCTTTATGTCAGTAAAACTAAGGTTGCTGGTATTTAGCATGGTGTTGCTGATTCACTGTGCTATGTGGTAAAGATTTACACTGACTTCTCCACGAAGGAGGAGCTGTCTTCCTTCCTTTCTTTCTTGCTTTCTTTCCTTCTGTCGTTCTCCCATCTGACCACAGCACATGGATGAACACAGGCGAGAATAACAGTAATTTGCATTGCGGCTCCTCTGAGCTTTCAGCGCTTTTCGTATTCCACCCTTCTGGCTAACACAACACATCACCGCACCACATTGTCCCGCCTCTCTTAAAGGTGAGCTGAATGACAGACTGCTACAATAGATCTGCGATTCGTGGAGAGACTTGTTCAGTTATTCTGCTTCTACACTGCAAAAAATAGTTTTTTTGCAAGTGGAATTCTCTTAAATCTAGTCAGTTTATATTATCTTTCTCAGTTTGGGATTGTTGGAAGCTTATTATAAGATTAGACTTATTTCTGGATGTGTTTTACAAGTTTTAGGTCATTTTAGTAAGTAAAATAATCTCACTGGATTGTATTGGAAGATAATTATGCTGATTTCAAGTGGAATGAGAATTTGATTCAGTAAAGTCACTTAAAACAAGTACAAACTAGAAATGAGTCAAATTATCTTGTAATAAGATTACAACTATCCCAACATGAGAAATATTAGATATCATCTAGATTAAAGATGATTTCACATGCGAAGAGAAGACTTGCTGTGTAAACTGTGGAGCTTAATTCACCTTTTATTAGACAGTCAAGCTCAGAGCTCACTTTTAATGAACATGTGAAAACGCAGCTCTTTAGACTTTAATTCAAATTCTACATCTCTTTTTTTTTTTTTTTGTATGTATCTCTTAAATCTGATCTGTGCCATTCTTTTATGATTTTAAATTAACTGTTTCTTTTATTACTGTTCAGCTTTATCAGCTGTCCGTCAAGCACTTTGAGCTGCCACTGGTATGAAGTCTATAAATAAAAAATTATAAATAAAAAAATACTATTTTTTTTTAAAAATAAATTTATTGCATTGCATGAAATTAGCTCATATTCACTGTTACCTGCATTTTCCTTTCTGAAAAACACACAAGTTTCCTTTCGGAAGCTTGATCAGTGTTTTCAGACAATGTTCAGAGATTTCATAGAAAATTTTGTAAAATGTCTGAGAACAAAGTTCTGATAAAATTCTACTTAAGTTAGATTTTAGTTCATGTCCAGAATGAAGTTGTAACTAATAAAATCCACACCAAGAAAGAAGCTTAAA
The DNA here is from genome assembly GCF_904425465.1 of Colossoma macropomum. Taxonomy (NCBI): domain Eukaryota; kingdom Metazoa; phylum Chordata; class Actinopteri; order Characiformes; family Serrasalmidae; genus Colossoma; species Colossoma macropomum. The sequence continues at coordinate 1,724,863 of NW_023494800.1, forward strand.
TATAGTTAGTGTACAGATGCAACACATTTTTTTCAAGAGGTTTCATATTGTTTGTGTGTGTGTGTGTGTGTGTGTGTGTGTGTGTGTGTGTGTGTGTGTGTGTGTGTGTGTGTGTAAAAATGACTTGTTCCAAAAACTTTTTGCATAGAACAGTTGGTTTGTGTTTTGCAGTGCACATTGTAAATTTTTACTGGATTAAAATAATAATACTGATTCTATTAATAAAGTAGGTATTGAGTTTAAGCAGTAGTGGAGCTTTAATGAGAACTTAAAGGCAGCTTTGGTCCTGCAGAGTGAGTAAGACTGGAGCTGACGCAGCTCCTCTCCTGAGACGGGAAAGTGTGGGACCAGAGATGATTCATATAAATTGTCCAAAAAGGTGTATAAACACGGCCTTTCTCGTTGTCACATGGACGTTCCCCCCTAAGGCAGCGTCTAATCCACAAACAACCTCCAGCTCTGCTGTATCACTAAAACTGCTCTGAATACAATAGATTTCCATTCAGCTCCTGGTAACATCAGCATTTTCAGAACTGTAATACCAGAAGCTATGAAATGTTCTGCTTTTGTTGATTAGGGCCGTAACTTTTGAAGCTGTGTCATCAAAGTCCTAACTTTTTTAAGCTGTTCCACAAGTCAACATGCGCAGGAGAGCAAACGCAGTATAACACCTTTTAGAGAAAGAAGGTTTAAAACAGATTCAGTGCAAATTGTTTCACCTATGGACAAGAATTATTCAGAAGGCAATCTACCACTGATCATTTTGATGACTAATTACGTTTTAATTGAGTTCTAATTAGTTTTAAAAGGCCAGGCAACACAATTGAATTAAAGATTCCAGAATACTTTACTAGAGAAAGATAAACTGGAGAGCCTTTTAAAAGGTGTCATTAGATTGACAGCAAGCCAGCAGAAGCCTGTTTTGTGAATGACCATATTGACCATCCTGTCTGGTCGATTTTTATTATTCTCAGTGTTTTTTAAATGTTTGACATGCGTTACAGCTTTACAGTGGAGACGGGAGATTAACTGGTTCATGTGAACAGCAAGAACAGCTGAGCTCTGTAATATGATGGATGATGTGAATTGTTTCCAGTGCTATCTTTGAAATCCATTTAAGACCATCCATCACCCAGAAGCATGGGAAAACACCATCGTCCAGCCTCCACCATCCAGCAGCCTGGGAAAACACCATCCAGCCTCCACCATCCTGCAGCCTGGGAAAACCATCACCCAGCCTCCACCATCCAGCAGCCTGGGAAAACACCATCATCCAGCCTCCACCATCCTTCAGCCCGGGAAAAACATTAACATCCAGCATCCGCTATCCAGCAGCCTGGGAATTCAAGGGGATAGTACTTTCTCTATCGACACTGTCCCTCTGCATTCACACCACAGAGCCTTGTTTTTTGCCTGGAGCTCGCTCTGCGCTATGATGCTCATTAGCACAAAACATTTGACAGCCGTCTCCACTGAGCAGACGCGGGACAGGGTGACCACCGTTATCTCTGTGGTTTTATACAGCACCCCGCCAACTGAAGTGCAGAATGGATGGTCACATGCAGAGTTTCTCGTAGCAGCAAATCGCCAACAAGTATCCCACTAAGAAAAACCAGCCAGTAACCTCACTGTCCTGCAGGAGCGAACTCGGACTGCTGCGAGGGACGAGATTCAGAGCTACTGTCACTTTTTAACAAGTGTGGCTGGTCACTAAATTCTACAGCTGTATTTCTGTTTGTTTTCCTGAAGTTATGACTGATGGTCGCTGTTCATCTGGTCCAGAATTAGTTTTATTGCCTTCCTTTATACCTTTTTATATGATTACTGACTCGACATTTGATCTAATGTGTCACAACTTGATAAACTGTGATTTTGTTACACATTGTGATTTATCTGACAGGTAATGCTACAAATGAAAGTGCTTCATCTCGACAATCATTTGGGGAAAATTCTCTTTGGTGTGAGTCTGAATTGAGTCTCAAGTCTCTGAGGTGCGAGTCCTGCTCGAGGCTCGAACATCTGAGGTGCAAGTTCGATTTGAATCCCAAGTCTCTGAGGTCTGAGTCAGAGTCAAGGTATGAGTCTCTGAGGTGCAAGTCCGAATCGGGTCTCTAGAGTGCAAATCTCTGAGATGTGAGTCAGTTGAGTCTTAAGAGGTGCATGTCTGAGTTTAGTTTCGAGTCTCTGGGTGCAAGTAAGAGTTGAGTCTAAGTTGAGTCTCAAGCTTCTGAAGTGCAAATCAGAGTCGAGTCCGCGTCGAGTCTCGAGTCTCTGACATGCGAGTTTGAGTCAGGTCTCGAGTCACTGAGGTGTGAGTCTGAGTAAAATCTCAAATCTTAATTTATGCTAAACCTGCTTTACTATTTATACAGATTTACTATTTTTAAAGAATGTACTGTTTTGCGGCTTCACCTTCCTTTTACTTTCATTTGTGTTTATTCAGTGAACCTCTATGTAAGCAACAAATACATTTTATCAAATCATTTATTCAGTTCTGTAACTTGCTAAAATGCTAGATTAGCTGCCTGGCTAGGTAGCATATTATCCCAAAAAAAGAACCAACCTTTTGTGGCTGTTTTTTCTTTTTTTTTAGATATCTTATCTTATAAAATGCACGTTTTGCCAGTTTATTTAAACACCATTTTATTATATGCATTTTATGTTCATGAGATTGAAGTTTTAAACAAAGGATACCAAAACTGTTTTTTCAGCCTATACTGCACTTGACACTGCTGCGAGCTGTGAAAGTATGACATGGCAGTTAATCGGTTGTTTATCGGTTATTTGTGTTTTACTACAAATCATCATAAGAAGGGCCATTTTGCCCTTTCAGTAAAAATCAAACCACCTTGGGAGCCACAACATTTTCTGTCCATGTTACCATCTTGGCTGTAAATATGTCTCAGTGTGTGCTGATGTACTAGTAAGACTAAAAAATATAAACGAAAACAGACTCACTTTGCTCTGCTTTAAGCTTTAGCGCAGCTATAGCCGCTTTTCTCACATCTCCAGCAGGAACCTTTTCCTCGAAAGTAGAACAGTTTCTTGTAAAACGTCTCTCAATGTTTGGTTTTCTACAATGTTCATCTTAAATCTCTCTCTATGCCGTTTCGTTAGCTACTAGCTAGGCGAGACTGGTCTGTGTTGCTATGGTGACCAGCAGTCTGCGCTGATCTTCAGGGTCAAAGGGTGAATTAGCAGTTCTACATTAACTCCAGAGTTTAAGACCATTTATTGTTAAACTGTGTTGATCAGCAGAGCTTTATTTTACTGTAAAGGAGGATTATTTTATTTTTACCTACTAATCTAATTCAGCTGTGGAGCCACAACAGGACAGTAAAAGAGCCGCATGTTGCTGACCACTGCTATAAATGACACTAATCAGCTGGTTGGTTTAGCTCACCCATGATATGTTGTAGGCTAAAGTATGGCTTGTTGATTAGCTATCTAATTCAGTGCCTGTTAGTCCACATGCTCTTATTCCATTCAGTAAAGTATTCCAGCACCTTCCAAACTCCAGTTTGAGGGGCTGGGATGGTTTGTGAGGTCAGCGCAGGTTTGTTGTTGGCAACACGTGTCTATGTACGTATTTGAGGACTAAGAAGAGACAGACCCGTGTGCTGTGCAGAGAGAGAGTCTAACTTGGCTGCTCTCTGAAAGCCGGTCTCGTATTGCGTGGGATTTCGTAATGGTGTTTGTTTTTTTGGAAGGCCATGAAAATGAGAGCACGCCGTTCTGCAGGTACGCAGCGGGGAATTTCGTCATGGCCTCCGAGGCCTGCGGCAGCGACATTCCGGCTCGGTGCCTCTGATGAATTCTTCACAGCATCTTTTATCTTCCTCCTTCTGAGCCACATCAGCAGACCAGACCAGCAGAGCTTTCTGACGTTATTATTAAAACCGCTAGCACTATTAGCATCACAGTGTCTGTTTCTTAGGCTAATCTCGGGGACTTTAATGGGAAACAATTTACTCAGCGCAGCATTGATGAGGTTTATAACAAATCAAGTGAAATGTGCTAAATGCTTCACTGTTCGCTGTAGTGGAACAGAATTACGTTTGATTCAAAGGCCTGTTCTATTAGCGTTCGGCCTATCGCAGTTGATTTAATTCGGAAACAGACGTATAAACAGTTCAGAAGTTAGTGATTTGGGTTCAGGCTGAGGATAGGAAGAATAAGGATTTGTTTGGATGTCCCACTGGCGCTTTGGTCTTTACTCTTTTCCATGTTTTTAGCAAATGTTCTGTATTTCTCAGCTGTTATCCAAACAGGCCCTTCAGACGCCTTCGTTCTTTACTACCTCCAAACAGAAATCTGCAGGATTTTCACAAAGCTTTGAAAAGTCAGTGCATTGAAGAAACAGTTCCAGACCTGGAGTTGTGTAGTAAAGTACCTGAATAATACCTAAAGATTTCAGTAAAATGATTACAATATTTTCGATTTAATTAAATTTTATTGTCTCTGCTGTGAGACTAATTATGTAAGATTGTTTAGTGAAATTCACAGTGCAGTATCAGATTGCATAATGAATCATTTGGCTAACTTGGCTAGAAAATACAGCTAAAATTATTATTATTATTTTTTGGAAAAAATGAAAAGTATCTAGTAAACACAGTTACATTGACAATGTTCTGCCACATTGTACCATGTCAAGATACATAGGGGCTGAAATATTACTCACAAATGATTCAAAATATAAAGTTTTCGTAATATCTGTGCAATATGTGTAATATCGGAGGTTTCTGTGAGCTGCCCTGTTTCTGATCACTGTGTAAAAGATGCACGAGGCTTCTTTTATTGTTGGATTGTTCAGAGTAATCTGGAACATTTTAAGTGCTTATAACAAATAACTGTCAGTGTTAGTTTGAGCTTTATGGCTGCAGTCTGGACTAAATGTGGTCAGTAAATGAAGCTGCAGGTCAGTCAGAGAAGAAAGGCTCTTCAGCTTTAGCTAACTACGTTAGTGTAATGCGGCACAGTACGGCACATTACACTAATTTTACAGTACTGCTGCCACCATCAGGTGAAGGGAAGAACTGCAGCGTATTGGCTGGATGGCCACTTGTAACACATTCTAAAACAGAAGCCAAGGGCCCATTAAAATCTATCCATGGGCCACATTTGGCCCTGGGGACTGACTTTGGACACCCTTGACCTATTGTTTTGTTTGACGTTATCTGTCAGCATTGTGACAATGTTGTGGCAACGTTGTCAGTACGTTGTCACAACCTCCTAGAAGTTCCATTACGTTGTGCATGGAATTTTGCTTTGTTGCAAATAGGTAGTCACAATACTGTAACAGCATTACTTAATTATGATGTTGTGACAATGTTGTGACGGTGTTGTTCAGACAACATAAACAGCACCACCTTTTGACACCGTTGTAGCAGTGTTATAAGAAAGTAGACAACGTTGTGACAGTGTTGTGTGTTTTGCTGGTTAAAGGTCAAACTGCTCCCTTCTTTCATCCACTTCACAGATCAGTATTCGTTGAGATGGAACATAGTGCCGATGCAACCCGACTCATTGTGTCATTTTCTGACGCTCGAAGCTGGTGTAGATATCTGTAGAGCCTGTTTGTAGACATGGTTAATTACCCACTCCTAACAGAACAGATGGCCAGGAGCACATTATGGTTTCGGAAAAAAAATACTGGAAAAATACTGTAAAAACTAAATGGCTTTGTAGCTTAAATATAGAAAGCTGTGTAATTTATGCTTAAGTGTTTTTTCTACAGCACAGCTTAAAACTAGAGTTTAACATGTTGTTCATTGTGTTATGCTGCATTGTATCTCTCAGCCCCATCAGTTTGACAGAATTCACAATGTTCTATAGTTTTCTCACTGTAATACCACTTTTAAGTACAAAGAGTTTGATCTGTGAGACTAAATCCACCAGGATTAGCATTACTGAGAAACAAAGTTAAAGCTGTAAAGTTGTGTTGCATTATGCAAATACAGCGTATAGTCTTTGGGAATCCCTGTGGTGTCACCCAATCCTGACTGCTTGCCCAGCCATAGAGCTACAGGCTAATAAATATAAAAGCTTGCAGTAATGTATCTCTTGCCTCAGTCAAAGAAAACAGAGAATCTAGATAGAATCAATCTATTTCTGTGATTGGTTGAGAACCAAAATGTATACAGAATGTGCATTTTAGTCTCTACCGGGGAGAAGATCTTGTGTTGGAGTTTGTTACATTTGTATATAGCCCAGCATTTTTTTCCAGAGCGAAAATCTGCATTACATTCTTCCCTTTGTAACGTTCACAGTATGTACACAATCAAGCACATAGCCATGCAGTCTCCATAGACAACCACTGGCAGTGGAGGGTCGTACTGAAGAGCTCAGTGACTTTAACGTGGCACTATCATAGGATGTCACCTCTGCCAGTTTGTGAAACTTCTGTCCTGCTAGATCTGCCCCGGTCAACTGTAAGTGTTTATTATTGTGAAATGGAAGCATCTTGAAGCAACAACAGCTCAGCGAAGCGCTAGACCATGCAAACTCTGGGTCCGCTGAGTGCTGAAGTGCCCAGTGTCTATCCTTTGTTGAATCACTAAAGAGGTCCAAACTGTCTCTGGAAGCAACATCAGCACAAAACTGTGTATTAGGAGCTTCATGAATTGAGTTTCCATGTCTGATCAGCTGCACACAAGCCTAAGATCACTATTGCAATGCTAAGCGTCGGCTGGAGGGGTGTAAAGCGCCGCCGCTGGACTCTGGAGCAGTGGAACCGTGTTCTCTGGAGTGATGAATCAGCTTCTCTATCTGTCAGTCTGATGATGTATCTGGGTTTGGTGGATGTCAGGAGAACGTTACCTACCGGAATGCACAGTGCCAACTAGAGCTGGGCGATATGGACAAAAATCTGTCGTGGGAGAGTGGGAGAAGTGTCTGGTGAGCTGTTTTTTACCAGCTGGAAAAGCATGGCTATTTTGTAATAGTCATAATTTAAGAAAAAACAGATTATTTTTAGCTGGTGCCGAGCGCTCGGCTAGTTTAAGGGGTGAGCCGCAAAATATCAACACCAGACAAACAGAGTCCTCCTTTTAGGTACGTTTAAACTGAAAACAGTGCTTTTGTGTCGTGTTTGATCTACAGTATAATTTACTTCGTCGTGTCGTGCAGTGAGGAAGCGCTGCATCACGTTAGCCAGCTGCTAAAAACTGCTAGCCTGGAAAGCTAGCGCTCTCACGCTCTCCAACGCCTCACAGCTTCCTCAGTTTACTTTCGTTTAAATCAGGGCTGTAATTAACATGAACCCACTTCTTTCTTTCACTTTTGTTGCTTTGGAATGCACTCATACTTAAATATGACTGTCCGAGCGCTGTAACAGCACTGTAGCTGTGAGGATTGTGATTGTGATTTAACGCTGCTAAAGCTGGTTAGGATGTTAGGAAAGAGGTGAGTTCGCTGTAGGACAGTACAGTTACACCACTGACCTTGTCACTCACACTCAGTCATAGGAGAGCAGATCGCTGGTCGCTCCACTCAAACAGGGAATGTATAACTCGCGTTGCTAAAGACTCATCTTACTCGTGGCCCCCTCCCTCTCTAATCATGTAGAAAAATTTAGAAGTGCGCCCTCTCCTGGCGACAGCACAGAAGTGTCGCTTTCCTTGCAGTAGAAAACGCCACCAAGGCTTTCGCTGAATGTGGAGGTGTGAGAATGGTGTATTATATCGAACATTTATCGAACATGTCGTATCGCTCTATTGAGGAAAAGTTATCACGATACTTATCGTTATCGTTTTATCACCCAGCCCTAGTGCCAACAGTACAGTTTGGTGGAGGAGGGATGATGGGCTGGGCTGTTTTTCAGGGTTTGGGCTCTCAGTTCCAGTGAAGGGTGATGTTGATGCTGCAGCACAAAGACATTTTACACAGTTATCTGCTTCCAGCTTTGTGGAACAGTTTGGGGAAGAGCCTTTCCTGTTCCAGCATGACTGAGACCTTGAGCACAAAGCAGCTCCATAAAGACATGGAGTGACCAGTTTGGTGTGGAGGAACTCCAGTGCCCTGCACAGAGCCCTGACCTCAACCAACTGAATACCTTTTTCCAACATCAGTGTCTGACCTCACAAATGCTCATTTGACTGAATGGACACACATTTCCACTCCAAAATCTTGTAGAAGCTTCTCAGAAGAGTGGAGGCTGTTATAGCCACCAAGGTGGGCAACTCAATATTGATGCCCATGTTTTTGGAATCGGACGTCCAACAAGCTCATATAGATGTGATGGTCAGATGTCCACATACTATCATTGTACAGAATGGTTAAAAAAAAAAAAGGTAAAGCAGTTTGAAGTGATCACACGGCACATGAAAGAGAATGAAGGAACGCTAATTTACATTATGCAAAGTATGTAAACTATCACAGTGTTCCATAATATTAATTATTGGTCCAAGGCTAATGTTTACCTCAGACGCACTGGTGATTAAACCGTTCATTTTGACCGGATTGTTCCTTGAAAAATGCCAAAAAAGACCAAAATCATTAAAAAGCATTTCTACATGGAGGGTTTTAGGAGAACAGAACTCCAGCTACTTCAAACTCTGCTAAAGGCTGCCCTCAAACTAATCTACACCTCACAGCCACTCAAACTCTCCCGTCTAAGTTTGTATTCTCTTTTATTCTCTGGGTTTGAGCAGCCTGCGTCACTGAATATTTCACTCCCTCAGAACGGTTAGGGAAGAATCTCGTGGTGTTGAGCACGCGAGAGAGAGCAGCAGAGACACGCTGTATTACATAACGATCAGCAGAGCCGTCCTGCAGGGGCTGCGGGAGACACAACCGGGGCACGTGCTAAAAGGGCAGCGGTTCAGTTCTTTAAATACAGACACGTCTGTGTACACGCCTGCCCTTACCCCAACCCCCCCACCCCCCGTCCAGAACATCCACAACACATCTGACGTCATGCTTTCTTCCATAGGTATGTCCAGACTTCCCTTTTAATTAATGAATTCAGCTACTTTAAAAGGGGAATTCCACCAACTTTTCCCAAATTTCTGTTTAACTCAGTGTGTGAGATGTAAACAGAGTGATTCAGAGTGGTTTGGTGTGAAATGGTTCAGATGTCTTTACAGTGGTGCTGATAGGAACCAGGGGTCGCCATGACTACAACACAGATATAGACATTTTATTTACTATCCAGAACCACCAGTGAACCTACACGAGTCTTCTGAGTTTATATGGAATGTTGATGATGGAAAATAGTGGAACATCTGAAATAATAAGTTTTCTTTGGGGACTATTTTGCCTCACAGCGCCCTGCATGTATCCCTCCACCATGAATGGAGTTTAAGTTCTCTAAACTATCATAAAACAGTGTCTCAGTCATCAGGCAGTGAATTCATAACCATTTCATGTAGGAACTTTCTGTGAGGGAGCTTTTAGAGGTGGACGTCTGGTTCCTATCACCACCACTGTGAACAGTTCTGACTCGGTAAGTTTATCTAGAACGGAGCGTTTCACACCAAACCACTCTGAACTGCTCAATGTTTAGGTGAAGTTTCACTTTAAGGGTCACCCATTGCTGATACAGATTGTATAATCTCCTTTGAAAAGTATTGACCAATAGAACGGGCTGCTTTGGAGTGTTGTTGTTGTTGTTGTTGTTGTTGTTGTTGTTGTTGTTGTTGTATTTGAACTGTCTTCACCTGATGTGCTCTCTTCTGCTTTTAGCTTCATCTGATATTGAAGTGAGTCTGAAAGGTGGTGCAGGAAATCCTAGAAACTCTCCACGCACTTTTCTCTCCGTTTGTGACCTTTGTGTCATTGTGTTCTCTTCCAGGATTACACGTTGACGATGTATTTCCAGCAAGCTTGGCGGGACAAGCGTCTGTCGTATTCCGAAATTCCTCTGAATTTAACCCTGGATAACCGGGTAGCGGATCAGCTGTGGGTTCCGGACACGTACTTCCTAAACGACAAGAAATCCTTCGTTCATGGAGTAACGGTGAAGAACAGAATGATCCGGCTGCATCCGGACGGCACGGTGCTGTACGGGCTCAGGTACGGATTTGGCTATAAATTCACCAGCTGCCAAAAACAAATTTTGATGTTTGTTTGTTTGTTTGTTTGTTTGTTTGTGAATTAATCAACTAATAATTGATTTTAATGGCAGAAAAGTGGTCTGTAGATGTGTAACAATAAAACCTTGGACAACAATTCTGATAATCTGAGGTTCGTGTGAGCAAAATTACCACCACAGAAAAAAAAGGAAACGTGTTTATTTGTTTAAAATAAATATATATATATGTAAATTAACATTAGAGCTCTTCAGGCTGCAGTGTCATTTAACTAGTTCATCATAGTTTCTCAACACTTTTTAAACTGACATTAGGTAACACATTTTGTTTACATAAACAACACATGATGTACTACATTAGCAACTGTATTAGTTAATGTTGTTTCTACCACCCCAATTCCAAAAAAGTTGGGACGCTGTGTAAAATGTAAATAAATGTAAATAAAAACAGAATGCAATGATCTACAAATCTCATAGGCCCATATTTTATTCACAATAGAGCATAGAACACATATCAGATGTTGAAAGTGAGACATTTTACCATTTCATGAAAAACATTAACTCATTTAGGACTTGATGGCAGCAACACATCTCAAACAGTTGGGACAGGGCCGAGTCTACCACTGTGTAGCATCCCCTCTTCTTTAAACAACAGTCTGTAAACATCTGGGAAGTGAGGAGACCAATTACTGGAGTTTTGGGAGAGGAATGTTGTCTCATTCTTGTCTGATGTTGGATTCTAGCTGCTCAACAGTTTCTGGGTCTTCTTTAACGGATTTTTCGTTTCATGATGAAATGTTTCCTATTGGTGAAAGGTCTGGACTGCAGGTCAGTTCAGCACCTGGACTCCTCTTCTGTGAAGCCGTGCTGTTGTGATGGATGCAGTATGTGTTTTATTGTCTTGCTGAAATAGTCAAGGCCTTCCCTGAAAGAGACGCTGTCTGGATGGGAGAATATGTTGTTCTAAAACCTCTATGTACTGTTCAGCATTGATGGAGCCTTTCCAGATGTGTAAGCTGCCCACGCCATAGGCACTAATGCAGCCCCAGACCATCAGAGATGCAGGCTTTAGAACTGTGCACTGAGCACAAGCTGGATGGTCCGTCTCCTCTCGAGTCCACAGGACACGGCGTCCGTGGTTTCCAAATAGAATTTCAAATTTTGATTCATCTGACCACAGAACAGTTTTCCATTTTGCCTCAGTCCATTTTAAATGAGCTTTGGCCCAGAGAAGACGGCGGCGTTTCTGGATCGTGTTGACATATGGCTGCTTCTTTGCATGATACAGCTTTAACTTGCATTTGTCGTTTGTACAGTGAACTGTGTTCACACAGTGATTTCTGGAAGTGTTTCTGAGCCCATGCAGTGATTTCCAGTACAGGACCATACCTGTTTTCAATGCGGTGCCGCCTGAGGATCCGAAGATCATGAGCATCCGTTATTGACCGTCGGCCTTGGCCCTTGCGTACAGGGATTTCTCCATATTCTCTGAACCTTTTGGTGATTTATTATGTACTGTTGATGGTGGAAAATCCAAAGTCTTCAAAATTTTTCGTTGAAGAACATCTTTCTTTAATTGTTCCACAATTTTTAGACGCAGTTTTTCACAGAGTGGTGAACCTCTGCCCATCTTTGCTTCTGAGAGTCTCTGCCTCTCTAAAAGGCTCTTTTTATACTCGGTCATGTGAGTTAGTTGCAAATTGCTCCTCCAGCTGTTTTTCATTAGTATCACTTACTTTTCCAGCCTTTTGTCGCCCTGTCCTAACTTTTTTGTGATGCGTTGCTGCCATCAAGTCCTAAATGAGTTAATGTTTTTCATGAAATGGTAAAATGTCTCACTTTCAGCATCTGATATGTGTTCTGTGTTCTATTGTGAATAAAATGTGGGTCTCTGAGATTTGTAGATCATTGCATTCTGTTTTTATTCACCTTTTATTTACATTTTACAGTGTCCCGGGTTGTATTTTAAGTGTTGACTAACATTAACTTATGTATCTGTTAACATTTAAAGAACACAAAATACTACATTAATAGTGGTTATTATGTTAAACAAACAAATAACAACTGCATTAATTCACATGAACGCATAGATAAATAAAGAGTCAGTAAGCAATGTTCAGTAATAGCTTAAATGGCTATAACTTCATTTACATGTACAGCATTTAGCAGCGCTCTCATCCAGAGCCACTTTACAAAAGTGCTGTGTTGTTAAGTACTTATGTTAGTGCTCACTTAAGTGCTGTATAAAAAGACGGTCTTCAGTCTGTGTTTGAAGACCATGAGAGACTCTGCTGTTCGGACAGCCTGGGGAGGTCCACCACCTGGGCTCCTGGACAGAGAAGAGTCCTGATGCTTGATTTCTATGCTATTATAATGCATAAGCAGTAGCAGAGTAACCAGTTACATTTACTCATTTGTAGTTTTCTGCGAATTTCCAATTAATAAAAATGTTTCAAATAATAACTCATTCACCTCATAACTCTTTATCCAACAAACAGCTTTGACACTTCCTTTAGTCCCTTTTTGTGTGTGTGTGTGTGTGTGTGTGTGTGTGTGTGTGTGTGTGTGTGTGAACACATCTGCTATCATTGTGAGGCCTACATGTTCTTACATTGATAAGACAATGTGACATGAAGCCAGCTTCAGCTTCGTCCGTTTACTGACCGTTCTGTTGGTGGAAGGTAACGTGCTTCCCTGAAAGCTCAGTCAGACCTGTATGTGCTGACTTTATGCTTCATTTAGGACTTTTTACTACTTCTTTCTTTTTCTTTCACTGTCTGCTCACATGGGTACCACACTAAGTGAACTGCTGCCCTCTTCAGGTTAGGCTGTTAACTATTTTATTCTCAATTATGTAGAATGAATCCACTTTTCCACTGTATGGTACGTCTTGGCTTGACTTGACTCACTTTTGGTACCAGCTACTTTGTTTTCCACGGCAGATATAGCACCTCCTTAATGCAGCTGGTCGTCATAGCGACTCCACATGAAACTGCCGAGACAAATGTTGTTCAGAAGAGGCTGATGGCAGCGAGACAAAAGACTGCAGTTTGGAAAACACATCAGACGAGTTTAGACGACGAGACGGTTCTGGTGCTCAAAGGTGACGCAAAAGGCTACGCTAACCTGGTAGCTAACTTTAGCATACGTGTTTAGTGATTCTCTCCGACCAATCAGCGGTCTTCAGCGTTTTTGCCCCACCTTCTGGTATCAGCTCAGCTCAACGGAACCTTGGCAACAATACCACACTCTAAAGGAACTACATTTCTTGGCGGAATACATTTCAATGTTGATTATTATTAATAATAACTTTAATTATGTTCTGAGAAGTTAGCATAATTTAACATTTTATGTTGGCTGCTGTTTTATTAAAGCAATAAGCCGCTTGAGGCCGTGTGTTCCTGCGATTTTATCCCGAGGAAGGGAGTTTTACTCGGCTTCACGTCGTGCCTAAGAACACCCCATCACAGTAACCCACGGCCTCTCGTGGCTTATTGCTTTAATAATTATATATAGACAGAAATGATTTGTTTGACCAGAACAAATGACCTAAAAAGCCATTTACACTGTTAATCATGCCTTAGTAACGCATCAGTATCAGCTATTAAACATGACTAAACATCAGTGAGGATTTATTCAGTGCATTTTTAATGGACCTGATTTAAACTAATCCTGTCTAAAGCCGTACTGGAGCTGGAATCATTTTAGCAGAGGAGTCCAGTATAAAAGGGTTGTTTGCATCATGAAAGTGTTCCTCAGATTGATGGAGAATGTGCTGTAGATGGTTCTATCTAGAACCTTTTTGAAAAGGGTTCTATATAGCACCAGAAAGCCTTCTTCTATTGTAACAAGCCTGACATTGTAACCTCAAAAGAACCCTTTTTTGGTGCTATATAGAACCCTTTTCAAAAGATTCTATACAGAACCATCTATAGCACATTCTCCATCAATCTGAGGAACACTTTCATGATGCAAACAACCCTTTAATCATTGAAAGTGTTCTTTTAAATGTTTGTGGTTCTATATAGAACCATTTTCTTTACTAAAGAACCCTTGAAGAACCATCATTTTTAAGTGTGCATGTAAAATTTGTCACATTTTCAAAAAACGCACCATTCACTGCAGAAATGGTCTGTTTTCTTTACTAGAACCCTTGAAGAACCATAATTTTAAGTGTGTACTACAGCAAACGCTTTCATTTTATAAAAATAAGGGGAAAAAAACGTTTTTTCATGAAATCAAAGTAATGGCAGGGGAAAAATATGGAAAGCGGTGGGGTAGGGTGGGGTGAGTGTTGAGAGGGGGCTTCCTATCCATAAAGGGGGCTTAAAACTAAGAACTCTTGAGATTCTCCTCTCCTGAAAAGCAGTCGGTCTATATGATTTGATATGTTCTCACCGCAGTAACAGTGTGTAATTAAATCAGTCCTCCAGCTTTTATAGTTTCCAGCACGTAACATCTTCAGCTCCAGCTTCCTGTTCCGACTCCATCTGTTCTGAATGTGTTATTGATAGCGAAGCTCCTAATGAGCGCGTTACTGCAGCACGATTTCACCGCCAGCCCGTGATTAGCTCCGCACGGATCCAGCGGTGGGCTGTATACGGATTTGGAGCTGCTGCAGGGGGCGTGCAGTCAGACCCGTCTATATGACCTCTCCGCGCTTCCCTCTCTCACTGTATTAGCGTGTTAGTCGGACGTTAGGACGCGTTAGCGCTCGGTTGGTTGCTGCTGCTTGTGTGGCTGAAGTTACGTAACCGTTAATATCCCCTCCTCTGGAGCGATTATTAGCCCATTGTTTCGCCGGATGATTCATCGATTTTTAATTGTTCCAGCCAGAAGCGCCGTCATCTCTGAGGCTGTAAAGCTATCAGTTATTACTGTGTGGACGTCTGAGCTAATCTCAGATCTCTGTGGTGAAGAACATCGGCTTCAGATTGGCTGGTTACTCAATTTGACCTGAGCTTGGGTCATTTTAGAAATGTAAACGTGTTTAATTATGTAACTGTTTGCTAACTGTATGTAATTACAGTTGTCCCAAAAAAGTTGGGACAGTGTGTGAAATGCAAATAAAAACAAAGTGGTGGTTTTTAAATCCACTGTGAGCTGTATTTACACCAGAACAGTACAAAAATATTTGTTTTATGTTTAATCAGACTTCATTGTAGTTGTTTAGTAAACATACATTCATTCCGAAAACTCCAGCAGCACTGATGTTTCTGATCCACTCATACCAGCACAACACACACTAACACACCACCACCATGTCAGTGTTACTGCAGTGCTGAGAATGACCCACCACCCAAATAGTACCTGCTCTGTGAGGGTCCATGGGGGTCCTGACCACTGAAGAACAGGGTAAAAGGGGGCTAACAAAGTATCAGAGAAACAGATGGACTACAGTCTGTAACTGTAGAACTACAAAGTGCACCTATATAGTAAGTGGAGCTGATAAAATGGACAATGAGCGTAGAAACAAGGAGGGGGTCATTGTGTGTGTGTGTGTGTGTGTGTGTGTGTGTGTGTGTGTGTGTGTATACATATATATTCAAACCAGGCTAGTCGCAAGGATTCACACCTCCAGCTCCACTCCAAACTCCATCTATGAGGGCAGCCACTGGCTCATGAGCTTGTACATCTGTAAAAGCACCATTAACACTGAAATGTACTAGATAGCATTTTTCAGTTCTGCTCTAAATGAGCTAAAATTGTCACTGCCGAAACATTTGGTAGAGTTATGATTGTTTTGGTAGTGACAAAATGGCATTTTGAATCATTAGTTTTAATAAAATAATCATAATTAAGTTACAGAGTCATTCAGAGCAAAGTCTAAAGTTTAGTCTAGTTTAGTCTAAAGTCCAAAACAGTTAAAAGTCCCAAATGTGTTTCAGCTCTGACTTTGAACCAGTTCTGATACCATCACAGATCAATAGTCACACTTCTTAAACTACAGTAAAAAGCACAAACTCATGGGGAATTTCACTGTTTTTTATTTTAATTCCAGCAAAATTCATCAGTTAAGATGTAAACAGAGTGGTTTGGTGTGAAACGCTTCATTCTAGAGAAACTTACCGAGTCAGAATTGTTCACAGTGGTCACCACCACTGGGAACCAGACGTCCACTGGGAACCAGACGTCCACTGGGAACCAGACGTCCACCTCTAAAAGCTCCCTCACAGAAAGTTACTACATGAAATGGTTATGAATTCACTGCCTGATGACTGAGACACTGTTTTATGATAGTTTAGAGAACTTAAACTCCATTCGTGGTGGAGGGATACATGCAGGGCGCTGTGAGGCAAAATAGTCCCCAAAGAAAACTTATTATTTCAGATTTTCCACTATTTTCCATCATCAACATTCCATATAAACTCAGAAGACTCGTGTAGGTTCACTGCTGGTTCTGGACAGTAAATAAAATGTCTATATTTGTGTTGTAGTCATGGCGACCCCTGGTTCCTATCACCACCACTGTAAAGACATCTGAACCATTTCACACCAAACCTCTCTGAATTACATCTCCAACATTCATTCATGCAGAAGATTTGCATTAATGATGAGTTTCTGCTTCTACTGGACATGTTCTAGATTGTATCGCTGTCACAGTTCTGAAAACGTGCTACGAGGGAAGAAAAGGTGTGACGAGCGTCACAGTGATTAAGCGAAACATGCTTGTTCTTACTCAGTGTCATCACCTCATTCATATTAACGTCAATAACATCTGACGCCTGTCTTATTATGGTATTTAGAGACAAAACCTCAGGCCGAGTGTTAGTCAGATGGTCTTTGGGTAACTTAGTGAAGGGAACGGACAAATAATGCTAGCACTTTATGTGTGAACATGTGCTAGCTACAGAAAAAAGAGGATAAATGAGTGGAGAACATAAAGAGTGCAGATTCTTATTACTATTAAGATTCAGAGAAATCCAGAGAGAGTGAGTGAGAGAAACAAAACGAGATGATCGGGGGAGAGAACGAAGAAACGACACTCTTTTTAGGACTAAGTTCTAGACAAGTTAACTACTAAGTATGCAGTATAAACTCCAAAGTACTAGATAATTATTTTGGGTAATGTGCTTTTAAATCGAACTGTATTACACTGAAATGCTCCAGAGGTTGTAGATATTAACTGGGTAAGTGTGAAGTACAAACTTCGAAGTACTAGATAATTATTTGGGTAACGTGATGTCAGTCTAACTAAATTACACTGGAATGCCCAACAGGTTCTAGATATTAACTGGGTAAGTGTGAGGCACAAACTTCAAAGCACTAGATAATTATTTGGGGAACGTGATGTTAATCTAACTAAATTACACAAACAGGTTCTAGATATTTATTGGCTAAGTGTGAGGCACAAACTTCAAAGCACTAGATAATTATTTGCTTAATGTGACGTTAATCTAACTAAATTACACTGGAATGCCCAATGGTTCTAGATGTGAACCATGTAAGTATACAGTACAAACTTCAAAGTACTAGATAATTATTTTGGGTAACATGCTTTTAAATCTAACTAAATTACACTGAAACGCTCAAAACGTTCTAGATATTTATTGGCTAAGTGTGAGGTACAAACTTCAAAGTACTAGATAATTATTTGGGGAACGTGATGTTAATCTAACTAAATTACACTGAAACAGGTTCTAGATATTAACTGGGTAAGTATGAGAAACTCCACAGCACTAATTATTTTGGTAGTTATATGATGTTTATATGAGTTTTATACAGTCTGTATCTGTTTATTCTATAAACTAAAGTGAACCTGGGCTGTAAAAGAAAGTAGTGGTTCTGACTGTGGTTCTACTGGGTTCTTGCTGATTACTGCAGAAAAATCTTTTTATTTTCTTCCATTTTACTCCATATGACTCACTCGCTACTTACAGGAGTTTCTGATTTCCTTCTTAAACTTCACTGTAATGTCACGTTTTATTGTGTGTCTCTATTTACCACCTAATTACTTCTGATAATTATGATATTTCACTGTGACTTTTATCAGCTTAATGCATTATATGGCCAAAAGTATATGACCTACAACCTATATGAGCTTGTTGGACGTCCCATTCCAAATCCATGGGCATTAATATGGAGTTGCCCCCATTTGCGGATATAACATCCTCCACTTTTCTGGGAAGCTTTCTAGAAGATGTTGGAGAGTCTGTGGGAATTTGTGTTCATTCAGTCAAAAGATCACTTGTGAGGTCAGACACTGATGTTGGACAAGAGGGTCTGGCTCACAATCAACGTCCCAGTTCATCCCAAAAGTGTTCAGTGGGGTTGAGGTCAGGGCTCTGTGCAGGGCACTGGAGTTCCTCCACACCAAACTGGTCACTCCATATCTTTATGGAGCTGCTTTGTGCTCAGGGTCTCAGTCACGCTGGACCAGGAAAGGCTCTTCCCCAAACTGCTGACACAAAGCTGGAAGCAGATAACTGTGTAAAATGTCTTTGTGCTGCAGCATCAACATCACCCTTCACTGGAACTGAGGAGCCCAAACCCTGAAAAACAGCCCAGCCCATCATCCCTCCTCCACCAAACTCTACTGTTGGCACTGCATTCCGGTAGGTAACGTTCTCCTGACATCCACCAAACCCAGATTCATCATCAGACTGACAGAGAGAAGCTGATTCATCACTCCAGAGAACACGGTTCCACTGCTCCAGAGTCCAGTGGCGTCGCTTTACACCCCTCCAGCCGACACTTGGCATTGTGCATAGTGATCTTAGTCTTGTGTGCAGCTGATCAGCCATGGAAACCCATTTCATGAAGCTCCTGATGCTCGGTTCTTGTGCTGATGTTGCTTCCAGAGGCAGTTTGGAGCTCTGTAGTGAGGGATGCAGTATAGATGAGCTATTTTTACCCCACTCTGTGAGTTTGTGTGGTCTGCTGCTTTGTGGCTGAGCTGTTGTCGCTCCCAGACGCTTCCATTCCACAATAATAGCACTCACAGTTGACAGGGGCAGAAATTTCACAAACTCACTTGTGGCAGAGGTGGCATCCTATGACAGCCATGTTTAGTCACTGAACTCATCAGTACGACCCTCTACTGCCACTGTTTCTCTATGGAAACTGCAAGACTATGTGCTTGATTTTATGCCCCTGTTAGCAATGGGTGTGGCTGAAACACCTGAACTCAATAAATAGGAGGGATGTCCATGTACGTTTTGCGATGTAGTGTATCTAGAACCTGTTAGTCATGTCTTGGTACTTATCATTTACAGATTGCACTACACACTTAGTTAATATCTAAAAATAACTTTGGAGCTACCCCAGCTTAAGGGGAGAGAGAGATAGACAGAGAATAGAGAGAGAGAGTGTTGGCCACTCCTCTGCAGTGTAGGGAGAGATAACATTTGAGAATGAGTTCAGAAATTCTGACTTCGTTTCATCTGGCTTTCGGGGCGTGTTGGAGATTATGCAGAACTCGTGAGCGCATATCTCGCGTTCCATCTGCAAATTTTTAATTATATTCAGTGTGACTAAAGTCAGCGATAAGCGACACCGCCGCTGTGTACAAACACATTATGAATATTCAAACTGCCCAGTTCATTTATTTCCCATCGAGCTGCCAAATCCACCCTGCAGTTTTGTAACGGTTGAGCGTAAAACAAACACGGCACGTTTTCTGTGTCAAGCTTGTGTATTTATACTGTTTCTCAATGACATTCATGGCGTCTCCTGGTGGCAGATTTAACTCTCCGGGCGAGTGATATTCTGAAATTCAATTCACTCGTTCAAGGACACTCGACTCCGCTCAGCGGAACAACAGCAGAGTTTGTAATTGCCACTTCAGAGAGAGGCCAGACGAACTGATAAATAAGAGGATAGGAAATCAGTTTAAGTGAATGGCAGGACTAAAAACACGTTTATTCAAACTTTTATTCACCAAAACCAGCCTGACCTGTGTTGGCTGGCCATGTACTGGCTGTGTCTTTAAGTTCTGCTCAAAATGAGCTAAAATTGTCACTATCGAAACAGTCACTACTGAAACATTCGGTACAGTTTGGTAGAGTTATGATTGTTTTGATAGTGACAAAAATGAAATGTTCAATCATTACTTTAAATAAAATAAACATAATTAAGAGCAAAAGGATTTTAGTCTAAAGTCCAAATCAGTTAAAAGTCCCAAATGCGATTCAGCTCTGACTTTGAACCAGTTCAGTAGATTAATCTGTGTATGGATTTGATACCTTTAGTATGTTTAGGCTCTCAGTAACATTATAGATAAATAGTCACACAAACCACAGTAAACAGCAGAAACTCAGTCTTAAAGGGGAATTACACTGATTTATTATTATATATTTTTTTTATTCGCGCATAATTAAAGAGTTAAGATGTAAACAGAGTGGTTCAGAGTAGAACGGAACCTTTCACACCAAACCAGAGTCAGAACCGTTCACAGTGGTGGTGATAGGAACCAGACGTCCACCTCTAAAAGCTCCCTCACAGAAAGTTCCTACATGAAATGGTTATGAATTCACTGCCTGATGACTGAGACACTGTTGTATGATAGTTTTATGATACCACATATGAAAGTGGCTCAGATCAGATTTAAAAAGATCAGAATGTGTGTCCACACTTCTTTGAAAACTTCAAATCTGAGTCATATTAAGGCAAAAAATCAGATTTGTGCCACTTCAACCTGGTAATGTGAGTGTAGCTTTAGTGAGGTCAGGTACTGATGTTGGATGGTCAGTTCTGGGTCACTCCAACTCAGCCCAAAGGTACTGGATGGAGCTCCATCACTCACGGTTCCACTGCTCCACAGGCATTCCATCTAAACAAAGTCGTGTAGAGTGGTTTGGTGTGAAATGCTCCCTTCTAGAGAAGCTTATTAAGTTGTGGATACGCAGCCTGATGTCTGAGACATTGTTTTATGACAGTTCGTGGTGGAGGGATACATGCTGAGGCAAAATAGTCCCCAAAGAAAGCTTATTATTCCAGATTTTCCTCTATTTCCCATTATCTGCATTCCATATAAACTCAGAAGACTTGTGTAGGTTCACTGGTGGTTCTGGATAGTAAATAAAATGTCTATATTTGTGTTGTACACTCTGACTGTGAGCCAGTTTGGTTGAATGATCCTTATGCCATCATATTACCCAACCATATTTCTAGACACCCGTCTGTATTTGTGATCTGTGTCAGTACTTTTTGACGAATACCCAACAGGACCGAAAAACATCAGGTAATCTTATCCATTTGAAGGCACACTGGGATCACAGTGCATGAAAAAGTCTGTTTCACTCTCTATCTCTCCACCCGGTCTGCCCTCCACCTGCTCCAGGTGATGTGGCCTCTTGATTTCTAAGTGTTTAACCAAGTAGTAAATTGGTCTCTCGCTGTAGATGAGGGCAATGAAGAGGAACCACAGCAAGCCCCGCTGGCAGGTTCCCACGCTTCTGCTCAATAAGCAAAAGTGATATAAAGCCCTGCTGCGCTGCGTTCACTCAATTCTCCAGCACCATGGAAGCCCAGTGAACCCACAAAACTCTGTCTAAATCATCCAGATTTAGCCGGCAACACCCTGCAACTATTGTCATAATCAACTGCAGTTGCTAGAAATGAAGTCAGCACACTGCGAAAAATACATACATACATCTTCTAAACCGCTTATCCTTCTGGGTCGCGGTGGGGTGCTGGAGCCTATCCCAGCTGTCATTGGGCGGAAGGCAGGATACACCCTGGACAGGTCACCAGTCCATCGCAGGGCAGACAGACAGACATACACAGTCACACACACATTCACACCTAGGGGCAATTTAGCATGTCCAATCAGCCTGACTGCATGTCTTTGGACTGTGGGAGGAAACCCATGCAGACACGGGGAGAACAGGCAAACTCCACACAGAAATGACCCTGGTCACCCGGCCAGGAATCGAACCCAGGCCATTTTTGCTGTGAGGCGACAGCGCTACCCACTGCGCCACTGTGCCGCCTCCAAAAATACAATAGCCTTTATTTAATTTCCAGTCAAAATGGTCTTTAAGTCATTTTCCAGCATAGAAACAGAAAACGTTTAACAGAAAATGACACAGAAGCCTCATCAACTAAGGCTGGATCTTCACTACATAACTTTTAAAATCTTAACAGATCACTAAAACGGAAAGCGTCACAAACTTAACGCCCGTTTGTCACAGAGTTTCTTGTCTTATTGTTGTGAAGGTGCACACGCTACACAACGGGGCAAAGGGAGAGAATAACACACACAACGAGTTTGGGCTACGAATAAGAACTCAAACTCCCAGATCTCCTCAGATCACATGACACAAACGGAGCTGAACTTACTGGACCTGTTTGAGGTTTTATGCACAGCAAAGCTGAAACTGTAAAGAGAGTGACCCGACATCTGGTTCCAACATTATAAACATGATAAACATTTATGAACATGATTTTGGCTCTTATTTGCGTGTTTTACTCGCAGCTCCTCCGTCTCCACTCCGGTGTTCATGGGCATCTCTCCTGTTTCTCCGCTCTTCTAGCTCTCTGATTGGCTGTTTGAATCACTCGTTCAGTAAATCTCTGACTGTCTCACACTGCAGGACTTGTGAACGTTTTGAGTCGTAAGTATTAAACATGTTTGATAATATCGGGAATCTCTGATCACTTCGGCGTTCGTTCGGAGGGATAAAGATTCACTCGTTTCTCCTCACACTAAAGATCATCGGTGCCATCAGTCGCTTCCGATCGAGCTCCCGACCTGGAGAATCGCTTCAGATTGCGAACATTTGTAGCAAGGGGCAAACCGGGGTTAAAACTGAAAACTAAAAATATCATGTAATTTAGGACCAGCCTAAATCTAACATCAGCTGTGTGAGTCAGTGAGTCACTCTTCACCTTTATTCCAGCTTCCATTCTTTTCAGGAGCCTCACTTTCAGCTCCTCAAAGAATCTGCAGACACACCTCCGAAGTTCAGTCTTAGAAGCTGGTTGATCATTTTCTGAAGTAATCAAACACATTCAGTGGTGTTGAGGTCTGGACTCTGGGGTGGTCAGTCCATCGTTCAGCTTCTTTGTTTGATGTGTCCGTCTCCTTTTCTCAGTGAGGTTCTTCTTGATCAGCTACACATCCTTTCAGACCCACAGCGCTGAGTCGTCTTCTCACAGTGGAAGGATGGACAGAAACACCTGTGGATGTTTTCAGATCTGAAGCAGCTTGATTTTCTCCTCTCTCTCAGAGATGAGAGCTTTAAGTGCTGTTTATCTGATGGGGGCAGTTTTGGGGTCGACCAGCTCTTCCAGGTGGTTGTTAGGAGCCACATTTTCTCTGTAGCTTTTAATAATTTTTTTTAAACTCCAGAAATGAAAATGGCTGTTTTGACTGGACATTAATAAATCAAGGGTCTGACTTTTCTAAACATTTTCTTTTTTATCCACCAATTTTTGCTCAAAATAGGGAAAAATGTGTAGACATATGTTAAATAATTGCATAATGCTCTTATAACTGTACCATATGGGTGAATATGGAGCTTCATTGCTGCAGTTATTCACAGATAGAGTGGTTAGTAGCGTGCGGAAGCTAAAACAGGGGCTGTTCGCCATATGGACAGGGCTGGACTGTGTGTGAAAATGGTGCCAGGCAGGACCCATCTGCTTTGTGCAGGGACCCTGACCTCCAGAGGCTCCCTGGGATCCTGGCAATGCGCTGGAGCTCATGGCTGAGGAATGGCTCCCCAGAGAGCTTACAGACGTTTAAGGTCAGTGCACAGGCTTTCGGAAAAAGAAGGTTTGGTCAAACCTGGCCAAACTGTCAATTAAAACGGCATAATCTGGGGAACGCGTCCCCCCGGAGTTTAAACAAAGGAGTCTATTGAATCACTTATCATTTTGTTGGTATTTTATTCAAGTCATTTTTATACAACAGTTCATTCTGACCACGCGGTCTTACTGACTGAAACGCATTTCACTCGTTTCTTCACTACAGTACCTGTATGACTCTGGTTGCTAAGTAACAACAAGGATCGCTTTACTCACAGCTGCAGGAACAATTTTTAGCAGAAAGAAGTGCTAATAAGTAAAAAAAAAAAATAAAAAAAAATAATAATAATAATAAATTTGATGATATCTACTAGAACACATGCAGTTGTAAGTATGAACACCCCTATTTTTGGCCTGTTTTTTATTTATCAGTGAAAATAAGTTAACTCATCCTCTACAGGGAACAAATGTAAATATGGCATTTTCTACAAATTTCAGATTACAATTTATTACAATTTTAACAAAGCATACAATATAAAATGTCATAAATTTTGCCAGGCCACATTTTGTGTTGTTTTTTGTTCCCAGTATGTCAAATTCAGTAAATAAACAGTAATTGAGCATTAAAATGTGAAGACGTGTGTCTCTCCAGAGGATGTGTAACTTATTTACACTTAGAAAATTAACAGTGCATGTAATCTGACCAGGAGCACAAACCTTTGCTTATGACTATCTCTGAAAGGCTCTCACTGTCTGTGTTTACATGGAAATATTTTTGCCAATCTGATTGAACACATTTCGATTATAGATTAAGACTGAGGTGTTTATTCTCACTCTACTCAACAACCTGATGAAAATCTCTGTTTACATGCTCAACACAAGTAATCAGATCCAAAATTACGCTCATGCGTAAAGAACCGCTTAGTGTAGACGTTACCATGACAACCAGCATCACATGAGTCCAGTCAGAGTGAGATGAGCAGCAGTGAGCAGCGCTTGTGTTTTTAACTGCTTTAAAATGATGTCAGACTCAGGAAAACGTCCTTCACATGTCCTTATTAAAGAAGGCCGAGAGGAAGACGTCGTGTTCTGAGACACATAAGATGGACGTCCGTCCCACCGCCGTCTTTTTAAGCTCAGAGTGTAAACTTTGTCTCCGAGGGCCATGTAGCCCTAACAGTTCACCCCAACCCCACTCCTACACATGAACACGCAAAACGGAGGGTTAGGGCTAAAGCTTGGGTTTGCTACACAACTTTTATAGTCTTAACAGATTTTAAAAGACTGGGTGTCTCACACATCACACTGGGTTTTGCTGATTTTTTGGGGCAACTGAAATATTAAGGATCCACACTAAATGATTAGGGATCACACACTGCTCAACTTTTCAGCTGTTGCTGAACCAAACGGAGCTCAATGAACTCGTGCAAACTCTTGCAAACTCATGTGTTCTCCCATTACTAGGAGACGCAAATAAACAAACGTGTAGTGCAGGGGTCTTTAATTAAAATTCAGTAAGGTCCAGTTAGAGAAAATTTCCTGAAGGTCCGGAACATCATAATGTCTAACTTGCATCATGATTCAGTGCCATATACTGTTTACTGAAGTAGCCTAGTAGGTATTTCGACATCTTATACAGTCAACAACTGAATATCAAATCAAATAAAGTAAAATTCGGTAACATTTCAACAACATTTAATGTCAGTTTCTCTTTATGGAGCACGACATGTAAATAATCTGGCTTACTTTCTTCTCCAACTGTTGTTTCTCGCCTCGTCCTTTCCCTGTGTGCACGTCACTCACTTGAGTCTCAGTGCTCATTGTAATGGACAGATCTGATTGGCTGAGTAGCATCATGTGTGATATTTACAACGTGTGCGATTGGTCTGTGAGTTTCCCAGGGCGCTAAATCATACGCTGATTAAAATAGGACCACCCCGTCGAAATTAAATAATTACTCGTAGTTTATTGGTTGTAGGTCCAGGTCCGCCTGTTAGTGACCTCTGATGTAGCGGCTGCTGCTGTTTGTTCTGCCGTTTGCGCCGACACAGTAAAACAGCAGGTAAACATGTTTAAGTAGATCATGGATTTAAAAAGTGATCAGTTGGTATTTTTAGAGTTTTAAATGTACATGAACTCGATTGTGCCTTAAACTCAGCTCATTAAAAGCTTCACTCCACACAGAGACTTTTCACCATTTTTCTTTTTTTACTTGCTGTCTTTTCTTCTTTTGTGCTCTCGGTTTTCATTGGCTGTTGCAGGAATCCGTTCAGACTGAGTCGTTTACACTGGATTTCACTCAGAGTCGGGTCAAAGAAATCAAACGTTTGACGTACTCTGACTGGTCTGAAACGCAATCGGGAGGGCAAAAATCTGAGCCTGTGCTCCTCAAACACGACTCGATTCTCTCTCCAACTGTCGACCTCGACTGACCCAAAAACCTGCAGACTAGAGCCGAACAGCTCAGACTGAGAATCAGGGCTAAAATCAGGGTAAGTCGTGTAGTGTAACCCCGGCTTAAGTGGTAGGGGCGAGGGGTGAGGGTCTTTGACTATTGATCTGCTGATTAGATTGTTTGAAAGTGTCTGTGCTGACCAATGCAAGAGAGAGAAAGAAAGCAAACCACATTTTTATCACTTTTTTTCACATTTTTATCACTTCTTCACGTTTTTATCACTTTTTTTCCACTTTTTTTTTTAAATCACGGTTTTAAATTTCAGTATCATTCAAATGATTTGTTAAATGTTAGATTTTGACACTATTGTCATCTTATTTAATCTTTTTTGCTGCCTTTTTTCTTTTTTGGACAAAAACAGAAAGTGCCACTTCGAGTGCTAAGTTTCAGTGGCCGAAACTTGTTTGCATCTCTATTCAACACATTACATCACACATCAATGGAATTCCATGCAAACCTTGAGGGCCACAAAGCTCTGACCCTGAGCTCGACGAAGACTCGGCTAAAGGAGAGATTAAGACCAATAAGATGCTTCCTTTCGTCCCTCAAATGAGAAATGAAGTCTTGCAAGTTCTGTTGACGCTGTTCGGCGTTCTGCGTCTCGAGCTATTATATGCGTGTGTGCTTGATTGCATAAATATGCATGAGAGCATCTCCTAATTAGACTGAGATATGAACTGTATGTATAGCTAATTATAGTCTAATTAGCTCCACATTAGACGAACTGTGCAACTGAGCTGAAAGACCGCATCAGTGAGATGACATGATCAATCAAAGATCAAGTGGCTTATAAATCAGCGATGATAATTGAATTAGAACAGTATAGAATCAGAAATGCTGGAAGTGATGTTGAACGTTGAGTTTGTAGCCCATTCTGCTGGTTCAGCCTTGCGGGACGGGTTTACTCCAGATTTAGACCACAAAGGTATCAGAATAATTGATTACCCAACAGCAGTGAGCCCACCAGGCGGATTTGACAAGCCCCTGTGTGCAGTTATTAACTAGGAAAGTGCATCGGCTGAAGAAGAAGCAGAGCGGCTTCGCAGCTTAAGCAGGTCCCTTCTGCTAGGCTGTTGGTAAGGGGTTGCTATGGTATTCCAGGTGGTTGCTAAGGTGTTGTTAGGCCATTGCTATGGTAACCAAAGTGGTTGCTAAGGTGTTGCTAGGTGGTTGCTATTGTGTTCCAGGTGGTTACTATGCCACTCCAAGTGGTTGCTATAGTATCCCAGGTGGTTGCTGTGTTTTTCTGGTGATTTGTTAGGGTATCCCACAAGGATGCTAGCAACTTGCTTGTGCTATTGAGGTAATTTATAAACTAATATCTCCTATTCTGGTGTATCGGAACATTCATTGATGTTGTTTATGGGCTGATTTCTTATATTTTTATGTATAGTATCATTTACTGAGGTAATTCATGGGCTAATACCTCCTATTCTAGTGTACAGCTAGATCATTGTTAGACTAGTGGTTCCCATTCCTCTGCAGACTTTTGTGTTTTCTATTCTCTAACATGTCTTATTCAGCTCATTGGCTAATCATCAGACCCTTAACGAGCTGAGTCAGCCAAATTTGGAGCAGGGGAAATTTGCTTGGTGCTTGGGGTCCTGGGTTAAATTTCTCCCAATTCCCATTCAGTCTGCAGCGTTTCATGGCTGGAGCCTGATGAGCAGTACAACACAAGCTGGAGATGAACAGTCAAAACACCCCAAACTCATCAGAAGCTGAAGTTTGTATCCACATATTTTCATGCGAATTTGACCCTTTGAATAAAAAGCCTTGATGAAAACAGCAAATATTGAGTACAATCGCCATAATTCACTTAAAAGTTGCATGTGTGCGCTCACAGAACGTGGATCATCTTTAGTGCAGATAAAAGAAATGTGATGTTGGTAGGAATGTAAATGTCATTACAAATGTCAATAATATAAAGTCATATCATCCGATGTTTCCGTTTTTGTGGCCATAGCTTCTAAACATGACAAGGCAGTAGAAACGTAATTGATGAAATTATAACATTCCTTTATCTTATCAAAGAAAAAAAGACAACAGTGGTATCAGAGAGATTTTACAATGTAGACTTGCTCAAAACTGTTCTATGAGAGTGATGTAGTGTTTTATTTTCTTATGCAGAGCTAATTTGTGCAATTATTCATAACATTTCAATGTTTCGCTTAAATTTAATTCGACAAACCTGGCTGGTGAGAATTTAGTCAGGATGTGCACACAATTAAAATGATTAGTGATCTGTTTGAGGGCTTATTTACGTATTGCAAGCTTTGGCGAAATCACTATTGCGGTGCAAAGGCCAATAATATCAGGTGGTATATTGTGGAGCTCTAACATGAACACAGAACAACTACCAATCTTTTCTGCACAGTCCTGTCATGTCCTTTAAGCATGAATAAGCGTGTTCGGTAGAAAGGTGACCCGTCCCCCTTGGGTCAGACAGGACTTGTGAAGTCCGTCTAGCACGTACAGGAAGCTTCTTTGTAGCGCTCTGGTTCTCTGGGTGAGGAATGTGAGGTGAACTGCTGTGATTCTAACACTGATGTCGCAGCACAGCAGGTCACATAATGACATTTGAACAGGTTCAAACCTGTTCCGGTCCTCGTTAACTGACCATGTTTTTACACATAAAAATAATCCAGGTGACAAATGCATTGACCCTTAACGTAGAGCAGGGCTGCCCAAAGTGTGGCCCGCTGAAAGTTACCTCCACCTCCTCATCCAATGAGAGAAGATTTTTATGTTTACATTTTTTTTTTAAAGTATTTTAGTAATGTAATACAACGATGTGCTATAAAATACATTTTAAAACACAATTTGAAACTTACTCTCCTTTTCTTGTAGACTAAAGTGGCCAAAAGTATGTGGACACTTGCCCATTGCATCCTTATGAGCTTGTTGGACGTCCCATTCCAAAACTGTGGGCATTAATATGGAGTTGCCCCCCTTTGCGGCTATAACAGCTTCCACTCTTCTGGGAAGCTTTCCACAAGATGTTGGAGGGAGTCTGTGGGAATTTGTGTCCATTCAGTCTAAAGAGCATTTGTGAGGTCAGACACTGATGTTGGGCGAGAGGGTCTGGCTCACAATCTCCGTTCTGGTTCATCCCAAAGGTGTTCAGTGGGGTTGAGGTCAGGGCTCTGTGCAGGCCACTGGAGTTCCTCCACACCAAACTGGTCACTCCATGTCTTTATGGAGCTGCTTTGAGCACAGGGGCTCAGTCATGCTGGAACAGGAAAGGCTCTTCCCCAAACTGCTGACACAAAGCTGGAAGCAGATAACTGCTTTACATTATGCAACTCTAGTGCAATTTAGTTCCATGTAGGCTTCAAGCAACTGAAGTTGCATGAAAGTTTCACAGTTTAAACCAAAGCTTGCAACCCAAGTGTTAAGAGGGGCCATTTTGTCCATTTTACCATCTTTGCTGTAAATATGTCTCAGTGCGTGTTAATTTACTGGTATAGGCTAAAAAATATAATATAAACAAAAACACAGACTTACTTTGCTCTGCTTTAAGCTTTAGCTCAACTATAGCTGCCTTTCTCGCATCTCCGGGAGGAAACTTTTCCACAAAAGTAGAACAGTTTCTTGTAAAATGTCTCAACGTTCGATTTTGCTTAAGTCTTCTCATTCTCCAGCTTCTTGTTCTTATTTTCCTGTTCCATCTTAAATAGTGTCTGAGGTGCCAGAATGTAACTGCTGCACCATTTAAGGAAGAATTCGAACAAGAAGCTGGCCAATGAGAAGCGACTTTGTGACATTTTAGTGTTTGTCAGTTTCTCGTTGCAGATTAAACTTATCAGGAAACCAGCTGGAGTGATTATAAACGCAAATTAGTCCATTCATCTCTAAATCATCAATGTTCATCTTAAATCTCTCTCTTTGCCGTTTCGTTATCTACTAACTAGGTGAGATTTTTGTCCGTGTTGCTATGGTGACCAGCAGTCTGCGCTGATCTTCAGGGTTAAAGGGTGAATCAGCAGTTCTACATTAACTCCAGAGTTTAAGACCATTTATTGTTAAACTGTGTTGAACGATCAGCAGAGCTTTATTTTACTGTAAAGCAGGATTATTTTATTTTTACCTACAAATTGAATCTAATTCTGCTGTGGAGCCACAACAGGGCAGGAAAACTGCTGACCCCTTGTTTAAACACTTCTGCCAGTTGTCTGGTAGCTCAGTTTCTTTTCTCTCAGTCTGGTTAGCCAGTGGAACGTCTTAATAACTTGCTTAATATTCTTAATAACTTCACCGGGGCACTCTGATTTGTACTTGTCATTTAAAGCACTTTGCTGAACAAGCAAATAAAAGAGACAGATGACTCCTCTGCCATCCTCTAATGATCACAGAGAAGAATAGATCCACCATAACAATAATTTCAATGTTTCCCTTGAAATATGAGCTGCATATTTAAATCCTGGTAGTGTTAGATCACTTTGAAGCCTCAAGCAGTTGCGTCTCCCACAGGACACCAACAGGGCGTAAAAACGTACAAATCCTGACTGTAGAATGCATAAACACTGCCATTGTATGTGTCATAAGTTCAAACCCCCAGTGGACGATAGTGATCACTCAGGCATCGGGAGCGTGGTCTGTTATGTCCAGGCTCTTGACTGTAATGTATCTCTGGGGATGTGTAAAGCTGGAGAAGCTGTATGAGTCATTTGGAGACTCAGGATTAGAGCTGCATGATTCTCTATATGGCCAAAAGTTGCATCCATTGCTAACAAGTATATAAAATCAAGCACATATTCATACAATCTCCACAAACACTGGCAGTAGAGGGTCGTACTGAAGAGCTCGGTGACTTTTAACGAGGCACTGTCATAGGATGCCTCCTTTGCCACAAGTCAGTTTGTGAAATTTCAGTCCTGCTGGATCTGCCCCTGTCAACTGTGAGTGCTATTATTGTTAAATAGAAGCATCTAGGAGCAACAGCAGCTCAGCCACAAAGCAGTAGACCACACAAACTCACAGAGTGGGGTAAAAATGACCTATCCTCTGTTTCATCACTCAGTACAGAGGTCCAAACTGCCTCTGGAAGCAACATCAGGAGCTTCATGAAATGGGTTTCCATGGCTGAGCAGCTGCACACAAGCCTAAGATCACTATGCGCAATCCCAAGTGTCGGCTGGAGGGGTGTAAAGCGCCGCCACTGGACTCTGGATCAGTGGAAACGTGTTCTCTGGAGTGATGAATCAGCTTCTCTGTCTGTCAGTCTGATGGTGAATCTGGGTTTGGTGGATGTCAGGAGAACATTACCTACCAGAATGCAGAGCCAACAGTACAGTTTGGTGGAGGAGGGATGATGGGCTGGGCTGTTTTTCAGGGTTTGGGCCCCTCAGTTCCAGTGAAGGGTGATGTTGATGCTGCAGCACAAAGACATTTTACACAGTTATCTGCTTCCAGCTTTGTGTCAGCAGTTTGGGGAAGAGCCTTTCCTGTTCCAGCATGACTGAGCCCCTGAGCACAAAGCAGCTCCATAAAGACATGCGAGGCTGAGTTTTCTTTTCATCAGTCTGATTAGCTGGTGGAACATCTTAATATTCTTAATGACCTCACCGGGGCATTCTGATTTCATCTGAAGCACTTTGCTGAACAAGCAAGTAAAAGAGACTGATGACTCCTCTGCCGTCCTCTAACGATCACGGAGCAGAGTCGACCCCACCATAATGATAATATCAATGTTTCCCTTGAAATGTGTCATAACACATTTATTAGAAGCTCATTTGCATATTGCAGCCTTCTGCATCGTAACATGTATATAAAATCTTTATACATTTCAAATCAAAACATTTTAGATCTGTGTTTCTGTGGCTGTTTTGGTGAATCTGTCTGCAGTTTGCCAACATTTTCATTACAGCAACGCATGTTACAGTTGTGTTATGTAGCAATCTAATCATCCGTAATGGATCGTCATCATTATTTATACTTTATTATTATTCTTCTCTTTAACCAAGTAATACAGCCTGAACCACTTAATGTACAGACTCCATTTAAACACTGAGAGTTTTGCTGTTTTTCATTTTCATATTTTTGTATACTCTTTAAAGCACTTCAGTTAATTAAGCAATAGAACCCGAGAGGGAGTGTGTTATTGTGAAATCACGGCTGTGATTTGGTCACCGTAGATCATCATAGCCGTGATGTTATTGGCGATAACACACTCCTCGAGTGTTCTATTGCTTTAATACAACAGTTAAATAAATAAAGTAATAAATTAATAAACTGGGCCGTGAACGCGGCGTTTAATATGTTTTAATGTTCGCAGTTCCTTCACCAAATTATAGTTCCTTAACAAGCAGCTCGTTGCTACGTCAGAGTAACGAGCTCCGCCCACTCGCTGCACAGCCGGCAGTTCGTTCTCCAGCTCCTTACACTAAATTCCCAAACTGTCATCACCACTGAGCAGCTTTTCAGTCGGCAGCTGTGACAGAAGAACAGCTGAACAACCTGGAATCAGCCAGAAATGAACCCAACACCATTCGCCAAACGTGTAGTCTGATCTTCAGAGTCTGACCAAATCAGACTGAGCCATAAAACTGCCGCAATATCAAGTTCAGCTCAGTTTTGTCAGTTTTTGCCAGATCAGTATTAATGTTGTTGTGTTCCAGCCAGTCTGTAAAGCATCTTACAGCCCATTTAGTTTGGTGAATGAAAAAGAAAAACACAGATAAGGCACGACACGACAGGACGTTACACTGTCTTTATATCTTTTTTCTTTCTTTTATTTATTTATTCTTTCTGCAAAAGTTTTAAGAGTCTCGATCCGGTACTAAGTGTCATTCAAAATTCCTCTAGTCTCTGCTCTTTTAATGCACGGAGTACAATCAGTAACACAAGCAAAGCACGCCAGCAAACAAGACGCTATTGTTAGCTAACAAAACTGTTTTTGTCTTGTAAGAGGTGATGTTTATTTTTACTGCGTGTAATGTGATCATCACACAGGACTCACATCTACATGCGTAATTAGATTTACTTGGAAGACTTTTCTACACTACATCCACACCAACTCTCCATACTGTGATCTTCGCCTTCACACGTTGTTGGATTGGTTTAGAAATTTTACACCTAATTTGTTCCCAGCTTAATAAGTGTGTATATACATCTGAAAATGCCTGTTGCCTTTTAGATTGTGTGTTAATTCCATGATGAATGGACCAAAAGAAAAAAATTACTTGGAAAAAAATTTTGGTTCCATTGACTTACATTGAAAGTAAAGTATGTTTTTTCCTTCTCCTGTAAAGTTACCAACAGCTCTCTCTCTCTCTCTCTCTCTCATATACATATATATATATATATATATATATATATAGTGTATGTGTGTGTGTGTATATATATATATATATATATATATATTAGGGGTGCGGGAAAAACTCGATTCTTAGATGCATCGCGATGCGGACGTGAACGATTCTGAATCGATTCATAAATGTCAAAAAAACGATTTTCTAAATATTTAATTTATAACGTAATGTTGACGGAACGCAAAAGGCTGAACTGGAAGTGGGTAAGTGCAGCGCCCGGACAGTCTGTGGCAGAACATAACAAAAACACTACTGGATGAGTGAGAAATCCGACCGGCTCCCTCTGCATTAAAGCCAGGTTAGATCAGGGGTCACAGCACAAATGATAAGAAGAGCCATTTTGCCTTTCAACAAAGTCAAACCACCTTAGGAGCCGCAACATTTAATGTCTCAGTATGTCTCAGTATGTGTTAATGTCCTAGTATAGGCTAAACAATATAAATGAGAGCTCAGATTTGCTCTGCTTTAAGCTTCAGCTACAGCCGCTTTCCTCCCATCTCCGCCAGAAAACCTTCCTTCAAGACTTGAAGAGTTTCTTGTAAAATGTCTCAGCATCCGGCTGTTTTACGAGGCTGAAGTCGCTTCTCATTCGCCAGCTTTTGTTCTAATTTTCCCATTCCATCTTAAATTCTGCCTCAGGCGCCGAATGGAACTGCTGCAAGATTTAAGGTGGAACGGGAAAATTAGAAAGGGAAGCGAGTTCATTTTCACAACTTTTTAGAGAAAGACAGTCTCTCAGCAGATTTAACCAACCGCGCTGCTTATAAATGCGAATAAGTCCTTCAAATGTTCGTCTTAATCTCTGTTTCTTCGTTCGCTACTGGCGAGGCCAGACCTCGGGGCTGTGTGACCTGCTGTCTGCTGTCTGTTCTCAGTCGTAGAGAAGCAGGGCTTTCGCGCTATGCTGCACACTTTGGAGCCGAGATTCAGCGTCCAGTCTCGAAAATAGACAGTAGGAAGATAGAAATCCTGTATAGAGAAAAAAAGATGCATCGAGATGCATCGATAATCGTTTTATAATCGCATCGCAGCCTCTGAATCGTAATCGAATCAAATCGTGAGGTGTCTAAAGATTCCCACCCCTTATATATACTAGAAAGAATGTTTTAATTAAGAACAGTTACAATCATACAAACAAGTGCATATGTGCAGTATGTACAGCTGCTGTATAGGATGTACAGAGTAAAAATATATGTTAATATAATTATATAAGTATAATTTACACTCATGGGCATAATGACAGGCTTGTTGTCCATTGTACAGTATTGACAATTACATGTTTTACATATAAATTACCTGTAAATGTGAAGTGCATTTCAGATCAGGACCCTTTCGTTTCCATCCAAAACTTAACAAAGAAACAATGCTAGTGCTGTAATACTTAGAGTTTAAATACAGGCATGTTTCTGTTGAATAAAACTAAACAAAAAAAATTACAGATATATGTTTTCAGTTCCCAGAAATCGTTAGGCCTTCTCTGAAGACCTAGAGGGTCACTAGAGATTTCATGATGCATTAATTGCTGCAAGGTTAGAGATTTAAACCCCTAGTCATGGAAATCCTACACAGGGGTTGCGTTACTACAAGCAGACATCAGCTATTGCACAGCTTTTGTGGCAGTACCTTTACCTCGAGCCCCACCCCCTCCTCTCACACAGCAGACCCAGCGGTAGATTTAGCGAACTCGACATGCGCTCTCCAGGGCCTCCTGTCATACTTTTCCTCTCTTTGTTCTCACCGAGTTCTGCCAGTTGACTTACACACCCCAGGCCCGTATTCCGCCTGAGCGGTTCTGGCAGTTTATAACTTTGAAAGATGAAAAGAGCAGCGCTTGACTCGGAGCCCAGAGGCACCTCACTACTGTCTCCCATCCCGAATCTCTCCTAGGGCGGGTCAGAATGTTAAGCTTGGCACGAAGAGAGCTCATTAACATCTGATGGTAAACTCAGTCTTGCAGTAATCGTAAGTAGATAATGGAGAACTGCACAGTATATCATTTGCATTGTTATCACAGAAGGCAGCAATGTGCAAATGAGTCTGTCAAATGTGTTGAGCTGCTAGTGAGCAATGAGGGGTGAAAAGTGAGGGCTGATACCCTGTGCTGTGAAAGAACAATTCACATCTCCACAAAGAAGATATTTCAAAATTATGACGTGTCAAATTTCTAATCCATGTCTGCATGGCCAAATAAACTCATCAATCCATTTATATTTTAAAGGAGTCACTGGGCGCATTTACATGCACTAATAATCCGACAACTGCAGAAAATCAGACTCCTATCAATGTGTTTACATGCACTTGAGTAATCAGATAATGGGGAAACTCCGGGTCTACATGAGTCAGGCAGTAATCGGATTTCTGTCTGTCTGTCTATCTATATCTTATTTATCTACATCTATCTATCTATCTATCTATCTATCCATCTATCCATCTATCTATCTATCTATCTATCTATCTATCTCACTTTCTTGACTTGTTTGCTCCAAAAACACAACACAAAAAAAGTCAGGCTTGCTTCCGATTTTATAATCACACACATTTCCATCATATATATTCCGTCAACATTATTAAAGAACATTACCTCTAAAACTGGTGGAACAGTTTATAGCTACTGTGAAAAAGTACATTTAGAACGAAACATTTATCAAAATTAGTAATATTTACAAAAAGAACTGCAGTGTGGTATTTTCCTCAAACCATTCAGGCAGGAACCTCAAAAAACCGTCTCCACTTCTCTCTAAAAGGTGGTTTCTTTACATTCTTGCACATTTTACTGTTTTTAAGTAAATGTTTGGAGTTGAGAGTCAGGTCATCCAGGAGCCTCCTCAGAAGACAAGCCTGCATAGCGTAGGACAAATCCACTCAAAAAAAAAAAAATCTTCACTGCGTTTCCAAACCCAAACGGGATTTCAGGCGTAAGCTCATCCTCTTTTTTTTTCAGGATCGAACTGTAGTTGCGATCCCAAAACTGAATTTGAGTGAAGGTTTTTAAGTAGCACTTGCTGCTGTTTTTATATACAAGTTTGTTTTCTTCCTGTTCTCCACAACATCAGCTTACACTGAGTTCTGAGGGTGCAGTGCATTGTGGGAAACCCCCCTTCTTACACACCCAGCTTGCCCTCCTTTCTCCTGGTCCTCACGCTAAACCTGCTGTTTTCTCCTCAGGTAAAGAGGAGGCACAGCCAGTGTTGACAAGCTGATCCAGAGAAAGCTGGAAACTAGGACAAGGACTTTCCACTTTTCTGTTACTCCTTGTTGCAAGGGGTGGGGGGGGCAGGGGGTTGCTATAGCTTGTGTGATATGTTAAAAATGTTAATAGCTTATGGATATTTTGCTTGTATATATATTTGGTTGCTGGTTGTAAAGTCTGATCTGAGCTGCATTGTAAGCCATTGTAAAATACTCGGTATAGGCACAGCTATGACCACCTCACAACAACTGGATTCTG
Organism: Colossoma macropomum; assembly: GCF_904425465.1. Classification (NCBI taxonomy): domain Eukaryota; kingdom Metazoa; phylum Chordata; class Actinopteri; order Characiformes; family Serrasalmidae; genus Colossoma; species Colossoma macropomum. The sequence goes on from NW_023494800.1 coordinate 1,761,801, forward strand.
GACTGGTATCGGTATCAAAAGTAAAAGCATTGTAAGTGCCTATTAGCCATTAATCTGAATGTTCTAAGATTTTCTAAGTTTAAAAAAAATTTAATAGTAAGTAAGAGTTTTTAATAGGCAGATTAGCTTCTCTCTAATGTTATACACTATATAGACAAAAGTATTGGGACACCTACACCTCACACCTACAGGAGCTTTTATGACTCCCATTCTAAATCCATAGGCATTAATATGGAGTTGGTCCCCCTTTGCAGCTCTAACAGCTTCCACTCTTCTGGGAAGCTTCTACAAGATAGTGGAGAGTGTCTGTGGGAATTTCTGCCCATTCATCCAGAAGAGCATTTGTGAGGTCAGACACTGATGTTGAACGAGAGAACCTGGCTCACAATCTCCATTCTAGTTCATCCCAAAGGTGTGTGATGGGGTTGAGGTCAGGGCTCTGTGAGGGCCAGTCAAGTTCTTCCACACCAAACTCACCCAGTCAGGCCTTTATGGAGCTGCTTTGGTCACTGGGGCTCAGTCATGCTGGAACAGGAAAGGTTCTTCCTCAAACTGTTCCCACAAAGTTGGAAGTGTACAATTGTCCAGAATGTCTTGGTGCTGAAGCATTAAGATTTCCCTTCACTGGAACTAAGGGTTCTAGACCAACCCCTGAAAAACAGCCCCATATCATCATCCCTCCTCCACCAAACTGTACAGCTGGCACAGTGCAGTCAGGCAGGTAACGTTCTCCTGGCATTCGCCAAACCCAGACTCGTCCATCAAACTGACAGATAGAAAAGTGTGATTCGTCACTCCACAGAATGCGTTTCCACTGCTCCACAGTCCAGTGGTGGCGCTTTACACCACTCCATTCGACACTTGGCATTGTGTATTTTGATCTTAGGCTTGTGTGCAGCTGCTCGTCGATGGAAACACATTTTGTGAAGCTCCTAACATGCAGTTCTTTTGCAGGAACTCTTTAGTGAGTGATGCAACAGAGGACAGGCACTACAGGCATTTTATGTGCTACGCACTGGGTGGCCCCACTATGTGAATTTGTGTGGTCTACCACTTTGTGGCTGAGCTGTTGTTGCTGCTAGGCGCTTCCATTTCACAATAATAGCGCTTACAGTTGACAGGGGCAGACCTAGCAGGACAGACATTTCACAGACTGACTTGTGGCAGAGGTGGCGTCCTATGACAGTGCCATGTTTAAAGTCACTGAGCTCTTCAGTGCGACCCTCTACTGCCAGTGTTTGTCTATGGAGACCGCAAGGCTATGTGCTTAATTAGGAGAGGTGTCCCAATAATTTGGTCTGTATAGTATATCCTCACAGCAATGTTCCAACATCCAGTGTAAAGCCCTCCCAGAAGAGTAGAGCCTGTTACTGCAGCAAAATGGGAAAAACTCACTAACACTCTTCATTTCAGAGGAAATTGGATTGGATGAGAAGTTGTCTGCAGACTTTTGGACATAGTGCTTTACGTCTATCGCACTTTTCCTTTTAGCAAAATAATGTTTTACCAGAAGTATTTCTACTTTTACTTGAGTACAGCAGTTTTGTTCTTATTCCATCACTGATCTCCGTTCTCGGGAACATTAGGCTGATGTGGCATTGTGAAACCTGCTAATGGTGTTTTTCTTCCATTGTTAGCTGCATTAGCACCGTCTGACACTTGTTGAAATGTGAAAAGTGGTGATGAGAAATAGCTGCCTTTGACTGACAGGTCCTCTCTATGTGTGTCTGTGTAGGATCACTACGACGGCAGCCTGCATGATGGACCTGAGGAGATACCCGCTGGATGAACAAAACTGCACCCTAGAAATTGAGAGCTGTGAGTGGCACAAAAGATTTCTCTTCTCTCTCTCTCTCTCTTTCTCTCACTCGCCATTTCATTTAGCAGAGATGATGGTGGATGTTCCGTCTTGCACCTGAAACCACATATCTGTCGACTACCGCTAAGATAACCTCAGGTCCGCTGCATCCGGCTCTTTCTTTTTTCGCTATTCTGTCCCAGTTAAATCGGTCTGGTGAGCTGATATCACTGGACCAATTTTTCTCCCTCAGCCAGCCGTTCGGGAATGAAGTGGAACCAGTTTTGTTATCGACTTCCTTCAGATCGCTTAAGACTACAAGATAAACTTGTGTTACACATGAGAGGAAGACAGGCAGGCTTTCGCTCCTGACTACTGTTATTGAAGAGCAGTCAATATTTCAAAAAGACAACAGACCTGTGTACAGTCCAGGGTTGGTACATTTGTAATAGAGTGATCTACCAGTTATTTACAAAAATAGTCAAGTAACCAGAGCCTTAATAAAGGCCAAATAATAAAAACTGACAATCTTGATTTATTTGGATTGCTCCCAGCAGATAGTTTTCGCAAAACATGGAAAAAATGTCTTGTGGCCACTGTTGACATTCCATCAGCATAATGTGTATAAGCAGTCACTCTCGGCTATGGCTTCCAAATCATGAAGGTCAGTTTGATCTGTACCAAATCGATATATTATCTGAATCTTGATTAAAGTGCTTTAAAAAATGTTCTACAATTCAACAGTTTCTATTATTTTTGCGTATTTATCACACTTAAATGTTTCAGATCATCAAAGTACTTGTAATATTAGACAGAGATAACCCAAGTAAACACAAAATGCTGTTTTTAAATGATGCCCCTTTAGCTTCTCAATCAACCAGTTGGGTTCAGTGTCACTAACCACACCCAGAAATGATGACTGATAGACCTGCTGAATCTAAACATCACTTAAATAGAATCTGTCTGGCAGTGTGAAGCAGCTAGAAGGCCTCAAAAAGCAGCACATGATGCCACGTTCTAAAGAGATTCAAATACCGTTCTGGAAAGGGTTACAAAACCATTGCTGAGGCTCTGGGACTCCAGAGAACCACAGTGAGAGCCATTGTCCACAAGCAGAGAAGACTTGGAACAGGGGTGAACTTTCCACTGTTGGATGGCCTGTTTCACCAAGAGCGCGTCGAAAACTCATCCAGGGGGTCACAAAAGATCACAGACGAACATCTAAAGAACCGCAGGCCTCACTTAACTCAGTTAAGGTCAATGTATGTGATTCCACAATGAAAAAGACACTGGCCAAAAATGGCACCCATGGGAGAGCTGCAAGGCACAAACCACTGCTGACCGAAAAGAACAAAAATGCTCATCTTGCATTTGCCAAAAAACATCTAGATGACCCCAAGACTTGGGATGGTATTCTGTGGACTGATAAGTCAAAGGTGGAACTTTTTGGAAGACATGGGTCGTGTTACATTTGGCATAAAGATACCATGCTTTCCACCATAAGAACATCATACCAACAGTGAAACATGGTGGTGGTAGTGTGATGGTTTAGGAGTTTTATTAAATTAAATTTAATAGATTTATTTGATATTTATTTAATATATTTATTTGAAAATTGTATGCAAGAAAATCATCTACAATAGGAAATCCAAAAAAAGTTGCTAAATTGACTCAACTAAACAACCATATATTGCCTATCCATGATTCCTGAATACTTTCTTTATTACACCAATACAGTACGTAATTGATTAAATTAAAAAAGGATAAGAAAGCAAAAATGCATATATATATATATACATAGATGTATCTGATAGCATGTTTCTTACTGTAATCCTGTACAGTCCCATCAAAAATCTTATTGCTGATTTCAGAAGGATGAAACATGTTTGGATTCTCGAAGCTGCTTTGCTTCTAACACAGTGAACCTCGCTGACAATATCTGCACTCAACTCGAGTGTGAGGAGCCTAAACAAAACCGCTGCTCTCGTATTACCTTAATGAGGCTGACCTTCATCTCCACAAAGCCGAAGGATAAAGGGAGCAGGCCGGAGTCCGCGGCATGGAGGGGAAAAGAAAGCCTAATCAAATCTAATTGGGACCCGATCGGGTCATCTGAACAGAGAGTGCACCAGGAGCGCATTGAGTTACAGCACGGCTGGCTGAGTGCTGCCTTTAGAGCCAGAGAAGAGAGGGAAGGGAGAGAGAGAGAGAGAGAGAGAGAGAGAGCCGAGGGAGATGGAGAAGGAAAGGCTGGAACACAGGGGCACACGCAACACTTGCTAATTCTGCTCCCGAGCACATCCTCATCCTAATTTGGCGACTGCCTCCTCGCTCGGCTCGACAGTGACGGCGCGAGAGGGAATATTTAATGCCTGGCGCTGATCAAAATTGAAAAACACATGAGGCCATTCCTGTTTGCTCTGTGTTCTGAGTCGCGAAGCTCGTGCAGCTGCAATGTGACGCTGACTCTCGGCATGTTTGAATCCGACACGTTGCCTTTCGGTCTCGCGCACGCACCAGCTGCTTTTCACTGGGTCCTTTTTATGGAGATTTCTCTCTCGTTCTCTTGTGCCTCTCTCACTGCTTTTCTTGGCACCTCACATGTTCTCCTGCCAGGCAATGCAACAGCTTTATTATTTCTGTTAGAATATATTTAAGGTTAGAAAAGCATCATTAACTTTAAAGTCCTTTATCAGGAACGTGGCAAATTCGAAAAGCATCGCAGCAGGTAGATTTCAATCTCGTGATAATTTGTCTACATAAGGGCAGAATCACATCATCTTAAGCTGTTCTTTTTGTTTCTGCACCTAAATCTCCTGCCAGGCAGTCTGACCACCTTATTAATTAGAAGACATTGTTCGAACATACATTAATTCATAAGGTTTAGGTCAGCGGTCGACAACATGCTGCTCCGGAGCTGCATGTGGCTCTTTTACTGCTCTGTTGTGGCTCCACAGCTGAATTAGATTTGCACTCAATAATCCGATTAGCTAATAATTAACTGATTATTTAAATGGTCATGTAAACAGCACACTCTGATTTCTAAGATCGGAGTAAGGTTTAGAAATACGATTAAGAAATCTGATAAAGAGGCTGGATTTTAACTAACTAGTAATCAGATTTCTCAGTGCTGTAAACTATCACTCTGACTTTTTTTCGGATTTCTCAGTCTGAGCATGTGCGAAAACGGACGTCGGTACCAGAAATAAGCAAGCAGAGCTGGAGTTTCCCCATTATCTGATTACTCAAGAGCATGTAAACTTGTTAATCGGATCACTGACAATCTGATTTTCTGCAGTTATCAGATTAAGTGCATGTAAATGCACTCACTCGCCATGTTTACATGTAGCCAAATAGTCCATTAATAATCTGACTAACAACTTAATCGGAATAGAATACGTCCATGTAAACACCTTATTCGTAATAGACTAGTCCGATTGAGGCCATTCAGAATACAGTCTCTATCCGATTGATCGAGGTGGGTAATCCTGTAAATAATCTGTTAAATAGAAGAATAATATCTGTGTAAACGTCTGTATCTGATTACGTTCCCTATCGGAAAGTTTAAGTCCGTTCTGATCATGTTCGTTGCATCATAGTGAAAGTTTATACCGTTCAACATGGCGGAGCAGAAACTGGTCTGCAGAGGAGACGAAGTTTATGCTCTGATCTTTAAAAGACGGCGGTGGGACGGACGTCCAGCTTATGTGTCTCAGAACACGACGTCTTCCTCTCGGCCTTCTTTAATAAGGACATGTAAAGGACGTTTTCTAGTACATTTTCGTAGTTTTGGATCTGATCACTTGTAGTGTGCATGAAAATGGAGATTATCATCAGAGTGTTGAGTAGAGTGAGAATATAAACACTTCAGTCTTAATCTACAATCAAAATGGGTTCAATCGGATTGGCAAAAATCCTTGCATGTAAACACAGCCAGTGTGAGATGAACCGAGTCTCAAAAGGGAAAACTTCCATAAAAGCATGAGGAAGAACCACTGAGAGGGACCAAGCCTCAAATGGAAAACTTCCTAGGAGTTATGGAAGAACCACTCAGAGGAACAAAGACTCAAAAGGAGAAATTCCCTAGGAAAATGGAGAACTTCCACTGAGCCCTCAGCCCTCTGTTTTGTAATACATTGTTCATGTCTGGGGGTAGGGTGTCCCCATTTTAGTTGAGATAGAGGGGTAGGGTGAAGTGTTGGGGCTACATGACCCTCCAAACAGAGGATTTTCAGAGACTCCAAACAGAGAGTTATGAGAAAAAAAGAAAAAACGATAAGATGGAGAACAAGAAACCAAAGAAACCCACAAATTTGAGAATTTTACGATAACCATCGTATTATGTTAGTTTAATGTTGTTTCAATGTATTTTGGTCCTTTTCTTCAAAAGAAACATAAAAATTGCTACTAGTATGCTAATTTCCCATTCCACCTTAAATAGTTCAGCAGTTCAGACGCCTGAATCGCCAGAATGTAACTGCTGCACCATTTAAGGTGGAATGGGAAAATTTGATGAGAAGCTGGTGAATAGCTGGATTCAGCTTCATATCACTGAAGAATTGGGGGGGTGATAATAAATAAATGTCCCTCTTTGAAGGCCTATGACTCCCTAAATGTAACTAAAGCCCAGAAGCGAGGTTGCTAATAGAACAAAGTAATATTCTTTTTTATTTGAGGGTCCCATTTCAACCACTACCCCTTGTAACTCAGTTCTAAGGGGCAAGGTAACTCTCAAACAAGGGGAAGGGGTGAAAATAAGAATTGGGACTGGGCCTTTCACTGTAGAATGAGCTACAGTAGCTGTTCTTTCTAGGTGACAGTACTACTACCATCTCAATGCACTTTAGATGACTTAAAGGTTATCCTAAAGCATCAAGCCGTTCTATGTATAATCTTTTCCTGATTGCCTGATTGTCTCTCTCTCTGTATGCAGCACCTGCTGGTTTCCTGTTACAGACTTACTGGAGGTCATGGTTCAGCTGTAATGCACACTCTTGCCTGCAAAAGTTAATCGTGTTGAAATTTCAATTTCATTACCGCACAAAAGGTCTACTGCCTACAGCATTTGATTACACAGAAATGTGGAAGGAAGACAAAGTACAACTCAAAAGGGCATGGAATAAATCACAATTAATGCAAACGACGAAACATGAAATAAGATGCTGATTAAATGCGTTTTCTTTTTTTCCCTCTTCATCTCTAATTGGACTTGTGCATCGGAGGCGTAATTGCTGTTTACACTCCGGAGAGAGAGTGTGATTGTTTATGTAGGGTGCCGCGGGTTGCAGTCAATAAATGGCCAAGATGTTGTTTTTCTTGGAAGTGGCCAATATCGATGCAGTTCATGGAGAATCATTAGCGCTTTTTTTCCTCTCGGTCTGCTGCTGAGTAGGTGTTGGCAGTTGGATAGGCACATTGTGAAAATACTAAACATGGGCAATTGAATGAGAAAAGGAGAGCAATAACACCCACTAACAGCCCTGAGGTGCTGTAAGACTTTCTGAAACTTGAATTGTGAGAGTTAACTTTATGTCTTCATTCCATTAAAAAGTGCTGTTTTTAATGGAGCTTGATTAATTTAAATTTACAATTTACAATTTAAAATTAGCACTAAGGCCTGAATCACACGCTGCTTCTGCGTGGTGTGACGAGCCCCCATCTTGTTACGTCTCCTAGGGGTAAGACACAGCAAAGAGGAAGCAAGACTGTCCGCCCAGACGCCAAACCAGAACAAAGAGGAATTTCTGGTTATTAACTAATAATAATAAACACGTCATTCGCAGAATTAACAGTTTATTTGATCCAGCCATCAACATTCAATCAACCTTTATTTATTCTCGGAGAACATTGAGGGTGGCCCTCATTTACAGTGTTGCCGAGTTAATACAGAGCAAGGGATTGATAATGTGTAAGAACATATCAAATAGTAAAAGTAAATTTAATAAATAAAGACTCAAATCAGGTAAGTATAAAAAAGTGAAACATTAATAATAAAAATAAATAAAAATATGATAAAAATAATAAAACAATAATTAAAACATAGCTAAAATGTAAAGGTTAATAAAATCAAATCAAAATAAAACGAGGAGAATAAGATAAAGAAATAAACAAATTTATTGAAATGACAAATAATAATAAAATAATCATAATTAAAATAAGAATATGAATAATAATAAATAAACAAACAAATAATAAAATAATAAAAATAAGATAATGCAAAAAATCAGGTAAAACAGTGTGAGGCAGAGTGAAGGTGGTTAGAGAGTAAGAGTGTAGAGTGACTTAGTGACCCAGTGAGCTGAGCTGTTGTGGTTCCTGTAGTGAGGGTCCAGTTTGCTGGTTCTCTGGAACTAAAAGCAGATTTTCCCAGTTCAGTAAAAACCCTCGGTACCTGGCGTGTGATCCAACCACTGGAGCGAGTCTGATAAATACCATTATTGACAGACATCATTTAAGTAATGTATTCTGGCATACGGCCAGAGAGTGTTTTATAAATAAAAATAAACCAGCATATTTCCTGCTGTGTTGCTCTAGTGAGGGCCAACCAACTTACTCAACATTTTCATTAATTTAAACAGGTAACCAAAGTAAAGAAAACAAATATGAAACATAACTTCAGGGAAGCCCAAAATAACAAACAAAAGATCCTTAAAAATGAAAGTTTCCTTTTATTTACAAAACAAAACAAAACAAAAAAAAAAAACATAAAATTTACAAAGGTATTTTTACTGAGCCACGTGTACCTGTAGGCCAGCAAATCACAGCTGACAAAACTGGTCTGTCGTCTGGCCGGCAAGGGAGCGGAGTAGTGTAAGGTTGAGTAAAAATAATGACCGCTCCTCATTGACTAATACCAAAGGCCTTTTATAGCCGGCGCCAACAGAAACAGCCAATCACATGCCAGGAAAAAAGCAGGACATCAGTCATGCAGCAATACCAGAGCCAGTTAATGAGAACCCTGGCCTCTTCCTATTTCCCCCATTATATCAAAAACAGGAGTTCTTCCTCCTGCTCTTAGAGAGTTTCTCCTTTTGAGTTTTGAGGTTCTACTCAATGGTTCTTCCACATTATTGAAGGGGAATTCCTGTTTTGAGTTCTAGTTTGTTTCAGCATTTCTTCCTCATGCTGTTAGGAGTTTTTGCTTTTGAGTCTTGGTTCCTGTAGGTGATTCTTTGTCGTGTTCTTAGGGAGATCCTCCTTTTAAATCTTGGTTCCCCTCAATGGTTCTTCCATAATATCTTAGATAAATCTCTGTTTTGAGTCCTGGTTCTTCTCTGCATTTCTTTCTCATGCCATTAGGATTTATTTCATTTTAGAGTGTTGGTTCCTCACAGTGGTTCTTGGTCATGCTACTACAGTGCAGCTCGGAGGAGAATGAGTTCCCTGTCTGAGTCTCGGTTCTTCTGATCTAGTCCATGCAAATATAACTAGCCTATCAGAACATGAAATTATGTCAGAGTCTTAAAAATGTTTAATGGGCTGTACTGTGAAAAATGTCAGTCGAAGTTTTGTACACAAGAAGTTTTTTATTTGTTTTATTTATTTATTTATTTTCATTTTCCACAATCCAGTGACACATATGGAGTTAAATAACCCTTCAGATCAAAATTAAGACAGATACAGGTGAGTTTTACAGTGTCATAATCACAAAGGTTCCAAAGCAACATATATATACATCCACTGGATCACGAACTCTAGTTTCTATATATTGGATCGGCACCAAAGGGACTCAAATAAATATATTTTCTTAATAAGCGCTTCAAGCTGAACCCACGGAGTGGCTATTTCTGCCTTGTAATAAGCTCTTGTTCATTAAAGTCCCTGGGAACACCAGATAAAATATTAAAAATAATTGCGTGATACTGACACCGGGTGTTATATTGAACACCCAGCAAAGTTTTAATAAAAGCAAGATAAAAATATAATTAAACAAGGCTTAAAAACACTCATCATATGCAGGTGGTGTTGTAGACTCAGCTGTGTCGACTCACTGAATACATCCATCTTTTATATTATATTATATTTAGAAGCGCCAGTTTATAGAAATTGACTCAGGCTTGAACTCCAGAGACTTGACTCGGACTAGCACCCCTTAGACATGACTCGGACTTGCACCCTAGAGACCCAACTCAGACTCAAACACCAGAGACTCAACTCAGTCTAGCACCCCTGAAACATGACTCGGACTCAAAATCCCCCAGACACATGACTGAGACTCAAACCCCAGTGACTCGACTCTGACCCGAACCTCAGAGACTCAACTCAGACTAGTAATTCTGAACTTTTAAACAGTGACTCTGAATTTTAAACAGCGATTCTGAACTTTTAAACAGTGACTCTGAATTTTAAAGTGTCTCTGAATTTTAAACAGTGACTCTGAATTTTAAACAGTAATTCTGAACTTTTAAACAGTGACTCTGAATTTTAAATAGTGATTCTGAACTTTTAGACAGTGACTGAATTTTAAAGAGTAATTCTGAACTTTTAGACAGTCTCTGAATTTTAAACAGTAATTCTTAACTTTTAAACAGTGACTCTGAATTTTAATTTTTACCCGATTTTCTCCCCAATTTAGTTGTCTCCAATTCCACCCGCTAGTTAGGACTCCCCCAATCACACGATGCTATCAACGCTAGGAGGGTGAAGGCTAACACAGGCTTCCTCCGAGACCTGTGAAGCCAACCACCGCTTCTTTTCGAGCTGCCGCTCACGCAACATCACTGGACAGCCGAACGCGCTCGGAGGAAAGCGCCAACCGCCAGATCTGTTACGTCAGCTAACAGACGCCTGCGCTGACTAGCATCGCGCTGAGTGATGGGGGAGAGGGGGGCCATCCTACCCACCCAGAGAGAGCGAGGCCAATTGTGCTCTCTCGGACTCCCGGCTACGGACGGCTGTAGCATCACCAGGGATCGAACTCGCGATCTCCTGATGATACGGCCAACGCTTAGACGGTTGCGCCACTCGGGAGCCCGACTCTGAATTTTAAATAGTGATTCTGAACTTTTAAACAGTGACTCTGAATTTTAAACAGTGACTCTCTGAATTTTAAACAGTGACTCTGAATTTTAAGCAGCAATTCTGAACTTTTAGACAGTGACTCCGAATTTTAGACAATGTCTCTGAATTTTAAAGAGTAATTCTGAACTTTTAAACAGTGACTCTGAATTTTAAACAGTGATTCTGAACTTTTAGACAGTGACTCTGAATTTTAGACAGTGTCTCTGAATTTTAAAGTAACTCTGAAATTTAGACAGTAATTCTGAACTTTTAAACAGTGACTGAATTTTAAAGAGTAATTCTGAACTTTTAAACAGTGTCTCTGAATTTTAAACAGTGACTGAATATTAAACAGTGACTCTCTGAATTTTAAACAGTGACTCTGAATTTTAAGCAGCAATTCTGAACTTTTAGACAGTGACTCCGAATTTTAGACAATGAACTTTTAAACAGTGTCTCTGAATTTTAAACAGTGACTCTGAATTTTAAACAGTGACTCTCTGAATTTTAAACAGTGACTCTGAATTTTAAGCAGCAATTCTGAACTTTTAGACAGTGACTCCGAATTTTAGACAATGTCTCTGAATTTTAAAGAGTAATTCTGAACTTTTAAACAGTGACTCTGAATTTTAAACAGTGATTCTGAACTTTTAGACAGTGACTCTGAATTTTAGACAGTGTCTCTGAATTTTAAAGTAACTCTGAAATTTAGACAGTAATTCTGAACTTTTAGACAGTGACTCTGAATTTTAAAGAGTAATTCTGAACTTTTAGACAGTGTCTCTGAATTTTAAACAGTGACTGAATATTAAACAGTGTCTCTGAATTTTGGACAGTGATTGGTCATGTCTGGTCGTTCCTCGTCCTGGTCTTTCTCTGTTTTAGCCTTGGTTTCCTTGTTTACGTCTGCCATGTGCCTTTGTTTTCTAGTCCATGTGCTTTTGTTGTTGTGTTAGCTCCTCCCCTGTTCTGCCACATCTTCAGCCCTCACCTGTCTCTTGTTCTTAGCTCCGCCTCTGTCATTGTTCTCAGCTGTCTCTTGTCTTGAGTATTTGTGTATTGGCATTGAATTTGAATGTAGCTGTGTGTTTGGACCTGCTTCATCTCCTGCTCATCCACCATCACAGAATGCCAAGCCGAGCAAGGAAACCAAGGCTAAAACAGAGAAAGACCAGGACGAGGCACGACAGGACGTTATAGCAAAGTAGAAAGAAACACAGATTAACGTTCTCTGTGGCTGTAATGTTGTGATTTCTCAATGTTCTTGTCAGGTTTATTTTGATAAGTAAAGTACACGATCTAACAAAGATGAAACTTGTAGATCTCTTACCGTTTTGAGCGAGCGAACGCGTCAGTTATTTTTTCTTTGTTAAGTGTTGCTTGATGAATGAAACTTTTACTGAGTTAAAGGGGACAAAGACAAACATTCTGAACACAACACATCTGATGAACTTCATGCAACAATACATTAGCCATGATAGGGTTAAACAGAAGAAGCATTTAGACCAAGCCTCTCAAAAAAGAGCTTATTTTACAACCCCATTCCCAAAATAGTTGGAACGCTGTGTAAAATGTAAATAATAACAGAATGCAATGATGTGCAGATCATTTAAACCCTATATTTTTTTAAAAACAGTACAAAGACATATCAGATGTTGAAACTAAAAAATATATGCACATTTTGAATTTGATGGCAGCAACACGTTCCAAAAAAGTTGGGACAGGGGCAACAAAAGTTGTGTAATGTTAAACGAAAAAGGTTAATTGGCAAGAGAATCCCAGAGAAGCTGAATCTTTCAGAAATAAAGATGAGGAGGGATTCACCATTCTGTGAAAGACTGAGCGGGCAAAAAGTGCAACAATTCAAGAATTCAATGTAAAATAAAGAACTTGGAAGTGGAAAATCGCTCTGTGGTCTGTCGAATCAAAACTTTAAATTCTTTTCAGAAATCATGGACGCTGTGTCCTCCGGGCTAAAGACCATCAGGCTTGTTATCAGCGCACAGTTCAAAAGCCAACATCCTTGATGGTATAGGAGTGAATTAGTGCACATGGCATGGGTGACGTGCACATCTGTGAAGGCACCATTAATGCTGAACGATATATACATGTTTTGGCAACATATGCTGCCATCCAGATGACGTCTTTTTCAGGGGAGGCCTTGATTATTTCAATGTCAAACCACATTCTGCATGTTTTACAGCAGCAAGTCTCCATAGTAAAAGAGTAAGAGAGCTAAACTGACCTGTCTGCAGTCCAGATCTGTCACCACTTAAAACATTTGGCACTTTATGCAACAAGAAATACAACAAAGGAGACTCTGAACTGTTGAACAGCTGAAATCCTGTATCAAGTAAGAATGGGAAAACATTTCACTTTCTAAACTACAGCAGTGTCTCCTCTGTTTCCAAATGCTTACAGAGTGTTTTTAAAGAAGAGGTGATGAAACACAGTGGTAAACAGGCCCCCGTCCTGACTTTTTTGGAACGTGTTGCGGCCATCAAATTCAAAATGTGCATTTATTTTTCAAAAACAATAGAATTTCTCAGTTTTAGCACTTGATATGTTGGGTTTGTACTGTTTTCAGATAAATGTAGGGTTTAAATGATTTGCACATCATTGCATTTTGTTTTCATTTACATTTTGCTCCCATCTTTTTTAGAAATGAGGTTGTAGTTATTGTTTTGTTATTTGCACTGTGCTGCCAAACTAATGATCTTTAGTGAACAATAACATCCAGTAGGAGGAAATCTGTCTTTAATAATCTCACCCAATAGAGGTATGAAAAGAGTTCCAGAAGGTTTCTCACACTGACACAAACAGGGACAGATGGAGTATGAAGTCTGTCTGCTCTCGGTGATCATTAGATAGACTGATGGCAGACCATTAGCACTGGGGCAAGACAAGAGACAGACAGGTTTAGCACCTTATTGATGGTGCATGGCTCTGCCGGTGTGTGTCTGTCTGTTTGCTCGATAACTCCGACCCGGCTGCTCTTTAATTCACATCTGAGAGCTGCCGTTTACCTCTGTAAAGGTAAAGGTTAGTCTGAGCTGGATATAAAGCACTGCAGTAAAAGACAGCTTCAACTTGTGTTGCTGTACTAGTCAGAAGTACCAGTCAGAGGTTTAGGCTCACCAAACTGACTTTCTTTTGCATGTATTAAATGTATTTTTCTAAAAATATGAAAGCTTATGTTGAACATAAAACAGATCTATATATTGAATTCATAGCATTCCAGCCGGCTTCTCATGAAGTTGTCCAGATGTGGACATCTGGGGATAAATATGGGTGGAAACGTTTTGAAATTTTGAAGCCAATCCAAGGGCTTGGGAAGGCAGGGCTTAAGGTAGGGGGCACACACAGGGCAAAAATGGCATGCTTTGGAGAGTTGCAAGGCGTAAACCACTGCAGACCGAAAAGAACACAAAGGCTCGTCTAGTGTTTGCAAAAAATATCTAGATGAATTTTGGAATAATATTATGTGGACTGATGAGTTAAAAGTGGGACATTTTGGAAGACATGGGTCCTGTCTGGTGTAAAGCTAATACCACATTTCACAATAAGAACATCATACAAACAGTGAAACATGGAGGTGGTAGTGTGATGGTCTGGGGCTGCTTTGCTCCTGCAGGACCTGGACGACTCGTCATAACTGATGGAACCATGAGTTCTGCTGCCTATCAGAGAATCCAGACGGAAAATGTCCGCCTGTCAGTGCGAGACCTAAAGCTCAAGCACAGTTGAGTTATGCAGCAGGACAATCATCTGAAGCACACAAGCAGATCCACCTCTGAATCACTCAAAAGAAACAACATTAAGGTTCTGAAGTGACCAAGTCAAAGTGCTGACTTGAATCCCATTAAGACCTTAAACGGACAGTTCATGCTTAAATACTCTCCAGTGTAACCGAATTAAAACAATTCTGCAGAGAGGAGTGGGCGAAAACTCCTCCACAGTGATCTAAAAGACTCATCGCAAGTTATCACAAGTGTTTGATTGCAGTTATTACTGCCGAGGGCGGCATAACCAGCTTTGAGGTTTAGGGGGCAATTACTTTTTCACATGGGTGATATAGGTTTTAAATAAATCTTTAATTTTAGTAAATGGAATAGTCACTTAAAAGCTGCATTTTGTGTTTACTCCTGTGTCTTAATCTTATATTAAAATTAGTTGGATGATCTGAAACATTTAGCAAAAATAGAAGAAATCAGGTGAGGGGCAAATACCTCTTCACAGCACTGTGTAGTTTTGATGCAAAACAATATAGATTTTGCATTTTTGTGTTGTTTGGTTGGTTCTCACACCAAGAAACTGCTTGGTAAGCTACCTCATTTTGTATCAGTGTTGAAGTCAAATTTAGGCCTGTAAATGTTAGATCTTCTTCAGACCGTAGACTAGAGGTGGCCGATATGGCAATTATCAGCCATTATACCATGATATCATGCTAGTATTGTAACATCATGATATAATGTCTATAATAATATCATTTTTCAAGTTTGTGAATGATATGGAATAAATCTGATGCACCAGAACAAAATAAACTTTGAAAAAAACTGAGTATGATTTTTATTTATATGCACCAAAGGAAGTGGAAAAATCAAAGTAAATAAATCAGATGGTGCTGTAATGAGCTTCCAGTCAGCATCAGCGAGTGATACCACTAAACCAGCCTGTCTATAATTGGTCTATTTTCATGAAGCATGTAATTGCTCTAGAGCAGGGTTCGGCTACATGTGGCTCTGGAGCTGCAAAGAGAAAGATTTAAGATGAACAGTGATAATTTGGACTTATTTGCATTTATATTCACTCCAGCTGGTTTCGTGATACGTTTAATCTGCAACGACAAACCGTCAAACAGTAAAAAGTCGCAAAGCTGAAGTCGCTTCTTATTCATCAACTTCTTTTTCAAATTGCCGTGTTCCACCTTAAATGGTACAGTTACATTCTGGTGCCTCAGACACCATTTAAGGTGGAACGGGAAAATGTGAACAAGAAGCTGGAGAACGAGAAGCGACTACAGCCTCGTAAAACAAGTCAAATGTTGAGAGACATTTTACAAGAAACTTTTTCTTTTGTGGAAAAGTTTCCTGCTGGAGATGTGAGAAAAGCAGCTATAGCTGAGCTGAAGCTTAAAGCAGAGCAAAGTGAGTCTGTGTTTTTCGTTTATTTTATATTCTTTATCCTATATTAGTACATCACATACTGAGACACATTTACAGCCAAGATGGTAAAATGGACATAAAATGTTGTGGCTCCCGAGGTGGTTTGATTTTTTTTTTGTTGAAAGGACAAAATGGCTCTTCTCAACATTTGGATTTCTCCTGCTTTAGAACAGAAACAGAAAAGCATGTTCTGACATAATTTACTGCAGTAAGTCATAACAGATGTCATATTAACCAATTCTGCTAAAACTTCTCCAGAAAAGGCAGATGCAGTTCTACACGTGTTCCTTGCGCTTGTTTTCTTATCAGGCAGTGTGAATAAAGCCGTGTGCAGTATAAAGGCTGTTTCTGAAGACTGTGAGGGATAAGAAACGTCTTTTTTTTTCACAGAGGTGACTCTCTTTTGACAACGTTATCTCATCTGCACGGCCCACCATGTGTTAGTCAAATTTTCTGCACTGCCGAAGCACAACACAGAGGAGCAGGCAGCCATCAGATCCAATTTTAGACACTGCTTACACCCCTCCGGGGTACGAGGAGGTTTGTTCGCTCGGGTTTATTTCTCTGCTTTAGATGTTCCTGTTCTCCGCTCATGCCTCGCTCCCCCGGCAGCGCAGTAAAGGAGGCGCCGAGTGTGTGCGATTGCGGACTTTGAGGGCACTTTTAATTGGACACCACATATAAAATTAAAGTGGCTTTGAACTGTCAGCGTTAGACGTTCATCAGAGCTCCTTTGTTAAAGCTGCTGCACGTTTAACGCAGAAACGTCTCTCCTTCTCAGAATTTCCTCTCTTTTCGTTTTGTTTTTCATTGCGGCAGCCGGTCCCTCAGCATGCACTTACTAAGAGCTGAGCTGAGTCCTGCTGTTGGCGTCTGAGGACCCGGCGCTGGTCCTCTCCTCATGGTCTTTTAACAAGCACAGCTGTTCCTGCTTGTGATACAACTTTTATTTGCATTGCATATCAGATGAGATTTTAATGGATTGCTTTGCCTCGAGCCGCCTCAGATGGACGTAGGAACTAGATTGTTAATCCAGGTCAAAATCATATCCTACTGTAAAATGATAGTTTAGAAGAACTTGAACCAAAAAACACTAAGGCTACGTTTAATATAAACATAATAATAATATAAACAAAAACATAATATAAACAAAAACACAGACTTGCTTTGCTCTGCTTTAAGCTTTAGCTCAGCTATAGCCACTTTTCTCGCATCTCCAGCAGGAAACTTTTCCTCAAAAGTACAATAGTTTCTTGAAAAATATCTCTCAATGTTCAATTTTTAATGAGCTTCTCATTCGCCACCTTCTTGTTCAAATTTTCCCGTTCCACCTTAAATGGTGCCTGAGGTGCCAGAATGTAACTGCTGCACCATTTAAGGTGGAACGGGAAAATTTGAACAAGAAGCTGGCGAATGAGAAACTGACTTCAGCTTTGCGACTTTTTAGTGTTTGTCAGTTTCTCACTGCAGATTAAACGTATCAGGAAACCAGCTGGAGTGATTATAAACGCAAATCAGTCCATTCGTCTCCAAATTATCGACCTTCGTCTTAAATCTCTCTCTTTTGCTGTTTCGTTAGTTACTAGCTAGGCAAGACTGTTGTCTGTGTTGCTATGGTGACCAGCAGTCTGTGCTGGTCTTCAGGGTTAAAGGGTGAATCAGCAGTTCTACATTAACTCCAGAGTTTAAGACCATTTATTGATAAACTGTGTTGAACGATCAGCAGAGCTTTATTTTACTGTAAAGGAGGATTATTTTATTTTTACCTACTAATCTGATTCAGCTGTGGAGCCACAACAGGGCAGTAAAAGAGCCGCATGTTGCTGACCCCTGATCAGCAGATTCACACTTTTAGAAGACAAAACAAAATGATGGAAATATTAAGGTTAATCTCCATGTTTACTTGGTCTGTCACCATCAAACAAGAACTAGCATAGCGTTTCAAGCCAGCACTTTCAACAGAATGTGGAAGCGCTCAAAGAGACTTATGCTGTGAAGTCTTCAAACCAGCCAACCTCTGAAAATGTGCTACTACTGCAGACTGGATGCTTTCTATTTATGTAACCTCTACAGCTCTGGCATTAAGACACCGCAAAAAATCTGAACTAGATTGGGCTCAATTTAACTGATACCCAATCCAGTATCGGCTGTGATCCTCTGTATCAGCTCTGGACATCCCTACTAACTGATGTACGTCAGCGATAATCAGCCTAGTGCTGAAACTTCAGATGCTAAACAAAAGTGATCCATTTTGATGATTTTGAGACATTCTAAATGACGCCTTTACATGGACCTGTCTGCGACTGTGTGGCTCTACAGCTCACCGACATCGAGATTTCTTGCGAGCGGATTATTTGAGCTCTCTTGGCTTATTTATCTCTTACACAAGTTCAAGTGTGAGTCAGTCAGGGACATCGTTTAACCTCAGGCTCAGTCTCACGACCTCTGGCTGCCCTATCACTCAAGAAGCAAATCCTCCAGTCTCTCCTTTAGTTCTTTTTCTCCAACAATAGAGTCCCCCTGTGCACACGGGGTGACGGCAAGCCGAGCGAGCCCTAATGCACTGATGTAACAGGGGTGACAGGGATGCAGGCAAGAGAGCTAATTTGCAAAGTCAGACTCAATGACACAGAAACAATGGAGTTAAGTGGCTCGCCGAAGTCCAGCCGACCACACAGAGGCCAAAGTCTCTTCTTTGCATAAGAAGGAATGGGCGACTGTCACCGTTTGACCTCTCGGTGGTGGGTTTTCTTGCAGCGTCCTCTAGAGTGGCATCTACGAAACCATCGTACGTTGAACGGACCCCAAATGTAGTCAAATAGCAGAGACGTGTTTGATGTCTGAAGTTTGCCTACGAGGCTTAAGTACACTCTTAAAAATGGTTCTGTTTACATTTGATATGTTTATAAATGTTTATTTTTATCAATAGGTTTATAAATATTAAATTGTGCACTACTCTTAAAGATATTTCTTCAAGGGTTCTTTAGTAAAGAAAATGGTTCTAGTAATGGTTGTAGTTCTAGTAAAGGAAATAGTTCTATATAGAACCATGAGCACTCAGTTTTATAAATATTAAATTGTGCACTACACTCTTAAAGATATTTCTTCAAGGGTTCTCTAGTAAAGCAAATGGCTCTATTTAGAACCATGAACACTCAAAGAACCCTTTGCATGATTAAAGAGTTTCTTTGCATCATGAAAGCGTTCTTCGGATTGATGGAAAATGTGCATGAATGTGTTATAGATGGTTCTAGATAGAACCTTTATGAAAATGGATCTATACAGCACCCAAAAGGGCCCTTCTGTTGTTACAAGTTTGACACCATAACAATAGAAGGACCCTTTTGACCAGGGGTCGCCATGACTACAACACAAATATAGACATTTTATTTACTATCCAGAACCACCAGTGAACCTACACGAGTCTTCTGAGTTTATATGGAATGTTGATGGAAAATAGTGGACAATCTGAAATAATAAGTCTTCTCAGATGTAACGAGTGTCTGGAAAAGGATTATAAAGTTAAGAAACTCCATGAGACTCCATGAGAAAAACCCCCTAAGACCACGAGGAAGAAGCACTGAGAGGACCGACGACCCAAAAGAGGAGCCCGTCCTCCTCTGTGGTGCACTGGGTAGTTTAGTTTAGGACAAGTTTAAGTAAAGATTAAACAGAGATTCTGGGATTATATTGAGGAAAGATCTAGAACATACACCAGTGACTGAAGGTAAAGATCTCTCTCTGAAGATCTAGAGGCAAAACTGATTGTGTTGAATGGCAGATATAGAACATGGTGGAACACATTGAGAATGGTAGACAAAACATGGAGGAACACATACAAGATGGTCGATATAGAACATGGTGGAACACGTACAGGATGGTCGATATAGAACATGGTGGAACAAGTACCAGATGGTAGATACAGAACATGGTGGAACACATTGAGAATGGTAGACAAAACACAGAGGAACACATACAAGATGGTAGATACAGAACATGGTGGAACAAGTACAAGATGGTAGATATAGAACATGGTGGAACAAGTACAAGATGGTAGATACAGAACATGGTGGAACACATACAGGATAGTAGATACGGAACATGGAGGAACACATACAGGATGGTTGATATAGAACATAATGGAACACTGCAGGATGGTAAACAATACATGGTGTAAAACATACAACATAGTAAATATAGAACATGGTGGAACACACAGGATGGTAGATATAGAACATGGTGGAACACACAGGATGGTAGATATAGAACATGGTGGAACACACAGGATGGTAGATATAGAACATGGTGGAACACACAGGATGGTAGATATAGAACATGGAGGAACACACAGGATGGTAGATATAGAACATGGTGGAACACATACAGGATGGTAGATATAGAACATGGTGGAACACACAGGATGGTAGATATAGAACATGGTGGAACACACAGGATGGTGGATACAGAACATGGAGGAACACACAGGATGGTAGATATAGAACATGGTGGAACACATACAGGATAGTAGATACAGAACATGGTGGAACACACAGGATGGTAGACAAAACACAGAGGAACACATACAAGTTGAGTTTTATGTGATGTTGATGGTAAAAACGTTCTCTTTGGGGACTATTTATGACGGGACCTTATGGTGGGAGAGTGGATTATATAAGAGCTCCATAGTGTTCTAAATCATTTATGATCTTGCTCTTCATGTTCCTGTCAGTTCCAGCACACAGGATGGCCTGACGGACTAAATATCTCTTGTTTTAGTCGAATATTCATGCCAGCTTGTTTTACCCCCTCAGTTGAGGTGAATAATGGAAATGTTTATGATTTCACTTATCAGAGTTTAACCCAAGGCCTGGCTTTTCACTCCCGACTGGCAATATATAACAAAACACGACTACAGTCGTACGACTTCAGGCTATGTGAAATATTCACAGCCTGGTGGAACGTGGTGTACTTTACGTAGAACTGTAGAGCGGCTTGTTTGTTGTTGGTGTTGTTACCTGGAAAGACTGTGAAGAAGTTAAACCCAGATTCCCGACCCCTCAGATCAATTTCAGGACCTGCTACCAAATATACAGAGAGGTTTGTAGAGAGTTTCACCCGTTTGTCCCACTGGAACATCTAGAATATGGAAAACTCTCAGTCTGTAATGTGTTTTGTTTTTGTTTGCTGTAGATTAATTAAAACCAGACTGAGTTGAGACTGTCTCTTCATTTCTTCGATGATGGCTCGTCTGCAGTGTTTACCTCTAATTAAGTAAATGTGTTTGATTCAAAGACGCCCTCAGTTTCAGCGCATCAGCTTATAATTACTTACAGCGTCTACTGTTTAAAAGTAGATGTGGAAAAGTGCAGAAATTGATTTGAAATGTTTTTGAGGTTTGAATTGATGTAAAATAATATTGATTCTGTTCATCTAAACCAAAATTTTGCTTTGATTTGTTTCAAAGTACTTATTGAGTGAAAAGTTTGAGCGCCCCTGATCAAATTCTATCAAGTGTAAATAAGTGAGCTCTTCGTCTTCTGCACATTAACACACGATTACTGTTTATTTGCTGAATTTAACACACTGGGGGGAAAAATGAAATATAAAATGTGGTCTGTTCAAAAGTTGTATAAGTTTTATAAATATCAAATTGTACATTACGCTCTTATTCGTTCTTCAAGAGTTCTTTGGTTCTATACAGAACCATGAATTCTCAAAGAACCCTAAAGGGTTTTTTTGCATCATGAATGGGTTCTGCAGACTGATGGAGAATGTGCAGTAGATGGTTCTATATAGAACCTTTTTGAAAACTAAAAGCGTTCTTCTATTGTTAGTGTCGAGCTTCACTTTTAAAAATGATGGTTATTCAAGGGTTCTTTAGTAAAGAAAATGGTTCTGTATAGAAGCAAACACTCAAAGAACCTTCTGCATGATTAAAGGGTTCTTTGCATCATGAAAGGGTTCTTCAGATTGAAGGAAAATATGCATGAATGTGCTATAGATGGTTCTACATAGATATATGTAGCACCCAAATGGATTCTTCTAGTGTAACGATGTCAAGGATGTTACTATAGAAGAACCCTTTTGGGTGCTATATAGAACCATCTACAGCACATTCTTCATAAATCTTCCTAAATCTGAAGAACCCTTTCATAACCATCTTTTTTCAAGAATGTACAATTAGAAAATGCCATTTTTAAGTTTGTTCCCTGTAGAGGAAGTTGACCAGGGGTGCCCAAACTTTTGCACACGTCTGTATGACCGCAGGAGGAATTGAGTTTTGATTCACACGTTTATTCACTAAGTGGTCTCATTCTTTGTCTCTTTCCATCGCAGACGGCTACACGACCGACGATATCGAGTTCTACTGGCGCGGAGGTGACCACGCGGTGACGGGGGTGGAGAGGATAGAACTGCCCCAGTTCTCCATCGTGGACTACAAGCTCATATCCAAGAACGTGGTCTTCTCTACAGGTGAAGATGAACGAGACAAACTCACATTTTCACTCGAATTACACTCATTAAAACAGCACCTTTCAGCAGCGAAAGGGAACATGTGACCCCAACAGACTGACATCACTAATAATGAAATCATGGTAGTAGAAATCATGAATAAATCCACACTAACTGACCCTTACTAGCGTCCACATTCAGCTGCTCTAACACCTAGACCTTCTAACAGTGCTGAAATTAAATCCGTTTTTCTTTCCGCCTCACTGATTTTCCTGTCTAAGCACAGCTCAGTGTGGTGTGGAAAAGCGCTCTCCGGAAATGTAGTCTCTCCTTAGTGAGCTGCTGAAGAACCCTGTAATTACCTGAAGAACTGAATCAGGTGTTTTTTAATGGGAAAACACACAAACATGGATGTCCAGCACCAGTTAAATCTCCATTTAGAAGCTATGGAGTAGTTGTTCTGCCCTGAAGGCACATTTGGAGCTGAGCCGTTGTGTAATTGTCAGTTTTTAGTGTTTTTTTTTTGCTTCCAAGGCAAATTGGAATCCATCGCTTATGATCCCTGACAGAGTGGAAAGACAAACACATCCATATATAAATAAAAAAACGTGTGTGTGTGTGTGTGTGTGTATATGTGTGTATATATATACATATATATGTATAATATATCGCTGCTGTTGGAAGAAAAGCTAGTAACGGCCCAAAATGACTTGGAAAAAAAATCTGGTTCCATTGACTTACATTGAAAATAAAGTAGGTTTTTTCCTTCTCCTGTAAAGTTACCATTTTGGAGATGCACAGTTTTCTTCTGACAACAGTGATATATACATTTGACACCTTTAGGTTACCAGTTGAGCATCAAACATTACCAACAGAGCATCAAACTATTTTTTGTCATTTTCAATACCAAATACCATTATAGTTATACTCATATATTTTTGTATTTTAAAGAAAAAATACAGTTCAGAAATTAAGAAATTAGTCAAATTTTATGTACCAGTATTAGTATCAAAGTATTTGAATATATATGGTGTCAAGACCATCAAACTTCAGTAACAACAATAACAACAACCATAATAATTCTCTTGAATCTTATTATTATTTGCAATAATAATAAAGTGCAGATGAATGCAAACATCTTTTAATATCCTTGAGGTGCTGGTAGACACTCTGTTCCTGTGTGTGTTGGTGACTGGATGGCAGTGTGCAATGTCAACATTGTGCAGTGTTCAGTTCTGTTATTGCACTGGGTATATATACACACACACACACACACACACACACACACACACACACACACACACACACACACTCTTCATTAATTGATTTACCAGTTAAAAACGCTTCATTTTTCAGGAGATATTTGATATTTGTGATGAGATTAAAATCTAAAGTAAAAAAAGCAGGACTTTCCAAAACTGGAGTTTAAAAACTGATCAAGAGCTCCAGAGAAAATGGACCTCCTAACAACCACCTGGAACACCTGGTCGACCCCAAAACTGCCCCATCAGATAAACAGCACTTAAAGCTTTCATCTCTGAGAGAGAGGAGAAAATCAAGCTGATCAGATCTGAAAACATCCACAGGTGTTTCTGTCCATCCTTCCACTGTGAGAAGACGACTCAGCGCTGTGGGTCTGAAAGGATGTGTAGCTGATCAAGAAAAACCTCACTGACAAAAAGGAGACAGATTTGATATTATGTTTAGTGTTTCTGTGTAATTTTTTATTAAATGTATGTATTTTACGTATACACTCTTAAAAAAGATGGTTCTTTAGTAAAGACACTGGTTCTATATACAACCATGAACACTCAAAGAACCCTTTGCCTGATTCTTTGCATCATAAAGGGTTATTAGGAATGTGCTGTAAGTGGTTCTGTATAGGACCAAAAAGGGTTCTTCTGTTGTTACCATGTCAAGCTTGTAACAATAGAAAAATGCTTTTGGACGCTGTATAGAACCATATGCAGCACATTCTCCATCAATATGAAGAACCATTCCATGATGCAAAGAAGCCTATATATATATATTCTGGTTCCATTGACTTACATTAGAAGTAAAGTTTGTTTTTTTCCTTCTCCTGTAAAGTTACCATTTCGGACATACGAGTTTTTCTTCCGACAACAGATATATAATATACCCATACAACACTGATCGACACTGATGCTTATATAACAGAGTGGCATCGGAAGTTATATATCATCGCTGTCCAAAGAAAAACAAGCATCTCCAAAAACAGTAACTTTACAGGAGAGGGCAAGAACACTCTCACCTTTCAATGTAAGTTAATGGAAAGAGATTTTATTCTAAGCGATTTTGGAGCATTTATTTTTGTCCAATCATCATGAAATCTTCACACAGCGTAAAGGACGGCTGCTCAACTCAAATGATGCAGAAAAGTGAAGATCGCAAAAAAATGGAGATGCATGTTTTTCATTGGACAGTGATGATATGTATATGTTATACATATAAGTTACATGTTTTTTCATGTCATCATCTACATTTTTTATGTTCATAAATTTGTCATGAAAGTGTTTCGGGAGGGTGCTGGATTTAAATAGTTTAAGCCTGCGATGCTGGAAACACTGAGCAAGCTCTGACTCCTCTCCCCCTGCTGAGGGAACCGGAGCAGATTCCCCGGCTTTCATCCCTTTATTCAGTCTGCTCTGCCACCAGGCTGAGGAATGATAGCGTGACCAGTACTTGAAGTGGAAAAAATGAGTGACGGTTCTCTAATTTTTCAGCATGTTGGCATCTGACAGAAGCCAGCCAGGGCGCATTACATTTTGGTCGACTAGCCACCATCAGAAAAAAGACGGTAGAGGTAAAGGAATTACAGGAAATGCTGCTTTGAGACAATTTGTTGAGTGTACACCAAGAACGTTTAGCAAGGGGGCTAATATGGATGGATATTTACTTCACCAGCCTTTTGCTGGGGGCTGTTTTGCAGTCATAAAACTGTATAGAACCCAAACATGTGACATGGTTATAAACTCCTACTCCTGCTCGTAATTAATGCAGTTACATATGCAGTTGTTGTTCCATATTTCCTTAATAAAAAGCATTCAAAATCAATAATGAGCTAATGATATTAATCACTAAAGCTCAGGGCCTGTTTGCATTCCAGAATAGACGTGCTACATCAAAGGATACTGAAAATAAAAGCTGCAGATTCTAAAATAAGAGGAAGTAGGGGAGAGTAGGGCCCACATTTTTGTTTTTATGAAATAATTTTTAAAATATTTAAGTTGGAATAATTATATTTTTATGCAAGCAACATAAACATCTCTGCTACAAACCAACACTTGAACTTTGTTTCTCGCTCCTACCGTTCAGTACAATTCCACCCAAAATGAGGAAGGTGCTGTGTTCCAGTTTAGCCCATGGGTGGATTCACTGTAACAGACAGAGGGTCAGTTTAACACCTGCTAGAAAAGTCTGATCAATCAGTGCAAACAGAGTTAATCCAATATAATTCTATGTTGCAAGAAACTAATGTTTCCCAACCGAACTGCATTATATATTATCATCTATAAGACAGTTTGTGATTTACACAAACAGCTCAGTAACCCGAAAAAATGACTTACATGCCCTGAAAACACTCTTTGGCTCAGATCTCTTTACAACGCTGATGAATCCCTCTGAATTTTGGTGGGAGACCACGGCTAGGAAATGTTGTGATGTGGCCAGAAGTTCATGCTGATTGATCTTCTGTAACACCATAAAAGGTTTGTGTTAAATAGCTCACCCTTTACTACAATTGCAGCAAACATTTTGGAAAAATGGTACATGATTGCAATGCACTATAAAGGCACCAACAACCTCTATCCACAGCCAAAGTGGTGGAGAAACAGAAAGAAAAGAAAGTAAAGAAAAAGCTTCTACATATCTCAATCCAACGCTTCACAATACCTGCATGACTGTATCTCTCCTCAAGCTGTGTCTGTATGTTTATTCTAGCATTGAAAATCATTGTAAAATGTACTGAAATCCTTCACCTTCCTCCTCTTCTACTCCTACACCTGCACATCCAATGCTGGCCATCATATTTAACCTGAAAATATCGAAATGTGGTCCTTTTTGAGATATTGCTGAGTCAGCAGAGTGGGTGTACATGTATAATGTATCGATTTGCATGTGAGACTAAACATGTTTGAAAACACTGTAGAAAAGATCTAGAACATTTGATCCAGACATTTCAGCTCAGTTCAGCTTTCATTGGCAAATTTACCATCTGACCTTTTCCAGTGTTGTTTTTTGCTGTGTTTATGAATCATTAATGGCACATGCAATCGAGAGGAAAGCGTGGATCTATCAAGCAAACAGCAAAACAGGCCAGTAATCCTTCTTTATGAATGAGCAAATGTATATTTGCTCTTAATGTTGCAGTAAATCGAGTGATGTGTTTTTATGAATCTGGACTCATTTCGAACATCAGTTTTTCCCAGGTGTTCTCGCTTCATAGAAGCAGGAACATCAACACACTCACTTTTATGTGTTTGTAAAGAACTAGAACTTGGTCGTTCTATTGATCGATCGTTTATTCGAAGGTTTTCCATTTTTATCTTGTCATAAACAAAAAACAAACATGGCAGCTGGCGAGACGCTCAGCACCTCCAAGACCAAATTTTTTAAAAGTCATTTTGAAAACCTTGTTTGTCATTGACCCGTATATCATAAGCCTCAAAAAACATGAAAATATCAATGTAGCAATTGGTAGATTTAGGCAGTTTATAAAGTACAGGGTGTCCCAAAAAAATTGACATCATTTCGTAGTCTAATAACAGCCAATTCTCCCTCAAATGACCTCAAATTTTAACAAAGTGTGTAAAAACTAACCAAGTTTAATTTTTAATGTTTTTTTTTTTTCAGGTTGAGAATGGCGTTCACTAGAAATGAAAAGGCATTTAGTGTGTTAGAATATCCTCGAACACAGTCAAACAAGAGTGCAGCAGCATTTTCGAGAAAATTCAATAAAAATGCACCAACTGGACAGCAGATTTGGACACGGCACAAAAAAAAGGCTGTCTGTGCAGGGCGAAGGGATCTGGACGACCACCAGTACCTGAATGGGTTGATGAGTATGAAAATCATGTAAATGATGTGATTTGGCCTTCATAGTCGCCCGATCTTAACCCTGTTGAATGCCTGGGGGATATTTTGGAGTGACACGTTAGACCACACTCTCCAGAACAGTGTTATATCCGCCCAGTACAGTTCTACAGACTTCTAGAGTCCACATGAAGATGCATTCAAGCTGTTCTGGTGGCCCCTTAACACCTTACTAAGATGCTTCATGTTGTCTTATCCTTTAATTTGTCCCCATCTATACCCTGTTTGTAAATGAGAGTTTAATCTATACCAGTTAAATCAGGGGTGCACGACTCTGATCCTGGAGGGATGGTATCCAGCACAGTTTGAAGGTTTTCCTGCTCAGACACGCCCACTAAACCTGGCAATTAAGTCTAATCAGGTGTGTTCGAGCAGGTAAATCCCCACACTGTGCTGGACGGCAGCCACCCAGGACTGGAGTTGAGCACCCTTGAATTAAAGGAATCTGCTCAGTCTGTACATATAGGCCTCAAACTATTCAGAAACCTTTAACCAACCAGTAAAATACCCGTCTCTGCATGTACGCCTCTGTTCATCTTCCCCTTCTCAGGTCCTCTTACAGATGTCACGTCTCTTTTCGGCTCACCAAACTCTTCTTCTTCTGATTTTATTCTTTTGGACTTTTCCTGCCTGTAGACGGTTTAATATCCCAGAGCTGAGCGAAAGCCAACCTCGCCCAACCTCGGCCATTTCCATTTGAATGCACTTCACTGCTTTTGTGCCACTGATCTTTGGGGGGAATGAAAACTGGCACATGAGGAGGGCCTTCTGATTTTCTGCTGGACGTCTCTGGCAGGAAGGATATGGATGCTGCAGTGAACATGCCCTTTTGAGCAGTTCTGCTCTGAGCTCTCCCTGCTAGACGGGAGTTCCCTTCAGGACACTGCAGTGTCAGTGAGTGCTGCTTACTTGGTACAGCAGGAACAGGAGAACAGCAAGGCTGTACAAAGTGTTTGAGAACTTTCCAAGATCAGGGACCAGATTCACAAAAGTGTCTTAAGAAGGAAAATCTTCTTAGATGTGTGGTTTTTCTTAACTTTATTCTTAAGAGAAAAGTTAGGAGAATTTTTTTTATTCTTCAAATAACTTAAGAATAATCTTATTTTCTTTTTTCTTAATAGTTCTAAGAAGATGTTATTCTTGAAACTATTATGTTCTTAAATGTTTTCTTAACCTTACGACACTCACACTCATCTTAGACTGTAAGAGTTGATGAGTTGATCATCTAAATTTATCGCTCTGCTGCTCCTCATCCTCGTCTGTCACCCCACAATTATCATATTGTTCAGTGAGAATTTTTTCCTGTTGGCTGTTTCTTCTTCCATCACCTCTAGTTGTTGTTGTTGTTGTTGTTGTTGTTGTTTGCTAAAGATTTTTAAATGCTTGCTTTGATGTTTTTCCTCCATTTTGCTCCTCTGAGTGGAATAAACTGAATAACAGAAATTATAGTTAATACAAATTCAAAATGCATCTTGCATCGTTTATGGTACAGGGTAAAATGCAACGTAGCCGACATAAGAAAACAATGAAGGTTTTCTTAAGAAAATCTTAAGAAAATAATCCTGATTGTAGAGAATATATAATATATAGAGAGAATATTTGGGAATTTCTTCAGATTTTTTTCGAGAATTGAATTTAAGAATATTCTTGTGAACTTCTTAGTGTTTGTCTTAAGAACCGAAGTTTTTTCTTAAAGCTTTCATGAATCCAGGCTCAGATTAACGAAAGTCCCTTAAGAAAGAAAATCTTCTTAAATGTGTGTTTTTCTTAACTTCATTCTTAAAAAAAAATACAAAAAAATGTTATTCTTCAAATAATTTCTTAAGAATTCTTAAGAACTTCTTATGATTTTTTTTTCTTAACTCTTTTCTTGAGAATAAATCGAAGAACAAGTGTTATTCTTAAACATTATGTTCTTAAGTGTTTTCTCAACCTTTCGGCCTCAAACTCATCTCAGGCTGTAAGACGAAGAAGATTTGATCTAAATCAGTTTTCAAACTCAGACGCTGCCTCTGCTGCTCCTCTTCCTTGTCTCCTGCTTTCCACCGTCACCCCACAGTTATCATATTTTCTAAAGAGGATTTTTTTCCCTGTTGGCTGTTTCTTCCACCATCACCTCCAGATCTTGTTTGCTAAAACTTTTAAACACTTGGTTTGATGTTTTTCCTCCATTTTTCTTCTCTGGGCGGATTAAACTGAATAATGGAAAAAGGGTTAAAAACAAATTCAGTATATGTCATGTTGTTTATGGTAAGCTGTAAAATGCAACACAGCCTATAAAACACCTCCAAAGTTCAGTCTTAGAAGCTGGTTGATCATTTTCTGAAGTAATCAAACACATTCAGTGGTGTTGAGGTCTGGACTCTGGGGTGGTCAGTCCATCGTTCAGCTTCTTTGTTTGATGTGTCCGTCTCCTTTTCTCAGTGAGGTTCTTCTTGATCAGCTACACATCCTTTCAGACCCACAGCGCTGAGTCGTCTTCTCACAGTGGAAGGATGGACAGAATCACCTGTGGATGTTTTCAGATCTGAAGCAGCTTGATTTTCTCCTCTCTCTCAGAGATGAAAGCTTTAAGTGCTGTTTATCTGATGGGGGCAGTTTTGGGGTCGACCAGCTCTTCCAGGTGGTTGTTAGGAGGAACATTTTCTTTGTACTCTTAAATAAATTTATATAAATAAAGTTTGAAAACTTGTTTTTTTTTCACTTATTTTCCTTTGACTTCTCCTTCCTTGTGCATTGGATTATGTTATATGTACCTCCTCAGAAATATGTTTTAGACAATAACCAGCCACTTCATTAAATCCACCTCCTTGTTTCTACGCTCATTGTCCACTTTATCAGCTCCACTGACCGTATAGTTTCACTCTGTAGTTCTACAGTTACAGACTGTAGTCCATCTGTTTCTCTACATACTTTGTAACCCTGTTCTTCAGTGGTCAGGACCCCACAAGACCCCCCACAGAGCAGGTACTATTTGGGTGGTGGGTCATTCTCAGCACTGCAGTAACACTGACGTGGTGGTGGTGTGTTAGTGTGTGTTGCGCTGGTCCGAGTGGATCAGACACAGCAGTGCTGTTGGAGTTTTTAAACTCTGTGTCCACTCACTGTCCACTCTATTAGACACTCCTACCTTCTCAGTCCACCTTGTAGATGTAAAGTCACAGGACGCTGTCGGCTGGATGTTTTTGGTTCTCAGTCCAGCAGCGACCCTGAGGTGTCTGATCCACTCGTACCGACGCAAAATGGACAAAGAGTGTTGATAGAAGGGCTTAGTGAAGTGGCCGGTCAGTGTATAAGTAACATATACAGGTAATAATAAAGCTTCAGAGCTTTGATCCATAGGTTTCCTGAGAAACGCTGGTTTTAAATACTCCATTGCACCTCATTGTGCTTCTCTGAACTCCTCTGACCCACGTACTCTGTCTCTCTCTGTCAGGCGCTTACCCTCGGCTTTCCCTCAGCTTTAAACTGAAGAGGAACATCGGCTACTTCATCTTGCAAACCTACATGCCCTCCATACTGATCACCATCCTGTCCTGGGTCTCCTTCTGGATCAATTACGATGCCTCCGCTGCAAGAGTTGCTTTAGGTAGGTGTCTGATCTGGCTCGACTCAGTCTAACCTGAAACTCTGATGACGTTAACTCACTGTAAATAAAACCTTTTTAAAAAAAAGGTCTTAATTATACGTTAAGCGGCTAACTTACAGACAGTGGGCCAATGTTCTGGACTAAGCCTAAATAGCAGTGACAGTGGAATCAATGGAAATTCTTCAAGCTTATGCTTAATTTGAGTTTGAGAGACTGGTCTACATGTCTAAAAGTATCAGAGACTCCATCTAATTAGTGAATTTGTCTGTTTAATGTGCTCAGTGCTGACACAGTGAGCACTTGTGCACTTAAAGAGCTTTTCACATTCTCTGAAGTCATTAAGTTCAGCTGAATATCCTTTAGATGGGTCTGAGGTCTGTTGAGCACCTTTGGGATTAGTTGTAGTGACAGGGCTTTATTGAATGCTTTTGGCATAACTTGAAGCTACACTAAACAGCTTTGAGATGAATTGGAGTGGTGAAGCTCCACTGAACAAATTTGGGATAAGTTGAAGTGGCACTGAACACCTTCAGAATGAGTTGATGCTACACTGTTGAAGCTCTGGTGAACGCATTTGGGATGGGTCAAAGCTACATTGAAAGCCTTTGGGATAAGTTGAAGTGATGAAGCTCCATTAAACACCTTTGAGATGTGTTGAAGCTACATGAAGCATTTTTTGGGATGAGTTGGAGTCATGAAGCTCCTTCAAACCCTCTGCAAAAACGTTCAAGTGATGAAGCTCCATTGAACACCTTTGGGAAAGGTCGTAGTGACAGGGCTTCATTGAATGCCTGGGATAAGTTGAAGCTACACTAAACACCTTTGAGATTAATTGGAGTGGTGGAGCTCCACAAAAAAAATGGGATAAGTATCTTCAGAATGAGATATGGTTACAATTATAACCTATGAGATAAGTTGAAGCTCTGGTGAACACATTTGTGTCTGTTGAACATCTTTGGGATGAGTTGGAGTCTTGAAGCTCCAATAAACTCCTTTGAGATGAGTTAAATCTACATGGAACACTTTTTTTTTTGATGAGTTGGATTAATGAAGCTCCATCGAACCCTCCATGATAAGTTTGAGTGATGATGCTCCATTGAACTCCTTTGAAATGAACTGATCCTCCACTAAACACTTTTGGGTTGCCTTGGAAGTCTGTACCTGACCTCACTAATGCTCAATCAAATCCTCACAGCAATGTTCCAACATCTAGTGTAAAGCCTTCCCAGAAGAGTAGAAGCTGTTACTGCAGCACAAACTCACTATTAACACCTTCATTTCAGAAGAAACGCTGGATTCTTCAAATATTTGAACATAAAGGGAATGTGTCCCATATATATTCTTCCACATATTGTTATATTGCAGTTATGGTCAGCCAGTAAATGTACAGTTAATATTGAAATGAAAACAGGCAGTTTATTGTTCTTACAGTCCAGAGATGATATTGCTCATTTGAGAACATTCTCACTTCATTTTTATAAACTTGTCCTGGGAATGAAGCCAAAAGCACACAAATGCACTCCAGTAGCTCCAGCTGAGCAGACTGACAGATGAATGAATGGAACTTCATGCTCTGATTTGTGTACATCTTTCTTTTCACACTCCTCCGTTTCCTTCCCTGCTCCTTTTTTTTCCCTTTCATTTTCTGAAAGTCTCCATTTTTTTCCCCCGTCATAGTTGATTATGTAAGGCCGGCCCACCAGGTCTCTCTCTCTCTCTCTCTCTCTCTCTCTCTCTCTCTCTCTCTCTCTCTCTCTCTCTCTCTCTCTCTTTGTATAAAAAGAGCACTCTCTCTGATTGGAGTCTGACCTGTATTCATTTATCTGCTGGGGGAGGAATGGCGGGGGGGGGGTGCACAGACCATGGGATTTTGATGAAAAGCGGGAAAAAAGAGGGAGATACGGGAATAATAGATGACGAACATGGTTTGTGTGTTGATATTGATGGGTGTCGTTTTCCACAGTGGCTATGATTATTAGGTTTGGACTGTATTGTAACTATAAGCAGGTATGCAGGTTCTGGGAGGAGGTCTGTGCAGTAGAAGAAGAATTATGATTTAGGGCAGAGCTGCTGTACGTTTGAGTGCCCTGCAATGCTGACATGCTATTTATAAACCCCGCCCACCCCTCACTGACAACCCCCCCAGCCATTTTAGACCCATATGCAGATTACACACCAGACAGGAATCCAGAGGTTATTGAAGAAAAACATCGTTTTACTAGGGATGTCCTGATCTGATCTGGAATATCAGTATAAAGGCTAATAAAGCTACATTAAAGGGGACTGACTTCAAAATTCCTGCATAGTCAAACAGTTTAGATGTAAACAGAGTCGTTCAGAGTGGTTTGGTGTGAAACGCTCTGTTCTAGATAAACTTACTGAGTCAGAACTGTTCACAGTGGTGGTGATAGGAACCAGACGTCCACCTCTAAAAGCTCCCTCACAGAAAGTTACTACATGAAATGGTTATGAATTCACTGCCTGATGACTGAGACACTGTTTTATGATAGTTTGGAGAACTTAAAACTCCATTCATGGTGGAGGGATACATGCAGGGCGCTGTGAGGCAAAATAGTCCCCCAAGAAAACTTATTATTTCAAATTTTCCACTATTTTCCATCATTAACATTCCATATGAACTCAGAAGACTCGTGTAGGTTCACTGGTGGTTCTGGATAGTAATTAAAATATCTACATTTGTGTTGTAGTCATGGCGACCCCTGGTTCCTATCACCACCACTGTAAAGACATCTGAACCATTTCACGCCAAAACACTCAGAATCTCTCTGTTTACATTTCACACACTGAATTATGAAGAAACGTTAAAAATGAGTGGATTTGTTGTTTAAGCCTGATCTGGCCCCTTTCTTGGTTGATTCTGTTTTAATCCAGATCCAATCCAAATACACTTAACACTCGGCAGTAACACTGGGTTCAAGTACTCTAAAGCAAACTTGAAAAACAAAATTTAGTATTTAGTACAGCATAAAATGAGAATTTTAAAGAAGTAGTCCTGAAAAATGAAACATATCAGTTCAGTATCCTTTTTATTATTTTGTGTTATTCCAAAGTTCTTGTCTTTTTCTACAAAACGTGTTAGAGACTGAAAATAAAGTGATTTTACTGCGGCAATTTAAAGTAATTGTCAATCTTACATGTCTTACCTAAATTTGGTTCGTTTTACTAACTTAATATCGGGCTGTTCCGGCCTAAACTAGCATTTTTTTCAAGTTATTGGTCACTGTGTTCTGCGGTGCAGCATTAATCAGCCTCACTGCTATGAGAGAATTCACAATTTTATATCGTTTTCACATTTTCATTCATCTTTAACTACAATAACCAGCATGCATTACTCATATACATTATACAGCCACTGGGAATCCCTGTGGTGCCACCCGATTCTGAATGTTAGCCTAGCCACTGAGCTGTAAATACAACCAAGTCTGCAGTAGCATTTTAACCTTTTCGACTCCTTGGGACCACCGGTGGTTCCAAAACACACTTGATCATATTCTTCTTTTACAGTCAGATAGATGGGTGATGTAATTTTAAACCCTTATAATAAATTGTGAGTTCAGCTTTTTTTTTTTTTCTACTGAAAGTCGACCCATTTTTCCTCAAATCTGGGCTATAAACTATAAACAGATGGCGTCTCTTCAGTGATCTGCTCTGTGAAAATTATTTTTATCAAATAATACTAAGAGCGTCTAAGATTTTTGGCTTTCAGCAGTAAATTGTAAGCATATAGCGAAATGTTTATGATCATAAAACACATGCTCTGTTAATTTGAGGGGAGCTTTTACAAAAAATAAATAAATACATAAATAAATAAACTAAAAATTTACATTTATTTCATGCAGTTACTGAATAATTTGCCTTACGATTTGGTTATATAAATTCAGATGGACAAACCAAAATATACCCTGGAGAATAAGAGGTTAAACAGTCCAGCCCCAAAAAATCCACCCGAAGCAGATGTAGTTTTTTAAAAGTTTGTTCCACCTTCAAGATGCATCATCAGAAGGGGCTTTTTCTGGTCTTTATACTCACTAGTCTTCATAAATCGCACTCTAGAGACACTGCAGCACCACTGAGGGCAAAGAGTAGGCATGTTAACAGATGAGGGGTGAAAAAAATAGACAGACTTTTTTATGATGCATGGTATCACAATATTTTAACAGAAAAAATAAAGTAGCGTCATATTAAAAATTTAAATATAGTGATTTAATGTCACTGCACTAAATCCAGTAAAGGAGTAATTGGGTCATTCTACAGAAACGTCCTTTTTTGTGTCCCTATCGTTTACAGATATATTACACTTAAAAACCATGTTAGGGTTACGATTTATTTATATTTTCAAATAAAACAATAAATTATTTTAACAGTTACACCTTCTTGAGCCTCAATTTAGCAATATTGTTTTTAAATCACTTATCTAGAATTCCAAGCACCACAGAAGAGCTCGTCCTCACAGTCATGTGTGAAGGCTGAGGCCATATTTTGAAGAAAAAAACAAATTTTTCTGCAATTATAACTACAATAATCTATACAGGACTATGGAATATATGATTTAAATGTCATAAAGAAAACAAATGCCAAATAAATATTCTAAAATATATAATGAAAGTTGTCCCCAGGAGTCGTGTCACTGGTGTTACCGTGTAACAAAAAAATCTCTTATTTTGAAATAAAAGTCACACTGATGACATCACTCGACTTCCTTTTACCTGTTTTCTGAGGATCTATGAAGAAAAGCTCATGGTGAGTCCACTGTGTCTTTCAGTTATCAGAGATTTTCTCATTTAGCTCATGATTTCATAGGAAGCTTTTAGCTGAAGTCACTGGTGTGACCGACTTTATTCTGAGGTAACTGAAAAAATAGAATACAAATGGATTAAATTCCATATTTTAGTGGATATTCCATGATTGACAACATGTGGTTTGATTCTCTGTAGCAGTTATTCTGTAAAATACATTGTTCATTAAAATGTCTCTGGTGTTCCTTTATTATGTGGAACACCAATGAGGATCAGTAACACCAGTGACTCCTATGGAAAGACGTTGGACGTTTCTGTAGAATAACCCGATTATGCTTTCTTTGTAAAGAAATATGCAGTTGGTTGATGCTCTTGACTGACCGTATTCACCATGCGCTCAGAAATGCATGTTGTTTATCACTATAACAATAAAATATCATCATATTTCCCACCCTTATAACAGATGCTTCATGTTAAAGGACTCGTATTGGGATCAGGGGCAAAAATCTGGGGCAGGACGTCTCTACTTTTTACCCAAAGACATAAAGAGAGGGAATATCATGAGACGTGAACTCAGCAACTGCTGCGTTCACTGATCTGACCGCTTTATTGACACCATAACATCCCTAAACATTGTCATTCAGGGCCGTGAAGAGCAGCCGACATCTTTCTCCTCTGTTTGTGTCCTGATCACAGCTCTATAACTCACCTGGACTCATTACTGTCTCCGTCCTGGCAACAAACTCCATGAGATTCATCAGACTGACACCAGAAATGACCATCCCTGGTGGCAATGTGACATTATTTGTTCAGAACTTGGCAGAGGATCCCTGAACCTTCGTCCTCTCACTCCGTCATTAAAACAAGTAAAGAACTACAGACAGCAGATTCATCTTACATGACAGGAGAAGAGCCAGGATAATTATTAGGATACAGGAGATGCACAAATGAGTGGTCATTAGCATTTAAAGATGAATTTACTGAGAAATTTGCTGTATGCATCACAATGCGTCCTCGTGGGGCTTCTGAGACGCACATCTGAACTTTAGAGAGGCTAATTAAAAGGCTAACTCAGTCAGAAAGACTAATCCAGCTCAAACATAACGAATACGAAAGGTTTTAGTCAACACCTGTTAACGATGTTTAGTTGGAAGGTTCATATCAGAAGCAGTTTAGGCATTTAAGGTTTAACTAAGCTCAGCTGAAAAACTTTATCTCCAAAATAAGAACTTTACAGGAGAAGAAAAAGCCTACTTTAATTTTAATGGAAGTCAATGGAACCAGACTTTTTCCAAGTCATTTTGAGTCCTTTCTTTTGGTCTGTTCATCATGGAATGTACACACAATGTACGACCCCGTTTCCAAAAAAGTTGGGACACTGTGCAGAATGTAAATACAAATAGGATGCAATGATCTGCAGATCACGTGAACCATATTTTTAAAGGAAATTACAACAAAGACAACATATCAAATGTTAAAACTGAGGAGTTTTATTGTTTTTTGACAAATATTTGCCCATTTTGAATTTGATACCAACAACACATTCCAAAAAAGTTGGACGGGGGCCTGTTTACCACTGTGTTTCATCATTGTAGAAAGCGCCTCGTCAGATCTACTTAAAAAAATGACTTCATGTAGTAACAAGTAAATTAACTAGTTTTATTCAACCTAAATAAACACTTTGAATGAACGATTCTTTCAATCAGTGTAGTTTTTAAGTAGAATAAATCAAGTTAATTCACTTGATACCACAAAGTAATTTTTAAAGTAGATCTGACGAGACGCTTTTTACAGTGTACTGAATTTCTTCAAACTGAAAAAAAAACTATTTCACATTCAGACCTTAGATATTCACAAGGATTATGTCATAATCTGCCTAAACACTACTATAGATAGTAATACATATATATCATTTATAGGGTACACTGTAAAAAGTGTCTCGTCAGATCTACTTAAAAAATGACTTTGTATGGTAACAAATAAATTAACTAGTTTCATTCAACCTAAATAAATACTTTGAATGAACGATTCTTTCAATCATTGTATTTTTAAGTAGATCTGATGAGCCACTTTTTACAGTGCACTTTGTTTTTTTTGTTTTTTTTAAATATTTTTTTCAAGATATTTTTGATTTCTTTCTTAAAGTAGTTTATGTTTAGATTTATGCTGAGCTTAATGTTTAAATAAAAAACTTCATTCAAAAAATATGTGGACTTCTAACTTGGTGCTCTAACATGTTTAGAGGGCAGTGCTGAGAAATGTTTGTTCATTTTTTATATCTCCTAACATTTTTAGCATGTATGCTCACAGAATGTGCTTGTATTTTCACTCTCAAGAAAAAAAAAAATGTACATTTGCACGGCTCTCCACGATTCTGTGGAACTGTAGATGTTTGATCTGCTAATTTGACCACTTTAAGCTTGTGATTTAATAGTTTTATGCAGTGAACCAAAAAAAGAAAATTAAACCAGTAGTTGCAGGTATTTATGTGACAGTTAATCAGCTAAAATTTCACAATCGTGACTGTTTAAAATCTGTTTGACTGAAGGTATCACCACCGTCCTCACCATGACCACCATCAACACCCACTTGCGAGAGACCCTTCCCAAGATCCCCTACGTCAAAGCCATCGACGTGTACCTGATGGGCTGCTTCGTCTTCGTCTTCCTGGCCTTGCTCGAGTACGCGCTGGTCAACTACATCTTCTTCGGTCGAGGGCCGCAGCGGCAGAAGAAAGCGGCGGAGAAAGCCGCCACCGCCAACAACGAGAAAATGAGGATGGATCCGAACAAGGTACACAGAACTCATCACAGGGAACCCGGGCGGGAGGGAACCTGTGGGTTGCCTTGAAAGTGTCAGTAGTGAGTGGGAAGACGGAGCGAGTCTGATTACTGAGTTTATTTGATCAGCGTGTTGGCAGCATTTCTCACAGTAAACAGGACCACATTCGCTATATTAAACACAAAAACACACGCTAGTGTCATCGCTGGCATAACAAAACCATGTATCTGCATAATGGTAAATAATTAACCAACAGGGTTTCTGACTTACAAACTGAAAATATTGACATTAAATAAATTAGTTGTGGACAAACATTAATGAAAGTGCATTTCCATGAACAAAAACGTTATTTTGATCCAAAGAGAATCTCATTACAGTGACACCCTGAAAAATTGCACTGAAATGTTTCATTTTGCTACATCAACAATTCATCTTCAGGGCTTCCTCATACTTTATAAAAGGGGGGAACTTAGTAAATGTCATACATTAATATAATTTGGCCAGTAATATTAACTGATTGACATCTGCAATTTTATCAATTTCATATATACATTGATATATTTATAAAAAGACTGTCTACTAAGTTTGATTCAATGGAAATATGTGACAAATGAGTTAAGCTCATACAGTTATTTAGTTTTTAGTGTAATGTGATTAGATAGATAGATAGATAGATAGATAGATAGATAGATAGATAGATAGACAAAAAAGACAAAAGAGGTTTGTGACTCATTACTGTCTGCTACAAACAATAAATAACCTCTAGCTAAACCAAACTGTAGCTATACAACTATTGGAGTACAAAACATAAATATAAAATTATAGCTGTTCAAAACAGTTTTCAAAAACTTTGGCCTATTAAAAATCAATATCAGCCACAATATTTGTATTCATTTTTGTCATCCCCTAATTGTAATTCATTTTGAACCATTTATATTGGCTCATTAAAAAAATGGTTTTGAATTGTCAGCAATGATACACCATTTTTATATACACAAATTTGGCCAGAGACCAGCTCATGCTTTCAAATAAACTTATTAGAAAATAATAATGTCTCATCTAATAATTTAGACCACTTTATAAAGGTCTCTTATTATTGTTTGATTAGATTCTGATTACATCTATTAACTTTAGCTGCTTTAAGAGTATCAGTTTTATTTCTCATGCAATGAAAACATTCTTCTGTTTTGTTTGGTCTAACTTTTACTGTATGCTTTACACAGGAGCTTTTTCACCTGCAGTAAAAATGACTGTCTTTTCTGTATTGTGAATGACTGTATTGACCATTCTGTCCAGTCAGTTTTCATTATTTCAATGTGTTTTTAATGTTTGACTTGTGATTTTGTGATGACCAGCATTACAGCATCACAGCGGTGACCCCACGATGACCACACAGTTGAGCTAATATTCTTTATCAGATGTAAAAGCAGGAATTTAACCTAATAAGCTTTTTTTAATTAGATTTTTAAACAGTACACTGTAAAAAGTGTCTCATCAGATCTACTTCATGTAATAACAAGTGTAATATTTACTTCATGTAGTAACAAGTAAATTAACTAGTTTTATTCAACCTAAATAAATACTTTGAACGAATGATTCTTTCGATCAGTGTAGTTTTTTAAGTTGAATCAAACTGGTTAATTTACTTGTTACCACATGAAGTAATTTTTTAAGTAGATCTGACGAGACACTTTTTACAGTGTATGAGAAAAAAATGTTTAAACTCAACTGTAAATCTTCTCAAATGTGTAAATTTGCTACTACAACAAGCTGAAAAGTCAGTTAAGAAAATATATGGCAACAAGCAACTTTAGGGACCGGACTCATTTTGGTATTTCTGGCATTTTGGTCAGAACTGGATGTGGATGGTTTTGTGTAAATAATCACCAAACATTTATGGTCAAAAAGCAGTTATGATTCTGCAAAATCATCTTCCTGGAGACAACATGGACAACATGGCTGTGTTTCAATGCTAGGCACCCAAACTGACCATCTAATCTCTCTATAGATACAGATACAGTCATATACATAAGTTTGTGCGCCTCTGGTCAATTCCGTGTTGTATAGATTTTCTGTGTAAATGAGTTACATCCTCTACAGAGACAAACTTCTGCACATTTTAATACACAATTACTGTACATTTTCTGAATTATTATATATATATATATATATATATAATGTATGTATAAATTTTTTTTTTCCAAATATGTCAGTCAGCAAATAAATAGAAATTGTGCATTAAAGTTTGCAGGAAAAGTGCTGTATTTAAGTGTGTTCTCTGTTAGAAAATCAACAACACTTCATTCGGCCAGAGGCGTGCAAATGTTTTTAACAGTGCACTGTAAAAAATGTCAGATCAACCTAAAAAATTACTTGATATAGTAACAAGCAAGTAAACTAGTTTTTCTCAACTCAAAAAATTACATTGACTGAAAGAATCATTCATTTAAAGTATTTATTTAGGTCGAATAAAACTAATTTACTCGTTACCGCATGAATTCATTTTTTAGGTTAAATTGAAGAGCCATTTTTTACAATGTACAGTTTGACATGTAGAACAAAGATTATATGAAAACATGTTCAAAGTTAAGTACCCTGTAAAAAGTGGCTCATCAGATCTACTATTTACTTTGTGGTAACATGTAAATTAACTAGTTATATTCAAAAATACTAAAATTTTTTACTCAAAAATTACTTTTATTGAAAATTGTTCATTCAAAGTATTTTTTTATTCTGAATGAAACTAGTTAATTTACTTGTTACCATATGAAGTCATTTTTACAGTGTATGGCCCTTAAGTATTAATCTTTGGTAAAAAGTACAGCAGCCATAGTTCAATAATTTATACATTTACACACTGTAGGCACTTCAAAGTGTGTATATATTAGAACAGAACTAGTTTAAAGTTTGAAAAAAGAAGCCAAAAGACAGACGTTAAGACCAATACACGCTGAACAGGATGCAAATCAATGATACACAATTATATTCTGAGATATTTTTGCATCAAAATGCACTAAACGTGATTTATTAGCAACGCTGTAGTGTTTTTTATGTCGTGGAAAAGTGCACAAACAAGCAGAACATATCAGAGTGACGATGATATACTCCCCCCCCCCAAAAGGTTTCACCAACTCATTCAGGAGCTGAAGCTTTATGCACTCGTTCTCACGTAGCTCTGATGTTCTTAACTCAAAAAAAAAAAAGTTCTGCTACTAATAAATACAGATTTCTGGGACACAGTTGATCTCGGCTGTTTCCAGGGATGATTATTCTGACTAATTTTGATATTCCGGTATCTGTACAAGTTAGCGAGTGGTTATTCGGTTTGCTGCAGGAAGGAAAAATTGGCCATTTTTCACCTAATATTAATGTATTATAATACACAAACACAACAAACTGGAGCACTGCGGCTAGCACGCTAAAACGTATTGCACAAATGCAATAATATAGGGAGATTCACTCGAAAGAGGCCCCGAATATTCTGTAATAACTCTCTCTAGGACGGAGCAATCTGAACAAAACAACATGCATTGTGCTCCTCAGTATATGGAGCTTTGAACAAGCTGGGATGCCCCTGCGTCGGAGCGCTGAGGTAGGCGCTGGACAGCCGTCGTGACGTTTAACCTCCGTTTGCAACTTCCGGGTGCATACCCCCCCCCCCTTCATGTGTCTGGCAGAAAACGGAGATCATTCCAGCATCACATGTAATGCAATCGATTACACAGACGTCAAGGTATGCAGCGTATTTTTTTTGGTTCAGATTGCCTCATCCTAACGGGAGTTACAGCAGAATATTCGGGGCCTCTTTCGAGTGAATCTTCCTGTAATAAACATGTACAGTGTAGCTGAGCAAATTACAAAGAATTGAAAAAGTTGAAATGAAATTTACCAACTAAAACAAATGAAAATTACAAAAAAAACAGCAGAAAATCTAATAAAAATGACATTTGATGTGCAAGAAATCATCAGTCATGCACATGTTTAAATTGACATACTGACCTCTAAATAAACTGCACCAGTAACTCGCGTTCAGTGCGTAAAGGCCTTTAGATCCGTTTCTCAGCACAGTGGCTCAGATGCCTCTCTGGTGTGATGTAGTGCCACATGAGCTCACCAGCACAAGAGAAAGCATTTTCCTGACTGACGTGACGTGATTTTGTATGCTTGCAGTGGTTGGTGGGAAGTGTAGTTCAGAGAGACGATGCTCTGTATGCCAGAATGAAACAGAGGGATATTGACGCTCATGACTCGATGTGGGAACCGATCTTTGTGGACGATGCGGCGTTAGGACTAGGCGATCAAAAAAATAAGGTACTGGAATAAACAGCTGTGGCGGCTGTTGTGACGCACGCTTCGCCAAGTTCATTTGCGATCCTGGCTTTGACGATGCTTCCTTTATTTTGATTTTGAGCACATTTGAAGTTTTTCCCCTCATTGCCATCACTTTTCCTGCACCCACCCCTCAATCTGACCAGCCTCTTCATTCCGTATCTGAAGGGATAGCTCAACCAGACAAGGCTAGCTTGGCTAACAGTGAATAAAAGCTAATAATCTTGTCAAAGCTTTTGTTTATTGTTAAGCCTGGTTTATTGTTGTGCTGATAGGTGTTTTGCTTATGCTTTATATCATAAAAGACAACCTTTGTTAGGATTACAAGAGATGACAACAGAGTGGGCAGCAGAACAGAAAACAAAACAATGGCTTGTTCTGTTGTGACAGTAACTTTTGTTGTTCAGATTCATCTTAAAAGGGAAATTCCATATTTTTTTTCCTTCATGTTCATTTTCTGTAAAATTCAGATGTAAACAGAGTGATTCAGAGTGGTTTGGTGTGAAATGGTTCAGATGTCTT
Source organism: Colossoma macropomum (assembly GCF_904425465.1). NCBI lineage: Eukaryota > Metazoa > Chordata > Actinopteri > Characiformes > Serrasalmidae > Colossoma > Colossoma macropomum. The sequence goes on from NW_023494800.1 coordinate 1,805,307, forward strand.
TACAGTGGTGCTGATAGGAACTAGGGGTCGCCATGACTACAACACAGATATAGACATTTTATTTACTATCCAGAACCACCAGTGAACCTACACGAGTCTTCTGAGTTTATATGGAATGTTGATGATGGAAAATAGTGGAACATCTGAAATAATAAGTTTTCTTTGGGGACTATTTTGCCTCACAGCGCCCTGCATGTATCCCTCCACCATGAATGGAGTTTAAGTTCTCTAAACTATCATAAAACAGTGTCTCAGTCATCAGGCAGTGAATTCATAACCATTTCATGTAGTAACTTTCTGTGAGGGAGCTTTTAGAGGTGGACGTCTGGTTCCTATCATCACCACTGTGAACAGTTCTGACTCGGTGAGTTTATCTAGAATGGAGTGTTTCACACCAAACCACTCTGAACGACTCTGTTTACATCTTATTTATGCAGAACTGTTAAAAATTAGTGGAGTTTAAAATGAAATCAACAGCCTTTAACCACATTAGTACTGTTTGATTGAACTATCCCTTTAAAAATGAGAGCAACGATCATATCAACGAGATATGATGATGATTATCAGCAGCATATGATAGTATATTATTATTACAACTTTTCAGTAGAGATCAGTTATATTAGATTTTCTGATATTAATAGTACAGCGTTGAGTACAATAGCACTACAGACAGGAACATAAGCTTAGAGAGTCTTAATAATGTGTATATATAAATATCACTGTTCTTGGAAGAAAACCTCATCTCCATTTTTGACATTTTTCAGTTTTTGACATAATGTGAAAACGCCTGCTACCCTTTACATTGTGTGTAAATTTCATGATGAATGAACCAAAAGAAACGACCCGAAATGACTTGGAAAAAATTCTGGTTCCAGTGACTGTCATTAAAACTAGAGTTTTTTTTTCCTTCTCTTGTAAAGTTACCATTTTTGAGTTATGAGGTTTTTTTCCGACAACAGCAACATATATATATATATATATATATATATATATATATATATATATATATATATATATACACACACACACACATAAAATACACCTTTTTCTGAGTACATTAAACACACCACATGTAGCTCAGTCAGTATTCTACACCGTTTGTCATTGTAAATCTGTTTGCCGTTGTTGATTCATTGTTGTGAATTATTGACGATGTTTCTGATATTGAGATGTTTCTCAAATCCTGTCCTTCTTCAGCTCCTCACTCTACCCTGTCTGCTCCTCCCACATTCACATCATACTTTGATTCCGTTGTTTATCTGTGTAAAATTTAGCATATCAAATCACTTTAAGTAGACTTCATAATAATGAAATTAGGTTCATAATACATTCATAATAATGAAATTACAATTTCTTTTACTTCATTAGAGAAAATATGAGCTCAGCTTTATTTGGATGTCCCTTTGTAGATTATCTGGAGAGTCTCACTAGCACTAGAGTTATAGATTAGAATTAGGACCAGGGTTAGGTTTAGGCTTCGATCTGAGGCTAATTTTAGGGGTTAGTAGTAGGTTTTGAGCTGGGACTAAGGTTAGAGTTAGTGAGTGTTAGGTTTAATTTTGGGGTTAGGTTTTGGGCTTAGGTTAAGTTTAAGTTTTGGGCTGAGGTTAAGTTTAGGTTTTGGGCTTAGGTTAAGTTTAAGTTTTGGGCTTAGGTTAAGTTTAAGTTTTGGGCTGAGGTTAAGTTTATGTTTTGGGCTGAGGTTAAGTTTAGGTTTTTGGCTAAGGTAAGGTTTAGAGTTTTGGGATGAGGTTAAGGTTTGGTTTAGGTTTTGGGCTTAGGTTAAGTTTAAGTTTTGGGCTGAGGTTAAGTTTAGGTTTTTGGGTAAGGTTTAGGTTTTGCAATGAGGTTAAGTTTAGGTTTAGGGTTTGGGCTGAGGTTATGGTTAGGTTTAGGTTTTGAGTTGCAGTTAAAGTGAAGACTATAGTGAGTAACAGATTGTAGGTTAGGTTTAGGTTTTAGGCTCAGGTTAAGGTTAGAATGAGAATTAGATTTGGGGTTAGGTTTAGGTTTTAGGCTGAGGTTAAAGTTAGGTCAGAGCGAGTATTAGACTGTAGATTAGGTTTAGGTTCAAGGTTGAGGTTTAGACTTCAGTAAAATTGAAAGTGATTTTTATAGATATTAAGTTCAGTGTAGATAAATTATGAGGAACAAACCTGAATCTGTGGAAAACCACCCAAATAAAATATTATCAGTTGCAAAATACTCGTTTTTATGAATAAATTAAGGAATAATTATGTGTAATGCTTTTCTTTACAGTCCCCTAAGTTCTAGGTACAAAGTCCAAAGTACTAAGTAATCATTTTGGGGGACATGGTGATGAGTACCAGAGCAGTTTCATCTGAAAAACACCGAAAGGTGCGGGAGGTTCTGTGTGTTCACCGGTTAGGATGAGATTCAAGTCTCCAAAGTGCTGTGTAATTATTTTGGGTAAAATCGGGGCGTGTACCAAGACTAGCTGACTATTACATGGAAATGCCAAACAGGTTCTAGATATTAAACTGAGTAAAATACATCATATCTCATAAGTGTATAATTAATAAGATGATCACTACAAACATACACTAAATTCACCTGTAACATCGCTTAAGCTAAAAAGTTATCAGAAAATCTGGAAGTAAACAATAAGAACCCAGTAGAACCACAGTAAGAATCACTGCTTTCTTTTACAGCCCAGATTCAGTTTAGGTATAGATAATAAACAGATTCAGACTGTATAAAACTCTGTCTTTGTACAATTTTTATGATTTATTTATTTATTTTTTGCATAAATGTGTGATATTACAGTGAAATTTAGCTTAAAATTTAGTTTTAATTTAAATAAATAGAACCTGTTTGGCATTAATAGAAAACTGTCTGAGTACTTAATTTTACTCAACATAATTATCTAGTACTTTGAAGTTTGTACCTCAGCCTTACTCTGGTAACAGCTGGAACTTGTATTTCAGTGTTGCTGTTTTGGAACTTGTTAACTAAAAATAATCTAGTACTTTGGAGTTTGTGCCTCACACTTACTTTGTTAATAGCTAGAACCTGCACTTCAGGGTAACTGTCTTGGAACATACGACCATATTACCTAAAATAGTTAACTAGTATTTTGGAGTTTGTGCCTCACACACACTCTGTTAATAGCTAGAACCTGCACATAAGTGTAACTGTTATGGAACGTACCTCCATGTTACCCTAAAGTAGTTATCTAGTATTTTGGAGTTGGTGCCTCACACACACTCTGTTAATAGCTAGAACCTGCACATAAGTGTAACTGTTATGGAACGTACCACCATGTTATCCTAAAGTAGTTATCTAGTATTTTGGAGTATGTGCCTCACACACTCTATTAATAGCTAGAACCTGCACTTAAGCGTAACCGTGCTATCCAAAATAGTTCGCTAGTACTAATGATTTAAAATACTATAAACATTCAATTTTATTAAGCATTAAATTGGTCAGTATGGAGTTTGTGCCTCACACTTACCTGGTTCATATCTAGAACAAATGGGACTGTAAAAGAAAGTGTTACCTAATTATTTAGGTTCAAACTGCTGTACCTTTGCATGTTCTTTCTAGCTAGTACCAGTTTTTTAAAGCTTTTTAAGGCAGCTAGATTAATTTCTTCGTCTTTGAACTTGCAGATGGACCCCCATGAAAACATCCTGCTCAGCCCCCTGGAGATTAAGAACGAGATGGGGGCGTCTGAGCTGGCTTTGGGTTTGGGGGACCCTCGCAGCACCATGCTAGCCTACGACAGCTCCACGCTGCAGTACCGTAAAGCCGGCCTGGCCAGGCACAACTTTGGGCGGAACGCTCTGGAGCGCCATGTGGCTCAGAAGAAGAGCCGGCTAAGGAGGCGCGCCTCGCAGCTGAAGATCACCATCCCCGACCTCACGGACGTGAACTCTATCGACAAGTGGTCGAGGATGATCTTCCCCACCGTCTTTTCCTTCTTCAACGTCGTCTACTGGCTCTACTACATCAATTAGGCAGACGTTATCTTTGTTGTCTTTCCTTTAATTTATCATTTCTGTTTATTTATTATTGATTTATTGATTTATTTATTTATTTACGTTATTTATTCTTCGTCCTGCCGATTGTTTTTCCACACAAGCGACTGATTTACAGTGAGCTGAGATCTAAAAACAGGACTCGCTCCATTTAACCTTCCTTTGGAACACCTTAACTGCTGGCTAGCACAGATTCCTTTGGAGAGATTAATGACCAAAACAGTGCCTGTTCCACACTTCTCACTTACCATATAAACAACAACAGAAAGAACAAAATAAAGGTGCCACAGTGGGTTCTTTGAGCCATAGAAGAACCACTTCTATTTCCCTAAAGAACCACGTTTGAAAAAGAGAGTTTTATTTGAGTGTGGGGAACCTTTTTGAACTTTTACATAATGTAAAACCTCTGTGCCAATTTTAGGGTTCTTTTGAAAACCTTTACATTACATACAAGTTCTTTACACTTTAAACAGGTTCTTCACACTCACAAATCTTTGAGTGTTACCCCCGAAGAACTGCTTTCTTTCCCTTAAGAACCATGTCTGAAACAGGTTTGTGAGTGTGAGGAATCTTTTTTAAAGTTTAAAGAACTTTTACATGATCTAAAGGTTCTATACCGATTTGAGGGTACTTTTGAGAACCTTTGCATTATGTAGAAGTTTTTAAACTTTAAAATGTTCTTCACGCTCATAAATCTTCAAGTAATACCCTAGCAGAACTGTGTTTGGTTCCCTTAAGAACTAAAAGAGATTTGTGAGTGTGAGGAACCTTTTTTAAAGATTAAAGAAACTTCACAAGGTGTAAAAAGTCTAGACCGATTTGTGGGTTCTTTTGAGATCCTTTACATCGCATAGACGTTCTTTAAACTTTAAAAAAGGTTCTTTACACTCCCAAATCTTTGAGCGATACCCTAGAAGAACTGCTTTTGGTTCCCTTTAAAACAATGTTTGAAACAGATTTGTGAGTGTGAGGAATCTTTAAAGAACTTTCACATGATCTAAAGGTTCTATACCAATTTGAGGGTTCTTTTGAGAACGTTGACATTATGTAGAAGTTTTTTAAACTTTCTTCACACTCACAAATCTTTGAGCGATACCCTAGAAGAACTGCTTTTGGTTCCCTTAAGACCCCTGTTTGAAAAAGAGATTTGTGACTGAGAGGAACCTTTTTAAAGTTAAAGAACCTTCACATAGTGCAAAAACGCTAGGCCAAATTAAGAGTTCTTCTGATACACTTTATATTATGTGGAGGTTCCTTAAACTCTAAAAAAGTTCTGCAAATAAACAAATCATTGAGCGGTGTCCCAGGAGAACCACTTTTAGTTCTCTAAAAGATAAATGTTTGAAAAGGAATTTGAAGAATGTTTTTCAAAGTTTAAAGAAACTTCACATAATGAAAAGTACTGACGTGAGGGTTCTTCCATGAACCTACATTATGTGGAGGTTCTTTACTCTTTTAAAAGGCTCTTCACACTCACAAATCTTTAAGAAACCAAAAGTGGTTCTTCTATAGCACTGCTTAAAGAACCTTTTATGGCATCTTTTTACAGAGTGTAGATGCCATAGTAGGTTCTGTAGCGTGTTTGAGTGTTTTTAATGTTTTTAAATATTCATGTTTTGCACATTTTTATATTTTCTACAGATTATATCTGATTTCCTCCCAGACTGTCGAAAACATTCAGCGTGTTCAGATTTCAGTGATCGTGGAGATGAAATATTGATTCCTCAGAACCGCTGGATTTACTGATTTACACCGATCAGGCATAACATTCTGACCACCTCCTTGTTTCTACACTCATTGTCCATTTTATCAGCTCCACTTACTATATAGGTGCACTTTGTAGTTCTACAGTTACAGACTGTAGTCCATCTGTTTCTCTGATACTTTGTTAGCCCCCTTTTACCCTGTTCTTCAGTGGTCAGGACCCCCATGGACCCTCACAGAGCAGGTACTATTTGGGTGGTGGATCATTCTCAGCACTGCAGTAACACTGATGTGGTGGTGGTGTGTTAGTGTGTGTTGTGCTGGTATGAGTGGATCAGACACAGCAGTGCTGCAGGAGGTTTTAAACACTGTGTCCATTCACTGTCCACTCTATTAGACACTCCTACCTTGTCAGTCCACCTTGTAGATGTAAAGTCAGAGACGATAGCTCATCTGCTGCTGCACAGTTTGTGTTGGTCATCCTCTAGTCCTTCATCAGTGGTCACAGGACGCTGCCCACAGGTCGCTGTTGGCTGGATGTCTTTGGTTGGTGGACTATTCTCAGTCCAGCAGTGACACTGAGGTGTTTAAAAACTCCAGCAGCACTGCTGTGTCTGATCCACTCGTACCAGCACAACACACACTAACACACCACCACCACGTCAGTGTTACTGCAGTGCTGAGAATGATCCACCACCCAAACAAAGTGACCACAAGAATAAGAATCAGTACTGGACGCAGCAGTTACAAAGAAAAGTAGGAAACATCACATCACAGAGGAGTTACCGTCGTGTGCACAAGTTTAAACGCCCTCAAATGACGTTTTTTGTAAATAAGTCTGCAGTGAAGACACTTCTGCACATTTTAATACACAGTTACTGTTTATTTGCTGAACTCAGCATAAAACCTGTGCAAAAGTAAAGAAACATTTAATATTTAATTATTAGTTTTATTTATTTGCAATTTGTGAAACTCAGCAAATGAATCAAAATAATATTTGCTTTTTTTATATTTGATTTTGTTGTCTGTAGAGGATGTGTTGAGGAACAGAGGGGGTTCAAACTTGTGCGTACAACTGTACGTGTTCTGGTCGACTAGCTGAGTTTAACACGTTCTGAAGAACATTTAGCAAATTTCTGTTATGGATTATGCCTCGTTTCCTGTAGCCTTTATCCCCCGTCCACAGGAGAGAAAGGTTCAGCCCACCTGCAAATTTGTCAAGCCCACCCAAAACGGCAGTCCTGGCACTGCTACTGGTTAGCGGCATGCTAATTGGTAGCCATAAACTTCCATTAACCATTAACTACGTTAGCCTCGTAGCTCCAGTGTTAACAGTAAAGAAGCTTCAGACACCAAACACGTCTAGGCTGATGATTATTTGCTGAATTTAATATGTTGGAAATAAATTTACAAAATTTATGGCACATTAATGAATAAATACAAATTGGGGGCTAAAATTTGTGGAAAAATATATTTGAGTGTGTTCTAGAGCTGGAGCCGAGTATTCGATTGTTCGGATATTCGTTTGTTGGTTAGGTATTCATTTTTTTAATTTCTGTTTTCATCTATATATATATATATATATATATATATATATATATATATATATATATATATGTATAAAGCTGAACTGTAAAGCACTGCAACATCCAGGGTTCAGGAGAAACTGAGACGACTCGAGGTTATGAACCATAACGCAGCTTTATTTTTAATTTGCTGAAAACGCGGCGAGAAGAAACACAGCCTCTCCAGCGCTAACAGCTAAAAACACAGGCCTCTGCTCTACTGGGGAAAACCCACCACTCCCCCCACAATCAGGCTCTTCAACATAAAAGTCCCAAAACAGCCCAACATAAGCATTTCTTCTCTTTAAAAGACTGAACTGTTTACAGTGGCGACGCCACAATACATTTTATCAGCACATTCTTGTACCATGTTTATTCTTTTTAATCACACTGTTAAAATATGGAAATATATCCCATCTCAGCTCGGGCGCCTGACATCATCACTCCCAGCAGAGAACGTCACGCTAGCGCGGTGCTAGACAGCATGTATTCCCAGCGCAGCTGCAAACAGTGCCCTGCCATACTGGACCCTCGCTAGGGCCGCAATGTTGCCTTTTGTACCCTGAGTTAGACCACCTCCATGAAGCGCTGGTTAACCTGTGCATACACTTTACTGTTACCCCCTACACTGTCAGAAATAAAGGTACTAAACTGTCTCTGGGGCGGTTCCCCTTGCGTCACTGGGGTGGAACCCTCAAGGCTCCATCTCAGTACCTTTAGTCAGGGAACATAACTGAACCATAATCCACTGAAATGATATGTTCTAAGCTGTACTGACTCCACACACCCCGTCTCGTCTCCAGGCTTTTATTTTACTGTTCTGTTTAAAACATTCGGTTATGAAAAGGTACAAATACGAACTTTTCACCTGGAAAAACTTATTTAAGGTTCACAATCAGACCTTAAAACCACTGTTGGAGCTTTGAGGGAACATTTACACTGTTTGTACCTTGATGAACGAAAAATGTACCTGAACAGAACCTTTATTTCTAAGAGAGGCAAGCAACCTGGTAGATGGAGCGAAGTAGCGAGCCTGGAGATTTGGATTTTACATCAGATGAAGCCACAGATGTGCTTTCAACACAGGCGTCAGACTCAGATGTTCTCTCCATGGAACCATAACTTGTCTGGTTTGTTCGAACACTTCAAATATATTTCTACAAAAAAAATTAGTGTAGAAAATAAAGTGAGATTGAATGGATTTTTTTTACCAGCGGCCTGTAAAGCTTTTCCAACCTCACAACAGTAGCTACAAAAGAGCACATTTGTGGGCGGAGCTTGAAGAGGGCAGCTGAACCATACGATTGGTCAGTGTTGAAAAAAGTTATAGTTGGAAATGTACTGTAAACAGTAGACTGGGCCATCGCCAGTTTAAATGGAATAGATTTCTCAGTGACATTATTTGTTTATTTCTGTGTATTAATTCTGTTTCTTCTTAATTAATTTACATAATTTAGAGCCCAAAGGGTTTATAGTGAACATGCACACAAGTCCTCATGAAATACTCACATTCCTGCAGGATTACTTACTGTACTAAATGCAGCCAGCAGTTAAGGAGTCCACTCCAGGCCAATTCACCAGAATAAATAAAAAAAAAACTATTTTCTTTTTAATTTTTTTAATGTTATTTATTTATTTATTTATTTATTTATTTTTTCCTTTCTTTTTGCACCATGACTTGTAAATATCTATTGTATAGGATTGTTTAAAAAATATCTGTATTTAAATCAAGTGAGACTTCATTAAGCATATATCTGTGTTTACATATGGAATGATCTATTTCTTTCTGAAATTGTGAAGAACTGATGGGGCTAAGCAGGTCGTGGGAAAGCGGGCTGGACTTCAGTTTATCAGGATTAAAAAAAGACGATTTCACTCCCGTGGAGCCCTGAATCTACTCATATCTTTCACACGGAGGCGAGAGGATACGCGACGAGACTTCTGACGTAAATGCCTGTAAATCATAAGCACAATACTGAGTCGTCTGGATCGAACATCTTTATTTCCATTCACTGCTGCAGATTTTCCCCTTTCCGTTTGAAATCTGTTAGTTTCAGTGGAAAAGAATGTTGATTTCTTCTTCTGTTTCTGATCCAAATTATTTCAAGAGAAGACGCTAGAAAGGACAATATTGCCAATGAAGAAAACAAAGAGAAAAAAAAACTTTATCTGATTTCGGGAACGTGCTGTTATGGTATCTTATCGTTTATTGTGGTTTATAACGATGTAGTATTTGTGACGAACTGTATGTAAAATTGTTTCCGTAGCATTTTTGCATCACAGTTTCCTCGAGTAAAAGTCTTCGCACTAAAATCTTAAAGCCATAACGGCTGCGGGGGGAAAGTTAGACGGTGCTGTAAAGTTCTGAGATTCAAAAACAAGCATTTCTAACTTGATAGAACAAATTCTTCAATTCTTCCAGTGAATACAGGCATATTACAGGGGAATTCCACCGATTTTCCAAAATTCCTCCATAATTGAGTGTTTGAGACGTAATCAGAATGGTTTGGTGTGAAATGGTTCAGATGTCTTCACAGTGGTGGTGATAGGAACCAGGGGTCGCCATGACTACAACACAAATATAGACATTTTATTTACTATCCAGAACCGCCAGTGAACCTACACGAGTCTTCTGAGTTTATATGGAATGTTGATGATGGAAAATAGTGGAAAATCTGAAATAATAACTTTTCTTTGGGGACTATTTTGCCTCACAGCGCCCTGCATGTATCCCTCCACCATGAATGGAGTTTAAGTTCTCTAAACTATCATAAAACAGTGTCTCAGTCATCAGGCAGTGAATTCATAACCATTTCATATAGTAACTTTCTGTGAGGGAGCTTTTAGAGGTGGACGTCTGGTTCCTATCACCACCACTGTGAACGATTCTGACTCTGAACGACTTTGTTTACATCTTAACCAGTCAGTTAGGCAGAAATTCTGCAAAGTCGCTGGAACACAGCTGTAATAACTTTTTATACAGTTATATTTCTGACTTTCCTAAACTCTTAGACGATCGGTAACAGCTAAATATAGAATATCATTAAAGCACGTCACTCATATTAATGGACAGATTGTAGATAAAAACAAATAAATCAGCATGTGATCAGGAATGCAGTGAATACCTTCCATAACAGCCTTTAATCACATCCTCGTCCAGGCCTCAAAGCATACTGCATGCAAATCTATGCCATTATTATTTAATCAAATGAACATTTTACACTTTATATTATCACATTCCATATCTCGAGGTCAAATCTATAGTCCAGTTAACGGCACTAGGTAATAAACGTTAATATATAAACGCTTTATTATACTCTATTTATTCTTTATTGTATTTGTAATGAGGAAAACAGAAAGCAGTGCTTTTATAGTGAAATATAGTAAAAAAAATCTTTAAGGGCCAAAAAGTGTGAATGTTTTCTGGTATATACGATGCTATAAAGCACTGATAGTGATTGTATGTCTAAGGTGATGGTAATATCAATATATTCTGATTATACATATATACTACAGATGTATGGACTTATTTAAGGCACTATTGAACTTATTTCTGCAAAAGCAATTGAATTTATAAAGTGCAATAGTTTGCATCCGTCATGTCTCATTGCCCTGATATTTATTTGAATATTGATTAATTTTTTTATTCATCTGTTTCTCTCAAATACATATCATTCACACAATTTACTCCCCCTACTTTCATTTTATCTCTATTTTAAGATGTTACCAGATCATCTAAGTTTGTTAGACGCTCAATTATTTAATGTTTGCAGAATAATTTTTAGCATTAGTGATGTAATCTATTATAAGATATGTTATGGGTTATGAGAGCAACTTTGGGAGTTAGGGCTTAATCTAAACCAGTTCCAAAAAAATTTAAAAAATGAAAAAAAAAAAAAACTGGTGTAAATATGACGTAATGCTGATTACACTTACTGTAAATACAACTCAATTTCTAAGCTCATACGTTTTCTAAGATTTTCTGGTTTGTACTTTACTGTATGGCTAAGCAATGTGAAGGAAAAGGCAGAGGAGACCAATCAATAATGTAAATATACTCTGAAAACTTGTCACTTGCTCACTTAGTAAAATAACTTCCTATTTCACAGTGAACTCAAATGAATTACATCAGTTTTTTGTGTTTCTGTTTTGTTTTGGTTTTTTTCTTTTGTGCAAATTGTATTTTTATAGAGAGAATGTTATTGTTGTTATTGCTTTGTTCTGCTGATTCTCTCATTTATGTCTCCAGTTTTCAGAAGTAAACAGACCGAGGCTTAACCAATATATCGTTTGGCCGATAAAATTGTCCGATTTTAAAATTTCAGCCAAAAAAATCTCCACAATAAAACACCATCATGTATAAACAATTTGTTATGCACCTTAAATAAATCATTTGATGTTACATGTTAGAGTAACCTAAAACTCACACTGAGCTTCAAATAATAGAATGGAACTTCTTTGTTAGGATACAATTAGAGCTTCAGTTAAGCCCTTAACAGGTCATGAGCCCAACATTGAATAACACACTTCTTTAGCCTAAGAATAGCTCAGTGAGTTTGCATCAAAGTCCCTGTAGTAACTGAATAATAAGACTAGTGTGTAATAAGCCTGAGATTTTAAGGGGTTAATTTGAAATGTTCAGGCTGCTTTAGTGTTATTATCAATAGAGAGCTCTAATTTTCTGACAAGCTTTTATTTCTGAAGACTGGTTTCAAACTTTAATGTCAAATTTTATATCAGATCAGAATTTTACAGTGATAAAAATCTACAGTGCTCTCAACACTACAGACCACAAAACATAATAATCATTAAAATAACAGAAAATCCCAAAACTCACTTTTTGCATGAGGATAATGTTACAACACAAACTATATCTCATATTATAATAAAGAGAAACACAATCTGCTACACTTTTTGAAAAATTGTAAATGATAATGGAATATGTTTTAAGCAAGTTCACTCATTTTTTAACTTAAAATTTATGATTTCTGAAAAAAAAAACAGCAAATGTTAGCAAATTTTAAATAAATATTACTTAAAATATTAACTTTTCAAATTGAATTTGAGAAGTTATGACCTACTTCGGAATTCAAAATTCTTCTGTAAACCTAGCTTGAAATTAATTTGTTAATTTTTGAAGTACACTCTGTTTACAGACTACAGAGTAAGAATAACATCATAAAATTCCAAAACTCACCTTTGCATTAGTATAACATATCCCAAACTATATATGAAGAAAATGGAAAATGAGAGATAATGAAGAGAAACACAATCTGCTATACTTTTTGAACAACTGTAAATGATAATGGAATACATTTTAAGCAAGTTTTCAAATTTTTGAACTGAAAATTTACGATTTCAAAAAAAAATAACTAAGCAGCAAATTTTAGCAAATTTCTAGTAAATATTATTTAAAATATTGACTTTTCAAATTGAATTTCAGAAGTTATTACCTATTTCAGAACTAAAATGTCTTCTGTAAACTTAGCTTGAAATTAATTTGTTAACTTTTGTAGTTTACAAACTACAATGTAAGAACAACATAAAATTCCAAAACTCACCTTTTGCATGAGGATAACATGTTATATCACAAACTATATGGTGAAAATGTTTAAAATGAGAGACAGCGAAGAGAAACACACCAATCTGCTACACTTTCTGAACAACTGTAAATGATAAAGGAAAATGTTTTAAGCAAGTTTACAAATTTTTTAACTGAAAATTTATGAATCCAGAAAAAAAATAAATAAGCAGCAAATGTTAGCAAATTTCAAATAAATATTACTTAAAATACTAACATTTCAAATTGAATTTCAGAAGTTATGACCTGTGCCCAAAATGTTAAACATGTTGGGCACTTTGGTGTTATTCAGTTAGACTACTATCATGTTTCCCAAATTACCTAATACTTATCTAGTACTATAAAATTTGTAACTCACCCAGTTAATATCTAGAACCTGTTGGGCACTTTGGTGTTATTTACTTAGACTACTATCATGTTTTCCACATTACCTAATACTTATCTAGTATAATATAACAATTTAATTTTTAAGTACACTTAATGTTTACAGACTATGGAGTAAGAATACTGAGAAGCTCCGCCCCTTTCAACATGCTTCAACATTGATATTAAGACTTTGTAAGTTTCTGCTGTTTGTTTAGTTCTGAATTTAAGAAATTTAACAAATGAGAACATCATTTTATTTGACAATTCACAGATAAACACTGACAGTCATATCAGTCAGTCAAGCTGTTGGTATCAAAATATCCTTTAACAGTCGCAGTTTCTTTCTGTAGTTCTCTCACAAATGGAAAGAATACATCACTGCTGTCAGAACAAAACCTAGTATCTCCAAAATGGTAACTTTACAGGAGAATAAAAAAACCTACTATACTTTCAATGGAAGTCAATGGAACCAGACTTTTTTTCCAAGTCATTTTGCGTCGATTCTTTTGGTCCATTCATCATGAACTTTACACACAATGTAAAGGGAAAAGGTCTTGTCAAATTATGTCTAAAACTGAAAAACATCAAAAATGGAGATACAAAGTTTTCTTCCGATGTGCATCTCCAAACACATCTCAGGTCGTAAAATGGACGTTTCAGATGAGACGGCCTTCTCTGACCGTCTGGGTGTGAGATCAACACATAAACATGAAAGAAAGAGAGATAAACATAAAGAAAGAAAGGAGTGTGGCCCTGTGGACACGGAGAGAAGGAAACATCTGTCATCTGTCACTCTGGAGCTTTGAATAGATTGTGTTTGTGCCTTTTCTTTTCCTTTTCTGAGCGCTTTTCTCTCTGTAAGCCTCCCACACATGCAGGATCTCAATGAGGAATCATAAATAATGTGATTTGTGCACATTTTCACAGTGGAAGCCTCACGCCTCCCCTTCACAAATGAAATCTTACAGTAAATAAAGCCCAATAAAGCAAACCGCAAAGCCTCCGCGCCACTTCCAACTATATTACACAGCGTTTGTACTGAGAGAGGAATAATATTTGTTTTGATCTATGAGAACTCGTGGAGAAGGCGATGTGTCAATAAATACTGTATATAGAGCTCTGAGGCCTGTGGGATTCATAGTTTATGTATGTTTTTATTATTTTATAGCCCTCTTCCTCACGCTGTTGACGGACTCAGCACATCGCAGTGTCTTCTGTTGTCCGTTTTTGCTTTTGTCTTATTTATTTCCTGCATTTTTCTCTCTTTCAGGCTGTGATAGTTGTTGTTTTCAGCACTGACGGCTGGAACTCACAATCCACAACAACAGTATCAGCAAATATCAGTATCGCTTTGTTTGAAGAGGTTTTGTTCATTGATGAAGGTTTATTCACTTTGCATTAAGCCAAACTCATTACGACCTGTTAGAACATACCTAGTTATGAGAAAATAACTAATAATGTTATTATTATTGTTTTAATAATGCACAACAAACACTTTGTAAAAACCTTTTTATGCAAACTATTAAGTATGAATTATCACAAAAAATCACATCATATTAATGTATAACTGGCAGCTTTTGATTCCAGTAAAGCTTCTTTTTACAGTGCACTAAGTTCTAGAAATAAATTAGATAATTATTTTGGATAAAATAATGTTAAGTATGTAAGCAAAGTTTATTTATATAGCGCTTTTTACAACAGGTGTTGTCACAAAGCAGCTTTGCAAGGTAAATCAGCATTACAGAAAGAATTCCGGGTCCGAGCCCCCATGAGTGTCACCAGTGGCGACAGTGGCAAGGAAAAACTCCCTAAGAGAAACAGGAAGAAACCTTGAGAGGAACCAAGACTCAGAAGGGGAACCCATCCTCCTCTGGTCGACACCGGATAGTAAACATTGTTAGCACAAAAACGGGGAAAACAGGTGGAGCAAATGATTAATTTGATCAGTTTAGTTCATGCAGCGGCAGCAGCAGCATCAGTGGGGTCAGGTTGTGAGGGTGAGGTTTGCACGGCGTAGTACAGCATGGAGCTTGATGGTGGTCAAGCCGGTCCAGAGGGCTGGTGAGCAGTGGCACCCGATCAAGTACAAAGACACTCTGACTAATTTACACTGAAATGTCTAACAGGTTCTAAATATTATGCTAATAAAGAACATAGTGAGATATCTCATCCTTACTGCAGTAATTAGGTGGTAAATATAAACATACAGTAAATTTCACTGTAATGTCAGGTTTAAGCAGGAAAGTCAGTCAGAAACTCTGAGTAGTGAGTGAGTTATATGGAGTAAAATGACAGAATACAAAGAGAGTTTTCTGCAGTAAACAGTAAGAACCCAGTAGAACCACAGTCAGAACCACTGCTTTCTTTAACAGCCCAGATTCAGTTTAGTTTACTTTATTCATCTACAATATTTTACATCATATAACTGCTTAAATAATTACTCAGTGCTGTGCGGTTCTCATACTTACCCAGCTAAAACCTGTTGGGCTTTTTGGTGTGATTTAGTTAGACTATCATCATATTAGCCAAATTAACCAGTACTTATCTAGTACTTTAAAATTTGTATTTCATACTTACCCAGCCAATATCTAGAACCTGTTGGGCACTTTAATGTTAATTAGTTAGACTGCTATCATGTTTCCTAAATTAACTAATATTTATCTAGTACTTTAAAATGTGTAACTCACCCAGTTAATATCTAGAACCTGTTGGGCACTTTGGTGTTATATAGTTAGACTGCTATCATGTTTCCTAAATTAACTAATATTTATCTAGTACTTTAAAATGTGTAACTCACCCAGTTAATATCTAGAACCTGTTGGGCACTTTGGTGTTATATGACTGCTATCATGTTTCCCAAATTAACCAGTACTTATCTAGTACTTTAAAATTTGTAACTCACCCAGTTAATATCCAGAACCTGTTGGGCACTTTGGTGTTATATAGTTAGACTGCTATCATGTTTCCTAAATTAACTAATATTTATCTAGTACTTTAAAATGTTTAACTCATCCAGTTAATATCTAGAACATGTTGGGCACTTTGGTGTTATTTAGTTAGACTACTATCATGTTTCCCAAATTACCTAATACTTATCTAGTACTTTAAAATGTGTAACTCACCCAGTTAATATCTAGAACCTGATGGGCACTTTGGTGTTATTCAGTTAGACTGCTGTCATGTTTCCCAAATTACCTAATACTTATCTAGTACTTTAAAATTCCTTCATTATAAAAAAAAAACAAAATAAATTAAGAGTTCTTCGACTGTTACGAAGTAAATCTTGTAACAATAGAAGAACGCTTTTTGGTGCTGTATAAAACCCTTTTCAAAAACCATCTAAAGCACATTATTCATCAATCTGAAGAACGATTTCCCCTGCAAAACCCTTTAATCATGCAAAGTTACACAATAAACTACACAATCTTGAAAAAGATGGTTCTTCTTGGGTTCTTTTGTAAAGAAAACCTTTTACAAAAAAGTTCTATATAAAATCATATACAACACATTCTCCATCAAGCTGAAGAACCATTTCATGATTATGAAGGGTTCTCTGATAGTTCATGGTTCATTTTCCTCACTAAGAAACCCTCAAAGAACCATCTTTTTTAAGTGTGATATGATCAGTGGAGCTGATAAAATGGACAGTGAGATGGTTTTAATGTATGAGATGGTTTTAATGTATTATATATATATATATATATATATATATATATATATATATATATATATATATATATATATATATATATATATATATATATATGGTTCTGTATAGAAACTTTTTGAAATGGGTTCTATATACCACCAAAAAGGGTTCTTCTATTGTGACAATGTCAAGCTATATAGCAGAACCCTTTTTGGTGCTATATAGAATCATATATAACACATTCTCCATCAGTCTGAAGAACCAATTCACCGTGCATAGAGCCATTTAATCGTGCAAAGAGTTCTTTGAGTGTCCATGGTTCTATGTAGAACCATTTTCTTTACTAAAGAACCCTTGAAGAACCATCTTTTTTGAAATTGTGCATTTACATTCCATGTACATTCTGTATTATATAAAAGTTTCAATCTGCACTTTCAGCTGTTTCCTCTTCGTGTCAGTTTCAGTTTCAGTTTCACCAACAGGTCAGAAAGTTGTGGCTTCAAAGTGTTCAAACTGCTCAGATGAAAACGAGCCCCATAAAAGTCATTTCATAATAAAAGTCAGTTCTCTGTCCTGCAGAAGCACAAAGTTAGTCCCTGCTAAAGCAGTTGAAGGTGCGCCGGCCGGTAACGTCGCCCACGTTTTAGTCTTATGAAGCCGCTAAGTTCCTGCGAAGCTCCTGCGAAGCTCCTGCTTTTGAAGACTAACTCTTCAGTTTAAATCCTGACTGAGGTTTTCTGAACAGCAGCAACAGGAAGATCATTTCTAGGAAAAACAGTCCAGGAAAGTCCTGTTAGCGTGCTGAAGTTCTGAAGAGCAGAAGCCCAGCGAGCTGATGCAGAACCCCTGGAGGCTAAGCTTTCATGCAGGAGAATTTGGCTTGAATGGAAAAGTGATGTAGCCTGAGTTTATATTTATATTCGAGAGGATGTTTGGAGGGACGCTGAGGAGATTTAGGAGCATTTTGTTCAAAGGCCCAGAGAGATGAAACCAGAATGCAGAAACACGTCTGAAATGGAAAAAGATAGAGTTTTAATCCTCGTCATAACCTTGAACAAATATGTTTAATTCTCGTTCTCATTGACCCTTAGAAGGCCATGATTAAACTACAGTTGTACGCAAAAGTTTGGACACTCCTGGTCAAATTCCATGGTTTGTTGACGAAGTAAAAATAAGTTAATCCCACCCAGTATTAGTGCAGTGTTCCTAATAAAGTGCTGAGTGTACATTGGCCTTGATATTTGCTCAGCAAAAAACCCAAATTGGACACTCCTAATAGTTTCCATTATAACCTGTATTAGAACATAGTTGGAGGTGTGTTATGGGAAAATCTCTAATAATCACTGTATTTGTTGTAATAATGCACAATGTACATTTTGTTAATACAAGTCTTTGAAACTTACTGAGCACAAAGATAGCTAAAGTCTTAGTAGCTGATAACTGGCAACACTAAAGTTTGTTCTTAATTAGAAATTAAAAAGTAATAAAGACATTTTCATGAATCAATTAGCATCACAAATTCAGCACCTATTTACTGGTGATACATTGAAAAGTCTTCCTTGCAAGAGTTCAATTTATCCAAATTTCATTGTGAAAATAAGTTGGAAATGAATATTCTGTGATGAAAAATAACATAAACAAAACAAAAAAACAATGAAATTGTCTTTACTTTAGTAAATGAAATGTGTCATGAAGTTTTATTATTATACAACAGTTAGTTCCGGCCACGCAAGCTGATTAGCTGAGAAGCGTTCTAACTTTTTTCACAAACACTGTGTCACTCCGCTGAGACGCCGCTGCTAAGCAACAACTTTGACAGCTGTAGGAGACGCTCAAGACATTTGAACGTTTTTACTTCTTACTTTGCCACAAACAGAAAATGGACACTTTTAAGATCACATTTGACCGACAGCCGATTTGGTCAGACTCTGAAGATGAGACGACACTAAATTCCCAAACTGTCGTCACCACTGAGCAGCTTTTCAGTCGGCAGCTGAGACAGAAGAACAGCTAAACAACCTGGAATCAGCCAGAAATGAACCCAACACCATTCGCCAAACTAAATGGGCTGTAAGATGCTTTACAGACTGGCTGGAACAAAACAACATTAATACTGATCTGGAAAAAACTGACAAAACTGAGCTGAACTTGATATTGTGACAGTTTTATGGCTCAGTCTGTACTTCAAAAGGCGAAGCTTACAGCAGACTGAGCAGCGAGTGGGCGGAGTTCATTACTCTGACGTAGCAACGAGCTGCTCGTTAAGGAACTATAATTTGGTGAAGGAACTGCGAACATTAAAACATATTAAACGCCGCGTTCACGGCCCAGTTTATTAATTTATTACTTTATTTATTTAACTGTTGTATTAAAGCAGTAGAACACTCGAGGAGTGTGTTATCGCCAATAACATCACGGCTGTGATGATCTACGGCGGCCAAATCACGTGATGTTATTTCACGATAACACTCCCTCTCGTGTATATATATATATATATATAAATATATATATATATATATAAAATCATCATTTATATGGTTCTTTTTATTGGGAGGTGTCTGTCAAAAAGACTAACCCCTAAATTTACACTTCTGAAAATAATATGTACATTTTGTTTTTGTTTGTTTCGGTTTTTAAAGAATTTTTTTAATAAAAAAAAAAAGT
The DNA here is from genome assembly GCF_904425465.1 of Colossoma macropomum. Classification (NCBI taxonomy): domain Eukaryota; kingdom Metazoa; phylum Chordata; class Actinopteri; order Characiformes; family Serrasalmidae; genus Colossoma; species Colossoma macropomum. The sequence continues at coordinate 1,824,837 of NW_023494800.1, forward strand.
CCCACATTTTTATAACTACCAAAATGTAGTTCTTGTCCGTAGACAGAGCCTTATTTTAGCCACGCCCCTTGGACGCCCCTGCATACCCTGTCCCTCATGGCCACATGGTGAGCAGTTAGATCCCATTGTTTTGAAGTAAATGTGTCCCAAAGTCTGAAAATCAGTGTGGAACATTAAGAATCGCCATATTTTCTGCAGTTCAGCACTTTTTAGTGTTTTAATATAAAATATGATGATTTTCTGTGTTTTTTGATTGTCTGGTTGAGTTTCTGAGCTCAAAATGAGCTAAAATTGTCAGTGAAACAGTCACTACTGACACATTTGGTACAGTTTGGTAGAGTTGTGATTGTTTTCGTAGAGACAAAATAGAACGATCAATCGATCAAAATAGTCACTCAGAGCAAAAGGATTTTAGTCTACAGTCCAAGATCAGTTAAAAGTCCCAAAAGTGTTTCAGCTCTGACTTTGTTCAGTAGAATCATCCATATAATCTTTTTCTCTATATAATTTCCAGTATCCCAATCAGATCATACAGTTCTGTATATATGAAAGCAACACTTCTGACACGAAACGTGTCTTAGCTGATCTCTTACTCTCTCGTTTTGTACCACACACAGACTGTCAAGTCAAGTCAAGTGAGGCTTTATTGTCATTCCAGCTGTATACAAGTACACAGTGAAATGAAACAACATTCCTCCAGGACCAACACAGGACACAAGTTCGAGGCAATACAATAAACTCAGTGCAGACAAAACAGTACAATAAATAAACATGCTGTAACAAAAGACTTATAATAATAAATACAGAACAGAACACAGGCAGTACACGGTACTGAGAGTATGTGGAGCTGTGCAAAGGAGGATGGAACACACTATGACATTAGCAGATTAGCAGATAGCCTAGCACATATGAGCATATCAGTCACTGAGGTAGCAACCAGAGCTGCAATATACAGTATTTGGTTGATACAGTAATTCTAGCAGCCAACATTGTTAAAGTGAAGCAAAATGTGTGAAAGATTGTCAATCTGAAGTGAAACTAGTGAAGTCTGTCCTGAGAAAACTCCTCCGCTGCTTCACTGCTCAGTTTCTCGTGAGCGGGGGGGATTTGCATCATGCGGTGGGGGAGGGGCTTCATCCGCCCCTCTTTTCCACTCTCTGATCACACGAATAAAGCGTAACCTGCGTTTGCATAAACACTTATTCACTTCGCTTTGATGTTGAGACGTGCCGGTGTGCCGCGTTCACCTGCTATGAGGAGACAAATCTGCAAGGATGTGAAAATAAATTGGCACTTATTATTCAGCACCTGGGACAGAACACAGAGAGAACTGGCACAGGATACCATCCCAGAAATCATATATATATATATACACACACCTCATTCTATCAGCTCCACTTACTATATAGGTGCACTTTGTAGTTCTACAGTTACAGACTGTAGTCCATCTGTTTCTCTGCATACTTTGTTAGCCCCCTTTCACCCTGTTCTTTTAAATCCCCGGGTCAACATTCCTTGGCCACACCACCACCCCCCCTTTTCCAGGGGACCTATATACTTATATATTTTTTTTTCTTTCACTTCGCTATTAATATCGCAACTCATTGTTTATTAATGATCATATACATATAAGGTGATGTGGCACCACAACCACCCAACACCCCTCCAAACACCACCCCGCCACCCTCGCACCCATCCCCTGATTTGAGTGAAACAATGAACAGAAATAACACAGAAGTATATAATAATAATAATAATAAATGATAATAATAATAATGACAAACTGGACATACAGAACAGACAAATACAGACACTTAACAAAACAATAAACAAGACAGTAATGCCCCCCCCCCTTTTTTTATGTAATTATAACGTGGGTAGGTATCAAATCCTATGTAGGTGTTTTAACCTTCCCCTGATGAGTTTGGAGAGAGAAATCAGCTCTCAATATATTGTAAAAATTGTGACCAGGTTTCCTTGAATAATTTTGTGTTATTTTTTTTATTTTTGCTGTGAGTCTTTCCACGTTGCAGTGATCCATGAGGAGATTAAGCCAATGCTTTATTGAAATTTTGGTTCTGTCCTTCCAGTTCAGCAGTATAACTTTTTTGGCAATGGTAAGTGATATGAATATAAAGCATTTGAGGTGATTGGGTGCTGAAAGTGAGGAAAGGTCATTAAGTAGCGCTATAATGGGACATAAAAGGATGACAAGGCTCAAAATCTCTGATAGCCTGTCCATGACCTCTGACCAAAACTGCTGGGTCGGGGGACAATTCCAGAAAGCATGATAGTAGTTGTCTGTTAAAGCTGGACAATGTTGGCATTTATCACTGTGACTGAATCCCATACGGTGTAGTTTAGAGGCTGTGATATATGTTCTGTGAAGGGTTTTATATTGAATTAGCTGGAGTTTTGAATTGCTGGACATAGAGAAGATATCACAGCATATATTTTGCCAGTTGATATTACATGTTTCTTTTATATCTGATATCCATTTTTCAGTTGGGAGTGAGATAGTGTTGTCCTTTGAGGCTATAAGTTTATATATTTGTGATAACATTTTCTGAGGTTTTAGGGAGTGTAGTTTTAAGTAGAGGGGAGGAGTGTGATTGCAGAGATTTCCACTATTAACTGTCTTCTTTAGAACATCTTTGAGTTGTATGTACTGATAGTGACAATTATCTGGTATATTGTATTTTTCTTTGATGTCATCAAAGGTCATGAGCAAGCCACCAGAGAACAACTGTGCCAGGCTGGTTATTCCTCTCTGTTTCCAGGCTGAGAATATGAAAGGTTTGTTATTTATTAAAAACATGGGGTTTTTCCACAAAGGAGTTTGACTGGAGGGAGAGTAGCTGTATTTAAGAATTCTGTTTGAATTCCACCATGCATTCAGGTTGTTACCCTGTTCTTCAGTGGTCAGGACCCCCACAGGACCACCACAGAGCAGGTACTATTTGGGTGGTGGATATATATATCACTGTTTTCGAATTGATGTTTTTCAGTTTCTGACATAATTTGAAAATACCTGTCACCCTTTACATTGTAAACTTCATGATGCATGGACTAAACGATGTGTGTGTATATATATATATATATATATATATATATATATATATATATATATATATATAGTTATATATAGTTATATATATAAATGTACATATAGACCTGTATATAGATATACATACAGTCAAGTGACAGCACATTGTCTAAATATACACATTACACACAGTAGTTTTGTGATTATTTTGTATTTAATGAATTGAGATGAGAATTCTATATAATTCTTTGGGACAAATAACAAAATAGGAATTTCAATTTGTCTTAGAAGAAAAACCCCATGTACAGTACATATAGAAAAATACATAATAAAGACAGTGTGCATTTATGTATTACCTCACCTCTGTCTCTCTCTCTCTCTCTCTCTCTCTCATTTCCACAGGTTGGTATTCACTGTTGTCACTAAGCAGCTGTAATTGATAATGAGATGGGCTGTAAATTCACCACACTTTCAGAAACTTTGTTTGTTGGTAAACACACTTACCCTAATAAACATCTGAATAAACTAGCAGCACACACTGGCAGATCCAAACTTCTGTTACACACGTCTGCACTCTCAGAAATAAAGGTACTAAACTGTCTCTGGGTCAGTTCCCCTCTTGTCACTGGGGTGGAACCCTCAAGGCTCCATCTCAGTACCTTTAGTCAGGGAACATAACTGAACCATAATCCACTGAATGATATGTTCTAAGCTGTACTGACTCCACACACCCCGTCTCGTCTCCAGGCTTTTATTTTACTGTTCTGTTTAAAACATTCGGTTATGAAAAGGTACAAATACGAACTTTTCACCTGGAAAAACTTATTTAAGGTTCACAATCAGACCTTAAAACCACTGTTGGAGCTTTGAGTGAACATTTACACTGTTTGTACCTTGATGAATGAAAAATGTACAGAACCTTTATTTCTAACAGTGTATAATGTAAGAATTACTCAGCTTTGTCAGGAATGAAACCTCTACTGATCCAGTTTTGTAGGACTGTGTAGAAAAATGAATGCTGGCTGTTTTCTAACAGCTTTAGACTGCAGACCGCAGCAATAAGCAGAACGTTTAGCCAAGAGTTCAGTTTTCCTGACTTTAGCCATCGGCTGCAGTGGCGGAATAAAGCGGATGTTGATATTTTGAGACACACAGGTGCTGAATGGTCATAGCTGAGGCCCAGGTGTACTTGTTCACGTACTCTATAACCCAAATTTCAATGAAAACATCATAAACAGTGGCGTGAATTCAAAAGACTTTTACACTGCTGCATGCATTTGTGCCATGTACTGCTGCCAGTGTATACATTCCAAATGTATTTGGATGTGTCTGTTAAATATATGTTTAAAGTTCATTTATTTTTATGTGTTTATTATGTGCGTTCAGTTGTGTGTAATGAAGGTTACAGATGTAACTAAACGTACTGACGTCTGTGATCTGCACTGTACTTTACATTAACCATGTACGTCTACAGTCAGACTCTCACACACAATGTATTTCACATAAACAAGATATCAGATCATAACTGCATTTTCACAGAGTATCAATACCCACAACACTCGCTTCTGTCCTGTTAAAGGATCATTTGATCAGATTTAAAATGAAGATACTGGAACACAAATTCATCTCTAAAGGTATCAGACAATGAAGAGCATCAGACAGGATTCTGGATATTTTCATACGTTTTCAAATGGATTTGATAAACACATTTACAACTCCATTTCCAAAAAAGTTTGGACGCTGTGCAAAATGTAAATCAAGTCAAGTCAAGTCAGCTTTATTGTCAATACTACAATATGTACAGGACATAGACACAGAGTATTGAAATTGTGTTACTCTCAGACCCCATAGTGTAGCAATAACATTTAATAGATGGTAAACAGGAAATGTGTGAATTAAATAGACACTAAATAAACACTAAATACTAATCATAAAAAAACCTAATTGTAGAAAAATAGAATGATAAGAAAAAAAATATATAAATATAAGAAGGTCCCTGAAATTAACAATAAAGTGACATAAGGCACATAAAGATTAAGGTCTGTGGGTATAAACAGTGTAATTATAACAACACTCTGTAAGCGTTTGGGAACTGAGGAGATACTGCTGTAGTTTTGAAAGTGAAATGGTTCCCATTCTTGTTTGATACTGGATTTCAGCTGCTCATCAGTTCGGGATCTCCTTTGTCGTATGTTGCATTTCATAACGTGTTTTTAGTGGTGACAGATCTGGACAGCAAGCAGGTCAGTTTAGCACCCAAACTCTTTTGCTACAGAGCAATGCTGTTGTAATACATGCAGAATGTGGTTTTACATTGTCTTGCTGAAATAATCAAGGCCTTCCCTGAAAAAGACGTCATCTGGATGGCAGCATATGTTGCTCAAAAACATGTATATATATATCGTTCAGCATTAATGGTGCCTTCACAGATGTGCAGGTCACTCATGCCATGTGCACTAATGCACTGTTATACCGTCATGGATGCTGGCTTTTGAATTGTGTGCTGGATGGTCCCTCTCCTCTTTAGCTTGGAGGATGCGGCGTCCATGATTTCCAACTAGAATTTCAAATTTTGATTTGTTTGACCACAGGAAACTTTTCCACTTAACCTCAGGCCATTTTAAATGAGCTTGGGCCCAGAGAAGGTGGCGGCGTTTCTGGATCCTGTTTATATTTGGTTTCTTCTTTGCAGGATAGATATTTAACTTGCATTTGTGGATGCAGTAATGAACTGTTTTCACAGACAGTGGTTTTCAGAAGTGTTTCTGAGCCCATGCAGTGATTTCCACCTGAAGTGCCACCTCAGAGCCCAAACATCACGGCCAGCCTATATCAGGTTTCAGCCTTGTCCCTTACATACAAAGATTTCTCCAGATTCTCTGAATCTTTTAATGTTATTCTGTACCGTAGATGATGAAAAGTAAAAGTTCTTTGCTATTTTGTGTTTAGAAGCGTTTTTCTTGAATTGTTGCACTATTTGATTCAGCCTCAGCCTCTCTGAGATGCTCTTTTTACACCTAATTATGTTACTGACCTGTTATCAATCAACTGCTAGATTATATTTATTTATTTTTTTTAGCATTGCACAACTTTAATAGGCATTTGTTGCCCCTGTCCTAACTTTTTTGTCACTGGCTTTCACTTCAAAATGGGCACATATTTTTCAAAAAACAATAAAATTTCCAGTTTTAACATTTGATGTCTGTACTATTTTCAATTAAACATAGAGTATAAATGGTCTGTACATCATTGCCTTTTGTTTTTATTTACATTTTTCACTTTTTTGGAAATGGGGTTGTACATATATTTATGTTTGTATAGTACATTGTATTTCATTACATGTATTTTAAAATATGTTTGGTTAATATGGCAATATATTCTGAAATAAATTTTTGTGTTTTGAATGTATTTTGGCCTGGACTGCAAAGTATTTTAAATATATAAAAATACATGTCCATATATCTTTTTTCCACATGAGGTTAGTATTTCATTAGTGTCATTTTCTACTTTGCATAACAGTGAATGTTTTGAAATGTTGTTGTTTTGTTGTCTACTTAAAGGAGAGTTTAGTTAGATTTGTCTTTAATTACACATAATCAGAGTCTTTCTGCAGATCCAGACTCAGCAACACTATTTTAATTATAATTGATCGCTTCTTATATCATGATAGTATCCAACAACTTTATCAAACACTTTGTCCATATTTTGCAGCCCGTGTTTATATAGTTACTGAAAATAAAACTGCAAGATGTAAAATGTTCTTCTGCCGAAAGCTCGAGTTTCAGAGTTCATCACAGCAGTAAATTCTCTTTCAAAAAATATGAGAACTCTTTCTCTAAGCACAATATTCATAGTGAATTGTTAATAAATAATGTATTATACAAGTATATGAAACTGTAAACGGCCAGGAAGAGCACTGAAGAGGCTAACAGTGAACTGAGTCAATTGAACTCTGTTTAGGAGGTTTATACTTTAAACATAATAATCCTTTTGTTAGTTTTCAGAAAATCCTTAGAGCTAACGGAGCGCTGCAGCTGCTCCTTACAGACCCTGAGTGAAATACTAACCCTATTAAACACCTGTTCATCTGCTCATATTCTTCTTTCCCTTCTTTATATTATGTGCTGCATGTAACTGCAGCCATTTCAGCAGTTAATAGTTTATATTACACATTATAAGACAGTCTGCATGAATTGTTTACTGGACAGCTTTGCAAAATAAAGTTCTTCATATATACTATAAAGGTTCTGTACAGATATCTGACTGTAGACAGTCATTGGCACTTTTTTTTTGTTTGTTTTATATACATTACATAATTATTTGTAATTCTTTAATAATTGTGTATACTAGTTATTAATTAATATTTTCATGTCAGAATTTTAATTTCAGGTCAAAACAGTCAGTAAGTATAATTTTTAAGGAGATGTTTTTGAGGAGATTTAATATGAGATAGTTTTGCATAAGGAAAGAAGAAATGATTAAAGGCTACAGAGACAATGGGCCTCCCATTGTCCCCATCAGATAAACAACACAACATCCACAGGAGTTTCTGTCCATCCTTCCACTGTGAGAAGACGACTCAGCGCTGTGGGTCTGAAAGGATGTGTAGCTGTCAAGAAGAACCTCACTGAGAAAAGGAGACGGACACATCAAACAAAGAAGCTGAGCGATGGACTGACCACCCCAGAGTCCAGACCTCAGCACCACTGAATGTGTTTGATTACTTCAGAAAATGATCAACCAGCTTCTAAGACTGAACTTTGGAGGTGTGTCTGCAGATTCTTTGAGGAACTGAAAGCGAGTCTCCTGAAAAGAATGGAAGCTGGAATAAAGGGAAAGAGTGAAATTTATGTTTTCTGCTTTTTTCCAGGACCTCAAAATGGATGAATGTAGTGTTGAAGTCAAGATTGTTAAAGAAAATAATTCACAATTATGTACAGATTATTTCGAATTCATTATAGGTGGTATATACAAATAAATATTGCTATCAACCAGTTCTGCATTCCAACATTTGGATAAAGATGATGGTAAAGCTAAAAGCTTCTTCTCAATTATAGCGCTAGACTATTTCAGTCGTTCTGTGGTGAGATGACATTCCCACACCTCCCCACGTCACCCTAATCCAATCTGCACAGCGCTTTAACTCTAACTCTGCAGGTTTTCCTGCCTCTGTATCAGAAGGTGAGATCTTCAGCACTGTATCAGGTTCTCCATTTCGGTACTAGAACACGTCTGCTTCTCTCTCACTGCATAATGAGTTTCTTTTTATGGCAGAATTCAGGCTACACGTGTCTGATTTCATCTCTCTCTTCATTTGGCACTGTTTCAGGTTAAAGATCACACTGTTCACGCTCCAGCTGCTGGAGGACCCACCGCAGGAGTTCTCCACATCCTCCACGTGCATGTGTGGATCTTCAGGGATGGAAAATAGAAATCAAAATGAACCCTTTATTACCTTGTTAATGAATGTTTGTGGTGATATAATCACAATTCAGCATCGTTTATAAGACTAAACTCTGGAATCTTCCATTCAAATACACTGTAAAAAGACATTTTGGGCCTTAAAGTTAAAATGCATTCTAGGACAGGATAACTGGTTAATCTCTTTGTGTCAATACTCTTTTTATTCCAGTAATAATTTTGTATATATATATATAGGTGTTTTTATAAAGATATGTTGAAGTGTGTGTCTTTGTTTATGGATATGTGTGTATGTGTGTATGTATATATCTGTATATGTGCATGTGTATACTGAGTTCTCTTTAATTTATGGTGTTTATCTTTTATTTCTATGTAAACTTTGCTGTGTTGACATACAAAGTGAGGGAGGATGGGTGGGAGGGAGGGACTTGGGGGACAGCATTTGTTATTTGTATATATGCGATCATTGTGCATCTTGTTATTTGAACTCAAAATAATAAGTTTTTAGGGCATAAAACACTCTTTTTTTATTAACTTACCATTTAAAATTCAGTTAACTCAAGCTTGAACACTAACTTTTTAAAGTTTTTGAAGGTTTAACAGTGTCTTGAAGGTACTACACCATAATACCTCCTTTGTGAGAGGTAGGCACATGTCGCTAAGTTGCAAATAAAAAGAAAGTATTAAGTCTTGACACTCGAGTCCTGAATGAGTACAGGCCAGTTTCAAATCCAGTGGCCAAAACAAGTCAGTCTAGATTCTTCAGCACATTTTCAACACTGAACAACAAAAAAATGGTGCTAACAGTAATAAACTGCTGTACTGCCCTTTAACGACTGCATGTTTGTGGTGTATGGCTGTATATTTTTTTAACCCTTCTGAAAAAATTACAAAATCCAGGGAACATGGATAACCACGACGGACACAGTGGTATAGACAAATAGTAGTGCAACTGCACATTATAATAGTTTTCAGAGTGCTACTGAACCTGATGAAAAAAACTTCATAGTTGAAGATTAATTATTTTTTGGGTGCACTAGGAGCAAAATTAAAAACTAGCACAGAAAACTAAAAAAAAAAGTTAAAAAATTAATTTACATGATAAAAACACTGAAACCAAAATGACCACATCAGTGACTTTTGCCTTGCTTCAAAAAACGTCTTCTGATTTTTGACATCACCATGCATCAGTGGGCAGGGCTAAGTAATATTAACCAATAAGGTCATAGTTCACCAGTACCCCTCCCACCAACATACATCATATACAAATTTCACGATGAGTGGACCAATAGAAATGCTTCAAAACCAATTAAAATAAAACATCTTTACATTAGCTTAAGAGTTCCGGCATAGAGCTGCTGCCACTGTTTTCCTGTTTTCCAACTAACCGGAACCTGCTTAGACTACGGCTCAAATTCACAGTCAGTGATGTATCTAGAACACCCAGATGGACTAGTTTTTGTAATGGAGGGCCAAAGAGCAATGTTTATGGTGGACCAAGAGCCAAAACGACAAAGCAGTATACAAATAAAGAAGGTAAGTTTAAAACAAAGTTTAAAATGTATTTAAAAATCATGTTACAAAGATACTTAAAAAAATATAGAATAAAAATATGTTCTCTTACTGGGTGAAGGGGTGGGGTTAGGGCAACTTTCCTATGGGCCAATTTTGGGTAGTCTTGGCCTAAAGTGATGGATTTTTTCTCTTGAAATTGGGTGTGATTGGTTGGTTCCTCTGTCAGTTCCTAATTATGTTGGTAGTTAATTTAACATGCAAGGCCTTCAGTCCAGCTCCTGAAGTCCTAGCCAATGAGAGAGCTCACTCAGCTCAGTCAATCTCCCCCATTCTTAACCCTTTTAAGTGATGATTGTCTTTTTGCTGTATGTTTTAAATGTAGTTGTACGCTTGCATAGTTACATTATTAGGCACATTTACATTTGACGTACGTGATATTTTGCTCTCTGCAAAACAAGACTGTACACAACAATAAATTCAAATCATAATAAAATTTCTCATCTTCAATTTACAGACACTGATGCGGTATGCACTGAAAGTCTAGAATCTGCTCTTTCCACACAAATTGTCCACTTGTTTCTGTGAACTATGGGCCAGAAATTATTCAACAGAATGTAAGAAGAGGCGTTTTAAGGCCTGGCAGGGTCCAGCAGTCACACCAGATCCTGAAACACCAGCATGTTCAGTCAGTCGCTTTTGAACAGCAGCTCAAATCACAAATTCATTTATTCTGCACTCGAGCTCCATCTTCTTTTCCTTGCTGTCTTATTTGCTGTGTCTCTTTCTTTTGTTTAAAAAGATGAACAATCAGTCGTGCTCTTCAGAGAAAGCTTTCAAGCGCAGCTTCTTAAATATTACTGTTTTAGTTGTTTCTACCACTGGAACAGGGAAGAAACAGCTCTGCTTCTGCTGCAGAATCAGAGGCTTAATTATTCAGCTTGAGGCGTCCAATTAACGTGCCTTTGTATTAATTAGAGGAGATTTTTGAGGGGATTCGGAATAAAGGAATAAATAAGCTCAGAAAACTCTGCGACTGTGCCAGACGCAGATTAACCTGCTTTCGTTTGCTGTCTTTGTTGTTTGTTTATATTTTTCTTCCATCTTTATTAAGCACCTTCACCCAAAGCTGACACTTGTGCTGCTTCTCCTATCTGGGGTCTAAATTTAATCCCCCCCCAGTACAAAGTCTGCTGTAACGTTTGATGGTAAACAGCAGGAACGAGCGGCAGGGTGGAGTTAATAAAGGCTTTAAAAATGAAACACCACAGTACGTTGCATAATGAAAGCTTGTCACTGAATCCTTCCCTCTCACTGTTTTCTTCATTCGTCAGTTCTGTTAGGCTGTCTGCACACAGTGAAACTTTCATTCAATTTTAGTTGCTTGAAACCTACATGAAACTATAATCCCAATTCCAACAACATTGGGACAGTATTTGAAATGCTAATAAAAACAGAAAGCAGTGATTAGTAAGTTCTGTTTGATGTTCAGTCTACCCACTAATCCCTCCCTACACCATGACAGGTGCTGGATTTTGAGCTTTACACTGGTAACACTCTGGATGGTCCTTTTCTTATTTGGATCAGAGAACACAGTGTCCATTATGTCCATAAACAATCTGAAAGGTCGACTCATCAGACCACAATACACCAATCAGCATCTGTCCATTTCAGATGAGCTCGAGCCCAGAGAAGTCGGCGGTGTTTCTGGGTGTTGTTGATATGTTCCACTGTGCAAAGTGCAGTGTTAACCTGCAATTGTGGATGCAGTGATGATCAATATTTATTGACAACGGTTTGTCAAAGCATTCTTGAGCAGAAACATGCTGGTTTAAATTCAGTCAAAGGTCACAAATTGCATTCAGTTGCGATTTTTGGCCTTTTCTTTTTCGCACAGACTTTTGTTCAAATTTTCTAAATCTGTTCATGTTATAATGCACTGTAGAGGGTGAAATTGTGTACAAGGTGACTTTTTTGTAAATAATGGATTTTTTGCTTGTGCATTTTGTGCAAGTGTTGAGCCTCGACCCATTCTCACTCATAAAGGACTTGGCCTTTCCTGGATGTCACAGTTTCTTGTATGTATGTGTGTTTCTGCTCCTGTTTCCTCTCCTGTGTTGTAGCCATGTGCTTTTGGTTTGGTTTTGGTTTCATCGCTCTACCCATTTCCCTATTAGGATTCCCGCCTGTCTGTAGCTCCTGTCTCCTCCCTCTCCCAGGTGTTCCCTATTGTTTCTGCCTATGTTAAGCCCTTAGTTTCAGTTCATGGTGGTCTAGTCAATGTTACTTTGTTACCTGTAGTGGTCACATGCCCTGCCCTGTGTTTGGTTTGATCAGCGTATTTCTTAATTCAATTTTCTTGATTTAAAGCCTTGTAGATTTCTTGTGCTTACGTCCAGCCTCAGTACTCTCCACACGACACCAGATGCTCCTTTCATACTCAGCTATGATTGCGTCACCTGTTTATGGTGTTTTTGGACATTTCAAAATATTACTAGTTTTAAATTGGTCCTGTCAAAACACTGATAAAGCCTCATGTGATCACGCTGAAGGACACTATTTCAACAGAGTGATTATAAACAGCGTTGGCTCAAAGAAAATGAAAGAGGTGGTATTTTGAAATGTTTTTACTTTGAATATTGCATTTTTTCAGCAAATCCTTTACTAAATATTTCAAGTTAAGGCGGAAGTGTGAGTCTGTTAGCCTGTTAGCTGTTGGTATTTTTGAAAAACTCACTATAAAAAAGTGGCTCGTCAGATCTACCTATGACTTTATGTGGTAACAAGCAAATCAACTAGTTTTATTCAACTCAATGAAAGGATCGTTCATTCAAAGTATGTATTTAGGTGGAATAAAACTAGTTAATTTACTTGTTACCACATGAAGTCATTTATTTAGGTTGATCTGACGAGCCACTTTTTACAGCGCTGAAAGGAAATGATTATTTTGTTAGTAACTTTGACAGCTGTAAATATGTAGTATTGTAAAAATATACTTACATACAGCAAAAAATACAATCACAAATAATTGTATTGAGTATTAGTGATGTAAACACTGTAAACTCAACTCCTCTGCTATTATGTTATTGCAAGTTTACTGATCTTTTTTTTTTACAGTGGAGATACTGTGGCTCGTTTCAGGCATTACTGCTTGAAATAAGACACTTTCACTAGATATAATTACTTAAAACAAATAAAAATGTTTAGTAATAAGGTAAAATATTGTTTTTCAGTTAAAAGTAGACAATCAGCCAAGAAATGTTCAGTGTCTGAAGATTCTTCAGTATTTGCACTGGAACTACAAGTGTAACGTAGCCAACAATTAATGGAAGCTTAAACCCACCAATTAGCATGGTGCTAACCTAGTTTAACTAGGAGACCTGATTATGACTTGATTATGTAGTTTATGTTGTTTTGTCCATTTTCATAGATGTAGTGGTTTGGATGATGCTAATTGGTGGAGTAGAAGTTTCCATTACTTGTTAGTATTTTTTTCCCCAAATATATTTATTGCATTTTTTGAAGCCATAAACAAACTGCATTATTCAAGTACAGCCATAAACAGTATGTTTCTAACCCTTCAACCATAATCCACCCACTACCCTGAAAACCGTCCCTCCCACTCAAGCTGGGGATCTAACAGGACATAAGTGGTCCAACAGCTCTTGGTCAATATCAATGTGTTCTTGTTAGCATTATTAGCCTCGTTGCTCCAGTGCTAAACCTAAAGAAGCAAACATCAGGCAGAAAGCATGTCTTGGCCGATCGACTGTGGGATAAGGGAGAAAACTGTGTTCATTTTGTGCCAAACTTTGGCTTTAACCCATATTTAAAGCCATCTGTCGCTGTCGTTCACTCGTTTACTCAGTTGTGTCCCAGAAGGGGGTGGAGAGCCTCTTTCTGCGGCGCGGCTCCAGGTGACGGCTAATCTCGGTTGTTCTTTGCTGAAATATCGAGCGTTCCCATTTTCTCTCTTTAGATGAGTGATTTTCCACAAGCTTGTCTCAATGTTATCTGGGCCCACCAAGCACTCGGAGTATTGAAGGGGTAATCTGAAACGCTCTTCAGCCCAAAAGCACGCTAAGGCTCATCACACAGACCTGCCATTCCTTTGTGGTCTTGCCAGAAGAACCCACGTCAGCCACTCATGACTCATCATCATCCATCTCTCTTTTCCCTCCACAGTAAACAATGCGACTGTCTAAAGTGGACAGTGAAATGTTCCTTAGCGCTGCAGGTAATAAATTGAAGCAATAAACTTCAAAAGACTTCAATAAACTTTTTCTTTTGCTAAACGGCAAAAAATACAGAACTTACAGAATTCCTCTAATTTGTACACAAAGGTTTGTAATTTGTGTAGAACTTGTTTAAAACATTACAAGAAGGTTCTTCATACTATTTTTTTTTTTTTTTGCACAGTCACACATCTCATTATAAAACATGCTTCTTTAACAAACAATTGATTGAAAGGTTCCCGAGGGAACCAAAATTGGTTCTTATATGTCATTGCTCCAAATAACCTTTGCAGTTTAAAAGATTTAGTGAATCCTTTTTCAGGGTGTGCAAATAGTATTTTCTTAAATTACATTTAACATAAGTTATATTTAGTTTAACCCTCTGGGGTCCACAAATTCAACTGTGTGTCAAATTCTCTGTTTCTATCTCAGTGTCTGTATCTTTGTGATGATCCAGCTCAGAAATCCAGTTCAAACACTTCCTGAATCTGTAGAGTCGCCCTTTCCATCACGAGATCATACGAGACTCACATCCGGAGTTATGAGCCTATGAAGAGGGGCTGAGATACACGTCATCTGCCTCTCACCGTGTGGAACTGGTGGATTTGTATGTCCATCTACATTCTGTGTGAAACTGACCAATGGACACTCAGGAAATCACTAAGGACTGACCATCACGCCGGAAACCCTTCATTCTTCATTCAGTCCACATCGGAGACTCATGTGAAACGGCGTGCAGAGAGTTTACAGCTGCTGAAGCTGCTGCAGCGGTTTTGGAAAGTAGTGATGAAGATAATGGAGTATTTAGATATGAAACATATGAGGATCATGTTCTATGAAGAGCCTTTAGAGGAGAGTTTAAGGAGACATGAACAAATCGAGAACATGGGCTAATTAACCAAAGAACCGAGACTTGAAAGGATAAATATGGTAGCTCACCCTGAGGTGGGCTCGAAGCTGGGCTGTTCGGTCAAGGGCCTCTGAGTGAGATTCCAACAGAGGATACTTGAATTTGAACAGAGGGACTCAAGAATATGGAATTAAATGTAAACAAAGACACACCGCAAGTGGGTTTTAGACCTTTAGATGCTAGGGTGAGTGCATTGGCTCTGTGCTCTCACTTTAGAGGCGAGGAAATAATGCCAAGGCAGAGCACAAAAGGGGAAGAGGAAAAAAGTGGGAAACAGAGCAAAGAGCAAACAAAGGAGATGCCAAAACAGCCTCTTCAAACAAAGGAAATATTTCACAAAGATAGGGAACAGAAAGGTCAACATAAAAACACACATTCAGTAGCTCTGCTCGTTTCTTTTCTCTTGAAAGAAATATGTTTTTTTCAGTGGAAGAAAGTCAGAAATTGAGAAAGTACAGGCTTAAGAGGTTAAAGACAAAAGAGGTTCGAGAGAATGAACTCTAGAACCTCTACCCAAGATAACCGGCTGGTGGCTTTACCAGAACTCTGAAACAGAGACTTAGCAATGTGAGTCAGTCTCTGGCTTCAAGACACCCTAGGTCATGGGTGCTCAGTCCTGGTCCTGGAGATCTACCAGATCCAACACCCCTGTCTCTCATATTCAGGTGCTCCTGAAGGCCTTCATTAATGGGATCAGGTGTGTTTAATTAGAGGTGGAACTTAGCTGTGCAGGTGGTAGATCCCCAGGACCAGGACTGGGCACCCCTGCCTTCGGTGTAGGGTTTTGGACTTGATTGAGCCCAGGAGCCACACTACATCTCCCCCCGTGGTCAGGGGTGGCCTAGCTCTTTACCTAACCTTTACCCTCCCTAAGAGCATGAGGGAGAACCCCTGAGAGGAACCAAGACTTGAAAGAAGAGGCTGGGTCACAAAAGTTGGTGCCACCTTAAACTGTGGGATAAAGCTCAGTGTTCAGTTCTGAACTGAGGATTGACTGAACAGGAAGAGCAGCAGAGCCTGTTGGAATCCTATGGATGACATCGCTGGCAGTAAATCTGGAGATTCTACCTGCTTAGCTGATTGTGCCACTTTGAAGACTGAAGAAAATCCTAGTTACTGACCAGGAGTAGGACTTCCTCCATACACTGTTAGAAATAAAGGTACAACAGTGGTTTTAAGGTCCAATTCTGAACCTTAAATAAGTGTTTCCAGGTGAAAAGTTCGTATTTGTACCTTTTCATAACCGAATGTTTTAAACAGAACAGTAAAATAAAAGCCTGGAGACGAGACGGGGTGTGTGGAGTCAGTACAGCTTAGAACATATCATTTCAGTGGATTATGGTTCAGTTATGTTCCCTGACTGAAGGTACGGTGATCCTTGAAGTTCCCACCCCAGTGACAAGAGAGTCTCATTGCTTCTTGCAGCAGTAGAAAAATGGTCATGGCCAGTGTTCAAGCTACTCTTACCTTTAATAGATTAAGAAATTATCAGCCTTATGTGTGTGGACACTGCTTATCTAAGATTCAGACTGCCTTATTTACACTGAAAGTCATTCATAAGACATACGTACACCAATCAGGCCTAACATTATGACCACCTCCTTGTTTCTACACTCATTGTCCATTTTATCAGCTCCACTTACTATATAGGTGCACTTTGTAGTTCTACAGTTACAGACTGTAGTCCATCTGTTTCTCTGTTACTTTGTTAGCCCCCTTTTACCCTGTTCTTCAGTGGTCAGGACCCCCATGGACCCTCACAGAGCAGGTACTATTTGGGTGGTGGATCATTCTCAGCACTGCAGTAACACTGACGTGGTGGTGGTGTGTTAGTGTGTGTTGTGCTGGTACGAGTGGATCAGACACAGCAGTGCTGCTGGAGTTTTTAAACACCTCAGTGTCACTGCTGGACTGAGAATAGTCCACCAACCAAAATATCCAGCCAACAGCGTCCTGTGGGCAGCGTCCTGTGACCACTGATGAAGGACTAGAGGATGACCAACACAAACTGTGCTATCGTCTCTGACTTTACATCTACAAGGTGGACAAAATGGACAATGAGCATAGAAACAAGGAGGTGGTCATAATGTTATGCCTGATCGGTGTAAATGTTTAAAAAGAACAAGATTAACCTGTTTAGGATTTCGGTTCCCTTGGGTTTAAAAATGGCCAAGCAGGAAATCATTCTTCAGGACTCTTCAGTGTCTGTTTTATTTACTGACTGATACCACTGCAGTCAGTGTTGGGAGAACAGCATACATCCATCATCCCTCAGAACGGCATGGACTTTAACACGTGTAAGGCCTCATCCCCACTATCCACTCCCCCAGGCTCCAGAGAGAGTCATATCAAGTTTGAGACAGATTGAAAGCAATGTTTGATTTCAGAAAAAAAGATTGATGAGATTTTGGGGAAACGTTGGTTTCTGGCCGTGAGTATTGACAGTGTGAGAGTGCTGCTGACTGCTGAACTGAAGAGTTCGATAGGTTAACTGCAAAAGCTGTCAGACAGACATGACGCGATGCAGCAGAGAGAATAGCATTTACATTACCCAGCAGGCCCTGTCAGCAGCGCTCTGCACACCGACACTTTTAACCCTGTAAGGCCTGAGACCTTAGAGAGGAATCCCACCAAACGCTTAGTTAAACGGTCGTGGTCAAAGCTATTCGATTTGTTAATGTGAAATGCTCCATTCTGAAGTCTGAAACATTGAGTGTGTTTACATGCACTTAATAATCCGATCATAATCAGATTTCTGCAGTTCAAATGGTTGTGTAAACAGCATACTCTGATTTCTTAGATTGGAGTAAGGTCTAGAAATCCGATTAAGAAACCTGATAAAGAGGCTGGATTTTATCTCAGTAGTCAGATTTCTCAGTGCATGTGAACTCTTACTCTGATTTCTTTCAGATTTCTCAGTCTGAGCATGTGCGAAAACAGACTGCGGTACCAGGAATAAGCAAACAGCGTCGCCGCGAGACGCAGCAATACACATTTGGAGTGACACAGGAACCAAATAGATGCTTGAAGAAAAGAAGGATTTAAATATTCTTCATCTTCTAGATGATGTATGTTCATATTTTCAGACAAAGTGACTCAATATTTTTAAAAAAAGACGTGGCATGAAGTTTGAGTTTTATGTTACGTTTACATCGCGTCTTCTTCTGTGAGTTTACTGGCTGGATGTAAAGCAGAAATCTGATTACTGTCTGACTCATGTAAACCTGGAGTTCCCCCATTATCTGATAACCCAAGTGCTTGTAAATGTGTTGATCATGTTACTAACAAAATCTGATTTTCGGCAGGTATCAGATTATTCAGTGCGTGTAAAAGCACTGATTGTTTTATGATAGCTGTACCAGACAGACTCAGGAGGGAAGAGTGATGGAAGACAATTCTTTAATCTTCAAAAAGATTTAGCAATTTGAAGGATAACAATTCAGCTCAGGTCTTAGAGCATTGAGAGCCTCCCAGTGGGTGAATCCCACTCCCTGGACTACTGGGCAGGGACGAAACTGGTGGTGGTGGGGAGGACGGAGGGAACATCGAAACGTCGGCAGAATAGGTTTGTAAGTTGAGTCATTTTAAAGACAGGTGGGGGTCAGCAATTGGTCAGAGTAAGGAATGAATGAGTAATGTAGCATTGGAGTCTTCCTGGCAGAACGTGCACTAAAGCATACATTTTGAGAATGTTGTGGCCTAAAGCTATATTATTTTTTTAAATCCATGCAGGGATACCTGCAGGGCGTTGTGAGGCAAAATAGTCCCTGAAGAAAACTTATTATTCAGATTTGTGATGATGTCAAGGCGCCAGACACATCACCAATGAGATTTACATCTGCTCTACACCTTTAATAATATAAGATGCACCCAAATTGGACTAAGCCAGCTTGAGAACACACCGCTGAGAAATTAGATTGTAGGGATAGTGGTACGTACCTGGTTGATATCCTCAAGAGGGGGGTGTCCTCGGTCAGCAGCTCCTGTAGAGAGAAAAGGGAGAAATTGACCATTGGATGACGCTGTAGATTTAAGATACGTATGTAGAGAAATCTACGTTAATGGTGTCTTTGGTGATCAATGTGTATCGTGTACTGGTTTTTCTTGTTCGTAACCTCCTTAGGATGGTATGTTCCAGGGAAGGGGAAGTATTAAGGCAGCAGTGCATGTGACAGGAAGAGACAGCTTGGAGCAGACGTGTCGTCTGCTAAGGGTGGCAGGGCCTAGCAGGCGGGCTCATGAACATGGAGGTAGTTGAGAGGCTGGGAGAAGCCTGATGGCTGTTTTAATCCATTTTCTTTTCTTTTTCCTTTGTTGTATTTTTCTTTACCTTTTTTTTGTAAAAACTTTAATAAATTCACAAGATTTGATGGATCCTCACCTTTGCGTCCTCCCGAAGTCTTCATCTCCTCCGCCACACATGGTCACATTACCACAAGATTCATCACTATTTTCTATGGCGCTTCTGAAGGAACATGATGTGTTTCTTTTTTTAGGTAAAAAAAAAGGACCCGGGTGAGCACCCGATACTATCAAGTGATCACCTGATACCATCAAGTGAGCACCATTTACTATGTGGTGAGCACCCGATACTATCAAGTGAGCACCATTTACTATGTGGTGAGCACCCGATACTATCAAGTGATCACCTGATACTATCAAGTGAGCACCATTTACTATGTGGTGAACACCCAATACTATCAGGTGAGCACCTGATATTATCAAGTGAGCACCAAATACTATCAGGTGCTCACCATATAGTATCGGGTGCTCACTTGATAGTAATGGGTGCTCACCTAATAGTATATGGTGCACACCGTGTCCCTTCAGGGGCACTATACTGTAAAAAGCGTCTTGTCAGATCTACCTAAAAAAATTACTTGACGTGGTAACAAGAAAATTAACTAGTTTTATTCAACACTTTGAATGAACGATTCTTTCAATCAAAGTAATTTTTTATGTTGAATAAAACTAGTTAATTTACTTGTTACCACATGAAGTCATTTTTTTAGGTTGATCTGACGAGACGCTTTTTACAGTGTGTGATGCTGTAATTTCTGTTTTTTTGCAAACTGTAATTTGTAACTATCATAAACATTCCATATAAAAACTCATGTCTAGGTTCACTGATGGTTTTGGATAGTAAATAAAATTGCTATGGTGATGGGACAAAATTTATTGACAACATATTTTAATAAAAAATACATGTTTTTATTCCTTGCTAGGTTTTCATTCAATGTCAAAATAAATTGTAAAAAATTTCATTTTTGAATAAAACATTTAAAACCTCCATATAGCTTATAATTAGATTTATATATAAAATAGAACATACAAATAATCTACATACCATTTTCTAAATACATTTTTTATTTCTAATAAACTTAGCATATTTGTTTCACTCCTAAGCAAGGAGCAGTAACGTTTTGAAAATCTAAAATTAGAACTGTTGTTTTTGTTGCTGATGGTCTCGTTGTTACTGCTTAAATAAGCGTGCTGAAAGTCCTCATACAGTCTGCTAATGCCATGCAGAAACATTCTCTGGCCCCCACTTTCCCATCATGCATATTAAACAGCCTTTGATGTGAAACATGTAAGCAGTCACACACGCCTGCATCAACATGTGTCTTTTCCATGTGTTCCTTCTGCAGCATCATTAATGCAAACATGTTTACTGTGCACTACGCAAACAGACAGAGCAAGGCTTAATCACGCCGTCCACACCATACGCCTCCCTGACTGAGCTGGGCTGGACGCGCTGGCCCATTTGGACATGGCTTCTATCTGTGTGTTTTAATTTGCAGGCGCTGGCATTAAGATTGCTGCTGCTCGCCCTGCTGAAAGGCGTGCCATCTGTTGGACGGCTCGCTGGGCCTCCTCAGGAAGAGAGCGCTGTTTTCCATGCCAGCCTCAGTTCGGCTTGGCACGCCGAGAGCCGAGGCCAGGTGCGGTGTCACTCAGACTCCAGAGGAAGAGGCAACCTCTCGGATAATTATAGCACTCTGGGAGATCACAAAGCCAACACGCCTGAAAGAGAACAACTTCAAAACAAGGGAAGAAGCAGGAAATCTGGTCTATGTGTCAATGGGGTTCAAAGAAAACAGGACCAATTAATGTTCCTGGCATTTTTTCCGTTTTAGAAAGCTCGGCCATAATGTGTTTCACTTCAACTTTTCCAATGATAATTATTTTATACACCGTGTACTTTGGCCTTGGGTTAAATACAGTGATAAAATACCAGGATTAATATTGACTCGTGTGATAAAATTACATATGGGCTGGACCATAAATGTTGGTTTGCCTTTGAAATCCCTGTTGAAATTAATTGAATTCATTTGCTTCAATTGCAGTTTTGGGATGGAGTCTGTCTTACCATCCATTCCATTCAATTCCAAAACACTATTCTGTTTCATTCCATTCCAAAGCACTCCAATCAGTCCAATTTCCAGTCTGTTTATTTCCATTTTATTCACTTCCAATTCCAAACCATTCCATTCCATTCCAAACTATTCCATTCCATTCCAAACCATTCCATTCCAATCCATTCTATTCTATTCCAAAATATTCCTTTCCATTCCATTCCAAACTATTCCATTCCATTCCAAACCATTCCATTCCATTCCATTCCATACTATTCCATTCCATTCCAAACCATTCCATTCCAATCCATTTTATTCTATTCCAAAATATTCCTTTCCATTCCATTCCAAACTATTCCATTCCATTCCAAACCATTCCATTCCAAACTATTCCATTCCATTCCAAAACATTCCACTCCAATCCATTCTATTCTATTCCAAAATATTCCTTTCCATTCCATTCCATTCTGTTCCTTTGCTTTCCTTTTCTTTCCAAAACACTCCACACGATCCATTCCTCTCAAAAACACGCCATTCCATTCTATTCCATGTAATTTCAAATATTCTATACTTTCAAAGTTGCATTCCATTCTTTTCCATTACATTAAATTCAGTTACATTGCGCACCATCTGATTTAGTTGCTTGACATTTGCCTCATAGGGTCTTTCATGTGGGGTACCTGATTGGGTCAAGCGACGTTTGCTTCGTGGGATCTGTTCATATGAGGAAGATCTAGTTCTAGACGTTTTCCTACACTGTAAAAAATGTCTCATCAGATCAGCCTAAATAATTACCTTGTGGTAACAAAGCAACTGAACTAGTTTTATTCAACTCAAAAACTTCACTGATTGAAAGAATCGTTCATTCAAAGTATTTATTTAGGTGGAATAAAACTAGTTAATTTACTTGTTGCTACATGAAGTCATTTTTGGGTTGGTCTGACGAGCCACTTCTTACAGTGCACTGTTGTTAGAGTTTATTTATGTAGTGCTTTTTACAACAAAGCAGCTTTACAGAAAACTCCGGGTCTGAGACCCCATGAGCGTCGCCAATGATGACAGTGTCACGCTGTAAAAAATGTCTCATCAGATCAACCTAAGAAATTACCTCATGTAGTAACGAGCAGTTGAACTAGCAGAGAATGGGATTTGGTCATTAGTATAACATGGAAAGGGGGAAGGCAGGAGTAGCAATGTCTATAATAATAATAATAAAAAAATGCAGCAGCATCATCAGGAGGGTCAGCGGTGTGCAGGTGAGGTTTGCACAACGTTGTTCAGCAGGAAGCTCCACGGTGGTTGGAGTGTCTAACTCTGGAGATTATTTTTAAAAGAGTTTTCTTTTACACTTTCATTCAAACATTCAATAATGACTTAAGCTCAAGTTTTTGCAGCAGTGTAGTTTGCGATGTGTGGGTTTTTCACACGAAAGGCCTGATTTGGTCATTTGACATTTGTGTTAACGCTCTTATGAGCTTCTGTGGGGTCAAGACCCACTTCGTCCATGCTGTAGTTTTAATCTTTCCAATATTAGACCTTCATTGCTCTCTGTGAGGAACTGTACCAAGCTGTGCTCCCACTTTCTGTAAATTCTACCAATGCAACTAGAGTTGCTATCTTTTGGGTGGGTGTGTCATGTGTAAGCATGTTTTTGGGTTTTTTTGTGTTTGTCTCTCTCTCTCTGTCTCTTTCTTCACAGATGTACCTGTTTTGCCATCAGTCATGTGAGGAGGTCCACTGACCAATCAGAGGCCTGGCTGGTGTAGTCGGGGGAGGAGCCTAAGCCTTAAAAAGAGGTCTTCAAGATGGCTGAGGAGAGAGAGGGCACTGATCACGTGTGCTGGGTTTTAGTTTGCTTTTGTTTTCAGTGTTTTACCAGCACTTCTTTTTAGTGTATGAGGGTTACGACCTCATAGGTCCAGGGGATTTTAAAAGAGGTAGTACATAAAAAAGGCCAAACACCAACCCAACCGCCAGACCAAAACACCTTTGACCCAGATAAGATGGCAAAATAACATTTATTCCTTTCAGTAATCAGACTTGAATTGCCCGTCTTTAAAGGCAGCGTAGTGAGACAGCAGAAAAGAGAAGGTTGTTTACATTAGCCATCTACTAGATGCAACATAGTAGGATATATAACTAAAGGAGGTCAATGACTTCAGGGGAGAGCTAATGCACAAAACCGGCCAATCAAACTAACTTACCTAGGACAAAAAGAACAATACAAACAACCACCCTGAACCAAACCAGGAGAACATGACAAAACAGGGAGCTCACCCCTGACTTTAGAGAACAAGAGGTACATGATACAAGAAACATCAAGGCTGGTTAAGACAAGCCGAACCAAAGTGCTGGGTTTGGCCACAAACACAACAACCAAAGCAGCCAGCCACCATCTTGCTTACCCAGGCCCTTTTATAGCTGGAGCGCCCCCTGCTGCAGCCAATCAGAAGTCTCCAAGTGCAGGTCCTAGTAAAACAATAGGGGGAACATGAAAAAAAGAGAAAGACAAGGCAGCAAAAACAGGTGTAGGCACCCTAACGGTCGGAACACTCTTGTGTTGGGGAAGTACTGTAGTTTTGGTGTATCACCTGCACACTTAACTTTTGTTTTACAAGAAAAAGGGGTTTCAAACAGGTGAGATGACCTATACATTCTCACCATGTAGGAGTCGACTCTGTCTAGTTCCTTAGATCAGAGTGCACCGCCTCTTGTACTTTTGATCACTGGACAGGGAAGTGTAGAGTAGTTAGATTTTATTTTATTTATTTATTTTTTTTGGTTAGCTAAGTACTTTGTTTCAGTGTAGGCAAGTGTGGTTAGATTTTGTTCTGGTGCCGTCCGCAGTGTGACTAGCCCTTATTTTGTTGTGGTTTTTTGGTTTTTTATTGTGGTTTGTTTTAATAAAATAGCTTCAAAAGCTCTATTGGTCAGCTCCTCAAGCTTTTAATCCATCATCACCAGTTCAGTCTTTCAATGCCACGCGTTACTGATCCCACAGCGCCCTAGACAAAACGTGGGGTCATAACATGTTCCATTCCAAAGCACTCAATTACATAAAAAAATCTCCATTTCATTCCAGAACTTTCTATCCTATTCCCTTCCCTTCCATTCCAAAACACTTTATTCCACTCCACTCCAAAGCACTCCACCGCATGTTCACAGCAGCATCCGCTACTGGCACCGCATTTTCCGTATCTAATCAGCAATGATGGAAGGCCCACTGAGCTCGCAGCAGCTCCTGGCACCGCACGTGCATCTTAATACGGGAGCGCTCCGCCGTGTGTAAGGCCAGCGTGTGAAGAGGGTGAAGTCATCGCTGGGCATGTTCATCAGCGTCCTGAGGAGAGCGTGCGCTCAGAGGAGGGAAACTGAGCGCCATCGCAGCAGACGACACGGCGTCAGGCTGGAGTCACACGGCACTCTCACCGCGCACAAATGTTGCGGAATTACGTGTTAATCTGGCGTGACGACAGGAACGGCGGAGAATTTAACAAGCCGTCCAACAGGAGGAGGGTAGAAGCTGCTTACAACCATGTGGTGCTCGTCAGGTGTTTAAATCAGGGAAGAAATAACAACATTGCTATTAATAGGCCTTGATATCACCATCATACTCTGAGTGAAATGCAGTGGCGAACCGTTCCTGTCAAAAACGAGGAACCTCTATGGTAATGATTCTAGTAGTATGTTAGCACAAAGCTAACAGTTATTCACAATGTACATTTTTTGGCAATTCTATATTAAAATAGACATTTGACGCTTGTGAAAATGTCAAATTGCTGTTGTTGGAGGAAAACCTCGTATCTCCAAAATGGTAACTTTACAGGAGAAGGAAAAAACATACCTTACTTTTAATGTAAGTCAATGGAACCAGACTTTTTTTTCCCCCAAGTTTTTTTTTTGGGCTGTTTCAATATGAAATTTACACACAATGTAAAGAACAACAGGCATTTTCAAATTATGTCAAAAACTGAAAAACGTCAAAAATGACGAGGTTTTCTTCTGACAACAGCGATATGTTTTATCTGAATCTAGTCATCATATATCTGAGCTTGTGTGTATCAGTGTTACAGTCACTCTTTCAGTAAAGAGTCATAGAGCTGCCGCCACTGTTTTACATTCCTAACAACTAACCAGAACCTGCTTAGACTACGACTCATTCAGTCAGTGATGTATCTAGAACTTCCGAAAGGGCTAGAGTGACATTTTTCTCACACCCCTTATAAATCAATGCATCATTGCTTGATTTCTCTGTGAAGATTGAATGGAGTTTCAAGATTTTAAACCTTTTGTTTCCAAAATTGAACAAATAGCACAGCTATAATGCTTGCAGTTTTAAAATTTCACAAAAATCATTAGTTCTCTGAAAGACTAGAGGGCGCTGAGAGTTCCTCACCAGTGAAATGGGACAAAGATGACAGTTTTAAAAGCAATTCAGGTAAATCCATGATGAAGTACCCAACCTCCAACATTACTGGCTTCTTAATTAGTAGACCAGAAATATGAAGTGAGCATGAGAATAATAATAATAATAATAATAATAATAATAATAATATAAACGGATCATTCTCCATTTGGAGTGGGAATTTAGGTGGATACATTTTAAAAAATTTCTTTCATCCCAAAACCTAAATAATCTCAATATATCCATTAACATCTCCTATTATCATATATGCAAAAAGGAGTGCTTAGTAACAAACATATTTTACAGTTACTGGTGTTGTATGAATATGGTGTAACACCAGTGACGGTGACTCCAGTGACATTCTGGTTAAAACTGAGGATTCTGTAAATGGGCTGACTCGTTGGTGGTCAGGTGAGCTTGTGCAACTATTTAAACTCAGTAATAAAAATGATAATATGGATTTATTTTGACAACAATTTATATACCCAGCCATTAAAACACACAATACTTGTGACACATAGAATTTATGAGCTGCCTGCTAAACAAAATTATTAATAAATGAATTAAATATAGTGAGCGAGTGTGACTCGCCTTCTCATGCCTTGAGACGCTTCCTCTCTGATGAGCCTCGACCCAGAGAAGCAGTTTAATAGAGCTGAACATACTGTGTTAAAATGTAAAATAAGAGTCCTGATAACACCAGAGAGCACAATCGCTGTGACAAATTAATTTTTAAAATTAAATACATATATTTTTTTTTTTTGTCGTGTAATGCTAATGATATAAAAAGTAAACATGAATTTGTTTTATACAAATTCCTAACTTAAACCTCTTAATATTGTTTTATATTAAAAATGGTTTCTGGTTTTGTGACGAGCTGTGTTCCAGATGCAGAGCGACTATGAAACAGGATGAAAAAGAAAAATCAGAGAATCATAAGGGAATCAAGTGTTATTTAATCTTAGGTCAACTGTGTAAATGTACATACCATTTTTTTGGAGCTGTGTCTAATATTTTAAGCATCTTTTTAAGCCCTGCAACCTTGTCAGACATGGTTTCCCCTCCAAATGGAGAGTGAACCAAATACTTATCGCAGAATATTAAGTTTTGTGCACATTCATATGAAGTTATGACAAGTTATGACAAGCTTGGCCTTGATTGGTCAGAACCTCTGCCCTGATTACTTATTTCTAGATCATTTTACTTGTTTATCTAACGAAAATGTCTCATTCAACTGGCAAGTAAATGTTATTTCAAGAAATAATGCCTGAAATAAGCATGATTTTCCACCAATATAATAAGACAACTAATACGACAAGTTGAATGATTTTACAACATTCTTTTCAACAATCTCAAAATGAGAAATGTGACTAGATTTGAGATGATTTCTCTTGCAAAGACACCATTTTCTGCAGTGCTTTTTCTCTCCTTTCATTTGTAAAATCGTGGATCAATGATGCTTATTGCATAACTATGCACGTCACACCCACGGAGGCTTGTATCCATGGAAAATTCCATTTAGGGGAAGAGATGATAGAAAGTGAATGGGCCCATCAGCACAGAATGTGGCTCTTATAAGTGTGGGTGGCAGTCAACGCGGAGCCCGTGCGCTATGCGCGGGCACAGAGCGGAGATGTGTTCGGAATTGGATGATGTTTCAGTGGGAGCTCGGAGATTAAAGTAGAGTGGCGTGTTTGGAATTGATGTCGGAGCACTTCAGGAGCAATATGGCCTTGTGTTTTTCTACAAGGGCCGTGAATTCATGGTGCTTTATGGTGGGATTCGGCCTGAGGGAAGTGCAGAGTGAGATCATCTCTATCAGGAGGAGTGGAGGCTCTCCAACTTGGGAACACAAACAGTGAATCATAGGAATCATCAGGCCTGCTGTTCAGGCTTACTTGAACACAAGCTCGACTGCAAATGTGTTCATCCAACATTTGTTCTGAAATAAAAGCTCTATCAGTCCCCCACTTAGCCGCACTAACAGCCTCAACTCTTCTGGGAAGGCTTTACACTTGATGTTGGAACATTTGCTGTGAAGATTTGATTGCATTCAGCCTCAAGAGCATGAGTGAGGTCAGGTACGGATGATTAGTTCTGGTTCACGAACACCTTTTCAACTCATCCCAATGGTGGTCAATGGAGCTCCAACACTCCAGCTCATTCTGGTGGTTTACAATGGAGCTTTAATTGAACTCAATGGTGTTTATTGGAGCTTGAAGTCAACCCTCCACCATCATCCCAACGGTGTTTAACGAAGGTTCATCATTCCAATTCATCTCGTAGGTGTTAACAGAGATTCATCATTTCAACTCATGCCAAAGGTATTGAATAGAGCACCAACTCACCCCCAAAGGACTTCAGCAGAGCTTCAGCTCTCCGATCCATTCCAAAGGTGTTTACTGGGGCTTCACAACACCAACTAATCCCGGAGATTTTCACTGAAGCTTCATCATTCCAGCTCATCCAAAGGTGTTCCTAAACCTAAAGTGGTCAATGGAGCTTCATCACTCCAACTCATCCCAAAGGAGTTCAAAGAGGCTTCATCTATTCATCTCATCCCAATGGTGTTGAATGGAACTTTGACTCAATTTAAAGTGGTCAATGGGACTTCACCACTCCAAATCATTCCCAAAGGTGTTCAGTGAAGCATCATCACTCCAACTCATCTCAGTGGTGTTCAGTGGGATGTCATCACTCTAATTCATCACAGAAGTGTTGAATGGAGCTTCGTACATTTATTTAAAGGAGCTTCATCACTCCAGCTCATTCCAGTGATGTTGGATGGAGCTTTAATCAAACACAAAGGTGTTTAATGGAGCTTTGGTTCAACGCTTCATCACTCTAATCACATCATTTTAACTCATCACAAAGGTGTTTAGTGAGGCTTCATCACTTCAATTCGTCTTAAAGGTGTTCAACAGAGCTTGGTTACTTTAACTCATGCCAAATGTGTTAAATGAAGCTACAACTCATCTCAAAGGTGCTAGATGGAGCTTCATCCCCCCAGTTCATCCTAAAAGTATTGCATGAAGCTCCATCACTCCCACAACTCATGCCAAAGGAGTTCAAAGAGGCCTTTTTAAATCCAACTCCTCCCAAAAGTGTGGGAGGAGCTCCACTGAACACCTAAATCCAACTCCTCACAAAAGTGTGGGAGCAGCTCCACTGAACACCTTTGGGAGGAGTTGGAGTGATGCTCCATCACTCCAACTCCTCCCAAAGGTGTTCAATGGAGCTTTAACACTCCAACTCATCCTAAAGGAAGTGAATGGGGCTTTGACTCAAGCTAAAAGTGTTCAGTTGAGCTCCGTCACTCCAACTCATCCCAAAGGTGTTCAGTGGAGCTATATCACTCCAACTCATCCCAAAGGTGTTCAGTGGAGTTCCATCACTCCAACTCCTCCCAAAGGTGTTCAGTGGAGCTCCGTCACTCCAACTCATCCCAAAGGTGTTCAGTGGAGCTATATCACTCCAACTCATCCCAAAGGTGTTCAGTGGAGCTCCATCACTCCAACTCATCCCAAAGGTGTTCAGTGGAGCTCCGTCACTCCAACTTATCCCAAAGGTGTTCAGTGGAGCTATATCACTCCAACTCATCCCAAAGGTGTTCAGTGGAGCTCCGTCACTCCAACTCATCCC
Source organism: Colossoma macropomum (assembly GCF_904425465.1). Lineage (NCBI taxonomy): Eukaryota > Metazoa > Chordata > Actinopteri > Characiformes > Serrasalmidae > Colossoma > Colossoma macropomum. The sequence goes on from NW_023494800.1 coordinate 1,854,364, forward strand.
AAAGGTGTTCAGTGGAGCTCCATCACTCCAACTCATCCCAAAGGTGTTCAGTGGAGCTCCGTCACTCCAACTCCTCCCAATGGAGCTCTATCACTCCAACTCATCCTAAAGGAAGTGAATGGGGCTTTAACTCAAGCTAAAGGTGTTCAATAGAGCTCCATCACACCAACACATCCCAAAAGTGTTCAACAGAGCTTTGACTCAACCCAAAGTTGTTCAATGAGCTTCATTACTCCACAATGAAAATATGGTACTTTGAATTTACAATTCGAACCAGAGTGCAGATTCAAGTCAGTGTTGTGGTTTCTATTAATATCACATTTTCTTTCTTAATGGACATTCATGGCACCTAAATTCTATATAAAATATTGTACACAAAACCTTGTCAAAGAATTTCATCATAGAATTCTGTGAAGGATAGAAGAGTGAAAAAGAAAGAAAGAAGGACTGGTGAATGAGTGTAAACACGCAGCCCATCTGCAAGCATCTTCTGATAAAGCCTCAGGTCAAAACCAGCTTCTGCTTTTCTCTCAGATCACATTTAATGACTGAATAAAGTATGACAGTTCCTGATTGTGCTGGAGCTCTTTAGGAGACGGCGGCTAATTTGCAGCATCACTCGCATGTAGATATAAAGCCGTTTTACAATCAGTGAATTGGAGATGACATGAAAGATATTAGGTGAGACTTCAGTGCTTTGAAATTAGCAAAGGTTACAAATGAATGTTGATGCGTACTTTCAGAGGTTGTTGACGCCTTCAGCGTCAATTTAGAGGAAAAGTTATACAAAGCTTTTCTGTTTCATTTGTGAGATAATTATAGACTCAACACAGACATACTTTAACCCGTTAACATGCATCATCTCATTTGTTTTTTTTGTGACACTTTTAGTTGAATATTCCAATGATGACACAATTGGGGCTGTTGACTATCAAGCTTTGTCACAAGTAAACAAAAAACAAGGTAACAATTTCTTTTATGGTACTTTTAAGTTTTACCTATTATCTGGGTAAGAATGACAACATAATACATAATTATTTTGGGTAACATGATGGTAAATAACCAGATAGTCTAACTAAATTACACTGAAATGCCAAACAGGTTCTAGCTTTTAAGCTGAAATATTATAAGTGGATTTATTTGGTATAACAAAGTGGTAAATATAAACAAACTCACTCATTTCACTGTAAAGTCACACATTAAAGTAGAAAAGTAAATCAGAAAGATGTTTGAAGGCTTATATAGAGTGCACTCGTTTATTGCCTAGAGCTGAATCCAAATTTGCACTATACGCAATGATTCATTCTGTGATTTTACTGAATCCTATTAATAATGATAATTAATAATAATGATTTTTATTTATATAACATTTTTCATGCCGGTGGCAGCTTAAAGTGCTTTACAGAGAGGTGATGTAATACAAGAAATGATAAGTATTATAAGAAAATGACACAGATGAGATTAAAAGATAAAAACCACAAGACGTAGAGTTTTACTGAAGCTCTGAGTTAAAGAGCTGCGTTTTCAGACGTTTACTAAAAGTGAGCTCTGAGCTCGACTGTCTAATAAAAGCTGAACTGAGCTCCACAGTTTAGAAGCAGAATAACTGAAAGAGTCTCTCCACGTTTTCTGTGTTTTACTGAAGGAGTTCAGAACGTCAGAATCTGCAGATCTGAGATCATAAACGGACAGACATTCAGGAGCTTTAAGGTCATTTAGAATCTATCCTGAATGATACAGGCAGCCAGTGCAGCTATTTTAAAACAGGACTGATCTGATCTCTCTGTGTTTTTGTTAGGATGCTGCCACGTTTTGTTCGAGTTGTAAAGGATGTATAGTTTTCTTAGGAAGTTCAGTCAGAAGACCATTACAGTGATCAACTCTGCTGTAATAAATGCATGAACAGGTTTCTCTGCGTCGCTCTGAGAGAGAAAAGGCTGAACTTTAGTGATTTTCTCACATGATAAAAAGCTGCTTTAGTGACTGTGTTTACATGCAGATAAAACAGAGCTCAGAGTCTAAGATCACATAAATTTGTGATCACAGTGTCAATTCGAGTTTGTCTGTATTTACCAACTTTTTACTCCAAACGATTATCCAGTTATGAGATGTTACTATGTCCTTTTTTAACTCTTCATCTAGAACATGTTTCACACTTCAGAGTGATTTAGTTAATCTGTCTTAACATTTCCCAGCATATAACCCAACATAATTACCTAGCACTTTGGAATTTGTACCTGGTTAATATCTAGAACATAAGGGTACTGTAAAAGAAAGTGCTACAATAATTGCACTTTTGTATTTTTTTCCTTATCAAAACAAACAAAAATCAGAAATGCAGATGTGATCCTGTCAGTACAGAAAGGAAATCAATTGTAAATATATTATCATAGGAGTCACTGGTGTTACTGATCCTCACTGGTGTTACACATAAGAAAGGTAACACCAGAGACATTTTTGATGAAAATGCATTTTACTAAGCGGCTGCTACAGAACATCAAACCATGTTGTCAATCATGGAATATTCACTAAAATATGTAATTCAATCCATGTGTTCTATTTTTTCAGTTACCTCAGAATAAAGTCGGTCACACCAGTGACTTCAGCTAAAAGCTTCATATGAAATCATGAGCTAAATGAGAAAATCTCTGATAACTGAAAGACACAGTGGACTCACCATGTGCTTTTCTTCATAGATCCTCAGACAACAGGTAACAGGAAGTCAAGTGATGTCATCAGTGTGACTTTTATTTCAAAAGAAGAGTTTTTTTTTGTAGTAACTCCAGTGACACGACTCCTGGGGACAACTTTCATTATATATTTTATAATATTTATTTGGCATTTGTTTTTTTGTCATTTAATTTATATATTTCATAGTCATGTATAGATTATTGTAGTTAAAATTGCAGAAAAATGTTTTTTACTTCAAAATATGGCCTCAGCCTTCACACATGAAATGGAATGGAATTCTAGATAATTGATTTATAAACCAATATTGCTAAATTGAGGCTCAAGAAGGCGTAACTGTTAAAATAACTGTTTTATTTAAAAATATAAATAAATTGTAACACTAACATGTTGTTTTTTTAAGTGTAGTATCTAGAATGACCCTTATAGTTTCTGAAACTGCGGGAACTTTTAGGCGTCCAAAATTTTACAGTGGATGAGATTTTGTTTTGTGACACTCTGAGCTGTTGAGGACATTTTCACTGTTTTTGAGTAGAAATGCTAAACAGCACGGTGTACTACTTTAGCATTAGCAGACCATTTCTAATCTAAATGAATTGAACATGAATATGAATTTTTAAATCATAAGTTGTTTTTAACAAGTCATAAGCTGTACAGTAAAAACATGCAGAAAATGCTGATACTGGTGAACTTTTTTGTGTGTATAGATTCGGTTTCCTGCATTTGAATGATTGTGCTGCTTTGCCGACTATTTGGAAACTAGACTTCTTTAGCTTTGGAAAAATATACATACACCGGTCAGACATAACATTAAGACCACCTCCTTGTTTCTATGCTCATTGTCCATTTTATCAGCTCCACTTACTACATAGGTGCACTTTGTAGTTCTACAGTTACAGACTGTAGTCCATCTGTTTCTCTGATACTTTGTTAGCCCCCTTTTACCCTGTTCTTCAGTGGTCAGGACCCCCATGGACCCTCACAGAGCAGGTACTATGTGGGTGGTGGATCATTCTCAGCACTGCAGTAATACTGACGTGGTGGTGGTGTGTTAGTGTGTGTTGTGCTGGTCTGAGTGGATCAGACACAGCAGTGCTGCTGGAGTTTTTAAACACCTCAGTGTCGCTGCTGGACTGAGAATAGTCCACCAACCAAAAATATCCAACAAACAGCGTCCTGTGGGCAGCGTCCTTTGACCACTGATGAAGGACTAGAGGATGACCAACACAAACTGTGCAGCAGCAGATGAGCTATCGTCTCTGACTTTACATTTACAAGGTGGACTGCCAAGGTAGGCGTGTCTAATAGAGTGGACAGTGAGTGGACACAGTGTTTAAAAACTCAAGTCTTTCAAGATTAAACTCAAGTGTGGGAAAATGTTGTAATATAACTACGTAATAGTTGATTTGTCATGTAATTCTGTTATTGTACAATGTAAATTGAATTCACAGCAAAATAACAATAATCAAGCTTATTTGAGCTGCTTTTTGTCTCTTGCATTGCATTGATCTTCTCTAAACACTCATCCTGTCACTGTAAAAGGTCGTAGACAGAGACTCAGGAAGCCCTTCTGAGTCCCGAAATGGCTTTGATGCGCACTGTATTCTGTAATAAGCATGGAGAGTACTGACCTACAACAGGACGTATCTAAGGACATCTAAGGACTTTCGATATGGACGTGCTCTGGCTGTTACAGCTGCTGATATAATGATAATATGATAATCGATCTGTTGATAGAGCTCAGTTTAATGCTGCTGTTTCCCTGTAAAGCAATTACTCTAACAATGCACTGACCAAAACAGGACAGTATTGATTTTTCTCCCTGCTAGTTGTTTGTTTACCTCATCTTGAATGGGACCCACAGGCCGTCCTGACCTCAGTGTTATTCACAAGCCATTTATTTATTTATTTATTTATTCATTTATTCACGCTTCATTATTTCACAGACTGTTGTTTGATAAGCCAGTCAAGTCAAATCAGCCGGTAAGTGTGGGAAAACTAGCATTTTGGCATAAAATATCAAAAATCGCACTGAATCATCACATCAAGTTCATTTTTCATGTGAAAATAATGTATGATACTAAAAAATATTGATATAATGATGCTGATATAATGATAATATGATAATCGATCTGTTGATAGAGCTCAGTTTAACGCCGCTGTTAGCCTGTAAAGCAATTATACTAACAATGCACTGACCAAAACAGGGCAGTATTGATTTTCCTCTGTGCTGGTTGTTTGTTTACCTCATCTTGAATGGGACCCACAGGCCATTCTGACCTCAGTATTATTCACAAGCCATTTAGTTATTTATTTATTTATTTATTTATTTATTTATTAAATTATTCATTCATTCATTTATTCACACTTTTCATTATTTCACAGACTTATTTGATAAGCAAGTCAAATCAAATCAGCCCAGTGGCAGCAGAAACAAGCAAAGAGCAAAAAAAAAAACCTGTCATGAATCCTCATCTCTCCTTTTTCATCACTTTTTTGTTAATGTAATTCTGAAAGCGCAGAGAAAATGATTTTCGCTGCGTTTCTTGCCGAAGGAGAGTTAAGCCCGGGATTAACCTCAGCACGTCGCACCTGGAACGACATGCGTTTATCGTATGCTACGTTATTACAGGTCACTCCTGCCTCAGGCTATTACACTGAGGCCCAGGCTGCCTCTCGTGACCCTGCTTACAGCTCTGTGTGTGACTTTAGAGTGAGGCGGCCAACAAAAGCGGCCACTTTTACAGTGACTAAAATGTGCTGATGGTCATTGCAGACAGAAAACTCCTAAAAAAGATGGTTCTTTAAGGGTTCTCTGATGAAGACAATGATTCTATATAGAGCCATGAGCACTCAATGAACCATTTGCAAGCATAAAGGATTCTTTACATGGTAAAATTGTTTTTCAGATTGACAATGAATGAGTTTTATATGGTTCTATATAGCACCAAAAAGGGTTCTGCTCTTGACGCTATATAGAACCCCTTTCAAAAAGGTTCTATATAAAACTATGTGCAACACATTCTCTATCAATCTGAAGAACCATTTCACCATGCAGAGAACCCTTTAAGCATGCAAATGTTTCATGTGTTCATGGTCCTACATACACACTTAGAAAAGATGGTTCTTCAAGGGTTCTCTGATGAAAACAATGATTCTGTATAGAGCCATGGGCAATCAAAGAACCATTTGAATGCTTGAAGGATTCTTTACATGGTGAAAATGTTCTTCAGATTGACAAAGAATGTGTTTTATATGGTATTACACAGCACCAAAAAGGGTTCTGTTCTTCTTAAGATGTCGCACGTTTTGATGCTATGTAGAACCCTTTTCAAAAACGTTCTATAGAGAACTATTTACAACATTCTTCATCAATCTCAAGAAACATTTCAGCACGCAAAGAACCATTTATTTAAAGGATTCCCTACATGGTAAAAGTGTTCTTCAGATTGACGAACAATGTGGTTTATATGGTTCTATATAGCACCAAAAAGCGTTCTGCTCTTGGTGTTATATAGAACCACTTTCAAAAAGGTTCTATGTAGAACTATGTGCAACACACTCTCTATCAATCTGAAGAGCCATTTCACCATGCAGAGAACCCTTTAAGCATGCAAACGTTTCATGTGTTCATGGTCCTACATACACACTTAGAAAAGATGGTTCTTCAAGTGTTCTCTGATGAAGACACTGATTCTTTATAGAGCCATTAACAATCAAAGAACCATTTGAATGCTTGAAGGATTCTTTACATGGTTCTTCAGATTGATGAAGACTGTGTTTTATATGGCTCTATGTAGCACCAAAAAGAGTTCTGCTCTTGTTAAGATGTCGAACCCTTAACCAGGTGCTATGTAGAACCCTTTTCAAAAAGGTTCTGTATAGAAATATATACAACACAAGAGCCATTTCACCATGCAGAGAACCCTTTAAGCATGCAAAGTGTTCATGGTCCTACATGCACACTTAAAAGGATGGTTCTTCAAGAGTTCTTTATTAAAGACAACGGTTCTGTATACACTCAATGAATTCTTTATTACATTTCTATAACAGGTTCTATATATATTAATATATTTATATATTATATAATATATGATAATTATAGAACGCCCTTTTTTATAATGTTAAATTCAGTAAATAAACAGCATTTGTACATTAAACTATGCAGAAGTGTGTCTTTGTAGAGGACGTGTAACTTATTTACGTTTAGAAAATCAACAACCATAACACTAAATTTGACCGGGGTGCACAAACTTTTGCATACGACTGTAACTCCTGGTCTGAAAACTCCGCCCACATCATTACGCTGGTAATGAATTACCACAAATTCTACTAGATTTACAGCATCATTTACAAATGAGTTTGACTTCCTATTGGCTTCTATTATAAATGTGCTTCACATCAACCAGGTCTGTGCTGTTCAGAGAAACATTACATTCACACAAAATCTTAATTCATGTTAAAAGACGCTGGAGTGCTTCTTTAATACTTGTTCAGCCTCTGATCTCTTTGCTCAGACTATGCCTTTACTCCTTTGTTCATATTCACCACAGGTCCCTGACTGGGAGGCTTACATGATAAAGGCAGAGTTAAACATTTATATACATCAAAGACGATGCAGAATAGAGAGATGTGCATGCAGAGGCTCAAAGCTTTGAAGCAACACATGCTAAATAAGTTTCGCTCTGCTGACATTTACGTTGTCATTCAGACGCTCTTATCTCAATGAAAATGGAAAAAAAAGGAACACAGAGAACTTAAAGATGAGTTAGAACCCAAAGGTTCACGTCTTTATCTAGTGTTTATGCATTTTGGGTGAAGAAGCACAATTTGGTACAATAAGAAAAGCAACCTAAAGTAATTTGGTGACACTTTACTACATAACACATTCATAACATCTTCCACAAACGCTCATGTTCATGAATGTTTAAATCAACATTCATGAAGCATACATGTTTTACATGACACTAATATGGACTATAGTCATTTTACTGAAAGATTTTTTTTCAAAATAAAAGTTTTAAACTTATTCTTTAGTTTGAAAAACTATATTTTCAGTGAAAAGGCCTAATTTCTGGACAACCAAAAAATTGGCCTCCTTTTAGTTGTTTTGGTCATTAAATTTGGTCAATTTCTGCCTGAAGTGTCCTATTCAAAGTAAGGGGGGCACGGTCCTCATATACTTTGGGCTCCAGTCCTGATCTCGGTCTCATTTGAAAGGAAACACTCTCAGCTGTCAGAATAACTGAATTACTGTTATCAGTCTAGAATGGAGGAGTTTATTTCCTCCTGACTCATAGGTCTCTACACTGATCTCTGACTCTTGCCGTGTTATCTGACCACATGTTTTGGATTATGGTGTCTCTGTGGAGGCAGCGAGGCTCTGAAGCTGAGGACACCCAGATTTGTTAGCGTTTATCATTTGGTGATTATGTTGCAAATGAGACATTCGTAACTGCTGTGAATAACGGATCATAAAATGATTTGCGGGAATCAAATCCTGAGATTTTAAGCTTTCTAATGATGTATTGCATCACTGTATTTCTGTGATTACAATGATTACAGGTTTTAAAGCAAAACGTTGCTTTTCTTATTCTTGAAAAAAATTTGAATGTTCAAAATGTATAAAATAATTTGAATATTGAATATTTCTCAAAAATGGAAGTATTCAATAGTTGCAGCCCTAGAAGGGTGCAATGAAAATGGTCCAAACGTAGTTGAAATGAAATGTTACATTAAGGCACATTTTCTCCTGTAAATTTACCATTTTTTGGAGATATGAAAGTCGTGTCTTAAAGCTAGGGATGCAGTGGAGGTTAGAGACCTTCCTGGAGCTGCTCTATGAAGACTCCTCATCAGTGTTCACTCACACACATTTCAGACAGCCTTACTGACACATCACGGCTTACAGGCGTAAACAACTCAACAAGTTTGAATCTTATATTTTAAACCTTTAAAATTCACACTTCACTAGATTTCATTACAAACTCTGGCATCTCACCACTGTTACCACCATTTTTCAAATTGTTTTGAGAGCATGAAGGATTGTAGGAGACTGAAGGTCTGGAAGGATACGCCTGCTGCATCATTTCTGCATCGATGCATTCTTTTTTTATTATTATTATTATTATTATTTTTTTCAATTTTTACCCCGATTTTCTCCCCAATTTAGTCGTCTCCAATTCCACCCGCTATTTAGGACTCCCCCAATCACAGACGATGCTATCAATGCTAGGAGGTTGAAGGCTAACACAGGCTTCCTCCGAGACCTGTGAAACCAGCCACTGCTTCTTTTCGAGCTGCCACTAACGCAACGTCATTGAACAGCCGAACGCGCTCGGAGGAAAGCGCCAACCGCCAGATCTGTTACGTCAGCTAACAGACGCCTGCGCTGACTAGCATCGCGCTGAGTGATGGGGGGAGAAGGAGGGGCCATCCCACTCACCCAGAGAGAGCGAGGCCAATTGTGCTCTCTCGGACTCCCGGCTACGGACGACTGTAGCATCACCAGGGATCAAACTCACGATCTCCACGATGACAGGGCCAACGCTTAGACGGTTGCGCCACTCAGGAGCCCCATCGATGCATTCTTATCCTTCAGATGTGTAATATTTTCTTCTGGTATTGATGACATACAAATGAGTCCCAAAGCTCAGTGTCCCTTCAGAGGGAGAAACTCTCTCCCACAGAACCCACTTTTCTCAGCTGCCTGAAACGTCTCGTTGGAATTCCAGCCCTTTTTCTTTGTTACAGGATGACATCATCTCGTAACACAGTCCTTACTGCCTGCCTACCGGCACGCTCCGCCCCCTCACACAGTGCACAGCAGCTACTGGAGGAGGAAGAGTGTGTTCACTTCTGTAGTGTGTGGAGAAGACACTGACCAGACTCTGGATCAAACTGATCTGGCAGAACTGACTCTGTTGGAGAAACAGCCACAGCGGAGTTACAGCTGCTCAGGAGAGAAGGGTCTGTCTACAAACTGCAGGACAGGGGCGGAACATGGAGGGGCAGAACCGCTCTGGAGGCTAACCGATCAGAACAGAGTGGGCGAGCTGACCAATCAGAGCACACTGGACTCATCAGGAGGTGGTGCATAAAGACACAGGAGTTTCAACAGAGTGTTTCAGACAGAGGGTGAATAGAGATGAACAGTCTGAGGAAAATAATGTGTTTTTGTAACAGTGAAGCTGTAAATCTACTCTGAATAAAATTAGGAACACTGAAAATGAGCATAATGGGTCCCTTTTATCATAATATAGCATTAATATTTCTTGTATCTGCAGAGCCCACTGCCAACAGTATAAATCATGATTCTTGAAAGTGGTCTGTAATGCGTTTTATAACAAAGCCCTTCATATTCAGTCCTCTATACTTATTCACGTGGATGAGCTTACTAAAAGCCACGTGGATGAAGCCCCTCTAAATCTGTTAAATCACCAATTACTGCATGAATGTGAGCTTTTCTCTGTCAGATCAATGAGAATACGAAGGACTCTGAGCCCGCTGAGGACGTTCTTCAAAGAATTTAGCCATGAATCCTCTGAAGCCTCTGGAACAGCTTTGATGGCAGAAGACGCCCTTCATTTCTTCACTGAGCTCAGTTCCGTCCCACAAAAGAAGTAATATATTCAATATATTCTATTTATACACTGAAAAAGTGATGCATTGAATGTACTTCATTAACTCTTAGAGCCCTACGGTAATACGGTGTAATTGTTTGGTATTTGGGTTGCAATTACAATTATAAAGTATTTACATTTGACATTTGTTGGTGAGCGTTTTACCTGAAGCTTCTACAGAATCTTGAAATGTTTCTGTTATCGATTCCATCTATAAACATATTAGCATTCAGGTAACATAATTCATGGTAAAATGTAGAAAAAGTGACAGAGATAGCCACTGTTTCATGTCAGCTTTCAGAGGTTAAACAGTTCTCAAATCTGGGACACCCCCAGTTCTCTCACTGCTGCTTGTCGTTAAAGAATGAAGTCTCGTAGGATCCAGAAATCAGTACCGTGTCCGTTTCTGGATGCTGCGGTAATGTTCTGTAGTTGTTTTTCAGTCTATACGTTAACTCACTTTTAGATTGGCATTTCCAGGACAAAATCCAGACTTCTGCTGTTCTGATTCTTTCACCTCTACTTTCCTGAATTAATATTTCATCACAATTTAATGATATTTTTATGTAAGAAATCCTACACACTGAACATTTGCTGGCAGGTCTCAGAGGCAGAATTGATGACAACTGAAAAAACAAGATGGCATGAAGCTGCAGTGTCACTTTTATCTTTAATGTTCATAGAAAGATGCCAGTGTAGAAAGAACCTCCATCAGAGCAGAAAAGCACGAACGCAAAGAGGCAGTTTTCTAAAGGCTTTAAAAGAACACGCATTTATGCACAGCTGATGTGTTTTACATTTGTGGTCACAGCTACGTGTCTGAATATGTACAGTTCACTACATGCAAGGCCATGTTCGCTGTTTAAGCTGCAAACGTGGCATTTTTCACAGTTGGTGAACATCTGTGCCATGATCTATATCAGGGGTATAAAACTATTAAAATATTTCGACAAATCTATGGGCCAAAGAACGCCTACTTCATTTTTAAATAACATTTTGCTAATATATATGTGTGTGTATATATATGTGTATATATGTGTGTGTGTGTGTGTGTGTGTGTGTGTATATATATATTGAGTGACAAATAAGGTTATGATGTACATTTTTAAATCTGCATATATATTTACATTTAGTTGTACCGCCATATTAGGCCATATGAAAAAATTTTGACAAATCTATGGGCCAAAGAATGCCTATTTCATTTTTAAATAACATTTCGCTAATATATATATATATATATATATATATATATATATGACAAATAAGGTTTTGTGACAAATAAGGTTTTGATGTACATTTTAAAATCTGCATATATATTTACATTTAGTTGCGCCGCCTGACTTTTCAGACTAATTTCAAATTAAACAGGCATCTACTTAGACACCCATAAAAACCTTTGTCCTTCAACACGAGTTTATACTCACATTTATTTCAAATAAATAAACATTATTATAATAAATCCACATTTTCATGGTTCTCCTGAAGTCAGACCACCTGACATGGCAAACTGAACCATTCTAACCACGACTCAAACATCACACTTTTTTAATATATTTGTGATCTTGGCATTGCACTATGAAGGTCACTTTCCTAAAAGCATGTCAAAATAAAAGTCCATTGTTTTGGTTGTGTGTTTGACATTTGAGAAAGTAAAACTTGTGACAAATGTTTTTCAGTGAGTTGAGCACTTTTAAAGTTGCCTTATTTTGCAACATGGTTTCTGTATTAGAGTTTTTAAACATAAAATAATGCCAAACTAGTTTCAAGCAAAATAGGTTTTGTTGAATAATTTGATGTGTAATTTAGTTTTTGGTTGGGGGGGGGGATAATAACATATCTTCTTCACTGCAAGTTCATTCATTCTTGGGATCAGTTTCTAAACTGCTGAGCTGAGTGTTTATGTTAGTTGAACTTCAAACTTCAAAGAGCAAAATCATTTAATAAGCTCCCAATATGTGAGCCTTAAAATAAAGTGAAATATGTATATTTACATCTCTGCATGATGCTGATGTGTTCATAATTGATATAATCTTTTAAATAAAGGTGCCAAAATATATTTGGAAACATAAGTTTCAGTGTATGGTTCTCTCGAAGAGCCATTTTTTAAATAACATTTAAAAAAAGAACGTGTTAATAACTTTCAAATAGTGTAATAGTTCTGTACTAGAATAAACTGTCCTAGAACCATGTGTCCAAGCCAAGAACTATTTAGGAACATTAATTTTTGAAAGTGCACAATAGATATCAGCATGCTTGTGCATCATATGACATATGACAAAAACATGACCCCAAAGGTTCTTCAAGTGATGCCACTTCACTACCCTAGAACCATGTTAAAATAGATTTGTGAGTGTGAAGGGCTTTTTTGTATAAAGAACCTTCATATTACCAATTTAAGGGATTTTTCTAGAACGTTTACATTTGTGGAGGCATTTAAAACTTTTTGAAGGTTCTTCACTCACACATCTCTTTTACAAAAACAGTTCTTCAAGGAACCACGCATTATAATGCTTTTTAGAGTGTCATTTTTGTGAGAACCTAGAACCTTTTTGGTACATTGTTTGTTACACTGAATTAAACTGTAAATTGAATTACATTGAATTCAAAATATTATCTAGTACTTCGGTGTCTGAGCCTTCAAACTTACCTAGTAAATACCTAGAACTTAACGAACTATGGAAGAGAGCATTACCTAAAAATGGGCAAAAGCAAGGCCCACAGCTAAAAGAAGTAGCTATCGTTAGTACATTTTAGCTAATTGGTGTACATAAGCTTCTGTTAGTTGTTAGCTATATTAGCATCCTCAAAGTCAAATGTATTTATATAGTGCTTCTTACAGAAGGTGCTGTTGTAGCTCCAGCGCTAAAACTAAAGAAGCAAACTTCAGACACCAAACTATCTTGGCTGATTTTAGGGAAAAGAGAAAAATGTCAATTTGTCAAACTATCACTTTGAACAAGGCCTGTTTTAAGCACTGTAGCATAAAAATTAGGATAGAATCACAGATCAAGTATCACTTTAACCTTCTGGGGTCCACAAACTCACCTGCATGTCAAATTCTCTGTCTCTATCTGTGTCGGTGTCTTTGTGATGATCCAGCTCAGAAATCCAGTTCAAACACTTCCTGAATCTGTAGAGTCGCCCTTTCCATTCCATCTTATCACGAGATCATACGAGACTCGCATCCGGAGTTATGAGCCTATGAAGAGGGGCCGAGATACACGTCATCTGCCTCTCACCGTGTGGAACTGGTGGATTGGTGTGTCCGTCTACATTGTGTGAAACTGACCAATGGACACTCAGGAAATCACTAAGCACTGACCATCATGCCAGAAACCCTTCATTCTTCATTCAGTCCACATCGGAGACTCATGTGAAACGGCGTGCAGAGAGTTTACAGCTGCTGAAGCTGCTGCAGCGGTTTTGGAAAGTAGTGATGAAGATAAAGGAGCATTTAGATATGAAACATATGAGGATCATGATATATGAAGAGCCTTTAGAGGAGAGTTTAAGGAGAGATGAACAAACTGAGAAAATGACCTCAGAACCCAGAGGGTTAACCATCATCTAAACGCCCCGATGCTTTAGAGAAACTAGGCCCATATGGTTGTCTCCTGATATAGACGGATCTGTTGGGCCTCAGTCTTGGCTGATACGAAGGAACATTTGGTGTCAGTGTGTGACCATTTGGCTGCCTTCAGCACGGCAGGGTCTTCAACAGCATGAGAACCCAGACCACCAACAGCAGGAACCTGCTCTTCTCTCTGTTCTTCAACATTCCACCTCTCCATCCTCTCATCATTCCAGCAGACCAGCAATGGAGCCATAAACAATAATTAAAATAAAATATCTCCTGTTCTATTTACAAACACACTTGTGGTAAAGATTGAAGGTTTAGAATCTGTACTTTTCACCCATTTTATCCACTTGCTTTAGTAAACTACGAGTCAGTAATAATTAATATAAAATTACAGCATCCTTTTGTTTTTTATGGTGATTGTTGCAAATTACCTCTAATCATGTTAAAGTGTAGTATTTATTGAATAATTCATAGTAGATATTTAACAATTCATAATGGATACTGAATAACTGATAGTAGTTACTGAATACTTCATAGTATTTACTGAAGAATTAGTAGTATTTACTCAATAAATACAGCAGTTACTAAATGATTCAGGATATACTGAATAATTAGTATTTACTAAATAAATTACAGTAGTTACTAAATAACTCAGATATTGAGTGATTAATAGTATATACACTGAATAATTATTAGTATTTACTGAATAATGACAGTAGTTACTAAATAATTCATAGTAGATACTGAATAATTCATAACAGTTATTGAATAATTCATAGTGGATAACTAATAATTAATAGTAGTTACTGAATAATTCATAATAGTCACTGAATGATTAATTGTAGTTATGGAATGATTCATCCTGAATATTGACTCATACTGAATATTAATAGTAGTTGCTAAATAATTCAGTGGATACTAATCATTAATATTAGTTACTGAATAATTCATAAATGTCACTGAAAGATTCATTGTGATATTGAATAATTAATAGTAGTTTCTGAATAATTCATAGTAGGTTCTAAGTGATGTCATACTGCATATTGAGTAACTGATAGTAGTTATGGGATAATTCATAGTAGATACTGAATAACTGATTTTAGGTACTGAATAATTCCGAGCTGAAGCCAGTCTGGGCTGTAGAATCCCTGCACTGCTCTGACATATAGATCAGAGTTTGGGACAACGTTAGCATGATTGATTAAGACGGTGCTGTTCTAGTCATTCCAGGCTGCTGCAGTGAACTTCCGCTTGCCTAATCAGTCAGAGCTGTGAACTGTGTGTGGTTCAGAATGACACTGTCTGCTAATGGCAGCGGCCAAGTGGTGGTTGTGCTAATGTTTAGCTAAAGGCTTCTTTTCTAGGTTCTCAGTTCATTTGCTGGTGCAGAAGTATTAGTTAGCGCTGGCCTGAGGCCGTACACGGCACTCTCCCCATGTTAGTTTGCATGTTTTTGCAATATTAAAAACAGAGGACCTCTTCTGACCCTGCAGTCCACTCCACAAAAGTGAGCGTGTACCGAAATGCTTTTACAAGTTATTTGCGTAATTGCTCTGTCACCGTGGGGGAGCTTCTCCAGCAGTGAGGCTAATGCAGAGCATATTTTTACCCCGCGTCCTGTCCGCGACCTCAGACGACTGGTTAGGCCAGATGGACGCAAGGCTTTCGCTCAGAATACATCATTTAATCTCACTTTAGGGGGAACACATTAAGGAGAATTTAGCATTATCCCAAAGAAAGGTGCCATGGGAGACCCTGAAAAGCCTGAAACAGCGTCTCACCAAGCCATCTGCCCATTCCACAGCTCCTAGTTAACATGCACCAGAGTTTAATTGAATCCCCTCGTCACGAAATGGAATCGTCTCTGAAGCTCAAATGAGTTGTTCTAGCAGTAATCGAAGTAAATAGGGTCAAATGGCAGGATTTGCGTGCAGACAGAGATGTGCTGCATCTTAATGGGATCAACTACAAATCGTGTTTCACTAAAACATTCTTGTTTATTTCATAGCGAAAAGTAATTATTCTGAGTGGTTTGAAGATAATTATGGAGGAGGGGAGTAATTAGCATTAGCATTATACAGAGTGAAATTGAGGGTCTATATAGGAAACGTATAACCCATATTTCTGAAATCGCTTTGGCTGGAAGAAAGAGGTTCCGTACCTTCCAGTGTGTTGTGCCGTGTTTCGGTGCATTAGATGTAATTACAGCAGATGGTAAAATTAACATTTTCTAATAGGCTCTGACAGTCTCTAGCAGTAATTCCCATCCAGAAATTAAACTGAAAATGCAATAAACATTAGCATCTCAGCGTCCTACATTTACAAAAGTTGTTTCTGTTATGTACAAATCAAATTCCAAAAAGTTGTGTCAAGTTGAAGTATTTACTGAAGGATTTACTGAAACACTAAAACATTCACAGTAAAGCACATTACAGGCTTCAAATGTCAGAGTTTAAACTAGTGCTGCATCAGTGTTTTACCCAATGTGGGAAAGGTAATGTTCACCACCGTTAGCTTGGTATTTGTCTTTACGCTCTCCAAGCTGGGACTGACTTCTTTGGCACTGACAGTATAACATGTTATCAACACTACTTATAATGCATTATATTAACAATTCGTAATGTATAATACACTTCATAGCCATGTTTAATTCAGTGTAATTCATTTTTATAAATTTTATAATCATGTTTATAATGCTGTATGAAGGCATAACATGTTACAAATGTGTTTATAGATGCTTACAAACGTGACATTCATAGAAAGTGTTACCGAAATTTGTTCTGTATAGAACTATGAATACTCAAAGAACCCTTTGCATGGTTAAAGGGTTCTTTGCATCATTAAAGTATTCTGCAGATTGATGGAGAATGTACTGTAAATTCTTCTGTATAGAACCTTTTTGAAAAATTGCACCTAAAAGTGTTCTTCTTCTCTTGTGATGTCAGGTCTGTAACAATAAAATCCTTTTGGTGCTATTTAGAACCCTTTTCAAATGGGCTCAATATAGAGCCACATAAAACACATTCTCCATCAATCTGAAGAACTCTTTCATGATGCAAAGAACTTGAGTATTCATGGTTCTATATGGAGCTGTTGTATTTGCTAAAGAACCCCTTAAGAACCCTAGTTTTTAAGTGTGTATGCTCAATATGAAATTGACACATTCTAAAAAAGCTGGGACAGGAGTGATTTAAGACTAGGAACATTGTGAAATGATCAAAAACATTTTAAACTGGTGATACAATCATACCTGGGTATAAAAGGAGCATCCAGGAAAGACTGTCCTGTATAAGTGGGGATGATCTGAGATTTGCCACTTTGACAAAAAATGCATCAGCAAAGAGTCCCACAGTTGAGAAATAATATTCCTCAGAGAGCGACAGCACAGATTTGAGGTATTTCACCGTCTACAGTGCATAATATCATCACAAGACTGAAGAAATCCAGAGTATCTCTGTGCATAAAGGAAAAGGCTGAAAACCACGACTGTGACCTTTGACCATGTTTCTGTGATGAATATCACCGTATGGGCTCAGGAATACTTTGGCACACCATTATCAGTAAACACTGTTCATCACTGCATCCACAAATGCAAGTTAAGACTACACTCTTAAAAAAGATGGTTCTTTAAGGGTTCTTTAATGAAGAAAATAGTTCAATATAGAACCATGAACACTCAAAGATCCATTTGCATGATTAAAGGTTTTTTTGGATACTGTGCTGTAGACGGTTCTATATAGAACCTTTTTGAATATGGTTCTATATAGCACCCAAAAGCATTCTTCTATTGTTACGATGTCAAGCTTGTAACAACATAAGAACCCTTTTTATATATATATATATATATATATATATATATATATATATATATATATATATATATAACCGTCTACAGCACATTCTCAATTCTCACACTTTAATCATGCAAATTGTTCTTTGAGTGTTCATAGTTTTATATAGAACCATTTTCTTTACTAAAGAATCCTTGAAGAACCATTTTTAAGCGTGTAGATTACCTAGGACACCTGGTTTCTCTATGTTGTGGTTATAAACATTATTGAAGAAACCAAAACTTCCAAATGTCCAAAACAGACAGAAACTTGATTTTTTTTTTGTAGTTACTTTGAAAAGAGCCTGAATCATTGTCATGCTCATAATCAAAAGCATTAAAAAGATGGTTCTTTAAGGGTTCTTTAATGAATAAAATAGTTCAATATAGAACCATGAACACTCAAAGATTTATTTGCATGAATAAAAGGGTTTTTGTATCATGAAGCGTTCTTCAGATTGATGGATACTGTGCTGTAGACGGTTCTACATAGAACCTTTTTGAATATGGTTCTATATAGCACCCAAAATGGTTCTTCTATTTTTACGATGTCAAGCTTGTAATAAAATAACAATCCTTCTATATATATATAAAACTGTCTACAGCACATTCTCAATCCTCACACTTCATGCAAAGCGTTCTTTGAGTGTTCATGGTTTTATATAGAACCATTTTCTAGGACACCTGGTTTCTCTGTGTTGTGGTTATGAACGTTATTGAAGAAACCAAAACTTCCAAATGTCCAAAACAGACAGAAACTTGATTTTTTTTGTAGCTAATTTGAAAAGAGGATGAATCCAGTTTCTGTATGTTTTGGACGTTTGGAAGTTTTGGTTTCTTCAACAACGTTTATGACCACACCAGAGAGACCAAGCGTCCTAGGTAATCTACACACTTAAAAATGGTTCTTCAAGGGTTCTTTAGTAAAGACTATGGTTCTATATTGAACCATGAACACTCAATGAACCATTTGCATGCTCTTTGCATTGTGAAATCGTTCTTGGGATCGATGTAGAATATGTTGTGTATGGTTCTAGGTAGAACCATTTTAAAAAGGGTTTTATAGAGGACCAAAAAGGGTTCTTCTACTGTGACAAGCTTGACATCATAACAATGTCAGTACCCTTGGTGCTATATAGAACTATATAGAACACTTTTTTTTCATCAATCTGAAGAACGATTTTACCATGGAGAGAACCATTTGAGCATGCAAATGGTTATTTGAGCACTCAGAGTTCTATATAGAACCACTGTCTTTACTAAATAACCCCTGAAGCAGGTAATAAAGCCCCCTAAAACTGGCCTAGCGACACCCCTGCTAAGAGAAAAGGAGATAAAAAGTCATTTTTATTTATTGTAGAATTTGTATATTTCCAGTGTATTTCTGAGGCTCTTTCTGTAAGGAGATCATTTACACTGGAAAATGCAAATCTATCAAAATCATAATAAATGGAGCTACTGACGACCCACTTATGATCCAAACTTCTTCACACTGTGCCCTTCAGTGAGGATTTTAATGAATTCAGGGCAGTGCCTCGAGTTGGCGTACAACATTACCATGCTGCATGATAATAGCAATGATAATAAAAACAGCAATAATGAGCAACAGCGCCAATGTCACACTGTCTCGCTGGTCATTTTCTCCCGAGTTATATTGCTTTATTAACTGACTGATTGTGGAGTTTATTCGATCTGCCAGGTGGAGCATGGTTGGGTTCTCAAACAGAAGATTGATGGTGAGGAGAACTGCCCGAGTCACTCAAGTTCACATCCGCTCGTCTGAAGCGACGCCTTTTCTGATTCTTTCTGACTAGCACTAATGGAGGCAGAAGAAGTTGTGAACACATCAGGCCTTGCCTAATTTCCTATTGTCACATGCCTTTATGAGACAGGGGTCACCTTCGGTTCCACACTAAAGAGCCGTTATTTCTCTCAGTACGGATACACTGACTCTGATTTCTGGAGCACTGCAGACTCCACTGCTGCTGAGTAGCTTCATCTCTAGGTCAGTCTGGGAAGAATATTATCATTATTATTGTTATTATTGTTAACACCCTAAACTCTAAAGCTCCTTACATGGGTCCACACTTCAACTTATTAAGGTCTATAAGGTGCCACAAAGGTGACATCACAGAAGAACCGCTTTTGGTTCCATTAAAAAATAGAGATTTGTGAGTGTAAGGAGTCCTTCTAAATGTTCTGTACCAGTTTAAGGGTTCTCCCTAAAAGCTTTGCATTATGTAGAGGTTCTTCAAACTTCAAACCTTTTAAAGAACCATACACGGAAAGGTTTTTAGGAAAACCAATGTGGTTGTGAATGTGCTTTCATAACTACAGAGTTCACATTAGTTTCATAGTAATAACAGAATAATTAATACTAGATTTGTAATAATTCAGGCTGGTTAATAAATTTGTAGTAGAAATGGAATAAATCATAGCATTTAGTGAATAATTCATAATAATGCATAGGACAATGGTTCTATATAGAACTATATACAACACATTCTGCATCAATCTGAGGAACCATTTCACCATGCAGAGAACCCTTTTAAGCATGCAAAAGTCTTATTGGGTGTTCATGGTCCTACATACACACTTTAAAAAGATGGTTCTTCAAGGGTTCTCTGATAAAGACAATGATTCTGTATAGAGCCTTAAACAATCAAAGAACCATTTGCATGCTTAAAGGATTCTTTGCATGGTGAAAATGTTCTTCAGATTGACAAAGAATGTGTTCTATATGGTTTTACATAGCACCAAAAAGGGTTCTGCTATTGTTAAGATGTCATGCTTTTTGGTGCTATGTAGAACCCTTTTTCAAAAAGGTTCTATATAGAACTATTTATGACAATTCTTCATCAATCTGAAGAGCCGTTTCACCAGGCAGAGAACCCTTGGAACATGCAAACATTTCTTTAAGTGTTAATGGTTCTACATACACACTTAGAAAATGGTTCTTCAAGGGTTCTTTAGTAAAGAAATGGTTCTGTATAGAACCATGGACACTTCAAGCACCCTTTTCATGAATAAAAGCATCATGAAAGAGCTTCTCAGACTAACAGAGAATCTGCTGTAGAAGGTTCTATGTAGAACCATTTTGAAAATGGTTCCATATAGCACCCAAAGGGGTTATTCCCTACATCGAACCATTTTCAAAAAGGTTCTACGTAGAACCATCTTTAGTACATTGATGCAAATTTTCTCTCAACCCAAAGAGCTCTCGTATGATGCAAAGAACCCTTTAATCATGCAAAGGGTTCTTTGAGTGTTCATGGTTCTATTTACAACCATTTTCTTTACTAACAAACCCTTGGAGGACCATCTTTTTAGGAGTAGTTAATGAATCATTCATATTCATACTCATAATTTATATTGGTTCAAGAATCATTCATGGTAGATACTGAATAATTATAGTGTTTATTGAATAATTTGTAGCAGATATTTAATAATTTACAGTACTGAAGGAATCATGGAATAATCAACTTGGTTTATTACAAACTGATTGACTAATTGATTAATTGATTGATGTTGAGAACAAATATCCTCTGATGCAAAGAATAAATTTGAACTGAATTCTGAATTACATGCAAATCATTTTAATTCACAAAAACAATCATATTATTGATTTAAGAAGCAAATCAGAGAATCTTATGAGAAATTTAGCATTTATAGAATTCAGTGAAAGTGTATTTTGGGAGCTGGTGAGTAAGATTTAATATAATCCAGCCATTTGCTATTTGGAGGTCACTATGACTTGTTCTCCCTTTTTGAGAAAAAGCTTAAGGGAATAAATCTAAATATGGTACCTTCAGACATATTAGGCTTCTACTCCTGTGCTTCTACAGGGACGTTTAGAAGAAGCACATTTGGAGACGCACCACAACATAGAACCATTAACCTTGAAGTTTCCATTTGGGACCGAATTACTCTTTATATAAAGGCAAATCCCCCAAGAAATCAGCAACGTGTAAATCAGACGGAGACGCTGGAGGCCAGGAAAAGCGTATTTAACCAACATGCATGTGGAAACTTCACATATGTGTCGGTTAAGGCAAAGGTGCTCAGAAATTTACGTTCATTAATCATTCAAAAGCCACCTCGCTTTGATTAATTAGTAACAACTTGGTGTTTTAACTGCAGTCGGATTGTTAGAGGCTCATGGGAATGAACTGCACAAGCCTGGAAGCATCCTGGGAATTCCAAATGAGCGGAACGGTCCGAACGGAGGCGTCCTGCTACAGATACACCGTGGTAGATCGGCGTGATTAGCCACATGCTAACATGTTCAGACAGAGAAATATTGCCACAAACTATGGAAAGTGGGTCAGGCTTCCCTTTGACCTGATGAATGTATTTATAAAGCCTGTTAGAAGCAGCACTGCATGTTCTCGCCAAAAACAATGTGTTTCACACGCGTCCACATGGAATATGTAATCAAATCGAGTGTTCAGGCTGAAAAATAAATGAGGAACTTCTAGAGTAGAATGAGGTTTTTGTGGTGATGTTTAATGCATTTGACATCCAACCTCACAGTGCAGGCTTATGTGGACCGCACACGGCAAACTTGCTGAGATATTGCATAAGATATTTGAAATAAATCATTAATCACTGGGTTTTTACCTTATTCTGGGTCACACTGGTGCAGGATAGTAATATTTTCCAAACCATGTGGGCTAATTTCCTATGCAGTTACTAGAAAGGAAGAATTCATTCACCTGGACATGGGCACTCATCATTTACTGTGCCCCAGAGTTCAAACTGAAGAATGTATGAAGAAAATAAATTGTAAAAATTGATTTACAGACAGTTTTTAAGGATGGATGTCCGGCAACTGACCAAGACAGTCAGCCTTCTTTATCTTCTTTCTTACACATTGTGTGGGTCAAATTTGACCAAAGTCAGCCTAAAAATACAATTCCGAGGCTAAAATTTTACATTTTCGTCCTAAATTGACCCAAAATATACAATTTCTGTACAAGTGCTACACATTTTCATACATTTGTTCTGGTTAAATGTTTGACCTACATGCACTGAATGAATTGCAGCTTGACCTGAAAGCAGCAAAATAGTAAAATTTATGCCAAATTTTAACAATTCTTTTCTGTTTAAATCACTTTAATAATGTGGTTAGCACTGAATTTAGGACAGTAGCTGTTATAACATGAGTTCTAAAATTCTTAAACTTGTCCAAACTCAAAAAAATAATAAAAAATATGAATAGAAATTATTCCCAAACTATCTTTTGAAACTGTTGATTCAGTGTTAAGACTGGGTTTAGGATTAGTACTAGGGTTACGTTTAGGACCAGGGTGAGAGATAGTGAGGGTTTTGGGGTTAGGTTAAGGTTGGGATTAGGGTGAGGTCAGGGTTTGTGTTGGGAAAGTTTAAGTGAATTTTATAGATATTTAATTTGAATGTGGGTTAAATGGAAGACAACACATCTACAGTGGGCTGTCCAAATAAAGTTTTGCTGAAAAAAAAAGAGTTACAGAAGAATCCTAAGTACAGCAAAATTCCCTAAATACTGTGGTTAGACACCTCCGTAAGGCATGTGATCAGAAATGGAATAAAAGTACTACGATTCATTTGTGCTGGATTGTAATGTAGGAATCCTCATTTATGCAGAAATTAATTTATACATCACATTTTATTACCTGTGATGTCATTCAGATAGTCTTGTTCTTTTGTGCCATTAATATAAGTATTTGTGCTGTTTTAATTTAGTTATTGGATAAAAAAAAAAAATGACTTAAAAATTACTTGGAGCATAGTTTTTGCATGGCTGTAAAATTTGAAGTGTAATCTTGTTGATTTTTTTTTCTCTTATGGAATCTTTTAAGACAAGACAAGTTGTAGTTAGGTTGGGAAACCAAAAGGGAATCACCAGGAAAAGTGCAGAGCTGTTATTAGGATAACGTCCACATGGATCACTGTTAAATTCTATGTAGTGAGGTCATTCTCTCTCGATTTGTTCATATCTTAATATTCTTAAACTCTCCTTTAAAGGCTCTTCATATAACATGATGCTCATATGTTTCATATCTAAATGCTCCGTTATCTTCATCACTACTTTCCAAAACCGCTGCAGCAGCTTCAGCAGCTGTAAACTCTCTGCACGCCATTTCACATGAGTCTCCGATGTGGACTGAATGAAGAATGAAGGGTTTCCGGCGTGATGGTCAGTCCTTAGTGTGTGTCCATTGGTCAGTTTCACACAGAATGTAGACGGACACACGAATCCACCAGTTCCACACGGTGAGAGGCCGATGACGTGTAGCTCAGCCCCTCTTCATAGGCTCATAACTCCGGATGTGAGTCTCGTATGATCTCATGATCAGATGGAATGGAAAGGCCGACTCTACAGATTCAGGAAGTGTTTGAACTGGATTTCTGAGCTGGATCATCACAAAGATACCGACTCAGATATAGAGAAACAGAGAATTTGACATGCAGGTACGTTTGTGGACCCCAGAGGGTTTACTTATGACCAGCACAATATAACTCCCTGTTCGAAGTGATTCAAATTGTGACTCATTAGGTCAAAAAAATGACTTCTTTTCTTAAGATTTTAACCTAGTTAGTCAAAAAGTCATTAATTATTGGGAAAGCATGTGATTACTTTGACAAAAGTACTTATTTTGAGAAAATAAAATATTTTAACAAAAGTTAGAATTTTGAGAAAATAAGTGATTTTTTCTGACTTGAAAAATAAAAAAAAAATCAAATTTAAAGGAGAACAACTCAAATGTGAGGA
The DNA here is from genome assembly GCF_904425465.1 of Colossoma macropomum. Lineage (NCBI taxonomy): Eukaryota > Metazoa > Chordata > Actinopteri > Characiformes > Serrasalmidae > Colossoma > Colossoma macropomum. The sequence continues at coordinate 1,878,837 of NW_023494800.1, forward strand.
AATACATCATGCTAAGTGTGAAGCTGTTAACTTTGCTACTCTTGCTATACTGTCCTCGATAGCACTACATACTTACAAATGATGGTTCTTCAAGAGTTCTTTAGTAAAGAAACTGGTTCTCAATAGAACCATGAACATATACATATATACCTGAACCATATACACATTAACCTTTTTGAGAATGGTTCTATACAGCACCAAAGGGGTCTTCCACTCTTACGATGTCAGGCTTGTTATAACGGAAGAACCCTATTTGGTCCTATATAGAACCACTTTTAAAAGGTTTTATATTAAACCATATACAGCACATTCTCCATCAATCTGAGGAGCCTTTTCATGATGCAAAGAACCCTTTAATCAGACAGGGTTCTTTGAGTGTTCATGTTTCTATGTAGAACCATTTTCTTTAGTAAAGAACCCTTGAACAACCATAATTTTTAAGTGTGTATGGTTGTATATAGAACCTTTTTTTCTATATAGCACCCAAAAGGGGTTTTCTATTGTTACAAGTTTGACATCTTAAGCTTAAACAGACTACAGCTAATCTATTGTGACTTTAAGATGCACCTATTGCTGATAAAGGTTTTCACACAGGTTGTAGAGTGTCCAGAGAAAAGCACTGACCAATAGAATGAGCCTAAGGTCTCCATGTTCAATGACCAGCGTGGGCTAGGGGGGTATTAAGACCCTCAGCACTGGGCTGTGGAGCAGTGGAACTGTGTTCTCTGGAGTGATGGAGCTCCATCCAATACCTTTGGGATGAGTTGGAGTGATCCAGAACTGACCATCCAACATCAGTACCTGACCTCACTAATGCTCAATCAAATCCTCACAGCAATGTTCAACATCTACAGTAAAGCCTTCTCAGAAGAGTAGAAGCTGTTACTGCAGCACTGACTCACTATTAACACCTTCATATCAGAAGAAACGCTGATGTTTCCATTTTTGGCAGAGATGCACTTTGAGATGAAGTTTTTGATGTGATTATCTAAAGTGTGACTGATGAGATTAAATCCGAGTTTAGGGACGTTTCTCTCCTTCTTCTCTGACCAAAATGAATAATCCACTGCCATGCAAACAAAGGGAGAATCAATGCAGGCCACACTGGGCCTTTAAAATCAATAAAGCCCCACAGCACTGGGGTCTCACCTACAGCGAGGGGGTCTTTAGCTAACTTTGATAAATGGCCATGTTTATGACCACATGTTTAAGCCCATTAGGGCAGCAGTGAAGAATTTCTGCATGTTACAGGATCCATAATATGAAGATAAAGTAGCTGAGACCTTTACAAGCACCAGTAATTACAGCTTAGCATTAAAACCGTCTTGCAATGCATTAAATGTGACAATAACAAATTCACGTGTGTGATTATTCAACACATTTGTTTCCCTATGAGCCCTTAGCTATTACTACACATCCAAGAATGAGCTTTTCTTCAGGATACCATCAAATAACTCACTATAAAAATGACACATTTCCCTTGCCTGTGAAAAACAACACCTTCATCGTTACAGTCTTTGCCAGCAAAAACTAAAGTAGTTTTATATAAATAATTTCTGACTCGTAACTTATTGAAACAAGTAGTGAACTTGTGTGGAAAGTGCAGATTACACACTTTCAATCTAGACCACATTAGTGTTTGTAAGTAGAAAAGGAGGTGTTTCATTATGATTTTTATTTGATGAAAAGTTATTATTGTGTGTCTTGTATTGCTGAAAGGAAAAATATTGTTTATTGTTCTTTTTTTTGTCTTTTTTTGACATCACAATAAATGGAAAAAAGTCAAAAGTGCAGATTTGGACCCATCCATACAGAATGTAAATTCAATGTAAGGGTAATGCATTATGGAACTAACCATGTAGTTATGTAATAACATGTACATAATTATGTAGTTACTATGTAATTACAGATAAAGTATCACCATTTATGGTGTATATGGTGCTGTCAGAGTGTCTGGGTGTTATTTGTAAGCATATATGTTGTTTTTTGTGTTTGTGTCTCTTCTTTTAAAGAACTAAGGGAACATATTTTAAATTTCATCCTGTTTTTGTCACTTTCAATGTAAATGTAATATATTGTATAACAGCTATGCTGTTCCATTAAAATAATATGGAAAAACAACAATAATACCTCTTTAAAGAGTTAATTGAATTGATAATTCCTTTTTCTATGTAAAGCAAAAGCAGCGCACAACTTAATGCTTTTTGTTTTTTGCTAAATAATTTTAACAGTACTTGAGATAGATGAGTAGTTTTCATGTACAGGTTACCAACACACCTCTGCTTCAAAGGAAAACATAAACTTTGTTTCCAGCTCCTAATGTTTATGACAAATCCAGACAAAAACACGAGAGCGAATGTTACGCCTAACCCCATCAGTGGGGTTGACTGATACAGAGGAGTGAGATGTAATGCAAGACACAATTAATTCAAAATAGTTCTGTTGTTTGAACCAAATGCATTTTCCAGCCTAAATACATAAAAATATCTGCAATAAAATAAACATGCTCGATGAAAAGAAGTTGCATCAAACAATTTTATTTCTGACCACAAAGTAGAACAGCTAAAATCAAGTACAATAAAATGTATTATTTTATTATACTTGTAATCTATTACACATTTTTTGACACATTTGTGCATAAAAACCTTCAGAAACTGACTAAATGCATATGGCAGATATTATATTTAGTCCTGTGCTTGTTTACTTTGGGGATCTTAGCTGTAACAGCATCTTAAACTTACCCTGCCTTCCCCATGTGGAGGCTATACTTATAATGGTGTTTACTGACAGTTCTGGCTGGTCAGAGTCCAGATTTAAACCCCTTTAGTGAATATTTGGTCTCATTTGAACACAAACCAGCTCAGCAGTGTTTTCAGCTGTTTGAAGTCATCAGTGTTGAGTGGATCAATACTGACTCTTCTTTCTGTAAAAGACTGTCTGCAGGTTCACACACTAAACTCCAACACTTAAAGAAATCAAAGAGAAAACCTCTCCACACTGACTTACTTTATCTATTTGTTTAATGATTTGGTGTTAAGACCGTTAAAAGCTTAAAGTTTTGCCATCATTGCCAGTTTTTTACCCAGGAGTGTACAGATTCAGGAAATGTTTCAACCACATTTCTGCACTTTATTATCACAAGGATAGAGAAACATATTTAAAAACATTGAATATGATCCAGGGTCAAGTTCGTGGAGGGTTAATAGCTTTGCCGTCTTAATTGTGCAATATTTCCTCACATTTAAAGTACATCTTACAAACACTGCACTATCCACAGAAGGAGAACACTGTAATGAATTGCATGAGATCCCTGGAGAACATTTTGATCAGCTGTGGCTGATATCAGATGTGAGATAATTGCTTCAGCTCATGAGTTCAGCTGTAATTACAGCTTGTTCCTATGTGTATATAGTGGATGAGCATGTCTGATACTAAAAACATCTAACGTGAACTTACAAAGCTGGTTCCATGAAGCTCGCTAGACCACAAATCTAACAAGGAAATCTAACTGCATCCTATAAAGACCTTCACTGGTTAAGAAACTGTAACATCTTGTCCGGTTTCATCTGTCTTCCCTGTTTAAGTCGTGTTTTTTGTTTACATTTTTTGCTTTTGTTGTTATTTTGGTTTGGTCTCCTCCCTGGTCCTGCCCCCTTGTAATTGTGTTCATCTGTCTGTGGTTCATCCCTCTCATTCTTCCCAGGTGTTGCTTGTTTTCCCTCTGTGTGTATCTGTGTATATTTCCCTCCTGCATATGGTTGAGTGGCGTTCTAACTGTGCTGTTATTTCACCATAACAACACAGGTTTTTCACAAAGACTGTGTCACTGTGCTGAGATGCCGTTGCTAAGCAACGACCCTGACAGCTGTAGGAGACGCTCAAGACATTTGAACATTTTCTTACTTTGCCACAAACAGGAAATGGACACTTTTAAGATCACATTTGACCGACAGCCGATTTGGTCAGACTCTGAAGATGAGACGACACTAAATTCCCAAACTGTCATCACCACTGAGCAGCTTTTCAGTCGGCAGCTGTGACAGAAGAACAGCTAAACAACCTGGAATCAGCCAGAAATGAACCCAACACCATTCGCCAAACTAAATGGGCTGTAAGATGCTTTACAGACTGGCTGGAACAAAACAACATTAATACTGATCTGGCAAAAACTGACAAAACTGAGCTGAACTTGATATTGCGGCAGTTTTATGGCTCAGTCTGATTTGGTCAGACTCTAAAGATCAGACTACACGCTTGGCGAATTGTGTTTGGTTAATTTCTGGCTGATTCCAGGTTGTTTAGCTGTTCTTCTGTCACAGCTGCCGACTCAAAAGCTGCTCAGTGGTGATGACGAGCGAATGGGTGGAGCTCGTTACTCTGACGTAGCAACAAGCTGCTTGTTTGGGAACTATAATTTGGTGAAGGACCTGTGAACATTAAAACATATTAAACGCCACGTTCACAGCCCAGTTTATTAATTTCATACTTTTATTTAACTGTTGTATAAAACAATAGAACACTCGAGGAGTGTGTTATCACCTTCGGCTCCTGCCTGTGGCCCAATCACAGCCGTGATGTCATTTCGCGATAACACACTCCCTCTCATGTTCTATTGCTTAAATCAAACACAATATATTCTAAACATAGTCAGAGATATTATTGTGTTTTAAATATACAGCTGCCACAGATAAAATCAGAGTGGTCAGAAAGGAAAATGCATTTTCATTTAAAATCAGCCTCAACCAGTTTAGCACATTTTCTCCCACCAGTACATCTGGGACACAACACTGGCTTTAAACGAAATAGGAAAACTGAGAGGTAATTAAGTTTTTTCTCAAGAGAGGAAAATTTTAATGACCTCTTAAAAAAGTGTTGGATGCTGTTTAACATCTGACCCAAGACTATGATTGTTCTACATTTATTAAAAATACAACTAAATCCCTGAATGCATCACAAAGGCAACAACCCAGAGCTGTATCTGTAACCGCAAAATACAGAATATTTCAGCTTTAAAGGTGTTCTGAAAGGAAACAGTACAGAACTGTACTGTAATTAAAAGCATGCATGCTAGTATTGATTGGCATATTACAGATACACTCTTAAAAAACATGGTTCTTCAAGGGTTCTTTAGTAAAGAAAATGGTTCTGTATAGAAACATGAGCATGGTTCTTGATTGAATGATTAAATGGATCATTTGATTAAATGGTTCTCTGCATGGTGAAATGCTTCTTCAGATTGACGCAGAATGTGTTGTATAAGGTTTCATATAGAACCTTTTTGAAAATGGGCCTATATAGCACCAAAAAGGGTTCTTATATTGTAACAAGCTTGACAGAATGACTGTTTTTGGTGCTGTATAGAACCATATACAACACATATTCTCCGTCAATCTGAGGGACGATTTCACCATGCAAAGAACTTTGCTCTTAATGACCGAAGGGGTAAAGTGGGGTCATTTTTATTTCGGCTGTCCAGAAATAATGTGTTTTACTGAAAATAATATACTTTTTCAAAATAAAAAATGAGGACCTTTATTTTATAAAAATCTCTCTGAGTAAAATGACCCAGTAGTCCATATTAATGTCATGTAAAAGTTGTATGCTTTATGAATGTTGATTTAAACATTCATGAGCATGTTATGAAGTGTTTATGTAAGACATTATGTAGACACCCTTCAAGGAAAGTGTTAGGTCTGGATAATCACATTGACCTACATGTTGTAAATAGGTCATCATAGTGACCTACATGCTTTCAAATGAATAGTTATGCTGATTTGCATTCATTTCAATGGCTTATTACATTGACATGCATTTATGTAAGACGTTATGAAGTGTTATGTAGACCCCCTTCAAGTAAAGTGTTACCATTTATTCTAATTCAAGTCAATGTAATAATCCAGTTAAATGTGTTAGTGTGCCAGTGATTATATATTCTGTAATATTAATCTATAGTGTTCACGTTTTCCTTTATAAACAATTTTCTGCATGTAAGCCCACACACACACACAATCACACTTGCCTAGGGCAAACTGCAGATAACAGGTGATTATTTCTCTGTTCACGGTCAGACTGAGGCAGACAGAACACTTTACGCGTCACACTTTTGGGTGAAATGTGGAATAGTTTGTTGAATAATGGATTTCATGCTGCTGCAGACAGCTTAAAAGTGCGGAAATTAGCATTTGCATATAATTTGCTGTTTTAGAGGAAGACTTAAGTGCTGTCACTCTCTTGCCCTGATGGAGTGAGTGTGTTAAAGGGGCTGTCAGCTTACTGTGCTAATCTGTTAATGATTTCAGCTGGAGGCTCCTGCATGAAGGTACTGCACTGAAAAACTTTGCTTAAAGTTTGCTCTAAATTTATGTGATTCAAATGTGTAGATTATCTCAACATGAATTAAATGTGTTAAATCAACATAATTAGCGTGTGTCAGGACTTGATGTAACATTTCATTTGTGTGGTACCATTTGAATCATGTAAATCAAGTACCAAATAAAGATCTGTGAGTGTGTTTACATGCACTTAATAATCCGAGTGTGATCAGATTTCTGCAGTTATCTGATTGTTCAAGTGGTCATGTAAACAGCACAATCTGATTTCTTAGATCAGAGTAAGGTCTAAAAAAACTGATTAAGTAATCTGATAAAGAGATTTCTCGGTGCATGTAAACTCTTACTCTGATTTCTTTTGGATTTCTGTGTCTGTACATGTGCAAAAACAGACTGCAGTACCAGAAATAAGTGAGCAGCGTCGCTGTGAGATCAGAACACTTTTGGAGTGACACTGAAACCAACTACATGCTTAATAAAATGTTAGTTGAATGTTAACTAAGTTAAATATTCTTCATCTTCTAGATGATCTATGTTCATATTTTCAGGTAAAGTGGCGATTTTTGAAAAAAAGCTGTGGCATAAAGTTTGAGTTTTACATTACGTTTACGTCTCGTCTTCTTCTGTGAGTTTATTGGCTGGTTGTAAAGCAGAAATCTGATTACTGTATGACTCATGTAGACCTGGAGTTTCCCCATTATCTGATTACTCGAGAGCATGAAAATGTGTTGATCGGATTACTGACAAAACCTGATTTTCTGCAGTTATCGCATTATTAAGTGCATGTAAACACACTCAGTGTTGGTCATTATATATACACATAAATATGAGTTTGGATGCACTTTGGATGTCATCAGTATCTCAACCTGCTAAAATGTCTGATCTTAAGGTAGGCACACTTTTATCAGACTCCTGCATATTTTCTTTAGCAAAATTGGTAATTAAGGATAGAAACGTGTAGCTTTTTTATTATTTTTGTACAACTTTTACCACAAAAGCTGGCAAACGTTAACTAGCCAGCTTAGCTCTGCTCATGAAATGATTCTTCAGAATGATGAACAATGTGCTGTAGAAGGTTCTATATAGAACCTTTTGGAAAATTGTTCTACCTAATACCAGAAAGTGTTCTTTTGTAGTTGTGATGTCAAGCTTGTAACAATAGCAGAACCCTTTTTGGTGCTATTTAGAATTTCAAATGCTTCTATATAGAACCATACACAGCACTTTATCAATCTGAAGAACTATTTCACCATGCAGAGAACCCTTTAATCATGCAATAGGTTCTTTGAGTGTTCATGGTTGTATACAGAACCATTTTCTTTATTAAAGAACCCCTGAAGAACCATCTTTTTTTTTAGAAAGTATGAAAGATGCATGATGCGTCCTTTATGACTGGATGCTTTTATCTATAAGAGTCTATTATTGATCTGTTTGATCAGAGTAACATGACGTATTCCTAGTTTGTGAGATGAACTGAATAAAACCCTAGAAACATCAGATTTATTAGATCACATTCTTTACATGTTACAAAACCAAAATAAAGGCAACGACAGCTTTGTGAGATCACATTATGTACAAAACACTGCAGATTAAACAGCTGCGTTTTTAAATCTGCCTTAAAGGATTAATTCAATGTAAATAAATTTTTTTCAAATCTGACTTTGGTCAGTGATCATCATCACAAATCTTTAGAATCATTGAGGTTAGTATTTATAGAGTTGTGGCCCCTTTTGAGGGCTAATATTTTCACGTTTAGAGGAGCAGAGTAGACTTTTCCGATGTGTGCTGTACAGTCTCTGCTGAATGAACCATTACAGAGCAGAATTAACGCTGTTTTCAGCCCAGCTGGACTCAAACAGCCCCACAGACAAATTTATCTGGGTAAATTTGGCCATAATTGGAAAACAAACAAGTTGGAATATAATAACAGCTACTTTTTCCAGAGGTGTGAAGTAGGCTTGTGTAAGACAGTAACAAAGAGAGAGAAAGTGACAGATTTCTTTGTTTTCTGAGACCAAAAGCAGAGAAGAGCATCACATTAGGACTCTAGTTTATAACAGGAATGCTGACCATGATATAAACGTCAGACATCTTAAGAGCATTAAGCTCTTAGCCGTCATAGTTCAGCACTGAAAAACATCTTATTTTTTGAGGAATTATTTCTAACTCATATTGTTTATTGAAACAAGTACAGAAATTGTGTGGAAAGTGCAGATTCTGAACTTTCAATCTGTACCATGTTAGTGTTTGGAAGTAGAAGACGAGATATTTTATTATGAAAGTTATTGTTGTGTGTCTTGTATTGCTGAAAGGAGAAATATTGTTTAGAATTGTTCTACTTTTGTCAATTTTTGTGACATCAGAATAAATAAAAAAAAAGTGTAGATTTGGATCCATTCATATAGAATGCAATGCATTATATAACTAACCACACTATTATGTCTCTGCTGTAATTACATATAGATATCAACATTTATGGTGAATATGGTTCCTTTTACTGTGTTTGGGAATGAAAACTCATAAAATTCTACGTATAAACTATATTCTGTTATCATATGGCATGTTTATCTAGCCCAAATATTACCTATCAACAGCCCAAAATAAAAACTCTGCTGCCAACACATCCTTGGCATATGGATGCTATTTTCCTGCTGTTTTCCTCTCTGTCTTCATGGCTCCTGACAAATTTAAATAAAATGTCACTAAAGTTTCTCAGCAGCCTAAAATATGCTTCAGCTTTAATGTGAAAACTTGCTCTTCTTTCTCCTTCAGCATCCTGAAGGCATTTTTTGCCATTAGAGCCCAAAGCCCGTCCTTTAGCTGCCGTCTGATGTGTGTATGGAATCTGTAGAATTCAAATTGGATGTAGGGAACATTTACACATCTCTGAGATACTGTTTAACACTTTCAGTGATATAAATAAGAAACACAATAAGCAGAAACTTTAAAAAACGGTACCACTTCCTATGAGCCATGTATTCATAATGCTGTATATATCATGTGAATTGATTTATATCATTTATAAAGCATGAAAACTGCTCTCATTTAAATAAACAAATGTCATATGCTATGTAAATATGCAAATAGACATACTTCTACTCTCATATATTTTAACGCATGTCTAATTTTTTATTTCTGCCTAATTTATGTAAGTTTATGTGCAATTATATGTGTTGCTACTGTCACACTTGGGATCAATAAAGTTCTATCTATCAATCTATCTATGTAATTATATATATATATATATATATATATATATATATATATATATATATATAGATAGATAGATAGATAGACAGACAGACAATATATATATATATATATATATATATATATATATATATATATATATATATATATATATATATATATGTCTGTCTGTCTGTCTGTCTGTCTGTCTATCTATCTATCTATCTATCTATCTATCTATCTATCTATCTATTTATATATATCAATATATCTGTTTGTCTGTCTATCTGAAAAAAATCACCATGCAAAACCCAATTAAGCATGAAATGGTTCTATATAGAACTCGTAGTTGTTATTGTTTGCTTTCCGGAGTCGACTAGAGGAGGACGGGTTTCTTCCTCTTGCTCTTAGGGAGTTTTGTTGTTATTGGTGGCGCTCATGGGGTCTCATACCTGGATTTTTCTGTAAAGCTGCTTTGCGATAATGCCTTTTGTGAAAAGCGCTAAATAAATAAACTTTGACTTGACTTGGTTCTGAATAGAACCACTCCCTTTACTAAAAACCCATCTTTTTAAAAAGTGCAGTCAGCATTTACGATCAGGAAAGAGGCTGAATCTTATTACCTCAGGAGCATTCGGACTGCAATGAAGCGGATATTCAACTCCTGACATTAATTCTCAGGACGTGTGGTATTTAGGATTATTAACTGGTCAGGACTTTCTGTTTATGAGCTGTACTTTAGTTTTGTGAGGACTTCCCAGAAAATAAACTAACATCTGAATTATTATTAATCAGAGGCTGATTGTGCAGATGGTGTGTGTGATTATGACAAATTATATTATTTATATATTTACTTTTGGCCCATTTAGCATTTGTGGGTACACCACTGCATGAGATTAGCATTAGCATAAATGTCACTTCCAGCAACAACAACATCGTGCAGTTTGGTGGAAGTTTGGAGAGACTGTTTTACTCCTTCCTCTCCATCTCTTATGGCTGTTATAAACAGCTTCCTCACAGTGTAATGAGAGAAGAATGGACAGCAGCTCTGGAGGGATGAGCTATGCTTTTAACCTTCTGTGGTCCACAAACTGTGTGTCAAATTCTCTGTTTCTATATCTGTGTCTGTATCTTTGTGATGATCCAGCTCAAAAATCCAGTTCAAACACTTCCTGAATCTGTAGAGTCGCCCTTTCCATTCCATCTTATCACGAGATCATACGAGACTCACATCCGGAGTTATGAGCCTATGAAGAGGGGCTGAGATACACGTCATCTGCCTCTCACCGTGTGGAACTGGTGGATTCGTGTGTCCATCTACATTCTGTGTGAAATTAACCAATGGACACTCAGGAACTCACTAAGCACTGACCATCACACCGGAAACCCTTCATTCTTCATTCAGTCCACATCGGAGACTCATGTGAAACGGCGTGCAGAGAGTTTACAGCTGCTAAAGCTGCTGCAGCTGTTTTGGAAAGTAGTGATGAAGATAACGGAGCATTTAGATATGAAACATATGAGGATCATGTTATGTGAAGAGCCTTTAAAGGAGAGTTTAAGAAGATATGAGCAAATCGAGAAAATGACCTCAGAGGGTTAATTAAGGCAGGAGAAAAAGTGTGCTTAAGTATTTGGCAGTGTTTCTGCTTTAGACTGACCGCGGAGACACCAGACTGAACGTGCTCTCCAACCTCAGAACCCAGGAATAAGGAGACTTTATAAACCCATGCAAGAGATCTGGAGCTACTGCTGTCAAATAGTAGTGCAGGCTGAAGCCCAGCTGCAGCATATTGTCTGTTGCTTTGACAGAATCCATGATTGCAGCCGTCCTGTTCAAATACAGCTAGAATAAACATACTAGAACAGATTTACAGCTTCAGTGTTCCAAACACACATTCTTTTTCTCATACGTACATCTCTATTCACCCTCTGTCTGAAACACTCTGGTAGAGCTCCTGTGGCTCTTCATGGATGGCAGCTCAGCACTTGGAGCTCAATCCTAGCAGGACTGAGCTGCTATTCATCCCTGCAACTACAGGTCCTCATCATGATCTCGCCATCTCATTCGAGAACTCTCCGATTGTTCCGTCTGAAGAGGCATGAAGTCTCGGTGTGACTTTGGATGGCCAGTTATCGTTCTCAGCGCACATTGAGAACCTAACTCGGTCAGGCAGGTTTCCCCTGTATAACATCTCTCTGGTCATCTCAAGGCTTGACTACTGCAACTCGCTCTTGGCTGGTCTTCCTATGCGGCCATCAAGCCTCTGCAACTCATCAGCAGCACGGCTCATCTTCAGTCTTCCTAAGTTCAGTCACATCACTCCACTGCACACATCAGATTTAAAACCCTGATGCCTACAAAGCCAAAAATGGACCAGCCCCTCCCTTCCTGATGGCGATGGTCAACTCGAACTGCACCTCGAGCACTTCAAGCTTCAAGTACAGCTCGGCTTGACCCACCATTCTTCAAGACGCCTAGAAGAGAAGCATCAGGATTCTTCTCCGTCCTGGAGCCCAGGTGGTGGAACAAACTCCCCCTGGCTGTCCGAACAGCAGAGTCTCTCGCGGTCTTCAAACGCAGACTGAAGACCGTCTCTTTATACAGCACTTAAGTGACATTGAGTCAAGTATTTATTGTAATGTATTGTACTGTACTGTGTTTAACTGTTTCTTTTCTCTCTGTATCAACATGGATTTCTGTTTCTGGCAGTATCTGAGCTCAGGACTGTCTTTCTCTTTAACCTATTTATAAATAGCAAAGATACTTTCTCTGCGTAGACAACGCACTTTTTGTAAGTCACTCTGGATAAGAGCGTCTGCTAAATGCTGTAAATGTAAATGTAAAAATGTAATATATTACAACAGCAGTTAGCGTTAGCTAGTTCTAAATGGCCAAAGAAAGACAGAAAAAGAGCGGGTTTGCAGGTTTGCCACAGACAATTGAAACTGATTCTCTTTTTAGTAAATGTTTCATTGCCAGTGCTGCAGTGTACACTGTTAGAAATAAAGGTTCTGTTCAGGTACATTTTTTGTCCATCAAGGTACAAACAGTGTAAATGTTCCCTCAAAGCTCCAACAGTGGTTTTAAGGTCTGATTGTGAACCTTAAATAAGTTTCTCCAGGTGAAAAGTTCGTATTTGTACCTTTTCATAACCGAATGTTTTAAACAGAACAGTAAAATAAAAGCCTGGAGACGAGACGGGGTGTGTGGAGTCAGTACAGCTTAGAACATATCATTTCAGTGGATTATGGTTCAGTTATGTTCCCTGACTAAAGGTACTGAGATGGAGCCTTGAGGGTTCCACCCCAGTGACAAGAGGGGAACTGCCGCAGGGACAGTTTAGTACCTTTATTTCTGAGAGTGTACTGACCCAGGTTGGAGAAGCAGCCAGATACACAAGGCTAAAGTTGGCTTCCTATTCATCAGCTTCTTGTTCAATTCTTGTTCAGTGCACCATTTAAGGTGGAATATGAAAATTTGAACAAGAAGCTGGTGAATAAGAAGATGACTTCAGCTTGATGTCAAACAGAAAGTGTTTACAGGTGTCCACTCAGGTACAGCCAACAACAGAGCAGTGCCCGTGCTTGGCTCTTAGCTTTGATGTGATCTGCACATCTGGCGCTTGTGAGAAAAAATGGTGCACCTTTGCAGAGGTAGTTTGTGAGCTGTGGGTGGAGATTCTCAGGTGGGGGCGGAATTATTCTAATGAGCCTGCACTTGACGTAGGAAGGGGATCCAAGTCTAAATGGCTTGTTGAATCTCATGTTTTCTGACCTTGGCAGCTCCCAAAAAAACTGATTGGGTTGTCTTATTTCACAGTTCGTCAGTCGGTAAGAGCTCCAGATACCCAAATGTATGTGCACAAACACTTAAAGTTAAAAACGAGTGAGTTTTTTATAATATACCCCCTTTAAATTCAATGGCACCACAGAATAACAGTTGCTAACTTAAGTAATGCTTTTCATTTAATGGTCAAATATGTGTTTTTGTTAGCTATGTGTGTGGCTTTAAGTGGTTAGTCTTAGCACAGCATTAATATGTTAGTATTCCTTAGCATAGCATTGATGCATTTTTGTGTAAGTTCAGGTCCACCTACTGCTGGCTCCGTTTTAAAAGAAAAAAAGATGAGGCATTATGGGAAATGTAGTGTCTGTAGTGAATTCACAAGGTCATAATGTTTGTGCTGTGTAGTTTATATTGTGCAGATTGAAACAAAAAACTTTACAGCTCATGTATTGACTTGTTCACTGTGATTATAATAGGGCATGACAACGTGCCCCACATTTGTCTAGTGATGCCTCTGGCTGATAGACTACATTTGGAGTTGGGGGGGATGTGATAGTATTTACTAACGCTAAACTGACTGTGTCAAACTGTCACTCCTTGCAGTTTGTGTTGATGAAGCTTTAAACACTCTGGGCATTCTGTCAGTTAGCTTCATGACAAGCCAACAGGACGAAAAAAAGGATTAAACAATTAAACTTGTGCAAGATCATACATAGCTATTCATAAAAAAGCCTTTAGATCACAACGTCTTTGGAACATTCAGTCTGGTGGGTCCATACATTCATATGTTAATGTACACTCAACTATTCACGTGTTGGCTACTTTATTAGAAACTCCTACCTTGTGCTTCCACTCACTGGCCATTTTATTAGAAACACCTACCTTGTACTTCCACTCACTGGCCACTTTATTAGAAACATCTACCTTGTACTTCCACTAACTGGCCACTTTATTAGAAACACCTAGCTTGTGCCTCCACTCACTGGCCACTTTATTAGAAACACCTACCTTGTGCTTCCACTCACTGGCCACTTTGTTAGAAACACCTACCTTGTGCTTCCACTAACTGGCCACTTTATTAGAAACACCTAGCTTGTGCTTCCACTAACTGACCACTTTATTAGAAACACCTACCTTGTGCTTCCACTCACTGGCCACTTTGTTAGAAACACCTACCTTGTGCTTCCACTAACTGGCCACTTTATTAGAAACACCTACCTTGCGCTTCTACTCACTGGCCACTTTATTAGAAACACCTAGCTTGTGTTTCCACTCACTGGTCACTTTATTAGAAACACCTACCTTGTGCTTCCACTCACTGGCCACTTTATTAGAAACACCTACCTTGCACTTCCACTCACTGGCCACCTTATTAGAAACACCTAACTTGTGCTTCCACTAACTGGCCACTTTATTAGAAACACCTACCTTGCACTTCCACTCACTGGCCACCTTATTAGAAACACCTAACTTGTGCTTCCACTAACTGGCCACTTTATTAGAAACACCTACCTTGTACTTCCTCTCACTGGCCACTTTATTAGGAACATCTACCTTGTGCTTCCACTAACTGGCCACTTTATTAGAAACGCCTATGGAATGTCTTTTCCAAGCTTTAGATGTTTGTGTTTAATCCAGAGCAGCCAAAAAAATTCCATGTGCACCCGCATTGGCTAAGCACTAACATAGTACTAAAAATCACATTGAGGCACTAGAACTGTAGAGGTTGTAGAACAGCAGCTCATATAATGTCCACATAAGCAGATCTACATGGCCTATTTAGCCAGCCTCATAACCTCAGGTGACACTGCATTTATACAGTGGTATAGTCATGACATCTGTGTCTGCCAAACCAGAAATAGGTTCACCAACAAAACCCCACGAATAAAGTAAAGCATCTCTGCCAAACGGATGTCACTCCATCCAGCTTGGGAGCTAAATAAAGGCAGCACGGCTGTAGAAACATGTGGCTGGATGCAGCAGGGAGAGGAATTATAAAGCCAGCCTCTGTCAGGCATGCAATCCCATTACCCACCCTCCACGCTTCCCCCGGCCGCAGGAAGCCACGGGCAGAAGCAGGCGTGATGAATGCTCCACACGGGTAAGAACAGTGGTGTTCGTCTTCAAGCTGGTAATTATATCAGCGTAATGTGTCCCCAGAGAAGCTCTGAAATTACTGCTGAGGACATAGTGTCACAGCTGGCCAACAGCAGCCATGGATCACACCGAGCTGGACCGAGGAACGCTGGGAAAGGTAGTTAGCTGGCACAAACACCAGCCTGCTAAAGGCCAACAGTGAGATAAATGCTCAGCTAACCGAATTCACAAACCTGAGGACAATTTATAGCTGCCTCGCAAGACATAGTTCACCAAAAATATCAGATTTACAGTCTGCCCGCCCCCCCCCAACCACCAGCACAGATACAGTCGATCAGCCAACACGTCTGCTTTGGGGCTCAGAACTACATAGATCTTCCCTCGTTGCACCTCAACCTGCTTGTGGTTTTGCAACAAGCCCACAAAGTATTCAGCAGTTGGTGAGGAAAGCAATTCAGCTTTTTTATTTATGAAAATGTAATGTTAACTTAAACAGTTACATCTGGTGCAAGTTTTATTTTATATATATAAATTTATATATATATAAATAAAATATGAAAGTACAAACTTCACTCTACAACAAGCCCACATGATGAATTATTGCAGTTCAGAAATTTTTACCATTATCATATTCAGTAGTTGCAATCCTGAGATCTAGGGGTGCTACAGCACTCACAGCACTCTCAGCACCCCCGTTTCCCGCATTCAAACCAGAGTCGCTGCATGCAGAATGGCTTTTAGCTCCCTACGCTGTAAGAAGTGGCTCATTAGATCTACTTAAAAAGTTACTTCATGTGTAAACAAGTAAATTAAGTAGTTTTATTCAACCTAAATAAATACTTTGAATGATTTGAATGCATTATTTTGAGTTGAATAAAACTAGTTCAGTTGCTTGTTACCACATTAAGTATTTTTTAGGTAAATCTGACGAGACACTTTAAACAGTACCTACACTGGACTCCAGCAGTCAGCAGCTGAAGTATACTATATAGCCAAAAGCATGTGGACACCCCTCCTAATAATTGAGTACAGGAGTTTAAGCAACACTCATTGAACTCAGACTAAAAAACTGTGAGTCGGAATCTTCACGATTTGAGTTTCCATCGCTGAGCAGCTGCACACAAGCCTAAGATCACTATGCGCAACGCCAAGTGTCGGCTGGAGTGGTGTAAAGCGCCACCACTGGACTCTGGAGCAGTGAAAACGTGTTCTCTGGAGTGATGAATCAGCTTCTCTATCTGTCAGTCTGATGATGAGTCTTGGTTTGGTGGATGCCAGGAGAACGTTACCTACTGGAATGCATAGTAAAGTTTGGTGGAGGAGGGATGATGGGCTGGGGCTGTTATCTGCTTCCAGTTTTGTGTCAGCAGTTTGGGGAAGAGCCTTTCCTGTTCCAGCATGACTGAGCCCCTGAGCACAAAGCAGCTCCATAAAGGCATGGTTTGACCAGTTTGGTGTGGAGGAACTCCAGTGGCCTGCACAGAGCCCTGACCTCAACCCCACTGAATTCCTTTGGGAAGAACTGGAATGTTGACTGTGAGCCAGACCCTCTCGTCCAACATCAGTGTCTGACCTCTCAAATGCTCTTTAGACTGAATGGACACAAATTCTCACAGACACAGAGCAGAGGATGTTATAGCTGCAAAGGGGGACAACTTCATATTAAAGCCCATGATTTTGTAACAGGACACCCAACAAGCTCAAATAGGGTTGATGTATAACTGTCCACATACTTCTGGCCATGTAGTATATGTGCACTAGCAATGTGTCATTTGTAAGTGACTCAGCTCTTTTAGGTGAACGCTGGGAGCTGACTTGCATTTTTTGTGGCTATAATGTGGTCATAATTACAATGAAATACTGTGAAATATATAACAAAGTGTAAGTGTCACAAAGGTGTAATGAAATGTATTTATAAACGGTTTATGTGAATGACTTTTTTGTACGTGTTATAAGCACAGAGAGAATAATGCTGACAGCTCGACAAGCACATTAGTCATGTTTTACACAGTCAGCCTGTAGCTTAGCTTTCTCGTCAGCCTTCATTAACCAAAGACTGGCGGAGAACGGAGGAGAAGTGTGGGCTTTAACAGGTGCTACCAAAAAGACTTCTCAAAGCCAGACGCCCACTCACTGAGGTTTGGTGAGATTTCTCTTTTTTTTTTCTTCCCTCACACACTCTCTCTCTCTCTCACTCTCTCTCTCTCTCTCTCTCTCTCTCTGTTTCTCTCTCTCGCCTTTTCTTTTCTCTCCCACTGAGAGATTTGCTCCTCTTGGATGAGTGTGCAAGCAGATGGACTTTGTGGCTTCACTGTCGAAGGCTTATCACACTGTGACCTGGCTGGAGAGGTTTCGATCTCACAGACACGTACACATATGTGACTGACCAGCCATGACCGTACCATCTCACCCACTTCATTAGAAACACCCACCTTCTACTTCCACTCACTGGCCACTTTTTTAAAAACACCCACCTTGTAAGTCCCCTCGCTGGCCACTTTATTAGAAACACCCACCTTATACATCCCTTCACTGGCCACTTTATTAGAAACACCCACCTTGTATGTCCCCTCGCTGGCCACTTTCTTGGAAGCCCCTACCTTGTAAATCCACTCACTGGCCATTTTATTGGAAATCCCTAATTTGTATGTCTACTTGTTGGCCACTTAACCGGAAATCCCTATCTTGTATGTCCACTCACTGGCCACTTTATTAGAAACCTCAACCTTGTATGTCCACTCACTGGCCACTTTATTGGAAACCCCTACCTTGTACATCCACTCACTGGCCATTTTATTGGAAATCCCTAATTTGTATGTCTACTTGTTAGCCACTTCATTGGAAACCCCTACATTTTATGTCCACTCACTGGCCACTTTATTGGAAACCCCTACCTTGTACATCCACTCACTGGCCACTTTATTGGAAACCCCTACCTTGCACTTCCACTCATTTTTTATTGGAAAAAAATGGCCAAATATAATAAAATAATATAATATAAAACATAATTAGAAACTATAATATGACAAATAGTATGAAACTAGAGGAAAGCTGAATTAAAAAGATAAGTTTTCAGCTGCTTTTTAAAATTGCTGAGGATGCTTGTTGTATGTCTTGTGGGAGGGAGCTCCACAGGCAGGTGCTACCAATCAACAGCCAAAACAAATAAAAGAGCTTTAAAATGTATTCGGCATTAAATAGGATGCAAATGAAGCCAATGTAATATATTTATTCTTTTGTGTTTGGACCCTTAGGACTCTGCTTTTGGGTTCTGTACAAGCTGTAATTTATCTAAACTCTTTTTGGGTGAGCCAGTGAACAATACATTACAGCAGTCCAAGAAAACAAAATGTCCCATAGTCGTGCTTTTACTCTTCAATAGGTGTTGATGGTAGGACAGTTTTTATGAGCTTTTATAGATTCTATGTCATTTTCATAGAACTAAAATACATGTTTTGGAGCGTGAGCTGGGCCAGAGAAGCTGAGTGTGGTAATACTGCAGGCTGGAAAATCTCCAGCGTAACTCCAAATGAGTGGACCATAGCTCCAAATGGGAGGGGCGTAACTCAGAGTGCTGTTGGTCACTGAGAAGTCTGATGGGTTTTCTGCAATGCTGGGTTTAGTGTTGCTGCTGGTTGGCTGTAGAACAGAACTGTTATGGTGCTGAAATTAAAAACTGTGTTAACATTTGATTATTCCTACATTTAATGCATGGCAAAAATGTAAACAATGTAAAATATACATAATGTCATGGCAGTCTAATGAGGTTCTATCCTCATAGATTTCATGTTAACTGTCTAAAAGTTGATTGGATATGTTTTTGTGTGAATAATGAGATTAACTTTCATTCTATACGCATTTTTCCTCTTTCACAACCTCGGAATCTAAAGGTGATCTGCACAGATTCACTTTTTCAGAAGTGAAATCAGTTCATTCTTTGTAGACTGGGGTCTGAGCTCTGTAATTCTTAGGCCAGTGAATGTCAGCAAGGCGTTCTATTCTCAGCGATGCTTTTCATTCCCATGTATTCATCAGAAACAATTAACCGTTTTCATGTCATTGAATTACATTAATTGCATGCATTTATTTTAATCATTTCACCTCAACAGAGACATTCTAATCATTTTAAGATTTTTTTTGTTTGTTTTCTTGTTGAGAGATGGCTTCATCACATTTCACTGCCCCATATTTAATTTATTCTTCCTTATTAAAATCTGTTTTTCAGTTTAATTTTCGTGGTTGCAAATTGGGCTCTGACGGTGTGGATTTTTTCTTACTGCGGTTAAAAATGTATCCCTGCAGTTTGGCCATTCTCTGCCAATGTTCCCCCAACTCCCCCACCCCCAGCAAACTGAAATAGAACCTGTTCTGTTGTGCTGTCACATTGGTACTTCATTCCCAACTGCCGCTGCTGTCCTGAGGTTGTACCTCCTCCTGAGGCAGGTGTGCTGCCGAGTCCAGAAAACGCCGCAGGATGGTTCATTCTGAGATGTGATCTTAGATGAGATGTATTTCCTCGTGAGATGGAAACTTTTTTTCCTAAAAATGTGGCATTTTGCCTCCAAATTCCCTGGCTGCCCATGTTGTTTGGCTCAAAGCCAAAATGTAACCAAATTTGGAGACATAACATTTGGCTTAGGAAGTAGATTTATGGCCACTATTGAATCGAATAATGTCACCCGGCCTGCGTCAACTGTATGACAATACCACATAAGAGATGTGTGGTGGCTATGAACACTTGCAATTAAAATGAACTAAAATCTAATTGTTTGCGTTCTGCTTCTGTCTTTTATGTCTGTATATTGTGTGCATATACATGCAGTTGAACGTTATCTGTAGATACCATAAGTACTCAAGCCTAGAAATAATTAATAATAATCAGGTGCACACAAAAGAAATCCGCCATATCGCTGTTGTCGGAACAATCATATCTCCAAAATGGTAACTTTACAGGAAAAGGAAAAACATACTTTCCTTTTAATGTAAGTCAATGGAACCAGAGTTTTTTCAAAGTCATTTTGGGCCGTTTCTTTAAGTCCACTCTTCATGAAATTCCCACACAGTATAAAGGTCAACAGGTATTTTCAAATTATGTCAAAAACTGAAAAAAGGACAAAAATGGAGTTATGAGGTTTTGTTCCGACAGCAGCCATATGTTTAATGGACTGGCTCTTTCCGTCATGCATGAACCTGAAGTGACCAGCAACTAAAAAGTTTTGTTTTCTAAGAAGCAACAGGATGGAAGACAGTGATAAGAGTGATTATTGTGTTTATATTTAATATCACACACATATGCACTCCTGAGACCAGCAAAAAAAATGACATATAGAAAGAATACATAAATAATTTGCAGTGATGACTGTAATGAGCTCAACCTCACACTAGGAATCACAGTAATACAGTTATCGCCACAGCGCTGGTTGTTAGATCACATTAAAGATTTAAAAAGATCCAACAGGCATCAATTTAGGTTTCACTTTAGAAAATACTGCAGTTCATAGAGCTGAGATGATCTCCATTCTCTGACTGTTCAGCAAGGTGGAGCTACAAGGGGTTTCAGTAACACTTTGTTTGGATGGTCCACTGTAGATACTCAGTCTATCTTTAACTAACATTCAATTAAATATCTATTAAATGCAATTGAACTTAAAGTTGTGTGTGAAAAATTCTATAAAATCGAAGCCTCCCCCTAAACCAAAACCTACACCTACTCCTAGACCTAACCCTAACCATAATGTTGTTGACAATCAACTGAGTATCACCAGAAAGTTCTGTAGGGGACCATCCAAATAAAGTGTGATCGGGGTTTCTGATAAAGTGGCCGGCTTTTGTATTTGCAGAACAGGCTGTACTTTTTACACTAAAACTGCTCCAAGATGTATCGCAGCATTGCAAACAGCCACTTTCTGACCTCAGTAAGTGGAGTGTATTCAGTCATGTGGTTCGTAAAGCTTGACGGTCTCTAGTTTGGTCATCTGAGGTCGGAGATAATCTTCCTTTAAAGTTCCAGTGAACAGGTGGAGCTCAATTGAAAAGACTTTGCTGGAGTATTTCCGTGAGCTTCGGTAAGTGATATTTTTTTGGAAGTCTGTCCTCGATCAATAGTTTAATCCTCCTTAAGCTTTCTTTTTTTTCCTTCTACGATTCAAGCTGGCATGAAAGTGAGTGTGAAATTGAAACCGTGACTTGAGTTCTTGCCAAGAGGAACAAGAGTCCTGAAATCAAAACTTAATTTCAGGAAGCCAACAGAAAACAGATGAAAAGGTAAATAAGACGGTCAGACTGGTCTTCACGGTCATTCTGTAAGCTCATCCTAATGATCTGTTAACATTTAGAAGTGTTGAGTTATTGCGGTCATTTTGCTATACGTTTGTGTCACCTTACATATTTATTCATGTGTAGTTACGTAATTAATTACATAGTTATGTACTTAGTGTCATTTTATTCTGTATTGACAGATTCTAGTTGGTGCCATTAAGGCCTTTATACACTGAGTGTTATTTATTCCTGAAATTTATTTGGCTGTAGATTAATTAGGGCGTGTGTAACTGATGATCCACAACAAATGTGATTTTTCAGAAGTTGAAAATGCGACATTATTATATTCGCCATCTGTTCGATTTTTGTCAACTTGAATGAGGGCGAGAAAATCTCTGTTCTCCTATCGCTTCTCCAAAGTGGAAAGCATCCAACACAGCATCACAGTTTTTGTGAGAATTAGACAGTTTTTTGATAGATTATTCAAATGTATTATTTTTAATGGTGCAAACAACACAGTGAAATTCCACATTTCAAAATATTTCACATTTTCGTGTTATTCATACACATCACATTTGGTGTGTAACTGTATTTAGATTGAAAGGAAGTTTTACCAGTCTTCTATAAAGCTCATCCAAACTCAGTGTGTTTCTGCAACTACAGACACTTTCATATCCCAGCAGTAAGTTTATGGATATGTTGACATTTTTAGCATAACGCACAGATAATGATTTAGTGGCGTCATTGCACCCATTCACATACACTATATGGACAAAAGTATTGGGACACTCCTCCTAATTATTGAGTTCAGGTGTTTCAGTCACACTTATTGCTAACAGGTGCATAAAATCAAGCACATAGCCTTGCAGTCTCAATAGACAAACACTGGCAGTAGAATGAGTCGTACTGATGAGGTCAGTGACTCTAAACATGGGTCTGTCATAGGATGCCACCTCTGCCACAGGTCAGTGTGTGAAATGTCTGTCCTGCTAGATCTGCCCCAGACAACTGTAAGTGCTATTATTGAGAAATGGTGGTGTCTAGAAACAACAGCTCAGCCATGAAGCAGTAGACCACACCAATGCTTAGTGCTGAAGCACACAGTGTCTATCCTCTGTTGAATCACTAAAGAGCTCCAAACTGCTTCTGGAAGCAACATCAGCAAAAGAGCTGCACATTAGGAGCTTCATGAAATGGGTTTCCACTGCTGAACAGCTTCACACAAGCCTAAGATCACTATGTGCAATGCCAAGTGTCGGCTGGAGTGGAGTAAAGCGCCGCCACTGGACTCAGTGGAAACATATTCTGTGGAGTGATGAATCAGCTTCTCTATCTGTCAGTCTGATGGGCGAGTCTGGGTTTGGCGGATTCCAGGAGAACGTTACCTGCCTGACTGCACTGTGCCAGCTGTAAAGTTTGGTGGAGGAGGGATAATGCTATTGGGTTGTTTTTGTTTGTAATGCATAATTGTCCCAATACTTTTGTCCATATAGTGTATAATTTGGTGGCTAAACGTACTCATGTTTCACAAGCATATTTCGGGTCAAAATACCAGTTTTGTCTCACACCTGTGATTTCATAAACATAAGCGTCTGCATTAAAAAAAATCTTCACTTTTGAATCTACGCTGAATAAATGCTAAATCAAATTATTATTGAATGAACTCCATTGTTGATCAGTAGTTAATGTCATGTTTCTTAAATAAATACCTGTCTCACATGTCCTAAAATAAATGTATTTTTTTCACTACCAAAGAAACCTACTTTTGAAAGGTTTGAAACAAACGTTCCTCAAAGAGCTCATGGAAAACCGTATAGGAATTTAGGATTCAGTATTTTCTATGTTTCTACTATAGTGTTTGTAACTAACATGCTTTAAATTAGACTATAAAAATGTAATTCTTGTTAAATTTAAACATATTGCTAGTTGTCTGTTGTAGAAAGGACATCATGGTAAAGACATTTTCACTGTTTTTTCTAAGAATCTGGACAGCTAAAACTGCCCTTTCTCACAGAAACATCCACCTACAATAGAGCATATTTATGAGAGTCTAAATAGATAACTTGAAGCTGGATTACAAGTGAATTCAGTTATTTAATCCAACATTAAGACCCTGATTACACCTGGTCACTTTGTGTGTCCAGTATCTGGATTGTATCCTGATAAGATTTTAGCCACATGTATTTACACTTGGTAGTCAAATGCATCTCCGGTTAGTCGGACTGAAATCTGATTACACAGCAACCAATCACCAACTGTTTGTCTGTTAATCTGTTCAGAGCCTGACCACGTTTACCATTGTTGTCCTTAGCTTTCCTACATGTTAACTTCAGGTTCTTTATCCTCCATTGGCGCTGAAGCCATGTTCTTTGGAAGCTGTTCTCCAAGATCTGTGTAGATATTTGTTTGGATATTGCATTTTTGCCTTAAGTTGGTTTGTATTTTGTTTGCCCTGTAGTGTCTGTCCATGTTGCTATTAACCATATCATTTCATCTGGAACTCAACCATGTGTGATTATCCATGATTATCTTCCTCACAGACACGGATCACGTTCCCAGTGATGTGCTGCATGGGGATTTGATTGTATCAGGAGGAGTTTTGGTATTACTGGGAAGAGTTTTGTTTGTATTGGGAAGTGTTTTGGCTGTAGTGGGATGGGTTTTAGTTGTATAGGGAGGTATTTTGGTTGTACTGGGAGGAGTTTCGGGTTGTACTGGGAGGAGTTTCAGTTGTACTGGGAGAAGTTTTGGTTGTATTGGGAGGGGTTGTGGTTGTACTAGGAAGAGTTTCAGTTTTACTAGGATGGGTTTTTATTGTTCTGGGAGGAGTTCTGGTTGTATGGGAAAGGGGTTTGGTTATACTGGGAGGGGTTTTGGTTGTACTGAGAGGAGTGTTGGTTGTACTGGGAGGAGTTTTGGTTGTGCTGGGACGAGTTTTGATTGTACTGGGAGGAGTTTTGTACTGGGAGGGGTTTTGGTTGTACTGGGGGGAGTTTTGGTTGTACTGGGAGGGATTTTGGTTGTACTGGGGGGAGTTTTGGTTGTACTTAGAGGGGTTTTGGTTGTACTGGAAGGGGTTTTGTTTATACTAGGAGGGGTTTTGGTTGTACTGGGAGGAGTGTTGGTTGTCGAATGTGTCTTGGAGAGACGGATGTGTTCACGCTGCTATAACCTGACTCAAATGTGTCTCAGTCCACCTCCTGAAGTGAGTTGACTGATCAGATTTGTATCTGTTAAGCATCTTGGCTGTGTTTACACTTGTGTTTTTATGTGGTCTAAGTGTTGCTATGAACTTGTTCACCTTGTTTCTGTGGTCCCTTTAACACTTTAACATTGCTTTGTGAGTTTGACGTCAGTAAACGTAGAAGAACATCTTCCCAGACCAGTCCAGGGCAAGTCACTTCACGCTTGATGCGTTAGCCAGACTTGACAATAATAATAATGTTTGTGCGGAGCTGGCGGCCTGCGCTGGGCACAATTCAAGCCTTGTCAGTATTAAATAGATTCTGACAGTGGCAAATAGTCCTTCTACTGCACAGTGCAGGTGGGAACGCTTTCAGCTGTCCGCCTCCGTACGCGCTGATGGCTAGAACACCAAACTTTCTCCAGTCGTTTTCAAAGCCCCTCAGGATAACAACCCCATTTCACTGCTGTTTTTCTCTCCTGCTTTTCTTTGCCCCTATTTAGCACTGAGTCTAATGCAGAAGATGGTATCAACTCATTCTGCAACCTGAGAAAAAAGACCCTCTGCTGTTGCGGACCGGAGGGTGAAAAGGATTACCAATCCTATTTCTCAACTGCCACAAAAGCAATTCATTTGTGTCACGATGATGCGCCCAGAGTTCCTGTGAGTTATCGTGAAAGTAAGTGTAACTCAAAGGCAGGATTTGAGTAAAACTGGATGTGGCTTTTAGTGTCATGCCCTGTTTTCTCAGCAGATCGAATAGAACAGGAACTGGAGCTGGATGTGTTTTATTCTTGCACTGCATCACTATTGCTCCACTTCTTAGATCCTCCACGGTGTTAAGGGGCTTTAAAGTCCCTTCTTACTTTGTTTTGAATTATTTCTGTTTCATCGTTCTTTGAACAAGTGGAGAAATAGTGAGGAAAGTGCAGATTTCAAACTTTCAATCCAAACTGTAAGTGTAATATGTAACTGTATAATAAAGCAATAAACCATGAGAGGCCGGGTGTCACTGCAATTTTATTATGGGAAGGGAGTTTTTAGGCATGATGCAAAGCGGAGTAGCTAAAACTCCCTTCCTAAATTCACGAAAGTCACCAAATTACCAGTCTTATTTAGCACCAATCCAGCGGCGCCCCTCCTGTCATGCTGCGGCTGAATCTCAAATGACTCAATGCTCCCTACATAGTGCACTACGTCCTGCAGCCCAACAGAGCAAGATACAAGAAATAGTAATTTGGGATTCAGACACACCACACTCGATAAATAATGCACTGTTTGGCTGTAGAGACTAGAAGTTCTAATCTTCCATAGCTAGAACACTATATAGGGAGTACAGAGCCGTTTGGGATTCAGTCTGGGTTTGACGCGACTTCTGACTGAAACATGAACATTTGAAGTGTGTAAAACATTCAAGTGATATATTTTAGACTTTTATACTGCTGTTTTACTGTTAATCATATCGTAAGTGCTTTAATTCAAGCCTGTGATATTAATGATGGAGCTGTTTAGGCTGTTAGCTATCTGACCAGCCTGGTTCTAGTTAAGAACATAAGTTGTCAGCCCCTCAGTTTGAACAAAAACTGGGTTCTTACTTCATCAGTACACTCGGTGCTCCATGTGAGCAGCATTAGAGTCAAAGATTATTCCATTAACAACACAAGCGTTTTTCATGCCATGGCGCAGTGATACACAGTTCAGCTGTTGTGAGGTGGTCATTTTACAACGACTTCGAACGCAGCTCAGCCAATCAGATTTTAGGACCAAAACTACCCATTTTAGAATCACATAATAACAATACATGCTCTTAATAATCTGATAACTGCAGAAAATCAGATTGTGTCAGTAACTGGTTCAGTGTGTTTTCATGCCCTTGGGGAATCAGATAATGGGGAAACTCTGTCTACATGAGTCAGACAGTAATCAGATTTCTGCTTTACAACCAGCCAGTAAACTCACAGAAGATGTGATGTAAACTAACGTAAATCTCAAAAAACACCATGTCATGGCCTTTTTTTCAACACTGAGTCACTTAAACAGAAAATATGAATATACATCATCTAGAAATCCTTCCATTAAATCCTTCATGTCGTCAAGCCTGTAGTTGGACTCAGTGTCGCTCCGAAAGTGTTTTGTATCCTGTACACCAAATGTGATTGTTTTATTTTGATTATTATTAATTTTTTTATTTAGTCACTTCAATGAACTATTCAGGTTTTACTATGAATTGTTTAGTAATTACTATGAATTATTCAGTATGTATTATGATCTATTCAGTACCTATGGTGAATTATTCATTAAATTCCAGTAATTCATTCATCATCTATCCTGAACTACTGAGATCCACTGATAGGTCCAGGAGTTTTAGGGACTGCAGCCCAGGAATCAGCAGCAGCTCCTCGTACTGAGGCGTAATGATTGGGCGGAGCAGCCTGACGATGATGGATCCCTCTGTTAGTCCGGGCTGAAAAGCACAGAGCTTATAATTCATATCAGCACTGCTACGTTAGTTTAACTTCCACTCGCTCTCTTTGTTGCATTAGCGGCGTAATTTCAGCTGACATGCATCACTAAGTGGCTTTTACTTAAAACATGGACCTGTGAAGAAAGAAGACTGATGGCAGCGCTGCTGAGTATGACTCCCTCCTCATCGCTCACTGTGCTGCTGCTTCGGCCGCAGAGATTTATATTTTGTTTTTGGAAGTTTTTATTCACAGATTAATCAAAAACAAACTGTAGAAGTGAAGCAAATAAAACACTCTTTAAACAGATGGTTCTTCAAGGGTTCCCGAGTAAGGTCAGTGGTTCTATATGGAGCCATGAGCACTCAAAGAACCATTGGCATGACTAAATGGTTCTGTGCATGGTGATATCGCTCTTCAGATTGAAGGAGAATGTGTTATATGTGCTTCTATGTAGCACCAGAAACACTTCTGCTGTTACAAGCTTGACATTGTAACAATAGCAGAACCCATTTTAAAGATTAAAGAACAAATTAAAGAACGCACTTTAAAATGTTTTAGTTTGGTTTTTAATTCAATGATTTTAAAATCTATTATTTTAATCATGTTTTATTCTTCTTTATGTTACTTTGTGAATTTTACTTAATAAACTGTAACATTGTAATTCCTCATTTGTAAAGCTCTTTGAATGACCACAGTGATTGAAAGATGCTATATGAATTAACTTGCCTCGCCCATTTTAATACACAATTACTGTTTATTTACTGAATTTGACATATTGGAGAAAAACAAAACGTAAATGTGAAACAAAAAAAGTTATGGCACATTTTATATTGTATGTTTTATAAGGCAAAGCTCTCTGTTTACCAGTCTACATCCCAACCTTTACCTGTGGTCATGAGCTTTGGGTAATGACCGAAAGAATGAGATCATGGATACAAGTGGTGGAAATGAGCCTCTTCACAGGGTGGCAGCTACACTCTACTGACAGGGTGAGGAGCTCGGTCATCCAGGAGGAGCTCAGAGTAGAGCCGCTACTCCTCCACACTGAGAGCAGCCAGTTGAGGTGGTTTGGGCATCTGATCAGAACGCCCCCCTGGACGCCTCCCAGTGCAGGTTTACCAAGCACGGCCTGCCGGGCTGAGACCCCGGGGTCGTCCTAGTACCTGCTGGAGGGATTATATCTCCACGTTGGCCTGGGAGTGACTCGGGCTCCCCCGGAATGAGCTGGAGGAGGTTGAAGGGGACAGGATGATTTGCTCTCCCAACTGCTACCACAACCCTATCTAGACTCAGTGAGTAAGGATGATGATGATGATGATGATGATGATGATGTTTTTTTCCAATATGTTAAACTCAGCAAGTAAAGAGAAACTGCACTAGAATTTTCAAATATATTGCATGTTTAAAGCCCCACTGTAAGTTCTGGGGATTTGGAGACCTCTCTGTTCTCCTAAGTGTGGAAGATCATCTGTAATGTGGGTTGTACTTTGGACTCCTTCCTCGAGAGGATGAATCTGATGATTGAAGGAGAATTCAAAGGGAACTCAGTCTAAACTTGGTGAAGGAGCGTCTTCTGAGGATGTGAGTGAATTATCTCCTATTGTCATCGTATCTTCATCAGTATAAGGTTGATTTTAAAATCATTTGAGGCCGAAACATCGAGCCGGACCTTCTTTTAGAGGCTGTGCGTGATGGTAATACATAAAGACGTACGTTGTGGTGTGAGAAACTCCCGACCCGACGCCTCTGACTTTTATCTCGCAAAGAACCATGTAATCACGTCATGTAATGGCTCTTTGAGTGTTCACGGTTGTATAGATCCATTGTGTTTACTAAAGAACCCTTTTTGGTTCTACATAGAACCTGTTTTTTTAAAAAAGGTTCTATATGGAACCATATACAACACATTCTCCATCAATCTGAAGAACCATTTTAACATGCACAAAATTCTTTATTTATACAAATGTTTTTTTTTTTTGAGTGTTAATCGTTCTATAGAACCATTGTTTTTACAAAAGAACCCTTTTTTCTACTTAGTACTTAGTACTTGGTTCTACTTAGTACTTTTAAAGAAGCTTCTATAAAGAACCATATACAACACAGTCTCCATCAACTTGAAGAACCATTTAATCATGCAAATTGTTCTTTGAATATTCATGGTTCTATAGAACCATTGTTTTTACAAAAGAGCACTTTTTTGGTTCTATTGAGAATGCTTTTTAAAAAGGTTCTATATAGAACCATATACAACACACTCTCCATCAATCAGAAGAATCATTTCACCATGCAAAGAACTCTTTATTCATGCAGATTGTTCCTTGAGTGTTTATAGTTCTGTATAGAACCACTGTCTTTGCTAAAGAACCCTTGAAGAACCATCTTTTTTAAGAGTGTATGACTGTTCATCACTCACTCGTTTTGGCGTAGTCTGCAGAGGCTGAGGAACATCTGCTCTCTGACTGTAAGGAAGTCTGACTTTCTTTCCGTCTTTAATCAGCGTGGTTGGGGCGCTGAGCTCCTCTCAGGCCTCATCTGTCGTCAGACCTCCTGAGGGAAGAAGAGGAAGGACGGAGCTGGTTTCAGAAACGCTGCAGCGGGGGTCCCTCTGGAGCCGGGCGGTGTTTTCACACCTCCGCTGAAGGACGAGCGTCCTTTCATCTCATCTCACAGAAAGGATGGAGGTATAAGAGCGAGGAAATGGAGAACCTGAAGAGACACGTATAATGAAGACCACCCTGAGAGGCTGCCAATAACCAGGAGCCGTGAAATTACCTGCAGTGACTCACGTAAACATTATTAGGCTCGAGGGAGGCAGACATCAGGCACACAAACATGGAGACACTGGACAACAAAGTGATCTGTGCAGTAGTGTACATTATTTTACTGAATCAAAACAATCACAATTAAATAAATGAGTCTAAATTAAAATAAATAATTAATATTTAACTAAAACTTACTTTTATATTCACATGTGAGCTGCAGCTTAGTGCAGTTCTGTTCAAATGTGCTTTGTTACTGTATTTAAGTATCATTTTGAAAAATGTGTACTTTATTTAAGTATTATGTTGTACTTTACTCAAGTACATTTCTAAGATAAACATACTTTATACTTTAAACAGCCTACGGCAGTTTACCCACCCTCAATCGGCCTACAGTAGTTTAGCCCCACCATTCAGCTACAGCAGTTTAGCCCCACCATTCAGCTACAGCAGTTTAGCCCCACCATTCAGCTACAGCAGTTTAGCCCCACCATTCAGCTACAGTATTTTAGCTCCACCATTCAGCTACAGCAGTTTAGCTCCACCATTCAGCTACAGCAGTTTAGCCCCACCATTCAGCTACAGCAGTTTAGCCCCACCATTCAGCTACAGCAGTTTAGCTCCACCATTCAGCTACAGCAGTTTAGCCCCACCATTCAGCTACAGCAGTTTAGCTCCACCATTCAGCTACAGCAGTTTAGCCCCACCATTCAGCTACAGCAGTTTAGCTCCACCATTCAGTCTACAGCAGTTTAGCTCCACCATTCAGCTACAGCAGTTTAGCCCCACCATTCAGCTACAGCAGTTTAGCTCCACCATTCAGCTACAGCAGTTTAGCCCCACCATTCAGCTACAGCAGTTTAGCTCCACCATTCAGCTACAGCAGTTTAGCCCCACCATTCAGTCTACAGCAGTTTAGCCCCACCATTCAGCTACAGTATTTTAGCTCCACCATTCAGCTACAGCAGTTTAGCCCCACCATTCAGCTACAGTAGTTTAGCCCCACCATTCAGCTACAGCATTTTAGCTCCACCATTCAGCTACAGTAGTTTAGCCCCACCATTCAGTCTACAGCAGTTTAGCCCCACCATTCAGCTACAGCAGTTTAGCCCCACCATTCAGTCTACAGCAGTTTAGCCCCACCATTCAGCTACAGTAGTTTAGCCCCACCATTCAGCTACAGCATTTTAGCTCCACCATTCAGCTACAGCAGTTTAGCCCCACCATTCAGTCTACAGTAGTTTAGCCCCACCATTCAGCAACAGCAGTTTAGCTCCACCATTCAGCTACAGCAGTTTAGCTCCACCATTCAGCTACAGCAGTTTAGCTCCACCATTCAGCTACAGCAGTTTAGCTCCATCATTCAGCTACAGCAGTTTAGCCCCACCATTCAGCTACAGCAGTTTAGCCCCACCATTCAGTCTACAGCAGTTTAGCCCCACCATTCAGTCTACAGCAGTTTAGCCCCACCATTCAGCTACAGCAGTTTAGCTCCACCATTCAGCTACAGCAGTTTAGCTCCACCATTCAGCTACAGCAGTTTAGCTCCACCATTCAGCTACAGCAGTTTAGCTCCATCATTCAGCTACAGCAGTTTAGCCCCACCATTCAGCTACAGCAGTTTAGCCCCACCATTCAGCTACAGCAGTTTAGCCCCACCATTCAGCTACAGCAGTTTAGCTCCACCATTCAGCTACAGCAGTTTAGCTCCACCATTCAGCTACAGCATTTTAGCTCCACCATTCAGCTACAGCAGTTTAGCCCCACCATTCAGTCTACAGTAGTTTAGCCCCACCATTCAGCAACAGCAGTTTAGCCCCACCATTCAGTCTACAGCATTTTAGCTCCACCATTCAGCTACAGCAGTTTAGCCCCACCATTCAGTCTACAGTAGTTTAGCTCCACCATTCAGCAACAGCAGTTTAGCTCCACCATTCATCTACAGCAGTTTAGCTCCACCATTCAGCTACAGCAGTTTAGCTCCACCATTCAGCTACAGCAGTTTAGCTCCACCATTCAGCTACAGCAGTTTAGCTCCATCATTCAGCTACAGCAGTTTAGCTCCACCATTCAGCTACAGCAGTTTAGCTCCACCATTCAGCTACAGCAGTTTAGCTCCATCATTCAGCTACAGCAGTTTAGCTCCACCATTCAGCTACAGCAGTTTAGCTCCACCATTCAGCTACAGCAGTTTAGCTCCACCATTCAGCTACAGCAGTTTAGCCCCACCATTCAGTCTACAGCAGTTTAGCCCCACCATTCAGTCTACAGCAGTTTAGCCCCACCATTCAGCTACAGCAGTTTAGCCCCACCATTCAGCTACAGCAGTTTAGCCCCACCATTCAGCTACAGCAGTTTAGCTCCACCATTCAGCTACAGCAGTTTAGCTCCACCATTCAGCTACAGCAGTTTAGCTCCACCATTCAGTCTACAGCAGTTTAGCTCCACCATTCAGCTACAGCAGTTTAGCCCCACCCATTCAGCTACAGCAGTTTAGCTCCACCATTCAGCTACAGCAGTTTAGCCCCACCCATTTAGCCTACAGCAGTTTAGCCACGCCTATTCAGCCTACAGCAGTTTAGCCCCAACCAATCGGCCTACAGCAGTTTAGCCCCACCCATTCAACCTACAGCAGTTTAGCCCCACCCCACTCAGCCTACGGCAGTTTAGCCCCACCCATTCAACCTACAGCAGTTTAGCCCCACCCCACTCAGCCTACAGCAGTTTAGCCCCACCTTTTCAGCCTGCAGCACCCAATCATACTACAAAAGTTTGTCCCCACCCATCCCCATCAAAGTAATGCAGAGTGTCTGTATCAGTTATTGGAGGGGAAGATGAGGGAAAATGATTAAACGTTGTGCTGTTCCTGGCTGTTGACGCAAATGGATCATTGCAACTTCCAAATGATCCACACATCTGAAGTTTACTTTCCCCTCTGTGATCCTGAGGGTTTCAGTGTCAGCCTGGACTGCTTTATGAACAATGTCCTCTACAGAACAGCCAATCAGAACTGAGCTTGTGTACATATATATCAGCATTAAAGGCGCAATAACAAGAAAAACAGCTGTTTAATACTAAAGGAAAAAGGGAGGTTTGAAAACAGTTATGGACAAATGAATTACGGCTGTTTTTTTCATGCATAAACCCACACAGATTATACAAGTGGACCTCAGGGAAAAATTAAATGTAAGAAAAATGCAGAATTGGGGCCTTCAGTCAAAAATGGGATGTGAAAAGCTGGAGGGAAGTAGAGAGACAGTTGTTGGAGTGCACAGCTCATTCAGGTGACAGCAGGTTTGTCCTCATGCTGACTCTGCTGCACTATCTCTGTCCCCACTTGTCTTTCTGAAAGCTTGATGGAGTTCAGCCTTCCTCCTGCACCGCAGGTAATGGAACCTTAAAGTGGACACGTCAGACAGTGTGCCTGCTTACCGCCGCTGACAGACGGCCGCTGGAGCTAATTATGTAGGCCGAATGAGCAGAGAAGTTGGTTCACCACCGTTTAAATGTTTGGATTTATTTGTAATCATTTTGGTTCAATAACAATGTAAACAGCAGGGGAAATTCTAGGATTTTACCAATATGTGGTGCAGCGACTATTAAAACGAATATTTTTTATTCAGCAGTCTATTTATCCTCATTGTCAAGGTCATTTAAGGACTCCAGTGTCAAAGTTCACCTATTAGAGGTGACATTCTGTTAAATAAAGTATTGATTTTAAATGCTAATCTAAATTCTTAATGTCTTGGAAGGGGCCACTCTCATGATAGAAATGGTTCATTGTAAAATAAATAACTTGATTTGCAGTTACTTCTAAGGGAACATGTGCCCAGAAAAATGCCCCCCCACAGCATAACAGAGCCACCAGAGCTTGTAGGGGTCAAGCTTGCAGGCCTGTACTGTTCTCTCAGTGGACGCTGCCCATGCACTCTCCCACTTGTGGAGAATTTAGTGAAGGGTGGCTCATTTGACCAGATCACTGTTCTCCACATCTCTGTAGACCAGTGCTGATGATTTTTACACCACTGACCTCTCAAATGGTCATACGTCTTTGTAAAGAGGGGCTTATGCACTGCAGCCCTATGATACTCATCCTGGACATCACCTCTTCCAGCCACTCCGCTCTGGTAGAAGATTCAGGGCCACCAAAATCAGCTCAACCGGACATGCTAACAGCTTTTTCCCCAGAGCTGTAGCTCATTGACCACAGTGGACACTTTGCACTCTAAAGTGAAATTGAACCAACAAACCTCCTCACTGTATTACAGCAACTTAATGTAACATAATGCTCATTTACACAACTGTGCAGATGTTAAATTGTCACAGATGTTCATAGCACTCTGTAATATTCTGTGTATAATCGTTATAAGTTATTACATGTTTACTCAGACCTGCATATGTACAGATATTTACACATCTCTTTAGTTCCTCTCTATGACTCTTTATTATTGATTATTCTATGTTCTATAAATTGTATTTTATTTTAATTTGTGGGCCTTTCTGGTCTTTACAGTGTGTTAACGTCATAAACGTGTGACTCACCAAGACTAATTCCCTGTCGGTGTAACATACTAGGCAAAATAAAGTGATTCTGATTGTTATATAATTAACTGTATAGTCATATGATGAAATGATGACTTCATCATATGACTATACAGAAAAACATACACTACATAAAACCCCGAGTGGATCAAATCAAGCACATAGCCTTGCAGTCTCCATAGACAAACACTGGCAGTAGAGGGTCATACTGATGAGCTCAGTGACTTTAAACATGGCGCTGTCATAGGATGCCACCTCTGCCACAAGTCAGTTCATAAATGTCTGGCCTGATAGTTCTGCCCCACTCAAGTGTAACAGCAAACTCACAGAGTGAAACTAAACTGTCTCTGGAAGCAACATCAGCACAGGAACTGAGCGTCAGAAGCTTCATGAAATGGGTTTCCATGGCTGATCAGCTGCACACAAGCCTAAGATCACTATGCACTATGCCAAGTGTCGGCTGGAGGGGTGTAAAGCGCCGCCACTGGACTCTGGAGCAGTGGAACCGTGTTCTCTGGAGTGATGAATCAGCTTCTCTATCTGTCAGACTGATGGTGAATCTGGGTTTGGTGGATGTCAGGAGAACGTTACCTACCGGAATGCATAGTACTAACAGTAGAGTTTGGTGGAGGAGGGATGATGGTCTTTGGGGAAGAACCTTTCCTGTTCCAGCATGACTGAGCCCCTGTGCACAAAGCAGCTCCATAAA
Source organism: Colossoma macropomum (assembly GCF_904425465.1). Taxonomy (NCBI): domain Eukaryota; kingdom Metazoa; phylum Chordata; class Actinopteri; order Characiformes; family Serrasalmidae; genus Colossoma; species Colossoma macropomum. Next base: position 1,914,159 of record NW_023494800.1, read on the forward strand.
GACATGGAGTGACCAGTTTGGTGTGGAGGAACCCCAGTGGCCTTCACAGAGCCCTGACCTCAACCCCACTGAACACCTTTGGGATGAACTGGAACGGAGATTGTGAGCCAGGCCCTCTCGGCCTACATCAGTGTCTGACCTCACAAATGATATTTTTGACCGAATGGGCATAAATTCCCACAGACACTCTCCAACATCTTGTAGAAAGCTTCCCAGAAGAGTGGAAGCTGTTCGGGCTGCAAACAGGGGCAGCTCCATATTAATGCCCATGGATTTGAAATGGGACGTCTAGCAAGCTGAGCTGTGGATCATCACAATGAAGAATGACCACTGATACAAACTGTGTGACTCACTAGGGCACCCAAAGCCCTTGGAGAAAACAAGCTGAGGGTACGGCTCCTTCAGAAATCAGCTGTGCCGGGATCATTGGAGAAGTTAATTATACAAAGAAGCTTCTGGAGACAATGAGTGAATCCTGTTTATCCGTAGCCGTGACTTCCCCCGGCCCTACAAACTGCAGTCGGGGCTATTTGGGAACAGCAGTTATACAGCAGAGAATTTACCCCACTGGAGAAAACAGGTATGACATTCTGTTATCTATAAAGATGAAGTAATGATTTACATGTGCAGTTAGCACCATGCTAATTAGGGGAGTAGAAGCTTCTAGCTACATTAGTCCTGGTGCTAAAACTAAAGAAGCAAACTTCTGACGTAAACATGACTTGGTGGATCTACATTTGGGGTGAGCAGGGAGAAAAGTGTGTAAATTAGATTATTCGCTCAACTATCATTTTAATTGGACTAAGAAGCTTCTGGAAACAATGAGAGAATCCTGTTTGTCCGTAGCCGTGTCTTCTCCTCTGCAGTTCGGGGGCGTTTAGGGACATCAGGCTGTTAAAGGAGGAGGAGGAAATTTCACAGCAGTCTCCCAGCTGCCTTACAGATCCGGAGCTGAAACAAGCGCTCTCGAGACTCCCTCTCAGCCGGCCTGCGCAATCAGCAGCCTTCTGTCAATCGCAGCAAGACGGCACACCGGCTGACGTGTTCATTTTCATAGTTTGATGATTTCCCCTCTTACTCCAAACGTAGTCAATCAGTCAAGAATCTCTTTATGGTCAAAAATATGTGGACACCACACCTGTATGAGCTTGTTGGACATCCCATTCCAAAACCACTAGTTATAATAATCTCTCTGGATGCAGTGAAATACACAACCTTCATTATGCAGCCTTTTCCTGCAGGCTGACAAAATGGAAATGTTTTTAATGAATGTAATCAAAATATTTGTTCCCCATAACTCTGTTTTCAGACGAACTAGACCTTTGTCGTCTCTCTGTGTGTGAAATGTTGTTGAGCTGCTAGCGAGCAATGAGTGATGGAAGGCGAGGGGTGAGAACCCCTGATGTGAAATAAAATTCACACCTCCAGTGCATCTCCAATATTTCAGGAGGACCTTGCAGCTATGCTAACTTACAACGCTAACAAAAGACTTGTTGCTCCTCTGACAATGTTGATGAGTTCAACAGCGCCCCCTACTGTGAACCCCACCTTCATAAGGTATTGAATTTATTGAGAATTTTCACTCTGTTTGTTTCCATCCTAATAAGTCTACATTCCCACCAATGTTTAGCCCAAAATCTCTCATGGTTGTCCCTTGACGTTCTTGTTACAGGATTACAACTGGCCTCGCAAGACTACACTGCTTCTTCCTGTACAGGTTTTTAATTTGTACATTGTAGTGAATGTGTGAAAAACCTCAAAGTCAGTTTGTGGATCTTGAACTCAAAGCAATTTAAAGTTTATTGCAGGTACTGAGGCACATCTGGTTAGTATTTCATATAATCTAAAAAGGTTTGAATGTGGAGTAGGAGTTTTTGAGCCCTCCTGCAGTTTCTTACTGCATCCGGAGAGATTATTATTGCACATTTAAAAAGACTGAATCTCTCTCTCTCTCTCTCTCTCTCTCTCTCTCTCTCTCTCTCTCTCTCTCTCTCTCTCTCTCTCTAATTAAAAGAGCTGAATCATGTTTGGGTTCAGTGAGCGCAGAGCGGTACCTGATACGACCCAGATTGAAGCCGTAACCCCGGGACATCTCACGCTCCATATGCACTGCTGTAATTATTGCAGCATCTTCTTCTTCTTTTTTTAATTGGCTTTAAATGAAGAGCATTTATTTTAATTAGCTGCCGGTGCACGCAAAGAATTTTCATAGACTCTGCTCTAAAAGTGTGAATTCATCTCTCTCCTGCACAGCTAATAGGACATTCCTAATCTTGAATCGCTTGTCTATGTGAAATGAAAGAAGCGGAGGAATGAGCGTCTTTCAGGTTGGGCTGAGTTAGACGCTGTTTTAATGAACTGAACCATAAAAGAAAAGAAGAGAGCTTTACTGGGTTTAGATCTGAGGGACGGCTCTGTTTACTGAGATTCTTCATTTGATATCTTTCATTCTTTTGATTCTTCATATGAGAAAATTTTGGCAGAGCTGGAGCGCGACGATGAGGAAACGCAGTTGAAATGTGTGAGTCTAATTCTGTTTTTAATATGTCAGATTTAGGATAAGATAATGAAATTTAAATATCAAAATCATTTTGCTTTTTCCAGCCATTATGCACAAAAATGCAGACGCACAAACACATTTTGTTTCTGAAATTGAATTATGTCTTAAATAATGCACCCTCACATGGGAAATGCAACTGTAAATACACAATTTAATTAGCATTTTCAAATATTTAAATCGGAAAAAAAGTTCAGAATTTGCTGTCATTCATGTTCTGGACTTTTTTTAGTGACACAACTGTGGCTGTCCACTATAATGCTTTTTAAGCGGATAATGACCTACACACAGAGGTGGCAGAAATACACTAGTCTCTTACTTGAGTAAAAGTACTAGTAATCTAGTAAAAAAAAAAGACAAAGTTGAAGTATGACATATTTCTTACTCAAGTATAAAAGTGCATAATCATAAATGAACTTAAAGTGAAAAAAAAGGAAAAGGATTTATTTAAAATCACCTCAAACATCATCTTCAATTTCAACTGAGAGATTTTAAACACTGTGTCCACTCACTGTCCACTCTATTAGACACTCCTACCTTGTCAGTACACCTTGTAGATGTAAAGTCAGAGACGATAGCTCATCTGCTGCTGCACAGTTTGTGTTGGTCATCCTCTAGTCCTTCATCAGTGGTCACAGGATGCTGCCCACAGGACGCTGTTGGCTGGATATTTTTGGTTGGTGGACTATTCTCAGTCCAGCAGTGACACTGAGGTGTTTAAAAACTCCAGCAGCACTGCTGTGTCTGATCCACTCAGACCAGCGCAACACACACTAACACACCACCACCACGTCAGTGTTACTGCAGTGCTGAGAATGACCCACCACCCAAATAGTACTTGCTCTGTGAGGGTCCATGGGGGTCCTGACCACCGAAGAACAGGGTAAAAGGGGGCTAACAAAGTACGCAGAGAAACAGGTGGACTACAGTCTGTAACTGTAGAACTACAAAGTGCACCTATATAGTAAGTGGAGCTGATAAAATGGACAATGAGCGTAGAAACAAGGAGGTGGTCAGAATGTTATGCCTGATTGGTCTAAATGCAGCAGAAGACACACACTATATTAGTTCTGTTGATTTCAGAGGAAACGCTGGAGGTCCAGGACCTATAGTCGTTTGTATCTTTGCAGTAACATCCAATAATAGTCCATGACACAATAAAGGTGATACATAAAGCATTTTAATGGGTGCTTCTGACAACAGTCCAATCACAGAGCAGCTGTGTGCGCTGCAGTAATGATAGGCGAGTTAAGATCAGGTCATCTCTCCATCTCATCTCAGAGCAATGAATTTACAGACGTTTATTTTTACCTCTCCTCCCTGGTATCTGTGGTTGCTATGGTTACCTAGCACAGTTTTCTGATATGACTCCATCCCACACATACACTCTCGCAGCCGCTCTGTTGCCAGACTCGTTAATGACGAACAGGCCGCACATCTGGCGTTCCAAACTTAGCCGGAATTAACACCCTCAGACAACTTACCCATTATGTAAATCTGATTTTACATAACTCAGCTTCACGTTCGCAAATAACATCAGCGCTGACGGAATGATCCGCAGTGGAAGAGCGCGGGAACGCCGAGGCAGGACCGCCGAGAATAAACCAGGTTCTCTTTTCCAGTCCAGTTGATCCAGAACGCTGCTGTCAGGCAGAGAGGAGCTGAAGGAGTGGGCGTGCCAACACGCGGCTGTATTAATAATTAGAGCAGCACAGATTGTGCTCGCATTAACAGGAGGGATCTGTTTATTTTAGACGCCTGAGGCTCCTTCACAGCACTGCAACATGATATTCTGTCCAAGAAATGCTGTTATATCAGTTAACAAGAGTCAGAATGCAAATAGAGATGAAATGAGGAGGGTTTATAATGATTTATATTATAATAATAATAGTTTATAATAAGTTTTGAATCAGCTAAAGAGTAGGAAAAGTTGAATATTGTAAAATCTATGATTGATTTATTATTTCAATACGCCAAGTTTCAAGAAAACTGAAAACTGAAAAAGTAAGGCTATATAATAAAACAGAATAATTTAAACTGACTGTCACACTGCAAATATATATATATACATCTCAGCAAGAATAAACATATTAATTGTACTCAATATATCTAATATTTCACTTTATCAGATTGCTGTGAGAATATTATATAGTTATTTTACTTATTTCTGGAGTTTTTCAACTTGTTTTAAGTAATTCTATCTTAAGAAAGTGTCTTATTCCATTGGCAGATCATTTTACTTGTTGAAAGCCTTATTTCTTGAAATAAGCTGAATTATCTGCACTATGTTTTAAAACTATTACAATGATACGCCAATGAGATAAAACTCTTTCACTGGATAAAAGTATTTAAAACAAGTGAAATTGTTTAGAAAATGGTTCAATAGTCTTATAATATGCTTACAACAGTCTCATAATGAGAAATATTAGACATATTGACTACATTTCAAATATTTTTACTTGCTAAGATGTCATTTTTTGCAGTTCACAATGAAACTGAATTATTAGAAAAGCTGATAACTGGAGAATTTAAAATAAAAGAGCAAACTTAAACATATCAAATCATTAGAAACATTGAAAAGCGGAGAGTTTATAATAAAACAATAACTTCAACATGCCAGATTGTAATAAAAATTGAATAATGGAGAATTTATGATAAAATGAAGTGATCTAAATGTGTCAAACTGTAAGAAATCTTGATTTATAAATGAATGTGAATATGAAGTCATAAGAAAAGTTGATAAGTAGTGGATTTATGAAAAATATAGCAATTTAAATAGACTAAGTTGTAAGAAAAGTTTAATATTGGAGGATTTCTAATAAAACAGAGCAATTTAAATAGGACACATTGTAAGGAGAGTGTTCAGATTTGTTTTTGGACCTGTAGCTGTGTTTATATGCTAATTGTATATATGCATATGCATAAAATTATGGATTATGGCTACTCAATTAAAAATATCAGCTGAGATAAAGTTAGTTATATCAACAAAAAGAATAAGAACATGATCTACTGCAAATATAGATAGAACGATAGATAGATAGATAGACAGACAGACAGACAGACAGACAGATAGATAGATAGACCTAAAAAAAGTCAATTAATTAATTTTATTCTGTTATAGTCTTAGCTAATTAATTAAGAAATACTTTTTCATTTGAATATGGTGAGTATTTCTGCTGGGGGAGTGCAGTTCAGTCATACTGGCTTCACTTTTAAATAGAAAGTTCAACCAAAAGACGCTAATTACTAACGAAACTTAGTCGTGTTGCCCAGTTCTAAGCTGTTTGTGGTCAGGGTGGTGGAAGGACGGAAAAGGTAAATAAAAATAATGGCCTAATGTGCCCGTCCACTTTTTAAAGAGAGAGCGTAACGAGCACTTGACCTTGTTGTTCAGTTCAACCATCACTTTAAGCTGTTCGCGATTGGTGGTCGCAGTCTAGCATTTAAAAACCTGGGCTGACTGTGGAAGATGGAGAGGAGAAAAAAATAAATTAAAAAAATGATCTAATCTGCCACATTTTCAGTGTGATTGCTATAAAAACATCTCAAGCTTTGAAATCAAGGTAAACACCATCAAAGGTCACATTATACAACAATCCTCATGATACCTATTCAAACCCAGGCAGTCCAGACGTTTATGGGCCACTCGTGACCTTTCCAGACGCATCGTAGTGTTTGTGTGTTGTGGCCTGTACCTTTTGATATTTCTCATTTCAGTCGTCTTTTCACTCTAATCTGCCGAATTCTCCTCCCCTCTCCCAGCGAAACTCTTCAAAAGGCCACGTTCCCGCGGAGGGGCTTTTTCTGCCGTCGGTGGGACCAAACGTTCTGCTGCTATAATATTACTTCAGCAGAACTGCAGCTCAAAACATTTCATTCTGTAAAAGGTCAGCAGAAAAACAGACTCTGACCGTTTACTTTGGAAAAACTTTATTCTGGGATAGTTTAGACTTTTGGTTTTGCTGTGTGGGGCATCAAGAGTGAATCACTGAGTGTGTTTACATGCACTTAATAATCCGATCATAATTGGTTTTTCTGCATTTATCTGATTATTCAAATGGTCATGGAAACAGCACATTCCGATTAAATTAATCTGATAAAGAGGCTGGATTTTAGCTCAGTAACCAGGTTTCTCAGTGCTGTGAACTCTTACTCTGATTTCTTTCAGATTTCTCAGTCTGAGCATGTGCGAAACAGACGACGGTACCAGAAGTAAGCGAGCAGCGTCGCCGCGAGACGCAGCAAAACACTTTTCGAGCGACGCTGAAACCAAATACATGCTTGAAAAAAGGGAAAATGAAATATTCTTCATCTTCTAGATGACGTATGTTCATATTTTCAGGTAAAGTGGCACAATATTAATAAAAAAGCTGCGGCATGAAGTTTTACATTACAGTTACGTCGCATCTTCTTCTGTGAGTTTATAGGCTGGTTGGAAAGCAGAAATCTGATTAATTACTGTCTGACTCATGAAGACCTGGAGTTTCCCCATTATCGGATTACTCAAGTGCATGAAAACGTGTTAATCGGATTACTGACAAAATCTGATTTTCTGCAGTTTTCAGATTATTAAGCATCTAAACACACTCAGTGACAGAATCAGAGACGTTTCATCAGCAAACTGAATTGTTTTTATTACACACTTAAAAAGATCAGGGTTCTTTAATAAAGATAATAGTTGTTTTTAGAATCATGAGTTCTGTATCGAACCATTTCATGCTTAAATGATTCTTTGCATGGCGTCATGGTTCCTCAGATTGGTAGAGAATGTGTTGTATATAGCATCAAAAGGGTTCTGCTGTTACGAGGTCAAGCTTATAACAATAGAAAAACCCTTTTGGTGCTACATAGAACCATATACCATTAGAACACTTTTCAAAAAGGTTATATAGAACCATATACAACATTCTCCATCAGTCTGAAGAACGATTTCACCACGCAAAGAACCATTTAAGCATGAAATGGCTCTATATAGAACTCATGGTTCTAAAAGGAACCACTGTCTCTACTAAAGAACCCTTGAAGAACCATCATTTTTAGGTGTGTACTTATGTGAATGATGAAACAAAACTGCAGGATTGATACTTGACACTTTGTTTCAAGAATCACTTCTTAAATTCTTGATTCTTAAATTCTTAAATTCATAATTAGTAAGAATTATTCAGGATTATTTGTTTTAAAGAAGTGTGATGTGTATTTGATGTTGAAAAGTGACTGTAGGATAGTAAATTAAGGTGTAAAATAAGAACATCGCATGTGTTAGCCAATGACAGGCCAATTATTGAGTTATTTTATAATTCCGCTTCCAACAGTTGATCAGTGTCTTCAGTACCCAAACTTTTATTAATTGCTGTTAAAAGGAAAGGTGATGTAAACCTGCTCCTGTCGCAACTTCTCTGGAGTGTGTTAGAGGCATTCCATCTGGAATAAGTGTATATTTACAAAAATAAATAAATAAATAAATAAATAAAGTTCATAAGAGAAAACACCAAATATTGTGTTTTTAATTAACTACTATTCACTAATCACTGCTTTCTGTTTTTATTGGCATTTCACATACTGTCCCATCTGTTTTTGGAATTGGGTCACTCAGAGATTTGTTTTATTTACTTTTCCGCTTAAACGTGTGACGTTACAGTGAAATTTAGTGTCTGTTTGTATTTACCACCTTATTACTCCACATAATGAGCTAATTATTAAATATTTTACCTTTTGTCTTTTTTAAAGCTCAATATCTAGAATCTGTCATTTCAGTGTAATATAATCCACTGTCTTAGAACTTACTATCATGTCACCCAAAATAATTATCTAGTACTTTGGGGTTTGTACCTCCCCCTCTGGGGAGACTGATTTGGACTCTTCCTGGCTCCGCCCACTCTCCTCCTCTCCCACACACCTGCAGCTCATTCCAAAGACATTGAACACCTTTTACTGTGTGTTTGCGAAGTCTCTGTGTTGCTACCTGTGCACTTTACCTGAGTTCTGAGCCTGTTTCTTGTGTTGGATTTCACTGGTTTTGACTTTGCTTTTCTCTCTGATTTCAAGTATGGATCTGCATCTTCTCCTGCCTGCCTATATGTTGACCCCCGGCTGCTACGACTTTGAGTATCTGATTGCACCTAATAGTCACTTTGTGCTTGCAACCTGCCTCAGCCCCTACATTCTCATCTCCTTAATGTCTAGAACTTAAGGATCAGTAAAAGAAATCACAACCTTGACAGTACTAGATAGAGGAACACGCACAAACAGGCCAGAAGAAGACAGCTCAGTTTTCATTAATGTCCGAATGTGTAATTTTACTGTAGAAATCAAACAGATTTCCCTGCTTAAGAGCACATTAAAAATATCAGCATTGGAAGAGATATTGAGACATTAGCTTTAGTCTGTTAGATGGAAGAGTAAATGAATGATAATGTCCATTCCTGCCCCATATATTAATGTATGTATTCAGTTAACTAAAGAAGAATGCACTACTTTATATAAAGAAATTTAAAAAAGGTAATTATACCACTAATTGTTCATAAACCACGAATTTGATATAACACATAATCATGTGCAGTACACAGAACATTGTTTAAAACCATTTAAAACATGATACATGATGTATCATAAGAATAAATGCAAATAAAGATAAATACAGCAATGTAACAAGATTGTATTTTCAAAAAGTAATTGATAACATGTAAAGCTATATATATATAATATGTGTGTGTGTATATCTATCTATCTATCTATCTATCTATCTATATATATATATATATATATATATATATATATATATATATATATAGAGAGAGAGAGAGAGAGAGAGAGAGAGAGATAGATAGATAGATAGATAGATAATTTTTTTGATTAATTATAAGCATTTTAGCAACCAGCATGTCTGGAATGGATGACACTCTTAGGGACTGGTAACATATAACCAAAGACATAATAACTGCTAAAATAAATGCATAAATGAATCTAATAAAAATCTCCTTCTCTTTTGTGTCTATAGAAAAGTGACTGACTGTGTTTGCTCAGAGCTTTAGCACAGTCTGGCTTCCTTATTTAAAAAATGAGTGAATAAGCCCATGGACTTTATTACTGCGATCATATCAGTGACATTAATGTGATTAAATAAGCCTCACGCTGCTGTATTTCTAAGCCCTTTGTAACAGTGATACAGTCCTATCTCCACTAAACACTCTGCAGATGCTCTGTTAGAAATGCAACACAGAGCTTCATATAATTTATTCTGGCCTACAAATATGAAAAAAAAAACAGAAAATCACTCCAGACTGGAGGGCACATCTCCAGATTTCATTTAAAATACAATCTGCATTCTATTATTCCTGTGTGGCGTCACTATTGCGCTGCTGATTCCCGAGTCGTTTAGATGTGGAATGGATACTGAGCTGTAATGTGGCATTTATGCAGTATTTGAATGATGCGCTCCGAGTTTGCATATTTTGATGCTTTAGTGAGATCACTCACGCTGAGGATGACCTTTCTATATCACTAACACATGAACACATACAACCTACACCCACCTCCCCCGTGGCACCCCGGAGAAACCTCCTCCACCAAATAATGATTCCATCACAAACAGCAGAAAGAACATGATGAACTTAGTAATGAATTATTCACAGCCTCCTGAACACAATAGCAGGGCCTGATTTGAATGTATTACTCGTTGGGACATGATCTGGGATAATCAAACATTCCGAGAATGACGCAGATGCTGTAAGTTGCCGCGCTGGTTGCTGATGTGACGATGTTTCCTGAAAAAGAAGCCATGTGACTTTTCACAATCATACTCTTTCATAAGACATTATATCCATAAACCATACTATCAGCATTGCTTCCACAATAGATATTGTGCTATAAAGAGAGCACGCTTATTAATATTGTCTGTAGTTTTCACTGCCTTTTCAAAAATGATCAAAATGACTGCCCAGTTCTCAGAATCTAGATGATAGAATTATACCATGGACTGATGATGAAAAGTAGTAAAAAGAACTATTTCCATGGTTACACAACTCTCATTTCCACAGTTTTGCTACACTATTTTTATGGTTACACTACACCCATTTCCTCAGTTACACTACATCCATTTCCAAGGTTGTTCCACGCATTTCAATAGTTGCACTACACCCATTTCTGTGGTTTCATTACACTCATTCACATGATTGTGTTGCACCCCTTTCTAAGATTATGTTTGGAGTAATGCTGAAGGTGAAGACAAAGAAGCAAAGAATTATTTTTTTATGTTAAAAACTGTGAAGCAGAAAACGAGGACAGGATTGTATGTAATTTGATGAGAGGGTGATCCATTCTGTCAGCATCAACTTCATGATACAATAATGTTACAGTTTTAATTATACAATCCCATTTCCAAAAAAGTTGGGACGCTGTGAAAAATGTAAATAAAAACAAAATGCAATGATGTGCAAATCATTTAAACCCTATATTTCATTAAAATGCTTCAAACACAACATATTAAATGTTAAAACTGGATATTTTATTGTTTTTTGAAAAATATTTGCCCATTTTGAATTTGATGCTAACAACACATTCCAAAAAAGTTGGGACGGGGGCAACAAAAGAGTAAAGTGTGTATTGCTAAAAGCACCTGTTGCTAATTGGCAACAGGTCAGTAACAAGATTGGGTATAAAAGAGCATCTCAGGCGGAGTCTTTCAGAAGTACAGATGAGGAGGGGTTCACCACTCTGTGAAAGACTGCACCATCAAATAGTGCAACAATTCAAGAATAATGTTTCTCAACGTAAAATAGCAAAGAACTTTTGCTTTTCATCATCTACGGTACAAAATATCATTAAAAGATTCAGAGAATCTGGAGAAATCTCTGTATGTAAGGAACAAGGCCAAAAATGAATACTTGCTGGCTATGATATTTGGGCCCTCAGACAGCACTGCATTAAAAACGGACATGATTCTGTAGAGGAAATCACTGCATGGACTCAGAAACACTTTATCACTGCATCCACAAATGCTCATTAAAACTCTAAAATGCACAGAAGAAACCAGATATAAACAGGATCCAGAAATGCTGCCACCTTCTCTGGGCCTGAGCTCATTTAAAATGGACTGAGGGGAAATGGAAAAGTGTTCTGTGGTCCGACGAATCAACATTTGAATTTCTTTTTGGAAATCATGGGAAATTGAGGAATCCTCCGGGCTAAAGACCACTCAGCTTGTAATCAGCACAAAGTTCAAAAGCCAGCATCTGTGATGGTATGGGAGTACATTAGTGCACATGGCATGGGTGACTGGCACATCTGTGAAGGCGCCATTAATGCTGAATGATATATACATGTTTTGGCAACATATGCTGCCATCCAGACGACGTCTGTTTATTTAGGAATTTAATTGTTCCTAAATAATTAGGAAGGCCTGATGATTTTTAGCAAGACAATGTAAAACCACATTCTGCATGAATTACAGCAGCATTGCTCCGTATTTAAAGAGTCTGGGCCCTAAACTGACCTGCCTGCGGTCCAGACCTGTCACTACTGATAATATTTGGCACATTATAAAATGAAAAATATGACAAAGGAGACCCTGAACTGATCAGCAGCTAAAATCCTATGTTAAGCCAAAATGGGAAAACTTTTCACTTTCTAAACTACAGCAGAGTCTCCTCAGTTCCCAAACGCTCACAGAGTGTTGTTAAAAGAAGAGGTGATGGTGGTAAACAGGCCCCCATCCCAACTTTTTTGGAACATGCTGTTGGCATCAAATTCAAAATAGGCATATATTAAAAAAAAAAAAACAATCGAATTTCTCAGTTTCAACACCTGATTTGTTGTCTTTGTACTATTTTCGATGCAATATAGGGTTTAAATGATTGCATATCATTGAATTTTGTTTTTATTTATATTTTACAGAGCGTCCCGACTTTTTTGCAAATGAGGTTGTACTTTGTAAGATAAAAAGTGAAGTGTAGGGACATGGATAACTAATGACAGCTGATGTTAACAGTAATGTTAACTTATCATCACCATAGAAAAGTTGACTTTGTTGCTCCAGCTCCAAAAACTGGTTCACCATTCAAATGGCCAGTTTGCGCGGAAGTCCCTGTAGTTACTGAGTAATAAGCTATTAACCCTTAGTATGTAATAAGCCTGGGACTTATCATCTATGGCAGCCATTATTGCTGTATATGCTGTATTTAAAATTATGTCAGCAATAATGTGAAATTATTCCCAACACTACCTTAATATTAGCTAGCTAGCAAATTCAATGTTAGCTATTGGTGGTTTTTGTGGGGTTTTTTTGTGGCGGGGGGGGGCGGGGGGGGTTAGGTAGCAGGGCGAGCTCTAACCTCATACTGTCTCCTCACTTCTGAAACCAAAACCTTCACCCTTGCTATGATCTATGAGACAATACATCGGTAGAAGAGCAGGAATCTAATGAGCCGTAAAATCAGGAACAACAGTTTGAAGAGAGCTGAATGGTTTTTGTTCTATACTAAGCCTTTCTGTCAGCTTTCACGTCCACGTGTCTGCATTTCAGTCCATTGTGCTGCTCGGAGATCCTCCACAAAGTCATGGAGAGTTTAATGATGTTCTTGTAAGACTCGGAGGGCCGATTCCTCAAGTAATGCAATCAAACGAACAATTAAAAGGTTACAGTTGGTTAAAGTGGGGCTGTAGGACAGCAATTCAGATTCAAATGAACAAATCTGTCTCAATCTCCTGCTTAATCAAAGCCAAAAGGGCCGAGAAAGAGGAGCCATGTATTCAGTTCAGGGGAACGAGAGTGAAATCTCTCAGAGACTTTATGGACTCATACAGCAGGTTGAAGGTGTTCAATTTACATTGAAATTAGAAAGACAGTAACATCTGTTTTCTGGGTCATTTTAGGTTGGGAATTTTGAAGGATTTCTGTATTGAAGATACTGTTTAACTCAAATTCAGAGGAAATCCGGCCATTAAAAGTAAACAATATGGTTGAATGTCTGAATTATTTTGCAAACTGCAGTGTCTCAGACGTTTGCATGTATTATCAGATTTTTCAGATTTTTCCTTGCTTTTAATGTTTTCTTTGCATTAATCCACCAAATTGTAATTACTAGCTCCATTATCAAGCCCTGCAAGACCTGAGCCTAACAAGCTTAGTGGTTTTATGACCATGACTGGGAAACTCTGGAGCTGAAATAACCAATAATATCTCTCTGTAGAGCTGCAGAGCCACAGTTTCAGGCCAGCAGTTTCTTTCCAGCAGGTTTATTTTGGCTAATCAACATTTCAGTCATTTTATGTAGGTTTCCAGTAAATGTGTGTACATTTGCATTGTGATAACACTACATTTTAAGGTTTAGGCTAAAACAAACTTTGGTTTGAACACATATGGAGATTCACAGAGTAAATATTACACGAACCACAGCTTGTGTGTCCTGACTAAACTAACTGGTTATGTAGACATATAGCTCAGTTAACTTATCCTTAACATGAGGGCTTTATGTTTACACTTACATTACATGTGCAGGAAAAAAAACTTTACCTTAAGCAGCTTAAACTGAGCAATAAATTAAGCTTTAGGCTAAAATAAATGTATCCTGATGAAAAAAAAAACAAAAAAAACAAAAAACAAAAAAACACAGAAACCATTAAGTAATTCTTTTGGTTTCTGATGGTTTAACCGGTTACCAGTGGTTGATTCTTATATTGGCGGCGGTCTCCCTTCCTGAATGGTAATATACATGGCGACACATACAACCAGCACAATCAGTCGCTGTTTACATCAGAGACGTTATAAATGAAGAGACCGGCCACTGGTTGAAATATGAATGGGACACTCTGAACGCTCAACTTTCCTATAAGGACTCTGTCCTACTGCGCACGCATTCCACTGGCCTGAAACCACTGGAGTAAGAGTGCAGGTGTAAAGTCATATGCTTCGTTAATTAACCTGCTAAGAGTTGTCTAGAAATGACACACAAATGAGATTGTTCTCCAGATGGCTCCTGCCCATCAGTGCTGCCCTGGATAGATCCAAACTTTACATGACGCTCTTGAAAACAAAGATACCGAAAAGGGTTTTTTGGAGTGATGCCATAAAAGATTACATTATGTGGGTCTTCTTTAAAGTAAAGGTGCTTAACATCGTCATATTGTAGCATCCTGCTACTGGCTCACACTGCTGTGGAGGCTCGGGAGGCGTGGCCATGCAGGAGATCGTGCAAAGAGGTTCATGGGAGGTGCGCTCTTCACAGAAAAAGGGACTTAACTGCTGTTGATGTTGTTGTTCCTCAGTTTAAATGTGCTATTGTGTGTCAGGGAGCAGCTTATTTAGAGCAGGTTTGTGTGTTCACCATTAAGGGAAAGTGTAAGGCTAGGAATGGTCTTCCCGCTATTCAGGCTGTGTTTTATGTCCCTTTCGAGCTCCTCTCGTGGTGGAAATCATGGCCTCTCCTGTGTTATACTCCACACCAACACCATAATATCTCATTCACCAAAAAATGTTCTTTGACAATCAATTGAAAGGTTATTTAGGGGCTCAAAAGGTGCCTTTTGGGTGCCTTTATTTTTGGTCTGAACCTTTAGTCCATCCAAGGAAGCATTATTGGGCAGGAGCACTTTGGAGTGAGATCTCATTGGTGTCTTGTTCTAGTGGTAATTTCTCTTCCAGTCTCCACTTGAAAAGCTATATAATCCAGCAACTGGTTTGATTGAAACCCAACTATTTTGCTTTATTGTTTAAAATGAAACAGCAGTTCTCAGCCTTTGAGCTTTCGTGTTTGAGTGAGTTTCACGATTACATCGACCTCCACCCACAAACATGCCTACAACAAACAGCAACGTGTGTCAATGGATTTGTTTGACCAAAATGTGTTGTGGATTCTCAACCAAATCAAGCCTCTCCTCTTACTCGAAGCCCACATAACCAAACTAAAGCTCTTACTTTGGACACATTCTGAGAAGAACCAGTTCACTGGAAAAGACCTGGAAGAGTTGAAGGTAAAAGAGGAAGAAGATGACCAGCTACAAGATGGACGAAGACAGAGAAATCATAAACAAACCATTTAGAAGCCTGAAGACAGAACAGAACAGGATGAGTTGGAAACAACTTGATGGCGCTTTATAATAATTATAATAAAATATAATGTGAACAGAGACTGAAAGAGAAAATCTGTGTGAAACTGTTGTTTATGCTGAAGGAGGTTTCAAAGTGTGCCTTTAACTTTTAGGCCTTTGGCACAAGAGTCTAATTGCAGTAAGAATCTTATTATGACACTCCCCAGTGCTCTCCTTAATACACTTCATGACATTTAATGTCCAGTAAAAAAAGTTTTTTTTCCTTCTGATTTCAGTTGGACTCTTGTTCTCAAGTTTAGCATTTCGAAATACCAGATTATTGTATATTTATGCATTTGGTTTAAGCTGAAATCTACACTGAAACATTGTTTTGAGCTCCGGTTTGTCCAGGGCTGGTAGATAAATCTGCATCAATATCTCTCACCCTCCCATATCTCCCATATCTGAAATATGTGTCATGACGCTACATACACAGCAGTGCCAGGAGGTTAAAGTGGGTCAGCATATTAGACTGACTGTAATATACCTCATCCTCATTATAATCCTGCTTATTTAATCAACCAGGGCCACTTATACCATATGATCATATGATATAATTAAAGACTCCTGCTGAATATGAAATTTAGGTATTACTTTATTTGAAGGAACATGTATTGGAGGTTTATTGAGGTCCAAATTAGACACTTCTGAATTGTTTATTCACTGTGCATTAAGCTTTATTAATTATGATCTGTATTGTATGGTACATAATGAGAGGTTTACATGAAAATCTCTAAAAACTGCATTATGAGTTGTAAAATGTCACAAAAAACTCTGTTAAGACCTTGTTATGCAAATTATTAAGCATGATTGGTGTTTCTAATAAAGTGACCAGTGAGAGGAAGTACAACATGGGTGTTTCTAATAAAGTGGCCAGTGAGAGGAAGCACAAGGTAGATGTTTCTAATAAAGTGGCCAGAGAGTGGAAGCACAAGGTAGATGTTCCTAATAAAGTGGCCAGAGAGTGGAGGCACAAGGTAGATGTTTCTAATAAAGTGGCCAGAGAGTGGAAGCACAAGGTAAGTGTTTCTAATAAAGTGGCCAGAGAGTGGAAGCACAAGGTAGGTGTTTCTAATAAAGTGGCCAGAGAGTGGAAGCACAAGGTAAGTGTTTCTAATAAAGTGGCCAGAGAGTGGAAGCACAATGTAGGTGTTTCTAATAAAGTGGCCAGTGAGTGGAAGCACAAGGTAGATGTTTCTAATAAAGTGGCCAGAGAGTGGAAGCACAAGGTAGATGTTTCTAATAAAGTGGCCAG
This sequence comes from Colossoma macropomum, assembly GCF_904425465.1. Classification (NCBI taxonomy): domain Eukaryota; kingdom Metazoa; phylum Chordata; class Actinopteri; order Characiformes; family Serrasalmidae; genus Colossoma; species Colossoma macropomum. The sequence goes on from NW_023494800.1 coordinate 1,931,054, forward strand.
TTAGTGGTAGTACAAGGTAGGTGTTTCTAATAAAGTGGCCAGAGAGTGGAAGCACAATGTAGGTGTTTCTAATAAAGTGGACGCACATACTGTATACATACACATGTATAAATGCTGGTCGGCCTCAGTTCACCAATCCTACATTTAAACTGTGGGTCCATCAAGGCAGCGGTGGACCTTTTGAACCAAACAGTCTTTCAAACTCAGGTCATGCGAAATAAGCGAACTGTTGTGCTATAGCTGAAAATAACTCTGTAATGGTGGGACGCTGAGTAGGAGGGGCACTGTTTTTGCCATTTGTGTGATTCGTTCTGTGACAGTAGGTGATGTCTATTCCCTTTGACACCTTAAAGGCCAGTAATGAGATGTTTTGGACGCGCTGAGAGAATGGCTACCTCAGTTTAGAGTTTGTGTCTGTGCTCTTTAGTCTTTCTGAGGTGTTGAGAGGTTTATTTGCAGCTCTGTCGTTATCTTCTCTATTTTCTGAGGACAGTTTTTTGGCGTGTGCGTGTTGGGAGAGACCATCACTACCCCCTGCTGGTGGTAAAAATCACAATTACTCGTGTTTCTTGAAGATGCTCACACATTCCAGCTTTTATACATGGTTTAAATGTATGTATATAAAGTAGATGCATTTATATTCATGGTGAATAGATAAAAATAAATGTATCGCCTTTCAGTATATAGTGTAATTTGTGTTCACTCACATTCAGAAACCCTCTATTGCACTGAACCTTTGTGATGTGTGTAAGTCTGCAAGGCTGCACCACGGGCGGCGCACCGTATGGGGTCAGATGTCAGTTTTATTCAGTTTTGCTTCCTTTTGACATGAACAGATCTCTATGTTGAGGCTGAATATCTGTAATTTCTACAGTGATGTACTGTGATCAAGCCACTTTAAGTGTGTTTTACAGTTTTATACATCCTGAACATTTAGAGTACCAGCAGATTATACTGTTCAAACACCGTCCTGTACAGATACTGTAATATTACTGTAACAATACTGTAATAAAACACTGAAAAATATAGAATCATCAGTTTGACTGTAAAAATAGACACCAAAAGTACTTTGAATCTGCAGGATCATCTCCACTGAAATTAAATGTAGGTTTTCAGTTTTGCATGACTTAAATATTAACCCTAAAGCTATCTATCTATCTATCTATCTATCTATCTATCTATCTATCTATCTATCTATCTATCTAATAACATGGTAGCTTACCTAGCATGACCTGTACAAATATAAAAATAAAGCAGAATATTCAAGTTAGTTCATTAACATTTTATACGTCACTACATAGCAGAATTAAATATAAAAATAGAAATATAGAAAGTTTCCTTTTTCTTTGTAAGTATCTGATTAGCACTGCTATGATAACACTAATTTCAGTTAGCTATGGGAATCAGTCTCTATGACAGATGCAGTATTGTGTTAGTGCTGAGCTAACGGTGGTGTACATTTACATTCCCCACAGTGAGCTTAATACTAAACATTGCCCAGTTATATATTGCAGATTTTTAGTGAATTATTTAGTAAATACTTCAGCTTTAAGCTGAATGGTGAATGTTATTAAAGGAGCCTGTTAGCTTTTGAAATAACAGCTGTTTGTCTTTTTCAAAAAAACTGAAATAAAACAATTTATTATTTAGTTACCATTTCTGACTTTTTAAAAAGTATTTAAGTATTATAATAGCAAAAACTGCTGTTTTACTCTGTTTTAACGTTTATCCCCTAATATTTGTGTGTATATACACACTATTAAGATAAGGGGATACCTCTAATTATAATAATATACTGCTGTGAATATGTAATCTTGCAAAAAAACACAACTGTGTACAGCATTTTAAAATGCAGTACACTCTTAAAAATGATGGTTCTCTGAGGATTTTTTAGTAAAGAAAGTGGTTCTATGTAGAACCATGAACGCTCAAAGAACCCTTTGCATGATTAAAGGGTTCTCCTCATTGGTGCTTCCCTTCAGATTGGTGGAGAATGTGCTGTAGATGATTCTGTATAGAGCCTTTATGAAAATGGATTCTATGCAGCACTCAAAATAGTTCTTCTATTGTTATGATGTCAAGCCTGTAACGATAGAAGAACCATTTTGGTGCTATATAGAACCCTTTTCAAAAAATTCTATGTAGAACCATATAAAAAAACATTCTCCATCAGTCTGAAGAACCATTTTATAATGTAAAGAACTCTTTAATCATGCAACAGGTTCTTTGAGTGTTCATGGTTCTATATAAAACAACTTATTAACCAAAGAACCCTTGAAGAACCATCATTGTTAAGTGCATTTCATTACTGTAAACCAATGACTGTAGAATGTGGCTCCACACCCTTCGGTTCCTCTGCCATGTTGTCAAATTTTGAACCAGACTTTGTCAGGTAGACCAACTATTTTGGCCCGTCCCTGTCTCCCAATACCAAGGTCAAGCATGCTGCAGACTGCATTTGTTGAACTTGCGACGGTAGCAATGGAGCAACACAGCCTGGAAGCAGCAAAAACAAAGGGGACTTTTCTGTCCTGTTTGTCTGGTAAGTGTAATGTATCAACAGTAAAAGTGCAGTTCAAGTTATGTAACTTAAGGACACATTGACACCTTATAGCTCTGAAAATAACCAATGACAATTTTTAAGCTTTTTTTTCCCAACTTTCTCCCCAATATCCAATTCCACCCACTAGTTAGGACGTCCCAAGTCACACAATACCACCACAGCTAGGAGGCTGAAGGCAAACCCAGGCTTCCTCTGAGTCCTGTGAAAAGCCACTGCATCTTTTCAAACTGCCGCCAGTGCAACGTCATTGGACAGCTGAACACGCTCGGAGGAGAACACTAATCACCAGTTCTGTTACATCAGCTAACAAACGTCTGCGCTGGCTAGCATCGTGCTGAGTGATGGGGGAGATGGGGGGCCATCCTGCCCACCCAGAGAGAGTGAGGACAACTGTGCTCTCTTGGCCTCCCAGCCACAGACAGTTCACCAGGGATCGAGCTTGTGATCTCCTGATGACAGGGCTTGATTGGTTGCTTAACTTTTTATTATTGACTTTCACATCTACTCCACTGATGCTCAGTTTTCAAATCATCAACACGTCACTTCACTGTAGAGACTCTGTGTGTCATGTTAACCAAGACGGAGATGGTGAACACATTAAAGCTGATTTGACATGGATGTGATTTGTCTATCGCTAGCCAGCTAACATGAGAGGTGAAGAGAGGCAAGTGAGATAAATTAGTTTTTGTAGCAACTAGTGACTAAAAAGTGTGCAATGTTACATCATAAAGCAATTGCTGCAGCCAGTCTCTTCCAGCCAAGGCTGTCGATCACTTCATTCCGAAGGGTAACCATGCCTTTTTTATTATATAGTAGAATAGTGGGTAACACTTTCTATGAATGTCATCTTTGTAAGCATCTATAAACGCATTCATAACATGTTATAGTGCATGCATAAGACATTATAAACATAGCTATAAATATTTATAAAAATGCATTATACGTTATAGCCATGCTTATCATGCATTATGAATTGTTAACATAATACATTATAAGTACTGATCATAACAAATTATAAGAGCTCATAAGTCGTATTTGTCTGCTCTAAGTAAAGTGAAGCGTACTGTACTAAAGCCTCCTCCAGTGTTCAGAGTGAGGCTTCAAGTTGAAGTATTTACTGAAGGATTTACTGAAACACTAAAACATTCACAGTAAAGCACATTACAGGCACCACCGTTAGCTTGGTATTTGTCTTTACGCTCTCCAAGCTGGGACTGACTTCTTTGGCACTGACATTATAACATGTTATTAACACTATTTATAATGCATTATATGTACAATTCATAATGTATAATAAACATGGCTATAAAGTGTAATTCAGTGTAATTCTTTTTTTATAAATATGTATAACCATGTTTATAAACCATGTTTATGAATACATTATAACATGCTATAAATGTGTTTATAGATGCTTACAAAGGTGACATTCATAGAAAGTGTTACCAAATAGTGTTGAAAACCTCGTTTCTGGGGGAAAATAAAAATATCAGCATACACTGTTAGAAATAAAGTTTCTGTTCAGGTACATTTTTCATCCATCAAGGTACAAACAGTGTAAACGTTCCCTCAAAGCTCCAACGGTGGTTTTAAGGTCTGATTGTGAACCTTAAATAAGTTTTTCCAGGTGAAAAGTTTGTATTTGTACCTTTTCATAACCGAATGTTTTAAACAGAACAGTAAAATAAAAGCCTGGAGACGAGACGGGGTGTGTGGAGTCAGTACAGCTTAGAACATATCATTTCAGTGGATTATGGTTCAGTTATGTTCCCTGACTAAAGGTACTGAGATGGAGCCTTGAGGGTTCCACCCCAGTGACAAGAGGGGAACTGACCCTGGGACAGTTTGGTACCTTTTTTTCTGACAGTGTAGGGAAAAAAATGGTGGAAAGAAATTAAAATGATGTCATGCTCACTGGACTTTTCATCAAACTACCGCTTTAAAGCAGGCTGCTCTGTTTTTGTTCCTAACTCTGTCGCTGAGTCTCAGTATCTTGAGAATAAGCCTCTAAACTCATCATCCACTGCTGCAAGTAATTAAGCTGAGCAATTAATCAATCATTTAAGGGAAGCAATAATGCAGGACAGATAAATACATTAGCGGTTAGCTCGGGGACAGACGTCCCCCAGAAGAGTTCTGTAGCAGACAAACACTCAGGGCTTATTGTGGAAACAGCTTTATCTGATCCCCTGCCTCTTATTATTCCTGTGATAATGTAGGATCATTACTCACTTCCATTTCAGTCACTAACATTTAGTTCCTCCTAACATTTTTGGGGGTTTAATTAGTGATTTTAGAGCATCATTATTGTTATCAGCTTTATATTTTTCTTATTATTTTTCCACTGGACTTGCGTCCACTAACTCATCCCACAGTTTTCAAGATATCAACACCGTTTCAACTCCAACGAATGTTTAGTCTGATTGAGAATGTTGAGCTTCTATACAGCTGTTTGATCCCACATACTGTTTTCGTACATCATCTTAATTAAATTTCTAATGATTTTCCATAGAAATCAATAGGATTAAGACATGACAATCTACTGTACTTTTGCTCAACCAAAAGGCACCATTTTACATATACTATCTCAGGGCAGGCCACCAAGTACAAATTCAGTGTTGTTCAGATCCACACTCATCTGTTTGTCATTTTCTGTCCCTCATTTCTGCCATAGAGTCCCATTCATTTCTGCCCCCCACACAAACTCTATTATTTCTCTGGCCGACAGCCACTAAACTGCATGTACTCACTCAGGGCAGGTCCCCAAGCTCTAATCCACAGCCATGCTGACCTGCACTCCTCTTTGTGTTGTTTTTTCATCCCTCGTTACTGTCATAGAATCCCTTTCATTTTCAACTAACCCTAACAATCGCTTGGCAAACCCCTAAAAACCATTCAATTGAAAAGCTACAAATATACATATCTCCACTGCTGCAGAGCTGCTGCAGCTCCACAGCAAAATTAGCTAAATAAAATAATCCTCCTTTACTGTTAAATTGTTATAATACACAGTTCTAACACAGTTTTCACAATAAATGGTCTTAAACGCTGAAGTTAATGTAGAACTGCTAATTCACCCTTTAACGCTGAAGATCAGCACAGACTGCTGGACACACAGCAACGCAGACAACGAAAAGGCAAAGAGAGAGGTTTAAGATGAACATCGATCATTTGGAGATGAATGGACTTATTTGCGTCTATAATCACTCGGCTGGTTTCCTGATACATTTAGTCTGCAACAACTCATGAAGCTGAAGTCGCTTTTCATTCTCCTGCCTCTTGATAGAATTGTCCCATTCCACCTTAAATGGCACAGCAGTACAATCTGGCGCCTCAGGCACCATTTAAGGTGAGACACGACAATTCGAACGAGAAGCTGGAGAATGAGAAGTGACTTCAGCCTCCTAAAAAGTCGAACATTGAGAGACATTTTACAAGAATCTGTTTCATGGAAAAGTTTCCTGCCAGAGATGTGAGAAAAGCAGCTGTAGCTGAGCTAAAGCTTAAAGCAGAGCAAAGTGAGTCTGTGTTTTCATTTATATTATATTTTTATCCTATACCAGTACATCAGCACACACTGAGACAAATTTACAGCCAAGATGGTAAAATAGACATAAAGTGTTGTGGCTCCCAAGGTGGTTTGATTTTTGTTGAAAGGACAAAATGGCTCTTCTTAACATTTCGGTTGTGACCCCTGAGCTAAGCCTACTAGTAAAGGGTGATCAGCGCGTGACCGTTGCTCGGACTGTCCGCGGCTCAGTCAGGATTCCACAGTCGCCACCAGCCCAGTTAAAGGCCACGTTCTGTGATTGTCTGAAGCCTGTAGCAAAAATTATCACTATAGCTACGAACATTTGTAGGCGCTACAGCTATTAGCTACATTTCATAAATGTATTGTATGTATTGCGCTACTTAGCTACTCCCCCATCTGTGTGTGTGTGTGTGTGGGTTTATACATTCTAATGAAGCTGAATGTTGTCTAAAGTACAGACAACATTCAACCTTAAAGATGGCTGCTACTATTTTTAGCAATGTAATGTAATACTTAGCCTCACAGCTTCAATGCTAAATGGAAAGCTTGGCTGATCAGCTACATTTGGGGTAAGTGTGGTAAGTGTGGTAAGTGTGGTAAGTGTGGACTGAGGGAATTTGAATCTTTAGCCTGTTGCTCACTTTAAGAAATCTAACTTGATTTTTTGCCAGAATGTTGATTATTGCATTAGGAAAATAACTGACAAAACCTAAAGCATTCATCATAACATAATTAGATTGGAAATAACAGAGACAGTTAAATCTTTATGTAGCAGAGTGATTTAATCAGATTTGCCCCTGTTCTCCTTCTCCCCGGTGATCTACAAGGTAAGGTAGCCCCCATAATGCCGTTCAGATTCTGCTCCAGGTAAGTGGACCTCATCACTGTGATGAATGTCTCCATTAATTCTCCCTGCAGGAGGCAGTGGTAAATACAGGAGAACCAGCAGACTGCTCCAATCTGACCGTTTTCATCAGGACATCATCAGCGCTTCCGTTAGGGTTCCTTCCTTCTGCTGTTGGCCGTTCAACCTAATGAGAAACTGTAGAACAGACTCAGTTTATATCACAATACCTACATTTAGAGTCAGTTATTCATTCAACCTAATGAGAAACTGTAGAACAGACTCAGTTTATATCACAATACCTACATTTAGAGTCAGTTATTCATTCAACCTAATAAGAAACTGTAGAACAGACTCAGTTTTTGTCTAAACATACTATGGACCAGTTTTCCAGACCCAGAAAAGTCTAAAGGCCGTTACACATGGAATGCAAAAAAAATGACAAGGAAATGTAAAATACTGTAACACATTTTTTCTCAACAAAACTATACACACCATTTCAGCACATTATTTGTAGCATGAAAAAAAAAGAGAAGAATATTGTCAGGCCCACTGCTGAAGTTTCACCTCCTTGCCCACAGAGGTCACTGTCTCCAGATTTTTTGAGATGTTATGTCACATGACCTTCATTAGCAGCCATTTTGTATATAAGCACATAGTCCAGGCTTTGTCCTTTCCAAAGTCTTGTTCTAGCCCTGCTACGCAGTTCTGAGTGTTTATTTCTGGTTTTGTTTTCCTGCTTAAAATCTCTTTCTGTTTATTCTGGTTTCTGAGTATTGGTTTGTGTTTCTAATTTGAGTTTACTGGTTTAGTATATGATTACCCAGATTTGACCCTGCCTGTTCAAGAATGTGAGTTTACTACATTAAACCTGCACTTCATGCCCTTTTTGTGAGCCCCATTGTGAAAAATATTTCAGAAAATATATATTGGCAGAATATATCGACTATATCAAAAAAGGTCCTGTGCTCTTCACAAATTGGGCAAGCTGTGACAGTGTGTAGGGTTTCAACAGTGGAAAAGTATTTGAATTGGTTTCAGTGACGTAACGAAGCTTCATGTGACTCCAGCGTTTGAAGCAAAGCACCGAATCATTGTATCGATACAATTTGCAGCCGACACTGATTTGATGCTCTGGTATCGCGCATAACATCTCTAGCCTTAAGTCTAGACTTAAGAAATCCAGAAATCCAGGCTGCTCATTAACGGACAGTGGAAGTTCTGTATATAACTATACTTTAACTAAAGAACTGTTGAGGAACCACTTTTTTAAAGGGTGTGCTGAACAGAGTTTTCGTACAATGACATAGAGGGACCACATTTGGTTCCCTAAAGGACCTTTCAACAAATGAATCAGTTTTATAAATGACCGAGAATGAAGAACCTTCTTAAAGTTTAAAGAACCTCAAAATAATGTAAAGATTGTAAGAAGAACCCTTAAATTGGTATAGAACGTAAAAAAAATATTATGTGAAGGTTCTTCACAGCTTCAAATTTCTTTTCCAATCACGGTATGAGGAAACCAGAAGTGTCTCTATGGCTTAACTTAAAAACTCTTAATTTCCTTTATTTTAAAGATTATATAATGATGTTCCTACACTGTAAACTTTTAAAAAAAGATAATCAGTAAGTAAATTAGCCAATTTATTTCAATTTTATAAATTGATTTCAACTTAACTAAGCAGTTAATTCTAAAGTAAATGAGAACACACATTCTGAAGTTCAGGTTTAAAAGTTAGAATTTCTGAGCTGATAGCTAGAAATTTGCTGATATTTGTTATTCAGATAAATTTATTTTCTGTTAGTTTTAAATTTGAAAATGATTTGAGTAAAATATCTGTTAGTCAAAAATTGGTAGTAAAGAATTGTGTCTTGGAGAAGGAGTCACTGAAGGAGAGAAGGAGGCTATGAATTCTGCTATGAGAAGTGCTCTTAATTAACACCAGCAGAAAAGGCAAATACAAAGTCACTGGAATAGTGGGCGGGTCTCTCTTAGCCATACACACTGTGAAAAATGTCTCGTCAGATCTACTTAGAAAAAATTACTTCATGTGGTAACAAGTAATTGAACTGGTTTTATTCCACTTGTTTGAAGGAATCATTCATTTAAAAAGTATTTATTTAGGTTAAATAAAACTAGTTAATTTAATTGTTACCACAGGAAGTATTTTTTTAAAGATCTAACAAGACACTTTTTATAGCATAAATGTAAATAAAAACAGAATGCAGTGATTTGCAAATCTCATAGGCCCATATTTTATTCCCAATAGAGCATAGAACACATATCAGATGTTGAAAGTGAGACATTTTACCATTTCATGAAAAATATTAACTCATTTAGAACTTGATGGCAGCAACACATCTCAAAAAAGTTGGGACAGGGCCGAGTCTACCACTGTGTAGCATCCCCTCTTCTTTTAACAGCAGTCTGTAAACGTCTGGGAAGTGAGGAGACCAATTACTGGAGTTTTGGGAGAGGAATGTTGTCCCATTCTTGTGTGATGTAGGATTCTAGCTGCTCAACAGTCCTGGGTCTTCTTTGGGTCTTCTTTGCTGGATTTTTCATTTCATCATGCGCCAAATGTTTTCTATTGGTGAAAGGTCTGGACTGCAGTCAGGTCAGTTCAGCACCTGGACTCTTCTTCTGTGAAGCCATGCTGTTGTGATGGATTGCAGTATGTGGTTTAGCATTGTCTTGCTGAAATATGTAAGGCCTTCTCTGAAAGAGACGCTGTCTGGATGGGAGAATATGTTGTTGTTAAACCTCTATATGCTGCCCACACCATAGGCACTAATGCAGCCCGATATCATCAGAGATGCAGGCTTTTGAACTGTGCGCTGATAACAAGCTGGATGGTCCGTCTCCTCTTGAGTCTGCAGGACACGGACATGGTTTCCAAAAAGAATTTCAAATTTTGATTTGTCTGACCACAGAACAGTTTTCCTTTTAGCCTCAGTCCATTTTAAATGAGCTTTGGCCCAGAGAAGATGGCAGCGTTTCTGGATCGTGTTGACATATGGCTTCTTTGCATGATACAGCAAACTGTGTTCACAGACAGTGATTTCCGGAAGTGTTCCTGAGCCCATGCAGTGATTTCCAATACAGAATCATGCCTGTTTTCAATACAGTGCCACCTGAAGGCCCGAAGATCATGAGCATCCAATATTGACAGTGAGCCTGTCATGTTAGTGACGCATAGTAATGAGGTGCTGTACAGTGCTATCACTGTTGGTACAAACAATCTCCTGTACCATTCCTCACTACAGCAGAGCTGAATGAGTCTGTTGCTGAAGGTGCTCCGCTGTCTGACCAGGTCGTGGAGGGGGTGTGATGTATTGTCCAGGATAGCAATGAGTTTATTATATCACCTCCTTTTCACCACCACATATGCATTTTTTTTCCTGATATTTATCTATTTATTAATTTTTCTTTTGTCCAACCTGCTGAAGCCAAACAAATGGACAAGAAACAGACAACAAAGTTTATTCTATTCTATTCTATTCTATTCTATTCTATTCTATTCTATTCTATTCAACATCACTTTTGTGGAAGGGGCGGGTCACGTGGCGCTGCTCTGCATACCACACCCTTTAGAGCCCCTTCTGCCAACCAGAGCAAGTGGCAGCCATGACAGTTCGCCATTAAATATCAGTTTAATTATCACCGTGAATATGAATGCTGTTAAGAACTTCTTGGAATATTTTGGGATCTGTGATGGAAGTCATTCCTTTAATGTCCAGTTCTTTAATGTGTGAAGCCTTGTGTGGATTTTATGTAACCCAAACCACCTCCTGCCTGACCTCAGCTGACTCATGTCCTGCAGTGATCCTGCAGAAACATACAGCACTGAATCTGCAGCATTTCATTCCACTGCCAGCAGTTTATTCTCCTGCTCTTCAGCTGCTGCTTCTAATATTTAGATGTTAAATCCAGAGACATGAGAGCTGAAGAACACTTCACACCCGCACTGACATTTCTGAACGATTGTGGAAGATTTCACACAATGACCCTCTCTCTCACTCTCTCTCTCTCTCTCTCTCTCTCTCTCTCTCTCTTTCTGAGTAGGACGTTCTTTCTTCTGACTTCTGGAGAGCCTTTTGTTTGTGTCTAATTCCGCTCTAAAGCTGCTCACTGCTGATCTCCTTCAGACAGAACTGAGAAAAGAGAGCAGGGCTTTCTGTAGTTTCTGTATAGTTTGGAAAATCTACACTGTAAAAAGTGTCTCATCAGATCTATTTAAAAAAAAAATTACGGTAACACTTTCTATGAATGTCACTTTTGTAAGCATCTATAAACACATTTATAACATGTTATAATGCATTCATATGGCATTATAAACATGATTATAAACATTTATAAAAATGAATTACACTTTATAGCCATGTTTATTATACATTATGAATTGTCAATTTAATGCATTAAAAATAGTGTTAATAACATGTTATAATGTCAGTGCCAAAGAAGTCAGAGAGCTTGGAGAGCGTAAAGTAAAGACAAATACCAAGCTAACGGTGGTGTACATTACCTTTCCCACATTGGGTAAAACACTGATGGCAGCTCTAGTTTAAACTCTGACATTTGAAGCCTGTAATGTGCTTTACTGTGAATGTTTTAGTGTTTCAGTAAATCCTTCAGTAAATACTTCAACTTGAAGCCTCACTCTGAACACTGGAGGAGGCTTTAGTACAGTACGCTTCACTTTACTCAGAGTGGACAAATACGACTTATGAGCTCTTATAATTTGTTATGATCAGTACTTATAATGTATTATGTTAACAATTCATAATGCATAATAAACATGGCTATAATGTATAATGCATTTTTATAAATATTTATAGCCATGTTTATAATGTCTTATGAATGCATTATAACACGTTATGAATGTGTTTATAGATGCTTACAAAGGTGACATTCATAGAAAGTGTTACCAAAATTACTTCATGTAACAAGCAATTAAACTAGTTTTATTCAAATAAAAGGAAGAATCGTTCATTCAAAGTATTTATTTAGGTTGAATAAAACTAGTTAATTCACTTGTTACCAAATGAAGTAATCTTAATAAGTAGATCTTAATTAGACACTGTTTACAGTGCACAGAAACAGGCTGAGGTAATAACTAGAATGAAAGAAAAACCGAGTCTCAACATGAGATCAAGCTGAATGACATCTAATGTAAACTTAAATAAATCAATAAAAATGTATGATGTCAGTGTATCTCTAAAATTGATGTCAATGTATGAATAATAATGCTTTGTAAAAATATATCAGTTGATGCATTTCTGTATCAAAGCAAATGCAGTTATCATTTAAGAGCCTCTATTTATGATTGTCATTTTGCTGTGCCAATAGTTGCATAATTAATTACATAGTGACATAATGAATTTTTCAATTTTGTTTGTTTTGATGCAAGAAAATTACAAAGACTGCACAAATGTAAAGGATGTTTTGTTCAGCAGTAACTTTTTATATCCCATCCTATCTCCAAAATGATATTTTGTTCACTGTAATGTTAATTATAGAGATTTCTTTACAGGTGTTTCTGTTGGTCCATACATCATGACATTTTCACCCAGAGTAAAGCTCAGTGGATCCACTCGCACCAGCGCAACACACACTAACACAGCACCACCACGTCAGTGTCAATGCAGTGCTGAGAATGACCCACCACCCAAATATACCTGCTCTGTGAGGGTCCATGGGGGTCCTGACCACTGAAGAACAGGGTAACAAAGTATCCAGAGAAACAGATGGACTACACTCTGTAACTGTAGAACTACAAAGTGTACCTATATGGTCAGTGGAGCTGATAAAGTGGACAGTGAGTGTAGATACAAGAAGGTGGGCTTAAGTGGCCGGTCAGTGTGTGTATATATACAAATAAAAGGCAAACATAACAATACAAGTACAAGGAGAAAAGGACATTTTTTGGAAAAGCAATAAAAAATTGACATTTAGGGCCCCAGAATGTTCAGGAACTGCCCTGACCGTGTCCATACCAGTCATGCTGTCTGGCGTATCGATTCTTGTGACATTTTCTTCCTCATATCAGCTCCCACAGTGGATGCTGAAAGGTCTGTACTTGGCTGTGGTCCAAGGCCACCCGCATAACGAAGGCCGTATAACTGAACAGCTTCCACTAGCAGGATGCGCACTTTCACAAACTGCGGCCATAAATTCAAATTACTCGCCGTTCAAGGCTAATGGAGTTCGCTGTGTTCATTACTGCACTTTATCTGCTTGTTTGGCACTTTCCTCACAAAGACCTTGTTAGCTCGACTCATCTTCACCACTCACTGCTCGGACAGCGGTCGCTTCTCCCTTTGATTGTCAAACACAGCAACAAACTACATCCAGAAATCAGCTGCTCTAAACTCCAGCACTGCAAAACATTTCTGCTTTCACAGTTGTTTTGCAATTAAATTTAAATTGGTCCAAAAATGGACAGAGCGCCTCAGGCTTCCCCTCAGACAGTAAAAAGAGAGTGTGGGCAAATTGGAATACGAGATGTTGCCTTGTGGGGTGAGTAAGTTGCCTATATCAAAATCGCACTCAGCTTCAGTCTTTATAGCATTTACACTGTGAAAAATGGCTCATCAGATTTACTTTAACAAGAAATTCAACTAGTTTTATTAAACTCAAACATTACTTAGATTGAAAGAATCGTTCATTCAAGTATTTATTAAGGTTGAATAAAACTAGTTAATTTACTTTTAACCACATGAAGTCATTTTTTGGGTTCAATTGATGAGCAGTGTTTTACAGTGTATACAGGAGTGGTGTGCTTGTACGTTGGGACTGATCTCATGTATGCTTTTGTACACCATTTGTTCAAACAAGATTTTCTTCTTATAGGAAATAAATGTTGAGAAAGTTCAAACATCACTGACACTCTACACTGTAAAAAAATGGCTCACCAGATCAACCTAAAAAATTACTTCATGTGGTAACATCCACAAAATCCACAAAACATAATCCGGAAAAACAAAATACATAAAATATCAAGTTTGAAAAGTGAGGTAATCTGTTGAAAAAATCTTGTGCTTTTTTATAGACTGTAGCCCACGGGTATTTTTTACATACATACATACATCATCTAAACCGCTTATCCTTCTGGGTCGTGGTGGGGTGCTGGAGCCTATCCCAGCTGTCATCGGGCGGAAGGCAGGATACACCCTGGACAGGTCGCCAGTCCATCGCAGGGCAGACAGACAGACATACACAGTCACACACACATTCACACCTAGGGGCAATTCAGCATGTCCAATCAGCCTGACTGCATGTTTTTGGACTGTGGGAGGAAACCGGAGTACTCGGAGGAAACCCACACAGACACGGGGAGAACAGGCAAACTCCACACAGGGATGACCCTGGTCGCCCAGCCGGGAATCAAACCCAGGACCTTCTTGCTGTGAGGCAGCGCTACCCACTGCGCCACCGTGCCGCCCGGGTATTTATTGATTTATTAATTCATTTATTTAGGTGGTCTTGTGCCACCATACAGCATGTGTCAAATTAAAAGGACTGACCGGTTCCATAACCGGTGCAAAGGGCAGTGGTGAGCTGTAACCAAACAGCCTTTAATGAAAGGCCAATATATTAACCAAACATACAGACATAACTCACAGCCTATAGACTGTGGGCACCATTATAGTCATGTCTTATTTTGTTTGGTGGAAAACGAGCTGCTGTTGTACTTACAAAGCTGTTTTTCCTCTCTGTCTGTGTGCGTGCTCTTATTACCCCAGCCTCGCGGGGATTTTTGACCCAGATTTGAGGATTGTATGGGTGAATATTGTGGCTGCAAAGCTTCAAAGAAAATGACTTTTTGTTGTGTTTGTCTTTTGGCTGCCTGTGTGTCTCTTACAGCACCAATAACACAGCCGAGCAGGCCTAACGCCACTGAGCACAGGGCTGCTCATCTCACACAGACCAACATAGACGGCAGAGAGGTCGTGCTTTTTTAATGTTTACAGATGATGATGATGCACAGCAGACTTCAGTGTAATATCAGCTGAACATGACTAGGAGGAAACAGAATGAATCAGTTATATTAAGCTTTGTGTTGTCATAACCATGTTTTTTTAAATAGCTTTTATCCCCATAGGAAATAAATACATACAAACAAAGATAACAAAGTCATCTTGAAATAATGAGTTGGTTATCTTGTGATCTCTAGATAACCAAGTTTTTTTCTTGAGATAACAAGTTAATGGTGTGATCTCCAGATAACCAAGTTGTTATCTTGAAATAATGAGTTAATTATCTTGTGATCTCCAGATAACAAAGTTGTTTTCTTGAGATAATGAGTTAAGTATCTTGTGATCTCCAGATAACCAAGTTGTTCTCTTGAAATAACAAGTTAATTATCTTGTGATCGCAAGATAACAAAGTTGTTTTCTTGAGATAATGAGTTAATTGTTGTGTGATCTCTAGATAACAAAGTTGTTTTCTTGAGATAATGAGTTAATTATTGTATAATCTCCAGATAACATACAAACAAAGATAACAGTCATCTTGAAATAATGAGTTGGTTATCTTGTGATCTCCAAATAACCAGGTTGTTATCTTTTAATAATGAGTTAATTATCTTGTGATCTCTAGATAACAAAGTTGTTATCTTGAAATAACAACTTAATTGTCTTGTGATTGCAAGATAACAATGTTGTTTTCTTGAGATAACAAGTCAATTATTGTGTGATTTCCAGATAACAAAGTTGTTTTCTTGAGACCACAAGATATTTAACTCATTATCTCAAGATAACAATCCAGAAATTTAGCAACAGCTCATGGTCTCTCTGGACTTCTGTAAAAGTGTAAATAACTGGAAGCTGCCAAAAGTAATTAAAGGTTAATAAGAAGTTTTATATCATAAGTGTTCTGTGCTGTTTGAAGAGGCATCACTCCCCAGTTTGTTTCCATTTCCCAAAGATTTAACCTCGTTAATGTTAATTCTCCTAGTTAAGACACATTCAGCTCTTATACATCACCATCACTGCAGGGTTTTATTAGGCATTTACTCACCATCACTTACGAAGGTAATCAGAGGGACAGTGGAGATCAGGCCTGCAGTGTCTGTTTTTTTGAACTGCAGATTTAGGGAAGAAAACATGACTTACACGAGTGAAACCATTTTACAGTAGAAATAAATGGAGCTCATTATGCTGGTAGTGAACTATGCTGCTGACTCAGCTGCCTAAAAACCATAGAAACGGACCTTAAACAGAAGTGAGGACCCTGTTGGGGTTCATCCTAAAGTTAGGACAGGATTTAGGAGGTTTAGTCTAGTTAGGATGTTTGTGTGATGCTGTTTTCTTATCTGGAGTTCATGATGAGATTATGAAGTTAGGAACTCTTATTCCGTAATAGCTACTATCCTAAACTCAGTCCGTACTGAAGTCATCATGGAGACTAAACAGATCAGATTTCAGAGTGAAGATGTATCTAATTAGGGTCATGGCTCATAGGGTTTTGGGCCTCTGCCTTATAGGCCTAATTATCTGTTATCGATGTTTTATAACAGTGTTATAAACAGTATAATGACTATCAATATCTATATGTCTGTCAGGCCTGTTATGTCAATAAAACTACTTAATTAAGCATCTTACACCATACCGTGATTACTGACATAAGTTCTTCATAAATACTCAGGTATTTCTTTATGAGACACTATTCCATGTTTATGTATGTGTTATGTAGTCTCTATGTAGGTAGCCTGTAAATACCAAAATTACACAATTTATTCCAAATGTACATGCAAAAAATTAGCCAAGACAAGATTAATGCCTGAAATTTTGAATGAAGCAAATATAGTTAACAAATTAGCTAACAATTAGCACCACTAGCTAACTGCATGCTAAACCATCACACAGTAGACCCATAGTGTTTGGAGATGTTCAGTGTCTCTAATAGTCTTGATGATGTGGTTTCTGACACTGTATGACTCACTGTTATCTATAAACATGGACTAAAACAATTAATTAATTAATAATTAATTGAAACAATTAATTAACATAGCTAAAAATCTACTACATTCGGAGTAATGGAGAAATTTTTTTATTAACTGGCTGAACTATTGCTTTAAAAGTACTTTTCCCATTGAGTAGTCAGGATTAGTGGTCAGTGTTAGCTCTTCATGATGAAACAGAGCGCTGTATGTCTTCAGCTCCAGTGTCCGGCCCCTCAGGACAGCAGGTGCTGATGTATGGAGATGCTGCTGTGATGTAAATGCAGCTGGAGGAGCAGCTGATGCTGAATCTCAGGAGAGCTGGTGTCTGAGAGAGGATTTAATAACACCAAACTCCAGGGAACAAATATCCCCAAACACACACAGAGTGAGAACAACTGCCATTTATGCTCGGCTGAGACTCCCGACTACTGTCACTTAACCTGTTAGTGTCCATGTCTGAAATGTTGAACTTCTGGTCCAGATGTTCTCTGAGCTGTGAGCACTAATCTGGACACAGTTTTCAAATCAATCAAATAAGTTAGCTAAAAAGATTTTTACCTCTTGATAAACTTTAGTAAATCATTTTAGTTCATCATGACTTTAACAAAACAAGAAAAAAAATGTCAGAAAATGTATAGAATTTAGTAACAGTATATACTGTGATTTATTAATTATTAATTCATGAATTAATAATTAGTTATTAATTAAATTAATAATTATTTATTATGTACACTATATTATTCATTTTTCAATAGAAATTGTTCAGTATCTGTTTTGAATCATTTATTATCCACATTATTTCAGTATCTACTATGTATTATTCTGTCTACTATGAATTATTCAGTATCTACTATGTATTATTCCGCACGTACTATATTCTATTATTCAGTATTATTATTATATTATTCAGTATCGACTACAAAAAAATCAGTATCTACTATAAATTATTCCATTCTTACTATGTATTATTCAGTATCTACTATGAATTATTCAACATCTACTAAGTATTACTTACTATATATATTTTAGTATTGACTATGAAGTAATCAGGATCTACTATTAATTATTTCATATTTACTATGAATTATTCAGTGTCTACTATGTATTATTCCATACTTACTTTATATTATTCAGTATTGACTACAAAGTAATCAGTATCTACTATGTATTATTCAGCATCTACTATGAATCATTCAGTATCTACTATTATTCAGTATTGACTGACTATGTATTATTCAGTACCTACTATGGACTATTCAGTAACTACTTCAACTTATTTGGTAACTAATATAAATTATTCAGTAAATTCTTTGATTTTTTCAAAAACTACTATGAAATATTCAGTAACTACTATAAATGGTTGTTTGCATCATTTTTTGTTACTGTGTAAGTTGTACAGTAATGACAGCGAGGAACTACAGGAAGCGTGGACCTTTAGAGTTTAAGGGGTTAATGAGTTAACCTGACGCAGCACTTTAAATCTTTAATAGCACAGGTTTGGCGTCTTTTAATTGCTTTTTATCAGGTCTGTGGCACGCTGTTGTTCATCCCAGACACTAATTCCCCTGATTGGATCTGCAGTGAGTAATTTACCGCAACACTGAGCCTCTTCTCGAGGCTGTAATGGGAGTGAACAGAGCAAAACTTCCACACACAAACAAAGTCGTCTCTAAAGTCCTAGTGTCACTTTCAAAACTGCAGAGGTCTGTATGTAGTGATTATCATCCTTAAACAGGTGAAATAACTGCAAAACTAATACTGTTTCACAGCAATATGCTGCACTAAATGAGCAATTAGCTTCCTTACACGCCTGTCCCAACCTACACACTCTACTAATCCAACTGTCCACTGACGGATGTTCATAAAAAACCCACCATGAGGTTTTATGAATGTTTATGACTAAACTGTTTTTGCTAGAAAGAAAAATTAAGTCGTTTACAAGGCTAGACTCATTAATGTTTACTCACACATCACATAACATTACTGAATTATTTCATTGTAATTCCCTACTAAACATAAACATAAACACAATTTGATACTCATATTTACTTACAATTTAGATGTTTCATCAGGGAGCCAATTAAATGGCAGCATGCAAGGGCCAATGGCTGTTTAAAGGTTCTACACTCGATATTTTACACATTAATATAACAGCAAACAATTATTTTCTATGTAAAAGTATAGTGGAATAACAAGATCCTGAGCAGCAAATGAAGCCACACCCCCTCTGTGTGCTGTGATCTGAGCTTCTCTGTTTTCTGTTTTCATAGCCAGGCCATCCATGCGTGCATGTTAGTCCCGCCCTGTGAAAACATCGGCCCTCCGCCTGTTTTGTTTTGCCCTCCCCAGACAAAGACAGTGACCACATAGGCAGCACTGTGTATGTAAGACAGCGGAGTGCAGTAGGAAACGTTCAGGTAAAAGCTACCTTCAAAATATCCCACTGAATCTTCCTTGAATTTGACAAAGCTGAGTTGGCTTTATATTTGCATTTTCCCGTTCCACCTTAAATTGGGCAGCAGTTCCATTCTACGCCTGAGGTACCTGCTGAATATAACTGCTGTAGCATTTAAGGAGGAACTCCCGTTCGAACAAGCTTCAGCTTCATTGAGAGAGTAGAACAGTATGAAAAGGGATGAGGAGGCTGCTCTGTTTCTGCTTGACAGGTGGGCAACATTAACTTGTTTTAGCTGTTTTACAGAACTAATAGGTCAGTGTTGTTTTATCTGGGTTGTTAATATTTGTGATAGCAACTGGTTAGCTTTGTGGCAGCAATTGTAGCTACAGTTTGCTAACCCATAGCTAATGTTAGCTACATTACTTGCTGTGTAGTTTGCTCTGATGTTATATCGTGGTATTTCTTCATACAACATTAGGGTTTTATGGTCAAGAACATCTAAACAAGTTTGCTAGCCCAGTGTCATACACTTTGGCAATTCACCTCCATGATTTTGGGAGGCGGAGCTTCTGAAGGAGCACTGAGGGGAGGTACATTTGTTTTGCTATTGAGTTCAAATATCAACACTTGTTCTCCAGAATTGTATAGTGCATCTTTAAGGTCATGTGGTGAGTGCACTGCTCCCTCTACTGACCAGACTTGATAGTGTTAAATTAGCATCACTTGAAAGAATAAAATGTGAAATAAACAGTAGAATGATTGGCACATGACTCAGAGAAGGCCAAGAGATAAACAGCAGGGATTACAAAGCCTTACTGGAATCACAGGACTGAAGCCAAACAAATATCGCCTGTGGAAAAGGCCTAAGGCTGAACCTTTAAAGCGATACTTCAGTCTAGTATCAAATTTTCACACATAGTAGAAAATCTGAAAAAAAATATATATAAGATAGTAAATATAATATTAAAAATAAATAAATATATATTTATTTTTTTTTATTTATTTTTATCAGACATTAGGCTACATATTCATAACCATTGCATGTAATAACTTTCTGTGGGGGAACTTATCACTCTGAATGACTGTTTAAATCTTAACCATTTAATTTTGCAGAAATTTAGGTGGAATTCACAGATAAACCACAGACAAAACTGATAAAACAGGAACAGTGACAGATTTAACCTACACAACTTTAATGAATGGGAGTTGAAGTATTGAGAGAGAGAGAGAGAGAGAGAGAGAGAGAGAGAGAGAGCATTAAACCTTTTGTAGATCTCTTTAGATTTTCCTTTAAGCCCATGTTTCTTTTTATAAGGTTCAGAGTTTCTTTACTTTAATCCTTCTTGACACTGACCACATCTTAGACCAGCTATTGTCCTGCACTGGTCAGGGTCTACTGCCATTGCTAACTCCATTCACAATAACTGGCGCATGACTCAGAGAAGGCCATGAGATAAACTGCAGGGATTGCAAAGCCTTGCTGGAATCCCAGAACGGGTATCTAACACATAACACCAATGGAAAGGCCTAAGGCTAAACCTTTAAAGCAATAGTTCAGCCTCATATCAAATTTGCAAGCCTCTCTCTGCCAATTTACCCCAAATGTAATCAGTCAGGCCATTTTTGGTGTCTGAAGTTTGCTTCTTTAGTTTTAGCACTGGAGCTACAAGGCTAATGTAAACAACAAGTCATGAATATTCATACTCAGCTAATTGGCATGGTGTTAACTGCATGCCTAGTCATCACTTAGTTGTCCAGTAATCTCTAATGAACTTGATTATGTGGTTTCTGACACAGTTTTCTATGAACATGAATATTAGTATAGCTGAAAATAAACACAGCAGACAAGAATTTGGCCATTTATATAGTTCACAATTTTAAAAACGCTGATTATTGAGCTATACGCCACATTAGCCTCTTAGCTCCAGTACAAATTACAGTACAAAATCTGTAAAGTGGAATTCACTGACATGCAAAATCTTTGCATAAGTCAGTGTGTGAGGTATAAACAGAGAGATTCAGAGTGGTTTGGTGTGAAATGGTTCAGATGTCTTTACAGTGGTGGTCATAGGAACCAGAGGTCACCATGACTACAACACAAATATGTAAGGGCCCACCCTGTGCCGCCAGCCGCCAGCAGAGGGCAACGGTGGCGAGGCGCCACAAGTTCAAGGAAGCCCTCAGGCTGATTAGGCCCAACCTGGCACACCTGTGGACTCCTCTACTTAAGGCCTGGCAAACAGCAGCACTTTTTTACACCTTTGTGGAAGGGTGACCAGTGCGGTACTTAGCACAGGTGAGTATTTAGACGAAAAGAGGAAAGAGGAAACGAAAAGAAAAAACTAGAGAAAAATTGCCCCAAAACTACCTAAAAACCAAAACGAAGGCTTAAACAAGAAACGTCTCCAAGCCATACAAAAGTGTTTGTTCCACAAAGAACAAACAGATGAAACATAAAGTCTGCCTTCCTCTCAGAATCACAGAGGAAGTGTCGTTTGTTTTCTGATTATCTCTTATTTCATTTTTACTATCTCAGCCTTTGTTTGAGCACGCTGCTCTCAGCATCCCCCCAATATATCCCCTCCTTATATATATATATATATATATATATATATATATAAAACAACACAATAATTCCAGTTAGATAAACTAGATTTAAGTGTGGCTCTTCCCAGACATTTTGGCAGGAATTCTTTCAGCTCCAACTCCAGCTTTTAGACCAGTTCCAGCGCTCAGCTGTGAATGTGTGACATTATTTGGGTCAACAGTGATTAAAATCTTTCTCAGATATGCATGTTTGAGATGGGTTCATATTTAATACATCTGCAGTGAGCCTGTCACTTCATACTGTACCATTAGAGTAGAAGTGAAGTCTAAAGTCAGATTGTTTCCTTTGATCCTTCAGGCTTTTTCACCTAAAACTCAAAGAAATTGTTGTACATGCTGAACTAGAGTTAAACATGCAGAGACACTGATTTCTGAAGATAAAACTGCCAAAAAGTCTCTCTCTCTCTCTCTCTCTCTCTCTCTCTCTCTCTCTCTCTCTCTCTCTCTCTCTCTCTCTCTCTCTGGGAGGTTTACTGTTTTAATGAGAGGTTTTTATACACAGGCTGCCAGGATTTAGACAGGTGTACAATCTTCTCAGAATTCCAGCACTGACAGTAAAGAATCAGGGCGATTCTCATTTCTACCAAGGTAGAAAGACCTACCTTGTACTTCCACCTTGTGCTTCTGCCCACTGGCCACTTTTTTAGAAACGTCCTTGTGCCACTTTATTAGAAACGTCCACCTTGTGCTTCCACTAACTGGCCACTTTTGAGAAACACCTACCTTTTTACCTTATAATTTTTATGTTAAATAAATCAAGTGTTAAGCAGAGTAAAATGTGTACCATATCAATTACTGTGGTTACTTTCAGTACAAGATATACAATGTATAGGCCACAGAATCTGCAAAAGATCAGTTTTACTCAGAAAATGAGGTCAAATTCTCATCTCTTTCCTCTTATGGGTTTTAAGGTTCTGTACTTATAACAGAATAAAAATCAGCGCTGGAGGGAGTGAATTTAATTACATTTTATCAAAAGATGTCTCCTCAAATTTCACAGCTCAGCTAACTTAAAAGCCTTAAAAGATGATGAAACCATATGAGTGATGTTTGAGGTGTAAAGAACACCTGCCAAGCACAGATGTGAAGGAGAACAGATAATAATCCCATCAGTTTTTGAAGAGTAGAGTTCTGAACAATGAATGGCAGGTTTAATAACTATTTAAAAGCCGTGTGTCTCACGTGTGCAGAGTTCTCTATTCATGTGGTAAACACAGGCAGGAGTGCTGCAAATGTATGCTTGTGTTTTTTGCTTTCACGCCAAAAATGTCCAACATAACTTTAATACACTCACAATTTCTCTGAATTATTTATGCCTCCGGCGCTCGGACCCTGAATACAGATGCAAGTGGCAATCCACGGGGTCCAAGCACTTGTCAGCACAGTGAGGTCGTATGAGCCACATTTTTAAAAAAAGATGCTTCTCCAAGGGTTCTTTAGTAAATAAAATGGTTCTATATAGAAAGAAGCATAAAGGGTTCTTTGCATTGTGAAATGTTTCTTCAGGTTGATGGAGAATGTGTTGTATATGGCTCTATTTAATACCAAAAATGGTTCTTCGATTGTTATCAAGTACATCATAACAATAGAAGAATCCTTTTTGGTGCCATATAGAACCATATTCAATGTGTTTTCCATCAGTCTGAAGAACCATTTCACCATGCAAAGTAACTTTTAAGCATGCAAATGCTCCTTTGAGTGTTCATGGTTCTATAAAGAGACTTTTTAAGGAACCCTTGAAAAACTACTACCCTGTTTTTACTTAAGTTGCTGAGTTTTATCACTACAAAAGAGACAAATTACCAATATTTTCTGAAGCCTCAGCACTGAGTGACAGAGAGTCAGACATAAATGCAGCTGACAAGTTGTCTTATTCCTACAACAGCATGTTAAATTCTCATAAATTGGTATAATCATCACATTTCAATCTGCACCTGCTTACATGCCCCAGCATGCCCTCGCACACTTGTTTTCAAATCAATTTTCCTTTTCAATTTTATACAAGCAGTAAATAAACAAGCATAAATAAATGTAACATGTTTCTCAATCTGCTCTCCTTTGGCACTTTTCTGTTTCTTGGCATTTACAGAAAACACCTCACCGATTGTGGACAGAATAAACAGAAAAGTATTATTAACCTGCTAGTTTACTGCATACAAACCAATTTCGAGACTCCACTTTCATTAAGTGCTTATAATACAAAACAAAGAACAGAGCTGTTTATATTCATTGTTTTTGTTTTCTCTAAGCATGATGTCCATATTAACAGATCAGATGGACTCAACACATGGAAACACTGTGGATCTGTGCCGTGTGACGGTGCAGCATTTGGCCATGATGCTTGTGGGTGCTGAGTGAACACAAATTAGGCCTAATTTCATATAATAAATGAACCAACAGCGGGAAATTGTGTGATTTTGTCCAGTTTTAGGCTTAATGCCTGATGGTTGTTGATTTATGTTGAGTATGATTGATAACACTTTCGTTCAAAATTAAATAAATGAAGTATTCAGACTTTAGATATTATGATTCTGTTCTGATCAATTTAAACTCAGGCCATTAACAGAGATAGTAATGAGCTAAATATATACAAAATCATTATTTATAGGGTACTTTCTATTGGGAGGAGTCTGTCCCAAACCCTAACCTCTAAATTTACACTTGTTAAAATAATACTTATATTTATTTGCAATTTTTTTTTTAAGTTTTTGATTATTTTAAAATTAAGGTTGAAAATTTTAGATTTATAATAACTTTAATTTTTGAATTAAAAAAATGCTTTCCCACACTTTCATATCACTACTGAAACATCTAGTTTTAGTTTGTGGGCGGGGTCTTATTTTACCCACGACCCTGCATTTTAGAGCAGGGAGTGAGGCTGCATCCCTGTCCCTCATGGCCACATGGTGAGCAGTTAGATCCCACTGTTTTGAAGTAAATGTGTCCCAAAGTCTGAAAATCAGTGTGGAACATTAAGAATCGCCATATTTCCTGCAGGTCAGCACTTTTTAGTGTTTTAATGTAAAATATGATGATTTTCTGTGTGAACAGCTGTTCAGAGCTGTGTTTGCTGGTCATGAACTGCTGAGTTTCTGAGCTCAAAATGAGCTAAAATTGTCACAACCGAAACAGTCACTACTGAAACATTAGGTAATGTTTTGTTGATGTTATGATTGTTTTGGTTGTGACAAATAATTAAAGTTTAGAGTCACTCAAAGCTAAAGAAGTTTAGTCTAAAATCTAAGATCAGTTAAAAGTCCCAGTTCAGTAGAATCATCTGTATTTTAGTTGGTTGCACCAACGGGTCTTAACTCAGTGGCTAAGACCATTTTTGAAAGATGACGGTTCTTGCAATGCTCTCAAAGTTACGCCCAGAAAGTTACGACCAGTTTAGCGTCAGTTAGCAGGGAAATCAGCTCCGCTCAGGTTTCAAAAGAACAATAAAAAGAAAATAAAAGTCTATTCTTGTACAAACACTTCTCTCTCAACACGGCTCCTTTCTTCTGAATCATAATAAGCTCTGCAGCTGTGAGCTTTAAGTGCCATGGAAGTCGTTAATTGCCAGTTTGACACTGAATTCTCCAGAGAGTTTCTAACAGTCTTCAGACCCACATCTGTCACGTGCTGGCTAAAAGCCAAACTCAGCAGCTTCAGCATCAAAACAGACAGCTTTTACTGTGGAATTACACTGATTCTATCAAACAGCTGATAGTGCTGAGCTGTAGCTGGAGAACTGAAACTGTCAGAACCTGCAGAGAACACGTGAGAACCTGACAGAAGAAAAACAGCCACAGAATATTACACATTTCCACAAATGGTGTCATTCCACCAAAAGCAGGTTAAATCTACAGGCTTTGGGTAGTTAATGACCGCACTGCCACTCAAAAGTTTGGGGGGCTTATTAAACTGTTTTTATTAAAATTCAAAAAGTGACCATAATAAGCCTAAACAAGTTTACTCAGAGGAAATGTTTGTGCCAGTATGTGTGACTGTGCTAGCTTGGGAATAATTCTATGCTCATTTATTGCACTGTTTGAAAAAAAAAGTTTCTAACAAAAACATAGCCGAACAGCGGGAGAAATTAAATAATAATAAAAAAGGTTTCTGCAGTTGTTTAATGGGTGGAGAACCCCACCACAAAAACAAGGTGATTTCTTACTACTAAAAACAACAATAATGAGAGTAAACAAATAAAAAAAAAAACATGCAAATATTAATTTTGGGCAGAATTCTGCATGTCAACGTTGAAAAATAGTATTAGGAATTTAAAATGCAACGTAAAACTAAACATCTTTCTATCATTTGACAAACAATTGATCACATTATTTTTTGTATCTTTTCATTCATAACTAAACACATCATTGCTGTTGGAACAAAACCTCATATCTCCAATATGGGAGCTTTATAGACGAAGGAATAAATCTGTCTTAACTTGTAATACTTCACCAATAAGGACAAAAATCGTCATTGCTCCCTTTGACTTAGGAAGAAATGCTGAATATGCAGGTATCTACAAACTTCTGGGCATGTAAAATATCTACTGAAACATTTCACTGAGAAAAAGCTTGTTATGCAGGTAGTTCAGATCATTGTGCTAACATATACAGTTACTGTATATTTGGTTACTATGTTTAATTTCTTGGATATAGGTGAGCCATGATGAACCATGACTGTTAAAGTTAGGTCCATAATTCATACCATATACATCAAAACTCAGTCAAAAAAGAACAAAAACTTTACAATAATGCTAATTTCTGCTAGCACCACTACGGGATTCTAGTAGTATGTTATCACTAAGTTAACAGTGATTGACATTAACATTTTTTGCCTATTCTAAATTAAACGTGGGCATTTAAATTTTGTAAAAAAAACATTTCATCTGTTTTATCTGAGCTTGTCTTTATACAATCCAAAGGCCAAGTGGAAACTTCATCTCATGCAAAAAAGTATTTCACCAATAAGGGCAAAACTCCCTCAGCTTTGATTTAGGCAGAAACACAGGATAAGCAGGTGTCTACAAACTTTTGGACATGTAATGTGTGTACTGAAACATTTCACTGAGAAAAATAGAGTTTTATGCAGGTAGTGACCACTGTTTTGCAATATAATCTGTAATATTATTGTGCTTACATTTTGTGTATGTGGTTATTATATCCAATTTCTGAACTGTGAACGGTGACTGTTAGAGCTAGTTCCATAATTCAGAGTATAAATAGCAGAACTCAGTCAAAAAAATGAGAACACTTTACAATTATGTTAATTTCAGCTAGCACTCCTATGGGATTCTAGTGGTATGTCAGCACTAAGCTAACAGTGATTCACATAAACATTATTTGGCAGTTCTTAATTAAATATGGAAATCTGAAGCTTGTAAAAGACATCATCATATGTCTGAGCTTGTCTGTATCAATGTTACAGTGACTCTTTCAGTAAAGAGTTCTGACATAGAGCTGCTGCCACTGTTTTACATTCCTAACAACTAACCAGAACCTGCTTAGACTATGGCTCGCATTCACACTCAGTGATGTATCTAGAACCTCAAGAAGGTGTCGACATAGACATTTTTTTCTCACTAATTGTAAATCAGAGTGTGATTGGTTGATTCATCTGTCACTTCCTAAATATGTTGGTGGTTAATCTAACATGTGAGGCCTTCAGTTCAGCTCCTGAAGTCCTGACCAATGGGAGAGCTCACTGAGCTATACCTACAAAGATACCACAATCCTGATTGGACAGTTTTCTGTAAATTGTCTGTTACAACTTACTGCCATGTTTCAATCCTACCAATTAGGCCCATAATGAGATTGTTTGTTTGTTTGTTTGTTTGTTTGTTTGTTTGTTTGTTTGTTTGTTTTCTCTCATTCTTTAGTTCTTTTGATAGCATAGATATCTAAGTTTATACTTATATCCTTTTTTGTTTATGAAAGACTATTTAGACCAGCTTTATACCTTTAATTATTGAATATATGGTACTGGGGATCCCTTCAGGCACGCCTACATGCTGTGTCGGTGTAATCACTTTGTTTATCATCAGCTCCAGTACAGTTTGTCCATTTACCCGCCTCTGATCAGCGCAGAAGGGCAAGGTCTACCAGCATCCCTCAGGCAAGAGGCAGAATAAATTAAAAACCTCCATTAAAAACACCGTAATTGAAGGCCAGGTGTTGTTCTGGTCATCTGTTCTCCTCTGGCCTCAGGCTACATGTTTACAAAAGCTCTTGTGTATAGCAGTTCATTGATTTACTTGTCGTTAAAGTGCACAGCTGGCATTTCACTGTTTCCATGTATTCACCTCTAAACAGTGTTTGTAGATAGATAATCAAAAGTTATCATAATTCAAATTTCTTAGTCTAAAGTTAGCCTACACACTTAAAAACGATGGTTCTTTAAGGTTCTTTAGTAAAGACAGTGGTTCTATATGGAACCATGAACACTCAGAGAACCTTTTTGCATGATTAAAGGTTCTTTGCATCATTAAAGCTTTCTTCAGGTTGATGGAGAATATGTTGTACATGGTTCTATATAGCACCAAAAAGTGTTCTGCTATTGTTATGATGTCAAGCTTGTATGCAGTAGAAGAACCCCTTTTGGTGCTATGTACACACTTAAAGACAATGGTTCTTCAAGGGTTCTTTAGTAAAGACTATGGTTCTATATGGAATCATGAACACTTAAAAAATCCTTTGCAAGATTAATAGGTTCTTTGCATCATTAATGCGTTCTTCAACGTTCTTTGTTTTGTATGGCTCTATATAGAACCTTTTTGAAAAGGGTTCTATATAGAACCAAAAAGGGTTCTTCTACTATTACAGGCTTGGAATCGTAACAATAGAAAAACTCTATGGTGCTATATGGAACCATATTCAATACGTTCTGTATCAATCTGAAGAACCATTTCAACATACAAAGAATTCTTTTATCATGCGAAGAGTTCTTTGAGTGTTCATGGTTCTATATAGAATCTTTTTTTTTTTACTAAAGAACCCTTGAAGAACCATCATTTTTAAGAGTGTATGTTGTGTGTCAGTGCATCTGTGTATGTTTCTCTCCTGTTTTTATTTTTTCTTCATAGGTTTCTCAGTGTGTCAATCATTATCTCAAGGATGACTTCTGGCCAATCAGCTTGCGGAGTTGGGCCCCAGGAGGCGGGACTAGGCCCTGACTAGTAAAAAAAAGAGTAAAAAAAAAAAAGTAAAAAAAGTGTAAACTAGTAAGAATTACCAAATTTATAATCAATGAAATTAAAAAAATACAATTAGAAATAGAGCTAAAAATGATAAATATGAGTAAAAACAATAAAACATATCAAAATCAAATAAGAACAAAGATCAAACAAACCAGTTTCAGGCTGAGTGGAGGTGGTTCGAGATTAGAAGTTTAAACCAGTGGAGTGAAAGCAGTGAGTGGTGCTTTAGAGTTTCCTGTAATAAATTCCAGTTCACTGCAGCTCAGTTCAGTAAAAGCTCTCAGCACCTGCAGTGTGATCCAGTCACTGGACCGAGTTTGATCGTTTCCATTATTTACAATAATCATAGATGTGGCCAATGAGCACTTTATAAATAAACAGCAGCCAGTGTGTTTCCCAACGTACAGCCAGAGATGACCAACCTACTTTTTCACAGAGTGAGCAGTGCTGAGATTTGTAGGTTCTCCAGAGACGAATCTCAGAGCTGAATGAGGCTGAAACTAAAGCTTTCAGCATTTTAGCAGACGCACATCTGTAAATCACATCACCGTAATCAAGCGTGGCTTATAATGTTGCTTCAACAATCCTTTTCCTGGTGTGCATCAGAAAACACATTTTGTATTGATACAGGAACCCAAGGTTTCTATTTGCCTGCGAGGATATTGATTTGGCATCAAAAGTACATTTATCATCTGGCCATATGCCAACATACTTACATTCAGTGACTCTTTCAGTGTTGCATCCCTTTAGGGTACTAATTTTCAAAATGCTAAAATAAATGTTAGCTCTGGACAGCTCTGTAAAACAGCATCATTTTTGGCCACACTTAAAACCAGTTTATGGTTGTAAAAGGCAGTTTACAAGGCATTAAAAGTCACTACAATTTACCCGCTGCTACTGAGAGAGACGGCAGAGCAATAGAGAATAGTGCCATCACTTTGCAGTCCACAGTTTACTCAAAAGTTCTCCTAACTCAAACTTCTAAATGTAGTTAGAACTTCTCCCTGTTCAAACCTACAAATGTAGTTGAAAGTTCTCTTAAATCAAACCTCCAAATTTGGATAATGTACTCCTAACTCAAACTTCCAAATTTAGTTAAGATCTCCTTACAAAACTTCTAAAATTAGATAAAGGTACACCTAATTCCAAATTTCGTTAAAGGTTCATCTAACTCAAACTTTTAAATGTAGTCAAGTTCTCCTTGTTCAAACCTTCAAATGTAGTTAAAAGGTCTCCTAACTCAAACTTCCAAATTTATTTAGAAGTTCTCCTTGTTTAGCCCTTCAAATGTAGTTAAAGGTTCTTCTAACTCAAACCTCCAAATGTAGTTAAAAGTTCTCTTAATTCATACTTCCAAATTTGGTTAAAGTTCTCCTAACTCAAACTTTTAAATGTAGTTAAATGTTATCCTTACTCAAACTTCTAAATTTATTTAGAAGTTCTCCTAACACCAAACGTCCAAATTTAGCTAAAAGTTCTCCTCACTCAAACTTGCAAATGTAGTTAAAAGTTCTCTTAACTCAAATTACCAAATTTATTTAGATGTTCTCTTAAGTCAAACTTCTAAATTTAGTTAAAAGTTCTCCTAACTCACACCTCCAAATTTAGTTAGAAGTTCTCTTAACCCAAACTTTCAAATTTCGTTACAATTTCTCCTTACACAAACTTCTAAATATAGATAAAAGTTCACCTAACTCAAACTTCCGAATTTAGTTAAATGTTCTCCTTACACCAACTTCTAAATATAGATAAAATTTCTCCTAACCCAAATTTCCAAATTAAGTTTAAAGTTCTCCTGACATATACTTCTAAACGTAGTTAAAAGTTCTCCTAACTCAAGTGTCTTCGTTTAGTTAAATGTTATGTCTTAAATGTCTTAATTTAGCCAAACACTCTGCAAAAACACCTGTAAACAAAATAACACACTGTTTGTCAAGCCAATTAATAATTAATTTCAAGTTTAGTCTACAAATTTCTCTTATGAAAACTTTTTTTGACTAAAATATCAATTTGTTCTAAAATCAGTTAACTTTTTTCAGTGTAAGCCAAAGAATTGGAGGTTGGATTCTTTCACTTTCTCTTACTTTATTCTTTGCTGTTTCAGTTTCTGTTGGAAGAATTGCTGAGTCATGAATTTCACAAACTCCAGTTATTCCCAATCAGTTGACGTTCCACATTTCAGCATAACAAGATGCTGTGAGCCAAAGATTTTTCTAGATTCTGTCTGCAAGCTGTCCTGAGATTTCAACCTGCCACAGCATGTAAAGCAGACGATTCTTACTCAGTGGCCAACAGCTTCAAGTACAGAGTGGGAGGACCATTTCTAACACGTCTAACTATATATATATATATATATTTATATATATATATATATATATATATATATATATAACTCTGCCAGTCTCCAGGTGAGGTATCCATGGTAACATGGCAGACTTGCCAAGCATCCTTTTCAGCTCGCTGTTTGTCACAGCTATGTCTGGTAGTGCTAACTTTAGCTGCCAAGCTGGGAGCCCAGAAGAATGCTCTCAATACTGCATTCATCTCAGTTATTTCCATCTAAAACAGTCACCTCATCCTTATCTTTTATCATTAATTAACACTGTTTTTAATGGCATACAGTCTATAAGTTTCATCTAATGTCACATTTAGAACATTTGTAGTATTTGCCTGCTGTTTTCAGACATTATCATTCAAAACAATGTTTTTATTATTAATGTTTATTAACAATTTTGATATTGAGAAAAAAAAAATCAGTGTGACACTAATGACCTGTTACCTTTGCCAGCTATCAGTTCAGGCTACTTTAGCTGACAACACACTTAAAAATATGGTTCTTCAAGGGTTTTTTAGTAAATAAAATGGTTCTATAAGTGTGTAGGTGGAGATACATTGTATCTCTAAAAATCTGTAGACTCCAGCGTTTCTCCTGAAATGAAGGTGTTAATAGTGAGTTTGTGCTGCAGTAACAGCCTCTACTCTTCTGGGAAGGCTTTACACTAGACGTTGGAACATTGCTGTGAGGATTTGATTGAGCATTAGTGAGGTCAGTTCTGGATCTCTCCAACTCATCCCAAAGGTATTGGATGGAGCTCCATCACTCCAGAGAACACAGTCCCACTGCTCCACAGCCCAATGCTGGGGGGGCTTTATACCCCTCTAGCCCATGCTGGGCATTGGACACGGTGGCCTTAGGCTCATGTGCAGCTGCTCTAGAGCTCCATTCTACTGGGCAGTGCTTTTCTATGGAGATTAAAGCTGTGTTTGCAATGATTGACCTTAAAATAGCCAAACGTACTAATTATTAGGACAGACTGGACAATGCTGGACACACCTAACAACTGCAGACCCCCTATTCACCAATGAGTAGTTCTACATACAGAAGCATCCCAAAGTGGTTGAACATAAGACAGTAAACAAAATGCTCTTCCAGGTCACAAGTGGTCAGTGATGGTTGGTGGATTGGGCTGATTTTTTTTCCTCTCCATCACAGCAGGGCCATATGCTTTTATGACTGGCCATATGGAGCGGAGGTCTAGAGCGTTGGCGGCCAGCCTGGGGTCAGGAAGCTGGTGGTCAGTGTTTGGGTGGGTGGGCCGGTCTGGGGGAGGATAAGGAGGAGAAACAGCCTGGGGGTTTTACGAATGACTGGACAACAGGAGCTTTAGGCTTTGTGCTTCATAAACTATGCAGTAATGTATCTATTATGTAACAGAAATCCTGAACGTGTGATTTTTATTATACAGTGATGAACAGGATCAGTTATATTTTTCCTCTCCTACTTTATTCAAGATGACTTGAAAATGATGGTAATTTCTAAATCTAGAAGCAACTTTATTGGGTTCTTACAGACTGATTTTCAAATCTACCTTTCATTGGAAAAATCACTGAGAAAATCTTCTTCAAGCACTGTCTTACTGACCTTCTGTCCTTAAATAGCTGTCTAGACAAATTTCAGTCAGGTTTTTGGCCTAATCATAGTACCAAAATGGCTCTGATTAAGGTTATTAATGATATTTGTTTAAATACAGACTCTACAGTTCTATTACTGCTCGATCTCAGTGCTGCCTTTGATACCACTGACCATACAATTCTCAAAGATAGACTTGAGAACTGGGCTGGGCTCTCAGGAACTGTCCTAAAATGGTTCAGTTCATACCTGCAAGGAGGGAGCTTCTTTGTGGAAATTGAAAATAATGTTTCTGAGAGAGTACCAGTGACCTGTGGTGTCCCCCAGGGTTCAATTCTTGGACCACTCTTATTTAATTTATACATGTTTCCTCTTGGCTAAAAACTATAAGACAATGTAATATAGTGTAGCACATTGCTGTAAACTGCCTGTTAAAAGTCTGGGGACACTTTTCAGATTGCTTTTAATATGAATTAACATTTTTTCATTTGTCAATTTAAAATAATTTATACAAACTTTACTAATCAGCTTTAACAATATCACATGTGTAAATGCAACAGTGCCAAAAAAGAAAGGACTGTGAAGTTTCATTACTCATTTATTTCTACTTTTACTGCCACGGTGGGCAATTTAATGTTTCAGAGTAAAGCCGGTAAAAGTATGTGTTTTATACAAAATCTATTATCTAATACATACAAAACAAATCAAAATGTGAGTGAGCTAAATTGTTTAAAAGGTTTATGCTGTAATTCTTTTTAATATATTCATAAAACAACACTCCTGTATAATAAACAGCATTATATTTCTATATAATAAAACATATTAAAGACAATACTCAACCAAAATTAGTCTTTAAATCATAATAACTTTCAAATATGAGTCATCTAGCTCAAAAACAACCTGTTAAAACCTGGAAAACAATATAAGATGTTTAGATATTTGTGCTAATATTAGTAACAGTGCTTTCTTGGGACTAAAGCCAAAGGCCACACCCACTTTACTTGCTTATTGTAATGTCAGCACTAAAAGCTTTCAGCTGTTTAAACCATGTTTAAACCACAAAAGAGCTTCATTATGAGCTTTAAACAATAGATTGGTAAAGAAACTGTCCAATCATTATTTAAAACCTGCTCTTCATACTTTGATGAACAACAACAAAGCATCAGCAATTAGTAGTCCCCAAAATATCTGGACACTTGTGCCAGCAAAATGACCTTTCAAAAGGTAGATGGTCATTGTCGTTTGAGCAGTTTGTTTTTGCAGATTTCTGCAGGTTGGCATCCAAAATGTCTCTGTACACTTCTAGTTTGATGATCCCATCAACAATCACAAGCTCAGCGACAGCACTGTGAGAAAAACAGCTCCTGATTTTGAGGTTTCCACCTCTGTGCTTTACAGACCCCTTACAGTTATTCTCCAGGCCTTTCTCCATAGAAAGAGTCTAAGATCAGGCTGATGTGCTAAAAGAGGTTTTCTCTGAAATAAATTCATTATGATATCAATTAAGTTGCTAAATACTAACAAAACCTTTGCAGGGATATTTTCTTCTTGTGTAATTGTAAAGAAACAGTGAAAATCAAACACTACGCCTCAAGTGTCCCCAGACTTTTGATGCTCAGCATGTGCAGAGTGGTGTATGTCGGACACTGACTGAGCTTTACGTCACTCCGGCTTTTACGCAAAGCTTTGCTGCCTGTAGTGACTGAGGGTGTCTAACATATGCTCGGAAATGAAAGGCATACTGTTTGATTTCCACTGACACTGGAATAGTCGGGGGGGCAGATTTGGTCTGATAAATGTGTGTGTGTGTGTGTGTGTGTGTGTGTATAACACCTTGGCCTTGCCTCATTTTCTGTGAAGAACATATAAACAAACACATTTTCATTGACTTCACACTGAGCACCCCCTACACATTTATATTACATATGTGGTGTTCAGGTCCACTGGAGAAGACAACACACCCCAAGAAGCACAGCTTCTGCAATCAGAGCCAGATTCAGGAGGAGGAGGCTGGAGTCCCTTCAGCTCACAGACCCACAGAACAACCATCTGCAGAAGCTGAAGGGTGAGATGCTGTTGGGTATGTTATGTCTGACTTTCTTACCTTTACCAACGATCGTGTGTGTGTGTGTGTGTGTGAGAGAGAGAGAGAGAGAGAAAGAGAGAGAATGTGAGAGAAAAATTCCTGATCTAAGTATTTTCATCATTCTTGGTTGCAGCCAGTAGCAACAAACAGAAGCACTGTGAGGTGTTTGGACCCAAGATGGACAGAAGGACACAGCACACATGCATCATGTGCGAGAAAGCCCTGCAGTCTCCATAGACAAACGCTGGCAGTTCTGGCAGTAGAGGGTCGTACTGATGAGCTCAGTGACTTTAAACATGGTGCTGTCATAGGATGTGTGCTTTTGTGCAATTTCTGTCATGCTAGATCTGCCCCTGTCAACTGTAAGTGCTATTACTGGGACATTGAAGCTCCACTTGAGCTCCAAACTGCCTCTGGAAGCAACATCAGCACAAGAACTGTGTGTCAGGAGCTTCATGAATTGAGTTTCCATGGCTGATCAGCTGCACACAAGCCTAAGATCACTATGTGCAATGCCAAGCGTCGGCTGGAGGGGTGTAAAGCGCCGCCAGTGGACTCTGGAGCAGTGAAAAATTCTGTGGAGAGACCAATCACGCTTCTCTATCTGTCAGTCTGAGGATGAATTTGGGTTTGGTGGATGCCAGGAGAACGTTACCTACCGGAATGCAGTGCCAACAGTAGAGTTTGGTGGAGGAGGGATGATGGGCTGGGCTGTTTTTCAGGGTTTGGGCTCTCAGTTCCAGTGAAGGGTGATGTTGATGCTGCAGCACAAAGACATTTTACACAGTTATCTGCTTCCAGCTTTGTGTCAGCAGTTTGGGGAAGAGCCTTTCCTGTTCCAGCATGACTGAGACCCTGAGCACAAAGCAGCTCCATAAAGACATGGAGTGACCAGTTTGGTGTGGAGGAACTCCAGAGGCCTGACCTCTCATTTCACATGAAACTATTTGATGCTCTGGTGAGTTTGTGGACCCCAGAAGGTTAAAGATGCTAATATTGTTTTCCACCTAGAACCTCCACTTTCATAACAGCCTTGAGGCAAAACGGTTCTTAATAAACTCTCTGTGAAGGATCGTGGGTCATCTGGCAATCTGAAGAACATTTTAATGATGATAATAATGATAATATAATCTACAGTTTCCTGTAACACTGAACAGCGAGAGAGAGCAGGTGGGAAAATGACTTTCTATAATACGCTCTCATTACAGACGGCCATAACGCATAATCACTACTCTGGCAGACGCAGGCAGCGCCATTTAACCCATTTCCAAAACCGCATCGAGAAAATACACACATATATATCACTGCAGGAGAAGCAGTGGCCACCTGAATGAAAATCAGAGTCCATTTTCCCAACAGGGTGAAAAAAACAGCAACCAGCACGATCCGAACAGAGTCTGCAGAAACCCTGCTAACCTCCTGATGAGTCCGCATTGGCTGAAAATGGTGCATTGTGGGTTGAATTGGGCTCGCCGTCGGCTCCTGGTATTGACGCGGCCGGATGAAAAGGCTGGAAGCTTTGTGCTCGGCTTAGCGCGGCTATTTTTGATCCAAAGCTGTGGGCGAAGTGCAGATAAGGCAAACTATCATAAGAGATGGAGATAATAGCTGGGCAGCTCCAGACGAATTGTCCAGAGCACTCTGTTTTTTTTGTTAAACATGACATTTACTCAATGTAAGGCTGAAAAACTGACCACATATCTTCTGACGCATTCATGCTGAATGGGAAAATAAATTCACAGAGCATGACTCAGGTGGAGCAGCATCAAGTGGCTGCCTGCAATGAGATTGAAGATAAAGTGAGACTTTTGTGGACGATGTTGGACGGTATAAGATCAGACCTACTTCTGAGGAATAAAGAGAATTAAAGGAATGGTTTGGCAAAACATTGACAATAACCCCAAATGTAGTGAGGTTATACCTCTCAATGACCTCACAAATGAGCTTCACTTTACTTAGAGCGGACAAATACGACTTATGAGCTCTTATAATTTATGAACAGTACTTATAATGCATTATGTTAATAATTCATAATGCATAATAAGCATGGCTATAACGTGTAATGCAATTTTACTTTAATGCATATTTATAGCTATGTTTATGATGCCTTATGAATGCATTATAACATGTTATGAATGTGTTTATAGATGCTTACAAATGTGACATTCATCGAAAGTGTCACCGTTAAACTTGCTAAAGCAGTTACAGTCTGTAACAACAGCATGAATCATGAAATGAAAACTTCGACAACTGTCACACATGCAGCAGGGACTCCAATTCCCAGAACCCCTTGGATGATCAACTCCTAAATGCACAACCTATCCGAGATCAGCCTCGCCTGACTGCTGATTATTCTCACCTGTTCTGTGTATCATGTGGTTTGTTTCGTTAGATTTTTAAGTCCAGGCTTTAGACAAATTGTTAGGAGTGTTTCATTTTGCATTCCGGTTTGTTGTTTCTGTTTATTGACTGTTTGCCTGTTTATTTCGTCTCTGCCTTTTTGCCTGATCCCTCGGACTTTATGTCTGTGTTTTTCCCGGCTTTTGATTGTTTTGGATTTGATCCTGGCCTGTTTTTTGACAAAGACTTCGGATCTTCCTCAAACTAATAAAGCCTCTTCAGTCTTTACGATCCCGTTACAACAACAGAGAACGGTTGATCTTCCAGGTCACTGAGCTCCATTATTGTTGGTGATTTTTGCTCTGTGTGTGTCGTTTGTTAACGTTTTCATCTGTTGGGAATTGTTTTATTTTGATTTATTTTGTAGTTTTCTCTTTATTTTCCTTTGTTTTTAATTATTATTCATTGTTAAACAGTATTAAAGCTGACGGGTTTAAGAAGCCACCTCCATTTCTGTTCTCGTGGTTTGAACAATTACACCAAATGGCCTTACAACACCCCCGAAGGAGGGGTAAGGTATTTCTGACAAGATTCAAATGTTCCACTCTGTTCTGTATGACTCTATTGGGGGTGTGGGGTCAGTGGCATAGCCTAAAAGCTGTGTGTCTGAGCTGCTGTGTAGATGGTTTTAATAAAACCATCATTATTTCTGTAAACCCTGGCCTTCCAGGGCAAGATCAAAGATTTTCTACACATAAACTGAGTGTACAGACGGCATCAGCGTTCGCAGGGTCCTTACTTTTCTTTACTTTCTGCTTGTGTTGTTTTTCTATGTTCTGCATATCGAGCCATGTTTTCCGGTACCATCAAACCTGCAGTGGAGAAGTTCCTGGTCGTCTTGATGCTCCACATGAGCAGAGATTATAAATCCAGTGTCTGATGTTCATAGAACCGTCAGACAGCTCCACATGGCTCATATTTCCACTGGTCATCCACTGATCACGCTGTGTTATCTCTGTTTAATCTTTCTTTTCAGTCAAATTTTCAGCTTTTTCTCTTCAGCCAAGAAAAAAAGGAAAGTATTTGACAAATTTCATTGGCTGAAATCTCAGACCATCCCTAACAAACACATCTGCTTCATGAGGTTTATGGATAAGCGAAGCTCTCAGAGGCCACAATGTACACACTTATTTCCCATGATAGGATGTACAGCAGCAGACTGTACATGCTATTACGAGTATGTGCAGAGAAAGACTGTGTACTTTAGTTTAGATGCTTTTATCTTGAGTTACAGAGGCTTTTTTGAGCTTTTGATTATCAGCAGAACACAACAAAGAGCGGCGCACTGCGGCTTCAAACAGACAGGAAGAGTTCTGGCCTGACAGGCTTCAGCTACCGAGAGAATACTATAACCTTTATGGAGGACAAAAAAACATCCATCATAGGGGAACGATGCAGTCTCAGAGACCGCTGCTGATTTCAGAGATTGCTGGTTTTATCATGACCCAAGACAACCTCTGCTTTCGATTCTTAATCACTCATTTTTGGAGTCCTGTCTGCCGTCCTGATTGCGCCCGAGACATCATATTCACATCAGCCTTCTCTGAAAGGCTTTGTTATGGTCTCATGCTTTCTCATCTTATTATTAGAGTCAATTTAACTTGAGAACAGCATGTATTACTGCTAATATACCATCAGGGAATTTGAAGCATTTGTTCAAATCCTAAGATCATTTACAAACGAGTGAAAAGCATCTATAGCTGAGCTAAAGCTTAAAGCAGAGCAAAGTAAGTCTGCGTTTTTGTTAATATTAATTTTTTAGCCTATACTAGTAAATTAACATATACTGAGACATATTTACAGCCAAGACGGTAAAATGGACATAAAATGTTGTGGCTCCCAAGGTGGTTTGATTTTTGTTGAAAGGAGAAAATGGCTCTTTTTAGCGGTTGAGATGCGACCCCTGGATTATACACTGATCAGGCATAACATTCTGACCACCTCCTTGTTTCTACACTCATTGTCCATTTTATCAGCTCCACTTACTATATAGGCGCACTCTGTAGTTCTACAGTTACAGACTGTAGTCCATCTGTTTCTCTGATACTTTGTTAGCCCCCTTTTAACCTGTTCTTCAGTGGTCAGGACCCCCATGGACCCTCACAGAGCAGGTACTATTTGGGTGGTGGATCATTGTCAGCACTGCAGTAACACTGACGTGGTGGTGGTGTGTTAGTGTGTGTTGTGCTGGTGCGAATGGATCAGACACAGCAGTGCTGCTGGAGTTTTTAAACACCTCAGTGTCACTGCTGGACTGAGAATAGTCCACTAACCAAAAATATCCAGCCAACAGCGTCCTGTGGGCAGCGTCCTGTGACCACTGATGAAGGACTGGAGGATGACCAACACAAACTGTGCAGCAGCAGATGAGCTATCGTCTCTGACTTTACATCTACAAGGTGAACCGACAAGGTAGGAGTGTCTAATAGAGTGGACAGTGAGTGAACACAGTGTTTAAAAACTCCAGCAGCACTGCTGTGTCTGATCCACTCAGACCAGCACAACACACACCAACACACCACCACCACGTCAGTGTTACTGCAGTGCTGAGAATGATCCACCACCCAAATAGTACCTGCTCTGTGAGGGTCCATGGGGGTCCTGACCACTGAAGAACAGGGTAAAAGGGGGCTAACAAAGTATCAGAGAAACAGATGGACTACAGTCTGTAACTGTAGAACTACAAAGTGCACCTATATAGTAAGTGGAGCTGATAAAATGGACAATGAGTGTAGAAACATGGTCATAATGTTATGCCTGATCGGTGTACCTTGCACATTCAGAAATGACGTCAAGAGTGTATAGATTTTGATTGGTCACAGGACAATGAAAGCATTTGCAGAAAACAAATCCAATTCCACTAAATATGCAGCTTAATAAATATTCTTTCCTCATTTGATTAACAGGCCTGTGATCAATGTAGGGCTACCCCTGGAGCAGAGATATTCAATTCTAGATGTTGATACCAATTTGCAGTCCTGGATTTTATGATCACTGGTACTTAATTAAACTGTTGATAGAACTGATTGGCCACCCAATGTCACACCCACCAGTTACTACAAAATCCAGGACTGGAAACTGGAGTCAGTCTAGAATCAAAGACCTCTTGGCTACAATGTGCTGCATTACCAATTTAAGGCTTTCCTGAATATTTAACTAGCTAATGTGGGGACTTTAAATATGACAACTATCACAGAGAGAGTCAGAGTGGCTCCAAAGAGCGGCGTGGGGAGGCCCACCTGCCTTTGATTGAGTGCTGACCTTTTGGAGACAGGTGAGCTCATTTGAGAATCCTCTTCAGACTGACATTCTCTTTTGTCATTTCACACGGCTGCCTGCGGCTTCGAATCTGTCCACCGCGATCCATGCCTCGGTTAAAAGAAAATATTAAAACCAGCTTTGATCTGCTTTAAAAAATTTACCTCCTATATTAAATGGGAACATCGCTGAATTTCTGCATAGTTCAGTTATTGCTGAGATGTGAACAGAGTGATTCAGAGTGGTTTGGTGTGAAATGGTTCAGATGTCTTTACAGTGGTCTAAACAGTAAGGTAAAGAAATAACGGTAACACTTTCTATGAATGTCACCTTTGTAAGCATCTATAAACACATTCATAACATGTTATAATGCATTCATAAGACATTTTAAACATAGCTATGATTATTTATAAAAATGCATTATATGTTATAGCCATGTTTATTATGCATTATGAATTGTTAACATAATACATTATAAGTACTGATCATAA
Organism: Colossoma macropomum; assembly: GCF_904425465.1. Classification (NCBI taxonomy): domain Eukaryota; kingdom Metazoa; phylum Chordata; class Actinopteri; order Characiformes; family Serrasalmidae; genus Colossoma; species Colossoma macropomum. Next base: position 1,972,273 of record NW_023494800.1, read on the forward strand.
CAAATAATAAGAGCTCATAAGTCATATTTGTCCGCTCTAAGTAAAGTGAAGCGTACTGTACTAAAGCCTCCTCCAGTGTTCAGAGTGAGGCTTCAAGTTGAAGTATTTACTGAAGGATTTACTGAAACACTAAAACATTCACAGTAAAGCACATTACAGGCTTCAAATGTCAGAGTTTAAACTAGAGCTGCCATCAGTGTTTTACCCAATGTGGGAAAGGTAATGTTCACCACCGTTAGCTTGGTATTTGTCTTTACACTCTCCAAGCTGGGACTGACTTCTTTGGCACTGACATTATAACATGTTATCAACACTACTTATAATGCATTATATTAACAATTCATAATGTATAATAAACATGGCTATACAGTGTAATTTAGTGTAATTCTTTTTTAGAAATATTTATAACCATGTTTATAATGCCTTATGAATACATTATAACATGCTATAAATGTGTTTATAGATGCTTACAAAGGAGACATTCATAGAAAGTGTTACCGAAATAACTTACTTTTGTAAACTCCTCAGTTGGCAGAAACGGCTGCTCCATCCGCCGTGTTTATCAAACTGAAGCGATGGAACTCTCGGCCGGTGAGCAAGTGAACAGCATTGTGGGATTGCCTTCGCTGAGAAGGATACATGCGATGCTGCCTTCAGATTTGGTCAAAATAAGGTACCTTAGAAGGCAGCTGCCTTATGCTGCATTCCGAATGGGACAGCCTTTGTCTCGGGAGTGCGCAAATGCTGCCTTAGAATGCTGCCTACTTAGACAGCTGCCTCCCGATTGGAACACACTAAATATTACACTAGCAAAACTTAACGTTAGGTTTAAGGCAGAAATCAGAGAAAAGAACAGCTTTTGAAAAGAAAAATGCAGTGTGTTGCCAAAGATCAGATGTTTTATTCTCTGCAGAAAAAAAAATCAACATGAGAATTATATCACAGCATTGGTAGCTTCAGTAGTGCGCCCTCTGTTGGGAACCTAGATACATACATCTATGGTTTAGAGCAGGGGTGTCAAACTCAACCACTATATTAAAAAATGTATTTATTTCAGTTTAGTTAATGTTGTGCTGTAACCCGAACTGCATTGTTTATTCAAAAGATGCAAACACATCAGCAGTAAAATACAGACACTTATAATAGGTCTTGAAATATTACATGAAAAATCCAGTCTCTTAAACCTACCTTTCTGCTTGAACTAGACGAGACTTTCTGTGCTGCAAGTTCATTAATGCTTGGGCTCAGTTTCTGAGCTGCTGAGCTGAGTATTGGGTGTTTATGTTGGTTGAACTGCAGCTGAAATGCAGTTAGTGTGTTTGGTGATACGACTGGTGTGGAATTACGTAGAATTGTAGAGAACTGAGGTGTAAATGCTGTCCCTTAGATTGCTGTTGGGGTAGGAGAGTCAGAGCACACATTACATTGCAGTGCATGCTGGGGACTGTAGTATAGCGCATTGTCAAACAGGCTAATATTAATAGAAAATTAAAATACTTTTTTGGGCTGGATAGGATTGTGTTGCAGGCCTGATCTGCCACCCAGGCCTTGTGTTTGACACATGGGGTTTAGAGGCATTAAACTCTTCAGACGTCTGGTTCCTATCACCACCACTATGGAACGGAGCATTTCACACCACTTTGAATGACTTTGTTTACATCTTTGTTTACATTTTTTAGGTTTATGTGCCAAAACAGTCATAATTGATTATTATATTGCCATTTACAAACATCTCTTATGCCTTAGAGTTAACCAAACAGGCTGTTAGTGTTACTGTGTCTTTAAAGTTGGGGTTACACTGCACAACTTTTGCCCAGATTTTAGCCCCAATTCTCAGCCTGGCCAAGTCTGAGCTGGTCGGCTGTAATCTGCAGATTTTTGGGTCAGCCGCTACATGTTTGTTTATTTGCGTCTCCTAGTAATAGGAGAATACGTGAGTTCACATGAATTCACTGAGTTCTGTTCAGTTCAGCAACAGCTTAAAAGTTGAGTGGTGTGTGATCCCTAATCGTTTAGTGTGTCTAATCTGTTCAGACTTTAAAAGTCATGTAGTGTACTCAAGGCCTAAGACTGATATATGTAAATAAGCTCTGCTCTGATTGGTTGCCTTGTATTGTGCCTCATTTAAAAAGCAATGCAGCCTGAAACACACCTTATAGCTTGAGTGTGAGTGGGGGGGGGGGGACTAAACTGCTGTAGGCCGAATAGGTGGATATACATAAGTTGTTTGGTTTTTCATGACATTACCAACCAATGAAATTCAAATTGGGCTGTTTACTTTCTCTATATGGACTGTATGGATCGTGGCAAATTTGGTTTTCCATAACACGGACATTTAATATGCAGGAATGATTGGAATTCCCTTTTCAAAGAATGATGCTGATCCGAAATAAGTGGACGAGTTCTTACTATTTAACTGGCAGTGCATTAGCAATCATAAATATGATGATTATCTGTACTCCGCTTTCTTTTACTGTCACTGAACTGACTGCTTGGATGGTGTGAGAAGACTCCACAGCCTCAGGAGGTCATTCTGGAGAAGCGCGTGGATCTGATTTAATTGACAAGGTGTTTTTGACACTGTAGTACGTTCTTATCTATTTTAATCATCATCTGCTGCTGTCAGGTCCTTATACGGATTCCAAACTTGCAGCAGAACAGTCTGCAGTGAAGCTTACACCCTGCTAAGTTAGCAGCAGGCACACCGGCTCACGTCCTTCAACCTCTGACAGAAAGCGACAAACGAGCAAACATCCATCTAGGTAAATAAAACAGGGCCACTTCCGCTAATGATGGGAACAAGCCGGCGGCTCTGTGAAGCCGCAGTCATTTAAAGCGCGTTACAGATCGGATGTGTCAGTCTTTTGCACAGCCGCGGCTTTCGAGGCTGCCTCCTCATTAGGCTGACTCAACAGTGTGCACATGTGACACAGAGAGAGAGGAAAACAGTGATTTAGAGAGTGGAAAGGAGTGTCCTCTGAGGTTGAAAAGACCTGCAGAAAGTGAACACAAATTGCAATGCAAGCACAAAGAATTGGGAACCGAGTGAAGAGCGGAAAAAACACAGCATCTGCAGCCTGCTCCGATATTCCAGCCACAGCTCACTGCAGACACTGAGGAGATTACTCTGTCCCCAAAAAACAATGAGAGCTGGCAGCACACGCAGCTATGATAACAGAACCAGGTCATAAACACCCTAAATAAAGTCTCATCCTACATCCCTCTGCTGTGTACAGAACGCTTGTGTACTTAAAGGTATACATCACTGACACTTACAGTACAATGTAAATAGGCACAATTTATCCACTGTACCTGACGCATGACTTTTGAGAGATCTTTATTAGAAACACCTAGCTTGTGCTTCTACTTACTGGCCACTTTATTGGAAACACCTACTTTTACTTCCACTAACCAGCCAGTTTATTAGAAATGCCTGCCTTGTGCTTCCACTAACTGGCCACTTTATTAGAAACACCAACCTTGTGCTTCTACTCACTGGCCACTTTATTAGAAACACCTACCTTATGCTTCCACTAACTGGCCCCTTTATTAGAAACACCCACATTGTGCTTCCACGCACTGGCCACTTTATTAGAAACACCTACCTTGTGCTTCCACTCACTGGCCACTTTATTAGAAACACCTACCTTATGCTTCCACTAACTGGCCCCTTTATTAGAAACACCCACCTTGTGCTTCCACGCACTGGCCACTTTATTAGAAACACCTACCTTGTGCTTCCACGCACTGGCCACTTTATTAGAAACACCTACCTTGTGCTTCTACTCACTGGCCTCTTTATTAGAAACACCCACTTTGTGCTTCCACGCACTGGCCACTTTATTAGAAATACCTACCTTGTGCTTCTACTCACTGGCCACTTTATTAGAAACACCTACCTTATGCTTCCACTAACTGGCCCCTTTATTAGAAACACCCACCTTTTGCTTCCACGCACTGGTCACTTTATCAGAAACACCTACCTTGTGCTTCCTCTCACTGACCCCTTTATTAGAAACACCCACCTTGTGCTTCCACTCACTGGCCACTTTATTAGAAACACATACCTTGTGCTTCCACTAACTGGCCACTTTATTAGAAACACCTACCTTGTGCTTCTACTCACTGGCCACTTTGTTAGAAACACCTACCTTGTACTTCCACTAACCGGCCACTTTATTAGAAACAACTACCTTGTACTTTGTCACTGGCCACTTTATTAACATACAAACATTCTCTGGTGGTGGATCTTCTGGACACCAGCAGTGTGGACCTAGTAGAGAGGAGTACCTGATGACGTGACTGGTGAGTTGTTATCAGTTATTATTATCTTATTTCCACAGTTTGTAAAGTAATCTTAACAGCTGTGTACACTGTTATTCTTTGTTTGACTGAAGCAACCTGTGTTTCTCCTACTGAGGAACAACTAGAAGCTCAAAATCCCCCATTAGGACCACAGGTTAACTTGAAAGGAGGGGGGGGTCACATCCAAACACCCAGACATGGGTCTAATTCTGGGCTCATTAAGCAGGCCACTGGGAGAACAGAGTGACTGTGGGATCGATAAGCAGTCTTTACACACTTTTCCCACGCTCACCGCTGAGCTGCAGCGTCAGTGGAACAAACTCGGTTTATAGTAAACAAATTAAAGTCGTTCATTCCCACTTAGCCTGCGCTTTTGACCAACAGTCCATTCGCTTTTATAGGTAAAAGCATGTTGGCTGCACTGCTTTCTGGGACAATAGCACTGTGTCTTGAATGTGTAGCGTAGATATTAGCTAAAGATAGACAGCAATTAAATATGAGTTCCGAATTGAACAGCTAATTTTCCCTATTGTCATTTCAAGCAGACAGTTTTGTAAAAATGTAATTTACACAATTTAACCCTCTTTTAAACCTCACTTTACCCAAATGTGTGTAGAGATTCCTTCTTTTAGTTTTGCACTGGAGCTACGAGGCTCATGTAGCTAAAAAGCAATTAAAGTTTAAAAGCTACTAAAGCTACTAACTGCATGCCTAAATCATCACACACTCGCCTCAAACTGTGCAGAGGTGTTAAGTAATCTCTTGATTATTTGATTATGTGGTTTCTGACACTGTGTGACACATCATTATGGCAATAAATACCAGTTATTATTTTTTCAGCATCTTAAAAAAAGCAGAAAACATATTTAACAGAAAATTGTACAGAAGCCTCAACAGCTAAATCGACTCTCAGCTGAGTGAGTCAGTGAGTCACTCTTCACCTTTATTCCAGCTTCCACTCATTTCAGGAGACTCACTTTCAGTTCCTCAAAGAATCTGCAGACACACCTCCAAAGTTCAGTCTCAGAAGCTGGTTGATCATTTTCTGAAGTAATCAAACACATTCAGTGGTGTTGAGGTCTGGACTCTGGGGTGGTCAGTCCATCGTTCAGCTTCTTTGTTTGATGTGTCCGTCTCCTTTTCTCAGTGAGGTTCTTCTTGATCAGCTACACATCCTTTCAGACCCACAGCGCTGAGTCGTCTTCTCACAGTGGAAGGATGGACAGAAACACCTGTGGATGTTTTCAGATCTGAAGCAGCTTGATTTTCTCCTCTCTCTCAGAGATGAAAGCTTTAAGTGCTGTTTATCTGATAGGGGCAGTTTTGGTGTCGACCAGGTCTTCCAGGTGGTTGTTAGGAGGCACATTTTCTCTGTAGCTATTAATCGTTTCTCCAACTCCAGTTTTAGAAACTTTGACTTTCTCCTTCCTTGTTCCAATGTATTATTTTACATCTAATCTCCTCAGAAACATCTCTTTTAGTCATTTAAGATGTTCATAAGAGAGAAATGTGTGAGGCAGCTGAGGTGAGTTTGGGTGGTTTGTGTGAACGTTAGTGTCTGTTTGAAGGGGAACGTAAGTGATTTCTTTGGGAAGCTTCTCTTGGAGGACGCAGCTGAAACTTGTGGGTTTAAGATTGGAAGAATAGAAGAGTTAATGTGACAGAAAAGTGACTTAAAAAATTACGATAATCATCGTATTTTCTTAGTTTAATGTTAGTTCAGTGTATTTTGGTCCTTTTCTTCATAACAAGCATAAAAATCACTAGTTGAGAATCTGAGAATCTGGTGAATATCTGACTTCAGCTTCATATCACTGAAGAATTAGGGGTGGGTGATAATAAATAATTGTCCCCTCTTTGAAGATCATATGATGCCCTAAATGTAACTAAAGCCCAGCAGTGAGGAGCTGAACTTTACCCTCCTCTGCTGTCACTGCAGACTGGCAGGGTCACCTACAGAGCAGCACTAGTAGCTGTTAATGGCTACTGAAATGATGCTCTTTTTATTTGAGGGTCCCATTTCAGAGGGAAGATCTCAACCACTAACTCTTGTAACTAGTTCTAAGGGGCAAGGAGACACTTGACAACAAGGGGAAGGGGTAAAAATAAGAAATGGAATTGGGCCCAAATGTAACGAGTGGAGAAAATAAATATAGAACGATTTCCAACTATACTAAGTGTTTGTGTAACTTTCTATTGCTTTCATATCTACTTTTTCCAATTCAAAACAAAGGTTTAAACTGAGCACACTAATCTGACAGCAGTCTGCTGGTTTTAGTCCCAGGGCCGAAAGAATTATCTCAATTATTAAGGCACAAGAACTTTCCCACAAGGCCACGGTTCTTGCACTCAGAGCTGATCTTTGCTGTAAGCTTGTTTAATTATAAAGACCAGACCGGCAATCAGGAGCTGTTGGGAGTTTTAGGAGCAATTAAATGAGGCAGATGCCAGTTTATGTGTAACTCCGTAACAGATTATATTAATCCTGAGCAGCTGAGATGATTAAAGCTGCAGCCAGGATCCACAAGGACAGATTTTGTGTCAGATTTGACATTTTCAGTAATCTGTGAAGATGACATATAGATTAAACAGAACTGTGTCTTTTCCAGAATTGTGTGCACAAAATCCTTCATTGTTTTACTGTGACTGCCTTTGACAGTTACTATACCACCAAAAAATTAAAACAGAGTTAATTTCACATTAGCAATGCATTGGAATTTAAATCTTTGGTAAAGACTCAAGAAATGACTTTGATTGGGGTGCCAGAAATTACTTTCATTGGAGCCCCAAAAGTCACATTAACTGAAAACTAAAATATTTTAATTGCAGACACAAAGATTACTTTGGTGGGAAAATTACTTTGACTGGGCCCCCAGAAATGGCCTTTATTGAGCTGCTAGAAATTATCTTTATTAGAAAGACCCAGAAATGACCTTGATTAAAGCCCCATAAATTACTTTGATCAAGCTCCCAAACATAACTCCAGAAATGACTTTAAGTGCCAGGAATTATTCTGATAAGGGCTCCAGAAATGACTGATTTAGACTCTAGAAACTCCAGTGATTGCGGTGCCAGAAATTACCTTGAGTGAAGTCCCAGGAAAAAAAAAAATACTGGATCCCATAGACATGAAATGGGCCACAGAAATAACTGATTTGGGCCACAAAAAATACTTTGATTAGGGTCGCAGAACTGACCTTGATTGGGGCACCAGAAATGACCTTCATTAGGGCCGCAGAAATAACTTTGATGGGGCTTTAGAAATAACCCTGATTGGGGCCCCAGAACTGACCTTGATTGGGGCCTTGGAAATAACCTTGACTGGGGCCACAGAAATTACTTTGATGGGGCCTTAGAAATGACCTTCATTGGGGACGCAGAAATAACTTTGATGGTGCTTTATGAATTTTATTGGGGTCTTGGAAATAACCCTGATTGGGGCCCCAGAAGTGACTTTGATTGGCCTTGAGTGAAGCCCCAGAAAAAATTTGATTGGAGCTCCAGACTTGAAATTGATTTGGGCCACAGAAATGGCTTTGATTGGAGCGCCAGAAACGACTATGATTGGGGCCTCAAAAATCACTTCGATTAAATTGCCAGAAAATATTCTGATCAGGGTTCCAGAAATGACTTTAATGGTGCTCCAGAAATTACACTGATTGGGTTCCCAGAAATGACTTTGATTTGATTTAGAAATTACAGTGATTGGGGTGCCAGAAATGACCTTGAGTGAAGCCCCAGAAAAACACTTGATTAAAACCCCAGACTTGAAATTATTTTGGGCCACAGAAGTGAGTTTGATAGGAGACCCACAAAAACTTTTAATGGAGTTCTAGAAATTATTTTGATTGGCCGACACACATAAACATGACCTCAGCTATCACATCATCTCCACTGGCCTGGAGAGACTTTTTCTCCATGCTGCACCTGTTTCTGAGCACTTTAGCCAATCAGCCGTCAGCGCCTGTCCAACATCTGGCCCACGGCCATGTTTACAGAACAAAATAAATACCCAACATCTGCAGCAGGCTGGTTAATACTCCAAAACAGCTGCAGCCCCAATGCTCCGATGATCAGCTCTGTCCAATCGCTCTGCCACGAGGGCAGAACCAAGGCATAAATCCACAGTATGGCCTTCCTCAACTGCCCGAGTTCATCACTCCAAACTACAATAACTTTTCCACCATATGGTGCGATGAGAGCATCAGTGAGCTGTTTTCTCCACATTCACCCATTTTGGTGATCTTAATCTCTACGATAAAACCAGTCCACACGTCCCACTTTTCAAAAGCACTGAATCTTCTACATTAACATGTTTTAATCCACCTTTCTACATTATGATGTTGCTAAGAGAGATAGACAGGTTTGTGCCACCACTATTTTGAGTATGTAAACAGAAACATTTTCTTGCTACTCTGCTAAAATAAATGAATGATATGCATTTTCATAGTGATGTAAATTGTGTTCTGAACATCAAGGTGTGTGTGGGAGGTGTGTGTGGGGGGGGGCATATACCCACTATCTATGAATAAAGCTTTGAGTAGTGAACCAATTTTCAATACAGTGATTCACAAAGGTTCAAAGTAGTGATGTTATGCTGTCTACTGGAGCTTTGAAGCTCGCATCAGGATGTTAGACACTTTCAGCTGAAGCTTGTTTTGATGCATGTGTTGTTATCCTGAAATGATGTAATCAACAACATCTGACCATCTACAACCCCTACCGACTTTCAAAGCTCCATTCATTATCCAGCTATGGACACTTAAACAAAGATGGTTCTTCATGGGTTCTTTAGTAAAGGCAAAGGCTCTATTTAATGTTTAAATGGTTCTTTGCATGGTGAAATCGTTCTTCAGATAGACCTTCTTTGTTCATTCCGAAAAAAATGATGTCTTGTCAAGTGAAAAAATCTTAAATCTAGTTGATATACCTAATATTTGCCATTTTGAGATGGTTGTGCACTTAGTTTAGGATTATTAGCTTATTTACAGAATTTTTACTTGTTTTAGGTCATTTTGTTAGGTAAAATTATCTCACTATTCGGGCAGATAATTTTGCTGGTTTCAAAGCACGTTTCTTAAAACATGCAAAATTATCTGCCAATATAGTGAGATAATTTTTCTTGATAAAATGACTTAAAACAAGTAAAAGATGTCTAGAAATAAGTTAAATAATTTTAAATTAAGCTTACAACAATCTCACCAGGAGAAATATTAGATTTCTTGACTTTATATTTTAGATAATTATATTTGACAAGATATCATTTTTTTGGTGTTTTGACAGTGTTTTTTTCTGTAGAAACAGGATTTTCTAATTGAAACATCGTTTCAGTGAAAGATGATTGAGGTGCTGTAATTTTTTTGTTGAGGATTTTTTTTTTAACTTTCGATGTTGTTTCAATAAAAATTCAGGGCGTGAAAGTGATTAAGGATCAACATGGAATCAGAGTGTTGATTCAAAGTCCAAGTTTTACATACCCACCTAAAATAGTTTTACGTGCTATACAGGCCCATATTTTTTGACCACTAGAGGGACTCTAGCTGGCACTTGAAGACTCGAGAAATAAAGCATTTCACAACAAGTTTGGCTGGAATCTTCAACACTTCATGGTTTCGTCTAGCTCAAAATTCAAACCCATCACCACAATTCAACGTATTTGATCTTTATACTTACACTGTACAATGTTCTCCCAAGACTTTGATCAAGCATGAGGATTCACCAACCAGATTGCAGATTGCATAGATATACATGCCTAGATGCCGCATTGGGTCCAGCCAGGCACGTCAACGGTGCCGCCATTTTGGGGCAGTCAACATCGCTGCTGGACTGCATTCACTACCATTACAGAGCGGCAGTTTAAGAAAGATACTGTCCAAAATTACACTATTTCAAGAATATTACACTTAGAAAGTGGGATAGGATTATATAACAGAGGGAACGCAGTGATCCACACTCATGTTAGTGTGATGCGTATTGTTTGTGTGATGTTTGTAGTGTGTAGTGTAGTGATATGTGTAGATATGACCGTGTGGTTGGTGATGCAGGATGAGAACCTGTTGATGTGATTGTTTTTCCTCTGGTTTTATATTAAGCTTATTTCACTTAATAGTCTATTCAGGGGATCTTAACTTTGTGTAGTAGTTATTTATTTACAGTGATGGTTAAAGCTTTGTAGCTAAGTTATAGCATTCCTTAATCCGTGTAGATACTCATAATAGATTAACGTTAGAACCTTCTAACACAAAGCCAAAGTCAGCTTCTTATTTGCCAGCTTCTTGTTCGAATTTCCACGTTAAATTTTGTTTGAATTTTCCCATTCCACCTTAAATGGATGGGAAGGGGAAAATTCAAAGAAGCAGCTGGTAAATAGCAAGCTTCGTCATTCTTATTGTGTTTTGGGGGTTTATTTTATTTTTATGTGTATTAAGATGAGAAGTGATTCACACATTGATGGATCTGCTGATGTGTCTGATTGTGTTTCTCGCGCTAAACTCGATTTTTAACATCAGGTGCAGACTAAATACTTTCCCTGCTGGTCCGGACGGCTAATTATCACGATCAGTTATTAAAGTAATAAAGCTACCGAGAGCAGATCATGCAGCCTGGATTAATCTGTGTCTGAGGATTATAACTAAACAGATTTGGTGAAAATCGGTTGAGTAATAAGGAAGTTGTGGCTGATTTAATCCTGAGACTCTTCGTCTCTCAATACAAGTGAATCTGTTCACAAGTGGATCTTGACCTCTCCAACATGGCGGACGCGCAGACGTATCGCCTCAGATAGAGAACAACAGGCAACGCGGCATCTAGGCATGTAAATCTATGGCAGATTGTGGGTTCTTCTTTTTTTTACTTTTTAATAGAACCTACTTTACTCTCTACTGCCCCCAACTGTCTGGAGTAGGTATTATTCTTATTTCTCTTTATATAGTGGTCATTTGTAATTCATGTGTGTGGATTATGGTGATGGAATGGTAACTGTAATGAAGTGACCTTTGGTGTCCATTAACCCACAAACATGTTCCACTAACAAATCCACTGTTTATGCTGTGAATGGAAATCCGGAATAGTCTGTTATATTTTGTCAGTATATGCTGAGAAACAAGAATATGTTGTATTAAACCTACAGAATATTACATCATTTATGCTTTGGAGTTAGAGTTTTATCTCAGGATGTCTTTCTGCGGATCTCTTTGTGATCATTCTCGGCACCAGCAGCGCCCGGAGTTGAGCGGCTAATTAAAGCCGACCCCATTACTTTGATTAGGAGACGGGCTTTTTGATTGCGGCGTGTTTGGGTTAATCAAAGCGGGGACTGGCGGGGGACTTCTGACTGAGGCTCAGGCCAGGCTAAAGATAGACCAACCTTTCCCTCTTTTCTGAAGTTTTAATCACCCAGGACCTCAGAGGATCGGCCCACTCCTCCTCCTAATCCTATGTACTTTAACAAATACTGAGACTGGACAGAGGAACTGGACCTAATAAAGACCCTTTTGGTCCTATATATCGGTCTATCTATCTATATGTCTATCTATGTGCCTGTCTGTCTGTCTGTCTGTCTGTCTGTCTATCTGTCTATCTATCTATCTGTCTATCTATCTATCTATCTATCTATCTATCTATCTATCTATCTATCTATCTATCTATCTATCTGCCCATATTTTGTCTGTGTCTGTCCCCCATCCATCTGTCTATTGACTGTTATTTTTATAATTACTTTAATACAATAATAAATCAAATTCATACAATATAAATGACGCAATATAATATATTTATATATGTTTTATTTAATATTCAAATACTTGGAACAACGTGAAGTCATTAAATGATAAATAAAGTACTGCACTGATCTATTTTAAACAGTTTTCAGTTACCTGCTGAGAGATTTACTCATCTTGTTTCACTCCTTTTAAAATGTTTACAGCTCCCGGTCTCCTGCTAATCCAGGGAAACCTGTTAACCTGAAAAGGAATAACACATTAGTATATTTTCACTCATTCATCTGCAAACTGATTGGATTATTAGGAAAATTGTTTGCAAAGTTCTGAAAAGTGATTCCAAACTTTTGAACTGTAGTCTGAAGTCCACTGCGTGTGTCCTGCATGCATTAGCTTGTTACGGTCAGTTGCTAACTGCTAACTCATCTCCTGCTCCCCAGAAAAAAAAGAAAAAGCTCTGGGTGATGTTGGGAATAAACTAAATGAGCTTATCTTTGATTTGGCTTTGAAGTGGGGAGGAACATGCTGCTGAATTCAGGTCATGTTTGAAGTGCTAATCAGATGGCAGGAAAGGGTGGCTATGCTAGCTAGCACGACTGATGTAATGCTATCGCCCCGGCGCCCCGTCTTTTCTAATCTTATACAGCTTTTAGTGTCATTATTTCATCTCGGTGCTTAGCAGCTCGACAGCTCCGACTCCGCCGCCTGCCTTTATCTGGTAGACTTTCATTATTGGAAAGGATTTAAAAAGAAACCTTTCTTATATAAGGGCACAAATATGAACTGACTAGCCTGTGTGTGCTACACAACACGTCACGTCGTGTGTGGAATGAAATTCATTCGTTTCTGCTGTAGTGAAAACAGAACTGCTTTGCCAACTTTTTTCACACAGCTATAATCAATTAAACCCTCACATCTACAGCTGAAGACCACTTCTGCATTTAGATGACCTCCACACATGCTAAGCAAGGCCGTTTACACTGGGTGAGCAGTGAAAACATGAAAATAGTCATGAGTTGATAAATAAGCCCCATTTTTCCTAAATTGTTTATGTTAAACAGAACGAAACCAATCAGGGGAAATGCACGTTTCATGGTGTAATAGTCCAGTGGTGGTCAAGAGAGAAACAAAGGAGCGTAAAATTAATGCCAGAGTTTAGTAAATTAGCTTGTTTCATTTCATTCAGAAGGCCTTCCCGCTTCCTGCTTCTGCCTCTTTGGGTTCTTCTTAGAAGAAATATAAATATAAAGTCCAGTCCTTTAAGGACAGGTTGACCCTTGGATGCATGGATTCATCAGAAGAATAGGCATTTTTAGCTGTTAACATAGAAAAATGTAAATGTTAAATATATCATTTTAATGTCTGTCTTCGCTTTATTTTTCCCAACTCATGCATCCATGTGTCATACTACAGTGTAAACACCACTTACATTTAGCAATCTGCTGTGGGTTAATTTACAGCATATTCATTATACATTATATATGTAGTTATGAATGGTATGTATGGCTGTGGACAATATATATGGTTATAAAGATCATTTACAGCTGTGGATATTGTGTATAGTTATAAACATGTATTGCTATATGTATGGCTATGAACATAATGTATAGTTATGACCATTGTGTATGGCTATAAATATTATGTATGGATATACGCATTATGTATAGTTATGAACATTATTTATGGCTATGAACATTATGTATGAATACTGTATATGGTTATGAATATTATATATGGCTATGAACATTGTGTATGGCGATAAATGTTATGTATGGATATAAACATTACGTATAGTTCTGAACATTATGGCTATGAACATTATGTAGGAATATTGTGTATGGTTATAAACATTATGTATTGCTATGAATTTTATGTACCTTTATGAACATTGTGTATGGCTATGAACATTATGTATGACTATGAATATTGTGTATGGCTATAAATGTTATGTATGGATATAAACATTATGGGTAACACTTTCTATGAATGTCACCTTTGTATAAATAGTGTTAATAACATGTTATAATGTCAGTGCCAAAGAAGTCAGTCCCAGCTTGGAGAGCATAAAGTAAAGACAAATACCAAGCTAACGGTGGTGTACATTAATAAACATGGCTATAACATATAATGCATTTTTATAAATATTTATAGCCATGTTTATGATGCCTTATGAATGCATTATAACATGTTATGAATGTGTTTATAGATGCTTACAAAGGTGACATTCATAGAAAGTGTTACTGCATTATGTATAGTTATGAACATTATTTATGACTATGAACATTATGTATGGATATTGTGTATGGTTATAAATATTACATATGGCTATGAGCATTATGTATGGCTATGAACATTGTGTATGGCTATAAATGTTATGTATAAATATAAGCATTATGCATAGTTATGAACATTACAGCTATGAACATTATATAGAAATATTGTGTATGGTTATAAACATATTGCTATGAATTTTATGTACCTTTATGAACATTGTGTATGGCTATAAATGTTATGTATGAATATAAGCATTATGTATAGTTAGGACATTTTTTTATGGCTATGAACTTTATGTATGGATATTGTGTATGGTTATAAACATTACGTATTGCTATGAACTTTATGTACTTTTATGAACATTGTATATGGCTATAAACATTTTATCTAGCTATGAACATTATGTAGGATTATAAACTGTGTATATTATGTATAGTTAAAAACATTACATACTGTTCTGAACACATTAATATTATAGAAGCAATAATAACAGTAGTAATAGTTAGTTTTCATAACCTCACTGCACTCTAAAGGCAAATGTCTCCCCCACCTCCACTCACTGCTCACTTACCAAAGCAAAGTGTTCTCAACAGAGCTTTTCTTCTGTATAAATAAGTTCAATTCAGCTCCGCTGTACAGCGTCAAGTCAATCGGTGAGCACAAATGCTCTTTCCTAGTCTTCTACACGCAGACAAATCACATCTCTAGGACACAAACTCCAACTCTGCCAGCAGAACAGCCTTTGTCACATCAGAATTGCATCCACGTATTACTCCTACAACATTACCGCTGGGCCTCTCTCTCTGCCAGACTGCCCTGCTGATTTTATAATGCTAAATAAAGGAAACCTCAGCCTGAGCCACAAGACAGAGACACGTTGTCATGGAAACCACTTGCAGCATGTCACTCTCACCTCAAAAACTGCATATGTGTGCCTTTCATAGATTTAACCAATTACAGCAAGAGAAGCAACTACTTTTCACATTTGCAAATATCAGCTCACTGGCCATTTTCTTAGAAACACCCACCCTGTGCTTCCACGCACTGGCCACTTTATTAGAAACACTTACCTTGTGCTTCCACGCACTGGCCACTTTATTTGAAACACTTACCTTTTGCTTCCACGCACTGGCCACTTTATTTGAAACACTCACCTTGTGCTTCCACGCACTGGCCACTTTATTAGAAACACTTACCTTGTGCTTCCACGCACTGGCCACTTTATTTGAAACACTTACCTTTTGCTTCCACGTACTGGCCAATTTATTGGAAACACCTATTTTGTGTTTCCACTTACTGGCCACTTTATTAGAAACACCTACCTTATACTTCTACTAACTGGACGTTTCTAGAAATTATACTGTTAGTAAGTAAGTATGTAAAGTTTATTTATATAGTACTTTTTACAAAAGGTGTTGTCACAAAGCAGCTTTACAAGGAAATCAGCATTACAAAAAGAAATCCGGGTCCAAACCCCCATGAGCGGCAAGGAAAAACTCCCTAAGAGAAACAGGAAGAAACCTTGAGAGGAACCAAGACTCAGAAGGGGAACCCATCCTCCTCTGGTCGACACCGGATAGTAAACATTGTTAGTATAAAGCATTATAGTACAAAAACAGGGAAAGAGGTGGAGCAAACAATTAATTTGAATAGTTTAGTTCATGCAGCAGCAGCGGCAGCAGCGGCAGCAGCAGCAGCATCAGTGGGGTCAGGTTGTGAGGGTGAGGTTTGCACGGCGAGCAGTGGCACCCGATCAAGGCAGAAGAGGCAGCAGCATCAGAACGCACAGGATGGGCAGCTGTTCAACTCGGCGAAGAAAAGAAAGGAAAAACACACAGAGAGTCAGTTCTGTAATGAGTGACTGACAGAACTGAGAGTCAGTTCTGTAATGAGTGACAGACAGAACTGAGAGTCAGTTCTGTAATGAGTGTCAGTTCTGTAATGGGTGACTGATCACAGATTAAAGAGACTCTGGCAGGTATAGAACTGACAGGGAAAACTAATTACCAAAGGCTCGACTATACAAGTAAGTTTTTAGCTTAGACTTAAACACTGAGGCTGTGTCTGAGTCCCGAACATTAACAGGAAGACTATTCCAAAGCTGGGGGGCTTTGTATGAGAAAGCTCTCCCCCCTGACGTAACTTTATTAATTCTAGGTACTAATAGTGAGCAGCACCTTGTGATCTAAGTAGGCGTGATGGTTCATAGTGAGAGAGAAGTTCACTCAGGTACTGAGGGGCGAGTCCGTTTAGAGCTTTATAAGGCAGTAAGAGAATTTTATAATCAATCCAAAATTTAACTGGTAACCAGTGTAAGGTTGATAAAACTGGGCTGATATGGTCGAACTTTCTGGTTCTTGTAAGAACTCTGGCTGCAGCGTTCTGGACTAGCTAAAGCTTGTTAACGCTTTTGCTGGGACATCCGGCCAGCAGGGCATTACAGTAATCTAGCCTTGAAGTAATAAATGCATGAGCTAACTTTTCTGCATCCTGTAGAGAGAATGCATTTCTCAATTTAGCAATATTGCGGAGATGCAGGAAGGCTGTTCTAGTAATATTAGTTATATGTGCGTCGAGGAACAGATCAGGGTATATAATGACACCAAGGCTTTTTACAGACGAGCTTGATGCAACTGAGAAATTGTTAAGTTTAAGTGTTAAATTAGACAGTTTGTTTCTGGCTGCTTTTGGACCAAGAAGCAGAACCTCTGTTTTATCCGAGTTTAGAAGGAGAAAGTTACTCCACATCCAGTCCTTTATGTCTGTTATCAGCCCAGATTTTTTTCACTTTTCCTATTTTTCCTCATCTCATCTTTCTTCACTTCTTTGCAATCTATGTATTTAATCCTCTGCTTGCAACAGCTGCCACATTTGCACATGATAAAAAAGCAATTTTCACACAATCTCTCTACACCTGCTGGTAACTCCATCAATCCAGCCTGTATCTGAGTGTGTTTAGTCACAGATCAACAGCAGGTGTAATGCATTCAGGGTTGCTGTTTTCAATGGCAAAATGGAATGCATAACTGAAAATAACAAATTAGTTGGGCATTTAATTGTGCAGTTGACCTAATTTAAGTTTGCTCGACGCAGATTACTCTGTCCATCAAAAGATTAGTGATTTCAATTTTGTGAAGACACCAGAGAACACGTAACATCAAATGAAGAGCGAAACAGGTGACAGGCATCAAGGAATGATGTAGACAGCAGTCATATCACTGCATTGTGCCTGTACAGTGCAGAAGGTGTAATACTATGTGCAGAAATAATACAGTGTAAAGCCCTATTTGAGCTGGATTAGATTAATCTGGGGAGGTGCTGTAATTTGGATGATTACCATATGGCACCATATTTGCCATTTAGCTGCACAATGTGCTGTTATTGTTGTGGATTGTGGCGCCTGTTGTATAATGCTGACGTAAACATCTGCACAATGATGTTTCAATCTGGGATATTTGGGATAATTTGGGGAAATTACACAGATACTTCATCCCGTATTAATCAGCCATTCAAATCCCACACAAATTAAATTCCAAGACGTCCTCTGGTAAAACTAATCCAGCTCCAATAGGGCTTTAGATGACCACTTAGGGTCATACATGGGGTATACAGTAAAATACACTCTTAAATGGTTCCTCGCATCATGAAATAGTTCTTCAGATTAATGGAGAATGTGCTGTGGACGGTTCTACACAGAACCTTTTTGGAAAGGGTTCTTCTATCGTACTAAGCTTAATATAAAAACAGAAGAAGCTCTTTTCAAAAAGGTTCTATATAGAACCATCTACAGAACATTCTCCATCAATCTGAAGGACGCTTTCAAGATGTGAAGAACCATTTAAGCATGCAAAGGGTTCTACGAGTGTTCATGGTTCTATATGGAAGTATTTTCTTTACTAGAGAACCTTTAAAGCACCATCTTTTTTTAAGAGTGCAGGCTTGATATCATTATACTAGAAGAACCATTTTTGGTGATATATAGTACCCTTTTCAAAAAGGATCTATAAAGAACCATCTAAAACATGTTCTCCATCAATCTGAAGAACCATTTCACCATGCAAAGAACCCTTTAATCATGTATAGGGTTCTGTGAGTGTTCATGGTTCTATAAAGTACTATTTTCTTTACTAAAGAACCCTTGAAGAACCAACTTTTTAAAGTGTGGACAATAGAAGAACCCTTTTCGGTGCTATATAAAACATATAGTACACTGTTAAATAATAAAGTATAATAGAGAAATATGTATAATTCATCAGAAAAAAAAAAAAATATATATATATATATATATATATATATATATATATATATATATATATATATATATATATATATATGATGTGATTTGTACAGTTTACTATCTGCAAGATGCAATATATACCATATATATAGGGAGAATCAAACAGCTGTTAAAACCTCTGATGACCTGCGAGGAGAAGCTGTCCCTGATGCAGGTGTGCCGCTCGCTGTGGGAGGCATCCGAGGTGACGTTACTGAGTCCTCGCCTGACACTGGGATGCATTAATGTCCTGAAATTGTGGGATGAAATTGTGCCTATGATTTTGGAAGCCGTACCTGAGTCTGAGATCCTGGGCTGTCAGGTTGCCACAATGTGATGCAGACAGTCAAGTCTGAGGTCAGCAGATAATAGGCTACTCCAGTAATACAGACATGAATTAAGTTCAAATATCAAAGTTTAAATGTAAAACCAACATACAAACTAAAAACGTCACCTGACAACACTGAAAACCTAATTAGCATTGCACTACTGGAAAAGCAGACTACTTTTCAAAAAGTTCCCATATTAAACATTGCAATGTAACGTTAATAACATGCATAGCACAAACATAATTTGGTAACACTTTCTATGAATGTCTTGTAAGCATCTATAAACACATTTATAACGTGTTATAATGCATTCATAAGGCATTATAAACATGATTATAAACATTTATAAAACTGAATTACACTTTATAGCCATGTTTATTATACGTTAAGAATTGTTAATATAATGCATTATAAGTAGTGTCGATAACATGTTATAATGTCAGTGCCAAAGAAGTCAGTCCCAGCTTGGAGAGCGTAAAGTAAAGACAAATACCAAGCTAACGGTGGTGAACATTACCTTTCCCACATTGGGTAAAACACTGATGGCAGCTCTAGTTTAAACTCTGACATTTGAAGCCTGTAATGTGCTTTACTGTGAATGTTTTAGTGTTTCAGTAAATCCTTCAGTAAATACTTCAACTTGAAGCCTCACTCTGAACACTGGAGGAGGCTTTAGTACAGTACGCTTCACTTTACTTAGAGCAGACAAATACGACTTATGAGCTCTTATAATTTGTTATGATCAGTCCTTATAATGTATTATGTTAACAATTCATAATGCATAATAAGCATGGCTATAACGTGTAATGCATTTTAATAAATATTTATAGCCATGTTTATAATGCCTTATGAATGCATTATAACATGTTATGAATGTGTTTATAGATGCTTACAAAGGTGACATTCATAGAAAGTGTTACCCATAATTTTATAACTATCAATGTCCCTACGATAATCAAATAAAAAAGATAAATGACTGGAGTTTCTTACATTTTACTTCAGATTTGCATATTTCTGTTTCAGACTGGGCGTCTTCATATCTTATGTTATGTTCTCAGTGCTCTATGGAATCAGCTTTTTTGTTCTTTTGGCTCATTTTCAACCAAATCTGACAGAAACCATCTATTCTACAGAAAGAATATGGACCATCCTTCCAAAATGGTTCAAGCTGCGCTCTCACAGCAAAAAAATAAATAAATAAAATAAAAATAAATCAATGAAGTATCCAGACTTTAGATATTAGGATTATGTTAAGATAATAATAATAATAGGCTAATCATATCTCTGTTGTTGGAACAAAACCTCATATCTCCAAAAAAAAAATAACTTTACAGGAGAAGGAAAAACTTTCTCAACTTTTAAAGGAAGTAAATGGTGAAATATTTTTTTCCAAGTAATTTTGGACAACTTCTGTTGGTTCATTCATCATGAAATTCTAACACAACATGAAGGGCAGCTGCCTTTTTCAATTTATGTCAAAAAATGAAAAAAGTGGAGATACAAGGTTTTGTTCGACAGCAGCGACATACAAATCATCATTTATAAGGTTCTTTCTATTAGGAGGAGAAGATCTGTATTTCTCATGAGTTTAATTTTAAATAAAAAAAAATCTTCATTTAAAAATGCTGTCCCATATTTTTATCATTACAGAAACACAGAGTTTTAGTCTGTGGGCGGAGCCTTATTTTAGCCACTCCCCTGCATTTTAGAGCAGGAAGCAAGGCTGCATCCCTGTCTCTCATGGCCACATGGTGAGCAGTTAGATCCCATTGTTTTGAAGTAAATGAGTCCCAAAGTCTGAAAATCAGTGTGGAACATTAAGAATCATCATATTTTCTGCAGTTCAGCACTTTTTAGTGTTTTAGTGTAAAATATGATGATTTTCTGTGTGAACAGCTGTTCAAAGCTGTGTTTGCTGGTCTTGAACTGGCTGAGTTTCTGAGCTCAAAATGAGCTAAAAGTGTTACAGAAACAGTCACTACTGAAACAGTCACTACTGAAACAGTCACTACTGAAACAGTCACTACTGAAGCACTTGGTAAAGTTTTGGTTGTTTTGGAAGAGATAAAATGGAATAGTCAATCATTAGTTTTAATAAAATAAACATAATTAAGATTTAGAGTCACTCAGAGCAAAAGGATTTTAGTCTAAAGTCCAAGATCAGTTAAAAGTTCCAAACATGTTTCAGCTCTGACTTTGAACCAGTTCAGTAGAATAATTCAATAACACAATAATTGAATAAGTGAATTTATAGTCAGCTCCTAATATGTGGTGATTTGTGTTGTATTTTAATTAAATCAAATTAAACAACAATTTAAAATGTTGTTTGAATATTATTAGAATTATTTAGCATATAACGTAGTGTCACTCATCCCTCCGGCTGCAGCTCACACATGGGCTCTACGTCCCAGGATACCATGGGAGATCATGTGACTGTTGGACTTCCACAATCATCGTTCACAATCACCAGAGTACTGATGTGTTGCACCTGCTCTATGTGTCACATGACCAGTCTTGGTTTAGTTTAAAAGCCCGGGCTTTAGGTTAGGTGAGTTGTGAGGTATCGCTTCTCACTTTAGAGCTACTGAGCATTTCCTGTTTTGCTATTGTTTACCATTTACTGTGTTCAACCCTCTTTCTGGATTTTCTGACTTTGTCTGTTTGTTAAACCCTTTATAAGTAAAGCCTTGTTTTTGTTTTTACCACGAGCATCTGGCTGGTTCTGTCATGTTCCATGTGGACACAAACATTGCAAAGATTCTACAGAAATGTATGATTTGGTTGAGTATTTGAATTGGTTTGGCTTAATCATTGAAAAGAACATTTCGTTCATGAAATGAACATCATTAGTCACTTTAGTGACTTTAGTCACACTGTAAGCTCAAAGGAGAGTTTGGTGTGGGTGGTCTGCATCATCTAACTCCCCACCTGACTCCCACTCTGGCCCTAATTCATACTGTATGTATTAGATTATGGTTTTTGAACGAAATACATCTTCTGACCTGCTCTACTCTATTAAAACGTCCTCAGTTCATCCGCTGTGGCCGGAAGAGTGGAAACAAATGAGCGGTGCGACTTCACAGCCATAAATTTCACACATCAATTCACATCACTGACACAAGCACATGCTGAATATTTGATATTAAAACACTCTGCTTATTAAAACAACATTTGTTGCTGTGGAAATAGAGCTGACTTGCTCTGTTCTGAAAGAGAGAATGAAAAAGTCCCATTAAAATTTAAATCAGCTGATTAAATATGAATTGCGGGGTATTAATAACTTCCTCCTCGCTCGTTTGCAGGTCCCGAACGGGCCGAGTCGCTTTAACGTCTCAGTCAGTCTGATAAAGTGGGGCATCTGATAAAACGGACTGAAGAATGAAAGAGAGCAGAGATGGAGTTAATAGCCAGCTGCTATTAGCATTACAATAGCACGCTAACGGACCCCACATACAGCTGGATCTGCAGTGCAGCAAGATCGAGACTGTTCTCCTTGGAAAGGAGCACGCATAAACTGACAGAATCTATGTATTCCTCATAAAGCTTCTACAGGTGATTGTATTTAAGAGATACACCGATCAGGCGTAACATTCAGACCACCTCCTTGTTTCTACGCTCATTGTCCATTTTATCAGCTCCACTTACTATATAGGTGCACTTTGTAGTTCTACAGTTACAGACTGTAGTCCATCTGTTTCTCTGATACTTTGTTAGCCCCCTTTTACCCTGTTCTTCAGTGGTCAGGACCCCCATGGACCCTCACAGAGCAGGTACTAGTTGTGTGGTAGGTCATTCTCAGCACTGCAGTAACACTGACGTGGTGGTGGTGTGTTAGTGTGTGTTGTGCTGGTCTGAGTGGATCAGACACAGCAGTGCTGCTGGAGTTTTTAAACGCTGTGTCCACTCACTGTCCACTCTATTAGACACTCCTACCTTGTCAGTCCACCTTGTAGATGTAAAGTCAGAGATGATAGCTCATCTGCTGCTGCACAGTTTGTGTTGGTCATCCTCTAGTCCTTCGTCAGTGGTCACAGGACGCTGCCCACAGGACTCTGTTGGCTGGATATTTTTGGTTAGTGGACTATTCTTAGTCCAGCAGCGACACTGAGGTGTTTGTAAACTCCAGCAGCACTGCTGTGTCTGATCCACTCGGACCAGCACAACACACACCAACACACCACCGTGGTCAGTGTTACTGCAGTGCTGAGAATGACCCACCACCCAAATAGTACCTGCTCTGTGAGGGTCCATGGGGGTCCTGACCTCTGAAGAACAGGGTAAAAGGGGGCTAACAAAGTATCAGAGAAACAGATGGACTACAGTCTGTAACTGTAGAACTACAAAGTGCACCTATATAGTAAGTGGA
Source organism: Colossoma macropomum (assembly GCF_904425465.1). Taxonomy (NCBI): domain Eukaryota; kingdom Metazoa; phylum Chordata; class Actinopteri; order Characiformes; family Serrasalmidae; genus Colossoma; species Colossoma macropomum. Next base: position 1,995,541 of record NW_023494800.1, read on the forward strand.
GCTGATCAAATGGACAGTGAGCGTAGAAACAAGGTCATAATGTTATGCCTGATCGGTGTACATCGTTTATTAGATACTGTGTAAGCAGTGTTGGGGTTGTTACTCATAAACTAATGTATTACACATTACTGCACATACTTTTGTGGCTTGAGATCTGCTTTTGCCAGTGCACAGGTCATCCATCGTGATGTACCTTTTTTAAAAGCTTTGAAACTTTTTAATCCACTTCAGTGGCCTGTGTTGACATTCAGCATTACAAACGGCTGAAAAACCACTCTAACCTTATTCTACTGATTTGCACTGTTAATGTTGTCAGCCAGGTTTGTGTAGTCTGGACCACTCTTTTCCTCCTGACTTCACTTTCATCTGGGAATTCATCATCATAGTTTCTGTGTATAGTTCGAAAATGCCTCTCGACGTTCCCTTTCTTTGGAAGTGCGATGGCTACTTGGCAAATCCAGCAGATGCATTTGGAGTTTGACATTGTAAAAAACAGTCCCGCTCCTGCTCTGCATGGAAGAGGTGAGTTTTCGTTTTTTTTGTGCGGGTCTCACACTCATCATCTTAAAGAGTCAGTGTAGGTTACAAAAGGAAAACGTGAAAATAGTGCTACACAAACTGCTACCGATAAAAGAAAACTTTCTAGATTTCTAGAGAGGCATTTACAGCAGTGCTTTAGGCAGCTGTGGCGTAGCTATGGTAACAAGCAGTAAATTAAAGAGACAGTGGCCACATTTCATGAAATTTGGTAGCCTGTTTGAATGAGGCCTGATCTTTTGCGTTTCTCCACAACATCGCCTGATATGCATCATCGCATAATTGCCAGTTAATAATATTCTATAACATTAAACCTTATATGATCTTGTACACACTCTCCTGTAGAAGCTCTATAAGTGATGCATTCGATTCTGTCAGTTTATGAATGTTCCTTTCCAAGGACAACAGTGTAGACCAGCTTCTTAAGCCCAGTCCCATTTCTTATTTTTACCCCTACCCCTTGTTTTCGAGTGTCACCCTAACCCCTTGGAACTGAGTTACAGGGTAGTGGTTGAGATCTTCCCTCTGAAATGGGACCCTCAAATAAAAAGAGCATCACTTCATTAACAGCTACCAGTGCTGCTCTGTAGGCGACCCTACAGGAGGGTAAAGTTCAGCTCCTCACTGCTGGGCTTTAGTTACATTTAGGGCATCATATGATCTTCAAACAGGGGGGCAATTATTTATTATCACCCACCCCTAATTCTTCAGTGATATGAAGCTGAAGTCAGATATTCACCAGCTTCCTGTTTGAATTTTCCTGTTCCACCTTAAATGGTGCAGCAGTTACAATCTGGTGCTTCAGGTGTGAGAACTGCTGGACTATTTAAGGTGGAATGGGTAATTATCTAGTTAGCTACTGAGATTATTAGTGATTTTTTATGCATGGTATGAATAAAAGGACCACAATACATTGAAATGACATTAAACGAAGATAATACGATGGTTATCAAAAATTCTCAAATTGTTGGGTTCCTTTGGTCTTTTGCGCAGCCATCATGCTGGTTTCTCTTTTTTTCTCATAACACACCATTTGGAGGGTCATGTAGCCCTAACACTTCACCCTACCCCTCTATTACAACAAGAATTGGGACACCCTACCCCTAGACATGAACATGCAAAACAGAGGGCTAAGGTGGAAGTGGTAGGGGCGAGGGGTGAAATGGGATTGGGGCTTATTCTCCAGATTCTTGCTTGAATTGTCCCATTCCAGCTTAAATAGTGCAGCAGGTACATTCTGGCATTGGCAGCATTACAATAACTCCTTGAGTGTTCTATTGCTTTTATACAAGTTATACAGTTAAATAAATAAATTAATAAATTAATAAACTGGGCCGTGAACGCGGCGTTTAATATGTTTTAATGTTCGCAGTTCCTTCACCAAATTATAGTTCCTTAACGAGCAGCTTGTTGCTACGTCAGAGTAACGAGCTCCGCCCACTCGCTGCACAGCCGGTGGTTCGTTCTCCAGCTCCTTACACTAAATTCCCAAACTGTCACCACTGAGCAGCTTTTTTATTTTTTATTGCGGCAGTTTTATGGCTCAGTCTGATTTGGTCAGACTCTGAAGATCAGACTACACGTTTGGCGAATGGTGTTGGGTTCATTTCTGACTGATTCCAGGTTGTTTAGCTGTTCTTCTGTCTCAGCTGCCGACTGAAAAGCTGCTCAGTGGTGATGACAGTTTGGGAATTTAGTGTCGTCTCATCTTCAGAGTCTGACCAAATCGGCTGTCGGTCAAATGTGATCTTAAAAGTGTCCATTTTCTGTTTGTGGCAAAGTAATAAGTAAAAACGTTCAAATGTCTTGAGCGTCTCCTACAGCTGTCACAGTCGTTGCTTAGCAACAGCGTCTCAGCGGAGTGATACAGTGTTTGTGAAAAAACCTGTGATGCTATGGTGAAATAATAGCACAGTTAGAACGCCTCTCAACCAATCAGCTTGCGTGGCCGGAACTTACTGTTGTATAATTTGTGAGAAAATTCATTTGTTATTCTAAGAAATAACACAAGATCCTAAGAGAAGAAGGCCTCAGGCTAAGCTAAGCAGCCTTGGACGGAAAAGTTTGTGTGACATTCACAACTTTGTTCTTTATTACTAGATTAAAGGCGGATTCTACTGGTTATTTAGGTGTAAACAGGGTCGTTCAGAGTGGTTCGGTGTGAAACGCTCTGTTCTAAAGAAACTTACCGAGTCAGAACTGTTCACAGTGGTGGTGATAGGAACCAGATGTCCACCTCTAAAAGCTCCCTCGTAGCTGCTTGATGTCTGAGACATTGTTTTTATGCATAATAGTCCCCAAAGAAAACTTATTATTTCAGATTTTCCACTATTTTCCATCATCAACATTCCATCAACAAACTCAGAAGACTCGTGTAGGTTCACTGGTGGTTCTGGATAGTAAATAAAATGTCTATATTTGTGTTGTAGTCATGGCAACCACTGGTTCCTACCACGACCACTGTGAAGAAATCTGAACCGTTTCACACCAAACCAGAAAAAAATTGTTGTCTTTTCGCTTCAGATCTTTATTCTGAAAGGGCCAGAAGCTCAAACACAGAACAGACATCTTCAGGTGTTTTAAACATAATAGGACACGACTCCGCTTGTCCAGTGGAAGGGCACTAAAAGGGGAGTGAAGACAGGGCAGTGGTGGGACAGAGCAGGTTTTCGGGGGTGAGTTAATTACATGGTCGCTGAGCACGTTGATCAAGCAGGGCTTCCCTAATTCCACTGTCTTTCCTTTACCTTCACTCACTCCATCTGCACTGAGAGCTCCAGCCTGCAGCCCAGCACAGCCTCAAACACACTAACAGAGAGAGGCTGGATCAGCTCAGCTTTACTGTCCTCACATACCTGAGAGATGATGATGATGATGATGAAGAGCAGAGAGATAAAGCTCTGAATTCACCAACATGATCCTCTTCTATAGCTGTTCCATATTCATAATCATATTGGTGCATGTAAACATGTATTTTTTGTTTGGTTCTTTGTTTGTTTGTCTCTTTCTCTCCTGGTCTCTCCCTTCACAGGTGTACCAGCTCTGCAATCAGTCATGTAAGGAGGACCACTAACCAATCAGAAGCCAGGCTGGTGCAGTTGGGGGAGGAGCCTATGTTTTAAAAGAGGCCTTCAAGATGGCTGAAGAGAGAGAGGACTGGTCACATGTGTGCTGTGCTTTAGTTTGTGTTGTGAAGTATTTTTTGCTAACACTTTCTATGAATGTCACGTTTGTAAGCATCTATAAACACATTCATAACATGTTATAATGCATTCATAAGACATTATAAATATAGCTATAAATATTTATAAAAATGCATTATACATTATAGCCATGTTTATTATGCATTATGAATTATTAACATAATACATTATAAGTACTGATCATAACAAATTATAAGAGCTCATAAGTGGTATTTGTCCGCTCTAAGTAAAGTGAAGCGTACTGTACTAAAGCCTCCTCCAGTGTTCAGAGTGAGGCTTCAAGTTGAAGTATTTACTGAAGGATTTACTGAAACACTAAAACATTCACAGTAAAGCACATTACAGGCTTCAGATGTCAGAGTTTAAACTAGAGCTGCCATCAGTGTTTTACCCAATGTGGGAAAGGTAATGTTCACCACCGTTAGCTTGGTATTTGTCTTTATGCTCTCCAAGCTGGGACTGACTTCTTTGGCAGTGACAGGATAACATGTTATTAACACTATTTATAATGCATTATATTAACAATTCATAATGTATAATAAACATGGCTATAAAGTGTAATTCAGTGTAATTCTTTTTTTATAAATATTTATAACCATGTTTATAATGCCTTATGAATACATTATACCATGTTATAAATGTGTTTATAGATGCTTACAAAGGTGACATTCATAGAAAGTGTTACCTATTTTTTAAGTTTGTTCTACAAGAGACTGAGTATTTGTCCCTCCTGGGGTTTCAAACAGGTGAGAGGGGTTACTGGCCAGGGAAGAGTTGAGCAGTTAGCTTTTGTTTTCTTTGTTTTAGGTTAGATAAATCCTTTTTGTTTCAGAGTAGGTGAGCATGGTTTGGTTTTATTTCCTTCTTTTCTTTGGTGCCATCCACAGTTTGATTCTTCCAGCGTGGTACTAGATATCATAGCACCCCAGTTTTATAGTGGTTGGTTTTAATAAAATGGCTTCAAAAGCTCTACTGGTCAGTTCCTCCAGCTTTTAATCCATCATCACAAGTTCAGTCTTTTAATGCCACATGTTTACTGATCCCACAGCACCCTAGACAAAATGTGAGGCTGTAACAATATCATGAGTCCCAATCCCCAATCGATGTAATATCTGGACCCATTCCTGGGATTCCAATCAAACTCATTTCTGGATACCCAGTCCAAGCAATTTCTGAAGCTCCAATCAAAACCATTTCTCGTTACCTAATCAAAGTAATTTCTTGTGGCCTAATTAAAGGAATGCCTGGACCCCCAGTCAAAGCCATTTCTGGGGCCCCAATTAATGTAATTCCTAGAACCCCAAAGTAATTTCTAGAGGCCCTGTGGAAATAATTTCTTCATCAAAATATTTTCTGGACCCCTAATGAAAATCATTTCTGGAGCCCCAGTCAAGGTCTTTTTGAACCCTTATTCAAAGTAATTTCTAGAGCCTTGATCAGAATAATTTGTAGTTTCCATATGAAAGTGATTTCTTAGGCCCCACAGAAAGTCATTTCTGGGGCCCCAACCAAAAAAGTCATTTCCTCAGCCTCAGTTCATTTCTTTTTCTAGAGCCTCAGTTACAGTAATTTCTGGAAGTAATTCCTTGGTCAAAATATTTTCTAGAGCCCTAATCAAAATCATTTTGGAGCCCAATCAAGATTCTTTTTTGAATCTCCAATCAAAGTCATTTCTGGAGCCTCAATCTGAATAATTTCTGGTGTCCATATCAAAGTGATTTTTAGGCCCCAATATAATTTCTGGAGCCCAATCTAGGTCTTTTCTGGGGCCCCAATCAGTCAGTTCAGGAGCTCCAGTCAAAGTCAGTTCTGGTGCCCTGACCAAGACCGGGACATGGGAAATCCAGTGACATGTAAACGTGCCAACATGCCCCTTTAGCCTTTAGCAAAACCCTTTTCAGTCTCCGTCCGATATCCTCCTAATGCAGGACGGCAGAACGTGAGGGTATATCAGGCGCTGTGGGGGAAGATGGTGCATTAGGAGGCCGTTCAGGCTGAAAGAACTGGGCTCAGCGAGAAATCCTACACCGTCAGATGCATGTTTTATAACCTCTGGCTTGCAGAATCCTCGTAGATTCCCCATTCGACATGCATAAGCACTCAGATCTGGGCTGATAAGATGCCGATGATCACACTTAGAGGGGTTAAAGCAGAGCAGCAGAGTGAGCTGTTTTCAGCAGCTGTGGTGGGGAATTAGGGATGCAGTGCTGCTCGAAAATGGAGAGATGTTCAGAATCAGAAAACAGACTTAAAATTATCACACACCTTTTTTGTGTTAGTTTGAGGGCGCCTGAATCCCCAAACTCAAATTTTGGCCACACTTCAGTACAGGGGACATTATAATGCCCTTGAAATGCTCTAATTAAGCAATATCAAGCCAACAGCTAAAAACTGGCTACTAATTACTTCTGTAAACAGTTAAGCAGCAACTAAAAGCTCAGAAAATGGTTCTTTAGTAAAGAAAATGGTTCAGTATAGAACCATGAACACTCAAAGAACCCTTTGCATGATTTAAAGGGTCCTTTATATAGTTAAACAGTTATTCAGATTGATGGAGAGTGTGCTGCAGATGGTTCTATGTAGAAACTTTTTGAAAACGGTTCTTTATAGTACCAAAAAGGGTTCACCTCTTGTTACACACTCATCAAAAAGATGGTGCTTCAGGGGTTCTTTAGTACAGAAAATGGTTTTGTGTAGAACCGTGCGCACCTTTGCATGATTAAAGGATTCTTTGCATCATTAAATGGTTCTTCAGATTGGTGGAGAACATGCTGTAGATGGTTTTATATAGAAACTGTTTGAAAAGGGTTCCTTATAGTACCAAAAGGGTTCTTTTATTGTTATACACGCTTTAAAATGATCGTGATTTATGGGTTCTTTAGTTAAGAAAATGGTTCTTTATAGAACCATGAACACTCAAAGAACGATTTTTGATGATTAAAGGGTTCTTTGCATTATGAAAGTGTTCTTCAGACTGATGGAGAATGTGCTGTATATAGTTTAACATAAAGTTTTTTTGAAAATGGTTCACCCAAAAGGGTTCTTCTGTTGTTTGAGTGCTATATAAGCCCCTTTTTTTAAAAAGGTTCTATATAGAACCATGTATAGAACTTTCATGCACATTTTCCACCTAGCCGAAGAACCCTTCTATGATGCAAAGAACCTTTTAATCATGCAACAGGTTCTTTGAGTGTCCATGGTTCTATATAGAACCATTTTCTTTACTAAAGAACCCTTGAAGCACCATTTTTTAAGAGTGCAGGCTTGACATCATCACAATAGAAGAACCCTTTTTGGTGCTATATAGAACCCTTTTCAAAAAGGTTTTATATAGAACCATATAAAACACATTTTCAATCATTCTAAAGAACTTTTTTATATTGCAAAGAACCATAGAGTTCTGTGAGTGTTCATATAAAGAACTATTTTCTTTGCTAAAGAACCCTAGATGAACAATCTTTTTTTTTTAAGGGTGCACAATAGAAGCAGCATTTTTGGTGCTACATAGAGCCATTTTCAAGGTTCCATATGAAACCACCTACAGCACATTCTCCATCAATCCGAAGAACTCTTTAATCATGCCTAGCGTTCTCTGAGGGTTCATTGTTCTATATAGAACCATTTTCTTTACTCCAGAGCCCTCGAAGGACCATTTTTGAAAGTGTATCAGAATACTAACCCTGTCACTGTGGTGGTACCCTCAAGGGTGCATATTCAAAAGTCTAGAGCCTAGTGCCTCAGATGTGCTAGATCAGCTGAACCAGTTGCGCCTGAGCTGAGCTGGAACTCTGCAGGTGTGTGAATCTCCAGGTGGACGGTTGGTGTCCGCTGGCCCGCTGAATTCAATTATGCTTTGATGAATCAATTTGCCGTTTCCCAAAACATGCCATTATTTAAAATATTGTTTCCAATAATGACGAGTGAATCAATATCATCACAGGCTCATTTCTGAGTTGCTCCTTTGAACAAACAGATCTTCAGGAGGTAATTATGTTGATTTTTCTGAGCTCACAGAAGCACCATATTGTATTTTGCACCCTGCAGAAACCAAGTCAACATCATTTCAGTGAATAATGGAGCTTTGCTGCCTCATTTTCTAAACAACAGCCGCCTCCAATGTAAGAACATGTTTGTGGTGGAAATATAATTAGGTGTTGCTGTTTTGAAGGTTTTCTTTTGTAACAATAACAGAGCTGAATCCAGACGCAGCTGGAGTTTGGCTGCTCCTGTGGTCTGTTTGGCCAGAGGCAGCTTCCTTCACCTTTTGAGCAGGTCCTGATTGAGAGGGGTTACGGGGAACTGGGGGCATGTTGCAGCTTTGCTGGAGCAACTGGAGGTTAATTGGGCTGCTAAACGGACACAGCAGCTCAAACACCTGGACAGTAAACTTTACCACCATGCTAACTTCCAGTGGTCTGTGGCAATGTGTGGAATTTACAGTGTTTTATAAAGTAAACAATAGAACCCTTCACTCTGTAACACTACACTACAGTACAGTAATGCTAATTTCTGCTAGCATTCTATTAGATATGCAGTGTTAAGTCAGTGCCAAGCTAACAGTGGTGTACAGTGACTTTCTCACATTGGGTAAAACACTGATGGCAGCTCTAGTTTAAACTCTGACATTTGAAGCCTGTAATGTGCTTTACTGTGAATGTTTTAGTGTTTCAGTAAATCCTTCAGTAAATACTTCTTGTATTATTTGTAGTTTCTGCTACAAAATATTTAGTAAATACTATGAATTATTGAGTTTCTACTATGAATTATTTAGTAAATACTATGAAATATTTGGCAAATATTAGTTCTCACTGATAGTAACTACAAAGTTCTGTAATCCAGAGTAAAGAATTAAAAAAATGGACTTACATACAGACCATCAGCGTTTAAGGCCTTTGTGCCTATTTGCGTCAATAACAGCTCCCAGTACAGTATTTTATAAAGGAAACATGGTAACACTTTCTATGAATGTCACGTTTGTAAGCATCTATAAATACATTTATAACAAAGAAGTCAGTCCCAGCTTTGTGAGTGCAAAGTAAAGACAAATACCAAGCTAACGGTGGTGTACATTGACTTTCCCACATTGGGTAAAACACTGATGGCAGCTCTAGTTTAAACTCTGACATTTGAAGCCTGTAATGTGCTTTATTGTGAATGTTTTAGTGTTTCAGTAAATCCTTCAGTAAATACTTCAACTTGAAGCCTCACTCTTAACACTGGAGGAGTACTTTAGTACAGTACATACCTGTTTCAGGCAATGGAGGCATCTTAATGTTAGAGCCAGCTGTGCAGATCTCCAGTAGCAGGACTGGGAACCTCCACCACAGAAGAACCACTTTTCGTTCCCTAAAGAACTATTTAATAGATGCTTCTTCAGAGAACCATTTTTGTGAATGAGGTGCATCAGTGTGAAGATCCTTTTAAAGAGACTTTCACACTACATATTTATGGACCCAAAGTTGGTTCTTCCATAGCTCATAGACCCCTTTGTAGCACTTTCTTTGTTTAAGAGTGTACATAAAGACTTTATGACATATATAAGCACAGAGTAACACATTTGTAAGGCATTCCATAAAATATCAGTATTTGTTATGAATTATTCAGAAAATAATATTAATCATTGAGTACCTACTATGAATTATTCAGTAAATACTGTGACATATTCAGTTACTGCCATTAATTGTTCAGTATTTGCTATAAATTATTGAGTGAATACTGTGCATTTTTTAATAAATACTGTGAATTGTTAGTATTTACTATGAATTATTGAGTAAATATTGTGAATTATTCAGCATCTACCGTGATTTATTGAGTAAATACTGTGAGTTATGCAATATCGATTATGAATTATTAAGCAAATACTGGAATTATTGAGTAAATACAGTAAATTATTGGCATTTACTATGAATTACTCAGTAAATACTGTGAATTTTTCAGTAAATACTATGAATTGTCCTGTATTTACTATGAATCATTGAGTAAATACTATGAATTATCAGTATTTACTACAAAATATTTAGTGAATACTATGAATTATTCAGTTTCTACTATGCATTATTTAGTAAATACTATGAATAATTTAGTCAATACTATGAAATATTTAGTTCTCACTAACAGGAACTACAAAGTTCTGTAATCGAGAGAGAGGAATTAATAAATGGACTCACATACAGACCATCAGCGTTTAAGGGTTTTTGCTTGTTTTCATCAATAACAGCTCCCAGTACTTTAAAGAATGAAGGAAAATCCATCTCCATATCTGCTAGATGACTCATACAGCATTTATGATTTCAGATGTTATGCAATTTCGCTTTTTTTATTATTTTGCAGGTTTATGAATGAGTGTGATCAGGGAATGTGCGGTTTCTTAGCACACTTACATGCTACTCTTTCATGCATTCAATATTTTGCTGGTTGTTATTCCGTGTTTGTAAGAACAAGATGTAAATAATTCAGAATGATGTCTCCCAGCTCCTTACAACTTCTCAACTTTTTTTCATTTCATTCTACAAAGCTTCCTACTTTAGGACGGAGGAGCTGTGGTTCACTTTCTCCCGCAGGCTTTGAAGCTCAGAGCACTCTGTACTGATACCCAGTCGGTGAAATTTATCTCAGTGAACAGACTAGGCATTTTTAAAAAGGACTTTCAGACTAGTACGACCACCTAAATTACGTTAAGCCACTTTTTGAGGGCCACAACAGCATTCACAGTGGACCCAGAGCGCACCCTTGGGGCACACCAGGATGACACTGACCTTGCTTAAGGTTATTACTTTATTATATTGCAAATCCTCTTGCTTTTGATCCTCATTAAAGAATGAATAAGTGCAAATGAAAGGCTTATTCAGTGTATATGCTTCAGGGACATTATCAGACTGATCTATTATGCTCTGCTCTGCTCAAAGAAAAGAGGAAAATACAGATTTTTTTTTTCTTTTCACAAAAACAAAGCTCTTTATAAATGATAGTAGACTGTGCAAATACATTTTACAGACTTTTGCTTTGATGTTTTGAGGACAAATTTGATTATAATAAAATTATAACATCATAGTACACTTACTGGCTTAGTTTTGAACACAACATGAGGTGTTACCACATCTATTTACCAAAAGAATTCTATTACCTTAACTATTAATTACAAATACAAGCACAAAATATAAATTAAAGTTATTTTTAGTCCCCTGAAATCATAAGGTCTTCTCTGAAGGCCTAGAAGGTCCTGAAGGTTCCCATCTAAAAGTGCCAAAGCCTCTTAAGTACACAAAAAACATGGTTCTTCAAGGATTCTTTATCCAAGAAAATGGCTTTACATAGAGCAATTAACACTCAAAGAGCCCATGATTAAAGGATTCGGTAACACTTTCTATGAATGTCACCTTTGTAAGCATCTATAAACACATTCATAACATGTTATAATGCATTCATAAGACATTATAAACATAGCTATAAATATTCATAAAAATGCATTATACGTTATAGCCAAGTTTATTACGCATTATGAATTGTTAACATAATGCATTATAAGTACTGATCATAACAAATTATAAAAGCTCATAAGTGGTATTTGTCCGCTCTAAGTAAAGTGAAGCGTACTGTACTAAAGCCTCCTCCAGTGTTAAGAGTGAGGCTTCAAGTTGAAGTATTTACTGAAGGATTTACTGAAACACTAAAACATTCACAGTAAAGCACATTACAGGCTTCAAATGTCAGAGTTTAAACTAGAGCTGCCATCAGTGTTTTACCCAATGTGGGAAAGGTAATGTTCACCACCGTTAGCTTGGTATTTGTCTTTACTTTACACTCTCCAAGCTGGGACTGACTTCTTTGGCACTGACATTATAACATGTTATCAACACTACTTATAATGCATTATATTAACAATTCATAATGTATAATAAACATGGCTATAAAGTGTAATTCAGTGTAATTCTTTTTTATAAATATTTATAACCACGTTTATATAGCCTTATGAATACATTATAACATGTTATAAATGTGTTTATAGATGCTTACAAATGTGACATTCATATAAAGTGTTACCAAGGATTCTTTGCATCATGAAATCGTTCCTTTAGATTGATGGAGAATGTGCATGAATGTGCTACAGAATCTTTTTGAAAAGGGTTCTATAGCACCCAAAAGGGTTCTCCTATTGTTATGATATCAGGTCTGCAACAATTGAAGATCCCATTTTGGTACAATATAAAATCCTTTTCAGAAAAGGATCTATAAAGAACCATATAAAACACATGCTCCATTAATCTTGCATAATGCAAGGAACCCTGTAATCATGCAGAGGGTTCTTTGAGTGTTCATGGTTCTCAAGAACCCTCTTAGGTGCTATATAGAACCCTTTTCAAAAATTTTCCATATAGAACCATCTAGAATACATCCTGCATCAGTCTAAAAAACATTTCACCATGCAAAGAACCCTTTAATATTGAAGAGGGTTCTTTAAGTCATCTTTAGCTCACATGTAGCATCATTTCGGCTCCTTAATAATCTCATAGTTCAGAGGATCCGGCATCGCTTGGGGAAAAACATCCACACAGCAAATTTTTCAGCTGTACAACATTTGGATGGTGCCAATTTTCAAGAATGTTGTATAATTTTGTCGCAGAGAAAACCAGCTTAGAACCAGAGTTCACTACACAGCTACAGAGTGATGACACGACTTCAGGGGTCCATTCATTAAAACCTATAAAGAGTAGTAGCATCATAACATAAGGATTTTGTTCATGTCTCCAACAAAACAGGTTTTGTTTTCAAAAAAATTCCAAACTTTTCAACAATAGTCTGAGTGTGTGTACCATTTCTCCTTCTTCTGCGGTGACAAAGTTACATTTCCCTTCTAACTTCTATTCAGCCAAAGCAAATGAAGCCCGTAAGCAATCAGATGGCTAAAGCTCTTTCTATTAAATGATAAGGAGGCCATTTGCAGACTGATGGAATGCTAAATGATCTCAGCGAGAAAGAAAGACTCATAATCCAATTGTCTGACGTCATTTCACGTTCTATTAAACTCAAAGCTGAGGTTAAAAAGGAAAATATCCTAACGTGTGCTGGGAAAAAGCTGTTTGTTAAATGGTCAGTGAGTGGCTGTGGGGCTGCAGAGGCTCAACAAGAGTGATGGAGCTTTTCATTACAAGCACACCACATCTTAAGAAAGCCAGTCTTTGACATGATGTGACTATTAACCAGTGACTATGACTAAAAGATCTAGGCCTTAAATGTCAAACAAGGTCAAAAACACCTCTACAGTAATGCTAATTTTGGTTAGCAAACCAATGGCAGTTCTAATAGTATGTTAGCAGTAAGCTAACGCCATTGCACATTACATTTTTTGGCTGTTCTAAATTCAGCACAGAAATATGAAGCTTGTAAAACATGTTTTATGCTGTTGCAGCCGTTTTCCATTTCTAACAACTGACTGAAGCCTAATTAGACTGCGGCTCCTATTCAGTCAGTGACGTATCAAGAACCAGAAGGAACAGAGTGATGCTTCTTCTTACTGTATTGGTTCCACTCATTGTAAATCAGAACATAAATGGTTTCCTCTATCATTTCATAATCATGACTTTGCTCTGCTTTAAGCTTCAGCTCAGCTATAGCCGCTTTTCTCGCATCTCCAGCAGGAAACTCTTCCCAAAGTAGAGCAGTTTCTTGTAAAATGTCTCTTAACGGTCGATTTTTTGCAAAGCTGAAATCAACTTCTCATTCACCAGCATCTTGCTCGAATTTTCCTGTTCCACCTTAAATCGTGCAGCAGGCAGGCACCTCGCGACTTTTTAGTGTTTGACAGTTTCTCGTTGCAGATTAAACATATCAGGAAACCAGCTGGAGTGATTATAAACACAAATAAGTCCATTTGTCTCTAAATTATCAATGTTCATCTTAAATTTCTCTCTTTGCCTTTTCGTTATCTACTAGCTAGGTGAGATTGTTGTGTTGCTATGGTGCATGTTGCCGACCCCTGATCTAACATGAAAGGCCTTCAGTCCAGCTCCTTAAGTCCTAACCAATTGGAGAGCTCGCTTGGCTGTATCCACCTAAATACCACAGAGAAAACAATCTTGACTGGACAATTTTTAGTTGGGCATTTAAATAATTTAACTCTTTTTTTTTCCAACCAAAACCTAATGATGAAATGAGAGTATTATATGGAGAAAAAAGAATACAATGAATAAATTAATACATTTTTATAACATTTAGGGTGACTTTATGACTTATATATACAAATGAGCTCTGTTCTGATCGGCTTCCCTATATTGTGCCTCATTCAAAAATCAGTCCATGCTGAAACACTACTTAAAACTTCAGTGTGAGTGGCTGAAGTTAAACTGCACTCTTAAAAAGATGGTTTCTCAAAGGTTCTTTAATAAAGACAATGGTTCTCTACAGAACTATGAACATTCAGATAACCATTTACATGCTTAAATGGTTCTCTGCATGGTGAAATGGTTCTTCAGATTGATGGAGAATGTGTTGTATACATTTTTAGAGAAACTTTTTGTAAGAGGTACTATATAGCACCAAAAAGCGCTTTGCTATTTTTACAATGTCAAGCAAAGAACGCTTTAAGCATGCAAGTGGTTCTTTAAGTGTTCATGTTTACATATAGAACCACTGCCTTTGCCTAAAAACCCTTGAAGAACCATCTTTTTAAGAGTGTGCTCCAGCCTCAGCGTAAGTAAGTCAGGTGGTTTTTGTGACATCACAGTTTTTGCAGCTTAGTTTCCGGACAGTAGATTGAAAAGACAAAGTTTTTCATGATATGAGAGCTTTAGCAACATCAGGCTGTGTGCAGTCTATGTTTAGCTCGCCTTACGCTTTTCCAGAGCTTAATTTAGTAGCAGCAATCAGTCACACGGTCACCAGTCAGAAAATAGCGCTGGTCCTGACCCGGGGCCTGCCCTACTCCATCTGAAACACTACGCAAGAAAGAACAAAACCGCTGTTAGTTCAGGAAAAGACTGAGCTGCCTCAACTGCCAGCCTTAATCACTGCATGCATTAGCATGCGCTAATACAGGATCAATAGGCCTCTTTACCTCTCCTGCATGTTGATACCTTTGTTCGACACTTGTCTGATCTGAATCAGCTCTAATTTATTTGTCTTGTAGGCACTCTCGACATGAAGCAGCTCCGTTTAATCTCAGCGGGGACGGAGGGAATCGATCACTCACTCTTTCATCTCGTTCCACCAAAGAGGAACCGGGAATGAGGGGGAGAAGCGGGATGCTAATCGTTTCAGAAAAGGGTTACAGGGTGCTGCCCTCATTCCAACCTCCAATATGGAAGCGAAATTGGAAATTATGTGGAGCAAGTCACCTGGGCTCGAGTCAAGGGTGCAGTGACATTGAGCGTAAATGTTTCTCAAGAGTGAATTTGATTTCAAAGACATGGAGTCAATCCAGAGGTTGTAGCGTTTCTCCTGAAATGAAGGTGTTAATAGTGAGTCTGTGCTGCAGTAACAGCCTCTACTCTTTTGGGAAGGCTCTACATGTTGGAACATTGCTGTGAGGATTTGATTGAGCATTAGTGAGGTCAGGTGCGATTGTTGGATGGTCAGTTCTGGATCAGTCCAACTCATCCCAAAGGTACTGGATGGAGCTCCATCACTCCAGAGAACACAGTTCCACTGCTCCACAGCCCAGTGCTGGGGGACTTTAATCCCCTCTAGCCCATGCTTGGCATTGGACATGGTGACCTTAAGCTCACATGCATCTGTTCAGTGCTTTTCTGTGGGGATTATACAAGCTGTGTTAGCAATTAGCTAATATGTTTGGAACTACAGTGATATAGATGTGTTTGTATGCATTGTGTGTCTATATGTGTGCGTGTGTGCTAAGCTTTGTTTATATTGCATTTTTCTTTGGGCAATTGCATTTTTATATTGCACAAAAATGACATCTGACATCAGGAAGCTATCATGCTGTTTTGAGATACATAAACTTTTTCTTAATAATAATAATAATAATAATAATAATAATAATAATAATAATAACAATAATATGTTGAAAGCATTCATTCAAAATCACACAAATCAGTGATTAGTGTATCACTGTCATCAATATGTACTAATCAAACATTATGAATTATTAATTAGAGCCCCACTGTAAAGTTGTGACTTTATAATGTACTTATAAAGATATATTGTGGTACCTATTACACTTATAATAATAATAATAATAATAATAATAATAATAATAATAATAATAATAATATATAAATAATATATAAAGTAAAGAGTATTAATTCAAAATCACATGAAGCAATACTTAGTCTGACATTATGGTCAACATGTACAAATCAAACATTAATGATTATGAATTGGGGCCCCTTCAAGTTTTTTAGGAGTGCTAATAATATTTTTGTGAAAGTTCTGGGACAATTCCAATATTCCTAAACTGATACAGGGAACTCTCCACCTTCAGTTCAGTGCTTACGATGTGTTTCTCCCTCCTGTTCACATGAACACATCACCGACTCTTAGCTAAGTCTTTATTTGTGCTGTTCCACCAGGAGGGCAGCAGGTGTGTGTTCTTCTGTGTATCAGTGTTGTGACGTTGTTCTCTGTTAGTCCGGGTTATTGCGGCCTGTAGACTCTGAGGAGAGGCTGGTGATCTATTTAGGGGAGAAGCCTGGAGAATGCTTCCGGCTGTGCATCAGCCACTCTCGCAATAATGGCAGAAACTTAGCAGGGCTCGGTCATCCTTACTGGAGGCAGAAGCGTCTCAGAGAAGCTGAGCTGCCTCATCAATTCTCTGCTTGATTTGCTCTGTCCTGGTATCTGCCTGTACATCAGAGATATTATTACATTCTCCATCTCCACACTGTGTTCCAGGAGCCGCTGTCTGATATTTGCCTCGGTAGCTTTCAGGTCGAGTTGTTTTCCCATTATGGAAGATTCAGAGTTGAGTCTGAAGTCTCTGGTACAGATTTTCAGTCTTGTTATTAACCACGTCTGTCAGGTTCAACACGGATTGAAATAACGAGACTTTCATGACGGAAAATCCTTCAGTCTGAAGGGCAGAACTGAGTCGCTACACACAGTAAACACAAGGATTAAAGAGGAAAAACAAACTGAGGTGTTTGGTCAGTCTGTAGTTTGTAAACATGTTTTAAAGGTGATCTGTAACTCACTAAATCTTTAGTTACATCAGCTATTGTTAGTTTTGCCTCTTGCCTTAAACATCACATTTACTGAGCTTAGTGCTTCGTTCTGTCCTTTAGACTGTATGGACACGAGTCAGTTACGTGGGAGTCCGAGTCAAGTCACAAGTTTGTAAAGCATGCGTTTGAGTCGAGTTGTGAGTGAGTTGTCCCAAGTCAGTTAAGCAAAAGTTTGTGTCATGCGTCAGTTAAACATGAGTCTATGTCAAGCCATGAGTCAGTTAAGTGTGAGCCCATGTTGAGTCATGAGTCACTTAAGTGTGAGTCCAAGTCAAGTCATGAGTTTGTAAAGCATGAGTTTGAGTCGAGTTGTGAGTGGGTTAGATCTGAGTCAATTAAGCACAAGTCCGAGTCAAGTCCTGAGTCAGTTAAGCACAAGTCTTAGTCGAGTCACAAGTCAGTTAAGCAAATGTCTGAGTCACAAGTCGGTTAAGCATAAGTCTAAATTGAGAGTCTAAGTTTGTAAAGCATAAGTTCGAGTTGTGAGCTAGACATCAATCCATGTCAAGTCCCAAGTCAGTTAAGCGCAAGGCTGATTCGAGTCAGAAGTCAGTTAAGCATGAGTCTAAGTAAAGTCACAAGTCAGTTAAGTGCGAGTCCATGTTAAATCATGAGTCAGTCAAGTGTGAGTCTAGATGGCATCATGAGTCCATTAGTAAGTTCATGTTGAGTCACAAGTCAGTTAAGCATGAATCTGAGTCACAAGTCAGTTAAACATGAATCAGAATCGAGTCGCGAGTGAGGCATGGGTCCAAGTCAAGTCCCAAGTCCCGAGTGCAACCTGAGTTGTGTCACAAGTCAGTTAAGTGCGAGTCAGAGTCCAGTCACGAGTCAGTTATGTGTGAGTCTGAGTTGGTAATCAGTTAAGTATGAGTCACAAGTTAGATAAAAGCAAGTCCAAGTTGAGTTGTGAATCAGTTAAGCATGAGTCCGAGTCAACTTGTGAGTTGAGCCATGAGTCAGTTAAGTGCGAGCCCATGTTGAGTCACAAGTCAGTTAAGTGTGAGTCCAAGTCAAGTCATGAGTTTGTAAAGCATGAGTTTGATTCGAGTTGTGAGTGGGTTAGATCTGAGTCAGTTAAGCACAAGTCCGAGTCAAGTCCTGAGTCAGTTAAGCACAAGTCTTAGTCGAGTCACAAGTCAGTTAAGGAAATGTCTGAGTCACAAGTCGGTTAAGCATGAGTCTAAATTGAGAGTCTAAGTCTAAGTTTGTAAAGCATAAGTTCGAGTTGTGAGTTAGACATCAATCCATGTGAAGTCCCAAGTCAGTTAAGCGCAAGTCTGATTCGAGTCACAAGTCAGTTAAGCATGAGTCTAAGTAAAGTCATGAGTCAGTTAAGTGCGAGTCCATGTTAAATCATGAGTCAGTCAAGTGTGAGTCTAAGTTGCATCATGAGTCCATTAGTAAGTCCATGTTGAGTCACAAGTCAGTTAAGCATGAATCTGAGTCACAGGTCAGTTAAGCATGAATCTGAGTCACAGGTCAGTTAAACATGAATCAGAATCGAGTCGCGAGTGAGGCATGGGTCCAAGTCAAGTCCCAAGTCCCGAGTGCAACCTGAGTTGTGTCACAAGTCAGTTAAGTGCGAGTCAGAGTCCAGTCATGAGTCAGTTATGTGTGAGTCTGAGTTGGTAATCAGTTAAGTATGAGTCACAAGTTAGATAAAAGCAAGTCCAAGTTGAGTTGTGAATCAGTTAAGCATGAGTCCGAGTCAACTTGTGAGTTGAGCCATGAGTCAGTTAAGTGTGAGCCCATGTTGAGTCACGAGTCAGTTAAGTGCGAGCCCATGTTAAGTCATGAGTTTGTAAAGCATGAGTTTGAGTCGAGTTGTGAGTGGGTTAGATCTGAGTCAATTAAGCACAAGTCCGAGTCAAGTCCTGAGTCAGTTAAGCACAAGTCTTGGTCGAGTCACAAGTCAGTTAAGCAAATGTCTGAGTCACAAGTCGGTTAAGCATGAGTCTAAATTGAGAGTCTAAGTCTAAGTTTGTAAAGCATAAGTTCGAGTTGTGAGTTAGACATCAATCCATGTCAAGTCCCAAGTCAGTTAAGCGCAAGGCTGATTCGAGTCACAAGTCAGTTAAGCATGAGTCTAAGTAAAGTCACAAGTCAGTTAAGTGCGAGTCCATGTTAAATCATGAGTCAGTCAAGTGTGAGTCTAAGTTGCATCATGAGTCCATTAGTAAGTCCATGTTGAGTCACAAGTCAGTTAAGCATGAATCTGAGTCACAAGTCAGTTAAACATGAGTCAGAATCGAGTCGCGAGTGAGGCATGGGTCCAAGTCAAGTCCCAAGTCTCGAGTGCAATCTGAGTTGTGTCACAAGTCAGTTAAGTGCAAGTCAGAGTCCAGTCACGAGTCAGTTATATGTGAGTCTGAGTGATCAGTTAAGTATGAGTCACAAGTTAGATAAAGGCAAGTCCGAGTTGAGTTGTGAATCAGTTAAGCATGAGTCCGAGTCAACTTGTGAGTTGAGCCATGAGTCAGTTAAGTGCAGGCCCATGTTGAGTCATGAGTCAGTTAAGTGTGAGTCTAAGTAAAGTCACGAGTCAGTTAAGTGCGAGTCCATGTTAAATCATGAGTCAGTCAAGTGTGAGTCTAAGTTGCATCATGAGTCCATTAGTAAGTCCATGTTGAGTCACAAGTCAGTTAAGCATGAGTCTAAGTCGAGTCATGAGTCAGTTAAGTATGAGTCCATGTTGAGCCACAAGTCAGTTAAGGATGAGTCTGAGTCACAAGTCAGTTAAACATGAGTCAGAATCGAGTCGCGAGTGAGGCATAGGTCCAAGTCAAGTCCCGAGTCATTTAAGTGCAATCTGAGTTGTGTCACAAGTCAGTTAAGTGCGAGTCAGAGTCCAGTCATGAGTCAGTTATATGTGAGTCTGAGTTGGTAATCAGTTAAGTATGAGTCACAAGTTAGATAAAGGCAAGTCCAAGTTGAGTTGTGAATCAGTTAAGCATGAGTCCGAGTCAACTTGTGAGTCAGGTGAAAGTGCAACTCAAGTCTGGGTCACTCACTCGAGTCACCTCCTCCGGTTTGGCAGTTGAAGACCTCTGCAGCTCATCATGTTCAGAGGATTTAGATTCAGATGATAAGCGCTTGAGGAACCGTTAAAACACCAAAGCCAGTGAAGGTTCTCCGATAAAGAAAGGCTCGTTGTTTGAAGTGTTATTGAACCTCTTCGCTGTGAGCTGAGAGAAGAACAGCACTGTGGTAATTACTGCTGTTTACCTTTCCTGATTTCTGCCTCCAGGCTTTGGTCGTGTCGACTCAGGAGAGCTTTTCCCATAACTGGCTCCAGGGCTGGAGCGAGTTTAGCGTTCCTGCTGTTCTGGGACAAAACCCACATTTACACACTTTCCCTTTTCCAAAAGGATGAGTGAAACTGAAATATGAGTGCAGTATTTGGCTTTTACTGCAGTCAGATCACTTATTAAACAGAGACCCGAGAGTGCTAATGAAAATAAAACAGAGCATTCGAATTCGCAGCAGTGACTGCAGTTGCCAAGATAATAACATAAATTCACTTCAGTACCTTTAATGCTGTAAGTATGAGTTCAAGTCGAGTCATGAGTCAGTTAACCAAACGTTTGCGTTGAGTGATCAGTTGAGTGCAAGTCATGAGTCAGTTAAGCGTGAGTCTGAGTCAAGTTATAAGTTAAGCAAGACTCCGAGTCAAGTTGTGAGTCATTTAAATGTGAGTCTGAGTCAAGTCATGAGTCATTTAAGTGAGAGTCCAAGTCACAAGTTTGGAAAGCATAAGTTCGAGTTGTGAGTTAGACATGAATCCATGTCGAGTCACAAGTCAGTTAAGCATGAGTCTCAGTCAATTGAAGAGTCAGTTTAATGTGATTCCATGTTGAGTCACGAGTCAGTTAAGCAGAAGTCAGAGTCACAAGTCAGTTAAGCATGAGTCATAGTCATGAGTCACTTAAATGTGATTCCATGTTGCATCATGAGTCAGTTAAGCATGTCTCAGTCAATTCATGAGTCAGTTAAATGTGATTCCATGTTGCATCATGAGTCAGTTAAGCATGAGTCTGTCACAAGTCAGTTAAGAGTGAATCTAAGTTGAGTCACAAGTCAGTTAAGTGTGAGTCCATGTTGAGTCACACGTCAGTTAAGCATGAGTCTAAGTCGAGTCATGAGTCAGTTCAAGTTATAAATTGAGCAAGACTCCGAGTCAAGTTGTGAGTCATTTAAGTGTAAGTCTGAGTCAAGTCATGAGTCATTTATGTGTGAGTCGATATCATTTAATTGGAACCCAAGTCAAGTTGTGAGTCATTTGCAGTAGACTGAATAGGTAGATATTTTTGTGACCTCACAAAAACAATGAATTTAAAACAGGCTTAGTGCTCACATATAGACTGTATGGTCCAGAGCAGTGGTCAGCAACATGCGGCTCTTTTCCTGCCCTGTTGTGGCTCCACAGCTGAATCAGATTTGTAGGTAAAAATAAAATAATCCTCCTTTACAGTAAAATAAAGCTCTGCTGATCGTTCAACACAGTTTAACAATAAATGGTCTTAAACTCTGGAGTTAATGTAGAACTGCTAATTCACCCTTTAACCCTGAAGATCAGCGCAGACTGCTGGTCACCATAGCAACACAGACAACAGTCTCGCCTAGCTAGTTTGCTGTTTGCATTTAGAATCACTCCAGCTGGTTTCCTGATACGTTTCATTGGCAGCGAGAAACTGTCAAACACTAAAAAATTGTGAAGCTTCTCATTCGAATTTTCCCGTTCCACCTTAAATGGTGCAGAATTCTGGCTCCTCAGGCACAATTTAAGGTGGAGCATGAAGCTGGCAGATGAGAAGCTGACTTAAGCCTTGTAAAAAAATGAACATTGAGAGACGTTTTACAAGGAACTGTTCTACTTTTGAGGAAAAGTTTCCTGCCAGAGATGTGAGAAAAGCAGCTGTAGCTGAGCTAAAAGTTTAAAGCAGAGCAAAGTGAGTCTGTTTTCGTTTATATTATATTTTTAGCCTATACCAGTACATCAGCACACACTGAGACATATTTACAGCCAAGATGGTAAAATGGACATAAAATGTTGAGGCTCCCAAGGCAGACTTTTTTGTTGAAAGGACAAAATGGCTCTTCTTAACATTTGGGTTGCGACTCCTGAGCTAGAGAGAACATTTCCGTGCTATAAAAACACTTCTAAGCACTTTTTGTCTCTTATACATTGCATTGCAACTCTAAACAAACAAAAGCAATGTGAATAATTTGCATATTTTGACAACAACTATGGTTTCTTAGTGGGTTGAATGGGATATTTACCTGCATTCAGTTGAGTCCAGACCTCAACACCACTGAATGTGTTTGATTACTTCAGAAAATCATCAACCAGCTTCTAAGACTGAACTTTGGAGGTGTGTCTGCAGATTCTTTGAGGAGCTGAAAGTGAGTCTCCTGAAAAGAATGGAAGCTGGAATAAAGGGAAAGAGGGACTCACTGACTCACACAGCTGAGAGTCGATTTAGCTGTCGAGGCTTCTGTGTGATTTTCTGTTACACACAGATTCTCTGCTTTGTTTTAGTTTAAATAAATGAAAGCTGCTCTCTGATTCAGTATGAAAGAACCCATTTATGCACAGTGCATGGATCGGTCACTTCAGTGTCCAGCTCCTGTACTCCGCTGCTCTTTGGAGTGCAGATACAGGCCTGTAAGTGTTTCAGTTTGTCAGTGTGCTGAGCAGCCTGAGCGCACTAGCGGATCTCCATTCATCACCTTCAAACAGAAAACTCCTCTGTGGGCCGTTTGCTCCACAGTGCAAATCCACTCACTGCTTCATATCTGCATCACGAGTGTTCGAATCAAAGGCCGTACTCTCGACCGGCTCCTACATCGCTCTGTAATGCGCTCTGATGTTGGAAATATTGGTACGTCAGATTGAGTGAAAGTCAAAATGAAGCCATTTGTCATGAAGCCCACTAGCGATTCATGCTAGTGACATATGGACGCTGTAGTAGTAGATGTTTTTTCTGCACTTCTGTAATGATTCAATATTTATAACACATCTCAATGAGCCATACAGCAACAGAAATGGGTCATAGCATGTTGAACAGTGATGGTGACTGTGGAACTGTCAAATATTTATCTATTAGCTTTTAAAGAAAATACCAATTAATGCTTTAAATAAAACTAATTTTGGAACCTTTTTTAATTACAGGGTGATGCTCCTTTAGAGCCTTGAGGCTCAAGCTTTAGTATTACCTAGACAACAGTTAGCCTAGTTAGTTACAGTAGCTTTACAAGGGATTTTTTTTCAAAATTCCTGTATAATTAAATGGTCAAGATGTTAACAGAGTCATTCAGAGTGGTTTGGTGTGAAACGCTCTGTTCTAGAGAAACTTACAGAGTCAGAACTGTTCACAGTGGTGGTGATAGGAACCAGACGTCCACCTCTAAAAGCTCCCTCACAGAAGGTTACTACATGAAATGGTTATAAATACACTGATGTCTGGCAATACTTTTGAGAATCTTTTGGCCTAAAATGTGTAAATTCCATTCATGGTGGAGGGATACATGCAGGGCGCTGTGAGGCAAAATAGTCCCCAAAGAAAACTTATTATTTCAGATTTTCCACTATTTTCCATCATCAACATTCCATATAAACTCAGAAGACTCGTGTAGGTTCACTGGTGGTTCTGGATAGTAAATAAAATGTCTATGTTGTAGTCATGGCGACCCCTGGTTCCTATCACCACCACTATAAAGACATCTGAACCATTTCACACCAAACCGCTCTGAATCACTCTGATTACACCTCACACACTGAATAATCAAATGGTTAAGATGTAAACAGAGTCGTTCAGAGTGGTTCAGAGTAGTTTGGTGTGAAACGCTCTGTTCTAGAGAAACTTACAGTTACAGTGTTCACAGTGGTGGTGATAGGAACCAGACGTCCACCTCTAAAAGCTCCCTCACAAGAAGTTATTAGATGAAATGGTTATGAATTCACTGCCTGATCTTTGCCAATACTGTTGAGACAAGTTGACCTAAAATGTATTTTTAACTCCATTCATGGTGGAGGGATACATGCAGGGTGCTGTGAGGCTGAATAGTCCCCAAAGAAAACTTATTATTTCAGATTTTCCACTGTTTTCCATCATCAACATTCCATATAAACTCAGAAGACTCGTGTAGGTTCACTGGTGGTTCTGGATAGTAAATAAAATGTCTATATTTGTGTTGTAGTCATGGCGACCCCTGGTTCCTATCACCACCACTGTAAAGACAGCCAAACCATTTCACACCAAACCACTCTGAATCACTCTGTTTACACCTCACACACTCAATCAGCAATGTAGGCTCATAAGAATACTATGTTCAATCACTATGTCTGAAAACCACTACAAACCTGTAAAGTGGAACGTTAAAACTGTTAGATTAAAGGCTATTATTCGCTATCTATTATCCACTTTCAATTAATGATTAAAAGCCCTGTACCTCCCAGACCAGGACAAGATTGAGTCCACTGGAAAAACACTGTGGTGTAGATAAACATTCCACTGCAGTAAATTGCATAAACAATGCCTTCCAGCAGTGGCTTCAAATAATCAATATTAATCTCCCTGCCTGACATCAGTGTGCCAAACAGACGACTCCTCGAGAGGGCCAACGCAATTTGCCCTGAAGCGCCTGGTGCTCACCCCACGGCAACGGGCAGATTATTTCACGCCTGCTCTCAAGCACAAACAAGCCAACGTGGCCTGATTGTATTTATTCCATTTTAACACGGCCTCCTCGTCCCGCTTCCTCAGCGCTCTCTCATTGGTAATAGCTGCATAATCGCTCAGCAGTTGGTGGCCAATTATGAAGCAGATGCCGGAGCTTGGAGCTGGTGGGCCGCATGGGGTCTGGCTCAGGCTCATCCGCAACACTTCCGAACCTTTTCTCGTGAAATCCGGATCAGCTGCTCCTCACTCGCTGAGCTAACCCGCTGACAGCTGTACGTGAGTTTGTCTGGCTGTCTTGAAACTGTCACAAAGGAATCAAAGACAAAAGCGACAGATGTACTGTAGATATCGCCTAGAACCGAGACATGAGAGCTGCATAAATGTGGCCTGATCACATGTTCCATGAATAGGCATAACGTATATCACAATACCTACATTTACCAGGATTTATTCATTTAACCTAAACTGTAGAACAGACTCAGTTTATATCACAACACCTACATTTAGAGGCAGTTATTCATTCAGCCTAATGAGAAACTGTAGAACAGACTCAGTTTATATCACAATACCTACATTTAGAGTCAGTTATTCATTCAGCCTAATGAGAAACTGTAGAACAGACTCAGTTTATATCACAATACCTACATTTGGAGTCGGTTATTCACTCAGCCTAATGAGAAACTGACTCAGTTTATGAATGTCACTCATGGTGTCCTCAATATACCATTTACCTTTGCTATTTCAATTAATAGTGCTTATTATTGATTAAAGTTATGCATACATAGTGATTATTGAGGTTAATTTATTAAATTATGCCATAATAAAACCATTTTTCCCACATAACTAGCTGCACACACTTGAGGAAATACAGTTTACTGCACAGAAACATCCCAGTGATGCAGCAGTTCTGTTTCCTTTCATCTGTTTTGGGATGCCAGGTTTAATAATTCTCCTCTCTATTCCCACTGCTGCCACTCCAGCCCATTCCAAATCATACACTTTTTGAATCCAGTGGATAAAGACAGGCAGATAGCCCTGCTCAGGACTGCATTTGCCAGCTTTGTTTTCTTGGTCCTTTTTGTATTGTTTTGCAGTTTTCTGCCAAAACCCAGGACAGTCATTTATCTCAGACTGAGAGCATCTCGCTCCGAGCTATTGTGAAGATGCTGAGAGACTGTGAGCACATTTGATTTGCTGCAATGAGACAGCAATGCTGGACTCCTCTTCTGTCCGCTAATGCCAGTGAGGGGACGATGGGAATCTGGCTCAGCCGGCATTCAATTTGAAAAAGGCAAAACTGACCAGAATGGCCAGATAAACAGGGAGAAAGTTGAGTGAACAGGGGTGTGAAAAGGTGATCCCACCTGCAGGATTCATTTAACACCAAGGGAAACAAATTACAGACAGGCTGTACAACCACCTTCACCTAGTGAACGACTGACCATAGAGACTTATCTGTATTCATAACTGATCATTATCCAGTATTCTGATTAAGAGGGCACAGTATTCCAACTAAGGAGGACAATGTGGCAACTGAGGGGCACAGCACTCCTACTGAAGGGCACAATATTCCAACTCAGAGGGAACTATATTCCGTTTGAAGATTCCAACTGAGAGGCGTACTATTTCAACCACAAGCACAATATTCCAACAAAGGAGCACAGTATTTCAACTGAGGGGCACAATATTCCAACTGAAGGACACAATATTCCAACTGAAGGGCATACTATTTCAACCACGAGCACAATATTCCAACTGTGGGGCACAATATTCTAACTGAAGGGCACAGTATTCCAACCGAAGGGCATACTATTTCAACCATGAGCACAATATTCCAACTGAGGGGCACAACATTCCAACTGAAGGGCACAGTATTCCAACTGAAGGGCATACTATTTCAACCACGAACACAATATTCCAACCAAGGAGCACAATATTCTAACTGAGGGGCACAATATTCCAAGTGAAGGGCACAGTATTCCGACTGAGAGGCATACTATTTCAACCACGAGCACAGTATTCCAACTGAGGAGCACAATATTGCAACTGAGAGGCATACTATTTCAACCAAGGAGCACAGTATTCCAACTGAGGAGCACAGTATTCCAACTGAGGAGCACAATATTGCAACTGAGAGGCATACTATTTCAACCAAGGAGCACAGTATTCCAACTGAGGAGCACAGTATTCCGACTGAGAGGCATACTATTTCAACCAAGGAGCACAGTATTCCAACTGAGGAGCACAGTATTCCGACTGAGAGGCATACTATTTCAACCAAGGAGCACAATAGTCCAACCAAGGCACAATATTCCAACTGAGGAGCACAATATTTCAACTGAGGGTGAAATAGATTTCAACTCAGAGGGACAGTGTTCCAACTGATAGAAAACAATATTCAAACAGAGGGGGCTACTATTCCTACTGAGGTGGGATGATATGCATGTTCAGGTGGACAATATTCCAACTTATTGACACAAAATTACCACTGAGGGGGGACAATATTCCAGCTGAACAGGACAGTTTTCCAATTGATATTTTGTGATTTTTTGCCATCTATATTCCTTGTTTATATACTGTGGCGGCTGCCACTTGCTCCAGTTGGCAGAAGGGGCTCTGGAGGCGTGATATGCAGAGCTGCGCTGCACACCGCACCCCCGTTCGCCAAAGGAATTTAAGTGTTGTCGTTTAATGTAATTAATGCTGCTGTTTTTTGGTTTAAATGTATGAGTTTGATGTGTTACTTTGTGTCGGGCAGTGGAGTTAGTTATAGTGGGTTTACATCTACCATAGACTCTATGGCTAGTAGTGACCTTTCCTGCTATCCTGGCTGTGTTGATGTGCCTTATATATTTTTATGTAAAACATTTGAAACTAGTATTAACCCCTTAAAATCCTAGGCTTATTACACAAAGCCTTTTTATTCAGTAACTGCAGTCACTTTAGTGCAAACTGGCTGAGCTATTCTTAAAGTTATAGAAGTGTTTAATAAAACTCTGGGCCTGCTGGTGGACGCTGTCCATTTAATGGGTTAACAAAAAAGCTGAAATATTTATTTTTCTCTGACAAAATCACCTTGGCAACAGAATGGATTTATAATGGGTGATGGATGTTGAGAGGTCTGAGCTCAGAGCATGAAGCGCTCTGTTCTTCAAGGAATTCTATCCACCCAGCAGCCATGCGGAGCTGTTTGTGTTGAAGGTTGGAGGTGCTTCACAGCCAGCAGCCCCAGCCGCTGAATGAGGCCGCCTGGGAGAGATAACACTAACCCACATCGATCGGCCATTTGTGCACCGCTGTCGTCTGGCTGGAGGGAGACATCTTGACCGGAGGCGTCTGTGTTACATCTGCAATGTCATTGCAAACCACTGGCAAACAAAGCATCATGGGAATCTGAATGCTTTTAGTGTGATGTGTTTTTTCAGGCTAAGAACAGGTTCATTCAAAAAGGACTAAGGCAACTCTACAGGGACAACAGCGAGCGTCTGAATTACAGCGTGTTTCTTTAGTGGAAGCCTGAACTTCGCATTTTTTTGTTTTTCACTACTTGTTATCTACGTTAGCCGCGTGCCTCCAGTGATAAAACTAAACGAAAACTAAAAGAAGCAAACTTCAGACACTACATTTGTCATGATTGATCAACTGTCTCACATTGTGCATCATTAAGCCCATATTATAAACTCTAGGAGTCTAAGAGTCTAAGCTGGGCTTCTCTATGTAAAGAATGAATGGCTGTGTTGAAAATCTCTGCTATGAGTACCTAAAATGTTCTAAACCGGAAATGTTTCGTCCTGTGTACATTTTCTCCCAAGTGTCTTTGGAGCCTCTGAATAGTGAGGCTGTATAGGAGTTAAAATACTAATGTTGCTACATACAGTCATCTCCAGAATTATTGGCACCCCTCAAGAAACTGGGAAAAAACAAGCATATAAAAAAATAAACAATACACATGATTGTTGTTCAAAATTATTTAAATGCTGAGTTGTTTTATTTTTAAAAAAAAAGTGTGTCAATTCAAAAACATATGGGGCAAAAGTTATTGGGAAACTTTAAAAAAAATATATTTTAAATGGAATATTTAAGGAAAAATATCATCTTCTTTCTGTTGTTGTCTATAGCCTGTTTCTCTGGGATATCTATATGAGGTTAAACACATGTAAAATTCTATAAATATGAGCAAAATCAAAGATCCGTCAGCTCAAATGAGACAGAAGCTTGTGGAGCTGCACAGATTCAGAAATAAAAAAAATATTAGCGGGCAGTTGAAATGACCATTAAACTCAAGCAGGGCAAAAAAAAAGTTTGAAAAGAAAGAACAGTTGAAAATATCCCAGTAAGAGTGTGGACAGTGAAGAGGACATTAAGAGAGACAAAGCAAAGTTTTGCAAAGGTCCTCTCAGACCCCACTTATGACCCCAAAGAAACCTGTGTTGTGTACTAAACAGGACCGTCCACAAGACACGACCCGAAATACCAAGCAACTGGAAATGGTCTACGTGAAATTACAGTTTCCAAGATCTCTCAATAAGAGTTCTCCAACCTTGTTAAGCATTAAATAACACCGTTATCATCACCGGGGGAGGTTTGACCAATTATTAATCATGTGAGTATCAATACTTTTGAAACCTGTGTTTTGTTTATTGTTACTTTTTATTTCAAAACAGTGTTTTAATAGGAATATACAGGCTACCCATTTATTTAAGCCCAAAATATTACTCATTGCATGTGTTGTTTATTATATGTTAATTATTATTTTCTTCGATAATTCTGGAGTTGACTGTACATGCTACACGCAAGCTAACACTCATGTGTACTGAAATGATGCTGCATAAAAAAGTAAGCCTTCTATTAAACTTCCACACTGTTATAAACCCTCATAAACACCAGCTACTCAAACTGCAGCTAAAACCGCCAAAGCCTCTAAACTACCATAGTGGACAAAGCCTGCTGGTCTGTGTGGGGTATTTTGGTGAAGTCTGTCCTGTGATGTCAGTTTAGTGCACAGCAGTGTTAGTGTACATGTAGCAATAGTTGGATTTTGACTCTTCAAAATACCTTGTAATTCAGAGGATCCAGTGATGCACAGAGGAAAAATGTCTCTGGTTTGGGACCATTTTGTTGACCACAGGATGGGATAGCAGCAACTTCCGAAAACGCCATTCATTTTTCTCATAGATGAATCTTCTTAGACCTTTTATGGGCATAAAATTGACAACAGACTGACAACTAAAAAGATATATTTGGGGTAAAAGGGCAAGATAATGGGTAAATTTGCCTCTTCACCAAACTCTCACCTCCTCCTGGCCCTCTAAAGGTGCGGCTTTCATAACTATGTTAAATAATTTGTCTTCTTTTTGCCAACTTTTTTTGCAGATTGAGCATTTTTGAGCATGTGCTTGGGGATTTGACCACTTCTAATGGTCAATACAGCAATTTTGACCGATGATATTTAGCTCACACGTCTAACAGAGCCTTCTGAGTCCAATTGCACTCCATGTTTCTGCACCTTGAGAAATAAAGAATAACCTTTAGCTCAGAAGTAAATATCAGCTGTCGGCGTGCTGCACTCTGTCTGGCTGTGCTGTGTCCTGCGGTGAGAGAATAAATCAGTTTAAAAGTTAATGCCCTCTGAAACAGTCCATCAGCTCCACCATCGCTCTGAAAAAGCACAAACAGAGAAAGAACGAGCTCCGGGCAAAACATCTGAGATTCGGAAAGTGCTGATGGAGAGCAGGGGTTCACAAACTTTTTCAGTATCCACATGTGGAGGCAGTGAGACTCAGAAAATCTTCTATGAAGTGAAAGGAGACGTTAACTCGACCTTTCGGTCCACTTTACTCAGTAAAACAAGCGCAGGAGTGTACTGCGAAAGAAGCATCACCATGTTACATGCTTAGTGAGAAAATCATAATTATAATAATATAATAGTAAAATAATTATTATACTGACAAATTTTCATAACATTCAATGCCTTGAAAACCCTGATAATGAGTATTATTATAATAAGCTATATATTCATGAAAAGCTTATCACTGAGTGTGTTTACATGCACTAAATAATCCGATCATGATTATTCAAATGGTCATGTAAACAGCATACCCTGATTTCTTAGATCGGAGTAAGGTCTAGAAATCTGATTAAGAAATCTGATAAAGAGGCTGGATTTTAGCTCAGTAGTCAGATTTCTCAGTGCTGTAAACTCTTACTCTGATTTCTTTCAGATTTCTCGGTCTGAGCTTGTGTGAAAACAGGCTGCGGTGTCGGAAATAAGCGAGCAGCGTCGCCACGAGACGCAGCAAAACACTTTTGGAGCGACACTGAAACCGACTACATGCTTGACGAAATGAAGGATTTAAATATTCTTCATCTTCTAGATGATGTGTGTTCATATTTTCAGGTAAAGTGGTGCGATGTTAAAAAAAAAGCCGCAGCATGAAGTTTGAGATTTACGTTACGTTTACGTCACGTCTTCATCTGTGAGTTTATTGGCTGGTTTTAAAGCAGAAATCTGATTACTGTCTGACTCATATAAACCTGGAGTTTCCCCATTATCTGATTACTCAAGTGCATGTAAACGCGTTGATCATATTACTGACAAAATCTGAAGATTAATTACACCATAAAATTTGTTCAGAGTAGGTAAGTAATCTGGTTGTCTTAAAATTTTGAGTTCATTAAACTTCTAATATTAAGTTAACAGAACAAAAATCTGTGTTTCACATTCTGTTAACTTATTATTACTTATAAATTTCAATGAACTAAAAATTTGAAGGTGACCTGGTTAAATCAAATATTTTTTTACATTTAATAATAATAATAATAATAATAATAATAATAATAAAACTTCTTATATTTTAGCAGAAAACATTTTTTGTTTTGTATTTCTTTTTGTTTTTGGTTTAGTTTATCATAAATCAGCTCTGTAAATATTTTTCTTCAACACTCAGCTTCATCAGAGTATCTTCTTGGCTTGTAGAGCAGATTGTCAATAAAGATCTGACAGTTTTCTTTTCCAAACTATTGTTAAAAGCTCATAATGAAACTCTTTTGCTCCAAAAGTGCTTTAAACACCTGAAAAGTTTGAGTGCTGACATCACAACAAGAGGAGAAAGTGGACGTGGCCTTTGTTTTCCTTTAAATAAACAAGATTAGGCTTAATATGATCAGTTACTATAAATCTGAAGAACAGAAGACCATCATTTGTCCTAAAGTTTTAATATTAGACCATTTTTAAATGATCTATACTTGCCACATCGACCAGAAGACCGGGCAGTGTTCCATGTTTGGGGTAAGCATTGCTTCAGTATCACATCATCACTCTGGTCACCAGTTTATATGAGTGTCACACGACACCATAAAGTCAGTGCTTTTACCTTTTATTTATGGAAACACTGTCGACTGTCGACACTGAGGGAAATCTCAGATGGTTTTTCTGACAGTCTGTGATGACGGCTGCTTTTATTTGATGTGTGATGTTCTCAGAGAAAGTGAGAACGTGCACTGCTGAGGAAGGTGACATTCACAGAGGGAGAAAACAGAGCAGAGGGTGAGAGATTAATAAAATAATAAACCTTACATGTTCTCAAACTACATTATTACATTATCTCTGACTGGCTGCCTCCTTTCACTCTTTAAAAGCCCAGGCTTATCATTCAGTCATGGACAGTGTAAACTGGCTGAGCTACAAGTTATAATAGTGGCTGGTAGTTTCTGACTTAATGGGCTAAATTCTTATAGAACTAGATTACTGACATTTTGCTATACTTTGTATTTCACTGTTGTCAGAAGAAAATCTCGTATCTCCAAAATGGTAACTTTACAGGAGAAGAAAAGAACATACTTTACATTTAATGTAAGTCAATGGAACCAGGCGTTTTTCCAAGTCATTTTGGGCCGTTCCATTTGGTCCATTCATCATGAAATTTACACACAATGTAAAGAGCAACAGGCATTTTCAGATTATATCAAAAACTGAAAAACAACAAAAATGGAGATACAAGGTTTTCGGTAACACTTTCTATGAATGTCACCTTTATAAGCATCTATAAACACATTCATAACATGTTATAATGCATTCATAAGGCATTATAAACATGGCTATAAATATTTATAAATATGCATTACACGTTATAGCCATGCTTATTATGCATTATGAATTGTTAACATAATGCATTATAAGTACTGATCATAACAAATTATAAGAGCTCATAAGTCGTCTGCTCTAAGTAAAGTGAAGCGTACTGTACTAAAGCCTCCTCCAGTGTTCAGAGTGAGGCTTCAAGTTGAAGTGTTTACTGAAGGATTTACTGAAACACTAAAACATTCACAGTAAATCACATTACAGGCTTCAAATGTCAGAGTTTAAACTAGAGCTGCATCAGTGTTTTACCCAATGTGGGAAAGGTAATGTACACCACCGTTAGCTTGGTATTTGTCTTTACTTTACGCTCTCCAAGCTGGCACTGTTATAACATGTTATACTGTCAGTGTCAAAGAAGTCAGTCCCAGCTTGGAGAGTGTAAAGACAAATACCAAGCTAACGGTGGTGTTGAAAAGGAATTTCTAATAATTAACCAACATTCTAACCAAAATATTTCCAAGCATTTGCAGTGTTTATTATTATGATTATTATTATTATTATTATTATTATTATATTATTATTATTATTATTATTATTATTAGTCCAAGCACAAATAAGTAGTCCCTCTCACTACTCAAGCCCATTCGTTTAAACTAGTCAGCCTCAAGGGGGCGCTATATCAATGTGTCAAACTTTTGGGTCTATAAATCTTGAACTGTATGTCAGAGAGATGATATACACAACTGCTTATGGTTAGCAATTAAACATTTTTACCAGTTTTACTAACTGGTACAGGCTATTGACTAGTTCAAATCATATTTCTTTTTCCATCAGCAACACAACAAAGGGAATGCTTTGGCCCTTTGTAAGGAAACCTGCAAATGTACTCACTGCAACATGTTGAATCAGACTGCAAAGATTAGTGAATGCAGATCAAAGTGGTTGCTGTTGCAACATTTGCAACGTTGGGGCCTTCATGAGAAATAGTGCTTGGACCCCTAAGATTGCTGCTTGCTGCTTTAATGGCAGTATCCAATCAATCTAAAATATCCCTATGCTTTTGTTAAACCTGGTGACACCTGTGAGGGCTGAGGGTTATGTGTAGGTGAGGTGTTGACACGTTGACGTTGCTGTAGGGGGGAGAGGAGGGGGGGCGTTTCATGCTAAGGAGTTAGCAGTGTGTTTTATCTCCGCAGTATCAGGCTGTGTGGATCTCTGGGAATACGACAGTGTCATGTTACTCTTTGGGGATTACAGATGATCCACAATCCAGCGCACATCATCATGACGTGATAAACACAGTAAACAGGTCACAGAGTTCGTTATCAGCCCTTTATGCTCCCTACAAACTGGGTACAGAAATAGGGCATGTACATAGAGGCTGTGGAAATTTTTATAAATGATAAAGAGCAGCATAGGGGTCATTTCCCAGCAGACTGACAGCAGACTGCGACCTCTGCAGTGTTAGAGTGAGTGTGGACGTCCATTAGTGACCAGAGCAGAGCAGGTTAGAGAGAAAGACGGGGGAGAAAAGAAGCAAAGTGCATCAGGTTAGCCACCACTTCAGTGTCGCCTCAGTGAAAATATTATCACCCCCCATTACACCATTTATAGTTATATAAATATAGTGTTTGGTGCTATTTTAGTTTTAGCATTGTGCGAACTGCACACCTAAATCATCACATTAGGAAAATAACTAGTGTTGAAAACATCCTCGCAGTGTTTTATCATACTTTACTGAAGTTTTTGGAGAAAAAAAATTGTACAATGTAAACAGTAAAGTTTCTGGATATACAGTTCATACGGCCCAAATATGCAAACTAAGCTACAAAACAGCCATTTTAAATGCACAGCTTTCATGATGTCACAGACACTAACACATTTACATATATCCACCTATTCAGCCTGAACTGCTTTTTAAACAAGACAGCCAATCAAAACAGAGGTAATTTGAGGGCGGGGTGGTGGTGGTGGTGGTGAAGTGTTACATAAGAGAAAAACATGAAACAGCATTCACATGATGGCAGCAAGTTTTTGCACAATTTAAATTGAAAATTTAACTCAAGAAATATTTACAGAGTGTTTTTTTTTTACAATACAAAGAAGCTGTCATGTCCCCCCCTCTGGGGAGACTGATTTGGACTCTCCCTGGCTCCACCCACTCTCCCACACACCTGCAGCTCCTTTTGTACTCATTAAGACTGCTACTTATACTCCTTTGTTTCCAGAGCGTGTTTGTGAAGTCTCTGTGTTGCTACCTGTGTACCTTACCTGAGTTCTGAGCCTGTTTCTTGTGTTGGACTTCACTGGTTTTGACCCTTGTTTTTCTTTCTAATTTTGATTATGGATCTGCATCTTCTCCTGGCTGCCTGTGTGTTGACCCCTGCCTGCTATGACCTTGAGCATCTGAATGGCCCTAATAAAGTCACTGTGTGCATGCAAACTCCCTCAGCCCATACGATACAGCATCTTAACAGAAAATCTGGGTCTGAGTCCCAAAGCAGCGTCGCCAAGGGCTACAGAGGCTCCCTAAGAGTAAGAGGAAGAAACCTTCAGAGGAACCAAGACTCAAAACCCGTCTTCCTGTGGATAGCCAAGCAAAACAATAACATAACAAGAGCAATATGAATAAAGAAGAAAGAACTGACAATGTTTGAAGCCAATCGTGACAATGTGTTAGTACGAATATATCATCACTGTCTGAACAAACCCTCCAAAAACTTTACAGGAGAAGCAACGAACATTCTTTACTTTAATGTACACATTTAAAAAAGGCAGTGGTTCTATTTAGAACCATAAGTTCTATATAAAACCATTTTGTGCTTAAATGGTTCTTTGCATGGTGAAATGGCTCTTCAGATGTGTTGTGTATGGTTCCACAAATGCTTCTATATAGCAACAAAAAACGTTCTGATATTGTATACAATCTTGACCTTGTAACAGTAGAAAAACACTTTTTGGAGATATACTGTAACTTTGAGTTCTATATAGAACCATTTCAAGGGTTCTTTGCATGGTGAACTGGTTTTTCAGATTGGTGGAGAATGTGTTGTACTTGATTCTATATAGATATAGATTCTATATACAAACACTTTAATAAGAACTACAAAAGATTCTATATTAGAACTAAGCATGAAATGGTTCTATGTAGTAACATTGGTTCTAATGTAACGTCCCATCTTGTTCTGTCCTTGTCTTGCTGTGTTAGCCTTGGTTTTCTTGTTTCCCAGTGCCATGTGCTTTTGTTGTTGTTTTGGTCTGTGTCTCCTCCCTGGTCCTGCACCCTCATCTGCTCCACCTGCCTGTAGTCTGTAGCCCTGCCTTCTTATTAGTCCCAGGTGTTCCTTGTTTCCCCTTCAGTGTATTTGTACCTCTGTGTTTGTTCAGTCCCTTTGTCTTGTATTGTCGATGTTACCTAGTTGCTGTTTTCACTGGTCTTGTTAGGTTCTGTTTTTAGTTTAGTTCTGTTTTCCTCTGTTTTGTTACATCATGGACTTGTCTGTTCTTCAAGCCTCTGCTATTCAGTGTCTGGACTCTTTTAAATCTGATTTAAATAAAAGCAACTCTTGCACTTGCACCCAGCCTCATCACCTTCTATGTTACAACCATTGCCTTTACTAAAGAACCTGTAAAGAATTATTAAGTGTGTCAAGTTAATGTAACAAGAATATTTTAGTCATTTCGGGATATTTTGGATAAAATATGGATATACGAAATGTTGCTCCAACAGTGATGATATGAAGAGCTCAGTGTATTGTGAGGTAGGGGAAACAGTGTCTATGCAGGAAGCTCCATAGTGGTCAAACTGGTCCAGAAAGCAGGTGAGCAGGAGCACCTGATCATGGCAGATCGTGCAACAGCATCAGACCAAACAGGATGGACAGTTTCAGCTCACCAAAGAAACACACAGACAGTTGTCTTCCATTACTTGTTAGCTACATTAGCCTCGTAGCTCCAGCGCTAACACTAAAAAAACAAACTTCAGACACCAAATACGTCTCGGCTGATCGACTACATTTGGGGGTAAAAGGTGGAAACTAGATTTTCTTGCTGAACTGCCACTTTAAAGTCACGCTTGGTGGGTCTCTCGGGAGTGAGGTGGATGGTTCATCCTGCAGTGTGGAGGTCAGGGAGCGCTCCTGCAGGATTCAGTGAGAATGGACTTGTCATGTTTGTGGGTGCTCAGTGATGGAGGTCATTGCTGGGTGAGCTGGTGTGGAAGGAAGCTACGTGTTAGCACTCAGCACCAGCGCAGCGGCAGAAGAGCTCAATATTACACTGAGACCTCATCTGCACCAGCACAGAGATCTTTGAAGGTGTACGTTGTTCTCTGTGTCTTTTGGCCTCTCATTGACACGAAGGTCACTGAAAACAGGTTTTTATAAATCGCTCTCTAAGGTGAAAGTACTTAAAAACTCTGTTTTCGTGTAGATGGGTAAAACACATCTTTCTGAAAACGCTGATGTCACAGCAAAATCTAGCACATGCTCAGTGTTAGGACTCCAAACTGGTTTAACAAATGAAAATTTTTTTTTGTTAAGAAAAATTCGCTACTAAAATCATAATCTTCCTTAACTGGACACTTTATTAGAAACACCCACTTTGTACTTCTGGCCACTTTAGTAGAAACACCTGTCTTGTACTTTCACTCACTGGCCACTTTATTAGAAACACCTACCTTGTGCTTCTGCTAACTGGCCACTTTATTAGAAACATCTACCTTATGCTTCCACTATTGGGCCACTTTAGTAGAAACACCCACCTTGTGCTTCCACTTAATGGCCACTTTATTAGAAACACCCACTATATAATAAACACCTACCTCATGCTTCCACTCACTGGCCACTATATAATAAACACCTACATTGTGCTTCCACTCACTGGCCACTTTATAATAAACACCTACCTTGTGCTTCTACTTACTTGCCAGTTTATTAGAAATATCTACCTCATGCTTCCACTATTGGGCCACTTTATTAGAAACACCTACCTTGTGCTTCCACTCACTGGCCACTATATAATAAACACCTACCTTGTGCTTCTACTTACTTGCCAGTTTATTAGAAACTCAAAGTAGGTACGAAAGCAATCACTTTGTAATATTCTAGCAACCACCTCAGAATAACTTAAAGTTTGTTCATGAACTTTCTAGTTAATTGTGTGAATATTTATTACTATGTAATAGCATTTAAAAATGACTGAATGTAAATTAATTGTATAGTAAGCTGTGTTTTTGCCCTCAGGCCCTCTCAGTGAACAGCCCTCAGCTGGAAGATTCTTACAGTGATTTACATTCACTATTGCAGTTCACTGCTCTGCTTTCTGTCTCTCTGCTGCTGTTATTCCATGTAAAATCGTGAGGGTAAAACATGCACATTTCCATAAACAACACTTCTTCCTGGAATACCAAAGGGAATCTGAAACACAGCTCATTGTAATCATTGTAATACACTTAACTACTGTATTAACCTTGTCATAATCCTTCTGATGAGGAATGTTATGAATATGCTTACATTTATATTTACATTTGCTGCTCATTTTTTAGTTTAACGTGCTGTATTTGTGCAACTGAGTACTTCAGTATTCATCTCTCACCGCACGTCCTTTTACCTGCAGCTTGTTTGTGTACACTCTTAAAAAAAGATGGTTCTTCAAGGGTTCTTTAGTAAACAAAATGGTTCTATATAGCACCCAAAAGGGTTTTTCTATTGTTATGATGTCAAGCTTGTAACAATAGAAGAACCTTTTTGGGTGCTATATAGAACCATTTTCAAATAGGTTCTATATAGAACTATCTATAGCACATTCTCCATTAATCTGAAGAACTTTTCACCAAGCAAAGAATGCTTTAATCATGCCAAGGGTTCTGTGAGTGTTCATGGTTTCTTTACTAAAGAACTCTTGAAGAATCATCTTTTTAAGAATGTACTGGCTATTTAATGTTTATTTATAGTGCATCTTTTTCTGTATTCATTTTACTGCATTTATTTGTATGTTGACACCTGAACCAAGAGCACTTTATACCCCTGGTACTTGATAAACAAAGATTCTGATTCTGAAATGATTGGTTCCTGGAACATTCTGGGAACCAAACGTTCTTGGCTGGGTTTAGTGTGCATCAGGCTACTTACTAGAATACTAGAAATATTCTCTTTAAGAGGCTTGTTTCTAGAACTGTTTAGGTGAGAAGGCTGATTGAATAAGAAAATAATATACTTTCATTTCATAAAGCTTTGTCTGGCACAGCTGGGTCTAGGGTGTTGAGTAATTTGAGCCTAAAGAGGCATTTTGAGAAGCTGATTTTAAGAAAAAACCATTTTGTTTTGAGTTTGTTCAGCCCTCTGCCCCGTCTTTCAACACAGGCTGCTGCTGTTGCCCCAGGGCGGGATGAAGCATTTGGTGCGTGTCCTGATGACCTAACCAGACTTAAGGAAGATAGACTTAAGGAACTGAACCCCTTTTTGCCCCATTCACATGAATAGGCATGCACCATCTAGGTTTACCTTACATATATAATCTTTGCCTGAACATCTGCCAGGTAGTGGCTAGTTTTATACAGGAGGGCACCCTGTGTAGCCAATCATGGACCTATGGAGAGTTCAACAAAAGAGGCAACATACACAAAGGCTACGTTCACATTACAAGCCTTGTTGCTTAAATCTGATTTTTTGCTCAAATCTGATCTCTCTGACACGATGGTTCACACTCGTTTAGGCAAGTGATTGAAATCTGTCATTAATGTAAACAAACCGGCGTCCTGAAATGACCCTCATGAGCACATCCTACTCAGTAACGTCACGTGAATGAATCACGTTCATCATCAGCACAAACTAACGAGCAGAACGAGCTTAGCTGAAGATCATTAACTCTGATCAGCTCTCAGCTTCATTATTAGAGCGAGACGAAGGAGAAAAAGGTGAGATGAGCTGCTTTTCCACCATTTACAGGCTTTAACTTCTGTTCGGTGCTGTTGCCATGGTAACGCTGAATGATGCGCAGTGGGAAAAAAACACATGAATTCCGATCTGAGCATCACATTAAGGTCGCAAGGCCACAAATTGGACATGTATCTGATCTAGGACCACATATGAAAGTGGCTCAGGTCGGATTTGAAAAGATCAGATTTGTGTCCACACAGCTCTGAAAACATCAGATCTGAGTCACATTAGGGCAAAAAATTGATTTGTGCCACTTCAACCTGGTAATGTGAACGTAGCCTAAATGGCAGCACAAAGCACATAAAAGGAAAAGTACAACAGTGATGCTGTGCAGATCTCATGTAATCTGCTCTGATCTATAAAATATACCCAAAAGGGTTTCAGGTACGGGCCCGGGGGGCTATAACTTAATGCTCAGGGCCGGTAGGCACACCTGAATCTGTAAGAGCTCTTAAGTGTCCATTGTTAAGTTCCTGTCTCACTATAGTGTAAATATGAGGTGATATGAAAGACAAACATCTTTCAAAATGCACAATAGAAATTTGCCCGTCCAGCATTCTTCCACTGGTCATACTGGTGCACTTCACTGATCTACCTCATTTTTCCTTCAGTTTTTTGTAGATTTTCCACCATTTTACCGTCTCAGCAGAGTAGAGCCTCAGGAAATAAGCCAATACAGAGTTACACTGTTAGGATAAATGCACTCGCAGGTGTCTGTGGATAAATAATGTCCACTCTTACCTCCAGCCATAAAGTATTTTTCAGGAGGTTTTTCTCAGAAGATTAGATATGAGATATTCCACTTGCACAAGCAAGGAAAACAATTTATAAGAAAACAAGTGAGTCTGAAAATGTGCCTCCTAACAACCACCTGGAAGACCTGGTAGACACCAAAACTGCCCCCCATCAGATAAACAGCACTTAAAGCTTTCATCTCTGAGAGAGTGGAGAAAATCAAGCTGCTTCAGATCTGAAAACATCCACAGGTGTTTCTGTCCATCCTTCCACTGTGAGAAGACGACTCAGCGCTGTGGGTCTGAAAGGATGTGTAGCTGTTCAAGAAGAACCTCACTGAGAAAAGGATGTAACCAGTCAGCAAGGTTCAGACGCGTGCGGATAAAAGTGAAAGTACAGGCTTTATTAACACTAGGCAAAGTCGTAGTCGAAGTACAGGCGTGGGTCAAAACCAAAAGGCAATAGATGATCACGTAGGTGATCATCACCACAGGCCAACAAGTCCAGAGGGCGAGACTAAAGACAGAGAGGCAAAAAGGTCAAAATCACAAATCCAATAAAAAAGCAACGGTACGAAAGGAGCAGGCAAAAACGTAGTCAAACAAAAAACGAGATCAGGGTCAAAACAGAGTATAGCAAACCAGAGAAAACGCTCAGTAAGTTCAAGAGAGAAACAATACCTCGCAAAGATCCTAAGCTAAAGGCTAATATACTGAACTAAATTAGTCATATGATTCAAACACACAGGTGAAACATTCAGAACTCCGGTGACTCTGAGTGCTGATAGGTGCAAGGCAGATCGTAACTCATCACATGATCTCCTCATGGCTGCTGGGTAATGGAGTCCACGATGGATCAATAGGGAAGTCTGCTGTCACGTGATCTCCCAAGTTATCCTGGGAAATGTAGTCCGTTACACTAGACAAGTCTCTAGCAGGCGTGACAACAGACACATCAAACAAAGAAGCTGAACGATGGACTGACCACCCCAGAGTCCAGACCTCAACACCACTGAATGTGTTTGATTACTTCAGAAAATGATCAACCAGCTTCTAAGACTGAACTTTGGAGGTGTGTCTGCAGATTCTTTGAGGAGCTGAAAGAGAGTCTCCTGAAAAGAATGGAAGCTGGAATAAAGGGAAAGAGTGACTCACTGACTCACACAGCTGAGAGTCGATTTAGCTGTCGAGGCTTCTGTGTAAATTTCTGCTAAATTAATGTGAAATATATGAATAACTTGGTCTCAGACTTTGCACTGTACAGAACATACATATAGGTATTATACACATTGTAATGGCCCAGAGCTAAACAGGCCAATGTCAGTCCGTCGGTAATGTCCAGCTGTAGTCGATGAGGCCTGAACTTAATAGTGAGGAACAATTCAAATAAACATATAATAAAAATTAAACACACCATCCGTCCAAAAGTCTGTAGACTCCAGCGTTTTCTCTGAAATGAAGCTGCAGTAACAGCATTGAGCATTAGTGAGGTCATGTACTGACACTGAATGGTCAGTTTTGGATCTCCAACTCATCCCAAAGGTATTGGATGGAGCTCCATCACTCCAGAGAACACAGTTGTGGGGG
The DNA here is from genome assembly GCF_904425465.1 of Colossoma macropomum. Lineage (NCBI taxonomy): Eukaryota > Metazoa > Chordata > Actinopteri > Characiformes > Serrasalmidae > Colossoma > Colossoma macropomum. Next base: position 2,037,480 of record NW_023494800.1, read on the forward strand.
TCTTCATACCCCTCTATCTCACGCTTAGCACTGGACACAGTGACCTTAGGCTCATGTGCAGCTGCTCCAAAGTGTTTCGTTCTATTTATCAATGCTTTTTTATGGGGATTAAAGCTTTGTAAGCAATGTGTGACCTTAAAGTAGCTGAATTCACTCAGTAGAAGGACTTTTGGACAGATGAATGTCTAGAAATTGATCTGTATTGTATGAAATTGTCATAGTGGATGGATTTTAATCAGAATGGTGGGTTCAAAACATACATACCTAGATTAAAGTAATCATACTTTTTACTACCACGCTATTACATTTGTTTCTTACATATTTCTTCTTATTAAATATTGCTTATGTCTGCGTACAGTATTTCTCTTGAAGTTCAGAATGTATTTTCTAAATATACTTTACTTTGTTTTGTGCTCTTGTTGCTTTCAAAAGTGCAAAATGTGCAAAAAAAGAGTAGTTTTATCGTAAACACCTTAAGGCCAAACTTTTAAGAATAGTCCGTAAATAAAACACAGTGTGCTCTCAGGGTTAAGTGGGATGTTGTTCTGCGCCTGATGAAATTTAAAGCTTTGGCATTTTGAACTGCAGCTTCTGCTTTAACAACCCTTGTTCCCCGTTCCGGTGTCAATTACTGAACAGCCGACGACCTCATTTGTATTTCACAAGGAGATACAGAGAGAGAGAGAGAGAGAGAGAGAGAGAGAGAGAGAGAGAGAGAGAGAGAGAGAGAGAGAGAGAGAGAGAGAGAGGAAAGGATGAGAGTTACTATTTACCTAAAAAGGCTTACTCATATTCGGAATCCTCCCAGGAGCCCAGATATCAGAGGCCATATGCAAATATGACTGTGAAAAATATACAGGACAAAGTCTTTTTTAAACAGCGATGCAGTGCGTACTGCAGCTGGAAATTCTGCAGCCGTAAACTAGTGGTTATGTTTTGAAGTCACACAGATGTCAGCACTTTTTAAAGGAAAATCCAATTTACATGCTAATAAAGGGGCCAGTTAGTAGAAGCACAAGGTAGGTGTTTCTAATAAAGTGGCCAGTGAGGTGAAGCACAAGGTAGATGTTTCTAATAAAGTGGCCGGATAGCAGAAGCACAAGGTGGGTGTTTCTAATAAAGGGGCCAGTTAGTAAAAGCACAAGGTAGATGTTTCTAATAAAGTGGCCATTAAGTGGAAGCACAAGGTAGATGTTTCTAATAAAATGTCACAATAGTGGAAGCACAAGGTAGGTGTTTCTAATAAAGTGGCCAGTTATTGGAAGCACAAGGTGGATGTTTCTAATAAAGTGGCCATTAAGTGGAAGCACAAGGTAGATGTTTCTAATAAAGTGGCCAGTTAGTGGAAGCACAAGATAGGTGTTTCTAATAAAGTGGCCAGAGCAATCACTTAATAATTGCTATTGTATCCGAGGCGGTTGCTAGGGTTGCTAGAATGTAACCAGGCAGTTGCTACGATATCTTAAGTGGTTGGGATAGTGCTGCTAAGTGATTGATATGATATTTCAGGTGGTTGCTAGGTTGTTAACAGGCAGTTTTTTTGGTGTTACGGATAGTTGCTATGGTGTTGCTTTAGAGTTGCTATGGTATTCTAAGTGGATTGTAGGAGCTCAGGACTAGATGCTGTCTAGGATATTGCTAGGTCATTGCTATGGTAACCATTAAAAGAATAAAAATAATAAGAAGATTAATAAGAAGAGTCATGAATAATTACATTGTTAAGAAAATTGCCTTTTTTTTATTTGTTTTAATTTGTTTTGATGTCAGAAACATGGCAAATGGCAAGAAACAAGACTGTACACAACAATAACTTGTCATAAAATTCCAATCATAATAAAATATCTCATGTTCTGCTTACCAACACGAACATTGTAGGGATTGTAGTTTAGAATCTGCACTTTCCACAGAATTTGTTTAGAGCATTTTCATTTCGATACTGACTCAGACTTGTGGTTTAAAACAGAAATACTTTGAAATGCTGGCAAACGTACTTAAAATATGTTCATCTTAATTATTCCCCGATTTGATTCCGCCTGTTTTAGTTTTATTGTACTTATATCCTTATGTCTCTTAATCTTCCACTGCGTTTATGTTATGTAAAGCTGTGGTGTGAACTAAAGGCAGTATATATGAGTAGAGCTGAGTTGAGTGATGTCGGGGCAGGAACTCTGTGTTTGGTTGAATTTTTAAAGTGGGTCATGAGGTAGATGTTCATTTGTCATCCAGGACAGAGTGATTAATCATGGGGGGAGGAGCCTGGAGCTGAAGAAACTGGACGTCCCGCTGGACGTTGTTGCTGAAGCTCAGTGTGTTTTGGGCAGAGACGGCCGCTGAGGAACCTCAGAACAGATTTCAAGGACAAAAATCTCATTTTAGCTTTCAGAGCAACAGGAAACAAGATGTTTCCTTTTCAGGATCCCTTTAAAAGGGCTGGAGACTCTTAAACACATCATTTGGCAAAAATAGTATTACACATTTCCCTCGTTTTTATTTTAGGTCCTAATCAATATATCAAAGGATCAGTAATTTTAGTAGATATAGATGGCCTGTGTTTTTATCTGTATCAGTAAAGTATCACTGATAATGCATCAATAATTAATGACCTAATCTTAAACATAAGAATAACACAAAATAAATAAATAAATAAATAAATAAAATAAAATAAAGCCCTTATAATACTTTATAAAAGAGTCCAGTATCTAGTAGTTAACTGGCTGCTCATTACTACTTTACTGAGCAATAACAGGGGTGAATTAAGCATCTTATAGAGGACTTTTACTTGTGAATTATACATCATAGTCTTGTGCACAACTCATACCTGAGTACTGGGTCTAAATGGAATGTGCTTAAAATTGAACTCTGTAATTAAATGCTTAATTGGTTTCGTCCAATTAGAATGTTTTTTTTTTTTTCAAAGCACTAGTTTAATGTTTGCATTGCATTATTATCAGTAAATCAAAATACATCAACAATTACCTCTAAACAAAAACTGCTGCATTAAGTAAAACCTTAGATATCTAATTAACATTAGTAACTTGTTAATTAGCTCCAGATATTGCTTGATAAAGTAATAATGACACTTGTTGAGGTTTAATAAGGGCATTATAATGTTCCTGAATACTGAAGTGTAACCAAAAGCTTTTGTATACAGTAAAACATAATGTAATTTTTAAGCTTAAGTAAAATCAAACTTATAAAATAACATTAATAAAAGAATAATTTGTGCTTTAACCTCTTTAACTTGGTGTGTAATTAAAATTCGATCTCTTTGATGTTTTTAATTCAATCTGTGTTATTGCCTTATAATATTTTAAATTAATACTCATTAATACTCAATAATCAGTTTCTTCTGTTACTGTTAAGCTTCATCACCTGTCTGTAAATCATTTTGAACTGCTACTGTTATGAAAAACGCTCTATGAATAAAGATATTATTATTAACTTATTATTTGAAATTTAACGAACTCAACATTTCAAGTTAACTAGGTTACTAACTTTTTTTTAAATGTAAAAACTATAATATAATAGATACATAATAGAATAGGCCTACTAACAGAACTGCAAAGCACTCTGGGTAGCTCTGTCCCAGTGTTACAGTATCTATACTATTTTATTTGGTGAGTTTATGCTGTAAATTTGAGTTTAAAAAGTGAAATTATTTGGAACCGACTATTATAAAGCACTGTTTAATCAAACTATTGCAGTATAAAATTCAAAAATAAAATAAAAAAATCTATATATCAGCAACTATTATATCAGTTTTCAGAACCCCTCCCCAAAATGTGGATGGATGGATGGATGGATGGATAAGTAAGTAAGTAAGTAAGTAAATAAATAAATAAATAAATAAATAAATAAATAAATAAATAAATAAATGTTTTTTTTGGTCCATATGGTCTCTCAGTAAAAATCTGAATAAAATATTTAAATCAATTGAACTGTTTGGCTAGAAAGTGAGTTTGTGTCACTTGATTTTTCATTTATGATTAAATTCACTCTTTTGGTCACATGGCATTACTGACTTTAAAAAAAAAAAAATTACATATAATCTAAAAAAATTCAAATGTGTTGTGTTATGAATCCATACATATAAATAGATTAACAAAAGTTCTGTGGTTTTTCCTCATCATACTAAATCTAGTTGCTTGGTGCAAATGGGTTACTTTTCATTTTTTATTCTATTATATATCTTATTATATTTATATTGTAATTTGTATATTATATTAATATATGTTCGTATATTATATTATAAAAGTGTTTACATTATATAAGGCAAATGGTAGCCGAATACTTGTGAGGAACAACTCCGCATTTTCCCAAAGTGTTAAACAAAGGCCAGCGTCCACAGCCCCTCACTGCTCAGGAGAGCAGCGGTCAGCTCAGCAGAGTGTCTGACCGCTGGGCTACAGACACTGTGATATGATGGGATGCCCACCAGACTCTATTTACAGCTGTCAGAGAAAAGAGTTTACAAAAAGGGTGAGAACAGTTCACAGTGGTGGTGATAGGAACCAGACGTCCACCTCTAAAAGCTCCCTCACAGAAAGTTCCTACATGAAATGGTTATGAATTCACTGCCTGATGACTGAGACACTGTTTTACGATAGTTTAGAGAACTTAAACTCCATTCGTGGTGGAGGGATACATGCAGGGCGCTGTGAGGCAAAATAGTCCCCAAAGAAAACTTATTATTTCAGATTTTCCACTATTTTCCATCATCAACATTCCATATAAACTCAGAAGACTCGTGTAGGTTCACTGGTGGTTCTGGATGGTAAATAAAATGTCTACATTTGTGTTGTAGTCATGGCGACCCCTGGTTCCTATCACCACCACTGTAAAGACATCTGAACCATTTCACACCAAACCACTCTGAATCTCTCTGTTTACACCTCACACACTGAATTATGGAGGAATTTTGAATCTCATGTTAAAGGAATATTTCTACACTGTGAAAAATGGCTCATCACATCACCCTAAAAAAGATATTTCATGTGGTAATGAGCAAATTGACTAGTTTTATTGAACCTAAATGAATACTTTAAATGAAGCATTTTTTATTTTTTATTTTTTTTGAGTTGAATAAAACTAGTTCAATTGCTTGCTAAGACATAACGTAATTTGTTTTAGGTTGAACTGAGGAGCAATTTTTTACAGTTTAAGATGAAAGTGACCTTAGTAGATGCTTTGGTTTTGCTAAATGTGTAGATCTGAGAGGTTTAAAAATGTATGTTTTACAGGCGATAACTTTAAGTGACAGAGATGTGCTTCTTCAGTTGTTGCAGTAACAACAACAACCTCAATCTAATCTCTACTCGACTTCTAGCAGTGAGGAACATTTATGACCTTCTAGGCCTTCACAGAAAGCCAGATGATTTCTGGGAACTAAGAAATACTGTAATAAGCGTTGTAGTGATATTCTTAGTTCATTGTTAAGTTTTGGTTGGAAACACAAGGGTTAAAATCTTGAAACACCAAAAGAAAAATGATCCAATCAGGATTGTTCTCTCTCTGGTATCTGGGTAGATACAGCTTAGCAAGCTCTCCCATTGGTTGGGATTTCAGGAGCTGGACTGAAGGCCTCACATGCTAAATTAATTACCAATTTAAGGAGGAAGTGACAGATGAACCAACCAATCACACTGATTTACAATGAGTGGAACAATGTAAAGAGAAAGAACATTCTGGAAGTTTAGTCGTAGTCTAAGCGGTGTTCCGGTTAGTTGTTGGGAATGTAAAACAGCGGCAGCAGCTCTAAGCCAGAACCCTTTATTGAAAGAGTGGCTATAAAACTGATACATACAAGCTAAGGTATATGATAATGTCTGTTATAAGCTTCAGATAAAACATATAGAATGACTTTCACAAGCTGTCCATGTTCCAGCTGTGAACTATCCAAAAAAAGTCCATGTGCACCAGCATTAACTTAATGCTAACATACTATTAGAGATTCCATAGGTGTGCTAGCAGAAATTAGCATTATCATAGTGTTTTTTTTCTTTATCTTTGTGCTTGTTTTCACATGTGTGGCCCAAACTGAAGGTCTAGGTATGATAGTCATGGTTTCTCAGTGATGACTAGTCTATACAAATGCAAGAATTGTATTGATGTAATACATTTTATGAATAATTGATACATTTATATCCTGTAAGCTCGAAGCACCATTTTTATCAGCAAGATCAAAATGATTAATAACAAAGAGTCTTTTTAACTGATTTGTATTCAGGACGGCTGTAACTCCAGAAGGTTCTGTATGAACGTCTGTGTTGAGCACTGATGCTTCACTCTTCACCCAGAGGTGCGTATTTCACTGCAGCTCTGTGTACCTGGGTGCTCTGAGAGGGAGATAATGGGGGATATTTTACAGCAGAGCAGGTGAGCAGTGGAGATAAGCTCAGAGTGAGAGTGAGACTCTACCAGCAGATCAGAGATAACTCAGATCTCTCTCTCCATGCAGAACCCAAAGCCTCCGCACTAACGCTCCACCTGAGCACCACCTGCGAGCATTAGCATCAAATCTCTAGGAGAAAAACAGTGCTCTGTGTGTTAATCATGTTCTCTATCTACCATCCTGTGTGTTCCACCATGTTCTGTATTTACCATCGTGTGTGTTCCACCTTGTTCCATATTTACCATCCTGTGTGTTCCACCATGTTCCATATTTACCATCCTATGTGTTCCACCACGTTCCATATTTACCATCCTGTGTGTTCCACCCCGTTCCATATTTACCATCCTGTGTGTTCCACCCCGTTCCATATTTACCATCCTGTGTGTTCCACCCCGTTCCATATTTACCATCCTGTGTTCCACCACGTTCCATATTTACCATCCTGTGTGTTCCACCACGTTCCATATTTACCATCCTGTGTGTTCCACCACGTTCCATATTTACCATCCTGTATGTTCCACCATGTTCTGTATTTACCAACCTGTGTGTTCCACCATGTTCCATATTTACCATCCTGTATGTTCCACCATGTTCCATATTTACCATCCTGTGTGTTCCACCACGTTCCATATTTACCATCCTGTATGTTCCACATTTACCATCCTGTGTATTCCACCACGTTCCACATTTACCATCCTGTGTGTTTCACCACATTCCATATTTGCCATCCTGTGTGTTCCACCATGTTCCATATTTACCATCCTGTGTGTTTCACCACATTCCATATTTGCCATCCTGTGTGTTCCACCATGTTCCATATTTACCATCCTGTGTGTTCCACCATGTTCCATATTTACCATCCTGTATGTTCCACCATGTTCCATAGTTACCATCCTGTATGAGTCCACCATGGTCTATATTCACTGTCTTGTTTTTGTTCACCACGTTCTATAACTACCACCCTGTATGAGCCCACCATGTTCTAGACTGGTGGTTTTGGATAGTAAGTAAAATGTCTATATTTGTGTTGTAGTCATGGTGACCCCTGGTTCCTATCACCACCACTGTAAAGAAATCTCCACTCCATTTACATGATTGTTTACATCTGAACCACTTCTTCACACAATCTCTAATAGACTTGATTATGTGGTTTCTGACACTGTATGACTCACTGTTATCTGTAAAAATCATCATAATGCTACAACAGTTTTTAATTATCCAACATACTTTTTGCTGCTTTCAAAGATAACAGGCATACATGCTAATTTGTGTGGAATAAGCTTCCATTAATTGTCATCATTTTATTTTAAAGAATGCATACTGGGGCTTTGATAAGGTCTTGTTCTTCATTAACACCCATTTTAGACACTTCTAAATGGTTTATTTACTGTACATTATACTTTATTCATTATTGCCAGTGTTATTTGGGCTCTGTAATTGCTCATAATTGTGTTATCAGCTGTAAAGCCCAATAAACACCTTGTTAAGACTTTGTTTTGCAAATCATTGAGTATGAAAAACCTTAATGCCCATCTTAATGTAAAACTGGCAGCATTTGATTTCTATAGGTTCTAGATAGTGCCAAGGCTATTGCATTGTTTGAGTTGGTTATTAAAGAGCTAAAGAGTTTGCATCACACATCAGGTATAGGCTAGAATATGGGATGCAAACTGACATGGTTAAAACTTGTTTAGTGCTTTTTAACCAATTAATGGTCACTAAAACTGCACTTAAGAAAGTGGGACACATTTTGAAGCAACTCTTATTAGCTTTTTAGTAATGAACTCAAACAAAGCAACAAAGCATGTGACAATCTAGAACGCGCAGTTACACAGTAATTATACAGTAATAAAATGTGAGTTTAGATTGTTCTAATTGCTTAAGTTGTATAAAAAAGGTCTTAACAAGGTTTGTTGGGCATTATTATATCTAATAATGCAATTATCTCCTTTTATGCACTGATACGGATCATAATGCACAGTGTATAAGCTCTTAGTGTCACCCTTAGCCTTGTAGCTCCAGTGCTAAAGACACCCGACAGGTCTTGATGGATAGATTACCTCTGAGATTGGGGTAGAACACTGTATAAACTGATTTATCTCTTTAAGACTGTTTCATTGCTTCACCTCTCTGAGGTAACTGACACATTCAGCAGATGGTTGTTACAAAAAACGTGACTAAGCATATGAATATGGATAAGCAAAGCCTTCGACTGACTACAGCAGCGTGAATCTCTGTCTTCGAGCACTCTGAGCTGGAACCAAGGGACCGAGAGAAAGATCAGAGAAGAACAGAGCTACAGAGAGAACGGCTGGATGGGTGGATGGATGGATGGAGAGATGTCATGGGGCTTTAACACATCAGCAGCCCTCACACGCTCAGCGGCGTGCGCTCGTCTGAAAATGTCCTGCCTTTTAATCGATGCGTTACAATGCAATTCAGATGCACACGCTGCGGCTCCGGTGCAGAAAGTGGCAAAACGTGATGTCATGGATTATTAATAACCAAGCACTTTTCTTTTTTTCCAAGGAATATTTAAATAATCACGTTCCCCTGCATGAGGAGGCTTTGTAATTAACCTTGCGGCTTCTTTTTTTGCAGCAAACATATGCAACAGCTCAACCTGTGGGACCCTTCTGCCATCTAGAGGTGATGGAATGTCTCAAAAAGGCTTTTCAGAGCAGAAAGAAGAAGCTAACTCTTAGATTTCAGTGCATTTGCTGCCTAAAATGAAAAACTCTCCTTCTTTTCTGTCTTCCAAACAAAATAAAATGACATACTTTGGTGTCTCTGCCTTGTCTGATCACCTGGCGCCTTTGGAGACTCACCAGCTAATGATAAAATCTTTTCTCTTCACAGTGAAGCATATGTGGTCCTGCAGTTTTAGTCACCGTCAGGCCTGTGAGAAAACGTCCCGCTTTAATTACGTGAGCTATCTGTGTTCTCTGAGTGTAATTATATAATTTAGGCTGCAGAAGAGGGCTTTATCTGGGATGGTGGCTGGGAAAAATAATGTAATTATAGATAATGCCAATGTAATTAGGTGCTCTTTTAATGAATAGTGATTTAAATTGGTCGGTGCGCTGATTGTGGGAATTAGTTAGTTAGTTAGTTAGAATTAGCGCCGTCTATTACAACCCCACAAAGTCACAGCGCACTCAGAATTGAGCAAAAGCAGCTGCACATTATAACTAACAATAAAAGAGTGATGGACTTCATATTGATTGGAATGTGTAACTTTCTAAAGATTAACTCCAACATTAATCTACAGTGGTGGAGCACTTTATTACCAATTTGAGGTAATATAAACTAACTGAAGACATTTTTTCAGTTACCACACTCCACCTCTCTAAAAATATCACTAATTACATTGATTTTCACTAAACAAAATGTCCTATATGCTGTAAGAATCACCAGGCTAGTAATGTGGCAACAATAATGATAATAATAATAAGAAGAAGAAGAACATGACACATCGTGTGATACCGTTCTGTATCACACTGCATTGTAATATATCATGATGTACTGTATAATATATCATTATAATGTGTCATAATGTAGTATACAGTATCATTCTATTGCAATGCATAATATAGTATTTTATACAACAGTTAGTTCCGGCCACGCAAGCTGATTGGTTGAGTGGCATTCTAACTGTGCTGTTATTTCTCCATAACGTCACAGATTTTTCACAAACACTGTGTCACTCCGCTGAGACGCCGTTGCTAAGCAACGAGTTTGACAGCTGTAGAAGATGCTCAAGACATTTGAACGTTTTTACTTCTTACTTTGCCACAAACAGAAAATGGACACTTTTAAGATCACATTTGACCGACAGCCGATTTGGTCAGACTCTGAAGATGAGACGACACTAAATTCCCAAACTGTCATCACCACTGAGCAGCTTTTCAGTCGGCAGCTGAGACAGAAGAACAGCTGAACAACCTGGAATCAGCCAGAAATGAACCCAACACCATTCGCCAAACGTGTAGTCTGATCTTCAGAGTCTGACCAAATCAGACTGAGCCATAAAACCGCAATATCAGGTTTAGCTCAGTTTCGTCAGTTTTTGCCAGATCAGTATTAATGTTGTTTTGTTCCAGCCAGTCTGTAAAGCATCTTACAGCCCATTTAGTTTGGCGAATGGTGTTGGGTTCATTTCTGGCTGATTCCAGGTTGTTCAGCTGTTCTTCTGTCTCAGCTGCCGACTGAAAAGCTGCTCAGTGGTGATGACAGTTTGGGAATTTAGTGTGAGGAGCTGGAGAACGAACTGCCGGCTGTGCAGCGAGTGGGCGGAGCTCGTTACTCTGACGTAGCAACAAGCTGCTTGTTAAGGAACTATAATTTGGTGAAGGAACTGCGAACATTAAAACATATTAAACGCCGCGTTCACGGCCCAGTTTATTAATTTATTACTCTATTTATTTAACTGTTGTATAAAAGCAATAGAACACTCGAGGAGTGTGTTATCGCCAATAACATGATCCACGGTGACCAAATGACAGCCATGATGTTATTTTGTGATAACACACTCCCTCTCGGGTTCTATTGCTTAAATAACATGTCTCAGTGTATTGTAATGTAACGTACCATGCTGTACTGTAATGTGCAGACGTGCGGAGAGGCCATGAGCTGTTGCTATAATTTTCTAGAGATAACAAGTTAATTTTCCTGTATTCTCAAGGTAACAACTTTGTAATCTTGAGATACCAAGATAATTAACTCATTATTTCAAGATAACAATTTTGTTATTCTGAAATAACAAGATAATTAACTCGTTATCTCAAGATAACAACTTTTGTTATTTCATTATCTCAGGATAACAATGCAGAAAATTATAACTACCTCATGGCCTCTCTGGACTTCCATTGTAATATGTATTGTCATGTTAAACTGTATTCTAAAGTATTATGCATCATATTGCATTGCATTGTAACATATTGTATTATAATGTGTCATATTGTACTGTAATCTATCATACTGTGTTGTAATATATTCCGCTGTGAATTCATACTGGATTATAGTGTGTCATATTGTATTGTAATGCATCATACTATATTGTAATGTGTCAAACTTTAATGCAATATTTCATACTGTACTGTAATATTACACATTGGATTGTCGTATCACGCTGTGTTGCAGTGTATCATATTACATTTTGATGTATCATATTATGATGTAACACATTGAATTATCATGTGTCATATTACATTATAAAACATGATATTGTATTGTGACATCATATCGCATTGTAATGTATCATACTCTATTGTAAGATGTCATACTTTATTGTAGTGCCATACTGTATTGTAATGTGTCACATTGCATTGTAATATACACCGATCAGCCATAACATTCTGACCACCTCCTTGTTTCTACGCTCATTGTCCATTTTATCAGCTCCACTTACTATATAGGTGCACTTTGTAGTTCTACAGTTACAGACTGTAGTCCATCTGTTTCTCTGCATACTTGGTTAGCCCCCTTTTACCCTGTTCTTCAGTGGTCAGGACCCCCATGGACCCTCACAGAGCAGGTACTATTTGGGTGGTGGATCATTCTCAGCACTGCAGTAACACTGACGTGGTGGTGGTGTGTTAGTGTATGTTCTGCTGGTGCGAGTGGATCAGACACAGCAGTGCTGCTGGAGTTTTGATTGTCGACTTCAATTGAGTAAGTTAAGATTTGCTAACTGGAGATAAGATGCTGTAAGATATGATAACTAAATTAAGATCAGATTTGCTTCTGTAGTAAGAATTTGTGAAATATCTTATCTTGACCTGTCAGGAAGTTTAATACGGCCCCTGCTCTCCACATGTGATCGGTATTCCATCTGATCCATCATCAGCTGCACCGGCCTGGCCTTTGATCACTGTGCGACTGACCGCGACACGTGTGACATTCATTACAGCCGTCACATCAAAGCTCAGCTCCATCAGTGCACAGCTACAGGGGAGGATGACCACTGCACTGACCACCCTTTCTACAGCAGCACGGAGTGCTAACCTGCCCAGCTCAAAGCAGGTCGAGGAACATGACATCACATCATAAGAGCAGGAGAGGAATCAGTTTTCTAGCTACCTTTAAAGTGATCGCTTGGATGAGAATCGAATTCCCCTGCTGAGCCAAAACACACCTGATCAGCAAAGACATGTTGGGTGTCTGAATTTTGCTTCTTTAGTTTTTGTACTAAAGCTATGAGGCTAATGCAGCTAATGTAGCCAACAGATAATGGAAGCTAATACTCCACCATTTAGCCTGGTGCTAACTGCTTGCCTACATCATCACGCATTTAACTCAAACCATGTAGTATATATATATATATATATATATATATATATATATATATATATATATAGACAGACTATAGACTAATGGAAGTCAATGGAACCAGACTTTTTTCCAAGTCATTTTGGGCCGTTTCCTTTGGCCCATTCATCATGAATTTTGTCACAACATAAACGGCAAAATGTCATTGCTGTCAAGACCAACAAAACCTCACATCTCCATTTTTTGTCATTTTATATATTTTTGACATAATTTCAAGAAAGCAGTTGTCCTTTATGTTGTGACAAAATATTATGATGATGAAAATTTCAGAGCAACAGAACTGGTCCAAAATTTCTTAACAAAAAAAAATGTAAAAAAAAAAAAGTTTCTCCATTTACTTCCACTAAAAGTTTTCCTTGTCCTCTTACCTCTCACCTCTTTTATATATTTATATATATATATATATATATTGGTCATAGACCAACCCTAACTGGTCAATTTCCATGTTTCGTTAATTTTCTAAGTTAAAATAAGTTAACACACCCACACATTATTTATTTATTTATTTATTTAAAAAAAAATAAACATAAAACATACCTTTTGCACAACCCACATTTTTGTTTTATTTTTTCCTATGTGTTAGATTCAGCAATTTTTTATGATTAAGACTGTAGGATTATCACTTTTGGGTGAGTTATGAACTTCTTCAAAACACTTTCCTCAGACATTCCCCTCAAAAAAGTTGACTCTGTTTACACTCTTAAGCGAGCAAACAGAATAATAACAGAATCTTCTCATTCAGCAAACCATCTTTTCCAACCTCCTCCTTCTGGGAGACGCTATGGAGCTTTAAAAACTAAGACAACCCGCTATAAGAACAGCTCTTTTCCTACTGTGATACTGTGATTGAAGTATATTATTATACATTATTATAGTCTGTTTGAAAGATCACAGCATTTATAAAAATGCACAGATGAAATCACTGTGTAATCTTCCGTGATTATCTTATACTAAGTGTGATATATTGTATATTGTATTGTGTATAGTTGATTGTATCTGCGTTCCATTGTGTATATATATGTGTGCTGTGCTTGAGTTACATTACAATGCACTGCATGCAACTACAAAACACACGTCATGTGGCAATGAAGGATCGATCAGTCAAAATCTGTGCTCACTGCAGGTGGAACAAGGTTTGCATTTCTCTATCCGTCCTCACTGAGAAAACTGCAGGCAACATCGCCCCCTGTTGGTCATTTGGTGGTGCTTGTCTTCTCAAGTAGGTCTGGCAATGTGGTGACAGCACTGAGTTTATCAGCAGAGTTTGAGATATGCAAATAAATAAATAAATAAATAAATAATTTTAAAAAGAGCAAGGCTTATTCTGCTGCTGGGGGTTAAAGGGTTAAGTTACCCTTTATTTATCCAGGCTGTTTCTGTTCCCTTCCAACTCTTCGTTTTGCTTCTTTTCAAAAAAAAAAAAGAAAAAAAGAAAGAAATTTTGACAGTAAATGACAGTGAAGTGACACTGCGCAACAGCCGAGCTGTCAAAGAGGCTGTTTTTCATCAAAAACTAAGACGTACAGCAAGAGGAAAACATACATACCAACTCACAGAGACATAAATAAGTAAGTAAGTACAGTTTTATTTATATAGCACCTTTACAATGATCATCATTTCATTTTACAGCCTTAAAACAACATCGCAAAACAAATAAAACGTTAATTCCTCAATGGCCAGTCACACACTGAACTGTGTCCATATGCTAATTATGTGTTTACATATGGTAAGCTTGGTCACATTTATCTAACATGTAAACAATGAATGGAAGGCAGTAGGCACCAAATAGCATGTTAACGTAATGTTAACGGGTGGATATCTAATTCACTATTTAATGTACCATTAGCTTTACTGGCTGAGATGTTCCTTAAACTCAGTCTGAAGTCTAAAGAAGATGATCTAAGGATGTTTGAGATCTAGGGGCTGTTAACAGACTGAGCAGGTCAGTCATGCAAAACAAAAAAGGAGGCTGTCTATCATTTAGATAAATACAATATCGGTATCATAGTGAATACTAATAATTCAAAGTAGGTGCTTAAAAATGTATAACAGTTATTGAAAAATTCATAGTAGTTACTGTGTAATTCATAGTAGTCACTGGACAATTCATACTAGGTACTAAATAATTCATAGTAGATACTGAATAATTCATAGTAGTTACTGAATAATTCATATCAGTTATTAAACTATAAGTAATAGTTACTAAATAATTCATGGTAGTTACTGAATAATTTATATTAGTTATTAAATTATCAATAATAGTTACTGAACAAATTACAGTGAAAACTGAATAATTCATAGTAGTTATTACATAATAGTCGTTACCTCATTACTCATAGTAGACACTGAATAATTTGTAGTATTTACTGAATAATTTATAGTGGTTATTAAATAATTCATAGTAGTTACTCAATACGTCATAGTGGGTACTAAACACTTCATAGCACATACTTAGTAATTCATATTAGATATTGAAAAATGAATCCTAGATACTATATGTATTAGATAATAGATACTGTGAGTACTTCACAGGTGATACTGAATCATTTGTAGCCGTTACTGTTCTATTAATTCTGAGTATTTACTGGACAGTAATCTTTCGGATGGTAATCCAGTGGTTTACTGGGTTAAAGCAGACAGTGGACTGTAATGAGGAAGTGAATGAAGTGAACATCAGGCTGCGGTTTGGTGAAAGAAGCCTTTCGTAATCAGGGTGGATTTCACCTCTCTGGCTGAAGTGCTGCATTGCCGCAGTCTGATGAAGGGAGGGGGCGGCCGTCTTGGCCTGTTGCTAGGAAACACTTGTGGCTTCTTCACACGCTCTTTCCCTCTCACTCTCTCTCTCTCTCTCTCTCTCCTTGAAATGCTGGTTCAAAACTGACTAAGAAGCTCCACTGAAATGTCTCGCTCAGGGTGCACACAGTGTTCCTCCACAGCATGAACGACGTCCTCAGTCACATTTTCTAAATGCATTAATGTCACAACATCACAGCAACAGCCTATGGCTGACAGCAGTGTAGTCATCATTATACCCACCATTACACCTGCCTTTCCAACTCGATGTGGATCTGTGAAGTGGAGAAAAGGAAGAATCACCATGACCCTTACAGTAAATAATATAAGGACCTTGACAGAAAGAAGACTGGTTTGGAGTTTGGAGAGAAATACATATGTGTATATAAATATATATTCAAAATTCCCAATTACAAAAAAAGTTGGGACGCTGTGTAAAATGTAAATAAATGTAAATAGAAACAGAATGCAATGATTTGCAAATCTCATATAGGCATATTTTATTCACAATAGAACATAGAACACATATCAGATGTTGAAAGTGAGACATTTTACCATTTCATGAAAAACATGGCAGCAACGCATCTCAGAAAAGTTGGGACAGCGGCGACAAAAGGCTGGAAAAGTAAGTGATTCAAAAAAAAAAACAGCCGGAGGAGCAATTTGCAACTAACTCACACGAATGGGTATAAAAAGAGCCTTTTAGAGAGGCAGAGACTCTCAGAAGCAAAGATGGTCAGAGGTTCACCTATCTGTGAAAAACTGTGTCTAAAAACTGTGTAACAATTTCAGAAAAATGTTCTTCAACACAAAATTGTGAAGATTTTGGATATCGCACCATCTACAGTACATAATATCATCAAAAGATTCAGAGAATATGGAGAAATCCCTGTACGCAAGGGCCAAGGCCAACGGTCAATATTGGATGCTCGTGATCTTCGGACCCTCAGGTGGCACCGCATTGAAAACAGGCATGATTCTATACTGGAAATCACTGCATGGGCTCAGAAACACTTCCAGAAATCATTGTCTGTGAACACAGTTTGCCATACAATCCACAAATGCAAGTTAAAGCTGTATCATGCAAAGAAGAAGCCGTATGTCAACACTATCCAGAAACACCACTGTCTTCTCTGGGCCAAAGCTCATTTAAAATGGACTGAGGCAAAATGGAAAACTGTTTTGTTTTCAGATTAATCAAAATTTGATTTTTTTTTTTGGGAAACCACGGACGCCGCAGACTCGAGAGGAGATGGACCATCCAGCTTGTTATCAGCGCACAGTTCTAAAGCCTGCATCTCTGATGGTGTGGGGCTGCATTAGTGCCTATGGTGTGGGCAGCTTATACATCTGGAAAGGCTCCATCAATGCTGAAAAGTATATAGAGGTTTTAGAACAACATGTGCTCCCATCCAGACAGCGTCTCTTTCAGGGAAGGCCTTGACTATTTCAGCAAGACAATGACAAACCACATACTGCATCTTCACAACAGCATGGCTTCGCAGAAGAAGAGTCCGGGTGCTGAACTGACCTGCCTGCAGTCCAGACCTTTCACCAATAGAAAACATTTGACGCATCATGAAAAGAAAAATCCATCAAAGAAAACCCAAAGAAGACCCAGGACTGTTGAGCAGGTGGAATCCTACATCAGACAAGAATGGGACAACATTCCTCTCCCAAAACTCCAGCAACTGGTCTCCTCACTTCCCAGATGTTTACAGACTGTTGTTAAAAGAAGAGGCGACGCTATACAATGGTAGACACGGCCCTGTCCTAACTTTTTTGACTTCATCAGATTTTCACACAAGTCCTAATAATAAATAAATAAAACCAAATTAAACAAATGAGACAAAAAGTATTAGACTTGGTCATTTATTTATTAAGGAAAATGATCCAGTATTACAGATCTGTGAGTGCGTATGTGAACCTTTGCTTTCAGTTTCTGGTGTGACCCCTTTTCTGCAGCAATAACTACAGCTAAACGTTTCGGGTAACTATTGATTGCAAATTGGCTTTGTGGAGTTTTAGCTGATTCCTCTGTACAAAAACAGCTTCAGCTCTGTTAAGTTTGTGGGTTTCCTCCCATGAACTGCTGCTTCTGGTCCTTCCACGACATTTCTATAGGATTAAGGTCAGGACTTTGACCTGGCCAACTTTATTCTTCTTTAACCATTCTTTGGTAGAACGACTTGTGTGCTTAGGGTCATTGTCTTGCTATGTGACCCACGTTCTCTTGAGTTTCAGCTCACATACAGATGTCCTGATATTTTCCTTTAGAACTTGCTGGTATAATTCAGAGTTCATTGTTCTATCAATGATGGTAAGCCATCCTGCCCAGATTCAGCAAAACATGCCTAAACCATGATACTACCACCACCACGTTTCACAGATGGGACAAGGTTTTTATGCTGGAATGCAGTGTTTTCCTTTATCCAAACGTAATGCTTCTCAAAATTATCTATTTTGGCGTCCACAAAGCATTGTTCCAATAGCCTTCTTGCTTGTCCATGTGATCTTTAGCAAATTGTAGACAGGCAGCAGTGTTCTTTTTGGAGAGCAGCGGTTTTCACCTTACAATCCTGCCATGCACACCATTGTTGTTCAGTGTTCTCCTGATGGTGGACTCATGAACATTAACATTAGCCACTGTGAGACAGGCCTTTAGTTGCTTAGAAGTTACCCTTGGTTCCTTTGTGACCTTGCGGACTATCACATGCCGTTGCTCTTGGTGTGATCTTAGTTGGTCAGCCACTCCTGGGGAGCGTAACGAGGGTCTTGAATTTCCTCCATTTGTACACAGTCTGTCTGGCTGTGGATGGTGGAGTCCAAACTGTTTAGAGATGGTTTTGTAACCTTTTCCAGCCTGATGAGCATCAACAGCTCTTCTTCTGAGGTCCTCAGAAATCTACTCTGTTCCTGCCATGATACACTTCTACAAACATGTGTTGCAAAGATCAGACTGCGACAGATCCCTGCTCTTTAGGTAAAACAGCGTGGTCACTCACATCCCATTGACTGAAAACACCTGACTCTAATTTCACTTTCAAATGATCTGCTAATCCTAAAGGTTAACATACTTTTGCCATTCATAGATCTGTAATATTGTATCATTTTCCTCAATAAATAAATGACCAATTCATGTTTTTGTCTCATTTGTAGAATTTGGTTTGCTGCCAGTGGCACTTCTAACTGGTTCTAGTAATGGCACTTGTGTGAAAATCTAATGAGTCAAATTTATGCAGAAATATAGGAAATTCAAAAGGGATATATATATATATATATATATATATATATATATATATGCACACACACAGAGAAAGAGAGAGTCCCACAGGCAGGAAGAGAGAAAAATAAACGTCTTATCCGTGTGAAGATTCAGAGCAGCCGGCTCCAGCTGTGCTCAAACACTCCAGGAACTAGAAACGATCATTTACCTCTGAAATTAATACAAACACAAAAGATCCAGCGAATTCATAGCAGCCTGAAACAGCTCTCCACTCCATAACCCTCACCTTCAGACGCCAAAATGAACAGCCATTTATTCACGTTATTGATCAGCTGCTGGTGCGCTGCCTGCTGCTTCTGAAGCTAATGAGCTCATAAGAGACGCTAGGCTAACACTGAGCGCAATGAAGCAGAAAAATCATTTTTGCTTCTGAGTGGAGAGAGAAAAGCGCTGAGAGAGGCCAGGAGGGATAAAGTCTGAAACGTTTCACACATGTCAGTGCCAGAGTGTCGGGGATTGAGGCCTGCAGGTTTACAATTTCATGCAAATGCTAGTTTCCCCGCTTTTAGCCAAATTACTGCTGTGTTTGTATCTCTGACGCTAATTGTAGAGTCTTACATCAAACGCTCTGTCATTATGACAGACTGACTGAAGTAGTTTAGTTAATATTGATGGTGCCTTAGCTAGCAGTAATTAATGCTCATCCCGAGCAATTTGCAAACATCATTAACATGTTTGACAGAAACAGCAGTCGTGACACTAAAAGAGCTCAAAGCAGTTCTTTAGAGTGATGGTTTGACTCAACATCTAATTTACCCAATTTCCCCCTTTACTCCAAATAATCAGCCGAGACATGTTTGGTGTCTGATGTTGGCTTCTTTAGTTTTACACTGGAGCTAAGAGGCTAACGTAGCCAATAAGTAATTCAAGCTAAAACCTCCTCAATTAGCATGGTGCTAACTGCAGGCCTAAATCATTACACACATGCTTCAAACCAGGTTGAGTTGTTATGTGATGTCTAATAGAAATAGGCAATGTCGAATGCCCATATTAGGATCTCAGCTAGTTTTTTTATGGGAAAAGTGAATGGTGTTCTTGAATATTGCCTCTGTTGTGTCCTGTGGTAAACAAAAATGTGCATACATTTTGTACTACGTGCTTTTCCTCCCCCAAAATGTTACTAGATTCTCTGAATTATGAGGTTATGTAGTCAAAGTATATATTGTCGCTGTCTAAAGAAAAACAAGTATCTCCAAAAGTGTAACTTTACCCACGTAAACCAAGATTTCCCAAATAGAGTGGTTCAGTTGCTTTAGCAGGAGTAGAAAATACAAAGTAGTTGGTGTTTTATAGTATAGAGTTGAAGTTCAACAGTAGATTGACTTTCATGTGATGTCATTCCAGTGTGCAGGAGTGTTGGCTTGCTTGTAGCATAGATATAGAAATATCTATATTTTGATTGCTGAACTAACTCATGATTCAAAGGCTCCAGTGACATTCATGGAGAAAAAAGTATACAAGACAAAATATACCAGGGTTGGAATATTTTTGTTTACCACAGTGCACAGTAGCTGTGATATAGAAAAAAACACTGAGACCCAAAGTCCTTATTTGGGCATGTCACTGGCACAAAATGGCGCACAACTTCATTATACGACATTATATGAGATACTGTTATGTACTGTTAATCTGGGTGAATATTTGTCTGGAGAACATGATTTTCTTTAAGGTGTACCACAGGGGTCTGTTCTAGGCCCACTTTCATTTTCATTGTATATCATCACTGTCACACCAAAACCTTGTACTTCCACTCTTGTCATTTTTGAACCAATAGAAATGTTCCAAATTAATTGGAAAAACACATCTGGTTACACTGACTTCCATTACGAGTTTTGCTTTCCCCCACAAAGTTACAATTTTGGCGATGCAAGGCTTCGTTCTGACAGAGATGATATTAAAAATGGGTCATATTGTTTAAATATATCAGCTTTCATATCTAGGCAGATGATATATCTGTAGATTCAGATGGTCAGACGATACCAGTGTCCAAAAAGAAATAATAACCAGTCTATACAGTATCTGTCATGCTTCCCTCCGTTCCCGCTGTCACTACCTCCCAGCCTTGGGACTCCATCTCCCAGAACACCTCACCTGATCACATGACCTCTGATCTCCCTGACATGACTCTCCACCAGTCTGCTTCACCTGACTACTGATTACCCACCTGTTTCTTGTTTCTTGTGCTTTTTAGTCTAGTTTATAAGCCCAGGCTTTAGCATAGGGTCTTTGTGAAGTATTGCCTTTGTTTACAGAGCCTTACCGAGTCTTCTAGTCTGTTTGTTTGCCTGCCTCACCGTTTATCACCATTGCCTTGTTTGTCTTTGACCTTGCCTTTTGCCTTGCCCTCTCAGTATTGTTGTGACTTCTGGTTTGACCTTATTTTCTGGATTTTGGACTTTGTTTTTGTTGGACTTCCCTCATGGCTACTGTTTTCGTGATCCGACTTTTGACTTTGGACTGGCTGACCTTGATTTTGGATCCTCCTTTTGTTAATAAAACCATTTTACTTCAGTGTGGTCTGCAAGCGTCTGAATTCTGTCTGAGCCTAAAAGTATCATTGACTGAATGGACAATAACTCTTTCAAAGTCAAAGGAGAAAAAACTAATTCACAGTGTTGGCAGTGAAGCAAAGAAAACTTAAAAAATAAGGCGGGGAGCTCTGGCTGTATAAACAAATCAAGTTATTAGGAATCCTGGTCATTTGTCTATGTCTGTTTCTCATTTTTTGAAAGAAACCACATAAACAGGCCTAATTAAGATTATGGAACAACTCTGTACTCTTTGTTAGACTTTTTATCTGAAGTCCCATCTTTGCATAACAGTGAATCAGCAAAATCAAATCTTTATGCTGGGACTTTTATGCTATTTCAGGCTTTTCATGTATTTTCTTTTCTGGGTCTGCTTTTACAAGACGCTGCTGAAATTCCCCCTGGCTTTCACTCTTCTAACGTGCTGTAAGAAGCTTTCTGAGCATCTGCAATTACATACCGATTTAGCTACCGCGGCGCTCGGGCGAAAATTGAGTTTTGCTTATGAGTCAGAAATAATTTAAAAATTGCATATTTATGAAGTGAAACAACAAGCACCTTTCCAGATGATTTCTGCAGCTATTAAGTGCAGAGAGACTCGAAATGTACAAAACAAGAGTCTCTGCTTTTAAGGAGAGCCTCCTAATGACCCCTGCAGAGCAATTTCATGTGAGTGGTTGTAAAATGAGTCCTAATCACAGTAAAAATGACTGTAATATTAAAACTCGGACTGACTTTGTTGCCAACAGTCCTAGCTACCAAGCTAAGCATGGATTTAAGGAGAAACTTCTTCATAGTTCACTCAGATAGAGTGAAAGTGGAGTTTGTACAAGACCATTATAGAAGACCACCGGATCTACAGACTCTATAGCTGTAAGCCTACAGGATCGTCAAGAAGAACCTCACTGAGAAAAGGAGGCGGACACATCAAACAAAGAAGCTGAACAAAGGACTGACCACCCCAGAGTCCAGACCTCAACACCACTGAATGTGTTTGATTAGTTCAGAAAATGATCAACCAGCTTCTAAGAGTGAACTTTGGAGGTGTGTCTGCAGATTCTTTGAGAAGCTGAAAGTGAGTCTCCTGAAAAGAATGGAAGCTGGAATAAAGGGAAAGAGTGACTCACTGACTCACACAGATAAGAGTCGATTTAGCTGATGAGGTTCTTGTTTCATTTTCTGTTAAATTAATGTGAAATATATGAACAACTTGGTCTCAGACTTCGCACAATACAGAACATACATATAGGTATTATACACATTGTAATGACCCAGAGCTAAACGGGTCCTGATTCTTGTTGAGATAGAGGGGTAGGACGAAGTTTTAGGGCTACGTGACCCTCCAAACGGAGGTTTTTCAGAGACTTCAAACAGAGAGTTATGAAAAAAAAAGAAAAACCAGTAAGATGGCTGAACAAGAGACCAAAGAAACCCACAAATGTGAGAATTTTCTCTGTTAAAAAATTACGATAACCACTGTATTATCTTAGTTTAATGTCATTTCAGTGTATTATGTTTTCTTCATAATAAGCTAGCTTTCCCATTCCACCTTAAATAGTCTAGCAGTTCTGATGCTTGAATCACCAGAATGTAACTGCTGCTCCATTTAAGGTGGAACGGGATAATTCAAACAAGAATCTGGTGAATATCTGACTTCAGCTTCATATCACTGAAGAATTAGGGGTGGGTAATAATAAATAATTGAAGACATATGATTCCCTAAATGTAACTAAAGCCCAGCAGTGAGGAGCTGAACTTTACCCTCCTCTGCTGTCACTGCAGACTGGCAGGGTCGCCTACAGGGCAGCGCTGGTAGCTGTTAATGAAGTGATGCTGTTTTTATTTGAGGGTCCCATTTCAGAGGGAAGATTTCAACCACTAGGGTGACACTCGAAAACAAGGGGTAGGGGTAAAAATAAGAAATGGGACTGGGCCTAAGTAGCGCTCCACAAATAACTTTTTTCAGATGTACTGAGTCTGAAAGTCGTTTCACAAAAATATCAGTCTATATAATCATTATAAGTCATCAAAGAGAAGTTAACCATTTAAAACCACATGTCTGAGTGCATCCACCAAACCCAGATTCATCATCAGACTGACAGATAGTGAAGCTGATTCATCACTCCAGAGAACACGGTTCCACTGCTCCAGAGTCCAGTGGCAGCGATTTACACCCCTCCAGTCGACACTTGGCATTGCGCATAGTGATCTTAGTCTTGTGTGAAGCTGCTCAGCCATGGAAACCCATTTCATGAAGTTTCCAATTAACAGTTATTGTGCTGATGTTGCTTCCAGAGGCAGTTTGGAGCTCTGTAGTGAGTGGTGCAACAGGGGATAGACGATTTTTACCCCCACTCTGTGTTGTGACACTTCGTGGCTGAGCTGTTGTTTCTCCTAGATGCTTCTGTTTTACAATAATAGCACTCACAGTAGATTGATGCAGATATAGCAGGACAGAATTTTCACAAACTGACAGGTGTCATTCCAGGACAGGGCCATGTTTAAAGTCACTGAGCTCTTCAGCCTGACCCATTCTACTGCCAGTATGTGTCTATGCAGATTGCATGACTATGTGCTTGATTTTATTCACCTGTTAGCAATCAGTTTGGCTGAAACTGAAGGCAATGATTACCTCTCATACTTTCCCCTTTTTCCAACACTTGCACACTCTAAATAGATACTGATGTACCTTTCAGCTGCAATACGCCGAGCAAAAAAGCTTGGCAGACTTTAGCATAAAGTGCGAGGCTAAGGCAAACGTCTCATTACAAAAGTAGCAAAGGGTGATTTGGGAGGACTGTATAAGGGGTAATGGAGTAACGGAGTGGAGGCTGAGATCGAAGTGAACTCCACTTTGCCTTTGACTTGGGAAAACCTCTGCTCTTTTGAAATCTCATCAAAGGCAGAAAATGTTAATCACCCCGTGTAATGGCAGCCATTAAGGGCAGACGCTACGCTTCCCTATTAGCATGAACAAGGGAGACTAGAGAGGCACAGTTAGCTGTGTAAGCAGCATTATTCACCAACCTCCGAATGACCCGAGCCGTGGGAAGTTGTGCAGTTTGGTAAAGAGTCAAATTAAGATGTGGAATTAATTTAACACATCAGCATGGTGGTACAAAATGTCGTTTCCGCTGGTGTTTTCAGATCAGCCTTTCATCTCTTACGCATCAGTAAAATGTTTCATCTCATTTAAGCGGTTCAAACGCAGTGCATAGATGTTCTGATTCATCAGCCGTTACGTTTCATCAGTAGAATGAATATATGGCTGTTTTTGGAACAAAACGTGGTAACTCCAAAATGAGAACTTTACAGGAGAAGGAAAAACCTTCTCTACTTTTAATGTAAGTCAATGGAACCAGAGTTTTTTCCAGGTCATTTTGGATCATTTCTTTGGGTCCATTCATCATAAAATGTACACACAATGTAAAGAGCAACAAGCATTTTCAAATTAGGTCAAAAACTGAAAAATGAAAAAATGGAGATACAAAGTTTTGTCCGACCATGGTTTACAGAAACGCCTCTTCTTACATTTTAGACATTTCCAACTCATATTTCTTTAAAACAAGTGAAGAAAGTGTATGCTGTGTGTGCAGTCTTGTTTTTTTATTGTTGATACAGAATGTACACTGAATTTTAATGCATTTTCACATAATTAACTGTATGAATAATTACAGTATTGTGCAAAAGTCAGAGACCACCTTCATTTATTTTCCAGTCAAAACAGTCTTTAAGGAGATACACCAGTCTTTGTTTCTACACTCATTGTCCATTTCCACTGACCATATAGGAGGGGGATCTATTATTATGTGGGTGGAGTTTTCAAACACCTCAGTGTCGCTGCTGGACTGAGAACCAAAAATATCCAGCCAACATCTGTCTGTTGTAATAAGAGTAGATCCCTTTCACAGATGCTCTGATTGGCCCCTGTCTGTTGGAATAAGAGGAGATCCCTTTCACAGATGCTCTGATTGGCCCCTGTCTGTTGGAATAAGAGGAGATCCCATTCACAGATGCTCTGATTTGGCCTCTATCTTTTGTAATTAGAGCAGATCCTGTTCAGAGACACTCTGATTGGCCTCTATCTGTTGAAATAAGAATAGATCTGATTCACAGACAAACTGATTTGACCGCTATCTGTTGGAATAAGAGTAGATTCCTTTCACAGATGCTCTGATTTCACCTCTGTCTATTGAAATAAGAGTGGATCCCTGTTCACAGACGCTCTGTTTGGCCTCTATCTGTTGGAATAAGAGTAGATCCCTTTCACAGATGCTCTGATTTGGCCTCTGTCTGTTGAAATAGGAATAGATCTGATTCACAGACGCTCTGTTTGGCCTATGATTTGAAATCGCAGTAGATATAGTCTGTAGGCAAAAACATTGGCTGTGCTCTACCGTTTACATTCAAGTACTAGCGCTGAGTATGTCTCTGGCATTAATATGTCACATGGTCCTTTATTCAGGGAACTGCAGATGAGCAGCCAGTCTGACTCCTCACTGTTCATTTAAAAACAAAACACACAGGACAAGAATGGGTCCTGTCTCAGTCCCAGTGCTTGTCAGCTCTAATTCATGGCTTCAAATATTAAAGCAGTTGCTCAGTTATACACAAAAGTATAGACAAAATTCAGGCTCAGTCTTATGATTTAGGCATACTGTTAGCACTGTGCTAATTGGTGGGCTATAAACTTCCATTACTTATTAGTTACATTGGCCTTGTGGCTATTGTGTGTGTCTGTGTGTGTGTGTGTGTGTGTGTGTGTGTGTGTGTGTGAGAGAGAGAGAGAGAGAGAGAGAGAGAGGCACAGAGAGAGGCCTTAGTAAGTCTGCTTACATTGCCTTCAGAATTTGTTTGTGCAGTACAAAGCCATGGCCACAGGGTGGCAGCACTGATCTACAATAGAATGTAGAAACAATTTAACAGTTGTGTCTTCACAGGGACAAATAATATATGTATATATACGCACACAATATGTATATACACCGATCAGGCATAAGATTATGACCCCCTCCTTGTTTCTACGCTCATTGTCCATTTTATCAGCTCCACTTACTATATAGGTGCACTTTGTAGTTCTACAGTTACAGACTGTAGTCCATCTGTTACTCTGCATACTTTGTTAGCCCCCTTTTGCCCTGTTCTTCAGTGGTCAGGACCCCCATGGACCCTCACAGAGCAGGTACTATTTGGGTGGTGGATCATTCTCAGCACTGCAGTAACACTGATGTGGTGGTGGTGTGTCAGTGTGTGTTGTGCTGGTCTGAGTGGATCAGACACAGCAGTGCTGCTATATATATATATATATATATATATATATATATATATATATATATATATATATATATACATAGATATATACATATTTTAAGTATAAGAAATTGAAGAGTAAATTAGAATTCAGCGCAGGTTAAAGTTGAGAGGCTGTTGCAGTTCCACAGTGGTACAGCAGAGGGTGCCAAAGCATCACTTTTAATTCCAGTAAGTTTTCAGCCCTTCATAATGAAGTTCTGTAAACTTTCCGCATAGATGTGATGCATCGCAGTTCACAGCCTGAATCTGAGAAACAGGTGATTTATTCTACATTTTCAGTCATAACTGAAGACATTAAACATTAGACAGTTAGAAGAACAGGCAAGAAATTCACTATGTGTGCAAAAGTATCCAGACAGCCCAAAAATGAATTTTCATACATTCTTTCTGTTTCAACATCATTGATCATAATTGTACCTTGATTTTTGATTTGACAGTTACCAAATATTGTCAACTTTGTTTTACTTAAAAGACGTTTTACTTACTAAAAACTTTCAGTTCCATTTCCTCTGTATTCAGAAGCCGTTCCAAACCTTTCCCCGACCAATATAAATTAGTGTCATCAGCAAATAAGACACATTTTAACAATTTAGACACTTTAGAACTATCTTTTTATTGTTTATATACCGTATAAATAATTTAGGTCCTAGCACTGAACCTTGTGGAACCCCAAATGTAACCTTCAACAAATCAGATGTGACATACATATTGATATCTTTCATCAAGGTAACTTTTAATATCATATCTCTCCATTTCTTTCACTAATAAGCCATAATCAATAGTACCAAATGCTGTTTTTAAGTCTATAAACACCCACACAGTGTATTCCTTGTTGTCTATTGCTGTAGGTATCTCTCCTACCAATTGCATCACTGCCATTGAGGTGGACCTCAGTACTGGTGGTCCCTCAATAAATTGTGTTAAATTTGCCTGACCTCACTAATGATTTTGTGGCTGAATGCAATCAAATCCTCATAGCAGTGTTCCAACATGTGTAAAGCCTTCCCAGAAGAGTAGAGGCTGTTACTGCAGTACAAACTCACTATTAACACCTTCATTTCAGAAGAAACGCTGGTAGAGTTTTTCAGACAGAAGGTGTAAAAGTGATGATATTTATTTTTATAATTTTAAGCAATTAGAAAAATACAAAAATACAGAACATAAATATATAGTTAAGTATAATTAGGTCATATTTTGAAACTCCATCATGAAAATTTCTACATTAGTAAATAGTTGAGATGTAAACAGAGTCGTTCAGAGTGCTTTGGTGTGAAACGCTCTGTTCTAGAGAAACTTACCGAGTCAGAACTGTTCACAGTGGTGGTTCTATATGGAACCATTTTCTATACTAAAAAATCCTTGAAGAACCATCTTTTTTAAAGAGCGTATAGAACCACATACATCACATTCTCCGTAAATCTGAAGAACAACTTCACCATGAAAAGAACCCTTTAATCATGCAAAGGGACAGATCTGTTACTAAATCCACCAGTTTAAAAAAGTCAAACCAGCTCAATAGAAAGGTACACACCTAAAATCAAGGGCTCCTAAATGGTTCTTGGCCTGGATGTATGGTTCCAGGAGAGACTTGGTATAATGTGAAGGTTCTTCAAACTCATTTAAAATGATTCTTTCAGAAAAAAGAACCGTTTTGAACTGTTGAACTGTTCTTTAGAGCAGGGGTTCCCAATTTCAGTCCTGGTGATCCAACACTGAGCCCATTTTGGCCGGGTCGGGTATGAGGAGTAGGAAAAAAGGAGCAAAGGGTCACGAAGACTGGGATTGGAACCCCTGATTTAAGGAAGAAAAGTGGTTGTTTTATAGTTTCTCACCAAAGAACCTTTCATTTTTAAGAACGTATGGAACGCTTATCGTACAATCACTCCCTTTGGGCTTAAATTAATCAGCAAACCCTGCTGTGATGGAGGACTGAACATTTAGTTTAGTTTAGTTTTAGTCTTTAAGGGGTGTCCAACTGTTTCTCTAAATTCTGTGCATAATTTAGTGGTTAAGATGTAATCAGAGTGGTTCAGAGTGGTTTGGTGTGAAACGCTCCGTTCTAGATAAACTTACCGAGTCAGAACTGTTCACAGTGGTGGTGATAGGAACCAGACGTCCACCTCTAAAAGCTCCCTACAGAAAGTTCCTACATGAAGTGGTTATGAATTCACTGCCTGATGACTGAGACACTGTTTTATGATAGTTTTGGCCTAAAAATTATATATTTTAAAAAACATTAGTAAGTTCATGTAGGTTCACTGGTGGTTCTGGATAGTAAATAAAATGTCTATATTTGTGTTGTAGTCATGGCGACCCCTGGTTCCTATCACCACCACTGTAAAGACATCTGAACAATTTCACACCAAACCACTCTGAATCTCTCTGATTACACCTCAAACACTCAATTACACAGAAATGTTTGATAAATTGTTGAAACCTCTAATGTAAATGTTCATATCCAGCTGACAGTGACCTGAGCAGTGTTTGTGTCTGAAGGCTCTTCTTCGCTTTGTTCCTTCCTGTAACAGGTAGTCAGGTTCAGATCGTATTACAGAAAGGAATGTGCCACCTCTGTGGAGGCTGATCCTTAGGAGAGAAGAGGAGGAGCTGAGAGAGACACGGTCACGTCAGCTGAGCTCCAGCTCCTTCACCATTTCCTGTAGTGTGGATTGACTGTCAGTAACAATCAGCCACTTCTCTGTGAGAGTGAAGGACCTGCGCTCCTCTTCACGATGGTAAGAGCTTCTCTCTTCCTCTCTGTCTGTGTAAAACCCTGAAAAAGGCTTTTTAAAGGCCTGAGTCTGCTGTGTTTTCTCTGACCGGTCGGTCTGTTTGGCTCAGGAGGACTTTGAATTGACCTGTAGGTGCCTCTGTAGGTGTGTTTGCATGTGAGTGAGTGAGTGAGTGAGTGAGTGAGTGAGTGCCAGTAGATTTACATATAAGTGCACACCACTGGTTTTGATTGTTGGTTTCGTTTGTTTTGATTGTGCCCTGCAGTTACACCGATCAGGATTTCTCACTTTAGCCAGAGGACTCAGGCCAAGCTTGTCCAATAAGAAAACACAATTAGGTAATCTACCACTGTGGGATTAAATCATCAGTCTAACTGTGAAATACACCCTTTGGGTTTGGGTGATTTCACAAAAGCAGGATTTTCTGGATTTTCTCTCTCAGCCAGTGAACTTAAACACAGATTTAAACCTGTCTAATAAAAGCAGAAGTTGAGACTTTTTTTATTTTGTGAAATATCCTCCTCAGTAAAGCTGGATAATTTAAGACCAGACTGAACAAAGTAAAAATAATCCAACAGAGATATGCTGCTTATTGGACAAGCTTGACTTTGGGCTTAATTTATCTTGATAAATCGAGAAAAGTGTTTATGAAATACACTCAGTCTTCAGTTAGTTTTTCAGAAAATGTTTGCTCCTCCATCGCAAAGCAGGATTTTCAATAAAAAAGCTATGAATTTAAGCCCAAAGTGATCAAAAAGAGGAAAATCGAACAGAATTATGCCTGCTAATTTGGACAAGCTTGACTTTTGGCTTAATTTATCAAGCTAAGCTAAGAAAATATTTGTGAAATACACTCAGTCTTCAGTTAGTTGTTCAAAAAATTGTTCATTGCTCCATCACAAAGCAGTCATTTCCAATAAAAACTAATAATTTAAGCCCAAAAATTGAGTATTGCGGAGTAAGGGGTCTGGTGAAATGATCAAGTTTACTGAAAAATCCTACATTTCAAAGCATCCCAGTTAGATTCAACAAGCTAAATATGGGCATCTGGTATGTTAGACTAAAGGGGGAATTCCACTAATTTTTCAAAACTGCTGCATAATCCAGTGTTTGAGAGTCATTCAGAGTGGTTCGGTGAGAAATGTTTCAGATGTCTTTACAGCGGTGGTGATAGGAATCAGGGGTCGCCATGACTACAACACAAATATAGACATTTTATTTACTGTTTTGTTATTGAAGAATATGTAGAAAGCATTGCACATACAGGCACATGCTCTTTGATTGAACATGCACTTCAAGAGGCAGCAAGAAACAGCCAGCCCAGCAGTACTGCAGACGGCCGGGACGTCTAACCACTCAATTTCTCTTTACGGTAGAGACACAGACTCACAGCCCAACACAGAATAACACAAACAACACAAACACGTCTCAACTAGAACAACAGTAACAGCAACCAAGTCTTTCCTTCACCGGGAGTGCGACGCATTCCAGGAGCCACTCTACATGGCCATACCTGCCAAGCTCCCCACAGCAGCTCAGGCATACACTACCCAAAACCACCAGTGAACCTACACGAGTCTTCTGAGTTTATATGGAATGTTGATGATGGAAAATAGTGGAAAATCTGAAATAATAAGTTTTCTTTGGGGACTATTTTGCCTCACAGCGCCCTGCATGTTTAAGTTCTCAAAACTATCATAAAAACAGTGTCTCAGTCATCAGGCAGTGAATTCATAACCATTTCATGTAGGAACTTTCTGTAGGGAGCTTTTAGAGGTGGACGTCTGGTTCCTATCACCACCACTGTGAACAGTTCTGACTCGGTAAGTTTATCTAGAACAGAACGTTTCACACCAAACCACTCTGAACGACTCTGTTTACATCTTAACCATTTAATTTTGCATAGAATTTAGAAAAACAGTTGGACACCCCTTTAAGACTAAAACTAAACTGGTAGATTTGGCAGCGCAACATGAGGCCGAGGAATAATCCCCTTCAATTAGTTTAATTTCTCAAAATGTTAAAATATTTTTGGATTAAAAATGCTTTGTTTTTGCTATATTTGGCAAAACATACAAGTAAAAGATAATATACAAACATAGACGTAATTTATTTATTATTCATAGATTAAAATTACTAGACGAGGAATTTTGTTTCAAGCCTTAAAGTGGTAGTTTAGCCAAAAATTGAGTCATCCAGTTTCCCCATAACATCAGATGTGATCAATCAAAGTTTTCTGCTTTAGTTTTACTCGGGAGCTATGAGGCTAAAGCTCTGGGGTTATTTCAGTAAGCAGGATTTTCTGGGTTTTCTTGATTAGCAATTTAAACCCAAATTCAAGCCTGTCCAAAAGGAGCTGTGATAAGAGCCATTTCAAAAAGCAGAGCTGACCGCAGTGCGGCTCTCGAGCCAAACTGGGCCTGTGAGGATGTTTTGTTTAGCCCACTGAAAATTTATCTTCACCAGAACTTATTTTATGTTATAAATGTTACTGAATTAGTTCAAAACTGCAGTCTCACAATAAAAAATAAATAAATGAGGTATTCAGGCCTTAGATATTTACAAGGATTATGTTCTGATCTATTTAAACCCAATACATTAATTGTGAATTGAAAAGTGAATTATTATTTTTTTTTTAATCAAAAAATATTTTAGCCACGCCCCTGCATTTTAGAGCAGGAAGTGAGACTATACTGTTCATGGTATAGAACCATGAACAGTCAAATGACCACATTAGATTTGTGAACATTTTAGATTTGCATGACTAAAGCGTTCTTTGCATGGTGAAAATGTTGATGGAGCATGTGATGTATATGGTTCTGTAGAGAACCTTTTTGAAAAGGGTTCTATATAGCACCAAAAAGGGGTTGTAGCACGGCATGTGCTACCCCGGGCTCAAGGAGGACGCTGGAGGCAGGGTTCACAGTTGCAGCCATATCTTTATTTACCCACAAAATAAACACAATTCAAAACCACCAAACTATGCTGGCCACTTTTCAGTGGCTTAAGCTGGCTAGACTTTTCAGTCTCTCACACTCAAGCTTTTCAGCTCTTCAGTCTCTCGCTGCTGCCCCCCGCCCCCCCCTCTCTCTGTTCCCTCTCAGCTCTTCACGCTGGCAGCCAGACCAGAACGAGAGCTCGCTGCTCCGCCTCCTCGTCACCGCCCCCAGCTCGCAGCTCAGCCGCCTGGGTCGAACGTGAGGTGTAGTGGAGCGGCCTTTGCGCTCCGCCCCCTCCCCACTCGCAGCTCTCTCCCTGCCGTCCTGGCCGAGGGTGTTCAGGCCCGCCTTCCTGCCGGCTCTCGCAGCCGTCATCGTCGGGGCCCGGGGGCGGGCGCATGCCACAGGGGTCTTCTATTGTTATAAGCTTGACATTCTCCATCAATATGAAGAACCATTTCACCATGCAAAGAACTCTTTAATCAAAGTGTTCTTTGAGTGTTCATGGTTCTATATATAATGACTTTCTTTACTAAAGAACCCTTGAAGAACCATATTTTGTAAGTGTGTGGCTCTAGTGCTATAACTGAAGATGGGAACGGTTAAATCAGTTCAGCTGCAGTGATGCTGGATCAGGGCTTGATCCACATGCCTGTCCACTGAGTTCCGTTGTGTCTTTGTTTCTGTGTGCTGCTGGTCAGAAAGCAGAATGAAAGTTTTTCTAACAGTTTCTGTTTAGTTAGTCACAGGAAACCAACTCCTGATTCTGACTCTTCTTTCAGCCCGTGCCTCTTGGCTGGAGGTAAAGGGGAAACCAAGTGACATCAACAA
Organism: Colossoma macropomum; assembly: GCF_904425465.1. Lineage (NCBI taxonomy): Eukaryota > Metazoa > Chordata > Actinopteri > Characiformes > Serrasalmidae > Colossoma > Colossoma macropomum. The sequence goes on from NW_023494800.1 coordinate 2,070,623, forward strand.
TTAACAGTAGTCGCCATCCTGAAGTTAGGAACGGAGAGTATTGATAAAATTCAGTGTCAAAAAATTTTAGCTTAGATTAAGTGACCCTTATTAGTCCCACAAGGGGGAAGTTTCACCTCTGCATTTTGACTCATCCATGCCGTGAAACACCACATACACACTAGTGCACACACACACACACACACACACACACACACACTAGGAGGCAGTGAGTACACAGCCCTATCCGCAGCACCCAGGGAGGAGTTGGGGGTTAGGATTCTTGTTCAAGGGCACTTGAGTCACGTACTTTCGGCTCAGGGGATCGAGCTGGCGACCTTCCGGTCACAGGGCTGGTTCCCTAACCTCCAGCCCGTGACTGCCCCAGCCCGTGACTGCCCCAGCCCGTGACTGCCCCCAGCCCATGACATCAGTTTAAAATGATATTAATGTTAGCGTTTACATTTCCAGCATCCAGAGTAACTTACAAGAAGTGCTTTGTATATCCAGAGAACGTATCTTTGCTAGTTACAATTAGGTTAGAGAGAAAGCCGGTCCTGAGCTCATCTCATGTTGATACCCAGAGAAAAGTCTAGATGCTTGTCTTCCGTGCATCTTAAAGGATGGCGGGTCGAGCCGAGCTGTACTCGAAGCTTGAAGGGCTCGAGATCCAGTTCGAGTTTTGACCATTGCCATCAGGAAGGGAGGGGCTGGTCTGTTTTTGGCTTTGTAAGCATCAGGGTTTTAAACCTGATGCAGCTACAGGAAGCCAGTGAAGGGAGCGCAGCAGTGGAGTTGAATGAAGTTAATAAGTTATCATTAATAAAGTTCATGAGTTAGTATTAATAAAGTTAATTTTTATTAAAGTTTGTTTGTTTGTACAAGATGGTACAGTAAATACAAACAAAAAAGAGTGTGTGTGCGGGGAAAGTAAAAAAGCCCAGGAAGAGCTTGTACGAAGTACTTTTCCTTAAGGAAAAACAAAGGTTACTAAATTTAATTTAATAAAACAAACAGACAAAATCACAAAAACACTAACACACAGTTAAAGTGACAGTAGATGAGTTTTAACCTGTTTTTGAAAGCTAATTAGATGATAGTTCCAGATTAAAGACCCTCAACGAGAAAGCTTAAACTGTCCAATTGACGTCCTAAAAAGCTGATCTTGTGGAATTCTTGGAATGTGTGAATTCTTGATCCTCAGTGCTGCTGCTCTGTACTGAGACTGTCTTACTAATCTGTTCTGATTGGACTGTTCAGACAGGAAACACAGTTACAGAAAGAAAACCTTGTATTTATTGAACATTTATGGATCTTAAACTGTTCTGTCAAAAGAATCTGAAGCTCACCAGTTACAGGATCTGGATATCATGAGTAAAGAGCACAAAACAGAGTGAATAAACTGAAAACAAACTGTTTTAATGAATATAATGTTGATCATTATGGACGGCATATGCAGTTTGGATGAATGTGATCCAGTCCTGTTACTGATCTATCCTGAAACACTCACTCACACCACATGCTGTGGTACTGTTAGCTGTAGTTCTTCCTTTGGGCATAATAGAGTGGTTCAGTAGTTTCTGAATTACAGACTAATCTTACCCTAATTTTAATTTTTGCAATGTATGACAATGGCCAAAATGAGTATGTTAAATACATATTCCGTATATTCAAAATGCATTTATTTGTGTTTCTTATGTGTGTTCAGCTGTGTGTAATGAAGGTTACCGATGTAACTAAACGTACTGACGTCTGTGATCTGCACTGTACTTTACATTAACCATGTACGTCTACAGTCAGACTCTCACACACAATGTATTTCACATAAACAAGACATCAGATCATAACTGCATTTTCACAGAGTATCAATACCCACAACACTCGCTTCTGTCCTGTTAAAGGATCATTTGATCAGATTTAAAATGAAGATACTGGAACACAAATTCATTTCTAAAGGTATCAGACAGTGAAGAGCATCAGACAGGATTCTGGATATTTTCATACATTTTCAAATGGATTTGATAAACACACTTACATGCATTTGTATTTGTATGGTACATTTCTGTGGGTAATATTTCCACATATATTATATAATAAATGCATTTTAAAATATATTTTAGACAATATGACAAAATATTCTGAAATACATTTTAGAGTTTGGAATGTATTTCAGCATGAACTGCAATGTATTTGAAATGTGGTTCAAATATATAAAAATACAAAGTCCATATATTTTTTTCCATGTGGGCACTTCACTTAAGTGTAGTGTTTTAATGAAAATTATTACAAAAATTATTACATTTTAAAGGAGAAATATCAGATCAGTATTGGTATCGGCTGAGGTGGAAATGGGCCGGAACACACCAGAACCCCATTCCAGGATTAAGAGTCGGCACATAACAGCGTTTCAGCTCAGATCTCAAAAATCTTGTGTTTTCATAAGAAACCTCGCATACTTATTTTACTCTTTTCCAAATTGTGTGTACGAAACGAAGTGTCTGCTTGAACACACCTAAAGTTCAGCCTTCAGCCCGTTCAGCTGAATGTGAGAGCAGCCAAGAAACTCAATCGGTAATAAATGTGATGTTTCGCTTTGTAATTTTCTTCAAAACTTGGCATTCTTTTGAATATGAAGTCTACTTGATGCAATTGATATTGTTTTTGCCCAAAAAATTCTAGAGTGGAAGGCAGTGACTAATGTCAGCTATTCATTACCAACTAGCTCGGCATCTAAATATAAACAGTCTGTAATATGAGCTCATCTAAGCAACTGGACGCTGGATGCTTGCGGCAGTCTAGATCAAATCATGAAAGAGGAAGTTTAGTATTTTGGTTACAATAGTGGTTGATTTAACTTTGTAGGCTCTGTCCATAAAGCTTTGGGCAGCGTTGTGTTGCTAGTTAACTGGGATTTCAGTAAAAGCAACTTTAGGTTTAGTTTTTTTGTCTTTGGTTAGAGAAGATAGAAGGTAGTAATATTAAACCTCATTAAAAAAACAGTCAAGCTTTTCTTCTTGACATATCTTAGTGTTTTTAATGCAGGGCAAGCACTAGACTCAAGTATTTATTGGCTGACTGTAAAATCTATGAAAAGAAATGTTATTTTTGAGGTGCCTTTCATTGTGAACATGTGACAGGTGTTTTAGGATGTTTTTTGAAGAAAATAAAAAAGGTTTCCCCAGTGAAGCCTGACCATTTTCATCCCTGGAGCCTAACTAAATGTCTGGGGTGCTCAGGAAGGTGCTCTTTGCTAGGGAATAGCAAATAGGGGATAAACCAAGGCAGTCCTTAAAACAAAAAGTAACAATGCTTTAGAAAATCTAAAAACAAGAACAGGAAACTCACAATATGTGCATTTGGGCTACAGCCCACGCATAGCGGCAATAAAGCCTTCTTCAGAGCTTCTTTATTTTCTCCAAGCTTTCCCCTTTATGGTACAAGCCATTAGCCAATCAGATGATCTCTATGTGATCTCTATATGTATACTACTAGGTGGAAGAAACCACATCCAACAACATCCAACAACAATCATACAATGGCTTAAATCACATTGTGGCATCAGCACAGAATCAGATGTGAGAAATGTTCACTTTAAAGGCGAATGCTCTTTTACTGAACAGGCAGCAAGGGAGAACCGACGCTCAGTGCTGGCTGACACGGCTGGGAAGCAGGCAGGTCACTTCTAGCCACATTAGCCAAACAACTCTCCTTCATGGTAGATGCTTAACCCACCTAACTACCCCACAGGACAGCACATGATGATACAATTGACATATCTGCACATCACTAAGCTAACAATGACTTATTTACAAAGAAAGTCTCTCCCACCACAAGCGTGACGCCTCCCCAGAGCCTCCGTGCATGACTGCTCTGCATGACCATGCCTCCTGTGCTCCTACGGCAGCGCGAGCCAGTAGTGGGATGCTACAATATTTAGTGAATAGACCGTTCTTGGTTTCTTTGGAAAATTATTCTTCAGAAACTCTTCACATTTCTTGTGGAGTTCCACAGGGTTCAGTTTTAGGGCCTTTTCTTAATGTACACGTTACCTTTAGGTAATGTTATTACTAAACATAGCCATGTTGATGACACCCAATTATCCCTTTCCATTCCTTCTGATAATCAAGACTCTGTTGAAAGGATGATCACCTGTGTGGCAGACATTTCGTACAAAATTTTCTACAACTAAATCAGTAAAAGAATGAAATACTGATTGCTGGTACTAAAATTCAGAGAAAGCTGCTCTTTAACTTCATACACCAGGCTTGCAGTAGGAAAACTGGGTGTTTTCTTAGACTCATGTAAACATTAACTAAAGTAACTTTTTATCATGTGAGAAAATCACTAAAGTTCAGCCTTTTCTCTCTCAGAGCGACGCAGAGAAACTTGTTGATACATTTGTTCCAGCAGAGTTGATCACTGTAATGATCTTCTTACTGGATAAAACAATCCATCCTTTACAAACCCGTTCAGCTCGTTTTGTTACTAGTTTTTCAGCCCTAAATGACCTTTAAGTGCCTGAATGTCTTTTAATAGACATTTGAACACATATATATGTTTAATTTAGCTTTTAAATAAAGTCCTGTCTTTTTCTGTGTTTATCTTTTAAATTTGGTCTATTTTATTGCTTCATGTGATTTTAAACTCATATTATTAACTTTCATTTATTTCATTTCTTTAATTGTTTCTTTTACTGCTAAACTCCATCACCTGTCTGTAAAGCACTTTGAGCTGCCACAGGTATGTGTATGTGTGTGTGTGTGTGTGTGTGTGTGTGTGTGTATATATATGTATATATGTATTTCTGTCACGCAGGATACAGTTTTAGCCCTTTTTTGGAAGAATTTGGTTTGTGTTGAGAATCTGTATCCATGAATCTTCTCAGAGTAGGAGTGCTGATCAGATTCCTCCCTTACTGACTCAAACTTTACTGATAGGAACAGATTCTAGATCAGCACTCCTGCTCTGAGAAGCTTATTAGATCATCTATGTAGTAAATAAAGCATTTTCACTGGTTAGAAGAGTGTTTGCTTTCCGAATTTGCTTTAGTGGAAGTATCGGAAAAGAAAACATAGTATTGTGCCGTTTCCAGTGGAGGATGTAGAAACTTTTTACTGGAGTGGCAAAGGGGTGGCAGGGTGGCAGTGCGGGTGGGGGGAGTAGTGGGAGGGTTGGAAAGAGGTTGTTGAGAGTTGTTGACAGTTGTTCCACTGATCGTCAACAGCAAAACAATCTTCCTCTTAAGGGCACAAACACCCGCCCCACAGCAAGGGAAGACAATGACGTGTGAAATGCCATTGTCAATGAAATTTTGGGGTGGCATCTGGGGTGGCCAATCAGATTTCAGGGAAAGTACTGGCCATCCCGGCCACCACTTTAAAACCATGCATAGCCATTTTTAATAATTACTGATCAAATATTTTACTAAGAATATGGCTAAAACTTGAAAAATAATATCACAGAATACTGAAATAAATGATATGCCACCCAGCCCTGCCTGAAGCCTGAACTTTGCCCATACGTATTGTCAGTTTGTATAGAAAACAGTATATAATACAGTGTCAGAAAGTTTGTTCGCAACATTAGCCAGAGCAAAACTAGATTCTACAAGCATGTGTGTTCTCTCTCTAACTCCCATGTGTCTAACACATGGCCCTGGGGCCAGATCAGACCCGTAGCGTAATCCTGTCTGGCCCACATATTTATTTTCCTGTTCTATTAATATTCCTGTTTTACAACATGCTGCACTACAATCCCCAGCACTATAGCATAATGTGCCTAATGTAATGTAGTATAGCCTATTGTAATGGGCATAATGTTGTATACCATAGCCTGTCTATTTATTTATGTATTTATTTATTTATAATTTTATTATTTATTTATAATCTTTTGGATATTTCAAGTATTTATTATGTAATATTTCAAGATTCACTACAACTGCCTTTATTTTGATGTTAGTGTTTTGGATAAACAATGGCCAGCTGAGGTTATAGAAAAATGTTATTTAGCAATCAAATGAAACCACAGACATTCTCTGGCCCACAGATTTGTAGAGGTTTTTAATTGTGGCCCTTTTAGTGGTTGAGTTTAGAGCCCTGCTCTAACTAGACACATCAGTGTGCTCAGCTGGAGACGACACATCTCGAGTTAATTTTGACACAGAATGTGTTAAATCAGATAACAACATCACACAAAAAGTGTTAAATGGGTAACACAAGTAAGTGTGGTGTTATTTAACACATCATTTTTTGAGTGTAAAGCAGCACCAACTCTGTCTATATTTGCTGCTATGAGGGGGAAAATGATATGAATTAGATTTCTGGGTGAACCACTGGATCACAAAGCCTTTCATTCTTTCATTTGAAAACCTTTCATGTTTTGTGGGGAGGGCAGGAAACCCAGCATGAGGTAAACAGCTCCAGGGTGGTGATCATTCTGGAGGAACAGGTTTGGCTTCGACGCTGCAGCCTCCCACGAGTCTCACTCAAACAGAAATTTTAAACAGATGATTGCTGGTTTCAGTATGAGTGCAAAACATGCTGTCTGCTCATGTAGCCAGAGAATCCAGAGGCTTTTTCAGTAGAAGTAGGAAAAAGAAAATACAGACCCAAAGAGGACAAAGAAACAGGAGTGGGCGTCCTGTGATTAGCTAAACAGAAACTGTTGAAACTAGCATTCTGTCCCACAGGAACTGAAAAGTAAGACTGGAACTGCAGCGTTTCTTCTGACATTAAGTGTTAATAGTGAGTTTGTACAGCCTCTACTCTTCTGGGAAGGCTTTACACTAGATGTTGGAACATTGCTGTGAGGATTTGATTGAGCATGAGTAAGGTCGGGTACTGATGTTGGATGGTCAGCTCTGGATCACTTCAACTCATCCCAAAGGTATTGGATGGAGTTCCATCACTCCAGACAGCACAGTCCCACTGCTCCACAGCCCAATGCTGGGGGGCTTTATACCCCTCTAGCCCACACTTGGCATTGGACATGGTGACCTTAGGCTCATGTGCAGCTGCTCCAAAGTGTCCCATTCTATATGTCAGTGCTTTTCTATGGAGATTATACCCCAATTAAACACCTGTATCAGTAATGGGTGCAGCTGATTTCATTAGAAGGACTGTCTGGATACGTTTGGACATACAGTGTAGGTCAAGTCTCATTGCACATGAGGACATCTGGGGACAACCATGAGAACTTTTGGGCTAAATTTCGGGGGAACTGAATGGAAAATTTCTAACCAAGCCCAACACCTAGTAGAGGTGGAGCTCACACTAGGGGGCGCTAGTGTGCTTGTGATGTTAGTGACTGAAGCTCCCCAAATGACTCCAAGTTAGCACGTAGACGTGAGTCCCATGTCCAGTGTTTACCCTTTTTCCCGAAACATTAATGATGAGCATGATCATTAGCTAACAATAGCTTTTCTCCTGGCTTATGATGCTTGAGTTATTGATTGGAATCTGGATGTTAACGGAGCCCAGACTAGGAATTTGGGGCAGGGTTTACCCTTGTTGGCTGCAGTCCAACACTAAATGTTTAGAGTTTTGACATGTCCCAAGATGTGTACTTTCATTATGAGTACAAGTCTGGCCTTGTAAGACAAGGTAAAGTCCTGATTTGATATGGTGTTGTGGTTTAATTCAACTGATTTAAAGTGATAGTACTGCAGTACCCTCACTCAGCCAAGACGTGTTCAATGGCTTTTTTAGTTAAACACTAAAGCTATGTGGCTAATGTAAGGGACTATAGGGGGCTGTAAGTTAAGTTGACCCTTATTAGTCCCACAAAGGGGAAATTTCACCTCTGCATTTAACCTGTCGGTGCAGTGAAACACCACATACACACTAGCGAATGCACACACACTAGGGGTCAGTGAGCACACTTGCCTGGAGTGGTGGGCAGCCCTTTCCACAGTGCCCAGGGAGCAGTTGGGAGTTAGTTGCCTTGCTCAAGGGCACTTCTGTCGCGTACTGTTGGCTCAGGGGATTGAAGCGGCGACCTTCCGGGTGGGTACCCTGACCTCCAGCCCATGACTGCCCCAAGGGACTGTAAGGGACATCAGGGGACTGTAAGGGAATATAAGGGACTATAGTGGACTGTAAGGGACTATAGGGGACTATATGAGACTATAGGGGACTATAGGGGACTATATGAGACTATAGGGGACTGTAAGGCACTATAGGGGACTGTAAGGGACTGTAAGAGACTATAGGGGACTATAAGGAACTGTAGGGGACTATAGGGGACTGTAAGGCACTATAGGGGACTGTAAGGAACCATAGGGGACTGTAAGGGACTAATAGGGGACTGTAAGGCTCTATAGGGGACTGTAAGGGACTATAAGGGACTGTGAGGGATGTTCATATCTCACCCAAAATAGACAAAACTATTTCCAAAGTTCAGACATCAGCATTGCTGCTGCTGCTATTGTTAACAACACTCTTAAAAATTATGGTTCTTCAAAGGTTCTTTAGTAAAGAAAATGGTTCTATATACAACCATGAACACTCAAAGAACCTTTTACAGGATTAAAGCATTCTTTGCATCATGAACGGATTCTTCAGATTGATGAAGTATGTGTTGTAAATGTTTCTTTATAAAACCTTTTTGAAAAGTGTTCTATATAGTACCCAAAATGTCTGTTTTTATATTTTTCTGTATTTTAATATTTTATGCTTATGTTAAAACCTTATTCTCTGTTCATTTTGCTCTTGTGTTATTGTTTGCTATCTGGTGTCGATCAGAGGAGGATGGGTTTCCCTTTTGAATTTTGGTTCCTCTCAAGGTTTCTATATAGAACCATTTTCTTTACTAAAGATCCCTTGAAGAACCCTCTTTTTTAAGTGTTTATGATAATGTACTTTAGGTACTTTAGTCTATGTTTATAGGTAACAGTGTCACATAATACAGTCTGTTAGAGAGATTAAGGGAAGTGTGTGGTGATTTATGTATGTATGAATGAAGAGGGTGTGTTCTAGGATGGAGAACCCCAAACTGAAGACTGATTCCCATTTACATCTTTATTTCTTCTTCCATTTATTTTGCAGCTCTGCAGGTCGTCCCATTGCTGCTGGCTTTTAGCCATGATGTTCGCATCATTTGCAGTGTGCAAAGGTAAGACTGTACCTAATGCATTCTATCTATCTATCTATCTATCGACCTACCTACCTACCTACCTACCTACCTGTGTGTGTATGTACATATAAACAGTATATACATTATGTGTAAATATAGTATTGATATTTATTGTATGTCTAAGGCAAGCACAGAGCTGTACAATCTCCATAGACAAACACTGGCAGCAGAGGGTCGCACTGAAGAGCTCAGTGACTTTAAACATGACACTGTCATAGGATGTCACCTTTGCCACAAGTCAGCTTGTGAAACGTATTGTGAAATTCAACTGTAAGTGCTATTATTGTGAAATAGAAGCATCTAGAAGCTACAGCAGCTCAGTCACGATGCAGTAGACCACACAAACTCACGGAGAGGAGCCGGCGAGGGCTGAAGCATGTAAAAATCATCTGCTCTCTGTTGCATCACTCACCACAGAGTCACAAATTGCCTCTGGAGGCAACGTCAGCAGCTGCATAAAAGCCCAAGGTCACTATGCATAATGCCAAGTGTCGGCTGGAGTGGTGTAAAGCGCCGCCGCTGGACTCTGGAGCAGTGGAACCGTGTTCTCTGGAGTGATGAATCAGCTTCTCTGTCTGTCAGTCTGATGATGAATCTGGGTTTGGTGGATTTCAGGAGAACGTTACCTACCGGAATGCATAGTACTAACAGTAAAGTTTGGTGGAGGAGGGATGATGAGCTGGGGCTGGTTTTCAGGGTTTGGGCCCCTCAGTTCCAGTGAAGGGTGATGTTGATGCTACTGGTGTGACCAGTTTGGTGTGGAGCAACTCCAGAGTCCTGACCTCAACCCCACTGAACACCTTTGGGATGAACTAGAATGGAGATTGTGAGTCAGGCCCTCTCGTCCAACGTCAGTGTCCGACCTCACAAATGCTCTTTAGACTGAATGGGCACAAATTCCCACAGACTCCCTCCAAAATTTTGTGGAAAGCTTCCCAGAAGAGTGGAAGCTGTGACAGCCGCAAAATGGGGCAACTCCAAATTAATGCCCATGGTTTTGGAGAGGGACGTCCAACAAGCTCATATAGGTGTGATGGTCAGGTGTCCACATACTTTTGCTCTTATAGTTTGTGCAAATGTGCAGTGCATGTGAAAAAAAGCATTAAAATAGAAAAGGAAATCAAATTTAAATCAAATTGATTGATTTTCTGTTTTACTAATAAAGTAAAATCCTTATAGAGAACAAACTTATGTGCCATTACTTATGTAAGCTTACGTAAATATGGCATATTTATGCTCATTTTATTAAACAATTGTTATTTATTTGTTGAATTAAACATTAAAATCAACAAAACATGTAAACAGAGGAGTTTTGCATAAGACAATGTAGATATTAAAGCATAGGTAAAATGAAACTCCTGACACATGAAGGTGCTGCCTCATTAAAACCTTTAAAACCAGTACAAATTTAATCTGCTTCATTTTTTTGATGGAGAACAATGAACCGCTATACTTCTGTTCTCCTGCTAGGACACATAACACACAGCCCTCACTGCTCAGGCTCGGTGAGAAGACCCTGAAACGCGGCTAGTCTTCTCTTCCTTCGTTCAGAAACCGAAGTCTTGGTATTCCCCTTTCTGTTCCTCATGCTGAACCAAAACTCTGCTTGTGCTCCGTGGCCGGCAGTGACTTCTGCTGAAGGTTTTATTTCTGCATTGGAGGGGAAAATACAGCTCTGGAGCAGCTCCTGGTCACTGCAGTGCCCTTTTCACCACCCTGTGGTTACCATCTGCAAAAGACCAACATACAATACCACAAATACACCAGTTGTTGTGAAACACTGATGGAGACAAAAAGGGCAGGTTGTTTTACTTAGTCATAGTGAACATGGCACTTATGAGCTGACTTACTGTAAATGTTGTGTTAAAATAAAATGTGATGCCAGAACCACAAACCTCTATACCTCATTTACTCAGAAAACACACCCCATGGAAAAGTGATTTTCATCATTTGCTGATGACGTGATGAGTGGGTGACAGCCGCTGCCCTGGTTTTGGTTTCTATACTCCCCCGGCCACTTTATTGGAAACCCCACCCTGCTGCTCTACAGTTAGAGACTGTAGTCCTTCTGTTGATGTGCAGTTTGTATTAGCTATCCTATAGTCCTTCATTAGTATTCAGTTTCTGACCACAGATCTGCTCCTGGATGGATATTTTTGGATGGTTGACCACTTTGCCCAGTGATAGAAGGTAAAGGTGGGGTTAATTAATTGTGCAGAAACCACACAATTTGGACTACAGCCTGTCACTGTAAATAGTGGAAGAGGACGAAAGTGTTTTTGAGATTCAAACTGATTTTTTTGTTTGTCTTAACTTATTTTCATGCATATTTTTCAATATATTTTATTTTCCAAATATATTGCAATATCATGGTTTTGCAATGTATTTAAGTTAGTATTTGTAAAGTCAATTTGTTAGCATTAAGCAAGTTAATTATTAAAGTTAAATAACCAATGCTTTATAAAGTTAATAATTTATCATTAATGAAGTTCATGTGCCCATGTTTCCTGATTACTCTTCACTAAATTAATGTCTTTCATTGATAGAACATGTTCCCATCAGACCGTTCTGTTCTGCACATAGTGACACAAACCACAATAGAATTATTATTTATTTAGTGTTTTCGATTTTAAACGTTTCTTTCAAAGCAATCTTAAGCACTCAGCAAATGACATACATTGAACTTAGAACTGCCAGGTCCTGTATACCATGAGAAACAGAATTAGAATTAAAAAAAGAACTGCTTGGTCCCAGGAACCATGCTGTTTTATAGGCATTACGTCATGAGTGTAAGAATCCTTTCATTTAAAATACAGTGCTAAAATTTAGCAAAAACTGAAAAGCATTATCATAGTTTATGAATGACAGATCTTAACAGACCGCTACCATTGTTTTATTGTAAACGCAGAGGTTTCTAAACGTAAAGTACTTAAAGTACAATATGGTGTCCCACAAGGCTCTGTTTTAGGGCCTCTGCTGTTCTCTCTCCACTTACAGACACTAGGACACAAACTTTGTTGCCCTTTGCTCTTATGCTGACGATACTCAGTTATATGTGTCAGCTTGGCTAGAGTCACTGGCACGGTTACACGTAATGGAAGATTGTATTAAATACATAAAAGCCTGGATGATAAGGACTTCCTTCTGCTGAATTCTGATAAACTGAAAGATTCGCCGTTGGGCCTGGAGTCTGAGATCTTTGACCTTAATGTTTTTCTGCCCTACCAACAGAGTTACAGATCTGGGTGTTACACCGGATGCTAATTTATCATTTGAGTCTAATATCAGTCACAACAATATAAATTTTCAGATCTACCAGCTTAGACTGCTGTAATATGTTACTGGCTGCTGTTGTCCTTCTGTTTCACTAAATTGGCTTCAACCAGTTTAGAATGCAGCAGCCAGTGTGCTCACCAGAAATAGAGAGTTTGAGTGCATTACTGTGCTCTCATTCAGTTTACACTGGCTTCCTGTTGAGCTTTCAGTAGATGCAGGACTTTTGCTTATGATATTTAGAGCTCTTAATGGCTGAGCTCTGGCAGATCTTACTGATCTGTTAAGGAGTCATAGCCTATTCAGACCACCTCACTCAGCTGAGGCAGGCTTACTGCAAACTGCAGGTGTCTCTTACAGCTCAGCTGGTGGAGGGTCATTATCTTACAAAGTGTCTGAAGTTCCTAGTATCATCATGGTATTCCAGTAATTCTAGTAATTCTAATATAGTGTTCAGTGAATGGAAGTACAAGGTAGGCGTTTCTAATAAAGTGGCCAGTGAGCAACAGTACAAAGTAGGTGTTTCTAATAAAGTGGCCAGTGAGTAAACATAAAAAGTAGACGTTTCTAATAAAGTGGCCAGTGAGTGGAAGCATAAGGTAGGTGTTTCTAATATAGTGGCCACTTAGTGGAATTAGAAGGTGGGTGTATCTAATGAAGTGGCCAGTGAGTGAACATAAAAAGTAGGTGTTTCCAATAAATTGGCCACTTAGTGGAATTAGAAGGTGGGTGTTTCTTACAAAGTGGCCAGTGAGTGAACATAAAAAGTAGGTGTTTCTAATAAAGCGGCCAATTAGTGGAAGTATAAGGTTGGTGTTTCTAATATAGTGGCCTAGGAATAAAGGTACAAGGTTGGTGTTTCTAATAAAGTGGCCAGCGAGTGGAAGTACACTGTAGGGGTTTCCAATAAAGATAAATCTAAAAATTATAATATGTACACCGATCACTCTGTACCTACCATCCTTCAAGCGTCCATACGTCCACACAGCATGTTTTTCAACACACGTTCTCTCTGCTCGTCCTGCAGCTCAGCCATGTGAGAACATCACCGATCTCGACCTCAAACACTCCATCATTGGATCGACTCTCCAAGTCCGGCTTCTGCTCTACACTCGGGTTAATGCCAACTGTGGCCACCTGCTCAACTCAGAAGACCCCTTCAGTGAGCCTTTACTGAACGTGACTCGTCCCACCATCTTCATCATCCACGGCTACCGGCCCACCGGCTCTCCACCGATCTGGATGAACTGGGTGGTGGAGGCCATCCTGACTCGTGAAGACGTCAACATCATCGTGGTGGACTGGAACCGAGGGGCCACCAACATCAACTACCTGAAAGTGGTGGAGAACACACGGCAAGTGGCCGAAATCCTGACCGACTTCATCCGGAAGCTGCAGGTAGGAATTATGGGGGCAAATCGAGTCCTCGTTTACCATGTAATGCTACAACTTTAAGCTTTAGCTCATCTGAAAGCTGCATTCTCCTCCCACTAACGCTCCCCCTCATTACACACAGAACACACCGATTTAACACACGGTGCCTACAAATTTCTGGGCTTTTTAAATGTATTTCAGTTCATGCTTCCAGTTCATGTACAGCTTTAAGGCCTTTAGTTTCTGCTGCCCTAAAAGCCACTCCAAACTAAATCAGCTGTACCTGAGTCTAGCGCTCTGCATTTAATATGAATCCAGGCTGTCTGAAGAGCAGAGGATCCTCATTTTAAAGTTAATCACGTGTTCACATTTGCAGATGTAAGCAGTAGAAGCTGTAATGCAATATGGTGAAGTGTGATTTTTAGAGTTAGGCCCTCGATTTTGGGTGATAAATGTCAAAACATGAGGAAAACCATCTCTACGATAACGCTAATCTGCTAGCATCCCTATGGGATTCAAGTAGTCAGTTAGCGCTAAGCTAATGGCACGTTTTGGCAGTTCTAGATTAAACACGGACATCCGAAGGTCCTAAAAAACATTTCATGTTTTCCTTGAAGCTTGTGACCGACACTGCATGTCATCACTGTGCAAAGACATGTATCTCCATTATTTGTCAATTTTTATCACACTAGGCATGTTTTGTTGTCAGAAAAGAAGATATTATAAGAGTATATAATGTGTATATATTGTGTTTTAATAGCATTTATACACAATATAATTGCTTGCTCACCTAGGAGGATGAAAATCCAGTTTACTTCTGGTTTTGTAAAATCATTCACATTTCCATATTAGAGATATTATGTTGATATTATTGAAGAAAAACATACATAGTTCAACTCTGGAGCCTCCAAAACAGGTGAAAACTGCATATTATGGCTTCTGTGAAAAGAGGTTAGTGGGGGTTGTGGTCACACTAGGCATGTTTTTAAATCATTTTTGTCTGAAAAGAAGATATTTTAATATAATTGCTGGCCAAAACAGACAAATGAATAAGTTAAGCCATTATGACAAACACATTTTTAACAGTTTTAATCACATGTCCATAATATCAGTCCTGAGAACTCCCTCATTGTTGACAGACATGGACAAAATAGGGCTTCCCCACCACCAAAATCCCAATTTAATGCCTGTATACACAGTATTGCCATCTCTTGTGATATTATAACAAGTTCTGTTTGATGTAAATTCATTAAAAAAAAAAAAAACCCAGCAACAAAAAATCATATCACCTACTAAAGCTGTCAGCTGTTTCTTAGCTTTTGTCCATTTTTAATCAGGTCTATTAGAGATACCTAAAGTGGAATTCCACCAATTTTTCACAGTTTCTGCATAATTAAGTGATTCAGAGTGGTTTGGTGTGAAATGGTTCAGATGTCTTTACAGTGGTGGTGATAGGAACCAGGGGTCACCATGACTACAACACAGATATAGACATTTTATTTACTATCCAGAACCACCAGTGAACCTACACGAGTCTTCTGAGTTTATATGGAATGTTGATGATGGAAAATAGTGGGAAATCTGAAATAATAAGTTTTCTTTGGGGACTATTTTGCCTCACAGCGCCCTGCATGTATCCCTCCACCACGAATGGAGTTTAAGTTCTCAAAACTATCATAAAACAGTGTCTCAGTCATCAGGCAGTGAATTCATAACCATTTCATGTAATATTCTGACTCTGTAAGTTTCCCTAGAATGCAGGATCCAGCTGACGAAAGGCTTATCAATTTGCTGGTAGTTGAGAGAAATGAAAGTGTTCAAATAAGTAATGTTGGGAATCACCATGTTAGGGCGTGTGGATAAATATGTCACAAGCTAGTGCTGCAGAAACACGAACAGAAAGAAATCATATGAGGCTTTTCCTCAAATAACCTTTAAACTGTCACTGGAGTAAATCATTGTTTCTCATCTATGTGGTTAGACTTCCTCCTTTTGTGGGTTGCGGTTCTAAAGCATAGGTGGGAACCTGAATGAGCACAGTTAACTCTTTTGCCTGATGTCTTTTCTTCATGTTATAAAACTACTGCTCCAAAGTCTGGGTTCACTTGCCATTTTGAACCATCTTTGTTATTTTAGATACAACAATAACGTCTATAGCATGTATTTAAATATTACAAGTTACTCACCAAAAGGCAGAAGAGGTTTTATTAAATATTTGCAAAATTCAGTGAACAAAAAAATGAATAAAATGATCGATAATATAGTGTAATTATGCATTTACTTTCATTTCTTTTTCAAGTTATATCCTTTGAGATTAGATCTTAGTCTTTGAAACATAATCTATTCTGGATGGTAATTTTATTATAAAATAATTATTGATAAAAAAACAACTTTCTCACTCATTTTAGAATTTTCTTCCAACATATAATTATTTTATGTATTTTTTAACACCAAGTTGATTTAAAATAGTTGAAAATATTGATTCAAAACTTTTCAATGTTAGTGTATATTGAATGCAATGATTAATCCGCTCTTAAATCTGTTGTAAATTTATTTTTAATAAGAATTTTTTATTTAAGTTATTGCACTTTTTTTAAGTTGCTGTTGACCATATACGAATAAAAACCTAATTCAATTTTCAGAGATTCAGAGCTCCAAACTTGCACCTCTGCTTTTTCCTAAATACACATTATCCAAAGAATAATCCCTAAACATTTTATGCATCTAGTATTAATAGTTCAAAAGTTATGATTTATCAAGGTTGCACATTTTAGGGGATTTTAAGGCAAAAATTAATGTCTCGCCCAATTTTTTGAAACCTCTATATCACAGAAACTAATAAAGATACAAGCCACACATTTTGCACAGTGTCTACTGTTCACAGTGACATCGTCTTCTGAAAGTAATAAGCAAATCTGAGATGGTCAGTCAGGAGGCGTCACACTGACTAACTGCATGTAGACACATTCCTGAAAATCCCTCTGAGCTCAGTACAAGTACAGTGAGCTTCACTCCATCTAGATTTCAATTATGTGTCTGAACCCGGTCAGTAACTGTGTGCGCAGTGGTTGAGTAAACAGACCTTCTATAATCCGGGTTAATTTTTAACACAGATGAGTGGAAACTTTAGTAGGAGGCATGGTTAATGTGTACTGTGTGTGTGTGTGATAATTATAGTAAATTTACGGTACTGTACAAAAGTCTCAAATAGGCAGGAAAATGGTTTAAAACTGTTTATTTTGGCAGTAAGTGTGTGTTTTTTGCCAGCAAATATAAGTAGAAAACATCAAATAAATGCAAAAAAATTAAAAAATCACATCAAATAACCAACATAACAAATAAACATAAATACAGTACAATGTAAAATGTTTCATTATTGTTTTTAATAAATGTTTATTGATATTTTGCTTAGAACTGATGCTCCCAACTATTCGTGTTTGTACACCACCTGTAAGTGGTGTCATAAATGGACCTCAGATGAAAAAATAAAATGCATAAATACAATAGCAGAAATCAGGAACCAAACCTGTGTTCTTTTAACGAGGGCTTCGTGGTGGCATTGCTGTGAAATCATGAGACTGTGATGGATTTTTTTTTGCTACATGTAACAATTTACTGTAAATTAAGTTACATAAACATAAAAGTGTCAGAAGTTAATATTTCCACTCAATAATCACGTATAGAATTTGTTCTATCTGATAAAAACGGTCCCAGTTCATTTTTACATGACCTTCTTACAAAATCTTTTCATCCCTTACAATTAAACAGGCTGTTTATGAGTGATATATGTAAATGAGCTCTATTCTGATTGGCTGCCTTCATTCATAAAGCAGTCCAGGCTGAAACACTCCTTATAACTTCAGTGTGAGTGGGCGGGGCTAAACTGAAGCAGGCTGAATAGGGGGATTTGTTTGTAAATCTGCTCATTTTCATGACATCACAAAAGCAGCGAATTCAGAACTGACTGTTTTTGTAGGTTGGTTTCCATAAATGGACTGAATGGACCGGAACGTTTTGACAGTGTTTAAATATCATATTAAATTCTTTCATTTCAGAAAAGTGAAGAAACTTTTTTTCATAAAATGGGCTGTTTAAATCTATTTTTTGTTTTTGAAAACAAAAAAAAAATGGTAACACTTTATTTGGATGGTCCACTATAGATGTTTTGTAGGTGCTCAGTCTGTCTTTAAGTAACATTTAAATAAATACCTATTAAATGCAACTGAACTTGAAGCTGCTTGTGAAAGATTCTATTAAATCTAACCCTAATCCTAACCTCAAAGCAAAACCTACACCTACTCCTAAGCCTAAACTCTAGTTTAGTGTTGTTGCTATTCACCAGACAGTTTGTTATATCATCTATAGGGGACCATTCAAATAAACTGTGATCAAAAATATTATATAACTTTAGAATAAATACAAATAAACATGTCGCTGCTGTTGGAACAAAACCTCATATCTCCATTTTTCAGTTTTTGGCATAAAGTGAAAGTACCTGTGATCCTATATATTGTGTGTAAATTTCATGATGAATGGAACAACAGAAATGACCCAAAATTACTTGGAAAAAATTCTGGTTCCATTGACTCACATTAAAAGTAGAGTATGTTTTTTCCTTCTCCTGTAAAGCGACCATTTTGGAGAATACAACAGCGATAAATACAGCAGTCAGAATGTGCTGTGTTCAATACAGTTATTAATATGTAGATGTTAGAAGAACACAAGTTTGATTCCCGACTTCTCGCTGCTCTCCAGCCATCACATGGATTTGTTTAGTTCAATCAGCTGATTTAATTTAATGAAGTATTGATTAGATAAAGCAGGTGTTGGAGTAACTGTATTGGATTTCCTTAAGGAGACACTTGGAAATGGTGAAACTAACACAATCACATACAGAACAACCACAATGGATCGTTTCTTTGCATTTATTTATTCTAGTGTTAGTGTTTAACAAATTAATGCAAACTACCTGGGCAAATCTGAGCTTTACGGATCAGTATCTCAGATGGACTCAGACTTAGGAATGAGTTACCAGTTTTAATGATAGCCTATGCCATAGAACCCAGGTGTTTCAGGTTTTGGGGGAGTTTATTTGGATATTTTCCCCTAATTTGGTCGTGTCCAGTTCTACCCATAAGCCTCCCTCTATCACACGATGCTGCTGAGCTGGGAGGATGAAGGCTAGCACATTTTTCCTTCGAGACACGTGAAGCTCCACCACATCTTGCCTGTCTTGAGACTGTCTCGATCCCAGAGCAGTTGATTTTGAGACTGGTTGAGTGTGACGCCTCCGTCTGAGGTAACAGGAGTTATTATTGAATATTAACAAAACCAAAACAAACAGAATAAAACTTATTCTTTTCTCTGAGTCACAGGTTCACAAACTTTTGCATCTCACAGCAAAACAAACAACCACACAAGCTTTTGCAGATTTAAGTGATCGGATAGTCTTTTGCTGGCTCTCCTAATGAGAAGCTGGTTTGGCAGCTACTGAGTGCTGCATGTCAGGCTGAAGAGAGGAAAGCTGAGGAGTTCAGCTCAGTTCAACAGATTTAGATTCATATTCACTGTGTTTAGATTCATATGCGCTGTGTTTACCCCCCCTAATTCTTCAGTGATATGAAGCTGAAGTCAGATATTCTCCAGATTCTCGTTTGAATTTTCCTGTTCCACTTTAAACGGTGCAGCAGTTACTTTCTGAGGCTTCAGGCGTCAGAACTGCTGGACTATTTAAGGTGGAACGGGAAAGCTAGCTCCGAGCTACCAAGACATTAGCATACTATTAGCAATTTTTTATGCTTGTTATGAAGAAAACGACCATAATACACTAAAACAACATTAAACTAAGATAATACAGTGGTTATCGTAATTTTTAACAGAGAAAATTTTCACATTTGTGGGTTTCTTTGGTCTCTTGTTCTCCATCTTGCTGGTTTTTCTTTTTTTCTCATAACTCTCTGTTTGGAGTCTCTGAAAAACCTCCGTTTGGGGGGTCATGTAGCCCCAACACTTCACCCCACCCCTCTATCTACACCCTACCCCTAGATGTGAACACACAAAACAGAGGGCTAAGGGCTGAGTGGTAGGGGCGAGGGGTGAAATGGGATTGGGCCAGAGCTGTGTATTCACCGCTGTATGTCCTTCATTTCATTTCTCTCAAAAATATAAATATAACTAGCTAAAATTTTGCTAGAGCAATCAATGAACTAAAGACAATCAGCAGCAATCTGCAATATTTATCTCACAGTAAGAAGCGCCTGGGTTCAGTTCCCCGGCCGGGCGACAAGGGGTTAGGCTCCAGCACCGCCCCCCGCGGTCCAGGAGGATAAGCAGCTTAGAAAATGTGTGTGTGTGTGTGTGTGTGTGTGTGTGTGTGTGTGTGTGTGTGTAAATGTTTCTATTTGTGTTTAAAAAAAACTGCAGTACCACCACAGCTCACTGGGTTGAAAACCACTGCTTGGAGGTTTAAATGAAATCTGATTGAGGATCTAATTGATCTTTCCATGATGGCTTAACTGAATTGTTTGTTTGTTTGATGTTCATTGGTTCCAAAGTTCAGACACCCCGTGAGGGCAGATCATAGTTATTATTACTGTGTGTTACATTTTCCATTGAATCATAAAATGGATGTAGTTTAGTTTCTGTTCATTTTAATTTAGATGGTGATTCTGAAGAAATTTTAAAGAAGAAAGGAAGAGAGAATAACCGCACCATTACTTCCAGTTACAAAGCAGTTATATATATATATGGGTGTGTGTGTGTGTGTGTGTGTGTGTGTGTGTGTGTAATAGTAATTAGTAATTGTTAAGGCTTATTCAATAATATAATGTTTTCAATAATAATAATAATAATAATAATAATGATAATAATAATGATAAAACCCCTTAGTTTTGGTCTTGACTCAGACTCAGCTCTAGCGGTCTTAACTTCAGTACTACCTCAGATTTTTTGTTATAAAAAGAAATAAATGAGCTTCAATAAACAGTCTATCAGTTTTCTGTCTGTAGTGAAATGATCTCAGTAAGTGTTCGTAAACATGTTCAGTGTATTTTAGTAGTGCTGTGATGTGTAATTGTGCTGAAGCTGCTGTTTTTTTGGGGAAACTCTTTCCTGCAGGATAAAGATGTGTCTCTCAGCTCCATCCACATGATTGGAGTGAGTCTGGGGGCTCATATCTCAGGATTCACTGGGGCTAAATTTAACGGCAGCATCGGCAGAATCACAGGTAAGAGACGTCCAGCCTTGCTTCCTTGGTCTCTTGGGCCCCCTCTAGTGGTTGGGCCCCTAAAGCCCCCCTGAGAATAATAATAATAATAATAATAATAATAATAATAATAATAATAGCACTGTTTACAGGGCTTGTACGCTCAAATAAAACAAAATCTAATGTTTGTTGGTTTTAATCAGTTTTCTCTCATTGGTATGACAACAAATGCATGTAAGTCAGTGAAGCTGTCAGATTTACTTCCAAAGTTTTGTTTGGTCAGTGTACACTTTAGTATACACTGCAAAAAATGTTATTTTGTCAAGTAAAATTAATCATAAATCTAGTCAATGAATCTAATATTTCTCCTGTTGAGATTGTTGTAGCTCATTTTAAGATTATTTAACTTATTTTCAAACATTTTCTACTTATTTTAAGTGATTCTATTAAGTAAATTTATCTTTCTATATTGAGAGAGAATTTTGCTTGTTTTAAGAAATGAGCTTGAAACCAGCCAAATGATCTGCCACTATAGTTTAAATAAGTATAATAAGTATATAAATGACTTAAAACAGGTAAGAAATGTCCAGAAATGAGCTATACAATCTTATAATAAGTGCACAACTATGCCAAAATAAGAAATATTAGATATATCGCCTAGAATTAAGATCATTTTACTTAACAAGATACTATTTTTTTGCAGTGTAAAATCTTTCCTATTGGCTCCTGGCATCTTCTGTTTACATACTGTTATATACTAAATATATCAGATAAAACATAGCAGATAGAAAATTGAACGAACCCATTTTGCGGGCGTTTCTAACTGAAGAACTCTGCATGTTTGATCCAGCTCTGGACCCTGCAGGCCCGTCCTTCACGGGGAAGCCTCCAGAAGACCGCCTGGACCAGACTGACGCTCAGTTCGTAGATGTTCTGCACACAGACATGGACTGTGAGTTCATGTACAGATGTACAGTGCAGTTAATATGTGTACAGTTAACGATATTAGCTCATCCCCCAATGCTTTTTCGCAGCTCTTGGGTTTCGGAAACCACTGGGCCACATTGACTTCTACGCGAATGGCGGAGCGGATCAGCCGGGCTGTCCAAAAACCATCTTCTCAGGTCAGTCACTGATTCACCTGATTACAACTCAAAATACAGATGTTACTTTTCACTCAGTAGATTTTAGTAACCTGGGCTCATTCGTTGCGTTTGAGTTAACCCCTTAAATGGCCAGAGCCCACTGGCAGAACCAAAGTTTTACTACACCAGTGGCGTCTCTGGCACAGAAAGCCTGGTGGGACACAATAAACTGTCGGAACAGCAGGCGACTAGTAAATGAAACTGCACACAAACCAGATCCAAACAGAAACACACTCCATCAATGAAATCACACATTCACAGATTAACGTAACGGTGCAGGAGTCAGTGGAAGTTGAGAATATCAGTGATATGATAACGACATTAGATCTCACAAAACCTGGTTATACAGCATCGAATTACAAAAAGTTATCATGCAGTAAACGACTAGTGTTGTCTCCAACTACATATCCAAAACAACGTATCAGAGCAGGGAAACAGGCTGTCTGGGCTTTAGGAATAACACACTCTGTAATAATGCAGAATGACTCACTGTGACGTTCACTGCTCGAAAAGACAAGATGCAGGACGATCTTTCATCTGGGCAGACTGGTCAAAAACCTTTGTCTCAAAGTCACCAATCCATGCAAAGCAGGCAAGGAAAGCTGCAGAGTGCTTTTAGCTACACTCACAGTTAGCCATGTTTTTCTCTTGAACCTCTCTGGACTGAAGGAGCAGTTTTTGTCCTTTTCAGACTGAATGATGTTGGAATCTTTTAGTTCCTTATACTGAATTATTGATCATGCTGCTCCACAGCGACATCTGGTGGGGCCAGGCCTCACCGGCCCCTAATGTAGAGACATCCCTGAATTACACACTTATATAATCTAAGAATAGCTTAGCCAGTTTGCATTGAAGTCCCTGTAGTTACTGAATAATAAGCCTTAGTATGTAATAAACCTGAGATTATAAGGGGTTAACCAAGTTTTCAACCAAAATTTTTGACACTTAGGAGTTAGAAATCTCATAATGAGAAATATTAAGAAATATTTGAAATAATGGACTAAATTTAATGGTTTTTGTAGTGTATGCAGTATATAAACAGTCTGACAGTATTATTCCTGCACCAGACTTTAATTATTTACATCATACAAACAAAACAGATTCCACTTTGGCTCCTTAACACAAATATTGGCAAAGCTGAATGTGATGAGTAACAAAATTGTTGGTGAAATTTGAGTGCGTTCATTTTACGATCAACAACTTGGAAGAAGATATTGCCCATTGAGAAAGCTCATTTTGTTTACTTCCAAAAGAAAAAATAAACTTTCCAGTGTTGCTCAGAAACTCTCACTTCCCAGTTCTTTCTCATTTTTTTTTTTTTTATAGTTATTATTTTTAAACTATATGCTGTTTTTAACATGTCGTTTTAGAGACAATAACTTGTTAAGAGATTCTATGGCCAAAATCCTGCAATCAAAGGCAGGTTTATTGATTATAGGGCTCTGGGCAAAAGACAGGAATGGCGCCCCCTGGATACACATTTTTGAATGTCATGCAACCATCTACACTGTGAAACAAATAATTTTGACAAGTGAAATCATCTTAAATCTAGTCAATATTTCTAATATATCTCATTGTCAGATTGATTTTTAGTGGATTATAAGAATATTTAACTTCTGTGTGAATATCTAATTTCTAGACGTTTTTGCTGAAATCACTTTATTAAGAGAATTTATCTCACTGTATTGGCAGATCATTGAGCTTGTTTTAAGGAATGTGATTCGAATAAGCAAAATTAGCCAGTACAGTGAGATAATCTGGTACAGAGATATATAGAAGTAATGAGATTACTTTTTTTTCCTGGAAGTGATAGTTAAAATAATCTGATCACATTTTGATAGAGGTAAATAAAAGCTTGTAATGGATTACAACACTGGTTCTATCTATAATAACACTGACACCATTGTTATGTACATCTAAAATATATCTTATTTGTATTTTTGATGGGGCCCTTGGCTTATGGGGGGCCCTTGGCAGCTGCCTACCTTTGCCCAGTGCAGACACAGGCCTGCCTGCTGCAGTAGACAGTTCAGGTGTGGCGTGTTTTTTTCCAGCACGTTGCCACTTAAACAACAACAAACTCTCCTGTTACAGAGTTCCACAGAATGCCGCGTTCAGCATGTCTCAGTCCAGAGCTCTGCAGGCTGACAGGCTGATTATCAGTGTTTTGATCTCTCTGCAGGTTCAAAATATTTTAAGTGTGACCACCAGAGGTCAGTGTTCCTCTTTCTTGGCTCTCTGAACAAGACCTGCCCCATCACCGCCTATCCCTGCTCCAATTACTCTGACTTCTTAGACGGGAAGTGTTTGAACTGTACGCAGTTCGGGTCAGCCGGTTGTCCAGTCTTTGGTAAGAATCAAACATCTACAAAATACTCATTAATTCTGCTTCTGCTGGAACACAACAGCGCACAACACGAAATCTACACAGCACCGGTCACTCACTGTCAACTTCACTGTACACTAGACCTGCAGTGACTCTGATCTGTATACAATGGTGTGTAAAAGTTTGTGCCCCACTGGTCAAATTCCATGTTGTTGCTGATTTAACAGAAATAAATAAGTGAACACATCCTCTACAGAGACACATTTCTGCACATTTTAACACAGAGTTAGCTGATTTTAACATATTGGGGAAAGAAAAAACATGAAATGTGGCCTGAGCAAAGGTTATGGTACAATATCCATTTTATGTTTTATGCTTTTCAATGTTTAAAGTTAAACTAAGTAAATAAATGATGTATAAATAAGCTAATTGAGCTTTAAAATTTGTTGACAAATGACATATTTAATCAGTTGCACATGCAGGAAAAGCTTACAGTCAGCATATAAGCTTATAGTCACTATATATATATATATATATATATATATATATATATATATATATATATATATATATATATATAGTTCACTATATATATATATATATATATATATATATATATAGCAACTATTCAAAGAAGGTTTAGAAGTAAAAATATACAGTAATTTATTCATTTATCATAAATTCTTAATACGTTATCTACTACAGATTTGATCAGCACATTTCAATACATAGTATTTGGAATAAAAATTATATTAGAACTTCTTTTGAGAATTTGTATTGATCCAGCTCTGTTCATCATTCTGCACATCTAAGATTACTTAATTTTATGGCTTATTTTTCATGGCATTGCATAGTATTACTCTAACAGAATAATATTATATCAGAAACAAAATATTTTATCATTGGAAACAGTGATTCCACACTTTGTGTGGAACAGTAGTGTTTTTTCCTAGATTGTAAAGCACATCTTCCAATTCTGATTGTAACTCTGACGGATAAGAAGGATTGTGTACTGGTTACAGCATCCATTGAGATGAACATCACTTTTCAAAAAAGACATTTTTGTGTGCATTTTTATGATCTGAATGGCTGATATGGTGTCTGCTCTATGGTTTTTCCTGCTCATAGGTTATGATGTGATTAAGTGGAAGGAGTCGCTGGTGAAGATGGACCAGACGATGACATATTTTACTACAAATAAAGAAATTCCATTCTGCAGTAAGCTCAATCTTCACTACACAGAAATGTATTTCCAATAAGTGATAGAAGTACATTTCAAAGCCCAATACATTTATATGCATCATACACTGTGTTACTTTATAAATGGTTTGGATAAAGTTAGAAAATCAATATATGTAAAGTTTGAAATATTACCTCATCCTCCAGCTCTCAGTTCTAAAAATCGATGTAATTTCTTACTTAAATATACTTTAAGTGTAGTCCATCTGTTTATCTGCATACTCTGTTAGCCCCCTTTTACCCTGTTCTTCAGTGGTCAGGACCCCCATGGACCCTCACAGAGCAGGTACTATTTGGGTGGTGGATCATTCTCAGCACTGCAGTAACCCTGACGTGGTGGTGTGTTAGTGTGTGTTGTGCTGGTATGAGTGAATCAGACACAGCAGTGCTGCTGGAGTTTTTAAACACTCCTACCTTGTCAGTCCACCTTGTAGATGTAAAGTCAGAGACGATAGCTCATCTGCTGCTGCACAGTTTGTGTTGGACATCCTCCAGCCCTTCATCAGTGGTCACAGGACGCTGCCCACAGGACGCTGTTGGCTGGATATTTTTGGTTGGTGGACTATTCTCTGTCCAGCAGTGACACTGAGGTGTTTAAAAACTCCAGCAGCACTGCTGTGTCTGATCCACTCAGACCAGTGCAACACACACTAACACACCACCACCACATCAATGCTGAGAATGATCCACCACCCAAATAGTACCTGCTCTGTGAGGGTCCATGGGGGTCCTGACCACTGAAGAACAGGGTAAAAGGGGGCTAACAAAGTATCAGAGAAACAGATGGACTACAGTCTGTAACTGTAGAACTACAAAGTGCACCTATATAGTAAGTGGAGCTTATAAAATGGACAATGAGCGTAGAAACAAGGAGGTGGTCATAATGTTATGCCTGATCGGGGTGTGTGTGTGTATATATATATATATATATATATATATATATATATATATATATATATATATATATATATATATATATATATATATAAATATATAAACACAATCCTTTGAGCATGGGTGTCCATAGAATAAGCTCCACCCCTTCCCACTCACTTTATTCTGATAGGCTATACCCAGATGTCTAGTTTTGATCATAGAGAAAGCTGGTAAATGAGATGTTCTGAATAAAGTGAGAGGCAAATCAACCATACTTTACACTGTTTATACACAATCATTTATAACAAAATATCAACACTTAATCAATGGGCTTTCCCATCTCATCATGCTCGATTCAAGATTACAGCAATTTATCACTGAGCTTTTATTTTTTATTTTTACAGAAACTGGTTACAAGGTTGATATTTTGACCTGGAACTCAGAAGCACGATGGGGCTACATAAGCATCACTTTACGAAAAGGAGACCAGGAGACAATGGCTGAAATCGATCAGTGAGTCTGACTAAATCTTTCTGAAACACTCACAGTGGAGAGGCTTCATCAAAACATGACATTTTATTGGACCAGCTTGAAAACATGGCTGGTTTAGACAGACAAATCGACAGACCACTTTTATTTTATTAGTGTAAATGGAAAGTTTTCTGAAATCTGAACGGTGCAATATGGTGTCCCACAAAGCTCCGTTTTAAGGCACTTACAGTTCACTTTATTTACCGCCTCCAAGATATGTACATAGTCTGTAAACACAATGTCGCCTTTCAGTTTTATGCTAATGACACTCAGATACATGTCAGCTCAGCTAGATGATACAGTTGCACACTTTTGCTAAACTCCAATAAAATAGAAGAATTTTTGTTGGGCTTCAGACCCACTTGACATAAGGTTGCAGAATTTTTTTCCTTTAAAAATTTGCACCGCATCACTTTTGACTGAGTTGTTAATAAATGGTAGGTGCTCCAAATTTTTTTTTCTGATTTTATTTGTAGCAGAGATGTGTAGGTTTTTTTATACAAATATTAATCTCGCTCAAATATTTTTAAATTATTTATCGAAAAACAGAACTGTAACTTCAGAGAGAAAATGGTAACTTTTGCATAGCATCTCCCAAAAATTGATAATACAGGGTGATTCAAAAAGATCCGATTTCAAAGCACCATATTTTTACAACCGTGAGGTGCCTAGGAACCAATCACATACCAATTGAAAGAGGGGGTCATAGAGTTTCTGACTGTCAGTATGGCAGTGAACCTCCAACAGCTCAGAGTGTTCGTCATTGGTACCAACAGTTCCAACCTTTTTTTTGGGGGGTACGTTAAGGATTCTGTTTATGCGCCACTCCCAACAGCACTGGATGATCTCCGAAATCGCACTGAAAGAGCCGTGAGTGCAGCGACACCCAACATGCTCAATCCAGTATGGGATGAGTTTGACTATGGTGTTGATGTTGTCCGTACAGCTGGAGGAGGTTCATACTGAGACCTTATAAAATTACATAATAAACTTTATGCTCATTTAAACCATTTACAGTTCACTGCATTGATCTGTAATGATTTACAAGTAAAATAAATCATTTTGAAATTGGATGAATCTTTTTTTTAATCTTTTTAATATTGTATAGATAATGAGTAAAAGGAGAGCTTTTTCTAATTCTATTATTTATTTTAAGACTAACATGACCACTGTGTGTTTTGCAAGATTTACATTGGTAATAGAAGAAATCATTTCCAATTTATTTAGCAATCAGTAACCAGCACCCCAGGCTCCTCCTAGCTATGTCACTGCCATACACAGACAAAAGCTTCCATTTCTTTATTAATCTCAGTCCAATAAGAGTAGTAAGCACAGTGTGTCCCTTCACTCAGAGTCTGAATGTGTTTTTTTTTCTTCTCCATCCCAGCAAGCCTTATAAATTTGAGCAGTACACTGAGACCAGCCTGCTGGCGCAGTTCAACAGAGATGTCCAGCCTGCTGAGAAAATCACTCTGAAATACAGAACAGGGAACGTGTTTGGACCTCGATATAAACTCCGCGTTCTCCGCATACGCCTCACTCCTCTCCGCCTGGAGCCCAAACTGGGGTAAGGGTGCACTTCAATCATTTTAATGCCATCGACGTTTAACAGAAAGAGAAAGCTTGAGGAAAAATTGAACACATACACAATTTTCCCTTTCATGCAAATTGATCAGCCAAAACATATTTGGGTTCTGCTTATTTAGCTGTGCACTGAATCAGCTAGCAGAGGGGTCGGCAACATGTGGCTCCAGAGCCCATGAGGCTCTTTTACTGCCCTGTTGCTCCACAGCAGAATCAGATTTGTAGGTAAAAATAAAATAATCCTCCTTTACAGTAAAATAAAACTCTGCTGATCGTTCAACACAATTTAACAATAAATGGTCTTAAACGCTGGAGTTAATGTAGAACTGCTAATTCACCGTTTAACCCTGAAGATCAGCACAGACTGCTGGTCACCATAGCAACACAGACAACAGTCTCGCCTAGCTAGTAGCTAACAAAACAGCAAAGAGAGAGATTTAAGATGAACATCAATAATTTGGAGACGAATGGACTGATGTTTATAATCACTCCAGCTGGATTCCTGATATGTTTAATCTGCAACAAGAAACTGTCCAACACTAAAAAGACTAAAAAGTTGCAAGGCTGAAGTCAGTTTCTCGCTTTCCAGCTTCTCATTTGATTTGTCCCATTCCACCTTAAATGGTTCAGTAGTTACATTCCACCATTTAAGGTGAAACGGAACAATTAGAATTATAAGTGGGCGAATGAGAAGCGACTTCAGCCTCGTAAAAAGTAGAGCGTTGAGCGACATTTTGCAAGAAGCTTTTGAGGAAAAGTTTCCTGTCTGAGATGCGAGAAAAGCAGCTATAGCTGAGATTAAAGCAGAGCAAAGTAAGTCTGCATTTTCATTTATATCATATTTTTAGCCTGTACTAGCACATCAGCACATACTGAGACATATTTACAGCCAAGATGGTAAAATGGACATAAAATGTTGGTCTGATATTTGTTGAAAGGACAAAATGGCTCTTCTTAACATTTGGGTTGCGACCCCTGAGCTGGCATAATGGCGTTGTATTTGTAAGAAGCAAACTTCTCTTGGATGTTAGACTACATTTGAGAATGGGTTGGACCATTTTCCACAAAACTGTTGCTTCAATGTTACAAGGCTGGCAGAAAGAAGAGCAGTTTCCCAGTGCAGTCAAAGAGAAACCTGCACAGCAGGTTTGACCCATTTGATGTGAAACTAATTTTTGTTTATCAAGCCAAATGCAGGTTAGTACGATGGCGTTTTAGGGCCACTGTTAATAAAAATGGTAGACTTCGAGTATAAAGTCATAATATTTCAGGAAAAAAGTAATATTTTGAGAATAAAGTCGTAAGGTATGATATTTCGAGAATAATGTAAGATTTAGAGAAAAAAAAGCCGTAGATTTATGCCATTAAAGTGGCATTAATACCAGGAAAGATCACAATATTGTGGCCAAAGTCTTTGCGAAGTGAAGGGAACAAATGTTAAATGAGGGGCGGTGAGTTGGTGGAGTTGTACTTTCATATCGATTCACCCATAAAGAAACACTCAGTCTCCCTGTCTCTCCTGCACATCAGCACCAGCCTGTTATTAGTATAAGAACCAGCTGAAACGGCTGAGCAGGAAGCTGTGTTTATCTAGAATAAAGAGCCAGACGGACTCGGAGGAAACTGTGTTTATCTAGAATAAAGAGCCAGACGGACTCGGAGGAAACTGTCTGTCTGTGTTGTTGAAGGAGAATCTCAGGCAGGGTCGTCTACACGGCTATCGGGGGGCTACATCTCCTCCATTCAAAGAGGGTATGAAGTTTCACAGACAGTGAGAATGATGATCAACATGATCCACAGAGAGACAGGAGTGAGTGGAGCTCCAGCGCCAGTACAGCAACCGAGACCCCAACGTGTTATGGCAGCCCCCCTACAGTACAGCAACCGAGACCCCAGCGCGTTATGGCAGCCCCCCTACAGTACAGCAACCGAGACCCCAACGCGTTATGGCAGCCCCCCTACAGTACAGCAACCGAGACCCCAACGCGTTATGGCAGCCCCCCTACTGTACAGCAACCGAGACCCCAACGCGTTATGGCAGCCCCCCTACTGTACAGCAACCGAGACCCCAACGCGTTATGACAGCCCCCCTACAGTACAGCAACCGAGACCCCAACGCGTTATGGCAGCCCCCCTACAATTAGCCCACTTTATTCTCAAAATAGTACGACTTTTTTCTTGAAATATTATGACTTTATTCTCAAAGTCTACTGTTTTTATTTTTATTAACAGTGGCCCGAAAATGCTGTCGTAGGTTAGCACCAGCACAAAACAGCTGTGTTTTCTTCAGAGTGCAATAATTAGCGTTTCAGAAAAATACATATTACTGCAAGATTGAGAAAACGTTTGTGAAATTCACAAGATATTTTTATTGTAGTATTAAGTATGTATTGCAGGAAGACATATCAATTTGTTTTTGATGGGTATGTTTTTGTTGCAACACCATAGCAAATTGCTTCATAAATCACACAGAAATAACATTTTATGATTGGTAACTTTGCATATTAGTGACTTTTAAGGGGACGTTGTTTACCATATATAGCTCTTTGGGGGTGTGGCTTTATGTAAATAAGCCTGGCTAAGCCTGGGACGGCACAGTTTATCATTGATAGCATAGCACAGTTCATAAATACCTGTTTTCCATTTTCAATTTTCACAGATTTAGAACATGTTCTACGCATACTTCGATAAATGAGAACCCTGTTAAATTAAGGCCTTGTTCTCTTTATTCTTGTCCTGTTCCAGACCCGTGTGTCGCTTTGACCTTCTACTGTTGGAGAACAAAGAAGTGACCTTCAGGCCGATTCCATGTGAGAACTCCAACTTCTGACCGGAACACTAAACACGGACAGTTTCTGTTTCTGTTTCTGTAGAGACTCTAAGCTCTTCAGCTACTGAGGAGCTTCATAAAACTTCACGGATTCAGAAGGAAAACCGAGTATTCCACTTTTTGTTCCTCTGGTTCGGAGGCTGTGATTCATTCTGAAGCTATATCTTTTATATTCACTCCTGATCCTTTAAAGCTAATGTAAATAAACCTTTCTTTGTATTTCTATTTTCCTCCAGCTTTATATTTGGCAGGTGAGTTTATCAGGGTGCAGGTAGCATTTCATTCTGACCACCTCCTTGTTTCTATGCTCATTGTCCATTTTATCAGCTCCACTTACTATATAGGTGACCTTTGTAGTTCTACAGTTACAGACTGTAGTCCATCTGTTTCTCTGATACTTTGTTAGCCCCCTTTTACCCTGTTCTTCAGTGGTCATGGACCCCCATGGACCCTCACAGAGCAGGTACTATTTGGGTGGTGGGTCATTCTCAGCACTGCTGTAACACTGACGTGGTGGTGGTGTGATAGTGTGTGTTGTGCTGGTGTGAGTGGATCAGACACAGCAGTGCTGCTGGAGTTTTTAAACACTGTGTCCACTCACTGTCCACTCTATTAGACGCACCTTTGTTGTTGGTCCACCTTGTAGATGTAAAGTCAGAGACGATAGCTCATCTGCTGCTGCACAGTTTGTGTTGGTCATCCTCTAGTCTTTCATCAGTGGTCACAGGATGCTGCCCACAGGACGCTGTTGGCTGGATATTTTTGGTTGGTGGACTATTCTCAGTCCAGCAGTGACACTGAGGTGTTTAAAAACTCCAACAGCACTGCTGTGTCTGATCCACTCAGACCAGCGCAACACACACTAACACACCACCACCACGTCAGTGTTACTGCAGTGCTGAGAATGATCCACCACCCAAATAGTACCTTCTTTGTGAGGGTCCATGGGGGTCCTGACCACTGAAGAACAGGGTAAAAGGGGGCTAACAGAGTACGCAGAGAAACAGATGGACTACAGTCTGTAACTGTAGAACTACAAAGTGCACCTATATAGTAAGTGGAGCTGATAAAATGGACAACGAGCGCAGAAACACAATAATGTTCTGCCTGATTGGTGTACATTAGTGCAGGACTGTGAGATGCTGTTGTAGAAACACAACAGTTACAGTGATGAACGTCAGTCTGACTCTCTCTTTTTTATGAACATTAAACGAGGGATTCTGTATTTATTTTAACTTATTAAATCTTGTACAGACACTTTGTAATCCTCACTGTTTTTAAATAAAAGCTCATTTATTTAATTAACTTTTAACTGTCATTATTAACAATCAACACACATATTTAAGCAGTACAACACACCATAACTGTTTGAAGACAAACGTTCTCTCTGAATGAACATTTGAAGAGGATGGAAGGATCATGACAGATGAGCACAGAAATCAACCCAGCACATTTAAAAAAATAATTCTTTCAATTTCAGTTATTGAAATAAATTCATACACAGGCAGCCACATCACTCTTTAGATTTCTCTTAGTATCAACTTTAAACAGTTCTTTAAGTTCTAGATATTAACTAGGTAATTATGAGGTGTTGAAGTACTAAATCATTTTTTTTCGGGTAACAATGTCAATTTAATTAAATTTCACTGAAATTCCCAACAGGTTCTACATAGTAACTGGGTAAGTACCACATACTTGCATAGTTAGACTACCGTCTTGTTTAAATTATGCCGAAATGCCCAACAGGTTCTAGATATTTATGAGGTACGTGTGAGGTACAAACTCCAACGGACTACACAGTATATTAGGGTAAGATGATGTCAATCTATTAAAATTCACTGAAATGTCCAACAGGTTCTAAATATTAACTGGGTAACGTTGAGGTATAAACTCCAAAGTACTAGATACATATTTTGGGGAAAAATGATTTAAATCTAGCCAAATTACATTGAAATGCTACAAGTTCTAGATTTTAACTGGGTAAATGTGACATACAAACTTTAAAGAACTAGACGATAATTTAGGTTGAGATGATGTCAATCTAATTAAATTTTATGGAAGTGCCCAACAGGTTCTAGATATTAACTGGGTAAGTGTGAGTTACAAACTCCAAAGTACTTGATAATTATTTTGGGTAACATGATGTCAATCTAACTAAATTACACTGGAATGTCCACCAGGTTCTAGATATTAATCATGTCAGTATGTGGTACAAACTTGAAATTACTAGCTAATTATTTCAGGTAAGATGATGTCAATCTAATTACATTTCACTGAAATGCTCAACAGGTTCTAGATTTTCCACAGTGCTGTGTAATTATTTATACTGGGCTTTAAAAGAAAGCAGTGATTCTTACTGTGGTTCTACTGGGTTCTCACTGTTTACTTGATATTATTTAAACTTTTTTATGACATACCTGATGCCATGTCATTTATTAGCTTAATATCTAGAACCTGTTAGACATTTCCCTGTAATTTAGTTAGAATGTCTTGGAACATACCATCATTTTACCACAAAATAATTACACAGTGCTGTGGAGACTGTATCACACACTTACTCAGTTAATATCTAGAACCTGTTTCATTTCAGTGTGATTTAGTCAAACTGTTCTGGAACTTACCATCATATTACCCAAAATGATTACCAAGTACTTAAATATTTGTACCTTAAAGTTACATGGCTAATACCTAGAACTTAGAGAACCCATAAGCCTTTAGATTAAAATGTCTTTAAGCTTAATATCTAGAACCTGTTAGACATTTTCCTGTAATGTAGTTAGAATGCCATGGAACTTTCCATCATTTTACCACAAAATAATCACACAGTGCTGTGGAGACTGTTCCACACACACACAGTTAATATCTAGAACCTGATACATTTCAGTGTGATTTAGTCAAACTGTCTTGGAACTCACCATCATATTACTCCAAACAACTATCTAGTGCTTTAGCATTTGTACCTCAAAGTTACGTGGTTAATACCTAGAACTTAGAGAACCTATTAGCCTTTAGTTCAAAATGTCTTTAAGGTCATGAAAACTGAACATTCAGTCAGGCAGGTCCAAACGTCTGACCGATACCGTATATCCACTGCAGCTCATATAACACCAGCGCTGTCGTCATTCACAGACAGGGTTACAGCCGAGTTTGACCCGATATCTGCTGCAGAACCCTGATCTGTGGCTCTGCGAGCTTCAAACGCAGTTCGTCTTAAAGGCCCCCCTCTTTGTGTCTGTCACTCGGGCAGGTCTGAGGTCAGTCAGGGTTTGGCCTGTTTCCTCTGAGTGACAGTGTCTGTTCTGTCCACCTCATTTAGACATGTGTTTCTTAAGACGATTGACTTCAACCTGAAAAAGAGAACAGAGAGAACTTGGTTCAGGGGGTCAGCATGGTGGACGACTGCTGTTAAACACTACACTCGTAAAAAAAAGATGGTTCTTCTAGGGTTCTTTAGTAGGTCCTATAGAACACTGAACACTCACAGGACCATTTGCATGCGTAAAACTGTTCTTCGCGTCATTAAATTTTCTTCAGATTGATGGAGAACGATGGTTCTATATAGCACCAAAAAGGGTTCTGGTACTGTTACGACGTCAAGATTGTGACAATAGAATAACCTTTTTTTGGTGCTGTGTAGAACCCTATATAAAAGACGCATTACTGCTACCGAGTCCTGATTGGTTAGGATTACTGCTACTGAGTGCTGATTGGTTAGCATTACAGCTACTGAGCGCTGATTGGTTAGCATTACTGCTACTGAGAGCTGATTGGTTAGCATTACTGCTACTGAGTGCTGATTGGTTAGCATTACTGCTACTGAGAGCTGATTGGTTAGCATTACTGCTACTGAGAGCTGATTGGTTAGCATTACTGCTACTGAGTCCTGATTGGTTAGCATTACTGCTACTGAGAGCTGATTGGTTAGCATTACTGCTATTGAGCACTGCTTGGTTAGCATTACTGCTACTGAGTCCTGATTGGTTAGCATTACTGCTATTGAGCGCTGCTTGGTTAGCATTACTGCTACTGAGAGCTGATTGGTTAGCATTACTGCTACTGAGTGCTGATTGGTTAGCATTACTGCTACTGAGAGCTGATTGGTTAGCATTACTGCTACTGAGTCCTGATTGGTTAGCATTACTGCTACTGAGAGCTGATTGGTTAGCATTACTGCTACTGAGTCCTGATTGTTTAGCATTACTGCTACTGAGCGCTGATTGGTTAGCATTACAGCTACTGAGCGCTGATTGGTTAGCATTACTGCTACTGAGAGCTGATTGGTTAGCATTACTGCTACTGAGAGCTGATTGTTTAGCATTATTGCTACTGAGTGCTGATTGGTTAGCATTACTGCTACTGAGTCCTGATTGTTTAGCATTACTGCTACTGAGCGCTGATTGGTTAGCATTACAGCTACTGAGCGCTGATTGGTTAGCATTACTGCTACTGAGAGCTGATTGGTTAGCATTACTGCTACTGAGAGCTGATTGTTTAGCATTATTGCTACTGAGTGCTGATTGGTTAGCATTACTGCTACTGAGTGCTGATTGTTTAGCGTTACTGCCACTGAGTGCTGATTGTTTAGCGTTACTGCTACTGAGTGCTGATTGTTTAGCATTACTGCTACTGAGTACTGATTGGTTAGCATTACAGCTACTGAGCGCTGATTGGTTAGCATTACTGCTACTGAGAGCTGATTGGTTAGCATTACTGCTACTGAGTCCTGATTGTTTAGCATTACTGCTACTGAGCGCTGATTGGTTGGCATTACTGCTACTGAGAGCTGATTGGTTAGCATTACAGCTACTGAGCGCTGATTGTTTAGCATTACTGCTACTGAGTCCTGATTGTTTAGCATTACTGCTACTGAGCACTGATTGGTTAGCATTACTGCTACTGAGAGCTGATTGTTTAGCATTATTGCTACTGAGTGCTGATTGGTTAGCATTACTGCTACTGAGTGCTGATTGTTTAGCATTACTGCCACTGAGTGCTGATTGTTTAGCGTTACTGCTACTGAGCACTGATTGGTTAGCATTACTGCTACTGAGTGCTGATTGGTTAGTATTGCTGCTACTGAGTGCTGATTGGTTAGTATTACTGCAATTGAGAGCTGATTGGTTAGCATTACTGCTACTGAGTGCTGATTGGTTGGCATTAATGCTACTGAGAGCTGATTGGTTAGCATTACTGCTACTGAGTCCTGATTGTTTAGCATTACTGCTACTGAGTGCTGATTGGTTAGCATTTCTGCAACTGAGTGCTGATTGATTAGCATTATTGCAACTGAGTGCTGATTAATTAGCATTATTGCAACTGAGTGCTGATTGATTAGCATTTCTGCTACTGAGTGCATGCCTTGTCTGATCGACTACGTTTGGGGTAAAACGGTGATATTTGACTCAACTATCGCTTTAAGCCACACAGTAAACACACCTCCAGCGACAATCGCATTTTCTTCTCTTCGTCCAGTTCGGTCATCATCAGTTTAAGGTCTTTCCTGCAACACAGAGTTCCAGATCATGAAGAGGTGAGAGAGCGATACACTGGCTTTAACGCAGAGAAACGAGATCTGTGTCTTTCTGCCTGTACTGTATACACCGGTCAGACATAACATTCTGACCACCTCCTTGTTTCTACGCTCATTGTCCATTTTATCAGCTCCACTTACTATATAGGTGCACTTTGTAGTTCTACAGTTACAGACTGTAGTCCATCTGTTTCTCTGCACACTTTGTTAGCCCCCTTTTACCCTGTTCTTCAGTGGTCAGGACCCTCATGGACCCTCTATGTAGCAGGTACTATTTGGGTGGTGGATCATTCTCAGCACTGCAGTAACACTGACGTGGTGGTGGTGTGTTAGTGTATGTTGTGCTGGTACAAGTGGATCAGACACAGCAGTGCTGCTGGAGTTTTTAAGCACTGTGTCCACTCACTGTCCACTCTATTTGACACTCCTACCTTGCTGGTCCACCTTGTAGATGTAAAGTCAGAGACGATAGCTCATCTGCTGCTGCACAGTTTGTGTTGGTCATCCTCTAGTCCTTCATCAGTGGTCACAGGACGCTGCCCACAGGTCGCTGTTGGCTGGATATTTTTGGTTGGTGGACTATTCTCAGTCCAGCAGTGACACTGAGGTGTTTAAAATCTCCAGCAGCACTGCTGTGTCTGATCCACTCAGACCAGCACAACACACACTAACACACCACCACCACGTCAGTGTTACTGCAGTGCTGAGAATGATCCACCACCCAAATAGTACCTGCTCTGCGAGGGTCCAAAGGGGTCCTGACCACTGAAGAACAGGGTAAAAGGGGGCTAACAAAGTATCAGAGAAACAGATGGACTACAGTCTGTAACTGTAGAACTACAAAGTGCACCTATATAGTAAGTGGAGCTGATAAAATGGACAATGAGTGTAGAAACAACAGGTGGTCATACTGTTATGCCTGATTGGTGTATGTGCTCCATTATAATTGCAGAAAACAGGTGATACTTCATTATGTTTTGTTACCAAGTGAAAACATTACAGAGCTTCATGCTGCATTGCTCTTTGAGTGACAGGAGCCAATCAAATGTAACTATTTGTCATTCAGCATTATTCCTTGGTCTGACATCAACACTATGGGTGTGTCCTTAACCCGAAATAAATTTTTTGGGGGATTTTTTGGAAGATAATTAGTCGGGCAATGAAAAGCAACACACACTGTTACAAGATGATAATTATTTGACAATATTAATTTTAAGTACTGTCTCACTTCTGCTGTGGAATTGTGTTGCATCTAAATCTAATTAATCAAAATTTTAACAGTTTTCAGAACCCTAAAATTTCATGGAATTTTTCTGTATTTTTGGGGTGAATTACAATTACAATTATAAAGTATTTACGTGTGACAGTCACACAGGCCATATGTTGTTATTTTCAGGAGATCCTAGGCTGCTCAGATATGCCATTGTTTGACATGTAAATGCTAACAGAAATTTGATATCTTTATGAATTTCGGTCATTTTTGATCAAAAATTTTCCAAGCGCCTGAAAATTTTGTCTTTTTTTAATTAAAGAGATCTTGAAAACAAGTGTAGCTGTAGTTATCTTTTTAGAAATTGTTAGTCTGGAGTGTCTGTGAGCTGAAAGTGCAATCATTTTGATGGTGATTCATTCTGTTGGTTATTATGAGTAAAAATAAACAATTGGCATAAGGTGGATATGTTTTTATTGATTTTCTGTCCTCTTGGATTCAGGCTGAGTGCTAAAACTCTGATACACAGCAAGACAACCTTTATTTTTAATTACAAATTGAGTTGTATATTTAATTTCAGATGTTTTTAATACTCAAAATCAATGTAAACTGAAAGCCCTTTGTTTATAATATGAAGGCTAAAAGCAGAGATGTAATATAACAGTAGTGAGTGGGTTTGGGTGATTTTGGAGCTGATCTCTGGCTGATGGACGGTCACAGGTGGATGAAATCACTCTGGATGGTGAGGCAGAGTCTGATGATGATCTGATGTGTGAATCATGTCGCTGTTTTAACCCTTTGTTGGAATATAAAGGCCAAACAGCAGAGCAATAATATCAGGATTTTAGGTGGTTTTCCGAGCCGAATTACTCACTGATGCTGACGTCACAGCTCGATGACTCATGCTTGCTAGTTAGGGGTGGGTCTGCCGGATGTCCTAATATGTGGATCATGTTTGTATCTTAAACTGTTCTGAAGTTATAAAGACTAGAATTGACCTACCATCCAACATCAGTACAACATCTAGTGTAAAGCCTTCCCAGAAGAGGAGAGGCTGTTACTGCAGCACAGACTCACTACGAACACCTTCATTTCAGGAGAAACGCTGGAGTCCACAAACTTTAGGACGCATAGTATATCTGCACACTCACTTGTGTTGACTCTTCAGCACCTCCAGTTCTCCTCTCATGTCCTGTATCTCGTCTCTGAGCCGCTCTAGAGTGGCCGGGCCGTGCGGCTTGAGTTTGGGTTTCGCGCGTGATCCAGATGAACCTGCAGAAGACGCAGCAACCGCCGCAACATCAGGCTCCTGTAAACGAACAATTAAGACCGTCTCATGAATAAACTAAAGGCACATGATGGTAGAAATCGAGTTTTTACATTTTAATTTGAATTTTTGTCCTAGTATTACTGATTTTACTACTTGTTCAAAATGAGTTTCTTATATCCAAAAGCTGTGGATCAATAGCTGAAATGTGTTTTACATCCTGTTCACCACCAGCACAGAGGAAAACAGGAATATTTACCTTTACCTATATCACACAACAGCTCAGAATATCTTTATGTTGCTTTTCCATTCACAGGTTGTGACTTTAATAGGTATGATGTGACACTGCCACATAGAACCTACAGGTCCACCTATTAGGACCTATAGACCATATATAAGGACCATGTAGGTCATATATGAGGTCCCACAGGCCACATAATAGGACCCATGGGTCACACTTTTCAGGACCTGTATGCCATTTATTAGGACATATAGGCCATATTAGGACCTGTAGGCCATACATTAAGACCTGAGCAACACATATTAGGACTTGCAGGCTGCACATAAGGACTGGGAAGGCCACATATTAGGACATGTAGGCCATACATAAGTACATGTAGGCCATATATTTGGACTTGTAGGCCACACAGTAGGATCTGGAGGCCATATATTAGGACCTGTAGGCCATACATAAAGACCTGGAGACCATATATTAGAACCTGTAGGCCATATATTAGGATCTGCAGGCCATATTAGGACCTCTAGGCT
The DNA here is from genome assembly GCF_904425465.1 of Colossoma macropomum. NCBI lineage: Eukaryota > Metazoa > Chordata > Actinopteri > Characiformes > Serrasalmidae > Colossoma > Colossoma macropomum. The sequence continues at coordinate 2,110,891 of NW_023494800.1, forward strand.
GTATATGAGGACCTTTAGGCCATATTAGAACCTGTAGGCCGTATATGAGGACGTGTAGGCCATATTAGAACCTGTATGCAGTATATAAGGACCTGTAGGACATATATGAGGACCTGTAGGCCATATTAGGACCTGTAGGCTGTATATGAGAACTTGTAGACCATATTAAGACCTGTCGGCTGTATATGAGAACCTGTAGGCCATATTAGGACCTGTAGGCCATATTAGGACCTGTTGGTCATACATAAGGATCTGTAGACCGTAAATGAGGACGTGTAGGCCATATTAGAACCTGTAGGCCATATATGGGACCTGTAGGCCATATTAGGACATGTTGACCATACATGAGGACCTGTAGGCCATATTAGGACCTGTAGGCTTTATATGAGAACCTATTGGCCATATTAGGACCTGTAGGCCGTATTTGAGGACCTGTAGGCCATATTAGGACCTGTTGGTCATACATAAGGATCTGTAGGCCATATTAGGACCTGTTTGTCATACATGAGGATCTGTAGGCCATATTAGGACCTGTAGGCCGTATATGAGGATATGTAGGCCATATTAGGACCTGTAGACCGTATATGAAGGCATGTAGGCCATATTAGAACCTGTTGTCCATACATGAGGATCTGTAGGCCAAATTAGGATGTGTAGGCCGTATATGAGGACCTGTAGGTCATATTAGGACCTGTAGGCCTTATGTGAGGACCTGTAGGCCATATTAAGACCTGAGCAACACATATTAGAACCTGTAGGCCATATTAGGACCTAGAGGCCATATTAGGATCTATGGAGAACCTGTAGAGCATACAGTAGGACCTGTGAGCTACACATTGTGTCCTGTGGGCCATACAGTATTAGGACCTAATAGGCCAAATATTAGGACCATTTTAATACCATATATGGGACACATATTAAGACCTGTGAGCCACATGTTATGATATGTTGGCCATGCATTAAAACCTGTGGATCACATAGGACCATTTTAGGACCTGCGAGCCACATATTAAAACCTGTGGGACACACATTAGGACGTGGTGGTTCATACACACACACACACACACACACACACACACACACACACACACACACACATATGCACCCAAGTTATAATTAGACTGTGTTAGCATGGGTGTTCCTCTTCTATCATCTGTGTGAACTGGGTGATTAATTGTACTGGTAAGGAGTGACTGGAGTTTCTCTCATGTCGTGTTTCCATTTATTAAGTTCAGTGTTTGCTGTTAAGTTGCTTCCTGTTCAAACAGGAACTGGGACTCTTAAATTGAATATACGTCCTGGAAAAGGAAATGGAGTTGACGGCCATCTTGGGTAAAACAAAGGCTGGAGGAAAGTTAGTTTGGAATTTCATGGCCAAATATGATTCATGTTTTCTTTATTGTTTTTCTTTCCTGTTTTTGTTCAAAGTCAAAGAGAAATTTATTTAAATAGCGCTTTTTACAAGAAGTGTTGTCCTAAAGTGAAATGGAATGAATGAGATGGACTGGAATGGACTTAGATGGACTTGGTTAGAGTGAAACTGAATGAAACAAGATTGTCTGCGCTGGATTGGACTTAACTGGAGTAAGCTTAGATGGTCGGATCAGAATGGACTGCAATGAAATGGAATGCAACAAGATGGATTGGACTGGACGTGCAAAAAGCGGCCTTACAGAACAGTCATGGAACATTTGGATTTATTGTGGAATTTGAGGTCAAGAAAATTGGTAAGATCAGTTTTTATCTTCTTGTGCCCTTTTTGGTTGTTTGCTTGTTGATTGGACTGGAGTGGACTAGAATGGACAGAAATAGACTAGACTGAAATGGAATGAGATGGATTAGACTGGACTGGACTGGACTAAAGAGAAATGGACCCGAGTGGACGGTACTTAGATGGACCTGACTGGATTAGACTGAAATTGACTGGACTGGACTGAGAAGAAGTGGTCTGGAGTGGACTGATATGGACAAAAATGGACAGAAGTAGACTAGACTGAAATGGAATGAGATGGACTAGTCTGGACTAGACTAAAAAGAAATGGACTCAACTGGGTTAGACTGAACTGAAAAGAAGTGGTCTGGACCAGATTTAGATGGGCTGGACTGGACTGGACTGAAACAAAGTGGCATGGACTAAACTTAGATGAGCTGGACTGGACTGAAACGAAGTGGTCTGGACCAGATTTAGATGGGCTGGACTGGACTGGACTGGACTGAAACGAAGTGGTCTGGACCGGACTTAGATGGACTGGACTGGACTGGACTGAAACGAAGTGGACTGGACCAGACTTAGATGGGCTGGACTGGACTGGACTGAAACGAAGTGGACTGGACCAGACTTAGATGGGCTGGACTGGACTGGACTAAGCTGGACTGAAACGAAGTGGTCTGGACCAGACTTAGATGGGCTAGGACTGGACTAGACTGAAACGGACTGGACTAAGATGGACTTGATTGGAATGAAATTGAATGAAACGAGATTGTCTGCGCTGGATTTCATATGAATGGAATAAGCTTAGATGATCTGGACCAGACTGGAGTGCAATGAAATGGAATTCAACGAGATGGACTGGTTTGGACATTACTGAACTAGAATGAAATGGAATGAATAAGATGGACTGGACTGGACTGGACTGGATTTAAGACAGTCTGTTGGCTTCCTTAGTTTACCAGCTGAATTCTGCAGTGAGTACTGACCACAGTTGTTACTGTGGTTGGCAGGGCAGTTCGGTTTCTGTCTTACTGTGTTTTCCCTGCACGGCTCTGGAAAGCTGTGGAGAAATTTGAGCACAGAAATGTCCAGTTTATTCCACACCGCAGGCTCTTCAGCGCCACCTGTAGAGCACAGAGGAAACAGATGAAAGGAAAATGAATGGCCTCATATCATAGAAAACTGCCAATTTAGCCTGCAGCAGTTTAGCCCTGCACATTTACCCTGAAGCAGCGTGGCAACCTGTACTGCTTTTTGAACAAGACACAATGCAGATCAGCCAATCAGAATAGAGCACATTTACTTATATCATTCTTAAAGGCACAGTCAGAAAAACAGCTTGTTTAATATCAAGCGATAAAAAGAGTTTGGAAAATGAATTATGAGTGTTTTTGCCACATAAAACCACACAAAGTGGAAAAATAACTAAAAATAAAATACAACACAAACGGATCCTTTAAAAACTGGTGAACTGTAGAATTTAATAATAATTTTACACTTAAGACTGAAGCTTAGAAACATTGCGTCAAAAATACCAACTAAAATCACTGCTTATTTTGTTTTAAAACACAAGATCAGTGAATCAGCACCAGAATGGACAGATTTGGACTGTTTTGGCCCAAAACTCTGCTGCGGTGTTCAGCAGAATACACACAGTAAGAAAACAGCTGCTGTTCATGCATTTGTCCACCAGATGTCGCCAATGTACACTGCTTTTTAAAGCTTTGTGTAAAAAACTGAATTTCAGCACAGCTTAAATGAAAGCTTTCACAGGAGAAAGTTCTGTTTTAATGCTTACACTTCTTACTGCAGATCATTCACAGTGTCCTCCAGAATCATTGGCACCCTTGGTAAAAATCAGGAGAGAAAGCTATGAAAATTGTCATTGTTTATCAGCTTTATATATTAAAAACCATTTCAGCCAAAAAGGAAATGCTTATGTTAAAAAAAAGTAAACAAAGACCTAAGTTTGTTTGTTTATTTATTTATATTTATTATTTATTTTCAATTGTAATTAAATAGAGTTTGACACATTTGTTTTGTTGAATCGAGATGTATTAGTAATCTTCTACACAGTCTCTGCGGGAGGCGTATAGGAGGTCAATTACACAAGACCTTTCACAAAACATGCCCTGTGAGTGTCTTCCTAGCAGTGTTTTAAATTGTTATAGAAAGAATTTACATGAAATACCATTTTAAAGTATAAATTGATGTTGTGAGCCTTTTTCTCACTGGTGTTTACCAGAGTTGCTCGTCTTTAGTCTTTATAATGGAGCCAGAGTTCTCATACACTGTGGGAAACAGTACTTTCTGTTAATCATTTAACACTCATGGACCTGCTGGTGGGACCACACCTCCGTTCCTTCCTGTGAATAACTCAAATATTTGTATGTGAATGTCAGAGTTTAAAGAGTTAACTTAGTTTTCTTCTTCAGTATAGTATAATAATAATAAATATTTCCTAAAATTTAGTTATTAGTAAGTATGTGGACAGCTGGTAAAGACATTTGGTTCTTTAGTTTTAGCGCTGCGGCTATGAGGCTAATATCTTGATAGAGAAAAAAAAAAAGATTTTATGAATTGAAACATCCAGTTTTAGTGCTGTATATAACCAAGTTTAACAGGTTCTCTAAAGAACCACACAGAACAGGTTTCTCATCATATGAAAAAAATAGCTATCGGCTTTACGTATTGCTGCGGTCAGATAAAACCTTGTTTCTCCATTTTTGTTGTTTTTCAGTTTTTGACATAATTTGAAAATGCCTGTTGCTCTTTACATCGTGTGTAAATTTCATGATGAATGGACCAAAAGAAACGGCCCAAAATGACTTGGAAAAAATTCTGGTTCCATTGACTTACATTAAAAGTACAGTAAGTTTTTTTCCTTCTCCTGTAAAGTTACTATTTTGGAGATACAAGGTTCTATTTCGACAAAATAAAACCTTGAAGAATCATTTTTAAGGCTTTATATGACACACAAAGATTGTGGGTGACATTCCTTGTTAGCTCCACTGAATACATTTTAGCTATGAAGCTATTCAGCCCAGACATGTTTGATGTTTCATGTTTGTGTCTTTACTTTTTCCGCTGGAGCTTCAGATTATCCATGTTTATAGGTAACAGTGAGTCATACAGAGTCAGAAACCACATAATATAGACTAGTATAGATACTGAACACCTCCACACACGGAGTAGCTACATTCCTTGTTAGCAACATTAGCCTCGTAGCTCCGGCGCTAAAACTAAAGAAGCGAACTTCAGACACCAAACACGTCCTGTGTGTGTCTGTGGGCTCACATTCTCCACACGTTAACACTGAAGGGTTAAATATAACTCAAGGACATCTCAGACACAAACGCTCCGCACTGACCAGAACAGCCGCCCTACATGCTGCAGAACACAGACTGACACTGAGGGATATACAGAGCAATAAGTAATAAATAATGGCAATAAGTGATACACAGAGCATTTTACCAAAGTAGTTCAAACTGTGGTCCCACCATAGAAATGAATGAATGAATGAATAAATACATAAATAAATAAATAACAATAAAGTATTCAGACCTTAAATATTTACACAGATTGTATTACAATCTGTTTAAAACTCAAGCATTAATAGAGACAATAATGAGCTAAATATATACAAAATCATCATTTATAGGGTCCTTTCTGTTGGGAGGGGTCTGTCCCAAACCCAAACCCCTAAACTTACACTTGGGAAAACAATACTTACTTTTTTCCACTATGAAAACTGAAAACCGATCTAGATTGATCATGAATTAACATGAATTTACTTAAAAATGTTGTCTCAGGTTTTCATGTCAACTACCAAAGTTTTCGCTTGAAGGCGGAGCCTTATTGTAGCCACACCCCTAGATTTTAGATCAGGACGAGAGACTGCAGATCTCGTTGTTTTAAGGGAAATACGTCCCAAAATCTGAAAATCAGTGTGGAACATTAAGAAATGTCACTAGTAAAATGCACATTAAATAATTTTATTGTGTTTTAAAGGAAAATATGATGATTTTAATTGGGTACAACAAGCACAGAAACACCTGTGGATGTTTTCAGATCTGAAGCAGCTTGATTTTCTCCTCTCTCTCAAAGATGTTATCTTTAAGTGCTGTTTATCTGATGGGGGCAGTTTTGGGGTCTACCAGGTCTTCCAGGTGGTTGTTGGGAGCCCCAGGTTCAATTTTGAACTCAAAGTTTTTCGCTTATTTCCTTCATTAAGCCAGTGGATTATCTTATATTGAATCTCCTCACAAAAACTCCTGAAAAATGAAAAACCTGAACTTATACCATTTTGACTTCTGCACAGGACTGTAAAACATGAATTCTGACTCTTTTCCTTACGAACGCAGTGAGAACACGGCGAGAACACGGCGAGAGCACAGTGAGAACGTAGTGAGAACACACTGTAATGAATAACGGATCCACTTACTGACATGATTATTTAGGGTGGAGTCCTCCAGCGCGTGCCGGTCAGGGGTCGCGTTCTCTGGGGACGAGACGATCGCTTTAAAATCTTCAACCTCTTTGAGGCGAGAAGAGAAGAACAAAGATACAATATAAATTAATTACTGCAATGCATAATATTATTGTAGAAAAAATGTTTGATCTTCTCTTTTTCATCACTGTGTGATTTTATAAAATTGTTTATACAGTCAACTCTGTTACACAAACGAACCATAACAACCATCTGCAATACAGTGTCCTCAAATGCTTGAATCCACTTAATTTAATGAATTTTTTTGAAATTCTAAAGACATTTTGATCTACAGCCTTTAGCTCAAATGCTTGAGAGGTTACCCAGAAATGTATAGATAGTCTTTTAATCAAGTATAGACAAGTTATGCTTTTGTATTTATTCATTTCCAAAATGTCCTTTTTGGCACCCAACAACACCAAAAGGGCCCCACTGAAGAATCCATATTTCTCATAGTGCTTTTCAGTAGTTTGATTCATTGTTCATGTTACAGGGAGGAGCTTAGCCTCCCAGAGAGAGACTTAAGCTCCTTTAAAAACAATAAAATCTAAAGTTTAATAATATAATATTATAGACATTATAATTTGATGAGTATTTGCATAATAACAGACCAACCCAGTTTACGTCTTGGAGACCCTCTGAAAGCAAGAGTGTAATCTGAACACTGGTTTGATGTCCTCTAAAAATTCTTGTTCTAAAATTACTAAAATAGCGAATTGAAAATAAGGAAAGCTCTTCTACCTCTTCAAAGAGATGCTTTTTCACAGGTTTGTACAGAACCATGAGCGCTCAAAGAAACATTTGCCTGCTTAAACGGTTCCCTGCATGGCTTAAACGGTTCTCTGCATGGTGAAATGTTCTTCAGATTGATGGAGAATTTGTTATAAATGGTTCTATAATCACCAAAAAAGGTTCTGCTTTTGAAGAACCCGCTATACACAACCCCAATTCCAAAAAAGTTGGGACAGGGCCGAGTCTACCACTGTGTAGCATCCCCTCTTCTTTTAACAACTGTAAACATCTGGGAAGTGAGGAGACCAATTACTGGAGTTTTGGGAGAGGAATGTTGTCCCATTTTTGTCTGATGTTGGATTCTAGCTGTTCAACAGTGCTGGGTCTTCTTTAGGTCTTCTTTGCCAGATTTTTCTTTTCATGATGAAATGTTTTCTATTGGTGAAAGGTCTGGACTGCAGGCTGGTCAGTTCAGCACCTGTACTCTTCTTCTGTGAAGCCGTGCTGTTGTGATGGATGCAGTATGTGGTTTGTCATTGTCTTGCTGAAATAGTCAAGGCCTTCCCTGAAAGAGACGCTGTCTGGATGGGAGAATATGTTGTTCTAAAACCTCTATGTACTGTTCAGCATTGATGGTGCCTTTCCAGACATGTAAGCTGCCCACACCATAGGCACTAATGCAACCCCAGACCATCAGAGATGTAGGCTTTAGAACTGTAAACCTGGCATCTGTGGTTTCCAAAAAGAATTTCAAATCTTGATTCATCTGACCACAGAAAAGTTTTCCATTTTGCCTCAGTCCATTTTAAATGAGCTTTGGCCCAGAGAAGACGGCAGCGTTTCTGGATCATGTTGACATACGGCTTCTTCTTTGCATGATCAGCTTTAACTTGCATTTGTGGATGCAGTGACGAACTGTGTTCACAAACAGTGATTTCTGGAAGTGTTCCTGATCCCAGGCAGTGATTTCCAGTACAGAATCATGCCTGTTTTTAATGCGGTGCCGCCTGAGGGTCCGAAGATCATGAGCATCCAATATTGACCATCGGCAGTGGAAGTGGTGTTGTAGAACCCTTTTTAAAAAACGATCTATATAGAACCATATACAACTCATTCTGAATCATTTCACCATGTGAAGAACCCTTTAAGTATGCAAATGTTCCCTTGATTGTTCATGTTCTATATAGAACCATTGTATTTACGAAAGAACCCTTGAAGAACCATCTTTTTTAAAAAGGCTATGAATGTGTCCAGATTTTTGACTGGTACTGTATAGAAGGTGATAAAGTGAGAAAGAGAGGAGAAAACAATAAAGAGTGAGAGTGAGAGGGTTTTTCTTACCAGCGTACAGGGCAGAGCTGTAGTTCCCCATGGTCAGCAGAGGAACTGACCAGGGCTGACCAACCAAAGAGACGTATGTTAAAGAGAAAGCAGCCCAGCCTAAAACAAAACCAAGAGAAAGCAACACTCAGAATATCTGCACTGAGCTGTGTTCTCTGTCCTGTTATCTTAAACTCTACTCCAGATATTTTAGGAGGCCACTTTTTCAGTGAAGCTATGAATACATTGGTTAGAAGAACACAGGTTTTCATAACAAAGGAAAGAATAAACTGATTTAACTTAATGAAGGATTGATTAAGCATAAGAAAGGACTGTTTAAACCAATTTAACTTCATTAAGAATTGAGTAAACTGATTCAACTTAATGAGGAATTGATTAAGCATAAGAATGGACTGACTAAACCAATTGAACATTATTGAGGGTTGACTAAACTGATTTACCTTAATGAGGAATTAAACTGAGTTAACATAACAAATGATTGACTAAATGTAGTAACAGTCAAACAGATTCAACTTTATTAAGGATGGACTAAACTGGTTTAACTTAATGAAGATTTGAATAAACCTCAAACGATTTTTAACACATTTGACTTTATTATGGACTGACTAAACTAATTTGACTTGACAAAGGATTGACTAAACATAATGAGGTGTTTTGAAACAGATTTAACTTCATTATGGATTTGACTAAACTGATTTAACTTAATGAAGGATTGAGTAAATGTAGCTGCATTAACTTAATAGATGATTCATTAAACATATCAATTAATTACAGACAATTTTATCAAGGATTGATTAAACTGATTAAACTTCATGAAGATTGATTGAAATGTCAATTAAAATGTCAATGAAACAGATTTAACAGAATTAAAGATTGATAACATTGTAACTTCATTTGTAAATATAAATTCATTTTAAAATGTAAGTTCACCAAATTTTGATAACATTCATTTATCTTTATTAAGGATTGATTTTATTGATTTTAATTTGATGAAGGCTTGATAAAATGAAATAAGGGATCGATAAACTTTGTTAAACTTTATTAAGGATTGATTAAATTGGTGATATGTGACATGATGAATCCTGCTTAATACAAGCAGGAAGACGATCTAACAAGGTCAAAAAGATCAGTTTTCATTTTCGGATTTTCCTTCAACTAATACAGTTTTCACTGTTGTGATTCTGATAAAACGGTTGGTGGTAAAACTGCGTTCATACCGGAGACGACAGGCTCAGTGTCAGGATCTACTGTCAGCATTAGTCAGTTATCAAATGTTCATCCAGCGCTCAGCAGGCCACCGCCTTTAACCCACAGCTATAAATAGCCGAGTGGTCTCCTATAATCCTACACCACTGCTGCTCTGACCATTGTCTGGGCTAAATTTAGCTGACATCAACACAGAGCTCGAGAGAACATTCACTATCTGCACACACTCTCCACTTATTCACAGACTTCACAGTGCAACTTTAGCCATTTCCTGATATCTGTATGTATTTATATAGTTTACATTTACATATTCATTTCTTTACTTAGTTATTAAAGCATTTTCTGTGTTATATTTTCTTGTACATTCCCTCCAGAACAATTCTTTCTACCTTCTTCAAATAGAGGTGCAAGTTTGTTTAAGCTATGTTGCAGAAGAACCACTATTGGTTCCTTAAAGAACCTTGTCTGAAAGTAAGACGTGTGAAGAATATTTTTCAGTAAAAATGTAAAACATTCTATATCATTTCAGGGTTCTTCCTGGAACCTTTACATTATAGAGAGGTTCTTTTAATTTTTTGTAAAAGGTTCTTCACACTTGCACAAATGGTTCTCATACTGAGAAGTTCATTAAGGAAGAAGACGTGGTTCTGCAATGGCATTGTCCTTAGAAGACATTTTGGCACTGCCTATTTTATGAGTGAAGTGTTCTTTGGAGCAGTGCTGTAGAAGAACCGCTTTTGTGGATGGTTCTGTATGCCTGTAGCTCTCAAACCGGTCCTCTGGGACCCACAGATGGTCCACGTTTTTCTCTCTAGCGCCATGATCTGTAAGTTGGGTTGGAGCAAAAATGTGGACCATCTGACAACTGGTTTGAGAAGCACTGCTTTAAGGAACCATTTTTGTGAGATATGAAGAACTTCAAATTGAAATAACCTTATTATAAAGGTTCTCCAATTCAAGGCTTTTCCTGGAACCTCACATCCAAGCCAAGAACGGTTAAGGAACCTTTACTTTAAAACAGTGTTCATCAAAAAGCGATTAGTACTTAATAAAAGTAGAGATTGTAATTTGAATTCTGATACTCACTGGTCTGATCTGGTCCTTTCAAAGAGCATTTGGCATGAAATTACCTGAACATCTCACACCTGGAGGAACGCACAGGTAGAACTTTAGGACAGGGGAGGAATAGAGCGTCCAATTGAGACAAACACCAAATGTGGATGTAGACTGAGCCGGTGGGAATTCTTTCCCTCAATAAAACCCACAGTTCCGATTCTCTGATCCACTCCTCAATCACTCGTCTTCATTTCTCACTCCATCTTCTCATCTCCGTCCAGATCAGCTCTCTCAGTGATGAGCTCTACTGTCGTTTGCTCTTCCCCTTCTGCTCTGAGTAAATCAGACCGCCTTCCTGCCCATTTATGGAGCTCCACTCACAGCAGACAGTCTAGAGCCAGTCTGCTCTCAGGCCTTGTCTCATCTGTCCATCAGACTTTGTCCCAGAGTCTGTGGAAGCACTGTGATTGGACACAGCGAGGCTAGGACCACCCATTTTATCACTGGCCCACCCAAATGACTACTTGAGCTTACTTACAGTACTAAAATCTGACAAATAAATGAACTGAAACACATATGAACACAAACTGGCTAACTATATTCTACATTCAACATATTTTTGACCAATCAAAACCTCAGTTTAACCAATGTCACATGCAAAGGAAGTATATTTGTATATTATATGATTATATATTTCTGACATGTATATATCTTACAATTTACACCATTATGTATAATTAAGCTATACGCTTAAAAATGATGGTTCTTCAAGAGCTTTTTAGTAAAGAAAAGTGTTCTATAAAGAACCATGAAAATTCAAAGAACCCTTATCATGATTAAAGGGTTCTTTACATGGTAAACGGGTTCTTCAGATTGATGGAGAATGTGTTGCTTATGGTTCTACAAAGAATCTTTTTGAATTCACACTCAAAGATGATTCTTCAATGTTTTTTTTAGTAAAGACAGAAGTTCTATATAGAACCTTTTCCATGCTAATGGAGGACTAGGGCCCTTCTGATGGATGGAGAATGTGTTGTAGATGGTTCTCTATAGAACCTTTTTGAAAATGTTTCTGTGCAGTGCCTAAAAGCGTTCTTTTATTGTTATGATGTATTGTTACAATAGAAGAACCCTTTTTTGGTGATATATAGTATCATATACAACACATTCTGTATCAATCCAAAAGCTTTTGGGCTTTAATTGTTCTATATAGAACCATTTTCTTTACTAAAGAACCCTTAAAGACCATCTGTTTTAAGACTGTACATGTCTGTGCATGCTGTCACTGTTGTAACAAAAACCTTATATCTCTCCAAAACAGTAAGTTTACAGGAGAAGAGAAAAACAGGCATAACCTTTAATGTAAGTTCATCATGAAATTTTAACACCTTTTAAAGGGCAGCTGACATTTTTAAATTCTGGGAAAAAAACAAAGACAAAAGATACATCGGTAACACTTTCTATGAATGTCACGTTTGTAAGCATCTATAAACACATTTGTAACATGTTATAATGCCTTCATACTGCATTATAAACATGATTATAAACATTTATAAAAATGAACTACACTGGATTACACTTGATATCCATGTTTATTATACATTATGAATTGTTAATATAATGCATTATAAGTAGTGTTGATAACATGTTATAATGTCAGTGCCAAAGAAGTCAGTCCCAGCTTGGAGAGCGTAAAGACAAATACCAAGCTAATGGTGGTGTACATTACCTGTCCCACATTGGGTAAAACACTGATGCAGCACTACTTTAAAATCTGACATTTGAAGCCTGTAATGTGCTTTACTGTGAATGTTTTAGTGTTTCAGTAAATCCTTCAGTAAATACTTCAACTTGAAGCCTCACTCTGAACACTGGAGGAGGCTTTAGTACAGTACGCTTCACTTTACTTAGAGCGGACAAATACGACTTATGAGCTCTTATAATTTGTTATGATCAGTACTTATAATGTATTATGTTAACAATTCATAATGCACAATAAGCATGGCTATAGTATATAATGCATATTTATAAATATTTATAGCCATGTTTATAATGCCTTATGAATGCATGTGTTTATAGATGCTTACAAAGGTGACATTCATAAAAAGTGTTACCGATACATTTTGTTTGTTTGTTTGTCTACAATAAAAATGTACAGGTCAAACCCACCTGGACTGAACAGAACAGGTGACCCCAGTTACCTGCTTTTCAGGAGCTCCTTATTCTAGAGGATCATAGACTTTTTCCCAGCAGTTACGTTGATTATTTAAGCCATTGTTCTTCAATTAAACTCTGGTTTTGTAAAATGTGGTGTGTTATTTGTCAAATAAACCATCTATTATTTCCTCACCATGACGTACCTGAGGGTGACATTTTAGGAGCAACTCAGACAGAATTCCAATTCCAAAGGGTGCACAAACTTTTTCACACCCTTGAGTCTGGCCAACTGCAGTTAGATGGTTGAAAGTTCACAGCAAATAACATTTGTTTTATTTCATATATGGTAGAAATCAGTAGCACGGGTTCACATTCTGGGAGCTGTTATAAGAAACCACAAGACTGTACAGCGACGTTCATGGATTTTATTGCTTGTTTGTTGTTATACTTATATTGGATAGAACAGCATCTATATTGGAAAATCATAGGAAAGGATAGAGCACCCACCACCTTTTACACAATATTTATTTTGCCTTCTCTTTCCCCATATTCACTAATTTTCATCTACATTTATTTTTTACAAAAAAACTATTAGATCAAAAATCAATTGATTTATTAGGCTGGCATGCAAAATCCTGATTGTATTAAAGTGTAACTGTGCCAGAGTAACTCGTTACTGCCCTCCTCTGTTCACTCTAAAGGGCAACACTGTTATCCACATTGGCTGGCTTCAAGTAATCGTATGGCATTTTGAGATCGCTGTTCCTGGCGTCAATCTCACTGGTAAGTTTGCGGAGGTCTTCTTGAAATTCTGAAATGTGCCGACGGGCTTCGTCATCACCGAACAGATCCTCTGTATAGACCCCCAGCGGATACTGCAGGACACACAGAAACACAGAGCCATCAGAGATTATTTCCTCTTTACAGAGGATACAAAACAACAACATGAACAACATTATCAGTATGAAAGCTGGCATATATCATAAATAAAATTGAGTGAGTTATTGGCCGAAGGTTGAAGTATAACCCCACCTCCAGTGTATTACTTCGATTATACCACCATTTTTACCAGTTATTCCAGTTATTTTATAATTAGATTTTAACTTCATTCTCACACAAAAACAAAACAACAAGACAAAACAGCTGCGATGTGGCGCTGCAGCATGTAAGTGCCGTGAAAATCAGGACAAGCCAAATGTAGCTGTTGATTAAACTGTGAAGAGTTACCAGATCATTGGTAGTTATAATTTTAGAATAGGAAGCCTTTAGTTTTTGTTATGTCAGTCAGAAAAGACCTCCTTAAAGTCTGTGTAAAGCAGAAATAAACATGTGACTATGCTGACTGCGCCTTTCATATTCGCCAGAATATAACCACTGCACCATTTAAGGTGGAATGAGAAAATTCGAATACAAAGCTGACGGAGCAGGACAATTTGAACAAGAAGCTGGCGAATAGGATGCCAACTTCAGCTTCGTACTAACGTTAGCATATCCATTAGCTTGCTAGGTTGGGCAGCAAAGCCTCTCTTGGATTGAAACGAAGCCACTAATAGCACTTCAGCTGATGCAAATACACAGCTTTATTGGACTGTACAGCCAAACATGTTTGAGCCAACAGAGCCAGATACCAATCTGATGCCAGAGGGCACTGACCTACCTGAGAACCAACCTCATTCCTCTCAGTCTGCGATGGAATGATCATATTTTTCTCTCATTTATGCACGTTAGCAACATCTATTACTGACTAGCATAACCTAGCAAAATAAACTTAGGCTGGGAGAAGCACTGATGCTAATGCATCATTTATCGAGTATGAATGTGTCCCAAACGACTATTTCTTAGCTGTATTATTCATTGTTCGGCTGCAGGATCCTGTATTTAAACTCCTACATAGTTCACTATGTAGGGAGCAGGGAGTCGTTGGAGATTCAGCCCCAGCGTGAGAAGAGGCCGCCGCTGGATTGGTGCTAAATAAGACTTGATTTGGTATTCCTTTTCTTTGCCATTATACTGTTAGGGGAGGGGTCATGCTAAATGGCTCCAGTGCATCATCAAGACATTATTTCAGTCCCTGCCCAAAAAAAATCCTGAACACAAAAATGATGAAAAACAGTTTAAGGTCTAACTCCACAATCCGATACTCCATAGTTCAGTCATTATACATGTTTACAGCAGTTATTTTCGAACATGTATAATGTGTTTCTAAACAAATCTCTCAATTTACCTTTAACGGACTTTAAAACTGCCCTATGTTAAGATTTATTTATACTCACATGGTCAAAAGATTTCTTGCTCAGCAGGAACAGAACGGCCAGTCCGTGAATGGTGGTGGTGACATCAGGAAGAGTTTGCAAGAAGGTCGTCTCTGTGGATTCTCCTTTCTTCTTGGGGGGAGGGAGTCTGAGGGAGGTGGGCAGGTTGGGCATCCATCCTCCAAAGTCAAACTGAACCAGCAAAGAGAGAATCCAGATCAGCTTACAGAGCACATTTAGACAAAACTGACTGAGAAAGAATCTGGATTTGACCGAAAACCTGGCTGTTGTTGGCGGCAGCGTGTTGAGCAGACACTGTGAAGATCACCATGGTGACGAACTTGACAACCTCTTCCACTTTGCTGAAAGAGCGGGGGATTCCTGAAGCAGTGCAGACAGAGAAGTTTGGGATAAGTTAATAGTATGAATTCTTTCTTCAGGTTAAAGCTCACTTTGTTTGCTCTTAAATACCCTGTGCATATATTACTGACTGATCTACTAATCACTGCACGATTAGTTACCAATTGTTTGAATGAGTTTTGATTAATAGGTCATGCAAACATTGAGAACATATACCGATCAGGCATAACATTCTGACCCCCTCCTTGTTTCTATGCTCATTGTCCATTTTATCAGCTCCACTTACTATATAGGTGCACTTTGTAGTTCTACAGTTACAGACTGTAGTCCATCTGTTTCTCTGATACTTTGTTAGCCCCCTTTTACCCTGTTCTTCAGTGGTCAGGACCCAACAAAGTATGCAGAGAAACAGATGGACTACAGTCTGTAATTGTAGAACTACAAAGCATGAAAATCTGTATTTTACATTTTCTGTCAGGTGCAGTCACACTGCTGAAAAATAAAACATACCAGTCTCGTCTTTCTTCAGGAATCCGTACTCAAATATGTCACTGATCCATTTCTGTAACTCAGGGTCTTCTTTCACGTCGCCATCAGTTTTATAGTAACAAGTCAACACTCCTCTCACGAACCTAAAACATACATGAGTGACATCACACAACAGATATTTGCATATTTTAGGCCTAATTCTAAACCACCTGAACAAAGCAGATCACATCACCTCTTGTATTTCTTACTTTCAGTAATTCAGTAATGTAGGGTTTCATCACAGACATCCAGTGAGAGCGACAGTGGCTGCATGTTCCAGACATTGAATGTATATTGCATATGTATCAGACTTTAGATTGTGTTCTGATCTATTTAAATTCAGTGCATTAATAGAGACAGTAATAAGCTAAATATACAAAATCATCATTTATAGGGTTCTTCTATTGGGAGGTTTTTGTCCTGAACCCTAACCACTAAATTTACACTTGTGAAAATATTGCTTTAATTTTCCTTTGATTTAGATTTATCATAGGTTTCATTTTTAAATTAAAAAAAGTTTATTTAAAATATTGCTGTCCTGTGTTTTCATGTCACTACCGAAACACAGAGTGGAGCCTTATTTTAGCCCCTCCCCTCCATTTAGAGCAGGAAGTGAGGCTGCATCCCTGTCCCTCAGGGCCACATGGTGAGCAGTTAGATCTCATTGTTTTGAAGTAAATGTGTTGCAAAGTCTGAAAATCAGTGTGGAACATTAAGAATCATCATATTTTAAGCATTTAAGTAAACTTTTTAGTGTTAGAATTTAGTATTTTAGAATTTAGTGTGTGACAGCTATTCAAAGCTGTGTTTGCTGGTCATGTGCTGGCTAGAGTTTTTGAGTTCTGCTCAAAATAAGCTTAAATTCTCTGTACCAAAAGTCACTACTGAAACATTTAGTGAAGTTTGGCTAGTTTTATGATTTGTTGCTTTTTGAACTCCTCTCAAGCCCGCCCTTACAGAAATAAGTATATTTTATTGTGTAAACTTAAGTAAAGTTCAAGTATATTTCCCAAGTATACTTTATGTAATAAATATATTAATATCAATGTACTAGTAATTTACTTGTAAGTGTACTATTTCAGTACTTCTTGGGACTAAATTGGCCCACTTTTTAGTTTATACTTTGAAGAATTCCACAAGTAAAATTATATATATCCATTGGCCTGACTACATGTCTTTGGACTGTTGGAGGAAACCCACACAGACATGGAAAGAACATGCAAACTCCACAAAGAAAGAACCCTGGTGACCCGGCCAGGGAATCGAACCTGGGATCTTCGTCCTGTTAGGGGACAGTGCTACCCACTGTGCCACCTTATACACTGTTACTTTATACTCACTAATACTTTTCTTAAGTACATCTCAATCAAAAGCTCAAGTGTATTTTCTGTATACTTGTAAGTATAAGCCAAGTATACCTCAGTATAATTTTGTTTAGTATATCTCTGATAAGGACATAAAAGTATACTGAAAGCATACTCACTTATTTTTTAGTTCAAAAGAAGTAGCATACTTGATTAACCCCGCAACCTTCTGTCTGTTTACCTGCTACAACTGCGGTGCCTCGAAATTAATCCCACCTGCAAATTATTTTGTAGATCTTGTAGGACTTTGCACCACAAAAGCTACCTTGGCAGAATAGAAATCGGAGTGCTTTTATTTAATCTCATTTCATCTTATTTACTGTACTTGTGGATGATGTCCCAGAACTTCAGGCCATCGTCTCTGTAGTAGTAGTTGGGGATATTCTCCAGACCTCTCTCCTTGATATTGTCCGGCAGACAGAGAGAGCTGTAGGTCAGGGAGGAGACTGCCCTCGGCAGAAAAGTGTTGACCGCGTCATCACGCCCTATGGCAGTGTGCTGAGTGGTAGAAACAAACAACATGAGCATGTCTTAACGAGCACTACAATATTATTCAGATTATATTTTTAATGGATTTGTATACCCTCTTGAAAATCCCATCTTCTGAGATCAACAAATGTCTGGCCATGATGTTAATGTGGAAAGTGTAGCGAGTGTGGGGCATCAGGAGCTGAAAGTGAGAAGCAGCATCAGCATTAATGTACTGAATTATTCGTGCATATTAAAACATACAGAAAAGCATCATCTATAATTCCAATCAAAGCAAGTGTTACATAGCCGACTCTCAATTTCAATACCATTTAGACATACTCTCAACTTGTTTGTTTGATGAACTCTTGGAGAAGTGAAGGACAAATCAAACTAAAGTAAAAATAAAAGTGGACTTTAGCAGAACAGTGCAGGAAATCATTGCAATCTGATCAATTTCTGTATTCAAACCCAAAGAAGTGCAGATAAAACAGTTTATTTATTTATTTTTCCATTTTCCTTTAAGCTTCGATTACTAGGCACAGAAAATGAAGATAAATCAAAACAAATAAGAATAAAATAATAAACTATAGATGGATAATATGGAAAAATAACTCAATTAAAATACAAATACGTACCAAAGAAAAGTAATTAGAAATTAAAAGTTAAAAATAACTAAAACAAACAATGTTGGTTTTAAGACTACTAAGCAGTTTGTTCCAGGTTAGTGGTGCACTGTAGTTAAACCTAGTTTTTTCTATATTTGGTAAAAAAGTGAGAACTTTCAACTTTTTTAAAAAACAGTCTAGAGTAATTTTGTCTATGTTTGATGATGTCCCCGTATCATGATGCTCCCGCCTTCGTACTTCACTGTGAGTGTTCTTGGGATTAGATGCTCAACACTTTGTTCCAAATTTCTAAACTGTCTAAATACTTGTTTCCAATTTTTAGACGGCATCTCTACCCTTCTTTTTTAGTAGAGAAGTTTAGTGTGAGGTGTAGGAACAGAGAGGATTGCTTATTGTTCTCTGTGTAACAGTTGTTCCTGCTGCTTTCAGGTCCTGCAACTCTTTTTGAGTCACTGTTGGCTTCGCTCTTGTCTTCCTTATCATTATTCGACCCCCAAAGAGGTGCACAGATTAGTTGTGGTTCCACAAAATAATTATTTAACCATTTATTGAACAGATTGTAGTGAAAGAGATGTTTAGGGTCTTTGTTTATGATCTGTAGCTTTTTCCATTAGTTTTCCATGGGCTGGAAGTTAGGGAACCAGCCTTGCAACCACAAGGTCACCGGTTCGATCCCCTGAGCCGAGAGTAAATGACTGAAGGGCCCTTGAGCAAGACACCCAACCCCCAACTGCTCCCCGGGCGCTGCGGATAGGGCTGCCCACCACTCCAGGCAAGTGTGCTCACTGCCCCCTAGTGTGTGTGTGTTCACTAGTGTGTATGTGGTGTTTCACTGCACGGATAGGTTAGATTGTGTGACCAATAAAGGTCACTTAATCTTAATGTTCTCTCTGAGAACTTTATTAAGCTCCTTCACCCTCAACATGATTGCTTGTTATGTGAACTCTTCCCAACCAGGGGTAACATCTATTATATTGAGAGACTGCAATTTGCACGAGTACAATGTTTGCTTGCTTATGAATAGACAGCATTTGCAAAACCTGGAAAAATTGTCCAGCCACCATGTTGTTGACGTTCCTTCAGTATAATGTGAGACAAACAGTGAATGCCAGTATGACTTCCAAATCAAGATATCAAGAAAAAGTGTTTGATCGGAATCAATACCAAATCAATAAGTTATCTGTGAGTCCTGGTTGTTCATTATCACTCACGATAACGTATCCGGACATCTAGAATTACTTCAAATACTGCATCCGCATACACATTGCAGGAGCTAAAAGCATAAAAATGATATAATTATTCGACCTGTGGAAGTGTCAGCGATATACCATCAACTACACCATCAAATGCCACTGTAATCACAACAGTGAGGACTAGCTTTGTATATGGGTTTGATGGGGTTAATCAGTGTTAGCTTGTCATTTCCATAAGTTATGTGAGTTCTCATGTTCATGTTCTGAACCTCATGTTCTGATGTTCTCTCAACTGCATAAAGAGATAACAAAGGTCAGTTACTGTCAGTTATCAGTCATGAACACTTCTCAACACTCGGAAATGATCACAACCACATTATTCATCCTTCCCCTACCTATGACAAAATGACAAGAGCAGACTTTGTTATAGGAAAATACATCATATGGCCAAATGTATGTGGACATTTCACCATCACACCTATGTGAGCTTGTCCCATTTCAAAATCATGGGCATCCATATTGATTTCCCCCTCTTTGCAGCTATAACAGCCTCCACTCTTCTGGGAAGCTACCCACAAGATTTTGGAGAGTGTCTGTGGGGAGTTTTTGTCCATTCAGTCTAAAGAGCATTTGTGGGGTCAGACACTGATGTTGGGCGAGAGGGTCTGGCTCACAATCTCCATTCTAGTTCATCCCAAAGATGTTCAGTGGGGTTGAGGTCAGGGCTCTGTGATGTGCCACTGGAGTTCCTCCACACCAAACTGGTCACTCCATGCCTTTATGGAGCTGCTTTGTGCTCAGGGGCTCAGTCACGCTGGACCAGGAAAGGCTCTTCCCCAAACTGTTCCACAAAGCTGGAAGTATATAATTGTGTAAAATGTCTTTGTGCTGTAGCATCAACATCACCCTTCACTGGAACTGAGAGACCCAAACCCTGAAAAAACATTATCCAGCCCATCATCCCTCCTCCACCAAACTTTACTGTTGGCTCTGCATTCTGGTAGGTAACGTTCTCCTGACATCCGCCAAACCCAGATTCATCATCAGACTGACAGATAGTGAAGCTGATTCATCACTCCAGAGAACACATTTCCACTGCTCCAGAGTCCAGTGGCGGCGCTTTACACCCCTCCAGCCGACACTTGGCATTGCGCATAGTGATCTTAGGTTTATGTGCAGCTGCTCAGCCATGGAAACTCATATCAACACACAGTGCTTGTGCTGATGTTACTTTAAGATGCAGTTTGGAACTCTCTAGTGAGTGGTGCAACAGAGGATATGCAATTTTTACATGCTACACGCTTTAGCACTTGGTGGCCCCACTAAATGACTGCTGCTTTGTGGCTGAGCTGTTGTTGCTCCCAGATGCTTCCATTTCACAATAATAGCACCAGTTGATGGGGCAGATCTAGAAGTTTAGAAATGTCACAAACTGACTTGTGCCAAAGTCACTGAGCTCTTCAGTGTGACCCATTCTACTGCCAGTGTTTGTCTATGGAGGCTGCTTGGAAATGTGCTTGATTTTATATGCCTGTTAGCAATGGGTGTGGCTGAAAGGGTAACACTTTCTTTTACAGTCCCCTAAGTTCTAGGTATTAACCAAGTAAGTGTGGGGTACAAACTCCAAAGTACTTGGTAATTATTTTAGGTGACAAGATGGTAAGTAGCAGGATAGTCTAAATTAATTATACTGAAATGTCTCACAGGTTCTAGGTATTACCCAGGTAAGTGTGAAGTATAAACTCCAAAGAACTAGGTAATTATTTTAGGTGAGAAAATATTAAGCACCAGGATAGTCTAAATGAATTACTATGAAACGTCTCACAGGTTCTAGATCAGGCATGTGGGCCTTGTGTTTGACACATGGGTACTAGATTATCAATATTAGAGGGAATGTATCTGTGTGTTATAATGTATTTACCTGGAACTTCAAAAGAATAAACAGGATCTGAGTAGGAGCTCAGGTCACTCAAATCTGTAGAGTCTTAAATACTATGTGTCTGTCTTACCTAGATACAAAACTGAATCTGAACTGTAAAAGAAAGCAGGGACTCTTTCTATAGTTTTACTGGGTTCTTATCACAAAGGTCAGAAAAGCTGCCACTTGTTATGCAACTGTAAACAGACTGTAAAAGAAAACAGGATTCGTCACATTAGTAATACCTGTTTATTAAAACCTTTTGACAACTCTGTATTTTGACACAATAGTTCCTGTACATTACAGTGTACAATATTGTACAAGAATGTACACCTTGCTCTTTAGTTCTTTTCACATAATTTATTTAGACTATCCTGGTACTTACCATCTTATTACTTAAAATAATTACCCAGTACTTTGGAATTTATACCTTACCCTTAGCTGGGTTATACCTAGAACCTGTGAGACATTTCAGTATAATTCATTTAGACTACTCTGCTACTTACCATCTTGTCACCTAAAATAATTACCTAACACTTTGGCGAACTTAGGGGACTGTAAAAGAAAGCATTACCGCTGAAAGACCTGAACTCAATAATTAAGAGGGATGTTCATATACTTTTGAAATTATACTGTAACTGTCATGTCAATCAAATGCTCTACATACTTTTTAGTTCTCATTAATAAGTACAATGTCAGACATTATAAGTGTAAATTTGAAGTAGCTATATGCACTGCAAAGCTGCAAATCTTACTGCATTAGGAGGACAACTTCCATTCTTACAGACTTTTACAGAAACCTGGCACAAACATTAGTGACGCGCTCACCTTGAACAGTGGATGGGCTGAAGGCAGGTTGCGCAGTGTTGCAAGAGAGAAAACCTCAGCCAGCAGGTGTGTTCGCAGCAGATGGAAGTTCAGCTCGTGTTCATGGAATTCCGCGCTCCTCACAAAAGTCTTCGCCAGGAGCCAATCCCATTTGGAGTCAGTGGGAAGAAAGATGGGATTCTCCTCGCTGGGCTCCTGGTACAACTGCAGGGAACATGTTTAACAGCTGAACTGTAAAGGGTTGATATCCCAGACACTGATTTAATCTACAGCCCCGTTTCCAAAAAAGTTGGGATGCTGTGCAAAATGTAAATAAAAACAGAATGCAATGATGTGCAAATCATAATAATTTTTACTTTATTATTTTTTGTAAAATATATGCCCATTTTGAATCTCATGCCAGCAACACATTTCAAAAACAAAGTTGTGTAGTGCTAAAAAAAAAAAACTGTGGTTAATTGTCAAGACCTCTGTAACATGATTGGGTATAAAAAAAGCATCCTAGAGAGGTTGAGTCTTTCAGAGGTAAAGATCAGGAGGGGTTCACCACTCTGTGAAAGACTGCAAGGACAAAAACTGCAACAGTTCAAAAATATTGTTTCTGAACATAAAAATAGCAAACGTGGGGACTTTACCATTATTCATCATAATATCATTAAAAGCCTCCAAAGAATCCGAAGAAATCTCTGTATATAAGGGACAAGGCTGAAAACCAGTATTGGCAGGCCATGATCTTCAGGCCCTCAGGCCTGAACAATATATAAACAGGATCCAGAAACACTGCCGCCTTCTCTGGGCCCAAGATGATTTAAGATAGACTGGGGCGAAGTTGAAAATTGTCCTGTGGTCCTGTGTTGAAATTCTTTTTAGAAATCATTGACACTGTGTCCCCTGGGCTAAAGACCACTCAGTTTGTTATCAGTGCACAGTTCAAAAGCCAGTATTCATGATGGTATTGGGGGGCATTAGTGCACATGGCATGGGTGATGGGCACATCTGAGAAGGCACCATTAATGTGGAACAATGTTTACAGGTTTTGGCAACATATGCTGCCATCCAGACGACGTCTTTTTCAGGGAAGGCCTTGATTATTTCAACAAGAGAATATCAAACCACATTCTGCATGTATTACAACAGCACGGCTCACTAGTAAAAGAGTCTGGGTGCTAAACTGGCCTGCCTGGAGTCTAGATAATCAGTATTTTATTGGTGATATTTCCATCACTGTGGTGATGGCTGACGGGTCGGAGTTACTATGTAGAAAAACAGGTGGTGATACTGCACCAGAGGAGGTGCTCAAGAGCAATGAATCTCATAGATCTCAAGCCAACCAATTATTATTCATGCCAACCAAGAGGGCTCAACCCGTCTGTACTAGAATCATGTGGTCGGAGCTCTGTTTGGTTTCTCTGTTGAGTTTTTAAGTTATAAAGGGGCTTCAAGGTGAAATCTTTCTGAATCATTCTTTAAGAAAACTACACCAGACTTACCTGAATCGCTAAGGGAATTAGGTTCCCCTTAGGCGTGCTATAGAGTAAGCAGAGAGGAGCGGTCAGACTCTGCCTTCTATCGTTGATCATATTTCCTTCAAACCCGCTCAGTCTTTTATAGTCACAGAGGAAGATGTTCCCTTCCTGATAGAACAGAGATGAGAATCACAGCATGCCTAAGAGAGAACGCTGGTCAAGTGTATTAATTTGGATCAGCACTCTACCTTCATTTCACTGTCTAAATGGCGTCGTCCCAAAGACGACTTGACCATGTCATCCGTGACTGGGAAGTTGTGGGGCAGCTTGGAGCAACGCTCAATCAACAGAGGGTTCAGTCCATTCAGGAACTGATAGCCAAAGAATTTATCAGACTTCCAGTGCTGCCTGACATATTCTATGAGAACACATATATGAGAACATGCTGGACCTCTTACAGCCATTAGTTCAGCATTTCTAACTTTTGAGAGAAATACCTTTAGGTGTCGGGTACCAGAGGAATGAATGAAGTTGTTCTAGTGACTCCCATGACTCCGAGCCGACCATAAAGCTTTGAACCTTCAACTCCGCCAGTCTGAGAAACAGAATATCAAAACATTGTACATGATTCATTAATAGCCTCAGATTATTGATCACTAATGATGTGGAACTTACACTGCCAGTGCGTTGAATTTCATCTCTATGTTTTTGGTGAAAGAGAACCTGGCCTCATGAGGCAGATCAGATGGTGTTTCAGCATCAATAATATAAGGTAACTTATGGTGATATTTCTTCCATCTGCAGAACAGATATGGTCAAGTTGTAATTTCTCAATATGACTTGTACACATTAGAAGGAAATGTCATTCTTCAGGCCCCAAACACAGGAATACAAGATGTTATTTGACATGGATTTGAGTTCACGTAAATTACCCAGCCAAGCAGTGACTTTAGATCTCATTTTTCAGGCCCCAAACACCCAACAGCAGAATATTACACAGAACGAAAAAGTCAGCCAGGGAAAACAACAGCACTGTGAGAGCTGTAAAGAAAAACCTAAAAACAACAGTCACTGACACCACCAACGGCCTCCACAGGGCAGAGATTAAGGTATCACAATCCACTGTTGGAAGAAGACTTCAAAAGCAGAAATATAGGCCATAACATTCATCAGCAGTAAGAGTCAGCAGACCAGATTGGAATTTGATGAGCCACAAAGTCCCAAAGCGTGGAGAAAGACAGGATTTACTGATGATCCCAAACATACAAGCTCATTAGTCAAGCATGGTGGAGGTAGTGTCATGGCTTGGGCGTGCATGGCTACTTTTGGAATGGGGCCATTAATGTTTATAGATAATGTAACTCTTGATGGTAGCAGCTGAATGAAGAAAGATTCTGTCTGCCAATTTACAGAGAAATCTATCCACTTTGAGAATTGAGAGGAACATCATCATGCAGCAAGCCAACACAACAAAAGACTTAACCCAACTGAGCAGTATTTCATCCCCTGAAGAGGAGACTGAAACCCTCCAAAACAAATAGCAACTGAAAGAATCTGTAGTTAAAAGCTGGAAAACCATCACAAAAGAAGAATACAACAGTTTGGTGATGTCAGTAGGTCATCAGCTCGATGCAGTTATTATAAGCAAGGAATATGCAACCAAAGTTTAAGCAGAATTTACTTTAACTATCTGTTCCTACACTTTTGTTCACCTAAAAATTGGGTGGTCTGACATCAACAGTGCTATGTTTTGAATTGTTTACCACATCTAGATTAAATTTCAGGAATTAACATCTGAAATTCTGATCTATCATCTCATGTTCATATTGGATCCCAAAACCAAACGTCTTCAGTGTGTAGCAAATACAAAAGAACTAGTTTTGCTGTTCCAATACTCTTAGAGGAGACTGCAATTAGGCAAGCCTGAGTTAAATTCAGAGTCTTGAAAGAAGATGCTAATCGGTCTGCACTCCCACAGGACTGGACCAGTGTGACCCAACTCAATATCTTGCAGCGTGGGACTAATTTTCACTGTTGTGCACGGGAGCAGGATGAAACATGGGTGAAGAGAAATCTTGCAAATGGGCATGTGCAGGCCAAAACATTTCGGTAGCAGGTGAGAGCAGGACAAATGATTCCGATTTTCTGCAGGAGCAGGCGGAAGCGGGATGAACAAACAGTCCTGCGTAGACCTCTACCTGGAAGGAGCACAGTCTAGCAGCCCTGCCTTAAACCACCATTATATTTACTTACTTGAAGTCTCGCTGCATCACTGCAAGCTCCTGGTACCTTTGGCGTAAAAGTGCGGCGTTTGTTTCCTCGTTTCTAAGTGTTGCTACACAGAAAATGTAATTTAAAAATTAATCAACAAAATGTGATTTGATTTGCACACTGTATGTGCTTTAATCTGGATTACTTAAAATGATTTGCTCTAATTTATAAAACTTCTGTTTTATGGAAATTGTGATACATCAGTCATGGATTAGAAATTGTACCAACCTTTGTCATTCCTGAGGCTCACAACTGGCTTTTTGCTGTTCAGCCACTGGTAACATGGGAAGTGGACTTTCTCACCTTCAGGTGTGGTCACCACGAGTTTGGCACAGAACCACTCCTGGAAGACATACTTGAATCCGCTCGGCTTGGCTTTCAATTCAACTAGCAGGAGGGTACCAACACTTTTTGTACAGGAAACATTGGATGTATATACCTGTTGGCACAACATGCTATAGTTTCAGTGATACAAATACCATTAAAGAGGACCTGTTGTGTTCATTTCAATGTCTGTAGTTATATTTTTGGGGTCTAGAATAGATTTGCATGCTTCATTGTTTGAAACACATTCTTTTTTTCATACTGTACATCTCTATTCACCCTCTGTCTGAAATGCTCTTTTAGAGCTCCTGTGTCTTTAAGCCCCACATCCCAATGAGCTCAGTGTGCTCTGATTGGTTAGCTCGCCCATTCTGTTCTGATTGTTTAACCGCAGAGCAGCGTCCTGCTACAGGTTCCGCCCCCTCATACCGCTGTGACTGTTCTTGCAACGGTGTCAGTTCTGCCGTGTCAGTTTGAGCCAGAATCCGATCCTGAAAGTCGGGTAGAACAAGCTGGTAAAACCGATCCACTTTTGCAAGCTAGGCTGGAGCTGGACCTTCCAGAGTAGGAAGTTTTTACTTCTTGTGTGAGGGCATGCCAAGCTTACTGGTAGGTGGGCAGTAAGGACTGTGTTATGAGATTTTATTATCTTGTAACAAAGGAAAAGCGCTGATATTCCAACAAGGTGTTTCAAGCAGCTGAGAAAAGTGGTTTCTGTGGGAGAGAGTTTCTCCCTCTGACCATTTATGTCTCTGACCGTGTGTGTCAGTGTGATGATTTACCCATGCACTCTTTCCTCAAGGAAGCTCTGTATTATTTGTAGTTATTATCCGATACCTGGTTTATCTAATCAATACTTTTTAATATGTTAAAACAGGTGTTAGTGATGGAATTTAATAAATCCATGTGATGGCTGGAGGTGTCCAAGAGAAATATGGAACTATGTTCTTACTCATTACTTTTTACTGTATTTATGTTTATTTGCATTTATGTTAATTATATACTGTGTTTTACTGCCTTGATAAATGATTTTAAATGATGTACATGTCCTAGCAGCTGTGTTATTATAGCAGTTATGGGGTCATTTTTTTTATATGATATCCATAATGTGATTCAATTAATGTGTTAATGTGTTGGGGAAAGTATAAGGGTTACATTTAACGGTGTGAAGCACCACCTGCTGTTTGTCTCAGGCAAGTCTTCGGTATTAGACAGTCAGTCGGGCAGTCAGTGGCTCAGTAAGAGGCAGTGAGTCTCACTTTTTTACTCTCAATGCCAGGCTATTTTGGAGCATTTTTATTGGTTTATTCATCATGAAATTTTCACACAATTTCAAATGACACGTTTAAATGATGCAGAAAAGTAAAAATAAAACAAAAATGCAGATGCATGTTTTTCTTTAGACATAAGACTTTAAAACTTACCGATGAAAGTGAGAAAGTGTGGAGAATCTGAGGTTCACTCTCACCGTTCGTCCCAATGAGCCTGATGGAGATCTCCTCTAGGGTGAAGACAGTTGTACTGTGTACTTCAACTGTGTATTCCACCATGATTAACTCTACAGTGAAATATTTAGTGTGAGATAACATTAAAATAAATTACACGTGTGAAATTTCTGTAACTGATAATCCAACACCTCTATTTATGTTTACACATAATTAAATATTACTAACACTACATATCCCAGCATTCCACACTCCAAACTGTATCACATCAACATTTGTGGTGAACAAATTTTTACATTCTGAGTTTACAGCATGCCAGCGTCAAACAAGATGACTGCCTTTTACTAACATTGTTGCTCAGTGTTTTGGAGCAAATCTGATCATGTAGTATTTGAACTGGGATATTTTCCCTTCTTTCCTAAAATGTTTAGTGATATAAAAATGTCAACATGTAAACAAACCTTTAAAACTAGGCTAACTATGCGTAGTTTGTTATTTATATATATACATATATAATATAGCTATGCCATCATTTGAGATAACAGAATTTTTATATCAAAACTTGTCAGTTTAAGTATCTTTTCAGAAATTGTTAGATGAACTCAAGGGGCAGCAACATGCCTCTCTTTTACTGCCCTGTTGTGGCTCCACAGCTGAATTAGATTTGTAGGTAAAAATAAAATAATCCTCCTTTACAGTAAAATAAAGCTCTGCTGATCGTTCAACACAGTTTAACAATAAATGGTCTTAAACTCTGGAGTTAATGTAGAACTGCTAATTCACCGTTTAACCCTGAAGATCAGCACAGACTGCTGGTCACCATAGTAACACAGACAACAGTCTCGCCTAGCTAGTAGCTAACGAAACGGCAAAGAGAGAGATTTAAGATGAACATCTATAATTTGGAGCTAAATGGACTTATTTGCATTTCTAAGCACTCAGCTGGTTTTCAGATACGTTTAATCTGCAATAAAAAAAAACTGTCAAACACTAAAAAGTTGCAAAGCTTCTTATTTGCCAGAATTTTTCCCATTCCACCTTAAATGGTGCAATGGTTACATTGTGGTGCCTGAGGCACCATTTAAGGTGGAACAGGGAAAAATTTAAACAAGAAGCTGGTGAATGAGAAGCAACTTCAGTCTCATCAAAACCAAACGCTGAGAGACATTTTACAAAAAACTATTCCACTTTTTCTTTTTCCTGCTGGAGATGCAAGAAAACCAGCTATAGCTGAGCTGAAGCTTAAAGCAAAGTCTAAAAGCAAAGTCTGCTTTTTCATTTATATTAAATTTGTTAGTCTATACTAGTACATTAACACTACTGAGACATATTTACAGCTAGGATGGTAAAATGGCTCCCAAGGTGGTTTGATTTTTGTTGAAAGGACAAAATGGCTCTTCTTAACATTTGGGTTGCCGACCCCTAGCCTAGCACATCTGTGGGCTAAAAATACAAGAATTCCGATGGTGGCTCTTTCTGTGGCTTATTACTGTGCAAAAATAAAAGGTTAGTAAAGGCATTTTTTTTTTATTATTATTGATTTTCTCCCCGTTTGGATTCATGAAAAATGCTAACACTTTAATAGCTAGTAAGACAGGCCTTGGAATATTTTGTTCAGGACCTCACCTGTAGCAGTAAAATTAGCTAGTAAGGCTGCTTGAACTGCTGTAACATCCAGGCAACCTGCTAGGCCTCCTCCGGCCACTAGGAGGGGCAGGAGAGCTGGGAATTAATATTTAGGGCTGAACCATAGCAGCTGTGGGCACCCTACTTAAGGGGTGCTCACACATCACTCGGCTCTCAGTCTTGAGTTGACTCTGCTACGAGCACGTTGCTCTGACTCAGGTGCTAATCCTGGTACCTGTCAGTTTTGAGTCTTTACATTTCTCTAGTCGTTCTCCAGCATAATTATAAAGAATCTCATGAGTATTCCAGGGGCGGCACGGTGGCGCAGTGGGTAGCGCTGTTGCCTCACAGCAAGAATGGCCTGGGTTCGATTCCCAGCCAGGTGACCAGGGTCATTTCTGTGTGGAGTTTGCCTGTTCTCCCCGTGTCTGCGTGGGTTTCCTCCGGATACTCCGGTTTCCTCCCACAGTCCAAAAACATGCAGTCAGGCTGATTGGACATGCTAAATTGCCCCTAGGTGTGTGTGTGTGAATGTGTATGTCTGTCTGTCTGCCCTGCGATGGACTGGCGACCTGTCCAGGGTGTATCCTGCCTTCCGCCCAATGACAGCTGGGATAGGCTCCAGCACCCCACTGCGACCCAGAAGGATAAGCGGTTTAGATGATGGATGGATGGATGAGTATTCCTCGATCTCTGTGTTTAGGGAGAGTCGACAGAAATTAAAGAAGGGAATTTTTGAGTTCAGTCTTGAGGGTTCTTAGTTTCGTTCATCCTTGTAAGCCTTTAAGTTTGCACACCCATTATCCCCTTTGGTAGCATGTGCATAGTACGCTGGTCTGGCAACATGGTGATTAAGGGTTTGATCCCCAGTCACTTTCCTTATTTTTTGCTTTTGCCTCCTTTACTTCACTCCTTGTCTAATTTGTTTTTCCCCAGCTCTTAGTCTCTTTCATTGTTATTTTTCTGAATTGCATTTCCCCCGGCTCCTCAGTTGTTCTGCGCTTGAGGCCAACCTCTACTGCTCACCAGGTGGTTTGTCCCTTAGCACTCCTGACTACTAACACAAGGGTTGTGTGTTCATTTCTCGCTCAGGGCGAACCCCCTGGTGTGTAAAAGCAAAATGGACTCAGCAGAGCAATCTCAGCAGAAGCAGTTACGAAGCACTCTAGCCAATCAGGATGTGGCTATTGGTAGCCATGAACAAGTCCTGCAGCAAGTATTGAACCAGCTGCAGGGCTTAGCTGGGGCTTGTTCAAGCCCAGTCATAGGAAACACCGGCCATAGCTCCCCCTCCTGAGGTTTCATCAGCCCAACCACCTAGCTATAGAGCTGAACCTATCCTACTCACTCCTAAGCATTATAATGGTGAACCTGGGCATTGGAGGGGATTCCTCCTACAATGCAAATTAGCATTTGAACAACAGCCCTTGAGATTCCTCAATAAATGAAGTAGTGGTCTTCATCTTACTGCTTACCGATCAGGCCCTGGGCGACCCTGGGTTGGGAGAATGACCATACCACATGTTCCTTCTCAGAACTGTTAATGGTAGCTATGCGTCACACTTTCATCCAGTCTGTGGAGGAGTGCTTGGGTCCTGTCTCTTTCATCTTAGGGAGAGCAAGCGCTCAGTGGTGAATTACACTATTGAGTTCTGTACTCTGGCCACTGAGAATGTAAAAGCCCTAAGGGCTCTTACATTGAGGTTCCTGCACCAGTCCCAACCCTGTCTGTTTCCTCTACCAGCCCTGACCCGACCAAAGTCCCTGCTGAGTACTATGACTTAGCAGAGGTGTTTAGTAAAGGCAGTGCCCAGATATTGCCTCCACACAGATCATATGACTGTGCAATCAATCTCCTGTCTGGCATGACTCTTTCTTGGGGAAAGCTATTTTCCATTTTGGGGCCTGAGAAAGCAGCCATGGAAGAGTATATCAAGGAGGCACTAGCTCTGGGCTTTATTTGCCCCTCCTCCTCTCCAACAGGAGAAGGGTTTCTCTTGGTAGGGAGGAAGGACGATAGCCTTCGACTCTGCATAGATTACAGGAGACTTCCTTTCTGCCTCTGATAACCTCGGCCTATGAGGCACTGCAGCAGACATCCATCTTCACTAAGTTGGACCTGCGCAGTGCTTATAATCTAATTTGAGTTCACGAGGGAGACGAGTGGAAGACAGTGTTCATCACGCCCCGTGGCCATTATGAGTACCTTGTAATGCCATTCGGGTTGATGAATGCTCCAGCTGTCTTCCAACATTTTATAAACAAGGTCCTCCATGAAGCCCTTGATCACTACGTGTTCAGCTATCTTGATGACATCCTCATCTACAGTCATTCTGTAGATGAGCATGTAGTTCACATTCGCTGGATACTCCAGCTTTTACTTGAGAATGACCTCTATGGGATGCTGGAGAAGTCCATCTTCCATCCACACCCACTGAAAATTCAGGCCATCACTAAGTGGCCTTAACCCAGGTCAGTTTGTCTATTTCAAAGCTTTTTGGGCTTTGCCAGCTTTTTCCATAGGTTCATATGAAATTTTAGCATGGTAGCCACCCCACTAACCACCCTAACCAAGAAGGGCACAGAGTGTTTTCTGTGGACCATGGAATCCCAGAAGACTTTCCTTTTGACCTCTGTTTTGATACTGCGACTCCCCAACCCAACCATACCGTTTATAGTAGAGGTTGATGCTTCTGATCTAGACATGGGGGGGGGGCTTGTCATATTTGTTTTTTTCCAGCTCTTAGTCTCTTTTGTTTTATTTTCCTGAGTTGCATTACCCCCCGCTCCTCAGTTGCCCTGTGCTCGAGGCCATCCTCTATTGTTTGCCAGGCCGTTCATCCCCTACCGCTCCCAACTACTAACACAAGGGTTGTGAGTTTGATTCTTGCTCAGGGTGAACCCCTTGGTGCATAACAACTGCAAGGTTCTGAGAAAAAAATCCAGCTGTATTCAGCCTGTGATATTTACTTCACCTTTTTCTAATATGTTTGTCATATAATATTTGGGTAAAATAGCTGGTAGTTAAATGGTGAAAAATATTGTAGATTAATAAAGTACGGTCTTATCCAGTATTTATCTGTTTATTATCTGTAAACTAAACTGACTCTGGGCTGTAACAGAAAGCAGTGGTTCTTACTGTGGTTCTACTGGTTTCTTACTGCTTGTTTTTTCTTTGGTCTGTCATAATACTCCATATACCTCACTCGCTATGCTGAGGTGTTTCTGATTTACTTTTCTGCTTAACTATGAAATTATAGTGAAATTTAGTGTATGTTTGTAATTACCACCTTATTGCCCCTAATAATTGAGATGTTTCAGTATGAGTCTTTTATCAGAGTAATATCTAGAACCTATAACTTAGTTAAACTGTCTTGGTACTTACCATCAAATAATTACACAGTAATATGTTGTGTATGGTTCTTTATAGTACCCAAAAGGGTTCTTCTATTGTTGCAAGCTTATATCTTAACAATAGCACAATGCTCTTTGGTGCTATATATAGCCATATGTAGCACATTCTTCATCAATCTGAATAACACTTTCATGAAGCTAAGAGCCCTTTATTCATACAAAGTGTTCTTTATAGAAACATTGTCTTTCCTAAAGAACCGTTGAAGAACCATCTTTTTAAAGAGTGTCCTTTTGCCGGTAAATAAAGTTCCAGATAATAACAACTCATTTTGCATTTTACAAAATATCCCAACTTTTCCAGAACTGGGGTTTGTAAATTACTGTTATGCAACAGTGTCTGACAGCAACTAGTGATAAAAAGAAACCAGATACTCAAGTAATTTTGTGCTTAAATTATTGTAAAATTCATCTTTTCACTTCCAAAATTAGACATAGCAAGTTAAAAATAAAACTTTAGTTCCTCTTCTAACTTTTGACCCATGATGACTGAAAACATTTAATGAGTGATTAAAGTGTAATGACTTCAGGACTTTACTAATAATTAAAGAATTATTACTGTATTAATGACATATAAACAGTGAATGTAAATGTATTGACTCACCCCTCACTTTTTCACTGAAACCACTGTCAATCATCAAGACTAGACAGTCTATATGAGTAAAGGGGGTGGACAAGGGGCGTGGCTCATAGACACACCCACACTCAGTGGACTGGAACAGTTTATGAATTGTAGAGGTTGATGTTTGGGGGGTTTATTCTGTTAGAGGGCAACAATGCAGGAGCTGAAAAAGTTCTAGTGGAGAACTTTTATTAACCTGAAACAAACCAGCCTGTGTAGGACTGAATTCGAGCTCTGTAGAACCCAGAACATTATGCAGAGAAAACTTCAAAAGTAGAATCAAATCTTGGAAAATCATGTCAAACTGGAAAATATATCAAGCCTCTCCAAAGAAAAATGTGTCTTTCTTTTTTTTCCATTTTTTCTATGTCATTTGAAGTCGGTAGCACCAGTTTGGATTTTTATATTTTATTTATTTTTTTATTTTCTTAATTTTAAAAATCACTGTTTAAGTGAACGCTGTATTTTCATTACAGTGAGTAGAAAACAGCTGGATGTGCAGGCTAAGCTTCAAAAAGGGAAAGTCTATGTGGAGATAGATGCCAGTTCTGAGTCCCAAAGCAGCCTAATAATGTTTTTTATTTCTTACATTAAAAAGGCATCCATCATAATAATGAAGCTTTTATCAACCATTATTCTCCTGCTCAATGTGGGTTTCAGTGTTAAATCTCAGTGTGCGATTTTAGGTGTGACACAATTAGTTACCATGCCACATATCAACAATCTAATTGGTCGCTGCTCAGCTAATTTGCATTCGAAGTGAAAAATGAAAAATGGCAAGTCAAATAGCATGACCTCATCGGTCATGTTACTCTGCTTAAACTTTCAGTGTCCCCAAATTAAAACACCTTCCTTACATTTAAGTGAAGAAAGGTTTTGCCCTCTCCTGTAGAGATGCCATTTTGTTTTCAGTGTTTTTGGTTTGGACACAATGATTTATGTCCCATTACAGAAGAGTCAAATGTATTTCACATGTGAAGAGTGCAAAACATAATGCGTGACCACGTGACATGAAATGGCAAGTATTTCCATAATTGGACAAAATTTTCTCATTTAATAACCCTTTTTTTCCCACACGTATGTGAAATGTGCAAAAAATGTGTTTATTCTGTAAGGGTGCATCACTTGTAATAAATTCACTTGCTATGTTCAAAGAACAGATCAATTAAGAAAAGTGGGCAGTAGTGAATTAAACTTACCTGAAGATGCTGAAGCTTGTGAGTGTGAGACCTCTGCTGACAGGTTGCAGAGAAAAGGAAATGGAAACTATTGAATTTTGCCTTCTTTATGTGCTCCATCACAAGGGGGTGTGTCCAAAATTAATTCAAACAGCCCAGTCTTTTGAAATAGTCATTTGAGCTGGCAGGGCTCTTTTGCGAGTTCTTTTTTAGTTAACTTGAACCAACCTAGTCAGGATAACCTCTCAATAACCTCTCATTTAAAGGAGGACTATGTAATATTTACTGTACTAAATAATAAAATGACCATGATCTGTCACAGATTAAAGAAACATGCTAAGTTGAAATGCTGGCTTCTCAGACAGCAGTGCTAAAACCAGTATGTTCTCCTTTGTAATTTTTGTTGCAGTCTGGAAAGTTTCACCCACTGCCCATTTCCCAGGTCCATTTTGACACCCAGGCAACTACAGAGTGCTGCAGCCATGGAAGCAAGCAAACTCACAACAGAGATGATGTTAGATTTTCTGTAATTATATGA